>NW_026606695.1:1010000-2425000 GCF_029890125.1 Rhinichthys klamathensis goyatoka | reverse complement strand
TTTGAATGGTAGAGGTGTTGCACAATATACTGCATACAACTAAGACATGTAACTACCACTGAAACACATTAGTACTGTTCTGAATTAGTTTATCATTGCAGTACCCACCTTTAGCATTGCGTGGAGCGTCCTGCTGTTTGTCATCATCAGATGTGGAGGAGGCAGTGCAGGAAGAGGAGCCACACTTCCTCTTCACCGTGTTCGGGATGTTACAGCTGTCCAGATACCTGATGAACCAAACAAAATGCTGAGTCCAGGACCTGCCACTGGATTACTATCACAATGCCTATATTTACATGCAGATATGTCACAAGAGATGCTCTCTCTACACTAATATGATTGATTAGTCTGCAATTAATAACACATATTCAGTGATAATGTGTGATAAAGTCAGTGCTTTTAATGATCTGAAACACAAACCTTATGATACTATCCAAGCAGTTGATTTGCTGATAAGAGTAGGTGGAGGGCGGCTCCTTCGGGACGATCAGGGAGGGTGCGGAGCTCTTGGAGGGTGGAGCAGCACTAGGACAGAGTCTGCTGCCCAGCTGTGCCGCTTCAACTGCTTTCAAAGCACCTGTTTTCCAGACACAGAGAACATCTTTAGACAAACAATCTTAAAAAAAGAAAATAAATTAAACTACGAATGAAATTATGGCTTCAAAATAAACTTTATGTGTTTGTGTACCTGCGGTGGTGTGTTTTTTAGGAGGAGGTCGGTTGCGGGATTCAATGAAGACTTGTTGTCCGCTGGCCTTCACCATGTGAACATCTTTGCAGATTTGCTGGAAGGTCATCTGTTTAAAAATGCAGTTCATTTCATTTAAACCTTTGCTATCAATCTCTGGCCTTCCTTTCATTTATATGAACAGTTCCAATTTAGAAGTAAAGCTATATGACTGCCTGTTACTGCTTACAATTCATGTGCAGTCTTCGTTTTAGGCCACATACAGTTTTAAGGCTTCGGTCTCTAAACACTTACTGGTTTGTGGAACTGCGAGGGGTCCTTTAGACACGGCCCACTGCTTTCTGATGAGGAGGTGGCACTGGGCTGGTGCTCGTGGGATCCATTGCTGGCCAGGCTGCTGTAGCCCTGAGAGCTGCCGTTGTGGACGGGCTGCACCAGAAGCCTGTGGATCTGCTCACTGAGCTGAGGTATGTCTGGGGACAGGGTCCGCTCCTCCTGACCCCTCGGCGGCGTAAAGACATCCTCATTCAGTGGAGAGCTGGACAGAAAGAATCAAGAGGTAAATGTGTGGATGTACATCGTACAGTAAAGAAATACAATATGTTTGTTAGTTTGAATCATTTCTCCAAAAGGCTACAGTTGTACAGGTGTACATGTATGTGTGTGTGTAGCAGCTTGAAGCCCTGTGAGTCTGCATGCTGGGAGAAAAGAAATGGTCCTTAGGACATATTGAGCTCATGAAAAATCTGTCAGTGTATGCATAAAAGAGCATGTGCTGATGACTGTGATTGACTGTGCACATATTACATATGGTATGTGTGGGAGGTATGGGACTGAGGAATTACGTGTGTATGTCTGTGTGTTTGGGCTGTGCGCATGTCTATAGAAGTGTGCACAGATGGATATATATATATATATATATATATATATTTATTATATATTTCAACTGTGATAAAAATAAAATTAAGAAATATTTTTGAGCACCAAATATTAGCATATTATAATTATTATTAGGAATAAACTGTAATTTATTGTTAAATAAATTTAAATTGTAAAATATTATTACAATTTAGAATAATTTTCTAAGTACTCTTTTTACTGTTTTTGATCACATGAATGCAGCCTTGGTGAGCATGAGTGACTTCTTTCAGGAGCAAACCCAAAACTTTTGAATGGTAGTGTTCATAAATATTAGATAAAAAGATCACTCATCTTTGATTCACTGATGTCACGATAAATTAAATAGCAAGGGTTTCTAACTGTTAATTTGGGTCTTGTGTGAACTCATATCCATGAATACTTACGTTCTGACTTTGTGGCGTCCAACAATGAAGGCCACTTTCCTGCTCCAGGGGTTAATAAAGGAGGACCAAGAGGTGTCTATGGTCAGATACTCTCCGTTACGTGCACACATCCGCAAGGGTGAGTGTTCAAACGGCTGCCCTGCAAACTGGAGAACTGAGAGAGAAAGTGAAAGTTGTGCCTTACCGCTCGCATTAAAGAAAAGAAATGGACAGAGGTTAGAGAGAGAAAGGGAGAGTGACTCACTCTTCTTATGGATGGCCACCATAATGGGCCTGTCCTCTGGATGGAGGTACAGCAGGACTGGGGTTCCCACCAGGTCCTGAGGCAGGTACCCTAAAAGAGGAACTGCCCGCTCATCCACCTCCTGAAAGAGACAGCTGGGGGTGTGACTGGTAGTGAATATCCTCTTATCCGGAGGAATGCGAGGGGCTGAAAGAGGGAATGAGAGAAAGCGAGTTTATTTTTCCATCAAGTTCCATCAAAACGTGGAGAAAAACTGATGCGTTTTAAACAAAAAAAAACGTACCCTCATATCCCGAGTGTACTCTCTCTGCAATAAGCAGACAGCAGGGTTGAGGGTAAGCCATGTCAGAGTCTCGGAGCGTGAGCAGGTAGGGGGTCAGTCTGAACGGGTAGTACTTTACATCACCACTGGATGAGACGTCTCCACTGATGCGACAAAACATGGACTTCTCTTGGGTGCAGTCAGCTGGTGGAGAGGCTACAGTCAAAAGAAAGGGAAAGAGAGAACTGTTTATTGCCTTAAACTTCATTTGTATAGCGTGACCATAACTGATCTCGGTAGTCCTTTTTCAATAGATAACCTACAGTACATGGCACAAATTATATCGGCATACATCTGAATGAAAGTCTTAGGTTGGAAATGTCATGAGGGTGAGAAAATGATGACAGAATGTTCATTTTTGGGTGAACTATTCCTTTAAGATCAAAACCATTGTAACCCTTTCTGGTTGTCAACCTGCCCTAACACAACCAAAATACACCTCACACAAACATACCAGAGCCGATGCAGGAGGCCCATGATGGCAGCCTGCAGGGTGCGGTGTTGCTGTAGAAGGTGCTCACATCTTGGGGGGCGAGCAGCTCTGAAAACAAAACCCCGTGCAGCTTCTCTGGCTTACTGCGCAGAAGAGATGATCCCTGCGGTGAGATGTACACAACCTTCCCTGACAGGAAAGACACCGCCATGGAAAATGTGTCCTGCACAAAAAAAGAACAAAAAAAGCGTCAAAATCCTTTTGCTATCTGGATTACTATGACACTTCTTTGACTCGCATCTTTTCATCATTGTTGTTGGCGGAAATAAAAAGCCGTACATCCACAAACATTTGTCAGCTAACACTACTTTTCAAACAACAATATTCAAATACAGTATTACTACAGGAGAAAGAAATGGGCTTGTGTGCGAGTCAACGTACTGTATTTTTGAGTGTGTATTCAGAGGTGATGTTGTCCAGTTCTTCTACAGTGAAGGTGGAGAGGTCGAGACTACAGCCATGACACTCCTCAACATTCCACTGGTGATAATACTCCTGGTTGGCTGCAAGATTCAAAGCAAAAAAAGAAAACCTTTAAATACATCAATGGATGCACAAATTCTGTTACCGGTGAAGTGTGCAAAACCTGTGCTTCTAGTGGCACCAAACAAATATTGTGATTATTTTTTATTTTTTTTACTTTACCTAAATATGTCCCTCATCTTTCATTGTTTAGACAAAGAGAGTCCCAACCAAAACTCGTGCCATTGGTTGAACCAATGTTACTATATTGGGCTCATTTCAGTCTGTTGCCTTTCCTGCAAGACATAAAAACCTACATGTGAAATTCCCGCTCACCTCTGACTTGTCTGACACAGCTGAGGGCGTATTTGAGGGCATTAAGGGTGCTGGAGCGTCCCTTCATCTTCCTCTCTGGTGGCAGACGGATCTTCAGCTCATTCAGGGCTCTCATCAGCTCTTTCTGTGTCTGGACACGAGCGGACTGATTACTGCTGCAGCCGCTGGTGGACGGCGGATCTTGCTCGGAGCTGGCGCTCAGCAAGCTGTAAGCCAGAGAGCTGCTGGGTGGAGAAGAGCTGTGAGAGTTTGAGCTGAGGGAGAAGAGATCAAAAACAAGTGTCGCATTTAGAATTTGTATAGAAATGTATAAGAAAGGTGATTGGTGTGCTATAGTGCTATCTCCATGTGAGGAACAACCCAAAATGTATTGACTTGATTTCAGAGAATGAACATTAACATCATCAATCCTTAGATGTCATATTCGATTTGAGAATTGCAGCATAGGAGAGATTAGTAGTCAATAAATAACTTAAATTTCAGGCATTTCATCACACAAAGCTATCGTATGGCTTAAGAAGACTTTCTAAAGATTTTCTCTCGCTCACCTCTTGTTGCTCTCCGTAGTCTCCAGACCCATGGCCGAGTCTTTTCCGTTCTGACTGGAGGAACTCTGATAACTTCGGTTTGACTGCCTCCCTCTGGATCCGCTCCCTCTCTCCATCCCTCCTTCACTTTCCCTCTCCCCAGAGTCATTTCCACTTGATAGTCCATCCGTATCATCGGAATTTGTCCCACGGTTGCCACCTGGGGATCTCTTGGCATCAGATAGCCCTCCCGGAGATGACCCTGTCTCGCTATTCACCGGATTCGATGAGGGAGAGCTCTCACTCATGCAGCAGGATCTGTTTTCAAGCCCTGCCTTTTTCTCTACTCTTGCTCCTCTAGCTGAATCATTGCTGGGCGCGGAGTCGGAGTTATCATCGCTCATAATAATACTGTACGAATAGGCAATTGCCAAGGTGATGAGATTCACCTGATAATAGATTAAAGAGTTTTTAAAAAGTTCACTATGTTGGACTGCTTGAACTACAGTGGGAAATCATTTTGATGCAAATACTCTTCACAGATTTGTCCCGCAAACAAGAATCATGGTATATCCAGGTGTCTCTGCACCCCGTCCGTTGATCCTTTTCTCCTCTGGAAGCGGTTCAAAATAGCTTGTTAACGGCAGAAAACGTTGCTCATCTCAGAAAAACAGACAGAACTGGTTGTTATGAAACAGACTTGGCTGCTACCACAGAGCCAGACGGAGTGTGAAAATGCGAGAGAAAGTGCCAAAAACAGCCGCTGGGAAATGGGTTCTGTCTATTCGGCCAGTCTTCTTCTCTATGCCCTCTGTGTCACTTTATCTCTTCTCGAAAGACAACTGCCAGGAAAAAGGAGCAAAAGAAAAGGTAAGTGTGCGTCAGTCTGAAACATTTGGACAAAGAGACATACTGAGCTGGTTAGTCATCTACAATTAGGTAGTCCCATTATATCTAATAAAAAATATTATTGGTGAACAGCCTGGTCTTTTAACAGGAAGTGCTGTATTTAGGGGTGTTTTTGTTTTTCAACCAGGTAAATTAGCTATTTTCCTGCACATGAGAGCCCAGATATTCCCTGTTGGCCACTACAGAAACCTTTTCTGGTCTCCTTGGTAACCAAGACTACTTTCTAGATCCACACATCCACTCTCAACCTTCAACTACGCAAGCTTGTTTTGTCTTTTGCATTTACCATCTATGGGGAGCAAAACAAGGATCTATGTGAAACACAAAAAGACATCTCGACTACTGTATATATATATAATATATATATATATATATATATATACACAGTAGTCCAGATGTCTTTTTGTTTCACATAGATCCTGTGTCGTCTGTGTTCTGCCAGAGTCTTTTGTGCTTCCTCTCTGGGATTGTTACCGTCATCATCCCTCTAATGTTCCGATTCCATTTCCGGAGCTACTGAGTTTAGACGTACACATTCTAAATTTACTGCAAACAGCAAGCAAGGGAAGTGACACTAAAAATTGAGCATGTAGCCAGAAACTAGAAACTAATTCTAAGCCAATCAGTTATTCTAAGGCACATTAACTGTGTGGTAAAGTATAAATACACAATGAAAAGTAGCCAGTGGCACTAAAATTAGTAATGTTAGGAAATGCTGTTCTTTGTATGACTATGAAGCTCAAATATAGAAGCCCAGTTTGAAGATGCACAATTTATTTATACAGTAAAATATATCTACCCATTTGCTTTTATTTGGCTGACCTTAAAACTACCAAAGCCCTGTTTATTAATATCTAATATTATAAGATCTCTAATCAGTTGTTTCATATATCATATATCAAAATTCTTTGTTAGAATTTATGGACATACTTAAGAGATTCTTTGACGCATGAAACTGTTACTGAACTATATATAATTCACTTAATTTAAATGGTTTACCAGACATGGATTAAGAGCAGTTGAACAGCTTTGATCAGCATGAACCTTTTAGCCCACGTCATTGCCAAGAGAACAACAAGTGTAAAGGTGTTTAAACGCAAATGCCTTGCAATTAATCCCGGTCATTAACAGAATGTCAAATGTTCAAATCATGAGGCAGCTGAATGGAGGAAGTGAAACGGCCGTTTCTGAAAGAACTAGGCGCACAAAAAAACTGATCTACATTTTCAGAGAAATGTGTCCTGTTAAAATTGTAATTTATTATTATTAAGCAACTTCGACATACTAAGAGGTAAGTGTCTTAATGTTAAGGAGTGTCACTCAAACACAGTGAACAATGGACACAAACAATTATATCAAGATGCCATATTCACATGGAGCAAGAAAACAAACTTATCTTCACAGACGTCAAATGGCCACAGATGCTGCTTTTCTTAAGACAGAGTCTGACATACCATGTGTTTCTTTTTTCTGGGCCAGATCAGGGCTGTTTGTTTGGAATTAATTTGTTTGTGTGGGCGTTCTCCTGCACATGCATACGCACTTATGACACCTGTTCTGCACCTGTTTATACTTGTTGCCCATGTTCAGCAAAGAAACAGAAAGCTGCATCATGCATATAAACTATAAAATGAACCACCAAGTGGATGTCCGACTAGATCTTAAACCACAAAGCATCATCAAATACTCTCTTCTGCATCCTACAATTATATGTGTAATGGAGGTTGGAGATGTTAGAAAATAGTCCTACATAAAGAGCATTTATAAAACAGTTAAGAATATTTTCTGTAGTAAATGTCTAAACGGAAAATCAGTGGATTAAGGGGGAGAGCAAGAGTTTGTGTACATTTTTTATTTAAAAATATACCGAAGTATTACATTAATGAGAGCTGTTGTCTCACAGGGATCCAGGTTCCTGATCATACAACTTAATCGAAAAAAAGACGGGGGAAAAAACTCGACCGATAATCAAGATGAAAACGTAATCTGCGCTAATCTTCAAAACATGATGCGTCATAATTTTTGTTCTGCGCTGAGCATGAACAAACGTGTGAATGCAGACGTGCACAAATTAAAGTGTGGAGAGACTGGATACGTTTTAATCAGACGCTCTCAATCCAACGAATATACTAACAGTTCACCCTCTATTCGTTCTGTACTTTCTACTGAACGAGACAAACACTGCAGCATCTCTCTTCCATTACAGTCGAGATCCACTGCGTGTCCGCGCGCGCTCTGCCTGTCCCAGCGACTCGTGCTCGTGCACGCTCCACTAGACAGCTCCAGCGAGGAGGAGCGTCATGCGAATGTAATCTGGGCCTAATGGGTGGAGCTAGAATATCCAAACTCTGTCCCTCCCCCTCCACCCCCTTAGAGCTCAAGAGAGGAGGAGCTGGTCGTCATTTGACTTTGCAGTGAGTACCACTTGCTCAAAACAGTGCTATCCGGAAAAAAAACTGCTTCCGGAACATATTTTATTGGTATTTTTTGTATGGTTTATTTAATTCATGGATTTAACAGAACAACGAGTAAGATCACCCGAGTCAGATTACGTGATATCATAAAAACGATTTTATACAACAGTTCAATAAGTCAACTTGCACTTTGACTTATTTTTGCAGCTTTTTATTCAACTATTTATGTTTGACTGATAATGAAAAACAACAACAAAGATTATATATTCAATAAAGATGACATATTCAAAGTTAGTTGAATATGTGCGCTTTGGCACAGAGAAGCCCCATGATGTCATTTTACAGTAACGCATGTACTAAACGCAAACACGATTAAAAAAATGACACTCTGGAAAAATGTGCGACCCGAGCTATCCAAAGCCTCGGAACAAGGTCACAAGCATATGGTTTCATGTGGGGTGTCAGGTGTTTCGACAGACCACTCGAGCAGGTAATGTTGAGGTGCTCAAAATTATACTGATACACTCAAATTACAATATAACTTTTGGGGAAACCGACATAGTTGTCACTGCACAATAAACTGGAATAGAAGGAAATAATTCTACATCACTTTTAATTTAAAGAGAAACAGAAAGAAAAAAACTATCCAGTAACAGACTAAATGATAACTAAAATGTGAGCCAAAACCACTTTTGCTCTGATATGCAAAGAATGTCATCATCATGTTACCCCAGTGCGATGCATCACACATATTTCCCCGAACTGTCATCTAGTCTCACATAACCCGACTTTCAACTAACAACATAAAGTCTGAAAGCAAGCGCTTTAGATTGACCTCTTCGTCCAATACATATAATACAACATGAGAAAGTGGAGTACTGTATATTTTGAATAATATTACCATTTATCATTTATTCAATTCAGAATCATATCCTGTCACTCTCATTAGTTGAAGGGTCTAAAATGTTTTGAATGTTTAAAATCTAGTGTGACTGATGCCACCTTGAACCTGAGACACTCAACAGATTTTTTTTTTTTTCTCTGGGGCATTTTGAGGGCTTTAGTCTTTGGGATTACTCTAAAGCAGGACAACTTTTTTCTGCAGAACCCCTCTGATCAAATGTATCTAATATTTTCATAAATAATGATTATTAATATATTGAATTTTTGTTTTAATTTTAAAACAGTCAAAATATGTATACAATTTATTTAATTTATTTTGGGATTGACATTCCTATCACAATTTCACCAGCAGTTCCTTCATGAACCCCTAGGAGTTTGCAAACAAGTATTACAGTACAAGACATGTAAAAACCAGAAGGACAGACTTTCAGTTGCCTGTGAAACAACAATCTAATTGGCATAAAGGCAGTATCTATTAGCCTGAACAGACTGAACTCCTCTGGCAATTACAGTAATAAAAATAAGTCATAATTAAATTGTACTTGTACTCCACAGCGGATTATTCATTTTTAGACAATAGTATTGAGCTTCCCTGCTTTGTTAGTATTAGGAGTTCAATTGTAAAAGCTTAACCTACTTATCCACAACAGCATTCTTTGCATATGATGATGATGAATTGGAGAGAGGGCTAACGTTAGTTGTCACACATGCTACTCAAGTGAATATTTCTCTAGCTTTAATTTAAAAAATTTTATAGTTTCTGTTTAGGCATAAAGTAAACCTTAAAGTCTGTTCTTGCTCAGGAAAAAAAAAAAGTGGTAACACTTTACAACAAGGTTTCATTAGTTAACTACAACTAAGAATTAACAATAATTCTACAGCATTTATTAATTTTAGTTCATGTTTATTTGAACATTTACTAACATATTATTAAAATCAAATGTTGAATTTCCAAACATTAGTTAATGCACTGTAAACTAACATGAACAGCTAGATTTTTTTTCTTATTGTGAAGTGCTACCAAAATAGTTTATTGACCGCAAGTTGGACCGTGTGACAACATGCCCCAACAGCAACATTACACAGCATATTATCTGCTTTTCAACGAAATGTAAACAATAAAACAATTATGAAGCATAAAAAAGTCCCTGAAACAACAAACATTATGAGAATAAAGTGCAAAATGACCAAACCGCTGGTTTGTCCAAAATATATTGTAATCAATAAATTAATGACATACAAAACTGTCACAACTTGCCCTGACCTAACTAAGATTTATGGAAAAAAACCTTGTCCTCAAAACATTCAATATTTCAGACACAATCTACCTGAATATAACTTAGTTGACTAACTACTGCACCTTAATGACATTGGAATTTGAAGTAAGTCAGCATAATGAACCAACAACATGACAAATCATCCGTATTGATACTTTAAACACCTTTAAGTTCAGATTACATGACTAGAGGATGTTTGCATCACTTTTCTCACTTTTATATCATTTTACTTAGTAAGGCAACTCTCATTTTTTTATTTAACAGATTTTTGGGTGAGTCAAGCCACAGAAGACCGTGTTTGGTCAATGCGTTATGCGTCACAGTTTTACTTTACTCGCATACAAAAATGTCAACAAAAATGTGGATAACCTTAAAGGACAAATTGAACAGACTTGCAAAACACAGTAACTTATGATGGTATGATATAAGGTATGATGTTTGCATTTCAACCAGTTTCATTATTTTGGCTTATTGTGCAACGGTCAATAGCTATTTGAACAATATTCCACGCAAATCAGCACCTTCTGTTGGAAAAATCTAATGTTGTAACCAGAATTGGTAACGTAGTATAAAAGGTTCAATCGAAAAAGAAGAAACATGCCACATTTAACGTTAAGCTCCTGGTAAATGGTGGGCTTACCTTCTGAGTCTTACTGCTCCGCCGAACGAGAGGACAAATATCCCTATGTCGAAAAGTATTACAAAGTGAATAAATTCCTGGTGTTATTAAATCGGTGAAACATGAAACCGACGTTCGTACATCTGCAGTCCACTGGCATTCGCTGCAATTGTGTGCTAGAGATTTGTTTCCCCACGACTCCAGACACACACGAGTACACGTGCTTTCCAATCTGTCTAAAACACCGAGGAATTCAATTGGCTGTGCTCGCAGCAAGCCACGAATCCCATTGGTTGACTCCACCCATTCACGGCGAAGCTTTCGTTGATTGGCCGATGCCAAAGGCGCTCGGCTCACGTTCATCAGCTGTCACGTTGCAGCGCGCCTGTTGTTGTTGCAATACATGAGAGTGAGAGTGTGTTGTGGGCAGGACTACATATTCCTATTAGACTGCTGTAGATTTATTTAGAAAGAAATTAAATATAGTATGTAGGTCCTTATGACCATTTTTAGCTTAGTCGTGAATGCAGTAAACTGAACTAGACCACATGAAATTGCATTCATGTGATTATTAACACCCTTATTATTAATAAAAAAAATACAGAATGAAACCTACAGCAATACGTGCTGCTGCCTACATATATAGGTTTTAGAGCGTGAATTTCAGGGACCATGCGAGAGATTAAATAATTGCTGAATCGCTTCTTAGAAATGAACTACAATGAGTAGGACTTCCCAACACTATTGTTTTAAAATGTTTTGCACAACTAAACTGAACCCTGGTAGTGAATGAGCCATGCACAGTTCCACGTGCCTCAGAGGCTGGCTGCTGGTGACGTCAAGCAGCTTCCGCAACGCCCTTCAGACTCACGCGGCTTGCGGTGTGGCTCGATGTGTGTGTGCTGCTGCTGCTGCATGGATGAATTAATCATCGCCGTCAGAGAGGCGTCATAAACATGCTGACCTGACCTCCATTTAACCGATTTGGTAAAACTGTCCCAACTGCTTGCCAAGGTCTGGCAAGTATAGTTTAAAGGCAAATTAAGTTTGGACTGCATTAAGGAACCCACATTTAGCAGGAATGGAGAAACGAAGCCTCTCAAAGCTTCGATGTTTTTCTCTGATTGTTCCGGGCAAAGATTCGAAGCATCAGGACTGTCGAAAACAGTGCCATCTTGTGGTAGGTAAAATTTATAACAGCCATAAACAGGAATGAGCAGCTCCGTTGTTTCACCCACGAAGCACAGATAAAAGCATGACAACTTCAAATGTTCAGTTGTCTGATCATATAATTCGCATATTAAAATTCTGCAATAAATTCAACGTAATAATAATAATAATATGACAATCAGAGGCAAGTGAATGGTGCTCTAATTATTTTATTGTTTTTATAGGCTACTGTTTATTAGGCAGAATATATGATAATATTATAGGCTATATATAATGTTAGTGAATGGAGTTGAACGTCCATAAACCCCTTTGGTCTGTATTCGAACATTCCGACCATAGATTCCGACAAGGAAACATTCACGTGACTGGAAAGAAAGCGTTTTTGATCACGTGCGGCACGGAACTTCATGAGAAATTGCGCTGCGTACTCGATACACGCTTTGAAGCTTCAGTGTCACTGTCACATGTAACACTAACATCACTATACACACACAGGACTCAGCAGTCTCTAGATGAGTAAACCTGCCATTTCATATCATTCTTCAAACTCAAAGTTGTTATCTATAACTATAAGGCTATAATATCATGCATCATTTTATACATTTATATCATACATTGCAAGCTATTTTGTTAAGATAACACGGAACACTGAAAAAAGAACAACAGCAATTGTTCTCAGTGTCAAAGAAAATTACATGCTTTAAGAGATAAGATAATACAAAATGCCAAACCGGCTTTCTTTTCTTCTATAAACCACTAACCTCTCATACGCACAGATGCCCAATCATTATTTTAGTGGGTGTGCCCTAACATACACCTTGAGAAATAATAATTCATGTAAAATCCAGTGAATTAGGCATGGACTGTTACAATTATTACAGTTTCCCCTCCTTTGCTCTTCCATTTTTAATCCCAGCCCATCTGCTTATTATTAGGCTCTGGAGCAGGAGTTGTGTCCTCACACTTCCTGGCAACTTGCAGTATTTTTTTTTTTTTTTTTTTTTTTTTTATTAACAAAAATATCAACATACAAACTCTTGTAGGGAAAGGAAAATATACATGGGTATATACAAATGTTGTCAATATACAAAAGTATTAACCAAGCAGAAAACAATAAAAACAAACCAAAAAAGGGGGGAGCTATTTCAAAATACACAAGTCAAAAGCAAAAAAGGCTAAAGAAAATAAAAATAACTTTTGGAGCGGCACACAAGGGGAGATTAATCAAAAAAGTAATTTCCTAGATATGTCTCTACACATTATTCTTGCGATTTTAGTAGATTTTATCTTTTTCAGTGAGGTAAAAAACAATTTAAAATCATTTATAAACCAAACAAAGGAAGGCTTAGAACATCTCCACTTACTGCAATGAATATGATATTTACCCATAAGAATAATCATATTGACTAAATCTGATACTGATGAATCTACATTATCCATATAAAAGAGGATGTGTGGCAAGATGAGAGTAGGGATATTATCAATCTTAAGTGACAGCCAATTATGTAGCTCGGACCAAAAGCTGTTGGACACGGGGCAAAAAAAAAATAGGTGTTCCAGAGTCTCATCAGCCATCTCACAAAATACACAAGGGTCTACATCAAATTTAAATCTTTTTCTAAGAAAGTCAGCAACCGGATATATTTTATATATTATTTTAAAGTGAGTCTCCTTGACTTTTGGGAAAATGGGCCATTTAATGAATTTAAAATGTTTTTTTTCTATGGACAATGCAGCCATATTTGGAATCTGTACACACAATCCTCTGTTATAATCAAAAAACAATTTAGATTTTAAAGCATCATTAATATATTTATTATTACATTTTTTGTCAACTAAAGTACAATCATTAATAACTATATTTGGTAAAGTTGATAAGGGTCTTATTGTTGTATATAACAATGTGTTCTGAATTAACTGTAATAAAGGTACAGGTATTGCTTTACAAATCTTATTGTATTCTCTATATGTGCAGTTTAAATTATATTTGTCTAAGAAAGCTTTATATTCCAAAAAGTTACCATTATCATCTATAACATCATTCACAAACACAATGCCCTTTTCATACCAATCAAACCTGAACAATGATTTCCTATTGATTATAATGACCCTGTTGTTCCATAAGGTGGATCCATGCGGAGAAAAGTTATGGGTGAATATCATTTTCCAATATTGGAGAATTTGTTTGTGGAATTTTGATAATTTAACCGGAATTTTGGTCACCTCAAAATCACATTGCAAAAGAAAATCAAGCCCCCCTACTTTTTTAAATAGATGCCTAGGTATGTGAAACCACATAGAATCTGGTTGTGATAGATATGTTTTCAACCAGTTAATCTTAAAGGTTCCAAACATTGATTCAAAGTCCAAGGCTTTGATACCACCCATATCATACTCTTTAACTAGCTGTGATTTCTTAATATAATGGGTTTTATTTTTCCACAGGAATTGGAAAATAATTGAGTTGGCTTTCTTAATATTACCAGAAGAAACATACAGGGAATGACATGGATAAATTACTTTGGAAATACCTTCTGTTTTAGATAGAGTAACTCTACCAAAAATAGTGAGGTCTCTGGTAAGCCAGCGACTCAGAGATTTCTTCATATCCATTAATCGGTCAGAAAAATTAACATCTTCCCTTCTGATGGCATTTTTAGATAAAACTATTCCTAGATATTTCACTTCAGATTTAACCTCGATTGAAGAGATGATGGAATCCGTTGATGAGTGAATGGGAAGTAGCTCACATTTTTTAATATTGAGGGTTAATCCTGAAGCTTTAGAGAAAATCGAGACTGAATCAAGGGCAACATCAACCATGAATTTATTCCTTAAATTAAAGGATTGCTGTGTCATCTGCAAATTGACTAATTTTAAATTCCTTATCAAATATTGAGATCCCATGCAAATTGGGGTTGTGATTAATGAGCATAAGTGATTGGGTGGCTAGAATAAACAGTTTGGGGGAAATCGGGCACCCTTGTCTAATACCGCGGAGCACCTCAAATCTAGGAGTCATACCAGGATTCAGGGACACAGAACTATATATGTCAGTATAAAACATCTTAATTATTTTACAAAAATTGTTCCCAAAACCTAAAAAATCTAAGATTTCAAATAAAAAGGCATGTTCAACAGTGTCAAATGCCTTATAAAAATCGAGAAATAAAATAAAGGCATCCGTATCAATGAGATCTCGATAGTCAAGCATATCTAGTAACAATCTGGTATGATTATGTATATTTCTGCCCCTCATGAAAGCTGATTGACACTCATCAATAATATGTGATAATCCCTCATTCAGACGATTGGCATAGACAAGTGCCAGTAATTTATAATCGTTACATAACAAGGTAATTGGTCTCCAATTATCCAATAAAAGATTATCTTTGTTAGGTTTGGGAATTAGAGTGATGAGACCATGTTTCATAGTGGGAGAAAGATTCCCTTTTGAGATACAATCTAAATAGGCATTATAGAGCATTTCCCTGATATCACTCCAAAAAAAAGATAAAAACTCCACAGTTATCCCATCTATTCCAGGTGATTTCCCCTTAGACATCTGTCGAACTGCCAAGTCTAGCTCCTCAATTCTTAGCTCATCTTCCATAAGTTGTTTAAAGTTATCATCCATTGTCTTTTTAAACCCCTGAATCTCATTTAGGAATAAACAACAATCTTCTTTAGAAAAAAGGGATTTATACAAATTACTATAAAAAGCGTTGATTTTTGCGTTTACTTCTTCTTGATTTTCAACAATAATGTCATTGCAATTTAACTTCAAAATTTTTTTTTTCGTCTGTCTTTGTTTTTCCAGACTAAAAAAATAAGAAGAGTTTTTTTCCCCTTCTTCAATCCAACGAGCTCTTGAACGAATAAATGCTCCCTTGGCCTTTTCCAGATATATATTATCAAGATGGGACTGTAGATTGTTTAATTCAGTCTGCTCTTCCATTGTCAAATCATCTTTACAGCATAGCGTATTAATGTGACTGATGATGTCCCTTTGTCTTATCTTTTTAAGTGTTGATGCTTGCTTACTTGTCCTAATAGCAATTTGTCTAACTTTGAACTTGAACCATTCCCATTTACTCAGAAAACACATTTCCAATTCACCTACTTCTTTAACCAGTTGTTTAACTACATTACAAAACTCAGTATCTTCCAAAAGGGTATTGTTAAATTTCCATATGGAGTTAATGTTATTCTCTCTTCCATCCGGAGAAAGAGTCAAAAATATTACACAGTGATCAGTTAGGGGTGATGCTGAGATTTCACATCTATTTACCTCATTAATTAGATTGTCTGAGATTAACCAATAATCCAATCTTGAGCACTGGCCATTATTAGATGAGTTAAACCAGGTAAATTGTTTTCTGAGTGGGTTTTTCATTCTCCAATAATCTATTAGATTGGCCTTTGTGATCAATTCAACTATTGTTTCATCAAATGTGAGGCAGTGTCTCTTTGATGGAATACGGTCTAACCAAAGATCAGGGGCCAGGTTGAAATCTCCCCCAATTATTACTCTATCCGTTGAAAAAAGTATTTTCCATTCTTCTAAGCAATTACTTAAGGATGAGAAGAGATTTTTGTTCTGTGCTCTTTTGTTATAACCATACACACATAATAAAATGTAGTTTATACCATTAATTTCTGTTGCGACCATTAACCAATAGCCGGTAGAGTCACTTTTATGGTCAATAATTTTCCCAGGAAATCTATTTAATAAAATCATAACTCCTGCCGAGTGTGACGTTCCATGACTGAAAAAGATAGAGTCTCCCCATTGCAGTTTCCAAAATTTTGTGTCAGCCTCAGCTGAGTGGGTTTCTTGCAAAAAAACACAATTAGCCCTTTGCTCCTTACAGAAAAGAAAAATAGCCTTACGTTTAACATTATCTTTCAACCCCCTAGTATTTAAAGAAATAAAGGACAACATTTAGGTGATAAGTAGATAACCAACAAACAATGCACAAAAGAGTGTAACGATGCGCAGGAATGAGTAATTAGTCCTAAATCTACATGTCTAGAGTAACTAACCCTCTAACGTTATATAGGGAGAAAATGAAAACTCCAAAACGAACAGTAGCAAAGGTCTATTTAAACATGAAATCAACTTCACCTACTTTATTGTAATTTTCTTAATTTTGGCAGCCATAAAGCTATTATTAGCGGACCATAACAAGTATCATTAAAGGTCAAGGATAACACGTTTTAAAAGCATTTACACAGCTAAACAAAGTAAACATTCAATATATGCCATATTCTGGCGTGCAAAAATAAAAGTCATCAACATTATTGCTCCTAACATCAAAACATCGGATTATTTAACCCTGAATGTTCATTGATGCATTAACAAGCAAAGTGTAGGTGTTGATACTTACATATCAGAGCGTTTATGTCAAGCAAACAATAAAGGTAAAATTTCTCAGTCAAACGTGAATGCAGGCTGAAATTCTGACAGCCATTCAAATGCAAGCAAAACAAGTGTTCAATTAGGGTCTACTCTCCGGTTATCGATCAGAGCGTATCCTTCCTTTAAGAATGCCCTTTTACCGGTCTTTCTGGCTTCTTGGACCAGCGGCCACAGCTTTGCACGCGCCTCCCGGTCTTCTTTCGAGAAGTCTTCTTTGAAACGTATGTATGGGATGATTTTAGTATCAAAATGATTAACACGTGTAAGCACACTTATCAATGAACTTGATACATGTTGCAGAAATGTTTTATCCATGCCTTTCAACTTGTGTGTGCAAAATTCAAAATTGAATGAATGTGAAGCAATTTGTACAAATAGAGACATTTTTGTGAATACAAATGTTTTCCTTTGTATTAGTGTATCATAATTTGCACATGCAACACAGAAGACGTGCATGTGTGGATCAGGTGACGCGCGTGCATTCATTGACTCGATTCATTGAGTCGATCCTATTTGATTCATTTGGATTTTGAGACTTTCATTTCGCGGGTTTCGCCTTGCACGATCCACACACAGCTGTCTGAGAAAAGCTGCTACCACTAGATGGCAGTATTCTGCTAAAACAGACAACGGCAGCATAATCAAGCGTTCTTCCGCATTTAAGACGCTTAATGAGAGTGATATTGAAGCACCAAATTTAGTACACAATAATATAGGCCTACCCTATTAATAAAGCATACTTTATAGAGGCAAACATTACGTCAGATTATGAACAACACCCATAGAAAACCATTATAAAACGCTTAACGTGCAATCGCGCGTTGCATGTTCAGTAAGGTGTATTGGCTACTGAGTTTAAATATCACCGTCTTACTGCATTGACGTTAAGCTTTTTCTTTATAATATGCTCTATGGGAGGAAAACTATATAGCCTACAGACAAGAGACTACATGAACGCAATGTACGGCGTTTCAAGTTAATAACATTTTCCTTCCCGAGCCTGTTAAAAAGAAAAAGCTTAACATGAAATAAAAATTCTGCAGTTGCGTTTAACTTTGCATGTGAATGGGAGAGCAACCGGTCCGAGACTGCAGTGAAGTTTGATATTCGCCTCATTTTATAAAGGGACCATCTGCAAACTCCACTCACAGTCAAAAAAATATAAACGTCCAGTCATTCATTCAAATGAACATATTTCCAAGGTTATATTATAACCTTGGAAGTCTAGTGGGCAGACTGACTTAGCCTACTGTTACTGTACTATGTCCAGCCAATATCTCGATTGAACAGTAGCCTACAATTTTTTAATTTACTGTAAATTGTTTTTCTATTCATGTTCCAAAGGTTGTAGTACGTTCCTAGTGACAAGTCAGGTGAAATTTTACATTATTCACTTGTAGTAAGTCACCAAAAACCCGTTTGGTTAATTACAGTAATTTTTTTATAAAATAATAATTGTTTACTAAATAGGCTACATGAAGGGAGTTATTGGGGCAATTTCACCTGTAGTAAGCCAGTCTAGTCACTGAACATACTACAACCATTTTGAACATGAAAAAACCCTTTTGGTGAATTACAGTATTTTTCTGCAGAATACAGGCTACATGAAGGGAAGTATTGTCCAAATTTTACTTGTAATGGTGCGTTCACACCGGACGCGAATAGCGCGTCAGGCGCGAGTGATTTCAATGTTAAGTCAATGCAAAGACGCGTTACGCGCGTAAAAAATTCCTGCGGCGCGAATGAGGCGTAGAGCGCGGCGCGGTAGACGCGAATACGCCTCATTCGCGCGTCAAGTTCGCGCGAATGGCGCGAATTGAGCGTCTGGCGCGTTAAGCGCGAATGATTTAGTTAGTGCTATTTGTGCATTCACGCGTTTGACGCGAATTCGCGTCTGCCGCCCGAGTTGAAAAATCTGAACTTCTGCGTCAATTCGCGCCGCGTTAACCAATCAGGAGCCTAGCTGCTTGCTGCTGTCACGTGGTGAAGTATCTGGATGCTTCAATAAATTATTTTGTAATATATGACTGTGGTTCTAATGCACAACAAAGCAAATATTTTATCACATAAAACTTGATTTCAATATATGAGACATATTCATTTTGCATTGAATGCTATTTATTCCATATCTAGATTATATGAAATATTATTATAATGTAAAGACAACCAACATATAAGTTCGTGTCTGGACAGTGATGTGTGAGAGAGAGAGAAAAATCACAGGACAGATTAATCACTTTTGGAGGCTGGCTTCATTTATTATCAAAACAAAAATAAATGACAGATTAGGTGGATGCGGGCGAGGGTGAACCTCGCGCCGGGCTGTAGAGCGAGGGCTCGACAGGCATAGACCACTCGAGGCCGAGGGCTTATACGGCCTACGCTGTCCTCGTCAGCGTCCTCACCATTAGGTCCACCAAACCTAGCTCCTGGAGCAAATTGTGAAACTCCTGAAACCCTCCGGAGGTTCTGGTGGACCCGAGTACAGCGACGATGTCCCCTACGGAGCTGCTTCTGCTCTCCAGAGCATATACGAGCGGTGACTCTCTCGAATAATGCTAATGCTAATGCTCGATAAACATCTAAAAAGATGGCCGCCAACGGGTTTCGAAACTTTCGCCTCCGGATTTCGTCTCTGACGCGCGTAAATTTCGCTTCAAACTTTTGTTTTTACGCGCGTCAATTTCGCCATTGACACGCGAATTAACACAAAGTGGTCAAGCGTCAAACTAGACGCGGTAGACGCGAATTTGACGCGCTATTCGCGTCCGGTGTGAACGCACAGTAAGTCTTACAGAAACCTTCTACGAGCTTTGGAATTTGAAAATGTCTGTTATTAAATTTAAAAAGTAATTTGAATTAAAACAAATTATACGTTTTAACCACTGATCTATATAGAATGACATTATAGATCAGTGGTTTTAACGCAGTTAGTGGAATTGGCAGACGTTCCCTTGTGCATCATGAGCTGTGGTTAGCGCGTCAAAGCATTCTCGTGTAGAAATATGCAGCTACAGGCCCGCTACGCCAGTTGATTTTCAATTAATATTTCATGTCGATATACAATGGTTGCATATTGTTAACTCATCGTGCTATAGTAAGACTATAGCCTATGGCTTAAGGGTCAAGGGAAAACAAATGTACTGCGAAAATCGTCTTTAATATTTAAAAACAGACATTTTCAAATTCCTGCTTGTACTATGTACACAATGTGTAGTCAGATAAAAATAAGCATATAATATGAACGCAACTGCGAAATTTCACCTTTTTTTCAACAGGAAGGAAAATTG
Source organism: Rhinichthys klamathensis goyatoka (assembly GCF_029890125.1). NCBI lineage: Eukaryota > Metazoa > Chordata > Actinopteri > Cypriniformes > Leuciscidae > Rhinichthys > Rhinichthys klamathensis. The sequence goes on along the minus strand of NW_026606695.1, from coordinate 2,404,620 downwards.
TATTAACTTGAAACGCCGTGCGTTGCGTTCATGTAGTCTCTTGTCTGTAGGCTATATAGTTTTCCTCCCATAGAGCATATTATAAAGAAAAAGCTTAACGTCAATGCAGTAAGACGGTGATATTTAAACTCAGTTGCCAATATACCGTAGGCTATTGAACATGCAACTAATGGTTTTCTATGGGTGTTGTTCATAATCTGATGTTATCTGTTTACCTCTATAAAGTATGCTTTATTAATAGGGTAGGCCTATATTGTTGTGTACTAAATTTGGTGCTTCAATATCACTCTCATTAAGCGTCTTAAATGCGGAAGAACGCTTGATTATGCTGCCGTTGTCTGTTTTAGCAGAATACTGCCATCTAGTGGTAGCAGCTTTTCTCAGACAGCTGTGTGTGGATCGTGCAAGGCGAAACCCGCGAAATGAAAGTCTCAAAATCCAAATGAATCAAATAGGATCGACTCAATGAATCGAGTCAATGAATGCACGCGCGTCACCTGATCCACACATGCACGTCTTCTGTGTTGCATGTGCAAATTATGATACACTAATACAAAGGAAAACATTTGTATTCACAAAAATGTCTCTATTTGTACAAATTGCTTCATTTAATCATTTTGATACTAAAATCATCCCATACGTGTGTGCATGTCCCTACACACTCGCGCATCCTTCGACTTCTTCCACACATCATCCCGCACCGTTCTCATCCCGAACTGAATGATGATTGCTCTCGGTGTGTTGTTTGAGGTAGCGGCGTCGCCTTTCCTTCCCAGCCGGTGAACGGTGTCTACGGTGTCTCGCAGCCGCTCCACAGACATTGGCACAACTCTGGTCAGTATCCCGATTACAACTTCTCTCGTGTCCTCTCCATCCTTTTCAGGTAGACCAATCATCCTCAAATTCCACCTTCTTTTGTATCGGGTTTGCTCTGCACATGCTTCTTTTAACAGGCTGTTTTCTCTCTGAAGGCCTCCTATTTTTTTCTGAAGCACGCCGATTTCTTCTCGATTTTCTTTAGTTGCGGTTGTGTTAGCTTCAATACGTCTGTCGAAACTTTTCAAAAGTTCCGTCTGCTCGTCCATTTTTCTGGTCAGAGCTTGTACTGCGTGTAAAATTGCAGCGCCAGTATTCACGTCCTCACCTTCTCTTTGGTGTCTCTGTTTCTTTGGATTCGGCTGTTTAATTGGTGTATGTTCTTTGTTAATTTTGTCTTCTTTGGATGAATGTTGCTCCGCTTCTATTTCTTCCTCAATGTCAAAATCTTCGCATGCCTCGTGGAGAGCAGCCAAGTTGTAGTTGTGATCGACGGACATGATTCCAAAAAAACCTCCAGAATGTTATGATAACTTATTTTTGTCCCTTAATTTAGACACTACGTTATATGTCTGTTTAGTAGAAGGGTTGTTACACTAGTTTATCACATTTCAAGGACTAAAAAAAAGCTTTTTACCGGAGCCTGCAAAAGTGCTACCACTCACTCCGCCATCTTAACTCCCTTCCTGGCAACTTGCAGTAGACTCTGTACCCTGAAAAAAAGGTCAGTTTTTCTTTTGAGCCTATAAGCAAATATTCTGCCCTGTTCTACTCCAAATACCGTTTTACTTCATAGTTGTAGTAGGCTACTTTCAGTTTTGTCAAGCAATTATAAACTTGTAATATGTTGTTGAGCTTCTATTCAGCAGTGCATGATTCTTTGAAAGCTGCTTTTTCATGGACATGTCGGTGCCATCTACTGGTCACTTCCATTTATACATCTCTGGCACCCAATAACAACCAACTGCAGAAACAGTCTGAGGCCAGAAGTATTCATGGGTGGAGGTTTAGTGGTGGGGTGGGATTAGGCATAACTTCCGGTCTGATGCTGTGACGTATAGCTCTGCGGTTTGGCAGTTCATGTCTCCAATCATGTCTTCAAATGTTAAGGTCAAGAACCTCTTGCTGCATAGAACAAAAACAGTCAGTTTATGTATTATTGCACTATTGACTATTAATGTATTTATATACTTTGCTATGATGCTTTCATTGCAAAGCCATTATAATGATCATTATTACCAGTAAAGAGTCATATTGCATTTTAATTTACTTCATACACTAACGCTCAAAAGTTCAGTAAGGTGAGGTCAGCAAGATATATTTTTTTTAAGAAATTCAAATACTTAAAAAGATATTAATACTTTTATTCACCAAGAATGCATTCAGTTGATCAAAAGTGACAGTAAAAGACATGTTACAGAAGATTCCAATTTTCTATTCATCAAAAGATCCTGAAAAATGTTTCCACAACAATATTAATCAACTGTTTTCAACACTGATAATAATCAGGCATGTTTCTTGAGCAGCGAATCAGCATATTAGAATGATTTCTGAAGGATCATGTGATCGAGACTGGCGTGGCTGCTTTGCCAACACAGGAATAAATTATATTTTAAAATAGAATAAAATTGAAAAGAGTTATTTTAAATTGTGATAATATTTCACTGGTTTCCGATCAAATAAATGCAGCTTTTTGTATCATGAACAAGGATGCATTGTATACTGTATAGTATATAAAAAGCCAAATATATAATTTCTTCCTGTCAACTCACTACTACAATACAACAGCCCCTACATTTCTAATGTAATAAAGGGATATTCACGGTCATGGGTCTCTCCTGGTGGCCTGGTTTTCATGTTTCTCTCGCTTTTCTCTCCTCCGTTTTGTAATCTGCAGCTTCCCTGAGCAGTAGCTCTCTGGTAAGGTCAGGCCTCCCTGCGCGGGTCAAGCAGTGGGCCAGGATGGGGCATTTCGCAGATGAGGAAGGAAGGCCGCGCCTCCACGCCGTCAGAATGTGAAAGGCCTGTTCTGAGAGGCTGTGTGGTGCACGGAGTCGGGCGATCTGGACAGCAGAGCGACGGAGATGGAGAGACATAAAGAGAAGCGCTGCATCGTCTTCAGTGAGCTCATCACAGAGCCACGATAACAGCTCATCTGAGAGAGGGTCTGGAGGACAAACACTGTTAGCATGTGTGTGTGCACAGAACACCTTGACAGCCTCCTCACTTATTCTGCCATTTTTAAATGATAGAAATCCAGGAGGATGAAAATCTGAGAAGTATCTTAGCAAACCAAACTGGGCAAAATGGAAGGAAAATAGAAGAGAGAGCTGGAGTTCACTAAAGAAACAAATGGTGCAGTAGATTTCACAAACCTGTTTGACTGTGCTGTATTAACTTCACACTCACAGGCTGACAGACTGTTCTTGCACTCTAGGTAACAAACAATCAACAACAACAATGACTTACAAACCATTTCAAAATGTGAATATTTTTGACTCGTTTACCAGTACAAATATCTATAAATGTCTGTGAGAGGGCTTGTTTTCTGACAAATGTATTAAAATTCAGTTTATGCTTAGAACAAGAAAAAAATATCTGGCAATGGGCTAAGAAAATTCACTTGTTTTCACTTTTAATTTATTCACTTTTAATTTACAGATATTTATATTTTTTTCATTTGCAGATATTGTTTTCTAGTTTTAAGCATACACTTATTAAATTTTGAGAACAGAAAACATGACTTAATTTTTTATTAGTGCTGTCAAATCGATTAATAACATCTAACATGAACAGTTTATATATATACGTGTGTGTGTGTGTATCGGTCAAAAGTTTGGAAACATTACTACTTTTAATGTTTTTGAAAGAAGTCTCTTATGCTCATAAAGCCTGCATTTATTTGATGGAAAATACAGAAAAAACAGTAATATTAACATAATGGTTTTCTATTTTAATATATTTTAAAATATAATTTATTTCTGTGATGGCAAAGCTGGATTTTGAGCATCATTACTCCAGTCTTCAGTGTCACATGATCCTTTAGAAATCATTCTAATATGCTGATTTATTATCAATGTTGGAAACCGTTGTGCTGCTTAATATTTTTTTGGAACCTGTGATACTTTTCAGGATTCATTGATGAATAAAAAGTCAAAAAGAATAGCATTTATCCAAAATAGAAATCTTTTCTAACAATGTAAATCTTTACTATAACTTTGTATCACTAACACATCCTTGCTGAATAAAAGTATTAATTTCTTTCAAAAAAGAACAACAAATTACTGACCCCAAACTTTTGAACTGTAGTGTAAATTGTAACAAAATATTTCTATTTTAAAGGTACTGTCTGTAAGAATGACAGCTAGTGGTCGAAATAGGTACTGCAGTCCAAATTCAAAATATCGGAGATCCGCCCCCTCCTCCTCTGACTCGACGCTCACGGAGGTTGCCAGTTTGAGGACATGCAACAGGAACAAGCGTAATTGACAATGAAAGCCGAGGAAACTTACAGACTGTAAGTTAATGAGTTGATTTATCAGCGTTTTAATATGCTCTCATTCATAGAGGTTTTAGATGGATAACGAGGCTTTTTAGGTTGTGTGGAATCTGCAATCTCTGACCCAGTTTGTTTGCTCGTTTCCAAGGCTGCAATACACGGTGTTTCCTGCCAACTGGCATCCCGGGGTGTCGAAATACTATTGGGTGAACTGGCAGTGGGCGAGATCACACAGACAGACCAAAACAAAAGCCGACTGACAACACGGAACTTGTAAAATAATAAGTAAAATAACTGGCTGTAGAAGTGTTTTTCAGAGAAGCGAGTAAGTAAACTTAGCATGTTTCCTAAATATCTGCAAACATATTATGGTATTTTTATGCTTTAGTAGAGTAAAAAAAGTTACATACAGCACCTTTAAATAAATGCTGTTCTTTTTTAACATCTTTTTATTAATCAAAGAATCCTGAAGTATCACAGGTTATAGAAAAATGTTAAGCAACACAACCGTTTCCAACATTGATAATAAATCAGCATATTATAATGATTTCTGAAGGATCATGTGACACAGAAGATTGGAGTAATTATGCAGAAAATTCAGCTCTGCATCACAAAAATAAATTATATGTTTAAGTATATTAAAATAGAAAACCATTATTTTAAATTGTAATAATATTTCACAATATTACTGTTTTTTTCTGTATTTTTCATCAAATAAATGCAGGCTTCATAAGCAAGATACTTCTTTCAAAGACATTCAAATGTTTAATGTTTCCAAACTTTTGATTGATACTGCTGGCTGAATCGATACATATATCAGCGCTCGTTTCCGGCAATTAAACACATTTCTGTCCGCATTTATTGGGTCGTGGAATGTCAGAGAAGTGACGTACTATAATCTGATGATTGTCTGCCTTGTTCGGCGTCCGTCTGTGCGGTTGGGCTTAAGAATAAGTCTTTACCTTGGGCAGAGTGAGCGTCATCCGGCAGACAGGCTCTTCTAGAGGACAGTCCTTAGACACGGCTGCCCTGTCACCATTCCAGACCAGCTGACCTTTGGTGACCTTGAATAAACTGGTTACGCCTTTGTAGTGAAGAGAGCTGTAGTTGCCGAAGGGGTCCACTTCTTTCAATCTCAAATACAGCCGGTTTCTTCTTTGGTTGTGGAATGTGATTATGTGTGAATCTGTTTCTTCATTACCTATGGGATCTCCAACAGACACACACAGAAACAAGTACACATGTTGGATAAGCTAACATTCTAACAAATCAGTAAAAGGCCTGACTCACTTGATGCCTTGGGCGAGATAAAATAAGTCAAATGAATACAAAGATGCATTAAAATGATCAAATGTGACAGCAAGGCTATTTAATGTTACAAAAGATTTATATTTCAAACAAATGTTGTTCTTTTTAACTTTCAATTCATCAAATAATGCTGAAGTATTATGGATTCCACAAAAAATATTAACCAGCACAACTGTTTTTAAAACTGATAATAAGAAATGTTTTTGAGCAGCATATTAGAATGATTTCTGAAGGATCATGTGATTGAAGACTGGAGTAAAGACTGATAAAAAAATCAGCTTTTCCACAGGAATAGATTACATTTTTATAATACATATTCACAATATTACAGTTTGATTTTTTAACTGTTATTAAAACAGTCGTATTTTTTAAATGGGCGTGATGCTTCTGATTATGAAAATGGCCTGATTAAACAGCCTTTTAGGCACTGTTGTTTCCCAGTTATTTAGAAATAAATATCAAATTAATATAGAAAGTATGGAATGTGCATGGGTTACTCTGAAATAATATAAGACTGATTGAAGCTAAAATATTTTTAAGATTAGTTTAACATGCCATTGCAGGTAATATTCCCGCTGAACCGGAGCAGCAGCTGTTCTCCCTCCCTCATGGAGAGTTCAGACGAGGGCTCTGGAGGGCCACAGTAACCCAGGGCCTGGAGTTCACACAGCGCAGCGCTAACATCTCTGCTGGGCAGGGTGGCCACAACCACGCTGCTGGGGTCCAGACGCTCGTGATGGAGCACAACAGTGACCGAGAAGATCTTTACAGCTTCTTCCAGTTCTTCAACTAAGGAAGTCAGGTAGGAAGATTTTACAGAGGACTGAATGCGAAGGACTATTAACCTGAGGGCAGAGCAAGGTTTTAAAGGTGAGAGGGCAATAGTTTTTTTTTTAGTGGTAACACTTTACTTTAGGGTCCAATTCACACTATGAACTAGTTGCTTATTAGAGTGAAAATATCTACGTATTGACTGTTTATTAGTACTTATAAAGCACATATTAATGTCTTATTGCATGACCATATTCTACATCCCTTAATCCTACACCATACCTAATTATACCAAACAAAAGTTATTATGCTTACTTTTGCATCAATTGCTTGCCTTACTGAGTATTTTGACTTGCACAGATCAAAGCCGGTGGTTCCCTCCCTAAAATAATTCTTGTGGCATTTAGTCTGGGTTTAAATTCTAGACAAAGCGTTACAAACATAAAAAAACTACCTTACTAACTATTAATAAGCAGTAATTAGGAGTTTATTGAAGGCAAAAGTCATAGTTAATAGTTAGTAAATAGTGAGAATTGGACGCTGAACTAAAGTGTGACCTTTTTTATATATTTGTATATTACATTCGCACGGATTGATTTTGGTCACTCGGTACCTTTCGTAGCTTTCTGGTAGCTCAAAACAGACCAAGCTGTTCTGTAGGTTCTTCACACTGACTTTATCCAGAACCTTCCAACGGTTCTCTATTCTGCCCAGCACTGCCAGCTGCTCTTTACGCTCTTTATGAGTCTTTACTGAGGCACCATCAACTCTGAATCAGAGGGGAAAAACACTTCTTTACTAATTTCAATCTATCTCCAGTCTCCACACTGACAAAATAAAATGTGTAGGATTTATTTTGAAACATTTTTCACTCTTTGCTGGTAAATTTCACAAATGATTACAATGAAACAGCAAACAAGACATTTTTAAGTAGAAAGACTGAAATAGTATTTTCTTGTCAAACAGACTCCAGTAATCTTTGTTTTACTTACAACTTTGAAAAAAGTTTTTACAGTGCAGTTTAGAATGCAACTTTACCTAATCTGCAGGGGTGAGAAAGTGCCTGATATAAGAGTGGGTCTGTCAGTATCTTCTCCAGCTCTTTTCTTCTCAGAGATAGTAGGTGGACATGGCAGGATAAGTGTCAAAGGTCGTCTGAGTTTCAGGCTTGATGGATGGCTTATGTAAAGTAAGGGGGTTGATGAGAGAGCAGCGTGGTAGGAATCATTCTTGGATTTAAGAGAGGATAAAACAAAGGCATCCACTGGCTGTACCTAAGGAGACAAAGAAAGGCTTCTATACACATTATACACTTAGTATATATATTACCAATATTTTCCACTAAACATTGTTCTTCAGACCCTCTCTCTGTTATTTTTTTTAGGTTGATTAGCTCCAGAAAACCTATTCAAGCATATTAGCGATCATTTGTTTTCTGTGGATATATTCTTCTAAAATGCTATATTTTATGAACGCATGAACGTATCGTTAGAAAACTTGGTATGGGTCATCGGTGCTCTGAAAGAGTCTGAGAAGTTGCGGACCAGTTTCGGAAAATATTTACATGCTTATAACTTTGGATTTGATTTATTTATTTTCACAGGAGTCATCTCCTTACATTCCTGAATCCTTGCCGAGTCTAACGAAACCAAACATGCTAGGTTTCGCCTTATGGTTAGCGCAATGTTGTAAATTAGCGCTTAAAAAACATTTGCCAATATCCTTGAAACCGTTAGACCGATCGAGACGAAACCACCGTAGGAAATTCGAAAACATAGGTCGTTGGCTATATACTAATGCCCAAATGTCAACATTTTTATAGTAAGTGGCAAAAAAATCCAATCAAAGTCGCCCATACTTTTTTATGCTCTCATATAAATAAATGTCTATAACTTTAAAACAAAATGAGATATTTTCAACACATTTGACACGAATGTATGGGCTCACTCTGAGAACACATAAAAAAAGTGGTGGAACTGCACCATTTGGTGGCGCTATAATTGAACAAAACAAGGACATTGCCATTAATTACAATATAATATCATGATATTAAATGCTACACTTTATGAATGCATTGTGGCTCTTTAGCTATCAGGTTAACCATAAGCTATACAATAGCATTAAGATATCTGAGATGACCTAATAAGATAACCTAATCTGGTTAACATGTTTTTGTGTGCTAATTCTTACACTGAAGCCTCTCCACTGCGGTTTGGTAAGTCAGCATCAACTGAGTGGCACAAGCTGCTAAACCACATGCCACGAGCCCTGAACCATTTAGGTCGTGGGTTCAAATCCTGTGCGGCACATGCCCAGACCGATAGGTACTGTGGCCGGAAGTGGTGCAAAAGTTCTAGATCTGAAAAGGAACTCAATAAGTTGAGTTGATTCTGACTTAAACTATGGAACATCGGCATCTTGATGAATGCACATCTTCCCAGTGTCGCAACGAAGTAAGTGACAGGCATCTGATCCACAGATAGTGGGTTCGAGTCCTGCGTGGGACGACTTTAGAAAAATTGTGTGGAATATTGTGTCATTTCGATTCCTTTATTATTCAAGCGTTGTACTAATCTTTCTTTCTCTTGGATTAGAAATAAGTATGTTTTGTTCATTCTCATCTGAACTTCTGTTCATTTTGGGTTCATTTTCACCTGTACTTCTGAATCAGCTGTTTTTTTTGCATTTGTACATTTGTAAAAAAAAAAAAAAAATACAAAAAAAAAAAAAATGTGTATTAGGTACTAAAATTTAATGACATTTGTAAGCATTTTAATTTACGTTAAATAATGACCTGCTAATCAATCAACATGTAATGTTTAATAAGTAAACATTAACAAGCACATTCTCTCATATTTCTAGCTATGTAAATATTAACTAATGATCTGTTAAGCATTATATAATGTTTGTTAATGATTTATTAATGAAAGTTATTATAAAGTGTTACCAAAGGCGGCTTTAGAATCAGCTTCATTGCAGTACATTATACAATTTTCATAACCAGCTATCTTTGAGAGCATTTTATTCTTACAAAATTATTTAAAAAAAAAATCATTTTACATGATAGATCTGTTATTTTGTGATTCAGCCTGATTGAAAAGAAATTCTGAATGTACCGTCACTTGAGCGACAACTGGTGCGGTGAAGGATCCAGGCAAGTAGTTGAGGCATATTCTGGAGTCCACACTGAGCTTGTGGGACAATCCTGTCCTAGGGACTGTAAAACTCTCCGTCCTCAAACGGGACAGAACCGCAAACACACCCAGAGAGTACACCCGCACCACTGCAAACCAACCCTGTGGAAAAGACAGTGCCATCATACTTACACAAATATCATACAAGCAATAATTGTACACCTAAAAAATAAGATCAACCTTGCTGCACAGCAAAAATCTATGAAAATATAATGGTTGTATAATGACCTCTGTTTTAAACCTTTTACAACAAATAAATGACTGAAAAGAGAAAAGTAAGTAAAATAAAACAGAAGACTGCATTACAGACCCTTTGTCCTCCATAGAAGCCTTCAGTAGATGTAGGTGTGATATAGCTAACTCTCTGCTCTGGATCCACCACTTTCACGGTGATCTCTCTGTAGTTCCCACGGTAACTCGCCTGGAACGGCACTGCTATGGTGAGTGGGAAGGGACATTTGACATGGCTGGAGTTTTGTATGCGGAGAACAGTGCTGACTAGCTCCTCTGATCCTGACACCATGAGAGAACTCAGACCATCAACCACCTCACAAGACAAGATGTTCACAACCTCTGATGGGGCGGTTATATAGCAGACTCTGGGTGACTCTGAAGATCTGGCGCTGTCTGCAAGCCTGCATGTTACCAAAATACACTTGTTAATGCTGAATTCAGTATTATTTCCTCATTAATAAATGTATGTATGCATAAGGAAATTAATAGTATTTTTTTAAATTATGTGTTCATCCAGTCATATCAGTGGCCTAATAAAAGCTGATTTATTTTATATAGAGCAGGTGGCCTCATGGGAGCCACCATGCTGAGATCACATGACCGTTGTACAGTACTTGCTTTATCTCAGTAGCCCCCATGCTATTGGACACTTTTGCACAGAGATGAGAAGGGTATGTATGGACTTATCTAACTCTGGGGGATAGGGTGAATAAGCCAAAGTCCCAAAAAGTCGGCGTGTTCTTTTAAGTCTGAATCAGGCTTCAATGGGCTATATGCACGCATAACTTCCGCGTTTGACGCAAGGATGCTCGTGCGTTTCCGGTTGGGGAGATTTAAAGCGGAGGAAAACCGAGGAAAGCGGGATTATGGCAGAGTCTTCAAAATTTACTGTCCTCTCGTCTTTGAAACGAAACTTTAATACGTTTAGATGTAATTTTATATATATAGTTATGTTTATTTAATATAATAAACACAGAAGCATAAACAGAATGAGGGGTGTCTGTTTTGTCTGTTTTTGTGACTAACGTTTCTTTAGTATAGCGATAGAGTACAAAAACCAATATAAATTCTCGGTATAGCATTGGACTCTACGATCGGCGGAAGTAATCCAGCATCCTTAGACCTTCACCGGAAATACCGCCGTGCATAGAGCCCATTGGTTAGAAATTGACGCCATCCTCAATATTTACATTAAGTAGAACACGCGCTAAGCGGTGCCAATCTGCAGCCCCGCAGACTCACTTCTCGCTAGACACCAGTGGCTGGACACCAGTGGATGGACAGCCTACGTCATTTCCAGATCGTCATTTCCGTATCGTCATTCACTTTTCAAATTTGACGCGCCATGCAGATGTCAGCGGTAAGAAAAAAAATATAAACTGTCGATGATTTATAGGTCATGTCAGAATTCAAATGCACAAACTAGCTAGTTAAAAAAATCGTCTTGTTTTCAAGGTACTTTGTCGTGTTTTTTAAAGGTATTAGTGAACTCTGGTGTGCCTCAATTCTAGAGCTATACTACAATAGAACAGTCTTGTACTCTAATATAGTTAAATATAAACATGCTCATTCTAATCATATTGTACATCTGTTCTTGCTTTAGGTGTGGTGAATGTCAAAAAACTGCCCCAGGCTGCAAGAGACATGTGTGTCCCTTTTAAAATTGTACAATGCAGAAATTGCAGATGTTCTTTCAAAGACTGGGTGGGGTAAGTTAACGTTACCGTGGAAACGGAAGACGTGGAGACCTGCGAGGGTTTTATACAGACCCTGAATTTCCTGAGCATTGCCCAGACTGCCAGTTTTAGGGGGCAGGAATGAGGTGTGGTGTGCACAGTGTGCAATAGTTTATTTGGTCTATAGTCTATAGTTTATTCTCTTGAAATAGGGACTTCCCCCACAACCTTATGGGCCTGACTGTGGCATCTTCATTCTGATGGTCAGATTTGACTAATTTTACTAATTAGATTGTGTAATTTCCAATAAATATAGCAAAACCATGAAGTGTTAATTTGATCTGGATTGTTTGGTAAATTGTCTGATCATGTGAATCTACGTATATTTTAAAAACAGAAGTGGTTACATTTAAAAAAAAGAAAAGAAAAAAGAATTGAATATCCAAATGGGCAAGGCAAAAAACTGTGGTCAATTAACATGTACAAGTCTGTTGTATTGACAAAACGTTATAGTCCATTGATCTAGGCTGAATTTAAGTCACAAAAAATAGTGATATGATCTGAACAATTTATATTTTCAAGGTGGTTCTTGTGAATGCAGTTTGCATGAATTATTGAAGTTATAATATAAGGTATATAATTGAGAATTGTTTTATGTACAGAGATATGATAAAGATCATATTTCAATTTGCACACAGCTTTTATATTATATATTTTAAGTCATAAAAGTAAAATGACAATACGGAAAAGACGTGTGCAATTAAGCCTGCAAAGAATGCTGTCTATCCACTGGTGAAAACAGAAAATAAATATGCTGTCTATCCAGAGGTGAAAATATAAAATAAATATGTCTATCCAGAGGTGAAAATCTAAAATAAATATATGTCTATCCAGAGGTGAAAATATAAAATAAATATGCTGTCTATCCAGAGGTGAAAATATAAAATAATAATGCTGTCTATCCAGCGGTGAAAATATAAAATAAATATATGTCTATCCAGAGGTGAAAATATAAAATAAATATATGTCTATCCAGAGGTGAAAATATAAAATAAATATGCTGTCTATCCAGAGGTGAAAATATAAAATAAACATATGTCTATCCAGAGGTGAAAATATAACATAAATATGCTGTCTATCCAGAGGTGAAAATATAAATTAAATATGCTGTCTATCCAGAGGTGAAAATATAAAATAAACATGCTGTCTATCCAGAGGTGAAAATATAAAATAAATATATGTCTATCCAGAGGTGAAAATATAAAATAAATATGCTGTCTATCCAGTGGTGAAAACGGAAATTAGCGGCAAAACGGAAATGACGGAGAAAACGGAAATGACGTAGGCTGTCCATCCACTGGTGTCTATCGAGAAGTGAGTAGTGAGGCTGCAGCTGGATGCTATTGAATCACTAGGCCAGCTAACCAATCACAGCACATTTCCTATTTCAGAAGGAGGGGCTTCATCGAAACCGGAACTATGGCACGTTCGGGCCAGACTGGGGAGAGAGGTGCTGTAATAATTTAAAATATGTGAAAAATAATGTGCATGGATGCATATTATAGTGCAACCCAAAAACAAAACCAAGACTTCGTAAAAAGGGCATAATAGAACCCCTTTAGGAAATTCACAAAATTAAAATGAACCAAAATGTTTTTGTTTCTTCCTTTTTTTTTCCTTTGCCAGATTGTACGCCTATAGAATAGAAAAAAAGTAGGATTCTCTAGACAAAGTATGAATTAATTTGTTGAGTGAAATATTATCTCACTAACACAAGACGCAGGATGCTGTTGGACCAATCAATCAACAGCACTTGTGAAACATTACACCTGCCCCATATTACTAATATAGACTTACCCAACAGTTACCAATGTACGCTTCAATCTTTCACAGCCTTCTCCACTGCTTTTCTCTTTCTCCTCTTGCTCTTTTTCTTCTTCCACCTTACCATTCATGTTCAGAGAGTTTTTGCAGTCATTCACCATAGTTTTATATGGTGAGTGGACTCTTTCCTCACGTGAGCTCTCTTCACTCGTGTTTCTGTCATCCATACACACATTGCAGCGCTTCACTGGATCTGAAAGCCTTGTTGACTGCACACTTGCAAGCCAGTGATCTTCAGGATGCTGGTCCAGTGGAATACTGATGTCACATGATTCTGGTTTTATGTGGTCTGCAGTATCCAGAGGTCCAGTACTGGTGAGAACACCTCTCTCTTCACTGACTTCAGTAAGAAAAGCAATACCAGTGTCAAGTCTCTTGCTCATTACAATGAAATGGTTTACAATGACGTGGACATCTTCCAGGACATTAAGAATGACATCAGTCACATGGTCTTGGTAAAAGTGGGATCTATTGGAAGCATCTAAAAATACACAATATGCTCAGTATTGTCATGATTATTGCACATTTTTTTCTATTCATTTACCTTGCATCAAATAGACAAAACGAGTGTACAGATTAAATAAAAGGGCTGGATCAGAAAGTAAAAGGGTGCAAAAAAAAAAAAAAAAAAAAATCTAGGCCATGTCCAAAGGATTAAAGAGGAGGTGTATCTATTATCCCAAAAGTTCTCCTTTATGGAAAATTATCCTTTAATTACAAATTAACTCAAATTAACCACAGCTCAAAGGTTTGGGGTCTTTTATGGTTTTTGAAAGAAAACTCGTATGATCAAGTAAAAACAGTAATATTGTGAAATATAACAATGAACTGTTTTCTAATTTAATATATTTTAAAATGTAATTTATTCCTGTAATGGCAAAATACAGTCTTTAGTGTCACATGATCTGTCAGAAATCATTCTAATATGCTGATTTGCTGACCAAGAAACATTTCTTATTATCAATGTTGAAAACAGTTGTTCTGCTTAATATTTTTGAGGAAACAGTGATATATATTTTTAGGATACTTTAGATTTCAGGATACAAAAGAACATAATTTATTTGAAATAGAAATATTTAATGCGTTAATGTTTCCTTGGAGAATAAAAGTAACCACAAAAACAAAAATCTATTTTCAAGTGAGCCAATTACATTTGAGCTTGTCATATTCTGAGAGCCCTTGCAATTTTTGTGGAAACAAAACCATAATTATTACTTGAGGGAACAGCCTTGTATAATATATTTTTTGCCATTTTTATTTTAGTTATTTTATAAAAATGTTATTATTATATGCACTATGAATGCTTCAGCAATGTACTCCATCAGTCATGCCAATAAAGCTTTCCGACAACCCCCCCCCCCCCCCCCACCCCACACCACACCACACCACACCACACACACACACACACACACACACACACACACACACACACACACACACACACACACACACACACACACACACACACTCCAAAGTTCCCAAGCCTCTCATGAAGCACTTACCCACATCAACTGTTTTCTCTTGAGACTCTGTGTCTGGGAGTGTGTGTGCCAAATTAGAGCACATCCTATGCCTGGTGAGAGTGCTTGCTGTACCGCAAAGAATCTCTCTCAGCACACACACTCTTTGGGTGTGAACCTCACAAAACGTCCTGAGGACCTGGAAAAGCCTTGTGTGAAGTCCAGCTGAATCTCTATGGCCTGTGTCTTCTCTTGCTTTCGCTGGGTGTAAAACTCTCAGTTTCTCAGCGGCTTCGTGCAAGATGTTTAACAGATTGTTCTCTTGTGAGAGTGTTAGCTGACTGGCTGGATCTGCCATATTTTCAAGTGTGTTCGCTGAAAGCCTTGGAGCATAAACTAGAACTATTAGTAGAGAAGAAGCAGATTATACACTAGGTTTTCCTCTCCGTCTCTCACTGGTAAACCCAGGATTTACCACCCCAAGCCTGTAAAATAGGGTCGTCATGGCAAACAAAGGGCATGGCTGGACACAAAAGCGGCCCTTAGAGATGGACGACTCTTTCAAAAAAAGAAAAAGAAGAGAGTAATGTGTACATCTGTGAATGGCCCCTGTAGTCATGTGACCCAAATGAGGCACAGATACTATAAGCAAATACTCTGTATTTGTACAGTGAAACTGTAATGCGGTGAAATATGATTACAATTTAAAATAATATGCTTGTAGCACCCTCCTAATGTTATAATATTCAATCAGACCTCACACAACTTACAGAAGGCTTCTAATGTTCATAAATCATACTTTTTTAATGAAAGCCACTGCAGCAAATTAAATAATGGCACCACATAATACTGCCAGATAACATGTTTCATATGGGAACAATATTTTAATTAAGCCTGCATTTTAGATGACTCAATGCAATGAAACTTGAAATAGCTTTC
Source organism: Rhinichthys klamathensis goyatoka (assembly GCF_029890125.1). Classification (NCBI taxonomy): domain Eukaryota; kingdom Metazoa; phylum Chordata; class Actinopteri; order Cypriniformes; family Leuciscidae; genus Rhinichthys; species Rhinichthys klamathensis. The sequence continues at coordinate 2,388,839 of NW_026606695.1, read as the reverse complement.
ACTTCATTAATAAATGAGAACACATGAAGGTTACAGTACAATTAACCTTTCTGGCATCTTGACATTATTTAATCTCAGGGAAATTAAAACATGTTGGGCTTTAGAACCATCATGTGGTCGAATGAAACTAGACAACCCTGTGGACAATTAAGAATATTGCACACAAAATGACAAAGGGTCTCTTAAGACAACAAGTTCTAAATTGTCTGTCTTTAGCCTACAATCTAGGACAGAAGCATTAAGTGGAAAGTGGATAATGTTATATTTCTGTATTATGGACATCATCCTTAGAATCTGTTTTCTGCAGGTCCACATGACATGACCAATATCACCTGACATCCCAAAAATCTAACATTTAAGAGCACGGTATGGACAGTGTATGAAAAAAACTATAATATATAAATGGCATTTTATAGTTTATTTGAAAAATATAGAATAAATATTTAAATTTCCTTGTTGTAGGCCTACCTTCATTGCAACAAATACAGTGAAAATGAAAATGAAGGAATTCAGCGCCATCATGTGGTCAAATGATTGAATTGCGCATAATATAGGCGTTGACAAAGCTGTCACGACTATTATTTGTCAGGCTTGTTCTTTCATATTTTTACATGCTATATTTTATATTTTATCGCTGTCATGGATGCGCATTAGTGTTTCTTCAAATTCAGGCACTTTTATATCCGAGTGGGTGTTTATTAAAACAAAAACAAAAAGTAAACCTGTTTTCTTAGGCTAGGCTAGGCCTAGGCCTACTATATTTTATTATTAAATGCCGTTATCAGTTTTTTTTTCCTATTTAACAATCGCCTTTTATGTATTTTAAAACATACGTTAAGCTACACAAGACAAAAATAAGCACAATCTATTTCAATATTTATTATGTGGCAACGTTTTAGGCATATATTTCCCCAAAAATACAACGGTCCCTCAGTTGTCGCAACTTATTTCCATCACAACCAAGAACCAACAACGTTTGCCTTTAATAGTCTTTTTTTCCCTTAAAAAATATGTGCACTTTTTTTTAAAACCCAAAGTCAACAGTGTCAGTGTGAAAAAAAAAAAAAAAAAAAAAAAAAAAAACAGAACATTTAAATGTAACACTTTTGAACAAAATAGTTTGTGTAATGCTGTTAACACCAGAAAAAACGACAAACGTTAAATGTAGTTTATGTCCACTATTGGCATTGGTTAGTAGACAACAAAGTGTCCAGTTGAAGAAACACCCACATACACTAAATGCAAAAAAACATCAAGATTTTTCATGGCAAAAAAGGGCAATCTACTAGATTTCTAAATGTATATAATTTAACCAAACAGCTGTGGTATTATGGGCTGTGGTTGGGTTAACCTGACTGCAGAATCCGTCGCTGGAGGCGCATCAAGCTGCAACATGCAGAAGACTGAGAGAGAAAGATACATTTTCAAATTTAATTACCAACACTATTATATTGTCATGTTATTTGAATTGTAGTAGAATCTACCTGATGATCTGGGCATGTGTCCCGCATGTTTGCTGTGGTGCAGCAGTATTCAGGCGAGGTTGGTTGGGCACGAGGAGGCGCGTCCGCGTGGCCTGGCTCAGGTAGGCGTGGAGACCCGCGCGCCTAGACTCGAAATCCGGAACGGCCGCTTGATGGGAAGAAACAAACTCCGGCTTGAAGACAAAAGTGTCCAAACTAAGCAGATAATGACAACTTCTCGTCAGAAAGTTTCAGCGCCAGTTTGACAACAAGGAGGCCGGTCACTTTGTGAGGTATGTTTCGAGAAAAGACCTGCTTAATTTCCCCAACATTTCGCTTTCAGCGCGTCACTTTAGTTCATGCCGTTATAAAAAATCTGTTATTGCATTTAAATGGTCACATATCCGATTGGTTTGGTGAACTTATTAGCCGTAAACTAGGTTACAATCGTTTGTTTTGTAGTGTGTTTTGCTCATTCACTCGTTGTGTAGGCTAAACACTCCCTCAACCTGTTGATATTGCGCTCATTCACTCCGGCCAGCAAAAGCAAAAAAGTGCCTTGTTGAAGAAACACCCACATACACCCATTAAGTGCAAAGTTCCACGTAGTTTCCATGCAAAATAAGTAGTTTATACATTACTGATAACATTTGTCTTGTTATCGGAAATACATTTTTGTATGTTGTTAAGCCAAGTTTGAGCTGAAGGTATGTGTTTTTACATAAATCATGGACAGCTGTATGCTGATTCTTATGTGTCATGCTGAAGATTTGATCAAGTTGGGATGGTATTTCAAGATGGATATATTTATTTATGCTGTAAAACTTGGGACATTAAACATTATGTCTTTATAATAGCTGGACTTTGCTCTTTAGTGTTGGATTTTTATGAGAGAGAAATTCCTGGTATGCATGACTCAGTCAGTGTACATGTGAATTGGGGACAGCAGAATAAGCTAGGCAAAAATGTTCCCACATTCTTTAAGTTCACCAAAAATGAAACTTCTGTCATTATTAACTCACCCTCATAATGTTCCAAAACCTGTATGAGTTTCTTCTGAGGAACAGAAAAGGAGATGTTTGGTAGAATGACAGTCCCCATTTACTTTCATAGACTGTCATTCTGCCAAACATCCTTTTTTTGTGTTTCACAAAAGTTTGTACAATGACATGAGGGTGAGTAATGCCAGTGATGTGCTGAATTTTAACTTCCTGCCAAATTATTACCTCCCTCATTGAGGACTCTGCCTGGTTACCTAATCCTAACCCCACCCCCACACCTAATCCTAAACCTACCTATACTGGAGTAGCTCAGCGGGGTAATAATCTGGCGGGGGTCAGTCAGAATTTGGCACAGCAACACACTGCAAGATTTTAGCCCCAATTTTCACTCGCCAACAGTTTTGAGGAAGTCGCCGACAAATGCCTGAAATTGGAGGCAAATTGGTGCTCGTTCATGTGAGTCACAGTCGTGTAGTGTGTATTATCAAAGACGCAATCTGAGAGAAGCGCTGATGCGTTGCCGATGCGATGCCCGGCCGTGAGATATTTAGTATGCTGAATATCTGGACCTGTCTGACTTGGAGTACTGTGCATTGTGAAATCTGTTTTGCCTGGAAATTATTTCGGCGACGACCTACAGCCAAATTAGAGCGCAAGATACAGGGCAAGGACAAGTTCAGGGCGAGGAGAGTCATAGACCAGCAACAAAACATTAGCAAATGTGGCTTCTGCAAGCAACCATTCTTTTCATATCTTTTCTTTTTCTTTGAAAAAGACAACTTGGATCGCAAGCATTTTTGCAGGCAACTATTTTAACTGGAAGAAATCCAGTCTCACATGCCAATTCCTATCTCACATGTGAACTTACATTATTTCCTGTATTGCTTCTCGCGTACGTTTGGGTGTGAAATGTACGTAGTCTGTGGACCAGACAGAGTTGTCTGCGATTTTTCCTATTGAAATGTTGTGTAATGTGTGACCCCCTGTTGCTGATCCGTCGTGTAATGTGCACACACCAGCAACTAAATGGCTCCCCAGACAGTCGTGCAGTGTATGAAGAACAGCGATCCGACGACTGCATTATTGATGACAGATTTTTGGGTGAACTGTTCCTTTAAGCAAATTCTTTGTGTACATTCTTCTCACTGTAATCACTTTGGTTTGCAGTCAGGCACGGGCCTACATGCTTGTGCTTGTTATAAAGTCTAGTATTGCAACATTTGCAGGTGAAAGAGGGACATTTCACCACATAAATAAATCCTGTTTTCGGCTATGTTTAGGAAAAGTCCAGCTGACAGTTTAGCCGCTGCTGCCTTTTATTTATTTGAGCATTTTGGGTGTTCCAGTGCATTCAGATTAATATTCTCTACTCATATAATGATGAGGAATTTATTGAACCTGTTTGTACTGGTAGAATGAAGTTAAAATGTTCAACGATTTTGTGTTCTTGGTCTTGAGCTTTCAAGAGCTTTCACTTTTGTTGTCTCTGTTGGTTTTGTTTGCAGCACCCATTTTTAAATGGTACAATCAAGTGGTAACCCTACCAAACACCGCTAGAATTGTTTGTCATACAAAAGTAGACTGCCTGTAAAATCAAACTTTGAAGGAAATTTATTATTTTGATATTACTATGTAGCACATCATAGGCCCAACAAAATAACATTCCTGAAGAAATTGCTAATTTTGTGAATGCATAAATCAGAGCATGTGCGATTTTACGGATTGTGTTTTTTTTTTTTTTTGGAAGACAAATATTTTGAAGGCAGGATGCTATGCTAGTGTAATTCAAGAAATATATGTGCCCATGTTTGAACTGGTAAAACCCTGATGCATGTCAGTGCAGGTTTAGAGGTTGTGAAAGCATTAGCTAGTTTGTGCCAAAGAAGTGATATTTAGCCAGTTCAGATCTGAAAAAACTGATTTGCTTAAACCAATTTGAACAAAAGCAGGTTTTTATGTTTAGTGAACAATACCTTGCAGCCTGGCTGGTAGAATTACTTTAAATAAATTGTCTGGTACAGATTGGTTGTATTTTGTAAAATATATTTAGTAACATAATCCAATGAATTACTGTATTGCAGTAATGGATTCTTATTTCTCATCTTAATACTTTTTGGATTGCTTTTCTTTTGAGGCCCTTTATATCCAAATAAGGACAAAAACAACAACTTGGTGACGCATAGATGCATATTTATAAATAGATTTTTTTCTGTTTTGCAAGTGTAACTTTGCCGATTTTCAAACCGCTTTCTATTGTTACAGTGTTGGTAGTATATGTAAATGAACGATGTTTACTCATTCTTCGTGCTACCTGGACTAGAATTTTACATTTATTTGTCAGCCAAAGTCCGCGAAACGCGTCATCTGGTGGTCTTTTGATAGCTCTAGGGCTTTTGTGAAACCTACAGATTATACTTCAGCATTTCTTTTATCAGTCGGACAGTTGGATCAACAGAGGGTTATAGGTTTATGACTGAAAATTGTATCGCTCAATTACTACGTTTACATGCTGCCAATAACCCGTTCAAAACCGGGATATTAGCAATAACCCGGTCACGCACGGCCATGTAAACACCGGCAAAAACCCGAATATGCTCATATCCTGGATTTTAAAAACCGGGATATGATACCTGGGGTACCCCTTTTCTAACTAGGGGTCGACCGATTATCGGCGCCAATATTAAGCATTTTTATGGTTATCGTTATCGGCCATTTTCAAAACCGATTTGCCGATAAAATAATTTTATTTTGAAATGCGCTATATTTGGCTCTGACGCAGCCACCTTTGTCGGAACTCACCACTCTGTAGACTAGACTGTCCCCGCACATCTGATTTGTTGGGAGTCACGAGTCCGGCCAATCAGCGCGGAAAGCTGAGGCACTGAAAGTGTTGCACTCTCACACCGAGAGAGCACTCGCTGACTGGAGCTGCTTCACTGATCACGCTTCAGTTGTCTCTCAAAGTTAAGGCAGCAGCAGACTTTGCTGAAGAAGCAATAGATTACTACACTGAAGTTGCAAAATACCTCAATATAATAGAGCCCTGTGATTTCCGCGATGCAGAACAGACGGAGTCGCGGAATCCAGTCATAAAAACGGAATTTACTGTATAAAGCGGAATATCACGGAATTTGTCAACTTTTTGATGAATTAATAAAAAGCAGGTCAGTACAAATCAAACCGCAAAAAGACTATTTAAATATGAATCCTGCGTGTCTCTAACGTTAAATGAATGGCGCAGAGACGCGTGATTTCAGTTACCACACACACACACACACACACACACACACACACTGGAGCACGCGTGACGCTTGGGCTGTTTTCAGCCTCAGCCGCATCATTATATGAGGACATGATTGCATAAACATCATCACCAGAGCCGCTTAGTCACTTCATGAGCTTTTTAATGCTTCAACTGAGAAAAGTTATCGACATATCATAAACACACAGAAACTCAAAGATCTCCACGGCAACCCGTCAAAATAAAAGTTCGGTTTTTCACAAGGCCCTAAAAATTAATTTTTTGTTAAACTGTAAATAAATTGAATAAGTTTGATTTTAATTCATTAGAAATGCTTTTTGATTACTAAAATGTTATTTAAAAATTAAAATAGTCTTTAAGTTTTACAAAATGTTTACAGAATGCTGCTGGGTGCTCCCTGCACTTTTTACAAGTTATTATTATTATTATTAATAACAGTTCTCAGATTGAAAGATATGTTTAAAATCATTTAAAGAAAGTATTTGTCAAAACCCTTTGTTATTCTTAATTTTGACATTAATTTTCAGTTTTACACCAGACATAGCTATAATATATATATATATATATATCGGTTCAAAATATCGGTTATCGGTCTATTTGACCTGTAATAATCGGAATCGGCATCGGCCCTGAAAATCATATATCGGTCGACCCCTATTTCTAACCCGAATTTTTGGTCATGTAAACGCGTATCGGCATATCCCCATAATGATTTGTGTTCTGCGCATGTTCTATTCGCAAGGAATCTTGGTCTTTTGAGTAGAGAAACTTCTCGGCACATACAAAAACAATAGGTTACTGTCGTAACCCCGGTTCTCTGAAACATCGAGTGGAGAGATCCACCTATGGGAAGGGCATCAGTACCTGACCTCTGCAGAAGCATCCAATTGCACCAAGTCTGGCTAACAGACAGAAGCGTGCAGCCAATGCCAGGTGAGGCCACACCCCCTTACCTACGGGCATATCACAGCTGGGCGCGCTGCTATTCCTCAGTAAGTATATTCGCTTCTCGTGCGGCAAGCGGGGCAAAGCTGGTGGATCTCTCCACTCGATGTTTCAGAGAAACGGGCTTACGACAGTAACCTATTGTTCTCTTTCATCATCTCGTTTCGAGATCCACCTATGGGAGAGACATGGACAGCTCCCAGATTGCCCAATACACTCACAGTGAGGTTCTGAAGGCCAGAGAAGGACGGTCACCTCAGAGAGGCGGTGCCTGACACGTCCCACAAACATGACCCTGCAAGTTTTCCGCCACGCTAACTGCTGTGGACAAGCAGGGCATGAAACATGCATGAGACACATACATGATAATGGCCCCCGCACCACCAATGCACATAGCTAAACCCAAGAAGGAATGCGAATGCTTGGTGACAGGAATGAACATGGCCAGCCGGCCCATTCACTCATCGTTGGTTAACCAAACGGGGCTGTGGGAAAGGGCTAAGAGGACCCTACCCCTAGGACCGAGTGTGCCACCGAAGTTCTGGTGACATCCAACCGGTAGTAACGCTCAAAGGTATGAGGAGAGGCCCAGCTGGCCGCGGAGCAGATGTCCTGCAGTGGTACTCCCCTGAACAAAACCCAAGAGGCGGCTAAGCCCCTTGTGGAATGAGCTCTGATGCCCCTTGGGGCTGCACTCCCTTTGCTTCATAAGCCATAGTATAGCGTCCACAAGCCAATGTGAGAGGCATTGCTTTGAAATGGGACTCCCCTTGTGCAGGGGAGCCCTTGAAACAAAGAGCTGGTCGCTCTTGCGGAAAGCACTGGTCCTGGTCATATATGCTTGCAGAGCACGGACGGGACACAGAGCATTCAGCCCCTGATCCTCCGGGGAGGCAAAGGGTGGAGGGTGAAAAGCGGATAGCTCCAAAACCTCCGAAGTGAACGCAGGGAAGCATTTCGGCATGAAGGCCGGGTTAGGCTTAAGGAAAACCTTATCTCCACTTAGGGAGAATTTGGCGCACGAGGGGTGGACCGAGAGTGCATGTAGCTCACTGACCCGTTTAGCAGATGCCAAGGCCGAGAGCAAAGCTGTCTTGAGGGACAGCAGCTTAAGGGAAATACTCCCCAGAGGCTCAAAAGGATACAGAGACCGCACTTCCAGCACCATGGAGAGGTCCCACTCTGGAACAGATCTCCTGATGACCGGCAAAGAGCGGCGTGCACCCTCCATAAATCTGCGGGTTAGAGGGTGCTGCCTGACGGTGGAGCCCCAAAACCCACATGACAGGCTGAAATCGCAGCCAGGTAGACCTTAATAGTGGAAAAGGACCTGCCTCTTTCCATGAGGTCTTGCAGGAAACACAAAATATCAGGCACTGATAAGATGTGAAACCACGCCCATCATACCACCCTTCGAACACTTGTCACTTACAGCCATATAGGGATCGCGTGGAAACGGCCCTGGCATTCTGAGTAGTGGCGTTTACACGCGGCGGGAGCCCCAGTGCATTTTGGTTCGTCCTCTCATCATGGGCCAGGCCCAGAGAGCCACCCTGTCCGGGTGGGGGTGGTAAATCTCCCCGTTGGCTTGGGACAGTATGTCCGTGCGAGGGGGGAGGCGCCATGGCTCGGCGTATAACAGAGGGATTATCTCTGCCAGCCACGGGGCTTTGGGCCACCTGGGTGCTATCAGAATGAGAGACAGGCCGTGCTCTCTCACCCTGGCCAGTGTGAAAATTATCAGGCACAGGGGAGGAAAAGCATACAGCAGCACTTTGGGCCATGGGTGGGCCAGTGCGTCTGCCCCGAGGGGCGCGTTCACGTCCTTTAGCGAGAAGAACATAGGACAATGGTGATTTTCGCGCGAGGTGAAAAGATCTACGGCTGCCTGTCCGAATCTCATCCATAACCTCTCCACTATCTGTGGGTGAAGACGCCAATCCCCGTAGATTGGGTTTCCCCTCGATAGCAGATCCGTGCCTTTGTTCCGAATGCCCGGGACATGAGTCACGCGTAATGACAGAAAAACCTGTCTGCTCCACACCAAAAGCCTGTAAGCTAGAGCGTGGAGTTTCGACGAGCGCATGCCACCCTGACGGTTGATATAAGCCACTGCCGTGGTATTATCGCACCGTACTAGAACGGGATGTCCCTGCAGGCAAGGCAGAAAATGATTCAGAGCTTTCCAAATAGTAAAAGCTCTAAATAGTTAATGTGTGCTGAACGTAGTCTGCTCAGCCACAGACCGTTCACCGTTCTGCCTTCCTGGGTGGTTCCCCAGCCTGTTAAGGACGCATCTGTCGTCAAAACCTTTCGCATCGTACCTTCCCGAGGGGGGTTCCCCGTGCGTAAAAGTTCTCGCTCTCCCAATGGCGCAGGGCCGCCGAGCAGGCGCGCGTCATCGTTACCGAGCGGCAGAGATCGCTAATCGGGCTGAAATGTGAATGAACGCTCTCATTCTCAGGAGACCAATGGCACAACTTGGATAGATGAAGCCATGAGATCCTGCAGCCTGAGGCATGTGCGATATTGTACTCTCGCCCCCTCTCTGAACTGAGACAGACAGTCCATCAGCGAGCGAACGCGCTCTTGAGAGAGACGCGTTCGCATGGAGACTAAGTTCAATTCCAAGCCCAGGAAAATGACATTCTGACTGGGAGTCAGATTGTTTTTGCTCGCATTCACCTTGAACCCGAGGGATGTGATGTGCGCGAGCACCCGGCCGGTGTCCAGCGACACCTTCTCCTTTGATTTGGCTATGATGAGCCAGTAAGTCAGAATTCTCAGCCCTGATAGTCTCAGGGGCGCCACGCCCACCTCCGCACACAGACAGAAAGTTCGGGGACACAAATTGCGCCCGAACGGAAGAACTGTGAATTCGTAACAAATGCCTTGGTAGGCGAAACGAAGATATTTCCTGTGTGGAGGGTAGATGCTTATGTGAAAGAAAGCATCTTTCAGATCAACTGATGTGAACCAGTCGTTCTGCTTTATGGCACAGGCGAGAGAGCCTTGTGTCACAATCTGAAATTATATTTCCTCAAATGTTTGTTCAACACTCGAAGGTCCAATATAGGGCGGGGGGCGCCACGCCTTTTGGAACATGAAAATACCAGGAATAAAAACCATGGTTTATCAGATTGGGTGGCACCATCTGAATCGCTCCCTTGTTAGGATGGAGGAAATTTCCTCTTTCAGAATGTGTGAGGCGTTTTCTTCTGTGTGAGAAGAGAGAACGCCGTTGAAATGCGGAGGTTTTATTGCAAACTGCAGCTTGTAACCCTGGGTTACGGTACGCAAAAACCCACTTGGGCGCTGAAACGGCTTGCCAAGCCGCTTTGTGACTCGCGAGCGCCCCCGCTCGGGCCGGAGCGGAGCTGTATGGGCCCAGCTGGTTCATTTGTGATGCAAAGGCGCCATCTAGTGGGCACACTAGAGGCGACATGCAGGGGTTCGGAGGGATTTCCTCTCTCTGCAGTGAGAAGTTTTCTCTGCGGAGAGAGGTCTTCTCTCCAAAACGAATTCATTTGATTCGTAGCTTTGTGTGTTTTGTGTTGGGCAAACACTGGGGCCGAAGCCTTTTTTGACAGAGTGAGGGGAACATAGTGTGGTGTCCACTGTGCTGAACTTTCCCTCACAAGGTGCCCCCAAAAGTGGGGAAAAACACATATCTCCTGAACACATGAACTGGGCAATCTCAAGTGCAGGCAGAAAAATAATATCCGCGGAGAGAGATACTCTCTCTGTAACGGATTTATTTAATTCGTTTTTTTATTATTATTATACATTTTTTTTTTTAAGTGTTATTTAGTTATGTGTCTGTTTTGTGTTGGGGAACACAGGGGCCTTCCACACACAACGTCCACTAAAAACACATCGGCTGGACAGCCGCAACTGAGCTCTGTGTATGGGATGATTTTAGTATCAAAATGATTAACACGTGCAAGCACACTTATCAATGAACTTGATACATGTTGCAGAAATGTTTTATCCATGCCTTTCAACTTGTGTGTGCAAAATTCAAAATTGAATGAATGTGAAGCAATTTGTACAAATAGAGACATTTTTGTGAATACAAATGTTTTCCTTTGTATTAGTGTATCATAATTTGCACATGCAACACAGAAGACGTGCATGTGTGGATCAGGTGACGCGCGTGCATTCATTGACTCGTTTCTGAGTCGATCCTATTTGATTCATTTGGATTTTGAGACTTTCATTTCGCGGGTTTCGCCTTGCACGATCCACACACAGCTGTCTGAGAAAAGCTGCTACCACTAGATGGCAGTATTCTGCTAAAACACACAACGGCAGCATAATCAAGCGTTCTTCCGCATTTAAGACGCTTAAAGGCACACTGTGGAACTTTTCAACCTTTATAATATATTACCAAAACCCATTGAGATGGTACATCGACTTACAATAGGTTGAATGACACGTCTGCCGTAGCCTGAAGGTGTCTGTATCGCTTTTACTAGCACTATGTAACTTCGGGGTTCGGGTAGGAACCCGAGCACAAAAAGAACTACAAAATTCGACCGCTTTACGGCATACGTCACTTCCCCCACCACCCACAACTTCCTCAGATTCTGACGTGAGTGCTCAACTCGCGTTTGATTGCCGTCTGTATGTTTTTGTCATGGCCGAACCAACAGCTACAAGGAAGAAGGCAAAGGTTTTGTCAGAGGACACTAAAAAAAAGAAAAGGGCATAGTGACAAATGAAAAGCCAGGACGAGGATCACCATTGGTCCAGCGTTCGCTCGCTGGCGTGAGCTAACGTTACACGTCTATGGAGCTACAGGAGGAGGATGGGTGCCCGACCGATGCTAACGCTTGCCTGCACACAAATGCCGTTTCCAAGGTGACACAGATAAATCATATAAGCAGTGTAGTATTGTCTGGTATTCCGGCCACAGCCGATGGTGTTATGAGTGTAATAAAATGCCCACAGCCCATTGTTCATTTCCACACACAAACACAGCCCGCCACAGTGCAGGGCTCGAACAAATAAAATCGACTCATGTCAAATGTAGCTGCTACATTAAATGTAGTGAACGTTCCCACGACTCAGTGCCCACAAACACTACAGACAACATGTCCCACGGTTTCTGTAAAACGAAACCAACACACATAGCTTACAGTCAGCTCAGGCCGACGGTGTTTTTAGTGCAGTAAATGTGCCCGCCGTCCCGCGCCCACATTCACTCACAGACATGTTAGCACTAATGGTGTGTTCACACCGAACGCGAATTTAATTATTTCCGCGAGTAGATTACATACAAAGTCAATGCAAAGACGCGAATAGACGCATCATTCGCGCCAGGCGTTGCGAATGACGCGAATTGGGCGACGCGTTTGCCGCGAATGTCTTCCGCGCAAGTTGAAATATTTGAACTCGAGCGAATGTTCAAGCGTCTAACTAGACGCGATAGACGCGTATTTGACGCTCTATTCGCGTTCGGTGTGAACACACCATAAGCCCCACGGGGCTCGCCCCGCTCGCTCTCTCTCAGCAGACTGCTATAAGGGAATCGACCGCGGCCAGGCTGCCCGCCTCAAACACTGCAAGCACACATAATCTAAAGCAGTGGTTCTCAATCCTGGTCCTAGGGAGCCACTGCTCTGCACAGTTTGTATGTCTCCCTCATTTAACACACCTGATTCAGATCATCAGCTCGTTAGGAAAGAGCTTTATTAACTGAAGTGGGTGTGTCAGATAAAGGAGACATATAAAATGTGCAGAGCAGTGGCTCCCTAGGACCAAGATTGAGAACCACTGATCTAAAGACACGGGAAGCTGACCCACTGTCTATAGGCGGACCGGTTGACTTTTGCGACAGTGCTGCGGAGCTTGTGGCCTCTAGGGACGCTAGACGTGAAAGTTACAGGTCGAGCGCCACTAGTGGCCAAAAAGTTCCGCAGTGTGCCTTTAATGAGAGTGATATTGAAGCACCAAATTTAGTACACAATAATATAGGCCTACCCTATTAATAAAGCATACTTTATAGAGGTAAACAGATAACATCAGATTATGAACAACACCCATAGAAAACCATTAGTTGCATGTTCAATAGCCTACGGTATATTGGCTACTGAGTTTAAATATCACCGTCTTACTGCATTGACGTTAAGCTTTTTCTTTATAATATGCTCTATGGGAGGAAAACTATATAGCCTACAGACAAGAGACTACATGAACGCAACGCACGGCGTTTCAAGTTAATACAATTTTCCTTCCTGTTAAAAAAAAGGTGAAATTTCGCAGTTGCGTTCATATTATATGCTTATTTTTATCTGACTACACATTGTGTACATAGTATACAAGCAGGAATTTGAAAATGTCTGTTTTTAAATATTAAAGACGATTTTCGCAGTACATTTGTTTTCCCTTGACCCTTAAGCCGGCTATAGTCTTACTATAGCACGATGAGTTTTAACAATATGCAACCATTGTATATCGACATGAAATATTAATTGAAAATCAACTGGCGTAGCGGCCTGTAGCTGCATATTTCTACATGAGAATGCTTTGACGCGCTAACCACAGCTCATGATGCACAAGGGAACGTCTGCCAATTCCACTAACTGCGTTAAAACCACTGATCTATAATGTCATTCTATATAGATCAGTGGTTAAAACGTATAATTTGTTTTAATTCAAATTACTTTTTAAATTTAATAACAGACATTTTCAAATTCCAAAGCTCGTAGAAGGTTTCTGTAAGACTGACTTACAAGTAAAATTTGGACAATACTTCCCTTCATGTAGCCTGTATTCTGCAGAAAAATACTGTAATTCACCAAAAGGGTTTTTTCATGTTCAAAATGGTTGTAGTATGTTCAGTGACTAGACTGGCTTACTACAGGTGAAATTGCCCCAATAACTCCCTTCATGTAGCCTATTTAGTAAACAATTATTATTTTATAAAAAAATTACTGTAATTAACCAAACGGGTTTTTGGTGACTTACTACAAGTGAATAATGTAAAATTTCACCTGACTTGGAACATGAATAGAAAAACAATTTACAGTAAATAAAAAAATTGTACTGTTCAATCGAGATATTGGCTGGACATAGTACAGTAACAGTAGGCTAAGTCAGTCTGCCCACTAGACTTCCAAGGTTATAATATAACCTTGGAAATATGTTCATTTGAATGAATGACTGGACGTTTATATTTTTTTGACTGTGAGTGGAGTTTGCAGATGGTCCCTTTATAAAATGAGGCGAATATCAAACCTAAAACTTACTTCACTGCACTCTCGGACCGGTTGCTCTCCCATTCACATGCAAAGTTAAACGCAACTACAGAATTTTTATTTCATGTTAAGCTTTTTCTTTTTAACAGGCTCGGGAAGGAAATGTTATTAACTTGAAACGCCGTACATTGCGTTCATGTAGTCTCTTGTCTGTAGGCTATAATTTCCTCCCATAGAGCATATTATAAAGAAAAAGCTTAACGTCAATGCAGTAAGACGGTGATATTTAAACTCAGTAGCCAATATACCGTAGGCTATTGAACATGCAACTAATGGTTTTCTATGGGTGTTGTTCATAATCTGACGTAATGTTTGCCTCTATAAAGTATGCTTTATTAATAGGGTAGGCCTATATTATTGTGTACTAAATTTGGTGCTTCAATATCACTCTCATTAAGCGTCTTAAATGCGGAAGAACGCTTGATTATGCTGCCGTTGTCTGTTTTAGCAGAATACTGCCATCTAGTGGTAGCAGGTTTTCTCAGACAGCTGTGTGTGGATCGTGCAAGGCGAAACCCGCGAAATGAAAGTCTCAAAATCCAAATGAATCAAATAGGATCGACTCAATGAATCGAGTCAATGAATGCACGCGCGTCACCTGATCCACACATGCACGTCTTCTGTGTTGCATGTGCAAATTATGATACACTAATACAAAGGAAAACATTTGTATTCACAAAAATGTCTCTATTTGTACAAATTGCTTCACATTCATTCAATTTTGAATTTTGCACACGCAAGTTGAAAGGCATGGATAAAACATTTCTGCAACATGTATCAAGTTCACTGATAAGTGTGCTTGCACGTGTTAATCATTTTGATACTAAAATCATCCCATATCTGTGAGCCCAGTTGGTTGATTTGTGAGGCAATGGGGCCCTCTTGTGGACGGACTCAGGGCGACATGCATGGGATCAGAGAGATTTTCTCTCTATGTTGGCACTGGCAGATATATAAATCTGCACGAATTCATTTGATTCGTTTATTAAATGTGTTGTTTAGTAATGTGTGTGTTTTGTGTTGGGAAACACTGGGGCCGAAGCCTTTAACTGGGTGAGGGGAACCAAGTGCGTGCGGTGTGGTAACACTGCTATGTACTTTTCCTCACGACAGCCCCCCCCTGTAACTTGTTGTTGTGGGGGGGAGGGGGACACACACACACAACGTCCACTAACACACGGGCTGGGCAGCCACGAGACGGGATTAATCGACCGTAGGTGGGAGACCCTGAGTTAACGTTACTCCCAATGGTCGAACAACCGCTTGCGTTCGGGACCGCCTTCCTAGGAAGGCATAAATTGAAAACCTCAACACGTAATCGTAACACATCAAGGCCCGTGAGACCGTGTTAACAGTCTAGCGGGACGTTCCAGCCGTGCTTATGAGCTTCGCGAACGCTGAAAAAAACGTTCTTAAGAGTTGTTTCCTCAGACTGGGCGGTGGTCCCAGCGTTTACCCGTCGTAAATATTCCTATCCTGGTCGGTGGCGCTCTGTGGAGCTGGCCACACAATGTTGAGACGAACGGCCGCTCACTCACAAACTTCCAGGAGGATGGACTGAGGCAAAGCCGCGTGAGCGCTAGCCTAGGGAACGCTAAAAGGACCGCGTCATCCCCGTCGCCGGAACCGACCGGTTCGTCAACGAGAGTGAGGTTTTCCCGCGAAGATGTCCTCTTCAGGGAATGCGGATTGGGCTGATGTCAGCTCAAATATTTTAGAGAGGTGGCGCTCCAGGAGTCCCCCGGTAGCGCGTCATCATCACCGTGTCTCTCCTCCAAGTCAGAAAGGCCGAGCACGCGCGCTGTGTCGTGCAACTAAAAGCCGGCTTAGTAAAAGCTACATGGGCAGCAATTACAATGACCGCAATTCTCCGGGTTCTCCAAAGCTTGAGCGTGTTAAGCCCAAGCAGACCGCGCAGAACGAGAGGGTCCTTAGCGGCGATGAGAGCACCACACGCGGCCGGGCAGGCTCGTCGTGATAGGCTGTTTTCCGGGGGAAGCGGCTGTTTAGACGGTCACATAGCCATGGGTGGGCCAGCGGTGAAGAACTCGGAAAAATTCGTGGCGGGCAGCCATGTAAAGGAGGAGCAGGTGAAGGACAGCGAGAGCTCGGGCGGCTCCGGATGCAAAAAACACAGCGGATAGGCTGAAGAAACGACTGTCACTCACGTCTGGCGGAGGCTGATCTGGCGATATGTCCTCCTGAAGACTCGAAAGTGAGCAGCGTAACGTTAATCCAACCGAACTGTGTCAATGCAGAGATCGCGAGAAGCGAATGTCAACTGAGGAATAGCAGCGCGCCCAGCTGTGATATGCCAGTAGGTAAGGGGGTGTGGCCTCACCTGGCATTGGCTGTGCGCTTCTGTCTGTTAGCCAGACTTGGTGCAATTGGATGCTTCTGCAGAGGTCAGGTACGGATGCCCTTCCCATAGGTGGATCTCGAAACGAGATGATGAAAGAGAACCCGCGTGCAGTATACCGGAAGTAAACATGGCGAGACGCAGCACAGCATACATTTGGAGCGAGGTCAGTACCAGCACCAAAGCGCAAACAAAGGCGATCGCTATCTGCCCCGAACTATTCATTATCTGTGTGCTGCTGCTATTGTTGTTGTCTTTGGATAAAGGAAGAAGAATCGGAAATGACGCATATTGCGTCTTAAGGTTGTCCGTACGTCCAGACGCTAACCGTGCGTCACCGTTTACATCGGGATATTGCAATTCCATGTATACAGGAGAAACTCTCTCTGCTCACGCATGTAAACGGGTTATTCCTAATGTTTCAGAAACCCGAATAGTGACCTTAACCCGACCATAACCCGAAAATTGGCTGCATGTAAACGTAGTCATTGTCTACTCTACAGCAGTATGGTAAATACTCTCTTAAGAAAAATGGTTCTAAACAGTACCAAATTAGGGTTCTTTGGCTTGTAACAATCGAACCCTTTTTGGTGCTAAATAGAACCCTTTTTTATATGGTTCCATAAAGAATCATGCTTTGAAAGTGCTATATAAGACCTTAATGGTGGTATAAATAACCTTTTCAATAATATTTTTTTCATTAAAATTAGTATATTAGTATCTTCATATTATTAATACTACTATTAATAATATTATTTTTATATATTATTTATTAATATAGTTTTTTTAGTCCTCTACCTGCCTGGTCTTATTATATCTTGTTGCCTCTATTTAAAGGGGTCATATAATGGTACATGCACTTTTACAAGTTGATTGTACTGGAATGTGTGTTGGCAGTGTCTGTACACAACCATCATATAATGATAAAAATCCATCCAGTGGTTTTGTTTTAATCTCCTTATATGTTTTCCCCTGCCTCAAATCGAGCCGTTCGAGCCTGTGACGTCACAAGCTCGCACGCCCCTCCCACGATTGTTGATTGACAGGAGCGTTTCAACACAGACCCGCCCTCGCTCATGAGGGAGCTGTCAATCATAGTCTGCGCGGCGCGGTCATTGTTGATATGCTGGAGCACTGTCTATGAGCAGAATGGCGTCTGAGCGATTGTGGTGTTCTGTTCTTGGGTGTAATAACGAACACAGCAGTCATTTTAATGATCCTAAATCCGAACCGCTGAAGACGCAGTGGCTGAGTTTGTTTTCGAAGGGAATATTCCCCACGAGCAACGTCAATGCTCTCATGTTTGCGCGAATCATTTCACACACCAGACTGCTTTATAAACGAGGATCAGTATAAAGCTGGATTTGCTAAGAAGCTGCTCATGAAAAAAGGATCGGTACCAGCTATTCGTGTTCCTGCTGAATCTCCAGAAGAACGGAAGTGAGTAACGTTTTATTAAACTTTATATTAATATATTAATCTTTGCAAATCGCTAGCTGCACGCTTCACAATGAATGCGTCTAAGGTTTACACTCAGGGTACTTTACGGCATGTTTTCTATGTATGACGTTCTCAATATAATTCATAATCCCACGTTTATACTGAACAACGCGTTATGGTTATTGAGTTACAAACGGTGTACGCATAGAACAGAGAGGTGGGGTGAGCAAAGCTCATTATCATTTAAAGTCATATGCACTGAAACAGCGTGCTGAAAACAGAGCTGTTTTTGACCAGGTAAAATAAGTGTTTTCTTACAATACTAATGAGAATTTTTAATTTAAGTATATTACAAACTTTTAATTTAGACCCTAAAGAATCATATTAGCTTGTACAAAAATGGCATTATATGACCCCTTTAAGTTTTACATAAAAAAACCCACCAGCATCTTGTGTCAATTAGGTACATTACTTTTTATTGACACGGAGGATTGTAGCAAAAATTACAATGCTCTAACAACAGTTGTTAGCTGAATACATTAATGTAGCAAAGTATGTTGTTCACAAACGTGTAACACACTTTAATAATCATAAAATGGAATACAAATACAAAACGAAAGTAAAGGTGGCAGCCCCTCACTGACGACGGACAACTGCCGCCACATATCAAAACATAACATTACATAACATAAATTAGTCCAGGCCTCGCCTCTCTCGTCCTTACCTGTCGTCGCTCCTCCTTTAATGCTTCCGCTCCTCCGTGAGAGATACGAGACCGGTGCCTCGCGCAGGTGTCACTCATCAGTAATCACGCCACCGGCCTCGCACCGTTCTCTCACGACCCTCGGCCTCGTCCTGCTTGCCACAATTAATATAACATTGAACAGAACACAATGTAGATGTAATGAAAACCAAGTTCCAATGAAATATCTTCACAGCCCCCCTGTATGATGTCTTTACGTCCTTCATTATATGTGTATTCTAAGTGTCAGTTTCTCTCTGCAGATGATAAGGTTAAATGATATGTGACAGCACCTGCAATGCACAATCGAGTTTAGAGTTATATTGTGTCTCTTTCAGTCTCTTTTGTGTCTCTTCATTATGTATAATGAAGATTATGTATAATGTTCATGAAAATTAGCAAAAATAGACAGTATGAGTGATATAAAGTCATGGGATAGCTTTAATGTTTTTTTTTTGTGACTGGAGAATGTTTAGGCATAATCAGGCCCGCCGACAGAAATGACTGGGCCCCTGAAAAGGTCCAGTGAATGGGTCCTCCCCAAATCTGCTATAGGCTACTCATATCATGCGTGTGTTTTTCTCTCTCTCTCTCTCTCTCTCTCTCTCTCTCTCTCTCTCTCTCTCTCTCTCTCTCTCTCTCTCTCTCTCTCTCTCTCTCTCTCTCTCTCTCTCTCTCTCTCTCTCTCTCTCTCTCTCTCTCTCTCTCTCTCTCTCTCTCTCTCTCTCTCTCTCTCTCTCTCACACGCCAAAGGCGGAACTCTGAAGCGAACTCTGAAGCGCAGTTCCCGGACAGTCTGTGACGTGCGCATAACAGAGACGCATGATGGATGAGCGCGAAATCCGAACGGCACCCTCTTCGTTAAAAGCTAACGTATGGAAAATTGGCAATTTCATTGTGACCTATTTTGTATGAGAGCTGCTTTTCTGTATTGTTTAGTTTTCACATCAATATGCTGTAAACATATCTGTTATGCATACGTTATACGTAGGTTTACTGTACTGCCCTCCACAGGCACAGTGTGTATCAGTCCAATGCCAATCACAAAAAGTTACATTTTGACTGTGCTCTCTGCAGATGTTCTTGATTGTGGTATACAGCAAAAAGTTCAAGTCATAACTCTTTATTATTTAGTTGTGTATACAGTAAGAGCAGCTTTGTACAATAAAACATCAGCGAACATAAACAGAAGCTCAACCGAACCTTGCGGAAGCTCAAAAGTGCTGCATAACACAAGAATTAACCTCATTGGTTCTCGCACGCAAGTGAACATGCTTGAGCCTACGTTTACCACAACTGATGTGTGTGAGTTGACTTTTGTGCTGGGCTTTGCAAAAGCCAAAAAAAGAGGGAAATTTCAGTTGATTATATTTTAAAAGATTAATAAAATGGTAGAAGTTGTATACATTTGTGTGATTACCACCCATTTTGATAATACATTTGTTTTAAATCATACAGAAACACTGAATCCTGGAAAATTAAAACGGACAACAGAATTCCTGAAAAATGTTGCCTTTTCGTTGACATGTATTGTTTTAGAATCTATTCAAACAGTTGAAAACAGTTGAGGAGGGGACATTTTTGTCATTGGTTGTTGCGTTAAATCTTACCCATATACAATAGTGATATTTTCTGATTGGCTATTGTGTAGCTCGACGAACAACACCCGTCTATGACAACACCAGAGGAAACGCGCTTGATTCATGCCGGTTCCACAGTGAAAGCGGCGCGGCCAGAGTTTTGGCCGCTGCGGCATATTAAATATATTACAAATATTTTTTCAGCGTGAGAAATACAATGTGTGGCGGGAGAGCGTGACAAAAGACCGAAATGAGTGACTGTCACGCTCAATGCTTGACACTTGAAAGCCCTATTGTAGAATTGCCAGGCGGTGAAGCCATTTTTACCAGGGCGTAAAAAAATTGTCTCGCGAGTCACTGCTTACCCCTCCCTTTCGAAGAAGCTACGGTGGCTAAAACGGGACAAACATATCGTCGTCTGAGACAGCAGAGAATAGCCAGAGTAAGCCAAGAGTGTGTAACATTGTCACTGTTTCTGTACCACAGTCCATTATAAACCACATCATGGATAAATGTTACAAAGCCATAGTCAGGTGAGGATCAAGGGTCTTAATATATAATATAATAATAGTAATCAGCTGATTGTCTCACAAACGTAACCAGCACATTTCTCCCCACATAGCAAACCCATAATACAGCAAGGGAGAAGAACCACATGAAACTATGCAAAAATATGTTTTCTAACAGGGTAGTAAAAGTTTAGCTGACTAATATGAGCTGCTACTGTGGCTGAGCTGGTTAAAGCGTAAAGCCTTGTTTAAACTCGACGCGTCCGCATGAGCCCAAAGGTACGCGTGGCAAAAATGACGTGATTGTAACAGTGCGCGCGCCTCTGCATCCCCTAGACACCATTTACTACACACAATAGGATTTTTTTTGTCTGATTTTGAAAACTTTTCGCGATTGACTTAAAATGCTTCGACTTGATCGACTTGTCGACCGCGATCGACGGGTGGTGATTCCTGTAATGTTACTGTTTTACGGTCAATGACAAGAGTACTAATCAGCTGTCTCACGAACGTAACCAGCACATTTATCCCCACATAGCAAAGCCATAACACAGCGAGAGAGAAGAACTAAGTTACATGAAACAATCCCAACTACATATTTTACACCACTGACAAGGGAAAAGTCACTACTCACAGTGTTTATGGCTAGCTTCTAGCTTTCTGCTGCTTCTCTTTCAAGGTAGTGACGAAACGCGCTGTTTGTTCGCTGTCGGCTACGGTAGAAACATGACGTCACAATATGTCGACCTTCATAGAAGCCCGCGGTTATGTAGATATAAATGTCTCATTCTAAGGTAATAAAAACATTACGGTTTATTAAGTAAGTTCTTTATACACCACTGAAAACATAGTTATGGATGTCATATTGCATTTCTGTTAATAGATACTCAAAATTTTTACACATTGCACCTTTAAGTAAAAGCAGCCTTGGTGAGAATTAGAGACTTTTTCCAAAAACATAAAAACAAAATAATGTTTCCAAACTTTGACAGGTACTGTACCTACCTACATATGCTTATCTTCAGTGATGAAGGTTACTTTTAAAAGTAATGGATTACAATATTGTTACACTCCCTAAAAAAGTAACTCATTGTGTTATATTATATATTTTTTATTACAACATAACAAAAGTTCTATTTTTGGCAAATGTAAAGGCCCTTTCACACCAAAAGTGAAATGATTCTGGCGAAGAAAGTTTAACACTCTTGATGAAACACAAATGTGATGTTTAAACAGTCATTTTTGCTTAGTACGGATTAATTGGATTATCTATTATTAATCTCCCGGGAAGCGAAACAACGAGCAAGATCCGTTGCTCGTATGTGTGCAGTCTGGTACAAAACACTCAGGCATGACGGCGTAACGTTACGATTATAACGTAAGACTATAGAAAAAATGACAGACGTTAGCTTCAGTAAAGTTAGCTTCATTCATTGAGAGAAAATGTGCGCCTTTGGGGTTTGTAGTCTTTGTAATTACGTATTTTTACGTCTTATACCTTAACAGTTTTAGATCAAACTGCGACTTTCTTGACTTTAAAATGTATCTTTTAAATTGACAAACATCATATGTGTAATTAAAGGCACAATTCAAACGAGATCAAAATATTTGTTGTCTCTCGCCATTGACTACCATACAATATTTTTTCGAAATAAGGTCCCATGGTGGTCGACCGGAAGGGGAGGGACTTAGGCTTCAGGGAATTGGTCTGCTCTATTGTACTCTATATCAAATGAGTATTTCTGATTTTATTATGACCCGTCATAGTTTAATCTGTCCCACAACAGTTCTAAAATGAACCTACAAGATCACTAACACTGTGTTTTGTACCATTGCTTTTGCAAAGCATCTGTCAATCAAACAGAAAACAAAAAGCAAAGGCTGTGATCTAATAAAATAGGTTGCGGTGGATTTCTGAATAAAGCACACTGTTCACGCAAGCAGCCTCTGATTCCTGTCTCAGAGTGGCTCTGTTCACAGTAAATGCTGTGAGCCCTTTTTCATATAAAGCACTTTAAATTACCATTCTGTATGAAATGTGCTATATAAATAAATGTGCCTTATCTTGATGTTACATTTGTAACAATTTTGCACTTTGACAGTCTGTTTGAGATATGAGTATTGTGTGTATCTTTGGATAATTTGCAAAATAAAACAATACTCTTTGAAATAATAATTGTATGGCATTGTTGTTTTACACCACAAATATTTACCTTAAAACATTCTTCATTAACAGTTATTCAGTTATTTGTAATATACATGGTCATTGTAAAAAAAAAAAAAATGAGTGGGCATCTTCCCCCATCTATATATATAGATTATATAATGCTTGCGAAAGTATTTAAACCCCTTCATTTTTGTCACATTTTGTTATGTTGCTGTCTTTTGTTAAACTACATTAAATTACGTTTTTCACATTAATCTACGCTCCATACACCATAATGAAAAAAAAAAAAAAACTGGTTTGTGACTTTGCAAATTTATTAAAAATAAAAAACTGAAATAATCACATTGCATAAGTATTAGTGCTGTCAAACGATTAAAATAGTTAATCGCGATTAATCACATTAATGTCATAGTTAACTCGCGATTAATCGCACATTTTTATCTATTCTAAATGTCTCTTGATTTCTTTTTGTCCCATTATTTTTCTCATTTTAATGCTCTTATGGAAAAGTGGATCGGCTTGCTTTGTGCAAATGTTTTTTTTATTGAAAACAACATTGGCATATACCGTGTTCAATTTCACACTAACATTCTCACTTGGAGCAAATAATCTCTCACACAATATAACACTGTCCATCAATAAAAGGGTGAAAGAAATACTGACGAGGTCCTGATATTGACGAGGGGGCGGAGAATTCGCATCAGCTGTGTGTGTGTGTGCCATCATCAAGTGATATTTCAGACTGGACGTGCTGCGATGATGATAGCTCAGTTCACAATGACAAAACACACAGATCACTTTGATCTTGTCAATGGAACCATTTGGCAACTTTTTAAACGTAAACTTTCCATTCAGAATCTTATTGGCATCCATTTCGGCGTCTCGCGCTCGTCATCCACTCAAAACGTAACGTTAACCAACTATTTGTCCGGCTCGCAAGCCCAAACAAGTGTGTGCGACGTGCCTGTTGTTTTGCGCTTTGGTCGACGAAGCAACAAAACGTCCTCGCGCGGCGCAAGCATCGACTGTAAAAAAAAATGGCGCAAGCAATTGAAATGAATGGGTTTCATAGCGCAGCACAGCTAAAGCATGTGGAAAAAAAAACTACAAAGTTTGCTAGGCCAAAAAGACCGCTAATCGCGCGATAAAAAAATTGACGCCGTTAAAATGGGTTTGCGTTAACGCCGTTAATAACGCGTTTAACTGACAGCCCTAATAAGTATTCATACCCACTGGAAATTTAGCTCATGAGCATTTCAATTTCGTTTGTAGATGTTGTTACACGTTAAGTGGAGTTAACCT
The DNA here is from genome assembly GCF_029890125.1 of Rhinichthys klamathensis goyatoka. Lineage (NCBI taxonomy): Eukaryota > Metazoa > Chordata > Actinopteri > Cypriniformes > Leuciscidae > Rhinichthys > Rhinichthys klamathensis. Next base: position 2,364,807 of record NW_026606695.1, on the reverse strand, counting down.
GTGGAAAATTCAAATGAATCGACATGATTTGGAAAGGCACACACTTTTCAATAAAAGGTTTAACAGTTGAAAATGCGTATCAGAGTAAAAACCAAGCCATGAGGTCAAAGGAACTGCCTATAGAGCTCAGACACAGGATTGTATCAGACACAGATCTGGGGAAGACTACAAACAAATTCTGCTGTATTGAAAGTTCACAGAAGCATGAAGCCTAAATAATCCTTAATGGAAGAAGTTTGGAACAACCAGGACTCTTCCTAGAGCTGGGCCAAACTGAGCAATCGATGGAGAAAGGCCTTGGTTAGAGTGGTGACCCAGAAGCTGAGCTCCACGATCTGGGCTTTCTGGCAGAGTGGCCAGACTCAAGTCTCTCCTCAGTGGCTACGTTTACATGCACAACTTTTGTTTCAATCGGACTGAATTCATTACGATTGATGAATCCGAACGTAGTGTTTACATGAACGCTAAACGTGATCGGGTTAATGTGCGCGTTTGTATGTCACAAGCTTCAAATCGGAATATATTTTTTGACATGCGCATATTGCACGAATATACAGAGTTTCCTGCTGCACATAATAACCATTCTCCTACATTGGTTCTTTATTTGTTTTAAACTAAATATTTATCCATTTCTGGTCATAATTTGGATTATAATTATATTTATCACGCAGTAAAAATGCCCCTCCCCGGGGCAGGGTGAAAGGCACTTCTGCCTTTCGCTTTGCGGTCCTATATCTGCTATAACCACAATATCTGGTTAACCACAGGTCCTGTACGGGTCGCGTTTCTGTAGTTCGAATGAGACATAAGAAAACTACAAATTTGACTTGCTTTACGTCAATCGTTACAATAGTCATTGTTTAGTTTTTCTATGTTTCTGATGTCGCAATACATCATACTTTCATGAAATCATGCAACATACTCTACCTTGTCTGTGGACATCGTTCATTCCAAAGCCGGTAAACAGCGAGCGTGTGTGCGACAGTATCGGCTGCGGTAGGTTACATTATTTACGACAGCGGTAATGGACAATTCCGCTTCCAACCTGTAGGGCGACCGAAGAGGAAAAGTTCTTTAGTGTTGCTTTAAATGACACTTTATTCAACAGGAAGAACAGCTTGTTCAGCGCATCATTGCGCTATTTCAACGTCATTGCACATGCGCAGTCCTTTCAGTTTTGGTTTTCAATCCGATCAAGTGTTTACATGTTCTCCCGATCGGATTAGAAAAGGAATAAACCACCCTTTTCAATCCGACCGAAATTTTATTCGGATCGAGCTCAATCTGATCGATTAACGTTAGGGTGACCACCTGTCCCGCTTTGCGTTGTACCGCACAGCATTTTCACCCCTTGTCCCGCACGTCGCATATTGAGAAAATGTCCCGCATTTTCATCAGTCTGTTGGTTATTAATTATCATATTAAGAAAATGTGCATGCGTTCTTTTGCTTTTTAAGAAAGCATTTTATTTAATCTTTTTGCGGCGTAGTTTTTCACCTATATACAGCGCTTCGTCCGAAGTACAAATACAACAGCCGGTTTTTAAATCCTATCCAATGGTTGAAAAGAAAGGAGTAAACACGGTCGGTCACTAGTAGGTTGTGACGTCTGTCAATCAAAATGTGGAGCGGTGATTCGTTCCATGTGTTCCCTGTCAGAAAACAAATGGATAATTCGGTAAATTATTTTTTTAATTTTACAAGGTGGCATAATGGCAACAAAAAAGAGAAAATGTTCTTTTAGTAAAGACTGGGCTAGGACCTATACCTGGGTGAGGCCGATAGAATTAAGGGGATACCGAAAGAGTATTTTGCAGTCTATGTAAAAGCTTTTCTATTTCAGCCAAGTTTTTATCAACTTGTTACCTGCTGTGGTTGTTTTAATTCACATCCTTTCTAAAAATATGAAAGTTTTTGGTTTAATATATTCTTAATATATAAGACTGTCAATGAACTTATTTCATTTTGTTTTATATTTTATTTGTTCATTATTTATTTTCTTGGATTTTAGTTGGACTTGGTCAGAACTGTTTCAAAAAATAGCATGATGCCTGCTGCCTTTGGGCTCAGTGATGTTGAATTTAAATGACATGTAAAATAAAGACATGTTATGCTACATTGTGATGTAATGGTGTATTCTGGAAGGGACTAAAGAACAAAGTATTTTTATCAGCTGAAAGGCAGGATAGATAGAAGTTAGATAGACATTATATAACCGTTTCAGGTTATGTTCTAGTGTTGGTAACATGTCCCACAAAAACTTAGTAATCGTCCCACATTTGGTTTGTTTGATGGTGGTCACCCTAATTAAGGTGGTTTACAGGAAGGCTTTTCAGTCCGATTATTTGGTTGCATGTAAATGTTCTAATGTAGCCAGTGAAGATTCATGAAAACCCACATGGAATTTTCAAAAAAGCACCTAAAGGCTCTCTCAGACTGTGAGAAACAATATTCTCTGTATATTCTCAGATGTGCAAAACTTGTCACATCATACCCAAAAAAGACTTGAGGCTGTAGAGGTGCTTTAACTAAGTACTGAGTTAAGGGTTTAAATACTTAGGCAATGTCTTATTTCAGTTTTTCCCTTTTAATAAATTTGCAAAGTTGTCACAGGTCTGTTTTTTGCTTTGTCATTATAGTGTATGGAGTGTAGATTGATGTGAAAAAAAAAGAGTAATTTAAAGTAGTTTAACATGAAATGTGAAAAAAAATTAAGGGGTTTGAATGCTTTCGCAAGGCACTGTATATAGGTGTTCTGAAAGGAGGCAAAGACCTCAGTTTTTTTTATTTATGTTTAATTTATTTTCATAAATCAAATGTTAATTCATGTCCCAGTTACACTTAATGTTGCCACAATTTCCTGGTTAAATAAACATTACATTAAATCAAAAAAAGAAAAGGAAAAGAAACCAAATACAAATCTATTTTGTATGTTTACATTAACAATGTATTAATGTTGTATTTATTAAAACCAAGTATAAATCTCATCAAGTTAGTTGTTTGTAAGTATTTTCAGATTTATTCCAAAATAATAACTAAATACAGTAATAATTTAAACAACATTTTATTTGTGAACTGATGTTCAACTGTTCTTTTTGATGGTCAACTTTTTTGATAGTCAACGTTTACAAATAAGCTTAAAGCTGCAGTCTGTAGTTTTTGCAGTAAATCGCGCTGATTAAATCTAAAAATCGCTTATTTGTCCAGGCATTTTATGAAACAAGGTTGAACAAATTGCAACAGAAGCAAACTCAACTGATTTTGTATCCTCAATATGTCCTGAGTAAGGGAAAAAAAGCCCCGAAGAATCCCATATGGGGAAAGTTTAGAAAAAGACCCAAATATATCCCATTCATATGCCTATTCATTCTTTTTCTCACGTGAAAAGGGTAAAAATTTTAACCTTTAGATATCATCATGAAAATCACTGAGCTGATTACTTACATCAAGACAAACAAAAAATGTATTACAAGTTTTTTTTTAAATTGTTTGTTAACATGGACAAACGGTGCATAATATAATTACGTATTAGCTAATTTGCATAATTACCCAAACAGATCTAAACATTGGGTATAGCAGGTGAAAATTGTTTTTTTTTTTATCTTGTTGACATATAATATTAAAAGACTTAATGTTAAGGTCTGAATGGAACCCATTTAGGCTACCCATGAACATTAATACAGGAAGAAGTACTTTAGAAACCAGCCTTTATTAATTATTATTGCAGAGATGGGGTTCTATATGGGGGACTATGTCATATCACGTCAAACCGTGCAAATTATACTTTGTTCTCAAATTGTTAATGTTAACAACATCAGCATTGCGTGACTACATGTAATGCCCTTCTGATATGTATCCTTGTTTTCGCATGGGTCCGGTTGCAGTCTCTTTTTTTCTGTAGCCACTCCAAAGTCCGAACGAAGTCTTTTGTATTTTACACCGGGTGAATCTCCAGTTGTCACTGGTGATTGTCGTTTGAACCTTTCTGGATCCGCCATCAAATTGATAAGTTTAATTATATCAAGTGCTGTGAGAAAAGGCTATAAATCTCCACCTCCAGCATCCTCACACGCAATATAGCCGACTAGCCAAGACTCCTTCTTTATGTGTACAGATGTGACGTAATGACGCAAAGACATGCTCGAATCTCCTGCGGAAATACACCAGTACCACTAGAATTAAAAACGTGGGGTGGGGGCGATTGGAAATCTCATTATGAAATAAATGTTTTTCTCCAAAACACGTTGGCCACAATTATTGGCACCCCTAGAATCTTTTATGAGTAAAATAATTTAAGTATATTCCCATTAATATTTACTTTTTTTATCACACCAGGGGGACAAGGAACATGAAATTGTCTAGCTATGACTTCTTGTTTCACAGGAGTTTAAATATGAGGAAACACAAAGGCCAAATCCCCTTAATCATTCATCACAATGAGTAAAACCAAAGAATATAGTTCTGATGTGCAGCAAAAGATTGTTGAGCATCACAAAATAGAAAGTGGCTGCAAGAAAATAGCTAAAGAATTGAAAATCCCCATTTTGACCATCAGGGCAATAATTAAGAAGTTCCAATCAACTAAAGATGTTATGAATCTGCCAGGAAGAGGACGTGTGTCTATATTGCCTTAATGCACGGTGAGGAGGAGAGTTTGAGTGGCCAAAGACTCTTCGAGGATCACAGATGGAGAATTGCAGAGATTACTTGAGTCTTGGGGTCAGAAAGCCTAAAAAATCAGCACATGTTGTTTGGGAGGGTTTCAAGAAAAATCATCCCTCCTCGCTCATCCAAAAACAAACTCCAGCATATTCAGTTGTCAGACACGACTGGAACTTCAAAAGGGACCGGATTCTGTGGTCAGATGAAACTAAAAAAGGGCTTTTTGGCAGCCAACCCACCAGATGTGTTTGGTGCAAACAGGGATAAAAAGTACCCCATGCCTACGGTTAAATATACTGCTGGATCTTAAATGTTGTGGGCCTATTTTTTTGCTGGAGGTCCTGGACATCTTGTTCAGATGCATGGTATTATGGATTCTATCAAATACCAACTGATAAAAAATCAAAACCTGACGGCCTCTGCTAGAAATCCTATAATAGGCCGTGGTTGGATCTTCCACCAGGACAACGATCCAAAACAAACATCAAAATCAATACAAAAATGGGTAACTGAGCACATAATTAAGCTTCTGCCATGACTGTCCCAGTTCCCTGACCTGAACCCTATAGAAAATGAGTGGGGTGAACTGAAGAGAAGAAGCAACAATATGAACTTGTGAATCTGAAGGATCTGGAGAGATTCTGTATGGTGGAATGGTCTCTGATCTTTTGTCTAATGGCTTTTGTGGAATGGTCTCTGATCTTTTGTCTACAAACTCATCAGGCATTATAGAAGAAAACTCAGAGCTGTTATCTTGGCAAAAGGAGGTTGCAAAAAGTTTTTAATAACAGGGAGGAATTATGACCAGCGTGTTTTGGAGCAAAGCATTTATTTCATAATGTGATTTACCCCCCAGTTTCAATTCTTTTACTTCAATTTAAGGTTAGATTTTTATATATATAGGAATATATATATATATATATATATAAAATAATTTATATTTTCAAAACTTGACTGCCCAGTGCTTTACAGTTGAATGCTGAACAAACAGCATTTTTTTTTAAATGACCTTACCTTTAAATGAGACAATATACTATATCATACTGTTTTTTTTATCCGGGTCAACAGTGCAATACATTTTTAAAGAACAGACTGTACTCTGAGGTTCATTGACAAAAATAAATAATTATAAAGTAATTTCTATGTCTTTTTCAAGATAGGAAAACTTTGTAAAAAAGAAAGACTTGTTTAAAATACTTGTAGTGGTTATTTAAAAAAAGAAGTGATGTGGAGAAAAGGAGAAGCAGAGTACTGAAAGAACGTACTGAAAGAGCTCTTTAAACGCTGTGGAACTAATATTCACATTGCTGATTACCGTTACTCAATCTGTTTAAACATTGTGAAAACATTAATTGAATTTTAGTATTGAAGAAATGCTGCTTAGAGTTTCACAGGGGAATTTAATTGCACAGGGGAGTTGTCATGGAAATAATGTTTCAATGCATAATTGAATCCTGGAATAGATTTTATTTTCATTATGCATAATATAATTTATTTTTTCATTTTATTGTTGATGTTAAATATAATGTTATGTCGGTGGTTTTTTTTTAAATTCTAAATTTAAGGCAACTCTTAACACTGTTGCATCAGTTTGAGTGCTTGTGGAGAAACTAATGTTTAGGTTGAGGTTCATTACGACCTTTTGTCAACATGTCTCCAATACTATACTTTCATACAACAATACAATACTTCTCTAGAAAGAGCAAGATGGTGTAATATGTAATTGGTATATCTAGCAGCTAAAAAAAGAAAAGTATTTTTTGCTAATTCATTTTCAGTGAAAACAACTAAAAACCAAAACATAGCTCACACAGTCAAAATGTGTACATTCACAGTTATCTTGTGCAGAATTTAGTTATGAAAGAAAATTACAGGCAGTTTAAATCACCAAAGGGACTACCTGGAATTTACAGGAGTGAAAACCGAATTTTGAGAGTGAGTTCATTTGATATTTGCTAAATGAACAGAACTCAGTGGACAGCTAGTCATTTATCATGCCTTTGTGATCCTGTCAGTCTTCATACATTTATACTGTGTTTATACAAAACTATATATACCATGGCAGAAGTGGAAATATTGGACGGCTGGTTATCTTATTATACAGACACACTATCGGATCTACTTCTGTCTGCTGTAGCAAGTACAGAACAATTTGAGAGTGACTTCTGTAACATGATAGTTAGCTACAAAAGCTGATTGTGTAACCATAAGATTTGAGGATGACATATTGTTTTCATCAACTGGTAACTGTTCATATATTAACATTAACAATACTAAACCAAAGTACATTCTGAAAAGTATAATATGCTGTTTGCTTATCAAGATGCTGATATACTCTATTTCTATCATGACAACTCTCTGAAGATTTTTAGCATGGTAATGGATATGAAAGTGTTAATGTATTTGATCTTGGCGGAATAGATCTGCTACACTGCTGCTGCTGTTGATTATTGCTGTTGTTGTAGATTAAAGCTGCTGCAGAGCAAGTACAGGAACTTGTTACTGCCAGTACATACACTGATACGCTGCTGTGAACATGTAGGACATACTGCTGCTGCACAAATATCATTTATCAATAACCAATACAGATTTATACAGGTGGAGCTGGGGAAGATGGAGGGTTTTAGACGAACTCTGAAAGCGCGCTGCAAACTTTTTAAGTCAATGGTAACCAGCCATTTAAATATTGAGCAGCAAGCTCATTGGCTGCAGATTTGACATGAACCAATCAGCTTGTGCCAAGTAGTTAACGCTGTAATTATCATCAGCTTATGTTGGAAAAGAGATTAGAATGCCTCTCTGTAAAAAAAAAGGTCACATTGATAGTGTCGATCTGAACAGACACAACTGCTGTTTATTCAAATTAAAATGTTTATTGCATCGAATTTTCACTCCAAACATTTGTCTTGGTGAATTGGCCTTTAGTGTTGATTCTTGTTAACAAAGATGACATATGGCCATGTTTCAACTTTCTCTGAAGAATAAAACTTTATAAAGAATCTGTTTTTGAAAAGTTCTCAGTTTAAAAAAAAAGAAAAGTCTCGACTGGACGGGAATGAGATATATATAGTGGTTATAAATGTATAGAGACCTTTCATGCAAGATTAATTTGCATGGCTTGTTGCTTCACTTGAATGTAAACATCAAGACCTTGAGTATTTTCGATGTTTCTCCTAAAAGGTTGTATGGTATAATTTATGAATCATTGCAAACATTTTCCCAAGTCAATACAGTTACACACTATTGGAAAGTAGATTTGATTATTTTTGACGGCTCTCCAAAAAAACAATAAATCATCTGAATCTTTTTAGAATGGTTTCGTCACTGCAGAAGCACTGATCCAGAGAAAAAGAGTATTGTAGTATGCCGGATAGATCTAATGGTTATCTTGCTTGCTTTTAAAGGCCCACTGAAGTGCCTTGGAACACACAGCTTTGTATGATGCGTTGCTATACAATGCTAAGATATATGTACAATTTTGAAAAAATAAATAAAATAACGCTGAACACTCAACAGAACAACGCAGAGAGTCTGCTGGCAAAAAGAGAACACGACAGAGCTTGTGATAAACGATATCCGTGACGTTAGTGTATGCTGATTGGCCGAATGCAAGCGAAGCGCCAGCACCCACCATTTTTAAAAAGGCTGTGTAAACACAGATTATAGCCTATATATTTACTCCAGAAACTAGCATTGAAAACAGTGATAGATGGGCATTTTAACCTTTACGCTGAGGAGGAAATCTTTTGAGGAGACCAAGCCAAACATGATTATGTATTTCTGCTCAGCTAGCAACACTGGACACCAACCACACTGCACGCTAATAACTTTTCATTACTGTCTACTTTCTATGTATTACAGTTCTATCTGGGGGTGGAACAGAATGTGTATTTGTTCTTATTGTATTACTGACTGTTCACTTGTTTTAAATAATGTGTGAACTTTATCAGTTAAGCTGAAAAGCAATGTCTCCCCCCCCCCCCCCAATATATATATATATATATATATATTAATATATATATATATATATATATATATAAAGTAGGGGTGGGGGATACGACCAAAATCTTATTTCACTTTATTTTATTTCATTATTTTATCTTTGTTATTAAATGAAGAACAAAGATAAAAATACAATAATAGGACATACAACATAAGATACAAATGAAATAAACAGTGCTTTAATATTTTTTAGCTACAGTAGGTGTATTTAACAGTATTTAGCATTCAAGTAAGACATTTTATAAAAAACATTAAAAAATAAAGCACTATATAGACTTTTACCTAAATGATCTGTCAATCTTTTGAAAAAGAATTGATAAGATCATGGATTGTGATCCTGCCTGAAAAAAACTAGATTTTTTTGCCATATCGCCCACCCCTAAACACAATTTTATTTTTCCTAGGGTGTGTTCCCACATCTTTTCAACTTGCCTCAGAGTAACCTTGTCAACCAATGCCATACGGTAGATTACATGACCACTGAAGACCCCTGTGTCTCATCTACTATGGAGCCTGATCAGGAGATTACTGTGTGGCTGACCAGTCTGCACCTGCCCCAATATGCCTCCAGCTTTGCCCAGGCTGGCTACCGTTGCCTTAAGGACCTCAGGAGCCTAACTGAGGAGGAGCTTCTAGAGGTGGACCATATTCCCACAGGACACCGACGGAGGATCTTAAGCAGCCTGGAGACCCTGATGGTGGAGGGAGCAGATGGAAATAATAGTTATGTGAAAGTACCAGTGAGGAGAAAGCCGATCCCAAGGCCTAGACAAGTGTTTCCCAAGGATAGGCAGAGAGGAACATCTTGTCAGCATTCCCAGGGCAGTAACATCCAAATGACTAGCCAAAATGTTCCTGCAAGGACTATTGCTGACTCAGAGCGGATGGCAATTGGTTTTCAAACACTTCCTAGTGTAACATGTCATGCTGTTTCCTCCAGCTCTAGCTCAGCTTCTGAGCATGGCAGCAGTGAATCACTGGAGAACTTTTCAGAAGACCCTATTCCAGATGAGAATGATGACTTTCCTTCAGAAGGAGCTTCTGTATGGTTTCAGGGAGAAATGGTTGAAAATGAAATATATGAGGAGTGCCCAATTGAGGTACCCTCTGAGCCGAGGTCCACCCGCTCCTTTAAGCTACGACACAGGCCTGTACCAGAGATCCCTGAACATCCCTTCAAACCTCCTTATGACTGGTGAGTAAATATACAAATGTTTTTGATGTTTTTCCCTTTATTTAGATAGTATAGCTGGAGACACACCGTGGGGAAAAATAAATTGAATTTAAAAAAACCCTCCTGAACAGAAACTGTCTAAAGGAAGCTGAAATGTATGCATTATTATTATTTTTATTAAGTCATTTGTCACTTACTCTACAAGCCCCATATTAGCAACATGTTGGGTCACGGCCCCATCAACAGTGCAAGACATTACGTGCCTGTATTCTGACAGCGCTTAATGGAGACTAGCAGCTAACCACAGGATACCACTGTAACTAACAGGTAAATGACGCGTAAAATCCATTTTAGACGAATGGTCTATTTTGTTTTTACGTAGGCTACGCGCCGCTATCACGTCTGGTGTAGCCTAGCTACTTCTATTGATGCACATTTATTATTCACAATATGGAAAGAGGAAATAAAACATAGTTCGTTAAGAGCATGACTCAAAAATGCCATTAATGGGCTTATTCAAGTCCTCTTTTATTTTTTGAGTTATTTTTATCCATTCCGCATCTCCCACATGTGTGTTTTAGCAAGGTAGGATGTGTTGCAAGATGCCGCAATATATCGGGAGATGTGGGTCAGACATGATTTTGACCACTTCATTAAGTTTTGTTTTGTAGAAAGCCTTTCTAAAAAGTGAATTTCATTTTGTATCATTTGTATCTTATTTTTAATCAGTGTTTCATCAACCAATTGCCTGGATTTAAAAAATAAGAAGAAATTATAGCAGACAATATAATCAGGACATGGAGGCGCCGGCGCGATTACATTGCTCGTAAACTGGAGCTCATCTCATAAATTAACCAAAACTCAGCGTTTAAGCTGTCTCATAGACACGAGAAATATATATAGAAAGCTTAAAATGTCTAATTTTAAACTAAACAATTCAAAACAAAAAGAAACCGACTACTCTCTGCTTATGTAATCCATATGAAATGTGCATTTCTCGCTATAGGCGAGTTAATTACTGCGGTCACTGTTGCAGCCGACACTGAAAACACTAATTTATTAATAAACAATTAAAATGTCTCCTTGCTATATTTGAAACATTCATAATCATTAGGCCTACTTTTGCCGGTTCCTTGTGACAGCTTTTGCATTATTGGCAGCGTCACCCTCTGGTTACATGAACACGGCGTCACCACCGGATCAGCACCGAAAACATGGGGATTTCTTTAGACAATAATCGCACAACCTATTCTATATTCTATAATTAAATCGACAAATCGAATATTCGAAAATCGTGACTCATCCCTAGTCACTACTGCTTTATTAATTTATCCAGTGTACAACCCGGACACCGCCACACAAATGTGGCTTTTTGTTAATGACTGTCCTACTACAGGATTTAACAGAGTAACAGCTCACTACCAGTTACAAAAGACACTGTAACAGTCTGTCACAGGCAATTCTAGTTGCATTTTTCATCAATTCATTTCTTTAATTATGTTCCCGCCATCTAGTGTAAAAATATTTTTTTTGGCCCGATGCCAACCTTACTTGCCAACCCCTGGTTTATGGTCTGACGAACCGCGGGAAAACCGCTACTCTGAGTGACGCGGTGCGTGAGTTTTAAAATAGTAGTTTTTGACAATCAAGTGCCACCCCAAATAAAAGACTGGCCCAAGCTGGCCCCCCCCGAAATAATGTCCTGGCTACGCCCCTGGCTGGAGAGCGGACATGAAACAAAGTGGGAAAAAAAGAGGTTAGGGTCATCAAAGAACCATGAGCAGGGACTCGAATTTGAAATAATTTTTTACCAATCTTTTTACCAAAGGTTTTCGATTAGTGTTGTATACCAAAGTGATCTATTTGTCAAGTCAAATTCCACATCCTGCCGGCTCGATCCTACACCGACTGTTTTGCTTAAGATGTGTGTCCTCGAGGTTGCACCCTTCATAACGCATATGATAAACTGTAGTTTGGCTTCCGCCATTGTCCCAGCAGATGGACAATTACAGACCAATATCAAATTTAAAATTTTTAGGCAAAATCCTTGAAAAGGTTGTTGCTTCCCAATTGTGAACTTATTTGGATGTAAATGGTCTTTTTGAACCTTTTCAGTCGGGTTTTCGCCCATCGCACAGAACTGAAACTGCTCTTTTGCATGTGGTTAACGTCATTCTTTTGTCCATGGATTCAGGGTGTATAAACATCTTGATGCTCCTCGATCCAAGCGCTGCTTTTGACACCGTCTGCCATGAATTACTTATTTCTCGGCTTTCTGATATCGGCATCACTGGTTCAGCTCTTTCCTGCTGGCTCATTTCCTATATCAGCGACAAAGTATTATATCAGCATACAAGGTCATAGTTCTGCCACTGCTTCACTCACACAGGGTGTTCCTCAAGGTTCAGTTCTTGGTCCACTATTGTTCATCATAGATAGAGATTTATTTATCCTTTCGGAAAATTGTTCTGCACCATACATATCATCTACATACATCCACTTGGTAACATCATAAGCAGGCATGGATTTCAATTCCATTGCTATGCTGATGACATTCAAATGTATCTTACCACCAGCTCTGATAGGCCATCCCTGCCTGATTCACTCACTGCATGTATCAGGGACATCAAGCACTGGATGTCCCTTAATTTCCTCAAATTAAATTATAAAAAACTGAGATATTAGTGATCAGCCCTGCTGCCTCAGTCAAAAGGATGGACCAGTCCTTTTATATTGATGGATTCCATGTTAAGCCTTCGTCATTGATTCCCAACCTTGGTGTCTTATTCGACTCAACTCTATCTTTTGGCTCTCATATTTCTTCTCTTGTCAAAAACTCTTTCTTTCATCTTCGAAATATTGCTCGAGTCGTCTACAATCTTCTCTCACTTTAGCTGACGCTGAAACTTTAATTCATGCACTAATCACATCATGGCTAGATTATTGCAATGCTTTATTTCTTGGTCTGCCCAAAAAACTTATTGCAAGACTACAGTATGTTCAAAACTCAGCAGCAAGAGTTCTCACCTCCACCAGGCGTTCTGCTCACATTACTCCTCTGCTTCATGACCTTCACTGGCTACCCGTGGCATCACGTATCCACTTTAAGGTATTGCTTCTACCGTTTAAGGCATTAAACGGTCTTGCTCCCCCATATTTGTCTGATCTACTTTACATCTACCGCCCTGCACGGTCTCTCAGATCAGCTGAACTTGGTTTATTGTCCATGCCTCATTTCAGGTTGTCTAGGTGGAAGGACATTTAGTGTTAATGCTCCAAAATTATGGAATTCACTACCCCTTACTCTTCGAAATATCTCATCTGAGGCTACATTCAAGACCCAGTTAAAAACATTTAACATGTATTTTGTTTAATGTGACTGTATGTATCCTATGTAATGTGTGTGTGTGTGTGTGTGTGTGTGTGTGTGTGTGTAAATGTATTGTAATTCACAATGTAAAGCGACCTTGAGCTACAGAAAGGCGCTATATAAATAGAACTTCTTCTTCTTCTTCTTCTAGCTGAACCACCAAAACCGAAATGAAAGTTTCTGTAATTACATCTGGAAAATTGGTTTTGGGAAATCATGAATGTTGTCTGCATGTAAATAGTCAATGACACAGGCAAAACATGGCGTCAAAAAAGCGCAAATTAAACATACCTGTTTTAGTCAATGATTTCTGCCCTCTAAAACTATTATGACCAAAAAGGAATAATTTTTTGCTGTTTCGGTTGCTGCAGAACCTGCACTTGTTTGGCAAAACTAGTGGTACTCAGTGAAACAGCGACTTTGTAAACGCCAGCATATGTCATTAGGATCTTACAATGAAACTGAATGTCTGACACATTTTGGGGTGGGAAAATGATACATAATACTGTTGGTACACAAACAATCAAGGAATTATGTTTATACAAGTTTTTTTTAAAAACTTGTGTTTTGGGTAAATAAGCTAAGAAAATAGCCAAGGCAAACCAACAGTTGGCCTTTTCATTCCAAAAATGTAAAAAAAATATATATATATAATTTACATCATCAGCATTTTCACCAATGCTATTGGTTCATGATTTCCAGAACTCATTTATCACAGGTATATAAACTGCTGGACATTGCTGATAGACAAATTAATTTGTGTTTTGCAAAGTGTTTTGATTTTACAAGATCAAAAGCACCCATAGTTGAATAAACTTAACTACTACTCCCTAAGTCCTCATTTGAGTGTCACAGAATGGGACTGTAAAATGTTTTTTTTTTTTTTTTTATCCATTCAGTCAGATATTCAAAAAACATTCACATGTGTATCCTCACAAATGTGTGTGCAGGAATGAGGCAGCACACAACAACACTGACCATCTCACAAGGTCTGAGGGACCCGTCTGCCCCACAAGCAGTCAAGAAGGTACACCATGCATCACTTTATTCCAGTTTTAGTGGTTTATATCTTTTGTTCTGATTCATGATCGAGTCATCGAGGCATTTTTCACCCTGTTACAATAAATGGGATTTCAAATATGCACTGGGAAAGAGACATCTCTCAATGGAATTTGCTCTTATCTCCGTATGCATGTATGTGGAGAAGCCTAGTTTGCCAAACCTACAGAAACTTGCTTTTGTGTGTGCCTTTGAAACCACCTTTGGCTTTGAAATGTTCCATTGGGTCCTCATTCTGAATATGTCACAGTGTTTGTAATTGCAGCTGGAAAGGTACTTTTAGTGTCCTAAAGGAATAGTTTGGAAATTGTTTGCAGGAGACTGAGTTGTGTGTGTGTGTGTAGTCGAGAATTGGAAGTTACACTGAAGTCAAAAACCAGACTTGGCTGTAAAAGTAGTATAATAATGCCTGTATATCTACAACATCTACAACTTAATTCTGTTCTTACTCTCTGGAGAAATGTAATGGAAAGGTAGATTAAGTTTTAGAGGAAAAGTTTAAAGTACTCAAACTAAAAAGTGTAGACTGTGAACAAGGGAATTAGTTTGCAGCAGAGAAGAACTAGAAACCAAGGTTTAATAAATGGTTTTAGAATATTTTGGCACCTTCAAATTAAGGATAACAGCATAGAAGGGGGCAAAAAAGGACTGTGCTATCCCACGTTAGGATATTTAAAAAATGCTCTGTGAGCAATTTACACAATTTTCCTGAAGCAGGTTCTTGTAGAAGACCGATAAAACAGGGCAGAGAGGGAGTAAAAGAGAGCGAGCGTATCATCTGTAGTTAGAAGGTCAACTCTTGATAATGATAAACGATGACACTGATCTGAAATGACACCTCAGCTACTGGTTTAAGATGCGATACAATACAGTACAGTTCTATCATAGATAACATAGCGGTGTCTAGATCAAACACCCTACAGTAGGGTCTTATCTTGCGGGGGGCCCTGTCTATTAGCTATACATCTATGTGTGTCCATCCGGAGGGAACAGTCTGGAATTCATGGTGCCCCTTACTGTCTCCGCAGAGATATGGTGGTCATTTGTCACCTTGACAACCAGTCACCCAAGCTGCTCCCTCTTTGGTACATTTTCCAAGCTGGCTGCACTAAAGGACAATGTGTGGGATCTCATTTTATGCCTGTTCTTTTCTTTCTCGTGCCTCGTTCTTTCTTTGTCTTACTCTTTCTCCTTTGCCCTCCTCACAGACACATACCACCAAAACTACAACCTGTTTTGTCATAATGACTCTTTCCTGTTGTGTTAATTACAGCATCTGTTCAAAGGACCTTGTCCCCCATTGCCCCATATGGAGAGGTTTTTCTGTACAATTCAGCAGAAAATGAACTGGTAAGTGTATACAAAAAATACCTGTCCTGGAATTTTTTGTGATAAAATGAATGACATATCAGTGGTAAAATCACATGATCTAATGAGCTCACATGTAGACCATATTCCTATTCTTAACACCTCTTCCTTATGAGTTACATTTTCAGTAAGGCTGATTTCACACCTGGCTATTTTGGAGAATTTGTTATCAAAACATGGCACGTTTTCTACCTTAGTTGTTTGTTTAGGCATATGTGAATTATGGCAGTCACTCTCGGATTCACACCGAAATAATCAGTCTGATGTCGACTGAACGGTGTGGTCTCGGCCTGATTGAAAACAAACTCTTGATTGGTTTGGTTGTGATGATAAAGCAATCCGACCTAAAGGACCAAGCAACCAAACTGTATCATTCATAATGGGAAATGTTAGGTTAAAAGTAGCATTGTCTAATTCTATTTGAGAGCACATTAACTTATTGCAGTTGAAAACCAAAAAGCACCTCTCCATCTTAAAATGTCACTGCTCTATGCAACAGGTGCATTTTCCCACTCTTACTGATACATTTTATATATGTAACATTTTGGTTTGCTTCAAAATGTTTCCCTGTGAAAGCTAAACAAAAAATTGGAGAAAACACAACGTAACAATTTAAGACTCTATTTTGGTCTACCGGTCTGGACATGCCCATGCATAAAAAGGGTGAATGGTATTTTCAAAATAGGCTTGCTTTTACTTATAGTTCATAGAAGTGTCTAGATGTGTATTATAGTTTCATCTTGCTTGTATTTGATTTTCAGGATTTGGGGAAAGATGTAATGTCCAATCAAGGAGTAAAAGAGAACCTGGAAGAGCAGACGTTTAGGTAAACAGTGTGGTGAACTCCAGTGTCCTTTTGCTTGGACTTTAACAACCTAATTCTAAAATAATAAACTTTTATGTGAAGTCCTCAGATTCCTGCTGGTTTCTGTGATTTTAACACACAGTTTGTAGATTTTCCAAATGCCCTATTTTTGGCATTTGGTTTCTCGCATTGTTCCGTTGTCTTGGGTTTGTAGCAGGTGTAATGGCCAAATGGCATTAGACCTTTGGGTGTAAATAAATGTTCAGTAATAAATTAATTATCAATTATTCCTTACATATCCTCATCAAAACTGTCTATTCTTAAAGGGATAGTTCACCCAATAATGAAAATTCACTCACCTTCATGTTGTTCCAAACTTGTATGACCTGTATGTTTTGGAAGATACAAGTTTTTGTTACCATTGACTTCTATTGTATGGACAAAAAACACTTGTCAAAATAAACATTTCTCAAAATATATTTTTTTATGTTCAAAAAGAAAGTCAGTCATACCGTACAAATTTGGAACGACATAAGGGTGTCGATGAGAGAATTAAAATTTTTTGGAGGGTAAACTATCCCTCTAGAACTAAATATGGTCATCATTTAAAACAAAAGCAATGAATGAAAAGTCTTCTTTATCAATGGAAATGAAATGAAGCTACTTGTTATTATTTAGCCTTATTCGTATACCAACTTAAATGTATTCTTGTTCTTATTTTTTTTAGAAACAAGCAGACACGGACCAAAGAAAACACACACAATAACAAGCAAGACCTTTCCAAGCAACATGTTGATAATGATGATGGTTACTCCATTGTCCAAGCGTCCACACTTAGTCAGCGATTGGCTAATGAAAGCTCTTCTAATCATCCTTCACCCCCGGCTCTTCTCTTGAGCACTGGACCATCAGCTGTGGACCAGCCACAAACAGTTGTGAATGACATATACAGTATGGCACTGGATGACCTACCCCCTCAAATAGATGTTTCCATTTCTCCCTACGCCTGCTTCTATGGGACCCGTAACTCTGTCGCCAAAGCAGGCTGGCTGGACAAACTCTCCCCACAAGGGTAAGGACCATACAGGCCTCTGTTTGATGCTTTGCACTCTTTGTTTAAACTTTTCTTTTAGGATTATTCTTGAGAATGCTGTCAGTCGAGTACTAAAACGCATATCAAAGTATCAATGTTAAGGAATAATCACACACAAGTGTCGTTCTAACTCCATATGGTGTTATGTCTTCTGTGGAACACAAAAGATGCACTTCACGCAGCTTTTTGCCATACAGTGCATAGAGACCATATGACCATAAAAGTCTCATGCATTTCTCATGCAAGTCCTCTAAAGCCGCACAACAGCGGGAAGCTGTACTCTACACCGCTGTGAGCTGACTGTGAAGTGCCCAATGTTCTGCAATGTTCTGAAGCTGTTTTAAATCCACTATAGAGTCCCATAACACAACACACATTTCACATTTTAACAGCACTAATTGCTAATTACTCCAGTTCTAAGAGCAGTAAGGTGTTCCCTCTGACCACATGACCTGCTGCTTCATTTGTTTAAATTCAAAGAATCAAATAATGTTGAATTGCTGATATCTTAATCAACTTGACATCACATGTTGAGTCAATTGGCTCTTAATCATTGTGGTCTGTAATTGCAAAGTGGCCTCATTCTGTTGGTTTTCTAAAATGAATGAAAATATTACATTAATATATACATGATCTCATTGAGCAGCAGTTTCTGTTTCAGTTGAACTCTTTTCCATTTGAATGTTACAAGACCAAGACTACCTCCTTGTACAAAAGTTTGGGGATAGTAAGAATTTAAAAAATATATAAATGAATGATTTTATTCAGCACAGATGCTTTAAATTCAAAATCTAAAGTATGTATAACTTTTACATTATTAGAAATTGTCAAATAACTGTCAATAAGAAGTTTCTTTGGCACCAAATTATCCTATTAGAATGATTTCTGAGGGATCTTGTGACTGAAGACTGGAGTAATGCTGAAAATTATGCTCTTTTTACTGTATTTATGATTAAATAAATACAGAATTCTTTCAAAAGCATAAAAAAATCTGACTACACAAACTTTTGAACAGCAAATATTTTTGAAAACAAGTGTACACCGCTTTACCAAAGACATACCTACAGCTACAACATATTTCACACTTTATTTTGGTATTAGTTTTTATACATGTTAAACCCACTGTTAAAAACAGGCTTCCTGTTAAGGGGTTTTCTCTTCCTCTTTGTACGACTTCTAGTTGACACACCAGTTGAGTGGTTAAACTGGCCACAATTATTGATTTGGCCCTGATAAACCCTCAATGATAGTCATTTTAATCTTGTATCATGACTAATGTTGTGAAACACCCATCACATTAGCTTTGACTTTTGTCAACATGACACTTCATTTTGTACTTGTAGGAATCGTGTCTTTCAGAGAAGATGGGTGAAGTTTGAAGGAGGAAATCTCACTTACTACAACAGCGATAAGGTGACACACCAATATTCGCTAATTCTCACACACACACACACCAGGGCTCTGCCATGTCATGTTCTTGTTTCAGTTTGAGTGGGGAGCGTGTGACAAGTCTAGAAGACTGGTGTCAGTTTTAAGCTCAGCATGTACAATCAGTTTAAAGGATCTCAGAATGTCCAAACTGCTGCAAATCCCTCTCTTAATTTCCACTTGCAGTGGGATAAAACTAAAATGATTCTCCATTGCTGTCGACTGTCACTCACTCTTTTTGCGGATATAGGTAGTATTATCACTGTAGGACAGAAAAAGCACTGAATGCAGGAAAGAGGTGATATCATCAGTGTGAAACAGTGGGCGTAGAGGACACTTTAATAGAAATGGGGGAGGGTGCTTTGGGTGTACCATGCTCTTGTCTTTCCTTTTAGTCCTTTAAGCCTAATCTAAAGAAGATCATCAGCCACACACACATTTTATAGGATACTCCGATGAGCCAAAACATTATGACCACCTGCCTAATATGCTGTTGGTCCTCCGCGTGCTGACGAAACAATGCCGACCCGCAAAGGCATGGACTCTCGAAGGTGTCCTGTGGTATCTGGCATTAAGACGTTAGCAGCAGATCCTACAAGTCCTTTAGGTTGCGAGGTGGAGCAGCCGTGGATTGAACTTGTTGGTCCAGCACATCCATCAAATTGAATGCAAAAATGTAAATTGCATGAGGCAGTTTTCACATTAACGTCTAAATCTATATATAATATTGTTTCTACTCCAATTTGTTGTTGAAATATAATTTACACAGTGGCTTTCATAACTTGTTTTCATGACAGATTTATTTGAATTAAATAATTAAAACATCACAAATAGGATAAGTAAAATAGAATTAATAGGCTGATATAGTGCAAATATACTCCGTATATTTGGGTCCGTAAGATTTTGTACTTCTCATGTAACGTTTTTTTATTATTATCAATGTTGAAAACAGTTGTATTGCTTAATATTTTTGTGGAAACTGTGATAAATTAAAACAATAATTGTTTTTAAACTTGATGAAATTCAAAAGAACACAATTTATTTGAAATATAAATATTATCTACATTATGTATATACAGGTATGTGTGTGTGTATGTGTGTGTTTATTTATATATATATATATATATATATATATATATATACACTCACCTAAAGGATTATTAGGAACACCTGTTCAATTTCTCATTAATGCAATTATCTAATCAACCAATCACATGGCAGTTGCTTCAATGCATTTAGGGGTGTGGTCCTGGTCAAGACAATCTCCTGAACTCCAAACTGAATGTCAGAATGGGAAAGAAAGGTGATTTAAGCAATTTTGAGCGTGGCATGGTTGTTGGTGCCAGACGGGCCGGTCTGAGTATTTCACAATCTGCTCAGTTACTGGGATTTTCACGAACACAACCATTTCTAGGGTTTACAAAGAATGGCGTGAAAAAGGAAAAACATCCAGTATGCGGCAGTCCTGTGGGCGAAAATGCCTTGTTGATGCTAGGGGTCAGAGGAGAATGGGCCGACTGATTCAAGCTGATAGAAGAGCAACTTTGACTGAAATAACCACTCGTTACAACCGAGGTATGCAGCAAAGCATTTGTGAAGCCACAACACGCACAACCTTGAGGCGGATGGGCTACAACAGCAGAAGACCCCACCGGGTACCACTCATCTCCACTAAAAAATAGGAAAAAGAGGCTACAATTTGCAAGAGCTCACCAAAATTGGACAGTTGAAGACTGGAAAAATGTTGCCTGGTCTGATGAGTCTCGATTTCTGTTGAGACATTCAGATGGTAGAGTCAGAATTTGGCATAATCAGAATGAGAACATGGATCCATCATGCCTTGTTACCACTGTGCAGGCTGGTGGTGGTGGTGTAATGGTGTGGGGGATGTTTTTCTTGGCACACTTTAGGCCCCTTAGTGCCAATTGGGCATCGTTTAAATGCCACAGCCTACCTGAGCATTGTTTCTGACCATGTCCATCCCTTTATGGCCACCATGTACCCATCATCTGATGGCTACTTCCAGCAGGATAATGCACCATGTCACAAAGCTCGAATCATTTCAAATTGGTTTCTTGAACATGACAATTCGAGTTCACTGTACTAAAATGGCCCCCACAGTCACCAGATCTCAACCCAATAGAGCATCTTTGGGATGTGGTGGAACGGGAGCTTCGTGCCCTGGATGTGCATCCCACAAATCTCCATCAACTGCGAAATGCTATCCTATCAATATGGGCCAACATTTCTAAAGAATGCTTTCAGCACCTTGTTGAATCAATGCCACGTAGAATTAAGGCAGTTCTGAAGGCGAAAGGGGGTCAAACACATTATTTGTATGGTGTTCCTAATAATCCTTTAGGTGAGTGTATATATAGTCAGTGGCGAGCTGTGACTTTTTTTTAACCGGGTATGCTGGGTGATGTATTATGTCAAAAAGGCACCTGGTGCACGTTGGATGGGTTTATAATAAGCACGTTTGCTCTAGACAGAGTGTTAGCTTCTAAGTTGCTTAATCTCGTCTCGTGACACATGACAACACGGCTAAAGTTTCCTATATTTGACCATTTAATGAAAGTAGTCGATGCATTCACAAGCACCCGTACAAACTGTCTAGTTGAGTCACAGGTTTGCCAAATGTGCCGTATTTTTGTAATTCCCCTAGGTGTCACCAGTGTTGCCAGATTGGAAATGTCTAGTATCCTTCCAGAAGCTCAAAATTATCATATTTGGAAGAAAATTATTGTACAAGAGTCAAACATACAGAATACAGCAATTTATAAACCAATTACTTTTTGACACGTGAGTGAATCGTTCTCCACGATGATTGGCCGAGCAGACATAACGTGAGATGAGATGGAAGACGTAACACCACGTTCAAGTTCTCCTCACAATCATGACGGTAGACGTAGAATCCACAGCTAGATCAATGAGTATAGAAGCCCTATGATTACAACGACCATCATTTGAAATGTCACACAATTCAGAAATTATTGTACATTATGGGATTTTTTTTCATTATTGATCGTACAGAGGTCCAAATTATCGTACAAATACGATAATTATTATACATCTGGCAACACTGGGTGGCACTAATGTCGCCGAAATTACATAAGTCACCTATAAACGTTACGGCGCATCGGCAGGCATCTAATATCAGAGACGACAAATACACCATGTCAGGCGTCAATTCAAATGTATGCCAGAAGTGTTATTTTGTTTATTAAGAATTAAAAATAAGTATAATAATAAATATTAGTAGCCTATTATAAATAAAATATAAGTAAAATATCAGTAGAATAAGTAAGTATAATAAAAATATGATTATTAGTTGAAAAAATAAGTTGAAATAGCTAATGCGAATTGATGACTTTAACAAACGGATAGTTACAGGTCTGCTTAGGTCTGTTTTAACAGTTTATACGTTTTCGTTAAAAAAACAATGTCCCTATGGAGAAAATAAAATATTATGAAAATAGTTTCAGTTATGACTTTTTTTCCCACTTGATTTAGTACATTTAGTCTTGTATCAAACTCAATATGATTTTCGTTGGCTGAGATCTGGCAGCAGCAGCACATTTTTCCTCTTGGGCGAGCGATCCGTGGACAGCTTACCCTGCGCATTAAATCCCCCATATGCCAGCAAACCAATGAGAACATGGGACAATGATGACGATCTATAACAACAGAGCGTATGCGGCAAAGCTTCTGTGAGTTTTTTAGTGCGTTTATGTTTGGATGCTGGATGGTCGCTTACTTGCTTCCTTCTATGTATTAATAAATGAGGAAAAGTGACAATTATTCTTAAAAAGCATCACTGATCAAGAAAACTAAGGAAAGTTTTAAAGAAATTGTCCTCCAACTGATTGTCCTCAGCGGACACATTCTCTCCTTAGTCTCTCTTCTCTGATTGAAATGGTTAATCTCAATCACTGCTCACTTCTTGACATCACATAATGATGTCATCAATCAGAGACCTCCTTAAGCGTGGGAGAGAGGCAAGCACCACACTCCCACTGGTTTCCTGTAGGACCCCTGGGGACGGAGCAGCATTGTCTCCCCCCCAAACTTACCTGATGTTTCATCAACCTTGCGACCAGGTCTGCGACGTCAGGGGATCCAAGAAACACTTTCACAGTGTTTTAGCATTTATGTGTGAGTGAAAGAGGTTTAGAGTGTCACCTGTCAGTAGGCAGGGTGTGTGGAGATGTTTGGGTTGAGTACAACTGTGTAGAAAATCCAGAAAAGCTCAAAAGTCCTCTGGGAGTGCCAGTGGAAAGCTTTCTCACCACCCGCCCTTTGTTTTTGATGGTTGTAGTCATCCAGTTTAGGGCAGATGTGAGCTTCCCATGACCTGCAACTACACTACTGGTCAAAAGTTTGGAATAAGTTTTTTTTTTTTTTTTTTTTAAGATTATATATATAATTTTTTTGTTACATTTTTGAAAGAAGTCTCTTATGCTCACCAAGACTGGATTTGATCAAATACACAGTAAAAACAGCAATGTTGTAAAATACTATTGCATTTTTTGATTGCAATATATTTTAAAATCTAATTTATTAATGTGTCGGTAAAGCAGAATTTTCAGCAGCCATTACTTCAATCTTCAGTGTCATATGATTCCAATATGCTGATTTGCTCCTTAAAATGGTAAAAACTGTATGGTTTTTGCTGCTTAATATTTTTGTGGAAACCGTGATACACTACTATTCAAAAGTCTGGAGTAAGTAAAACATTTTTTTTAAAGAGAAATGGATACTTTTATTCAGCATGGACATATTAATTTGATCAAAAGTTACAGTAAAGACATTTACAGTTTTCAGTTTCAATTAAATGCTTTTTTTTTCAACTTTCTATTCATCAAAGAATCCTGAAAAATGAATTCCACAAAAAAAGCAGCAAAAACTTGAGGACCAGTAATTGATAATATTTGAGCATCAAATCATATTATAATGATCTCTGAAGGATCATGTGACACCAACGACTGAAGTAATGATGCTGAAAATTTAGCTTTGCCATAACAGGAATAAATTCTATTTTATAATATATTATAGTAGAAAATGGTCCTTTTAAATAGTAATAATATTTTACAATATTACTCTTTTTATTGTATTTTAATCAAATAAATGCAGCCTTGGTGCGCATAAGATACTTCTTCTTTCAGACACATGAAAAAAACGTAATTATTCCACATTTTTGACAGATAGTGTATGACAGCAGATCTTTTAGAATACTACATTCAGCTGTGTGCTTCTGGCTGGTGTTGGACAATGCAAAAAAAAAAAAAAGCAAATTTGTTGATTTTTACTCCACACAATATATTTAAGTCAGTTTACACACTTTACTCACTTGCATTAGCGCCCCTCTGCCAGGTGGTGTCCCCATGGCTCCACTGCAGAACTAACCCAGCACTAGTGAAAACAAAAGCTAATGGCATTACACCACTCTCTGGGTCTCTGATCAAATGCAGACTTCATCAGTGGGCCTCTTCAACTCTATTGCATATTCAGATGTATGTTCTTGATCATCAAAGTGCATGTATAGATCAACCTGCTGTGAGCACGACATGCCATCACAGATGTGCACAAACCATACGAGTACATCCTGCTGCTATAAACTTTTTGTGGACCATACATCTTTGTCTTTGTTATATGTGTGTTTGTATAAGCACACTCCTACTTAAACCGTCTCTAAACTCTTTATGGATGCGCTTGCGTTTGCACATACTCTTTAAGCCCCCTTCATCATTCCGACCCTGAAAATTGTAATTATAATGAATAATTAATGCCAGCTTAGAGAGCGCCTCATTATTGCCACTTAGCTTCCTATAAACATGCACACCTCTTCACTTTTATCCCCCTTTACTCTCTTCCGCTGCTGTCCAGATTTTAGACAGAGGAAGTCTCATTAAAATGCCAGGGAGTTCACGGCCATAACATGGCTGCGGAGGGAAGGATGCAAAATTGGAAAGAAAGAGCGAGTGAGATCCCGGAGAGTGGTGATGGCTGCCCTCTACCATAATTAGGGTTAGCTGCGCCCATCGTTGTTAACATGCTGCCTTAATTTGAGAAGATGACGCTCTCTCGGACCCCTACTTTCTCTCTCTTTCTCGCTCACGATATCACGCTCCCTCTGCTTTGTGAGATTCTCTTCCTTGATCCCTTGGTTCTTCACTCATTCTCTCTCTATCAAGCAATCCCCTAGCTATCACATCCCTCTCTCTTTCTCATCCTCTCTGTATTTTCGCTTTCTCTCCCTCATTCGTTCTCTTCCTGTCTTTCTTTGGCATTAACTCTTCCATTTGCGCTAGCCGAGGAGGGGGTCCCTCACTAAATCTTCTCTTCTATTTCTGGATGGACGAGTTCTAGAAATAGTGCAAGGTCATCATAATAATTAACAGCCAACTGAAATGGACAAATGAATCTTTCATTATTTCCCCTGTCTCATTCTCTTCTCTTGCCTTTTTTCTTTGTCTGTGGAACTCACTTTAGCTCTGTTCCTAAACACAGTGAACTACACTAATTCCTACAATAGTATGAAGTAGTGTCTACATGCTATCTTCTGAAGCATTCTAACTGAAATGGAACCTTCATACTCAAATGTTTTGGAACGACCGACATACTGTAGGCAGCAACTCGACTAAACTGAATTCACTAAGGGCGAACAACATTACAATTAATCATAAATGTTCATAGTACACTCAAATCCTGGTAAAAAAAAATGTTTTATCATTATTTTTTAATGAATGAATACTTTATTTCTGAAATATATCACAATTTCCACATAAATATAAAGCTGGATAACTGTTTTCAACATTGATAATAATAATAATAAATGTTTCTTGTGCAGCAAATCAGCTTATTAGTAGTCACTGAAGTCACTGAAGACTGGAGTAATGATGCTGAAAATTCAGCTTTGCCAACCCAGGAATAAATTGCATTTTAAAATATATTCAAATAGAAAACAGTTATTTGAAATAATTTCACAATATAACTGTTACTATATTTTTCATCCAATAAATGCAGCCTTGGTGAGCATAAAGAGACTTCTTTTAAAAACATTAAAACACTTTTACCAAACCCAGATATCTGAACAGTAGTGAGTGTACCTTAAATAAAAAAAAATTCCGCTGAGCACGGTTCCACAGTGCATACTGGTATTGCCACCTTCACATAAAGATCTATGCAACGCTACATTAGTAGATTTGTCACCTATGTTGCCTAAAATGTTACCTGCGTAGGCAGCTCACTGGGTTTTGAAACGGCTCTTGTCTCCCTCTCATTCTCTCACTTCATTTTCAGTTCTCCACAGCATTTGCCCTTTTCTATCCATCACAGTCTGCTGTTTTAGAGCGGCTGGAGTGCTGTGTATGAGTTCTGTAGACTAAAGGAGGTCTCACAGAGCTCTATTGCTGCTTTGGAGGCTTATGTTGGTTTGAAGCACACAGAGAGACCAAACACTCCTTTCTCTAAACAACTAGCTCTGTTTCCCTCATCTCTTCCCACAAAACATCAGACTATAAATACTGGAGTGCCAAGCCTGTTAGCTGGGGACTGGTATTAGGAATCAGGCCTGCTTGAGTGTGTGAGTGTGTGCTTGACTCAATCCATCTTTTCTTTTCTTTTTTCTTTTCTTTTACAGAAAGCAGATGTATTATGGCTGGATTGAGCTTTCTGTTGGAAACAATGTATGAAAGTGATGTTGCAATGTCCGTACACTACCAGCCAAAAGTGTTGATACATGATGGTTCTCGTTCATTATTATTATGATTATTATTCATTTGCATTGCATTTTAGAATATTAGTGAAATCGTCAATAATAAAATAACAAACTGTATATATACACCAACCAAATTCATGAGATGACTTATGTAATCTTCTTTAAGCAGAAGGGCTTTCCTTCACTATTTGATCCAGTGCATCCAAACATGTTTTTTGTTTTGTTTCCTTTCATATTTGGTTTGTTTCGGTTTTTTTTTTGTGTGTTTATTTTGGTATGGTTTGTTTTCATTTGTTTGATAATCCTTTTCATAAGTTTTTAAGATTGTGAGAGACGAACATTGTTAAGTGTGTCCAATTTTTTGACTGGTGGTTTGTCTGTCCATACACACTATGAATATTTTTTCTGTCTCCCTCATTCTTTGCAGGAGATGTACTCGAAGGGCCTGATTCCTATTTCAGCAGTTAAACAAGTTCGCACTCTGGGTGAAAATAAGTTTGAGGTGGTCACCTCTGTAAGAATCTTTGTGTTTCGGGCAGAGAAAGAAGGTGAGCCTCTTTGCTTTTCTGTCTTATCTCATGTTTCGACCCCCTTTCACTAATCCTTTTTAAACCAATTCACTTCCACTCTCTATCTTTTATCATCTTTCACTCATATTTTTATCGTCTTACCATCTCTGCTATAAGATAAGATGCTCTGAGTAGATCTTTCACAGCACACCCAATCAGAGAGCGAGAGAGAGAGAAGCCAGACTAAAGGAGAAGCTGAAACAACCGAGACAATGATGATAGCTTTAGATTTAATATGTACAGTAAACACCCTGTTGGTGCATATTGTTGCCACACCATTGCCTGGATATTTTATGTGATATTTTCTTAATAACCAGGCGAGGCCTGGTTGCGCTGTGTTAGTTGTGTGTTAAAATATGCGGTTATGGTAATGGACGTGACATTTCCAAAATACGCTTGAAGTGACTGACCATTTACAACACACTGGTCCATCCGATCAATTAGAGCTCATTGGGCTTTTCGGAAGAAGGGGCTTCATTGAGACCGGAACTAAACAGAGCGTTTCTTTCAGATTATGTGAAAAATAATGTGTTTTTGGAACATTCAGGAATGAAAATCTGTTCTTGGCCCCAAAAACGAATTACTTTGTACATAATATTGCCTCTTTAAAGGAATTTTGTTTCAACAGACAAGTGCCTCAAAATGTATTTGACCTCTTACACTACACTTAAATATGTATGTCGTTCCATTTAATTTGAACATTTTGTTTCTGATGCAATGAAGCTCAAACATTTTTGAGTGTTCCATAAATCTCCAAATACTTTCTGTGGACACTGAATATCTGTAAACCTAAGCATGACACATATGATTTGTCATTATTTGTAAATAGAGCAACTTGACTTGCTCAAGGCCATTCAGACTGGTGAGATTATTTAACTTTTTATATTGCAGTTTATTTATTTATTTTGACACCTTGCAATAAAAGCAACAGTGCAAGGGTGAGCGGTTCGCCATGAGCCATTCAATTACCATGTTATTGACATGGCCTTTTGCTTTCCGCATCACAATTACTGTGGTAAATCTGTGGCTAATAGCACTGCTGTGTGCCATAGTGTCCTAGAATATCAACAAATAATGGTCTCCTCAGTCCTTCTATTCTCTCCAGCTATTGTGTAATGACCTCTGACCCATTGTAAGTGAATTACTGTGAGGGAAGTCAGTTAAGGCATGCATTTAACTGTACTTTCCACCATAAGAAGATTTCAGAGACGGAGAGAGAGAGAGAGAGCACTGGTCCGATCTGCTCATGCATCTTTAAACAGCTTTATAGCAGTCTGAAAGAGTCATCAATCTTAAGATAAACACAAGAGAGGAGGAGAGAGAGAATGAGTGAGTGAATGAAAGAGCTGGAAGTGGGTGGTCATGGGATGAGCACAAAAGATAAGAATGAGAATTAGTGTTAGAGATCGAGCAGCACATTGGGAATCATTTAGATGCACAAGAGTGTGTGAGAAAACATTCACATGACATCCACTCTTTCTGGGTCAGTCTTCAACTGTGCAGGTCTCTTCTTTTAGAGAGAGTGTAATATTTTGTGAATAACAATGTTTTCATGGAGAAAGGGAAATACTTTTTTTCACAGCCACCAATTTTCAAGGTTTCAGACTTTATAGGTAGTGTAGTTTGTAACTTTCTGTGAGTTTGTATTGAAGCCATGGTCACTCTCAGTGATAACTAGGGCTGTAAAATGAAACGATTTGTTTTATTAAGAAAGTCTATATAATCTGTAATCTTTTCTCATGGCAACACGTCAAGTTGTTTTGATCCAGTTATCTGAAACCAAAGCTGCTTTTCCACCGTTGGGCCGAACCGTTCTTATAACAGTAAGGAACGTTATATTTCCACTTGAGCTTGGTTCGGCCGTTCGCGGCCCGGCATTCTCTGAGCAGCCGTGCTGAACCGTGCTGGTAGAAAGCGTGTAGTGACGTCGCCACTCAGGATTGGTCACTTGTCTGTTGCCTGGCTACCAGTTTCTCTGTAGCTGGCAGAGCGCTATTTAAGCGAATAAACACACGTTAATAATAAAATTAACAGAAAAATCTGATAATCCTCCATAATGCAGTTGCTATTTACATCTCATTCCATCTGTAAAATCTTGCGTTGCCAAGGCAATGATTGACGCATTTGTATTACATTCCAAAGAGCTCTGTTATCAGCTCCACATTGGAAAATTAAATCATATCCGTACCTGCTGGGCCGGATCAGCACTGAATGGAACAGTTTAGCAACGAGAACGGTTTGGCCCAACTGTGGAAAAGTGGCTTAAATGATTTCGGTCACACTTTAGATTAGGGTCCAATTCTCACATTCTCGTTTGCCTCAATAAACTCCTAATTACTGCTTATTAATAGTTAGTAAGGTAGTGGTTAAGTTTATGTATTGGGTAGGATTAAGGGATGTAGAATATGGTCATGCAGAATAAATCATTAATATGTGCTTATAAGTACTAATACACTAGTAATAAGCATGCTAATAAGCAACTAGATCATAGTGAGAATTGGATCCTAAACTAAAGTGTGTCACCATTTCTGTTGAAAAAAGTTAGGCTCGGTAAGATTTATTTAATGTTTTTAAGGTTACATTTATCTGATTTTAATTACAGGAATGTTTTGAAATATTAGTACAATTTTATAAATGTAAAATTATAAATGTTTTTACTGTCAATTTTAATCAATTTAATGCATCCTTTCTGAATAAAAGTATTAACTTCTTACTGACCCCATGTTGGGACCATGCTAACCAGCCAAACTTTGACCTTGATACACACACACACACAGCCTTCTAGCGGACGTTTATCAATAAATGGAGAAAATGTTTGTAATGGATTAAATTATATTCATAAATCAAACCCAGGTGGAATGTTTAACAAAAGTAAAGTTATCTGCATTCTTTGGTGTTATTTAATTATCACCTATGAGTAAAACTACCTGACAGCAGTCTGGCAAAAAATACTTTACACATGTCAGTCCATAAGGTGTGGGGAAAGCTGTTACATTTTTTCATTATTGCAGGTTTGTATTTCAGTCTTCCTTTTCTTGTACAATGTGAGGAATACAGAATGAGATGTGTGAGTGAGGCAAGTAAAGAGCAATATTGCCAAAATGTACCTCTCTTAGGTGACTTTAGTTTCTACATAGGCAGATATGCACATATGAGTGTCATTACTGAATCAAACATTTGTTTTCATAATCATAAAATGGAACTGTACTTAAGTTAAGTAGTCAAATATGGTTATATATCTGATGCACTAACACTTACATTGCGCCTAAAAAGTATTTTGCTGACTACAAGCAAAATTTGAGTTTTGTCCGAAAGACATTGTACGCAGAAACACTCACCTTTATTGAAATGAGATCCTGCTCTATCTCTCCCCTTACCCCCCCCCCCCCCCCCCCCCCCCCCCCCTCTCTCTCTCTCTCTCTCTCTCTCTCTCTCTCTCTCTCTGGATGTGGCAGGTGCTGTAGACCTGCAGAGGATAAGAGTATCCAGCTGTTAATGTTTTTTGGCTAGTGTGTGTGCTTGCAATGAATTTGTGTGAAGCCCCTGTAGCCCTATTTAAACAGCACAAGAGAACCCTCTCAGGCTTCCTTCCCTCATCTCACAAGTACACACAAACACAGAGGCAGACACAATACAATGAGACACAGGGGCTTTTGCATACCTGCTTTGTTTGCAGATTTAAAAGTTTATAAAGTATAACAATAATATTAGACACTTTTCCCTTCCCTTTTATTCCCGTGGCACAGCATCTCCACACACACACACATGCATACCTGCGCATTCACCAACATACATCAAACAGAATGCAGCGTTCCTCCACAGGCACGCACACCACTTCTTACCTCCCTCCATCTTCTGTCTTCCCTCTAAGGAGAACGTCAGGATTGGCTAGAGGTTCTCCAGTCTGCAGTGAGCTCCCAGTCCTCCATTTCCCATCAGCCTCGCAAAAATAACACAAACAAGAGTGGCTACGTCGAGCTGCGCGGCCTCAAAGGAAGAGTCTACCTCAGCCTCATGGGAACCAGCTTCAGACTCTGTAAAACAGACCAGGTAAATCTATATATTTTTTTGTTCGTTTTTTTTTTGGGAGGGGGGGGTTCCATCCATCCATCCATCCATCCATCCATCCATCCATCCATCCATCCATCCATCCATCCATCCATCCATCCATCCATCCATCCATCCATCCATCCATCCATCCATCCATCCATCCATCCTTCCTTCCTTCCTTCCTTCCTTCCTTCCTTCCTTCCTTCCTTCCTTCCTTCCTTCCTTCCTTCCTTCCTTGCTTCCTTCCTTCCTTCCTTCCTTCCTTCCTTCCTTCCTTCCTTCCTTCCTTCCTTCCTTCCTTCCTTCCTTCCTTCCTTCCTTCCTTCCTTCCTTCCTTCCTTCCTTCCTTCCTTCCTTCCTTCCTTCCTTCCTTCCTTCCTTCCTTCCTTCCTTCCTTCCTTCCTTCCTTCCTTCCTTCCTTCCTTCCTTCCTTCCTTCCTTCCTTCCCTCCCTCCTTCCTTCCTTCCCTATTATTATCTGTTCCTCTGCTAATTAGTTTAATATTTTTTTTTTCTTATTCCCCCTTTGTTTGTGATATAATTAGATACTGTTATGTCATTGTAGCAAAATAACTGAAACTTTCACTCATTTAAAAGTAGTAGGACCTGTGTTTTGTTCCCCTTCCTATGTGAATGAGCCCATATGCTGAGAGTATAGTTATTACAATGCACACGCAAGCCATGGCACCTCGTATGCATATGTATGTGATCTATACCCAATTGGTCTCAGTTTTAAATGAGATTAAGCAGAGAAGGTTATTCTGTGTGAATAGGCGGCACACACACTTCATCATCTCTGTTTGTCTTTCATTATTTTCCTTATTAGCACGAGCAAACATCTTTGTCTTCATTCTGCAAGGAAATTGTTTTTCGTCAGGCGATTTAGCATGCGGAAGGGGGAAAGAGAAAGAGAGCAGTGAAAATGGAAATTGATTGTATTGTTTTTGCATTAAATCCCCTCTGTGGCAACCACTCCGACAAGTGGTGAGATAAACGGGAGGGAGTGGAGGAAAAGATGGCATGGGGCAAAAGTAAAGGAGCGAGGGAAAGAGGGAATGAATGAGGAACTGGGCAGAGAGACAAGAACGGAGGGATAACAGAGGGAGGTGAAGACAGCAGTGACTGTTGAGGGATGAAGAAAACACAAAGGAGCATCAAGATGGAGAGAAGGAGACAGAGAGAGAGAGGAAAATGGTACAGTGGTGGGTTGCTCGGTTCATGTTCAGTGAAGTGGAGTATTTAATTTAACAAGATGAACGAGCTGCCCAGGACGCCGGTTTCCCCCCCTTCCCGTCTTGGAGAGGATGAAGTGTGCTGCCCTTTTCTCCTCTGAGGTCAGGCAATGATGTTTCCCCAAGGTAATGAAAGCCAACCTAACAGGCAAGCCCAAATCACGTGATGCCACTACAGTTTAGTGCTACATCGATTTTTGATTTCCTTACTTAAAATATTTGCTCCAAAACAAAGAACACAGAAAGACGAAGCACATTGGTGCTGGAATGGCACTTTGCGGGGTCTCTGATGGCTAACATTTAAAGTTTAAAAGGACAATTAGAAGATGTCTGAGGAAATTCTAGAATTTCAGCCTGAGCTCCCAATGAGCCTGTATGATACGATGGTCTAAAAATATGGTAACACTTTATTTCGATGGTCCCCTTTGAACATTCTGTTAACTATAAGTAACTTTTTTTTTAACAACATGTCAACTTACTCTCATTTGAGTTTTAGTAGACTGTCTGCTCCCCCAAACTGACTGTAAGTATAACTTTTCAAGTACTAACACTAACCCTACCAGTCTACTAATACTCTACGAACATTCTAATGAGAGTTAATTGACATGTAGGTGCAATGTTACTTAGTCAGAATGTGTTAAAGGGGCCATCAAAATAAAGTGAAACCAAAAATATGTTTAGTTGAAAAGTATGTTAGCTTCGGGGGTTTACAATTTTCTGTTTTGCTTGTTTTAGAAGTTTTAGGTAGTGACAGGCTTGTACAACTTAATGCAGTGCTGCGCAGACTGATCGGCGGCTTTACTTGAAGCAGTGCATGCCGGTTAGAAATTTTGTGCGACTTGAGACAGCGGCGAAACCACTTGACTCTAACGTATGCCATCAAAGTACCGCAAGAGCGTTTCGAGAGCAGTTGCTTTTATTTAGCAGTTTACTTTATTCTTGTACAGACAGACGCTGTATTAAGCAGTATATAAATCATTGAATGAAAATATCTTTGAAAAGTCTGTGTATTTGACAAATATTGCATTTATTTAATTTTAGCTGTGGTAAAGTATGCAAACGCAGCGCGAGCGTCACTACGGGAAACAGGAAGTGTCCGACTTCACGTCTCCGTTTGCAGCTCCTCCCCGTCTGCACGCGGCAACTCTCACGGATCGGTTACATGCAGCCGATGTCGAACACACCTTACAGCTTGTAAGATGGGAATTGTCTGAGAGCTCCTACTTGAACCACATGACTACTGTACCACCTGATCGCTGCAGATTAATTTAGGAGTTGATAGTGGTGCCATAGAAACGCATAATTCCCAGTTCGAGGGCTTGAACATCTCCGAATGTAACATCACATGCTGTCATCATGAGACTACGATAATTACGACATGGTGTGAATACAGCATAAGACAATAGACAGGAGAGCACATGGCACATAGAAACAAACATGACAAGCCATGTGTTCACACCAAACATGACAAAAATAAGAGCACATGACCAGTGAACACAATCACAAGCCCCACAAAACCGACTGCGTGTCCACACTAAACATGACAACATGAAATGCGACCAATAAAAGACACAAGCCATATTCTACACAGAACAAGACAACACAAGAACTCCTGGCCAATGAAAACATAAAGCATGTGCTCTACAAAACACATGGGATGAGAGCGCATGAGTGAATGAATGAACACTAACCTGTGCACTCACAACAAGAGACAAAACATGGAGCATGAATGCCTGAACCCCGACACTGACCCGAAACCGAACCAGACAGAAGTGTCGGGATCTAAACACCATGCTCAGCACATACAACGCATCACGTCGATGAAAGAGCGCATGGTCCAAGCGAACTCGGAACTGCACGCTTACAATGACAAGACCGTAGGAGTGTCAGCGTATAATTTCATTTTACTGAAATGGAGAGTACGCTGTGGATGAAAGTTGAAATTTGACAACTGAGATTTCACACATATCTGTAATCAAATAATTTGTGGTGTAAGCACTGAGGTGTCTTTACTAGCTGACCACACAAATCGTTTTTTAACAAACAAACAAAAATTAAGAAGCTGTTCACACAGGCAATGTTCCGTCTGAGCCGTTTTTTTTAATTGTTTTTATCTTTGGTCATTACATCGAGTCTTGCTGTTTGAGTGTTAACTATTCAGCTCTCGACAGTGCTGCAATTTTAATGCACCGTATCAAGTTTAAAGTAGTTCAGCTTTGACAATAACATCTCAAGAACCCTGTTCTTTGTTTCCGTTTTCTTATGCTGTTTTTGAACCAGGGCCATGCAACATTCAGAATGTGTGTATACTGGAACAAAGAAAAATTGGAGCACATAATGGATTGACCAAAAAATTTTTTTTTTTTTTTTTTTTAAATCTAGGGTGATAAAACTGCTGTCCAATGTAACCCCTGTA
This sequence comes from Rhinichthys klamathensis goyatoka, assembly GCF_029890125.1. Lineage (NCBI taxonomy): Eukaryota > Metazoa > Chordata > Actinopteri > Cypriniformes > Leuciscidae > Rhinichthys > Rhinichthys klamathensis. The sequence continues at coordinate 2,329,861 of NW_026606695.1, read as the reverse complement.
ACCACATGCAATCCACTATTTGTGAAAAGTTTTAGAAACCTTCGTTTGGCCAAATTCTAAGACCTCATCACATGTATCCTTGACAGAAAAGGCAATCCTGTTGCAATGAGCTCAGTGGAAAAAGTCTATCCAACATAGACAAAGATGAAATGTCTCATACAAAATAAATATAACCAGTAAGTCTTATAAGTCTTAACCAATTTTATCAATACTTTTTCAGTATTTTAATCTAATCAAAATGTACAAACTCTTGGCAATCAGCCGCGAAGCTGTCAAATCTTCCGCATGGTTTGTGTGAGAGTTTCTGTCTATGCAGAACTTTCCAAATTGTCATTTATGTCACTTGTCCAATTTTATTTCCTTCTCACTTCCTGAGAAGGCAGTTGCACGTGTGGCAATGAGCAAGGCATCTCACTAGGTTTATAACAGAGCCTTAGGGTTCTGAAATAAAAGACTGGGGGCTGTTTTTATGTTGCAGACAAGAAAAGGCATGAAATGTGAAAAAAGCTTTTGCGTAAAATCAGTAAATTGAAAAGAAAGACCTTGCAGTGTATTATGAGTAATGTGTCTGTTTAATAGCATTCGTGATATCATTCTCGGGTCATGACCTCACTGCGGTTGTGTCAGTATCACTCTTTCTCTCTCTTTACCTCTAACTTTACTCACACCTGTTCACTCTCTATTACTAGATTAGGCATGTGTCACTACTTTTGAGTCTCTCTGAGGGAGTTTTCCTTTTAATTACATATGACATAGGTGGTAGACTCTCTCAGCAAAGATGACTCAACTCATTATGCAGTCAGAAGTTCATTCATTTCTATAAGACATATTTCAGAAATTCTTATCTAAGAGTCTTAAGGCTTCATCAATTTGCATACTTTTTGTGTGTAAAAATGTGTGTCTTTTTAAATGCTGTGGAATCACATATTAACGACTACATTTGGTGAGTCCAATCGAGTTCACCTTTCACAGATCATTTGCTTTATAGTGAAAATTGTGTCATCAACTGGCTTTCATGACACTCAAAACACAAAAGAAGTCATTATCAAAATACCAAATGCTGATCTCTTCCACTCAGCCTTCAAGTTGCTGTTTGGTTCACTTAAAAGGGTCCCCTGCAAAACCCCAAAGGAAACTAGACTAACATGTCTTAAGGCCCGATCACACTGAGAGCGATAACAGTAAAGGTAACTAATGATAACTATATTAGCATCCACAACAATGAACGTTAACGCTCTGTGCTCGCTGCAGGTTTGTCGTCTGCCGCTTTAAGTACTTGAGCTCTTTAAAGCAGGATGGATTCTGATAGGCCGATTGACTGTTTGTATCATTCATCAGCTGGAAAAAATTTGCTCTGAAAGTGATTCCAACGATATTGTTTCTCTGTGCCATTATCATTATAGTTGTGATGTGGACTTTATTTTATAATTAGAATGATTTTTAGAACTACATCTTGATCATTATTTTGTTATCGTTATTGTCCTTGGTGTAAATGAGCCTTTAATCTTACAAAATTAAATAAGTTTCTTAAAAAATACGTACTTTTTTTTGGGTCGTCTTGAAGTGGCCCAGGACTTAAGTAATAAACAATAAAAATAAAATAAAATAAAAATGGCTACCCACACTTCATACTTGTATAAGTAATGTCTTGAGAGGGTCGATACAGTAGCCTTAGACTGTTGTCATCTCCTTTCTTCTTGTCCCCTTGAGGTCTTTATTTAGCTGTTGTCCTTGAAGTATTTGGTAAAGTCTGTAAATAAAGTTTGTTGTGCATTTCCTGCTTGTTCTTGTGTGAAATAAACTTTGTCATTCATTCAGACGCTGATCAATGAATCAGCAGGTATTCACCCTCCAGTGAGCTCTGTGTTTGTTCTGTGCTCTCCTTGACCCTTCTCACACAACAGTTTCCTTGCATTTTATAGTTGGCTTCAGCCCGTGAATATGTTGGATTGTTCATATGCAGTGAATTATCTGCTTCATTTGCACTACTATGTTTATTTCTTTATTTTTGTTCCTGATGATGATATATGTGGATATGAAAAATGTAGTGTTTTATAAAGGTCTTATTTTGATATTATGCTGGTTGTTCACAGGATTTTAATGCAGGGCTGGCCATCGCTGCAGTGGACCTGACGGCTGCGTGTGTGAAACCGGTTGAGAGGAAAGGATTTGAGATCACCACACCTTTCAAATCCTTCTGGTAAACTACTAAGTTATTATAAACTGCATTAGCATAAGGCCAGAGAGTAAGAAATTCTCTTATCAAAATAAAATATTAGCATAAATTAAACAGTAGATGGTTTTAAACAGATTGCAGATGACCTTCAAACAGAGTTAAGCCTTTACCTGGACTTCCTTAATATCGCTTTATGCTAAAAAAAAGAAAAGAAAAGAAGAAAAAAACACATCAAAGCTTCACTCAAGGTTGGACTTGGAGGATTAAGTGTTCTTGGTGTAAATATACATTTATTTACGCAAATGCCTTCAGATTACAAGTTCAAAGATGCTCTTAATTTCAAAACCAGTTTCTGATTACTTAATCTTTTTCATATTTCATATTCTTTCATAATTTGCAGAATGGTTATTTGGAAAACAAACTCTTAGAGAAATTACACAAAAACATTGCATAGTTGCATGTGCTGTATCATACACTTGTGTTTCAATTTTGTGCATATCAATGTTGTGTTTTTATTTCTTTATTTATATTGAGACATTAGCATAGCAATGTTCATGTCAGATGATGTTTGAATCAACCAAGAGCATTAGTCGAGTCTCTTGAGCGTGTTTGGATGAGTAGAGCTACTTTGAATGAACGTTAACAGAGTTGACCATGTAGACATTATACAGCAAGGCAACTCACTGTTGTTTGAAGCATAGTCATATTGTACCAACTGTTTAAGTGTGGGATTGACTTATCCTGCCATTTAAAAACTTTTGTTGATCTGCTCTTCACAACTATTTGTGTTGAAGTGCAGTATGGGTGGATCAAAAGAGATTTCAGTGAAACTTAGAAAAAGAGTTGTTGAAGCACATAAGTCTTGGAGGAATTATGAAAGGATGTTTTGAGTCCCCATAGTCCAGAGTCAGGCAGTTTACTCTTGGACGAAACTTTCACCATCTCTACATTACCTTAGATTGGGCATCCTTCAATCCTAGGTTCAAGAACATGCTGACGAGTCCTCAAACAACATAGATAGAATATTAAGGGCCAGATTTACTAAAGGGGGCAAATTAGCGTGAGAACGCAATTCCATAAAAGCGCTGATGGGAGAGGAAAGTTCTGCACGTGATCTACTGACGACGAGCTAATTAATGGACACAGATGCAGCGGATCATTTCCATAATGACCAACGCTACCAAGAGCAGCACAAATTAGCGTCTGGTTTAACACATGCTTTTTTTGGCTGTTAACTTATAAACCTGAGAAGTTGTTAATGGTATTTGCTTCTGTTGAAGCAATCAGCCCACATTATTTTTTAACCTAATTTTTTTCAAATAATTGTTTAACAGTGGAATTTGTGGTTAAAAAAACAAACAAACATTACCCATGATGCTGTACAGTACAAAATATTCCACCAATAAGAGTCGAAACAGGCTAAATCCGAAGAGCTCATTAACCCACTCGCCCACTCCCATGAAACACCTCAAATAACTTAATCGAGTTAAATTACTTATGTATGTGTGGTTTTGCAATACATTTAAAATATATATTTTTATATATAATCAACTATTCTTTCCTCTCACTAAAGCCGTTAAGTACACAGTCTTGTAGCTTTCTATTTTTGTCCGATTTTCAAATAAGTTTGGCTTTAAATCAAAGTTTGTAATGTTATGATTCACCTTGTAGCTTGTTGGTTTGGTTCTTTTTTTAGACTTAAAAAAAAAAAAATCCCTATGGGAGAAGTGAATGGAAAAATACTTCTGGAACCAACGCTGCTAAAAAAGGGGATGGGCACTAATGCACTCTATAGCAAACCACACTGATCCAATGATCCAATCAATTCTTAATGGACAAAATCAAGTCTCACCCTTCTTTAAAATAAGCCTTTCACTCGGATATACATCACAATAGGTAAGAAAAGATTATTGCAACTTCCGTTTCATGCCAACTTTAATTTATTGTTAGAATATTTATTTACTTTTTAAATCGCATTCATTTTTTTAAGTGAGAAATGTTTATGGCTTATATTAATCATATCACAAAACCAATTTGCAATCTTATATAAAATAGCTATGAAAACTACATTTTCTGAGCCATTCCTTTGGAAATCCTGTAATGTAAAGTATTTATAAACTTTTCTCACAACTGGATCTGGAACTGTGCCTGAATTGTTTGAGCTAAACCCACAGAAACCTGTTTAATTACTATTAGTTCTCTTACAAACCTCCTCCCAAGTTTGTAACCTTTTTTTTCATGCGAGGTGAAACTTTTGCCTTGGTTCATTAGAGCATTCTTTCTTCTTAGTATTAGTGATTGCACCAACCAAAATAAAATATGGATTTACCGTTGAAGTTCGCAAAAAGATTAGTGTCAAACCGTTGAAACTTTTTTGCCTGTGTATAATAAAATTGAGTGCTTGCATAGGTGGACAGTGTGAGATTTATTAAAGGCAGAGGAAACTCTTTCGATTTCTCCTTTTTGAGCCTTTTTAGTATAATTTTTCTTTTCATAGTTTGTTGCCTGCTGTGTTATTTTCTAGCAGCCATTCTCTCATTATGACTGTCCTGCCGCTCTGATACGATTCATCTGAAGCACACTCATTATTGATCTGTTTTTTTCTTCCTCTCTTGTTCTTTTTTTCTTTATAAACATCAGCTCTGTTATAACAGCTGTACAGTACAGGCATCGCTCACCTGTGACCCCACGCAAGCTGATGTTTCCAACAAAGCAGCCATTTGCGGAGGCCTAATCGATGAGATGTTTTCGTGTTTGTTTTTTAATGATCCTTTTATGGCTGATGCAGTTCCCTGACTAAAAAAAAAAAGACACAACAAACAATGAAAAGCGATCGCTCTCTTTCTTTGGCTGGTGCGCATTGTTAAAGATTTTTGCTCTTTATCTTTTATCTTTGTTTTTGTGGACAGGGCAGAATATTGATCTGTTTGTAGTTGCGTTCTAAACGTTGAGCGATGTGAGGCTGGCTGACTATTTAGTATTAGTTGTTGGCAAAATAATTGGAATTTTTTTCTCAGAAATGACATATCAAGGTCTCTGTGCTCATTTAAAATAATGGGTGCAGAGGGGGTCATAATGGAAATGGAAAGCAGATTCAGAGCTATTACTGGTTTTTACAATTAGGCTGCACTGTCTCATCACTGCCAATCATAATGCAATAATGAACGTTTAAAAAGGGGTGTTCGCCATTGTAATTTGTCTGCTACTTGACCTGAGTGGATGAGGATGAAATTTAACTAGTATAACTTTGGATTTGTGTCTAAATAAATACTCTGTATTGTACATATTTTGTTTACACATACACAGACTCCCCATATTTGAGTCAGTGCTTAGAGAGCTGTTTGTTAGAGATTTCAGGCCCCATCTTAAAATTTGACAATACCAGATTAAAAGTATAGTTTACCCAGAGATGTTGATTCTATCATTCATTTACTCATCCAAACCTTTAGGTCTTTCTTGCTTCTGTGGAACAAAAAAGAAGAAATTCTGAGAAATGTCCTAATCTCTCTTTTCCACACAATCACAATGAATGGGGACTCTATTTAAATGGTCTATATAACTTTTGCGGTCTAATCCAACTCCTCTGAAGTCATGATTCCCTTCAGTGAGATGTAAACATTGCAGAACTGGACCAGTTTGATTTGTGAAGTTAGAATTTTTATATGTATGGACTTATGATACTTTTATAAAAAGCTTTAGTCTCCATTCAAAAGAGTGGGCAAGAGCAATGGTCTTTAGAATTTCTCCTCTTGTGTTCCACAGAAGAAAATCAGTCATACAGGTTGCTCTACCTTTAATGTCCATGAAAAAAAGCTCAATTGTCTCTTGTCAATAGTGTAGCAATGCATGAAGCACTGCTCAAATTGAAGTCACTTTCAAACCAAGCAGCTTTCTGTTGGTCGACGGAGCAAATTTGTATGACCAACTGAACCCGATTCAAAATCTGTGTAGGGCAATCATTTGATTGCAAAATTCCTGATTGCATGGATTCCTATTGAAATGACTGGATTATCTCAGAACAGCTGTAAATGTGAAAACAGTCTTTTCAGAGCTATATATCAGTAGCAAATGATTGGAAAGCTTTACTGCCACTTTTGTGCACACTAAGGCAACATCCACACTGTAAGCCTTAATGCTCAATTCTGATTTATTGCTCAGGTCTGATTGTTTTGTTCGCCTGTTCACATTGGCCCTCATTTATCAAAAGTGCGTACACCAAATTTCCAGCGTACACCTGGCGTACACCCAAACCCACGCTGACTTTGAGATTTATCAATATGGACGTTGGCGTACGACACGCTCAAATCCTACGCCAGCTCAGGAGGTGGTGTACGCACGTTTTGAATAAGTGCGGAAATGCGCAGAAAAACAATTCCTAACACCACAAAACGCACTGACAAACTAAAAGATATGATATAGTATTATGACCAACAACTACAACAACATAGTAATTATAAACTTCAGTGTTTATTTTTGTGCAACATGGACTTCAATGTTTAATTTGTGTGACTTTACCAAAGCATTTGATTTGTAGCCATATGTATTCATCAGTTGCGAGCCTGTGCGCTTTACCCTGACGTTTCATGGTTAGGCCGGCAGGTGCACACGGACTGGGTTCGGTAATGAAAGGCTTTCAATGACCAAAAAATAATTCAGACGGACAAAATAATAACAAATACATTCTTCTTCTTTTAAATAATAATAATAATACAAATAATAATAATGACGTTCTTCTTCTAAATAACAATAAGCGTCATTAATAATAAAAATCATAATAATAAGAAGAATATTACAAATTGTCATGCAATTTTTAATGTGAATGAATGGTACTCCACATCACATCATCATCATCACTATTGTACACCCCAATACATGTGACGTGATTCGAAATTGAATGCTAATTGTTTCAAAAGACGTGCTGTAAAATAATGCATTGTGATAGGTCATTTCGGCTCCACGTCAGAGAAGTTTCTCTTCTTTGCCGTCTTCCGTGTGTACATGGCGTAAAATGAGGGCGTGGGGGAAGCGGAGACTTGAATATATAGGGGCGTGTTATTCTAATGACGATCGTTTTCAGCCGCGGGATTTATCAAGGGCAGGTATTGCGTACACCTGGATTTCAAAGGTACGCACAGCTTCATAAATCAGGCGGTGAGAGGAGTGTAAGCATAATCTTACGCCAACATATACGCCCGTTTCTACGCAAGAATGATAAATGAGGGCCATTATCTTTTAAATGTGGCCAATATTAGATTCAAGTGTGAACTGGTTACGTCCTGAACTGACCCTCATGAACAAAAGAACGAAAACAATGATGGCACGCAGCACATTGTCATACAGAAGTAAACACAGAGGTTACTGAAGTGAGTATTTACGTGTTCATTTATTAGGTTATGTGCCTAGCTGAAGCCAGCCAATTTGTGTGCGGGTGAAAAGGAGAACACACATGAGGATGAGGAGAAAGAGAGCAACGTTTTTCTCATACAGTTTTTCCTCAAGTTTTATTTTATAAGGCTGTCACCATAATACTTATAAGAATAACAGCTCAGCATCACTCCACTGACTAACTTTGCTGCTGTCTTTTTTTTATTCAAAGAACTATCGGTATGTAGAATGTTTGGAGTGATGTAAAAAAAAAAGGCACATGAAGAAGACAGGTTGCATTGCAAAACATCCTGACCTGTATCTGAGGCTATGTTCAGGCTGCAGGTAAATGTGGCCCAGATCTGATTTTTTTTTTTTGCTCACATGTGACTCAAGTCTGTTTCATGACAGTGTGAACAGCACACAAACCAAATGGAATCTGATCTTTTCAATTCCGATTTGTGCAACTACCATATGTTGTACTAAATCCAGGCACGTGCACAGGTAGGGCTCAACCTGTGCAGAGCACATGCCCTTTTTGCCGAAGTGCCCTTTTTTTGGTGGTGGTGTTTTATTTTTTATTTTTTATAAATGAATGCTATTGGTCACCCTTTAAGTCTATCTGTCTGTTTTAAAAAATATTTAGCCAATGAAAGATCTTAAAAAGAGCTTGTGTAAATCTTGTTCGATCTTAAACTGTCAGTAAAGCTGATAACTCCGCCCCCTCTATCGTGACTGAATGAACTGAAGCTCCCAGGCAGCCGCAGAGCAGACAGCAGCTGAACGAAGTTTTGCAAGGTTAAACAAAGATATTGTTGTTTAAATAAGTACTAAACACGTTGTCTATAAAAGCGCATATTTTATTTATTTGATGTCTGACTAAGATATGTGGGACCAGAGAGAGAGGGCTATGCTAGCATTTGCCATAGTCATACACTTTAATAGCCTGTGCATACAGTAGCATTTCATTTTTTATAAAATGCGATTTTGACCAAATGTATTTTACAACAGGAAAAACTGAGCGCCTATATAGCTATAACAATCTAGTTGGTAAGCTGTTGATGAAAATGTAATGATGCCGCCGGCGCCGTTTCCATCGGAGAATCATAAGCACAGGTGCGCCCCCGCGCTGTTCGTACTGGAACTACACAAAGCAACGAGTGATCCTCGTCACCTAGGTAACATATATTTCTAAGAAATGTGTTCTTTGATTTATGATTGCTGATACACTTAATTTATTAACATTTAATCATTTAACATTTAATGTTATGGTAATAATATTAAATTATGGTTAATTCAAGTCTGTTAATATGCACGTATTCGCTATCTAATTTTTGAATCTACAGTATTCTATACTCTCCGGTCGTCCTCACATGCATAAATGTAGTAAAACATGGTTTTACTACAGTAATGTTGTAGTAGTAACTAAAAAATATATAAAAAAAAACATTACAGAAGATCAATGTGAAATCTTTATATTTTATCATGCAGAATCTAATTCATGATTTAATTCATTCGAAGGCTTAATGTATTTGATCCAAAATAAGCAAAAACAGTAATATTGTGAAATATTTTTACAATTTAAAATAACTGTTTTCTATTTGAATATATTTTAAAATGTAATTTATTTATGTGGTCAAAGCTGAATTTTCAGCATCTTTAGTTCAGTACTCTGCAGTGTCACATGATCCTTCAGAAATGCTTTTCACTGCAACTGTACTTTTCACACTATTTTATAATTTTCTTCATTGCTGGCTTATTTTATGGGAAGTGTAGTGAATAAAAGACCTTCAACAGACCAACATTGGTCCTCCACAGTATCAGGTTTTTGCCATCAACTGCAACTGTGGAGAGATCCTTTTCCAAAATGAGGTTAATTAAGAACCAACTCCGAAGCCTTTGCTCAGAGGAGAGACTCGCAGACCTTCTCCTCATAGCCATAAAGAGGGACAGCCCAGTGGATCACAGTAAAGTCATAAACATCTTCAAGCATGGCTCACAGAAGGTTGCTGTTGTAATTAGGTTTAAAGAAGCCCTGGCCTGAAACCCTGTATATCTATATTATCTATTATTATTATTACGGTTATTAATAGTGAATAAATCTAAAGCTTTTGAGACTATTTTTTTTTATTGAATTTGTCATGAAGATGAGACCATTTCCTCCTTTAATGTAGGCTTACTAAATAATCTTGATATAAAAAAAAGGGAGGGGGGTGCCCTTTTTTAGTTTCAGCACATGCCCCTCAAAAGGTCTGTGCACGGCCCTGACTAAATCCGATACAGTTCAGATGTTTTGCAATGCGACCTCAGTCTGAACAGTCATATCGGAATTCATGCAGCTTTTACGTCACTCTAGAGAAACGTTTGTCACATTGCTACGCTCATGGGAGTCACTTGAAAGGTTTTACATACCCGACGTTATCAAGACAGTTGCGAAGGGTAGTCAGTGGAAGGACAGTGATGTGTCCGAAGAACTCATAAGTATTACAGTAACAGCTCTATATACAAGCAAAACATGAAGGCTTGTATCATAAATGTTTAAAAACTCTTTATTTTTGTTGCATCCTTGTCTTTGTTTTTTATATTGCCTGGCAGATCACACTCTAAATAAACGTGTAATCACTTACTTTAATGTCCTCTGTGTTTGCTTCCGTATGACAGGGTGCTGCGTGACGTCTTTTTATTGTTCTTTTGCGCATGCGGGTCTGTCCAGACCAGGACCATGATCTGTCCACACTGGAATCTGATATTGGCCCCATTTAAAAGAACAATGTGAACAGCTATACAAAAAAAATTCTGATTTGAGCAATAAATCGGAATTGAGGCTCGGAAATATCAGATTCCATGTGGTTTGTGCTGTTCACATTGTTATAAAAAATCAGAGCTGATTCACAAATATCTGATTTGGGCCACTTTTGTCTGCGGTGTGAATGTAGCCATATACTGTATGCATTTTTAAAGTCCTCATGTAGTCAATAATTTCTTCATGCCTTAAAATAGCTTGAATGTAACTCTACACCCTTGCTTCATTTAGTATATGCGGATCCGTGAATATGCATATTTCAAACAGCGTTTTTGAGACGGTCTTTGGTAAACTGCAGTTTTAAGGAGAAAATACTCTGCAATGGTGTTGACTGATGAATTTGGACATGGCTTGTCTTAACCCTCAGACGGTCTTCGTTTCGGAGTCACATCCTGGGCCTTCCCGGTCAGAAGTGACCGGACACCTAAAAATGAAACTTCCTCCATCCCAGTAAAACCAATGCAATTTATTTTTGTTCTATAATATTTATTCTTTTTAATTTAGTATTTTGAGACAATTTGATTGAACTTATTAATATTTATGCAATATTTATGGTAAATTTTTTGCCATTGAAAATAATGAATTTTTTATTTTATTTTTTATTTATTTTTCTTCTATGCAGTATTTTCTGTTAAAATAGAGACTAGGCTTTCAGAAAAAAATAAAAAAATAAATCAATTTATTAAACATAAAATTAAATAACTCATGTTATCGCATGGGTTTACCACTAGATGCCTGTATAGCTCTAAATGGAGATGCTTGTGAATTCTAGTTGTTTTTGGACCAAATTACTTACTTTTAAGATGTGGATTGAATGTATTTTTTTTAGAAATTCTCAAATAATACTTTTTGCCAAGGTTTATAACATTTTATTAATTATTATTTTAATAATTTTAATAATTATTATATTAATTATATATATATATATATATATATATTAATTATGATTATTAATTATGTTATGTTTTTCACTCTTGATGTTTTAGAGTTTCACCCCTTCATTGCTGAGCACTTTTTTCCTCATCGTGGCCGATTTGTAGATAATTTGTGTGTTTTTGTCAATTTCCCATTCATTTCCTATGGGGGTCATTTTTGACCGAAGACCAAAATCGTCACTATTTTTTTTACGACCACTTAGCATGCTCGGATCATGAACTCAATTTTTTTGTGTGTTCACATATCTAATGCCAGAAAAGTCACCAAGTTTCGTAACATTCCGATGAAGCTGTGATTTTTAAAAATTCAAACAGATTTTTTGTAATCTGAATTTATTGGTGTGTATGTGTATAAAAGTGTGTTTGTATGTGTGTGTGTGTGGGTGGGTGTGAATTTTTTGCACTCTTGATGTTATAGAGTATCACCCCTTTACTGTGGTGTACTTTTTTTTAGAATCGTGGCCGATTTGTAGATTGTACAGACAAAAATTCAGAGAATTTTTGTGTTTTTGTAAATTTCCCATTCATTTCCTATTGGTCGGTCATTTTTGACCGAAGACCACAAGTGTGACTATTTTTTTTATGACCACTTAGCATGCTCGGATCATGACCTCAATTTTTTTTTGGATTCACATACCTAATGCCATAAAAGTCACCAAGTTTCATAACATTCCGATGAAGCTGTGATTTTTAGAAATTCAAAACAGAAAATTTTCCGGTCATAAATGACCGAAGACCGTCTGAGGGTTAAAGCATATTAAAAACTCCACATAGACATATAAAGAACATTTAAAAACTTGATTTTCACCACAGGGGGACTTTAAATCATGTACTGTAATACTGAATGTGTAATCAACCTGATAAAGTATATGTGAGAATTTTGTATCATTTGTGTCAGTTTCACAGTGGAGTCGGAGCGTGAGCGAGAGGAATGGATAGAGGCAGTTCAGGAGTCCATCGTAGAAACGTTGTGCAATTACGAGGTGCTGGAGAAGGTTTGGTTCAACAAGTCCAACAGGAAGTGTGCCGATTGTCAAGCACCTGACCCGGAATGGGCCTCCATCAACCTGTGTGTGGTCATCTGCAAGAATTGTGCTGGTGAGAAGCAATTATGAACACAAAGAAAAGATCAAGAACACACACAAGAACAATGGAACATGAAACACACAATGCATTAACCACACACACACACGCACACACAGTGTTCTAAGCATCAAGCAGTAAAAGTTAACTTGGTTTCTATTTCTGAAGTATTGCACTGTGTAGTTCCATCCACTGTGAAAATCTCATTGGTCCAAAATTTCACTCCATATTAGGGCTGCACGATTTGGGCCAAAATGATAATCACGATTATTTTTATCAATATTGAGATCACGATTAATTATCACGATTATTTGTTGATTTTAACCAAAACAAATGTTATTGTCACATAGGCTAATTATAACTGCTTTCACATTATGCTACATTCCTGCTAATGTACAACTATGTGCATCAAAATAAAACAGGTCCTCTTATTCACCAAAATTCTGTGCATCTCTTTAAAGAATAAATAAAAACAAATAAAACAATAAAGAAAATGTAGCAAAACTTCAACAGGGCACTATTTTACATTGTGTAAATATAAAATAAAAATATAAACTTGCATTGTACCTGCATAATGGATGTGAATAAAACGCACAAAATATACAATCAATAAAAAACAAATATTCCATAACAGAATGTAACCAAATGAGAACATTTCAAGGCAGAACTAAGCACTTAGCACTATGGAAGTTCGATTAATGGATGAAATTCAGAGTCATTGTTATTTGACGCTTAAGAAATGTAAAATGTTGTGGTACAGTGTCAGTGATTAGTCTTACTGCATAAATTGAATCTTATTTAATCCTCCAAAGTGTATGTGCTTGAATTATTTCTACTTATTAAACAATAGTTCAAAACAAGAGTTTGTAGTACTGATTATTGGAGTCCATTAATCGAACTTTCATGCCATATTAATATGTAGTATGTATGTACCAATTTACTAATGCTCACACTCGGTCTCTCACGCGCACCGTCACTCGGTCTCTCTCGCGCGCAGACACAATCGGTCTCTCTCGCGCGCTGTCGCTCGTACGCAGACACACTCGGTATCTCTCGCGCACTTTCGAGCGCGCTCTTGGACACTCGGTCTCTTGTGCACTGTCGCTCGCGCGCAGACGGTCTCTCTCGCGCACTCGGACTCATGGAGGCACATGATCAGACAGTGGTTTACGGAGCGCTAGATTGGCTTTACAAAAAAAAAAAAAACCTTTGATACGGAGTGTTCTGTGAATGTAATGACGCATTTTAAATATCGCTCGGTCACGCGAATTTGATCGTGGGAAGCCAAAATCGCGATCGTGATTAAAATTCGATTAATCGTGCAGCCCTACTCCATATACACTACCATTCAAATGAAATTTTTTTTTGCAAATAAATTAATAGTTTTATTCAGCCAAGACACTAAATTGAACAGTAAAGACTTTGAAATTGTTACCAAATATATTCAAATTTTAATTACATTTTTTTTTTTTTACATTTCTATTCACAGTTCCCACAAAAAAATATTTATTGCGCGCCAATCAGCATATTAGAATGATTTCTGAAGGATCATGTGACACTGAAGACTGGAGTAATGATAACAGGAATAAATTACATTTTATAATATATTAAAAAAGAAGAGTTATTTTATTTTAAATTGTAATAATATTTCACAATATTACTGTTTTACTCTTATTTGTAGCATAAGAGATTTCTCTGAAAGTCTTACTGACCCCAGACTTTTGAATGGTAGTTTAACTGGACAGTAAATATTAAATATCTTCTCACTGGTTGTGACCATACAAATTGCTTGTCACTGTAAACTTGTCACAACACGTGTGATTTAGGAAATAGTGCTACACCATAGAAAATTACTTAAATATTTATATTTGCCCCTTAGTTGTACTTTACAGGCACAGACTAAATGTTATTCATAGCATTTTTTTGCCCTTTTTTATTGTATAGTAAGGTACCACATACACATGCGTATATTTAATCTCAATCTTACTCCATCCCTCCTCTGTTCCTCGGCTATTTTTCCTGATATAATTGCCTTTGCTTAGATTATTCTGACCACCCTCTGACACCATACATTAACTCATTATTTCAGATATGCAGTCATTTAATGTTGCATTAGGTCACGATATAGGAGGAAACACTGGCTGATCGTGTGCAAATGGCTGCTATAAGCCATCGAGTGGGGAGACACTTTCCCTAAATGTGCACCACAGCCTTCATGGAATCTATGGCACAGACACTTTAATTAGCTGCGCTTCTGCCGCCGACAATTAGGCGAGCGAAAGTGCAATACTGGGAATATAACGAACGGCTAACGATTAAATGAGAGCAAATTGTCTTTGGTCGGAGACAGAGAGTGTGAAAGAAAGAGACAGGTGAAGTGATTTTCTCTTTCTCATGATCCATCTTCACATTTATAATACTTATCTAACGTTCCCGCCACTTTTTTTTCTTTTTTTCTTTCTTCTCATTCACTTCTGTCTTTTCTTACCCCGTCTCTCATCTTCTAACACACTCTGATATCAATCAACATCTCTGGCTGTGTGACATTTATTCAGGTTTGTCTGTGTCTTTACACGTGTAATTGCAATAAGCTCTTAAAATCGAACTCTGTGATTGGAGACATTGGTTACCATAGAAACTTTCGGTATGCACATTTTCCTCTCTTCCTTTCTTTTTAATAGTTTCAAATAAAGAAACAGAGAAATGTCTCCACCTTTCTGATGCTTTTTATTCTCTTTTGATGCTTTTAATAAGATTATGTCGACGCAAACGTTTCATGTCTCAGAACTTTTCTTAGACGGCACTATAAAACCCTTAGCGAGTGTCCTAAATACACACACACACACACACACTAACACCTACACAAAGCATCTTTAGTCCCGTCGGCTCTCAGGCGGCTCTAATGATCTTTGATGGCAAACTGGTACTCTAAAATGTTGCTAATTATGCCGGAAAATCACACACTCCATATTCAAATATGTGTTTCTCCCTGCCATGTTTAATTCATCTGTTTCTTGCATAAACAACAACTACGACAGTGCCTGGAGTTCAGCGAAATATATGCGCAGAGCAGACCAACAAACACAATTAATTACTTATGATTCATTAGCAATTAATGGCTTTTTCGCGCCTTTCATTTGCAATTATAGCTGTGGCAGGCTGGAGAAAAGAGTGCCTGGAACGGATACGATGAAATTTATAATGAGTGTGACTCTGTCTGTATTTGTGTCATACGAGTCGTTGCTTTATACCATTTAGTGTAAAGTCATACTTATTTTTTAGGTTAAGCAGGACAGTTTAAGTTAACAAGAAGTTTTAGCATCTGTATATGTTCATTTTACATACTGTAATTGACCATTTAATTAAAGGGGCTATGAAATGCACTTTCAGATCTTTATATTATGTTTCTGGAGGTTAGCTTATGAAGTTAGCTAACAAAAACATTTAAATATTTGTAAAGATTTTCACTCTCCCTCACAAACACTTCATTTCAAGGGACGAAACACGAGTTAACGGCCACTGCTGCGATTGGCAAACTTCATCACACCATATCCTCACACTCCTCCACAGCATGTGTGACGTGTGTTTTGATGCCTGTATATTCTTGAGCCCCGAGTCAAATTAAAATGAAACAATGCAGCCACGACGATTGCCTCTGAGGACAAAATGCTTGGCACTGTCATTGCTTTCAATTCGAGATATTTAGAAAAACCAGCAGCATGTTGAACGTAGTTAAGAAAAGTGTCCCTTGTGAAATGAGACAAACAAACAAAAACATACTCGTTCAATCACTCAGGCAAGTCTTTAAAAATAAACTTCAGCTATGCTTTTCCAATAGTTTGATTGTTTCCAATAATCTGACTCAACAGCAGTATTGCTTGTGTGATTGATGAAAAGACATGAGTTGTTCAGAGCACACACACACCTTGATTTACAAATGTATGCTGAGGGGCACTTAAAGGAAAATCGTGTTGTCACCAATGGGCTGATTATGAATTTTGGCATTTCAGAAGCGTGGAAAACAACAACTCCTATTTTAAACGGGAGTATGTGTTAGTGTAGAGTAACCTCTTACATGTGTAAATATTAAGGAGATTTTGATATTCCATTTCATGACCCCTTTAACATAGTCTGTTTTAGATGTGAATAGTTCAGATCCATGTCTGTTTCCAGGTCAGCATCGATTCCTGGGTCCTGGCATCTCGAAGGTCCGCAGTATGAAGCTAGACAGCAGCATATGGACCAACGAGCTCATTGAGGTACAGATCTTTCATGGCAGTTAATTTTTTTTTTACCGTGCAATATATTTTCCTGACTTTCTGTTCGTCTTTTTAGCTGTTTATAGAGGTTGGGAATAAAAATTCGAACAGCTTCTGGGCAGCAAATATTCCCCCAGAGAATGAGCTTTGCAAGCAGTCATCGACGGAGCAGCACACATCCTTTATTAGCAGGAAGTACAAAAAGAGGAAGTACAAGAAAGTTCTGGAAGGTCTAAACAGTCAGGAGGAACTCAACAAGGTTTGTGCGCTAACGTTGGCCCTTTGACTTGGTGTTATTTTTTTCTACCTCATTAAAAGGACTATTAGGCCTCGAGATGTTGGTGGTTTTGTGCGTGTGTGTGTGTGTGTGTGTGTGTGTACATCTGTTGTTGCTCTGGTTCACCTGGTAGCCCAGGTGTAAATTAAGGTTACCATGGTAACTGGCTCTCACCAATCTTCAGAAAAGGTTGCCAGGGATATGTTAACCATGATAAGATTCTACTTTGAATCTTTTAGCTTAAAAAGCACAAAAGCTATTTTAGCCCAAAATACTGCAAGTTCTTTAAAATTACTTTCGGAAAACAAAAATTTTTGACAACAGGACGTTAAAGAAATTGAACAGATGATAATGGATGTTATGTAACAGGATTTCCTGTGCATAATTCATCATAATGTTGTGTGTGTGTGTTTATTGTTCCTACTGAGTATGTCCGCATTACTCTTTCCTAAGCCAAAAGATGCTGTTTTTCCTCACCGTCAGCAGTAACACAGATCAAGCCTGCTTTTGTTTTCCGGAGAGGGGGGCAAAAGAGAGGAAACGAGAAGGGGGGAGAGGATTGGAGCTGTGGATTAGGCGTGTGTGAGATGAGAGCAGCACTGGGGAGTTTTCAGGGGTTCTTCTGAAAAAGTTATATGATTGCGTGTGTGTCAGAGAGAGACAAAGAGAGGGAGATAAAGAATATAGTGAAGGTACATACAGAGGTGAGATTAGATTATAAATGGAAGGGTACGTCTGGGACAGACACAAACAAAATGTTCCAGAAAAATCCTCCCTGTACTCAAAAGTTTTTGTTTAAGCCCTGATGTGATATATGTCTTTTAAGTTTTTATTTTAGTTCTTTTCTGATACTTTTGTTCAGCCTGAAGTTTCAAGCAGCAGAGTCATCCTGACAGGCAGTGGTTTCATGAGATATAGCAACAATTCCAAAAAAGTTCTTTGTGGGTTGGGTTTGGCCTACTAAAAAATAAAATAAAAACCTGAATCACCACATTGTTGGTAGCAGCCAAAGTTAAATGTCTTAATAAGCATAATAATTAATATGGTAATACATATGTTACATGCAGAAAGGTTTGTGTGAAGGTCAGATTTAGCAGATGGAAAATATAGTATATTCAGTATGATAGAAAACTAAAAAAAATAATGTTGAAAATGAATGAAAACATAAAAATTGATGTTTATGTGTTCACACATGCAACTGTAAGCTTTTATACAGCAGCTGTATATATATATATATAAATTTGATTATAGTCCACAACACCAATTAGAATCAGTGCCAGAGAAAGCCGCTTCTGCAAATTTGACCTAAAGAACATGTAAGGGACTTCAGTTCATCTTTTCACTCAAATTGTTATGCTTATAACATACTGTACTGATGGCAAAGCTGAATTTTCAGCAGCCATTTCTCCAGTCTTCAGTGTCACTGGATCCTTTCAGAAATCATTCTAATATGCTGATTTGCTGCTCAAGAAACATTTCTGATTATGTTGTTATTATTACTGCTGCAGGTATCCGTGTTTGAGTATGTGTGTGTGTGTGTGTGTGTGTGTGTGTGTGTGGTTTACTGTCTCAGTGTCCTTGTTCTCCAGCGGATCTAGCTTGTTTGAGGGGGATCGATAGCTTGGCTAGATCGTACTGTTTTAGATGAAAGCAGTGTTCGACTGAATTACTCCTGCCAACTCTCTCTCTCTCTCTCTCTCTCTCTCTCTCTCTCTCTCTCTCTCTCTCTCTCTCTCTCTCTCTCTCTCTCTCTCTCTCTCTCTCTCTCTCTCTCTCTCTCTCTCTCTCTCTCTCTCTCTCTCTCTCTCTCTCTCTCTCTCTCTCTCTCTCTCTCTCTCTCTCTCTCTCTCTCTTACTCTCTCAGAGACACACACTATTGTATTTATTGACTCTTTCCCCCTCCATCTCTTTTTAATTGGACTGACTGCATTCTTTCTTTGGATGCCCCGTTTCCTGTCAATGTTATTCCATACCAGGATTCCAAGTAAAACCGCACGCAACAAATGTTCCTTTCTCATAGCCGCAAAGGAGTGGTACTTTTGACAATGTTGTTAGTTAATTCATCATATGCTGTCAGTTTCAGTGTAGTCTTTGTGTGCCTGAAAGTGCTGCTGTGCTCTTCATATCACTGAGGCTCAGTTGTGATTTGTTCCGCTCCCCTGTGTGCGTGTGTGCGTGTGTTTGTGTGTGTGTGTGTGTGTGTGAAGGCCCTGTGTGCTGCAGTGGTTCACCCTGATGTCCTGCAGACCATGGCCCTTGTTTTCAGTGGGGCGGATGTGATGTGTCCGACGGGCGACCCTGAGCACTCGACTCCATATCTACTGGCTCAAAAAGCAAGCCAGAGGCTGCAGATGGAGTTCCTCTACCACAACAAGCTCTCAGGTGTGTGTTTGTGTGTCACTTCACCATGAAATGTTCAGAGCACTGTCCTTTGCAAAATCCTGTGAAATATGTGTGTCCACATTTAAGTTTGGGGTCTGTAAGATTTTTATTTTTTTAAAGAAATGAATAGTTTTATTCAGCAAGGAAATTAAATTGACCAAAAAAGAACAGTAAAAACCTTTATAATGTTCCCAAAAAATTCTGTTTCAAACAAATGCTGTTTTTTAACCTCTTTGTTTTTCAACATTGATAATAAGAGATGTTTCTGAAGGATCATGAAGACAGGAGTAATGATGCTGAAAATTCAGCGTTGTCATCACAGGAATAAATTACATTTTAATATATTAAAATAGAAAATGGTTATTTTAAATTGTAATAATATTTCACCGTATTAATGTTTTTACAGTAATTTAGTAGAACTAGTCAAACACAAATTATTAAACTGGTCAGTATTTCAAGTTTTTTATGTATTTTGTTTTTTACCTGACTACATAGCATGGACATTATCTCGCAAAGTTAACTGTTGGGTTTTTTTTTCACAAAGACGTTTAGATGGAAAAGGGGCTGAAGTTATAGAAGCGTTGAACATATCAAATATGCACGAAATCTTTATTTAATGCAGATATTGAGAAGTTTTTTAAAATGCTTTTTATGCTCAAGAAACCTTTCATGTCATTATCAATGTAGAAATCGGTTGTGCTGCTAAATGTTTTTGTGGAAACTGATTTTAGTTTTTTTTCAGGATTCTTTATTGACTAGAAAGTGAAAGAAAAACAGCACTTATTTTTGTAACATTATAAATGTCCCTATTTGTTACTTCAAATCAATGCATCCTTGCTGAATACAAGTATTAATTGAATTGGATTAATATCTTACTGACCTGATACTTTTGAACGGTAGTGTAGATCATAAATAACAATGTACTTTAAAGCAAAGTTTTATTGGTTTCCTGCTTTGCATTTAAATACACACCGTCTGTACTGACTGGTGAATTCTAACTGGTACTCGCAGTCAAATTTTCATCACAATTGGCATTTCACACATGCTATTGGAGGACTTTAACACTCACACACACACACACACACACACACACACACACACACACACACACACACACACACACACACACACACACACACACACACACACACACACACACACACACACACACACACACACACACACACACACACCCCTACCTCAAGACGACATTGCCCCTGAACGTGTCTATAATTAGCTGTAGATTGTGTGTGTGTGTCATTACATTGCTCATTTGGGGCTTTTACAGGAAGTGTGCCAACGATCCTAATTAAGTAATCCTCCAATCAGCACAGCCACAAATGTTCTGCCAATGTTTTGTTAAGCTTACTAACATCGTAACAACAGCAGGACAACATTTGTGTAACCTCTAAATCTGTGCGGAGATGTGGCCTCATTAACTTAATGGCTTGTAAATGTGATTCTCAGTCGGATAATTCAAATCATCATCTTGAACACATGCACACACATTCAACTTGCAACAAGTTCTTTTGTTTCTCTCAGACTATTACAGTCCAATGGAAAAATACACATTCAAAAACATTTGAATAATATACTTATGCAGGTTTTCATTTTGCATGTTCGAGGCATGTGTGCAGAGACTTTCCTCCATCTCATTACCACTTTTAATCCTCCTCGTTCGAACAGAGAAGTATCAGTAGCTGGAGGGAAGAGATGGATGGATGGAAAGAGCCCTCAATTAAAAGGCTTTTCAATTAAAGTTATTTGAACTTTTTCCATGTTGGCGACTGGAAGTGCGTGATTAAAATCTTGTCGGTACTGCCGGCCTTCCCGAAGAAAATTGAACCTGAGCATAGTGGCTAATTGAATCAGAACGTGATAAAGTAGTATGCAGAAAAAGGAGTAAAAGGTGAAGTAGGCAAATAGGGAGAGCAGATGAAGAGGTAGAGTGGCAAAAGGGGAGCAGAGTCGAATCTTCTAACCTTGAGCTTCAATGTTTGGATGGAAGTTTTACAAGCCTTAAACAAATAACCTTGGAAAATGAGAAAGAAATATATTAAAATGGATGAAATTTAGCTGTTAAAAAGCCATTTCACACCTTGGATGAAGACTGACTGATTATGAAGATGCTTCTGACAGAAATAGTTTTGAAAAACTTTGAATTTCACTTGAAAGAAGCAGGAATAGCGAGCTGGGTTTTGCATATAATGCGACTGATCTCCATTTAAACAGCATTTCTCGTCCTCACCACATTATAGGATTATTCCTAATCAGCTGTTCTTCTTTTTTCTTTTTATTCTCTCTGTTTTTCCCCCTCCTTTCTCTCTCTGTATAGATTTCCCTAAGCTGGAAGCAGTACTTGACCGCAGTTTTACGGCTGATGTTCCTTCTTTTATGGATGGCTTTCTGTACTGCTCTATGAACGCCGGCAAGGCTACTCTGGATAGGAAAGGAAGACCCGGTGAGTCCGTCTGTCCTTGCTTTCATCCATCCAAATGCCCACCACCTCATTTATTCATTCATCCAAATAATTAGATATGAATATTCATCCACACTTCCTGTTTATCCTCACCCATTGCTGGAAATGTTTGCACCGTATTTGTGCAATAGTATTATCGCCCCTACACTTGAGTACACCATCCTTCTTTTTCCTCACTAAATCCCCCCCAAAGATGTTGTTCTTTTAAGTATGTTTCCCCATCGTCTCTCTGACACCCATTGTGTCACTTTGTTCTCCTCCAAACATCTGGAGAGGGCCGCTGGTGGTTAGACAGGAGTCCTCTCTAGGGACGGGGCCGGTAAAGGGCCCTACATTAAGCTGGACTCTTGGTGGAGGAACACAAGCATCTGGAGCGCATGTTCCACTGTAGGAGCTTGTTTTTTTCCCCCCTCTTCTTTCTTTTTCAGCTCGTCTCTATCTTGTATCCCGAGGGACATCTGTCTCAAGCTGTGGTAGCCCGCTTTGGTCCTCTGCCTGTTTTCCACGATACCACTGTGTGTGTGTGTGTGTGTGTTTATGAGCACTGGAAATAAGCAAGCTGTGTTTTAGAATTAGACTCAGATAGTTGAAAATGGTTTAATGCAGTTCTAAGTATCTTAAAAGTAAATGTGATGACTGTTTGAAAGTTTAAAGAACGTCTGTTATGATAATAAACAGATGCCTCATTACTCTTTGCACAAAAGAAACTTTAGCAAAGTGGATGGGAATCTGAAAACTTTTCTGAAATGCCAGTAGTGCAGTGAAAAATCACACATTTTTTGGGAGAAACTTCTTGTATAAACCACAGTAGCTTAAGATGTATAGATAAAAATACATCCCCTTGTGAAAAAATAATAACATATTTTTTGAAATCATACTTGCAGATAATATAATATTAATGAATTGAAGTTTAAATTGATTCAATTTATTTTACCATAAATTATTGTCAATACTTTCAGCAGCAACCGTTCTTTAACCATATTTAAAAGACAATAGAAGAAATTATGAAATTACATAAAAGTCCTACTTAAGACAAAAACAATGTTTTTTTTTTTTTAGCCAAGAACCACTACTGTTGCTCAAACTTAGGGTTTAGGATTTGAGCTACTCAAATCTTCTATCCTTTTAGTATTTAACTTTTAGCAAGTAATTTATCCTGCATGTTGAATGACTCCTCAAATCATGCATACTTGTTGAGCAGAGGTGTGATATTACTTTTCAAAGTGATTAAACCTACATTTTCACCTGGTAGTGATAAAAAGCAAAAATCTTGTAGCATTGGAAGTGGGACATGAACCATGCTAGACACCAGAATATCATTGTGATGTGGGACTGGCCAGTAATCTACCACCTAGTGCTACCCTAACAACCACATCGCAACATTCTAGAAAACACTGGCAACCCACAACACACTACCATAGTGGCAGTGACTTTTGCACTGGCAAGCATTGCTCTTCAGACTCTTCAGAAAAGCATCTCACTTATCTTCACAAATATATATACATCCTTTGATTCTGGTCTGCTTAGAAACAGTGGGGTATTCGTCGGATTTCTGCTGATTTAGAGAATCATTGGTTTGCTGGTTTCCTTAAGAGGGCAAAACCAGTAAACAAATATAGCTGGAGGCATACTTTTATTGTTTAGTGGTTTTGCTTTTTTAAGGCAACATTGTACAAAATAGTTTTACATCTGAGTCTCTTCTGAAATACTACTTCTCAGTAGAACTGCACTTAAACAGCGCATTTAAACTTGTTTAATCAACGAGAAAATGTAGCTTGTGCCACTCTAAAAAAAGGACTATTTAAAAAAAAAAATGCTATGTCACTGAGGTTGCCTTAAAACCTTTCACACTAATGGTCTAAAACACTCTATATAAAACCTAATGTCAATAATTTATGGTTTCGTCTTGGGGATTTTAATAAAAGCATGGTCTACTAGATTCGCTGCAGTCCGGTTGTTGCAGTGACTTCACTTAAATCGTTGAAACATTTTTGTGTGCACTTTTATTATAACAGAAGAAGACACTACTCGCTACTAACAAAAAGTAGCCAACTACACTGAACCTACATAAGGGGGCAATAACTTTTTAAATAGCTAACTATGCAATGATTTGTATTTATAATTTAATCTGAGCCGTATTTGTCTGCCACATTGAGAAACTGTGACGCTATAGAACAAATTTAGTTGAGTTAGTAGTGTCCCTGCTTTTAGTTCCCTAAAACTGAATGTAAGGCATGATCAGAAAACATGCATATCAGAACCTCTGATTTCGGATTAAAATGTCAATGTTTCCATGCTTCAATGTTTCAATCATTCAATGTTCACAATTCATTGTGTTCATCTCTCTCTTCTGTTTCTGTTCATAGTAGTGTCCTGTTTTTGTTCTTGTGTACTTACAGAGGTATATACAATATATAGTTCGTCATTGACCAATCTGAAGGATTTGTGAGATATTGTAAACTTGTAGAGCCTCTTCTGTATTATCAACACAAGGAGGACACAAGTATAATACAATAAATGTTATTATCAAAAAGATAAACAAGAGTAAATCAACACACCTAATACATGAATTCCATGAATGATAAAGGAATAAAGTGCATACGACGCATACAATACAAGTGATTATTGTTGGGTGTGGCTGTGGTAGTTAGGTTTATCGGTTGTTTCTTTGAAACTAATAAGGTGAAGAACCTTATTTTACATTTCCAGAGGTTTGGTTAAGTGATATATTTACGTTTCACGTGGTCGAGTGAGCAGTCCGATGGCGATGAGGTCTTCAACTAGTTGTGCTGGTTGACAATGCAGTGGGGAAAGGACTTGAAATCTGTTTCAAGAGCCTTGAACATGAAGCTCTATGGGATGCTGATCTCCTGGAGCACCAAAGGGTCCTAAAATGTGGAACTTGCAGATGAGGCCCTGATGTGGGTGCAGAAGGTACTTAACAATCTGGAACACGCAGACGAAAGTGTGGCTCACCCTTCTTTCCCCTGTGGAATTTATTTGCAGAAAGCACACAGAAGTCTTTAAAGTGTCTATACATTTTTGCCAATGCATTTCTCACTTTCCAAACCACCACCAGAATACCTTTGGCAATGTTCTAAACAAATAGAGTGCCAAGAAGATGGGAAAAGATTGAACTGTCAAGCATGCATTCATTTCTACATTAACAGCTGAATTTGTGTAAGATGTTGCACTGCAAAAAGCTGTCGCTGAGAATACTTATTTCTCTATTAAGTATGAAATGAATACGTGTAGTTTACATCACTTTTAAGGTTTCCAAAAATAACTATGTATGCATCCAAAAAGCCCTAATGAATGGTTATGGCAGTCGGCTTAAACCTTAGGGATTAGTCTTAGGTTAGGTGCAGTGAGGTGTCCTGTCCTTCCTGCGCTTGAGGTGACTGTCAGTTGTCCTAGCATCCTTATCTAATGGTGTTGGACATTTGTTTGTGCTAGTCCACCCAGATCCACTTGAAATGTAGCAAACGGTTCTCCACTGTTGCAGTAAGAGTGGAGCCCTGCTATAACACTGGGACCTGGAATGTGATGTTCCCTACATGCTTTTTATGAAATATCCATAAACAAGTTTTTTATCAAATCAACATATGTTGTATGGCCAGAAACATTATTTACATAATCAATGTTGGAAATGCTACCTATGCATTTTTTTAATTTAATGGATATAATTCACTATATTTTAATTAATTAACTTGAATTTTATGGACAATGGTGGGAGATTTATGTTTATGCGATAACATAAAGTTTTTTTCTTCCTCT
This sequence comes from Rhinichthys klamathensis goyatoka, assembly GCF_029890125.1. NCBI lineage: Eukaryota > Metazoa > Chordata > Actinopteri > Cypriniformes > Leuciscidae > Rhinichthys > Rhinichthys klamathensis. The sequence goes on along the minus strand of NW_026606695.1, from coordinate 2,304,326 downwards.
CTCTCTCTCCCAAAATGGAGCCAAAAAAAAAAACATGAATTATGCTGGAAACCTTAAACAGAACTCCTGACTTAGAATTAATGGTACCCCTGGTAAATATGAGCAAAACTGGCTGTAAAAAATAAATCTGCATCGTTTATCCTTAATTAATTTTTTTAATTAATAATTAAGACGTTTCAATCAACTAAAGATGTTACGAATCTGCCAGGAAGAGGACGTGTGTCTATATTGTCTTAGGATAAAAGTTTGAGTGGCCAAAGACTCTTCAAGTATCACAGATGGAGAATTGCAGAGATTACTTGAGTCTTGGGGTCAGAAAGCCTAAAAAAAAATCAAACAACCCCTACATCACCACATGTTGTTTGGGAGGGTTTCAAGAAAAATCTTCCTCGCTCATCCAAAAACAAACTCCTGCATATTCAGTTGTCGGACACGACTGGAACTTCAAACGGCACAGGCTTCTGTGGTCAGATGAAACTAAAAAAAAAGAGCTTTTTGGCAGCAAACACGCTAGATGGGTTTGGGGCACACAAGGATAAAAAGTACCCCATGTGTACAATTTAATATACCGTTGGATCTTTAATGTTGTGGGCATATTTTTCTGCTGGAGGTCCTGGACTTCTTGTTCAGATTCATGGCATCGTGGATTCTATCAAATATCAACAGATAAAAAATCAAATCCTGACGGCCTCTGCTAAATCTTATAATGGGCCGTGGTTGGATCTTCCACCTGGACAACGATCCAAAACAAACATCAAAATCAATACAAAAAATTGTTACGGAGCACAAAATGAAGCTTGTGCCATGACCGTCCCAGTCCCCTGACCTGATGAGTGGAGTGAACTGAAGAGAAGAAGCACCAACATGGATCTGGGAATCTGAAGGATCTGGAGAGATTCTGTATGGAGGAATGGTCTCTGATCTCTTGTCAGGTGTTCTCCAAACTCATCAGGCATTATAGGAGAAAACTCAGAGCTGTTATCTTGTCAAAAAGAAGATTGCAAAAAGTATTTAATAAAAGGGTGCCATGCCAATAATTGTGGCCAACGTGTTTTGGAGAAAAACATTTATTTCATAATGTGATTTTCCACCCACCCCACTTTCAATTCTTTTACTTCAATTTAAGGTTAGATTTTTGGCAATTTTTTTAATGAAAGATCAAAAGGATAAACATTGCAGATTTGTTTTTTACAGCCAGTTTTGATCATATTTACCAGGGTTACCATTAATTCTGAGCACGACTGTATCTGTTCTTGTTGTGTTGGATGAAATTTGAATTTCAGTTCAGTAAATTCCTCTTCCTTTCATTTCAGTTCCAGTTCCACATCCTATGGGATGTCGCCAATTCAATTCAAATTCACACTCATAAACTGAAAGCACATTTGTAAATTCAGAATTTTTCCCAACCCTAATGTGTGTGCGCATGTTGTGCGAGAGAGTGTTTTTCTGTGTGTCTTCACTGAGTTTCCGCTGACACCCACAGAGGAAGCGTGCTTTTAGGGGAAGAGGAGAAAACAACCACATCTGCCCCTTTATAAATCATGCAGCGGTATTCCTCCGTGTGTGCGTGTACTTGTGAAACGCCCCATCCTCTAAAGGGTATAATGCATCTAAAACAAGCTCCCATTGCCTGTCACTGCTGGTAGCTGTGTGTCTCAGAGCCGGGACAACTTCTCAATCGAGGCTTATTCATTTCTTTCATCTGGATCAATGTCGCAACCCTTTCATTGCAAACAACGTCCGCAAATGAAAGAAGTCCCCCGTGAGGTTTCCGCCTGTGTAAATGATAAAACACGATTATTTTGAGGCACGTCTATTGATGACTAATCATCTGAACTGTGCTATACTGGGTCCAGACTCCGAACTCGCATGAATATGAGTCACTTTACTCACACATTATAAATAAATGATTTGACCTTTAGATTTTCTCAACAGTTTTACACAAAGCTTTGTTTCACACCGCACTTGAAAGCAGCGCACAATTTTTGTGGTTATTACTTCCTTTTTTGTCTGAATCTAACTGATTTAATTTGTGTATAGCTCTAGTTTGGAGTTTAGTGTCGTTCTATGTAGATTAATTACAATCTGGTTGTGAATGTGATCCCACTTCTCATGTTACATTTCTCATCATGTATAAATGATGAGGTAATAAATCTTAATGGCCAACTCCTGATTACAATACAGTAGCACAGACATATCTTTTTTCAGTATAGAGCAGGTTATGCAACAGAAACAAAATGTGAAGGCACAATATAAACCTGCTGTTGTAGTTGGACTGTTGCTTCCCTTATGTGTGTGGTTTGAAATAGGTCTAATTTTATATAGTTGGTTAGTTTCGGGTTTTTTAGTGTCTTAATTATTCTGTAATTTGACTTTTATAGTTGATATATTGTCACGTTTTGCCTGTGTTCTAGTTGGACTTTGAGGGTGTTTTCACACTTGGCATTTTTGGTTAATTTAAAACGAACTCAATTACTCTGTTGGTGCGGTTCATTTGAATAAGTGTGAACGCTGCCTGAATCACTAACACATAACTAATCTAAACAAACACATATACAAAATCACCCAAACATGGGTAAAATGGAAAGTGAAAGTGAATGAAACTGGAAGCAGACACAGGGGAATGAAGCTATGAAAAAGAGTCATTTAACCATCTGAACAGAACTATCAGTTTCTTATTTCATAGCACCTTGTTTACAGCTTATACTTGACCTCTTGTTTAGTTAGTTAAATGTACGATGCTTGAAATGTCTTGAAATGAAGTCTCAGGAGAAAGCCTTCATGGTTTAGTAAGTCAATGGTGTTGAAGTTGCAATCAATTTCTTCCGCATTGAACGAAGAAATGATGATGAACTTGAGATGTTAGCCTGACTCAATAATTGTCGAGGAAGTTACAATTCGCCTTTGGCTAAGCCCCCCTTAGTTACTGTTGCTACGTCCGACAAACAAACTTCATCTGGGCTCTGGTATCAACATGGCTTATGCTGTGACAGCTCTTCCTGCTGACATTTGATTAAACTTTTATAAAGCAGCAAATAAAGTGTCCAATAGAAGTAGGCAAAAGGGGCTGCAAAATATGTTCGAAGGCTATATTCACGACATACAGGTGAAACGCAAGGAACAACAAGGCATCCAAGTAGAGGCAAAAGCATACTGGTCACAGTCAAAAAATGAACCACCGCATATCCTACTAATCGAAACGGAGGCTGGGACTAACAATATCAAGGAGCAACACTGTTCATGCAAAGCTGGGTAGGTCTCTATTCACTTCTATAATCGTTATTACAAGCAAACGGACTACGCGAGTATAACGTTGTATTTATTAGCAGCGTGTGCTAGACGACACTTGTCAGGATTTGACTTCGGTTTTGGGAAGGGGAAAAAACGGACACCCCCCTCCGACCTCTCTGGGAAACGCGTATCTGTGTTACAAATGCCCCAGGCACAACGTTTAACCGTATTTTTCATAAAACTACGACGGTAATAGCCTGCCGAGACCAAAAATATGAGACGCCTGTGTTAAAGTCAATGGAGCGCTGTGAAAAAGTGTCGGACCTCTGTGGGACCTCGTTCTTGGCTGCGCTGTGATTGGTCAATTTACATTCTAGGGTGTGGCTTAGCCAAAGGCGAATTGTTATAACTTGAGGCCATTCCGGCTGTGCGGCTGCGTACCGGGGAAAGGTCCTGTGGTCGGACTGGATGTCACTCCGACAGCGCCCTTTAACTTCTGTGAAGGTCACTCCTCCAGGGGGTCAGTGAGCCAATGGTAACTTAAACTTTCGGAGAGAAAGTTTACAAACCTTTGTCTCTGAGCATGATGTTTTTTGCATATGTAACTCTATTGGGTGTTGATGGAGAAGCTATTAAAGATTCTTGTAATATCAATTTGTTGCATATGTATCAACATTTAACATAAATGATTGTTCAGATCATTAAAATAGCAATTCATAGATAACAAACATGGTATATGTGAGGGTACAGTAACTAGCGGTTAAATCATAAAGCATGCATAAGACAATATACAATACAAAAGACATTATACAAGACAGAAATAATCATACACACAATGTCCTGGTAATATGGATGTTCATTCATAGAAGGTCTGCCTATGAATTAATGGAAAGAAGTCCTTTTTTATTGGCCTTATGTGTCTTTACTATGGCCTGTGCCTTCCACATTTTTTCTTATCTTGCTGGCGTGCCTTTGCTGCCATGGTTACCAGGGGCCTGTTCTATCTTTTTGGGTGGTTGTCACAGACACCTTGAAACCTTGTTTTGTGGTTGGGTGAGGGGGTTTTCTGGATTATTCATTAAATATAATGAATAATTGTGCGTCTGATTGGTCCAGCTGCTACAGATTACGCTACTGAGCCCACCACGGATAAAGAGCCGAAGCACCACGAGGTGATGAAGCCAGAGCTGAGAAAAGCCCAGTCTGACCAGGTGTGAGAGCTGGCCATTAATTCCTTAAAGGCCAAGTTAATCCAGGAGAGGAGTCTGACCAGGTGTGTGAGCCAGTCCCTGTGTCTATTCTTATAGAGTATTAGGGCATGGATTGAAGTCCAGCCCAAAGTACCAGGGCTGATGTCAGTGTGCTGACTCCAAACCCCAATATTAATAATGACGAGTATGACAGATTAGCACTGTGCCTGTTTCGTTGGCCAATTCCCACCCTCCCACTCCCACCTCCTGTGCCTGTCCCGTGTCGGCCAAGGAGGCCGTTTTTGAACTCCCTGCCTGTCCCATATTGGCCAAGAAGGCTGTTTTGAACTTTCTGCCTGTCCCGTGTTTTTGTACTCTCTGCCTGTCCCTTATCAGCCGAGGCCATTTTTGAGGTCTCTGCCTCATTTATTCACTACTGTTCAAAAGTCTGGGGTTGGTATTTTTTGTTTTTAAAAGAGGTCTCTTTTGCTCACCAATAAAACTGTTTTGATTATTTTCGATCGAAAATCTAATACTAAAGGTAAAAAAAATGGTAACACTTTCTATGAAGCCTGAATTTATAATGCATTATAAAAACAGGCTCCATAGAAAGTGTTACCAAAAAAACTTTTATGTTTACCTAATAGAATGATTATCTTAAGAGCACATCCATCTCCCAGGCCTCTCTAGCCATGTAACATTGGATGATCACAGGTAAATTCCACCATGGCATATGGATGTATACAAATCTGAAGAAAATGACTGGAATAAAGGAGATTTACACACTTTTCATGGGTTCTTCAAGCCTCCTCAAGATTCAATGACATGTTAAATGTTTGTAGAGTATCAAAATGTGCAAATTGCTTGCGAAAAGCCTATCAAATCTCATTTTGAATTGTAAGAGGCTTGACCTCAGCAACCCCACCAGAAGCTTGTATTGAAATGAAATTTTATAAATGGTTTCAGTTCACATAAAGACACTGATGAAGTTGAAGCTGACAAAGACCCCTGGCCAACATGCAGTGCAAATTCAAATATAATGACAAATGAAAGGACACCTCTCTCCATGGTTCCTGGGAAGCAGTTTCATAGATAATATATCCATAGCCTTGTAAACAAGAAAATGAAAAGACAGTGACAAGAGGGTTTTCACACACTTATTGTGGTGGCATTTGAGCTGGAGAGGTTCAAACAGATGAGGTGAAGAGGTTTGAGGGAAATAAATACCAGCAATTTATTGTATTACACAACACTCGATACTGAGAGACAGCCGCATTGGATGGTTGTTGATAGTAAATGCCAGCTGCCTGTGGACCCGTGTGCATATATGTACACGCCAATCGAGTGTGTTGTGATATTGCCAAACGGTCACCAAATACCATCTCTGTCACCTGAAGTTTCTCACTGATCAACATTTTGTTTTGTACTTTCTCTTTAAAAGTTGAATATCACACTGCGTGTCACATGGATAACCCCTGCTCTTCGCCCATAATTTAGTGTCTCTTACCTGCTGATATTTCCGACAGAACAGTTTGTTCCCCCACAAACCCTAGCTAACTGGATAAAAGAAGTGCCAGTATTGTAGATGATTTAGGTGAGGCATTGTCAGGAACAAAACAGTATGTCCCTGTAACACAGTTAAAGTTAAAATACTCTGCTCTGCCTAATAGCAATCCTCCAGAAACATCGCACAACCCTTTCCACTCAGAAATAGACCATCAGCGTTTTCACGAGACAAATGACGGTTGTATTACATGTATGAATATGACGTATGCTGTGAATATTTTAGTGTTAACAAAGCTCCACAGTATTACTTAACTAGCGTAATAGTTAGAAAAAGAGTGTAACGTCTCAGTTAAATATTTATGATGAATGTAAGCCCTCTCAGATTCATGAGAATCTCTTGGATTTTAGTACTTAGAGGCTTTTCCTTGAACAGATATCACAGTTGATACCCCATTACAGCCTTAACATGCCTTGATGTATCTTTGATATATTTAAACTGCAGTTTTCTCGGAAACATGGTTTAAAAGCTTTTTTGTTAGCATTCATGTTTTTGTTGAATCTTTAAAGACCTCTTTAAAGGCATTCTTACACTCACAAAATGAAATCAGTGATTCCGATATTTCTCATAATCAGTTTTGTTTCATTAAACCCTTTTTTTTAAATGCATCCTTTGGGAGGAAACTGTTACTTGTTGCTTTGGTTTTAGTAAAAATGATCTCATCAGATTACTCTCAATGTTGAAAAAAGGCATATCGTTTTGTCCATCGACATGTACTGTACTTTACATTTAACATTTACATTTAATCATACTTTACATGTCACAACCTGTTTTGCACCCAGCATGTGGCCTGTGTGAGGTAAAAATGGTGTAATGGGTAATACTTGGGGCTCATAATCAGAAAACTGTTGACTGGATGGACTGAACCAGTAGCAAGTGAACTGTACAAGTAGGGATATAAGTATCTGCTAAATTATTTATTACTTTAAAACAATAATAATAAGCTAGATAAAAGTGATTTTAAATTAGTACATTACAGTAGTGTATGGCATATACATCTTCCTGTAGCTCAAACAGTAGAGCGTTCACAGGCGTAACTATCGGTAAGCAGGGTACGCGGTTGCTTACGGGCCCGGACCAATCAGGGGCCCGCGTGACTGGAAGATATTGATTGACAGCCGGGGGCGGGGCCCCCTATCGCATTTTACTACTTTTAGTCTGATCGCATTTTAATTTTTCGTGAATTTATTTGAATAGATAATGACAACAACATATTTTACTGTTCATTAAATACATGTTTGAAACGAACAATGATGGATTTTGGTGTAATTTGTTTTGAATTGTGACTGGGGAATCCCCGGGTGAACATGAGTATTGCGTGCAAAACAGTAAAAAAAAAACTCGAGACAGATATGGAGTCGGCAAATTACAAAAACAAAAGTGGCTTTCAAAAGCGCAAACGAAAAGAGGAATTTGACAAATTAATTAATAAATTACCAAAAATAGGAAGCTTGTTTAAAAAGATGACACAGGAGGGGGAGATCGAGATTGAGATGGAGCAAGAGAGTGAAGCGAATTGCCATACTGTCAAATGCCTGTGCGCGCCATCTAGATCTTAAGGATTTAATTCGACAACTTGCACAGAGGAAACCCGTAAAATGCCGCTATAATGTAAGTGAGCATCTTTTTTTATGTATTTGGACCTAGGCCTATGTGTGTGTAGTCATAGCAGTGAGTAACAATGTGTCAAGGTGCGCCGTCACCAGCAGTGTTTTTTTTTGTTTTTTTTTGTTTTTGCGCATAGGCTACTCCTGATTTTGTCAGTCATCTCATCTCTTATATGCTGCCTGTGTCTCTATGATCCTATCCTGTCCTATTCATGTTAGCCTGCTCGTGGACATTGCGTCATCACGTGTTGTAGTAGGGGGGCCCGCCTTGATAATCCTGCATTAGGGCCCAGTGTTGGCTCGTTACGCCACTGAGAGCGTTGACGCTTGCAACGCCACGGTCATGGGTTCAATTCCCAGGGAAAGCAAGAACTGATAAGAATGTAAATGTGTAGCTAGAAATGCAATGTAAGTCGCTTTGGATAAAAGTGTCTGCCAAATGCATAAATGTAAAATGTAAATATCAAAGTCTTCATTAGATCCTTTACATTTTTTTTTCTTTTCAAATTTTTTTGTTTCTTGTTGGATTGTAGATGGTTTACATTTTTTAAAATTCTTTAGTCATAATTTCAGCCATTTTAAGTTCCTAGTAGTGAAGTATTTATAACTTGTTGCAAAAAGTACTAATAACTGTGGGATAATCCACCAAATAAGTGGCTGTGAATCTGCTTTGAATTGTTAAAGATCATCTGCCGTGAAATTCACGTTTTGAATTTTGTTTATATGTCTGTTGTTTTTAAGACAAACCGGGCTTTAAGACAAACCAGATCAAAGCAGATTTGTGTGCAAATTCATCAGTCAACACCATTGCTGAGTTTTTTCTTCTTAAAACTGCAGTTTACCAAAGACGGCGTCAAAAACACCGTTTGAAACACCCCTGTTCTCTATGTCACAAACATGTAACCAATCCTGTCAACGTGTGGGCGGGCTTTAGCATATCATCATTACTATGCTGTGAAGCAGGGGAGTCTCAAGAGAATCAATGTTCCATGGTATATTTTTCTGTTAATATGAAAAATCGGCTACATTTAGCAATATATCAGGTCAATTATGTATATGATGTATATTACGATGTTAGGATGAACACTGACGTTCTAAGTTGTTCAAAGTGTTTCTAAGGATGCTGATTTTTAGAAGGCAGCTGTCTGACTCTGAGATGGTATGATGGAGTGAGATACACCGAATTGTTGACAAACCTGTATAATTCGCTCTTACTCTTCTGAATCACTTTCTGGTTCAGAAACATATGGCTGAATTAAACCAATATTTCCACTTGCCATCACTTAGCGTTTACTACAGGAAAGTTGACAGAGTGGATCAGGTATTCTGAGCTGGTGTGAGTGAGTGGAGGCGGGGACTAATAGGCATATTCATGGATCCACATATATTAAATGAAGCAAAGGTGTAGAGTTACATTCAAGCTATTTTAAGGCATGAATAAATTATTTTCACAGGAAAAAAAGGTTTAAATATGTCATTTTCGTGATCAAAGATGAGTTTTAAGCAATACAATTATTGATTACAGGGAGACTTTAAGAACAGTGATACATATAGCTACTTAAGGAAATTAGTCCAAACTTTCCACATCTTTCATACTTTATTGCCAGTGGCCAGATAGTTTTAAACGCCTTCCTCAGAAACTCTTTTTGTTTTTTTAAGTGGCTCAGTTGTATTATACAAAGCAGATCCTAAAGTGTACTGAGTGAATAGAGAGGCTACTATAAACATGTTCTGGGTGGTTTGTAATGTGTTGCTATGCAGTTGCTAGGGTGTTCTGGGTGGTTATTAGGTGCTTGCTTACTGGTCCAAATCCAAGTGTCTGATTTTCTGGTCTTTAGATATTGATTGCAATCCTCCTTTTAAAGCAACTGTAAAAGGTGCGGTTACTTTAGCAGAATTTCAGTGAAATTTTGCAGGCATTGTCTCTAGTGTAGCGATGCATGAAGCACTGCAAACACAGAAGTCACTTTCAAAACGAGCAGCTTTCTGTTGGTCAACATGCTGAACTTGCATGAAAAACATGAACGCAATCTGTGTGGGGATTTTTTTTTTGCCTTCATGCGAAACTCCCAATTGTGCGGTTTCCTATTGAAATGACTGGATTTCACCCTTAAAATTTAGCCCACTTGACAAACTACATTGCTACATTTACATTACATGCATTAGTGAATAGTACTGCAGATAGATCTGTCATACCAAATTTCCATTGTACATTGGGTGGACACTTAGAAAAGCTGCACAATTTGAGGTATCATTCATGTCATTCATTCATGTCAGCGCGACAGTTGAAAATGTATCTGCCAAAGTTTGTTAAAACCCCTAAGTATATCATTACCACTAAGAATATGCAATTGAATCTAGTTCTCAGTAGTTAAAGGTCATGTTTGTGTATTTGTATGTATGTTTCAGACATGGTCCGTCGTTGGTGTACGTTGGAAGGTGGATTTCTTAGTTACTATGACAACGAGAAGATCGCCACCCCCATAGGTCGGGTTGACGTCAGCAACGTGGTGAGCCTGGCCATCAGCAACATTGAGAACATCACCGAAACAGGGTACAGGTTTCTCTTTCTCTCACACCCTCGTTTGCGCTTGACCACCTTTTGTGGGTTAGAGGTTACGGAAAGCGTTTTTGATGTGACCTCACCTCAGACTTTCCATACACTAACAAACGTAAAGAAATGAGAGGAAACCAACATGCTGACCGACCTCTAACCCGATTAACCTGACTCTCATTTTTCTGAGATTATTTTGCTCTCGCTGACAAAAATAAAAATATAACAAAAATACCCCCGTCCAAAAATGTGGGCCACAAGTCAGAGCTGTTAAAGCCATTAAGAGAGTGACCTTTCCCCCTGGATTAATCTCCTGTGTTCAGCTGTTTATTGTAAGAGCAAAAGACTAACAGAGATTAATCACCATCCTTTCTGTTTCACAGCTGTGTGCATGTGTGTGTTTCAGTCATTTTGTGTGTGTGTGTTAATTGCTGTTTCACACCTCCCTCAGGCCAGTGTTCACCTTTGAGTTGTACATGCGCTCTCAGAGAGTGCTGGTGTTCGGAGCGGAGACCTCGGACACACACCAAGATTGGACGCATGCCATCGCCAAGGTGACACTCATTTTCTAACACACAAGTCTTTGAAGATTTATCGCAACTTTACCTTGCAGGGATTTAGCATAAGCGTGCCGTTTCTGTGATTAAATATGAATTTCTGCATTAGCCGTACTCTATTGTATGCGTGGACTCTTGAAGGTCATTTGATTGTGTCTTTGTCCCTGTTGTGCCAGAGTGCATTTGTGTTTTTCTTGTGCGAGTGGGTGTATGCTATTACTCCTTCAAACAGATCCATCTCACTTGCCTCTCATCCCTCACTCACACACACACATTCCCATTTAAGTGAAGTGTGGAGGTGCTAGTGTCTAGGCTGAAGTGTTTGCGTAACTCCGAGAGCTCAGCTAGGGAATGTTCAAAGAATGTTTGTGTTTGTACTTCTATCTGTATATGCCGGTTTAATGCAACTCCAGGGTTAGTTGTAGTTTCTGTTTGGCAGAAAACACTAGAAACTTATTTGTGTGATCTGCACAAGCCCCTGACTTTTAAATGTTTTCTCTCTGCCACTCACACGGTTGCTCTGTCTAATATTTTTCTCTTTCTTTCTAGTGTTTTGTCCCTGCAAGGGCAGATGCTCTGCTGAGGCAGGACAGTGAGCTTATTGGCCGACTGCACTATAAAGAGGGTCATGACCTTTATCACTGGCGAATGGGATGGTTTGCTCTGGTGGGCTCAGAACTCTACTTCTGTTCTGGAGATGAAGATGAAGAGGAGGGAGTTCTTCAACTCAAACGCCTACAGGAACTTAGTGAGGACAAATATGCACACATACCAGTAGAATGAAAGATATTAAAGAAATTCATATTTCATTCATATCATTTAAAGAAATTAAAGATATTCATCCATGTTTTTCCAAACCCATATGACTTCTGTCGAATAGGCATGTTTTTGAAGTTATCATGGCCTGTTACTGGCACTGTTAATCTCTAAAATGAAAAAAACAGAAAAAAAAAAAACACCATAGCAGTAATGAAAGTGGTCCATGAAACGTGTGCACTATATTTCAAGTCTTTTGGACCTATTTGATAGCTCTGTTTGAGGAATAATGCTATTTTATGATTATTTATATACTATCAAAATGTTTTATATACCATTATAAAAAATTTGCTTTAATTTTTATTTTTCATTTTAGTTTAAGTTTTTAAGTAAATTTGTTATGTGCTTTTGTCATTAGTTTTATTTAATATTTCTATATAGCTTTAATTATTTTTATTTCAGTTTTAGTTTTAGTCATTTTAGTTCTAGTTGCTTTGGCAACTAACTGTGAAGTTTTCTGTTTAATAGTTTTATATATATATATTTAATTTCAGCTTTATAGCAATTTCTAAAACGTTTAGTTTTAGTTAACAATAACAACAATGGTGAGGAACAGATTTTTTTTTAAATTTAAGTTAATTTAATTTCAGTTATTCACTGAACAACTTATCTGTCCTTGCTTGCTTCTCTTGGCATTCTTGAAAGTTCACTTCATTATCCAAGTTGCAATGTCCAAATCACAAACAAATAGTTTTTACGAGTCAGACAATCAATTGTTCCCGTTTACAAAACCAGTTTGAATGGTTTGTTCTCAAATCGGTCTGATTCGATATTCAAGGTCAGTTTTTCTGATTCATTGATCTGATTGCAGCAGTTAACAGCTCACTGGAGAGGAAGATTAACAGTGGATAATGAATAACTTTTCGTTCTTTTCATCAAACAAAGAGTTGTATGAACCACTTTTCTGATACTCTTATTGTAAAATTCCATCCTTTTTAAAACTTGTAACTGGATCCAGCACATTCTTCTTCTTTTGTGTACCACAGAAGATAGAAAGCCGGTGAACTAATCCTGAAATTGACCTCTGAATGTGTGTTTGTATGTGGGGTTCAATTCTAGCAATTCATTCACACTTATTAGGTCCTCTTAATAGGCATTTTTATGATTATCTGTTTGAAAAGATTGTCCATATATCTCATATTCTTTCAATAAATTGCATCAGTGCTGCTGTTTGAGGTGAAGTGTCACAGTAATAGCTTGAGATACCTTGAGCCTCACGATAATTTTCTTGAAATCTCATCTGAAAAATTAGCCCTAGTCTGTGCCACCTCCTCTGTCTCCTGCTAGTATTTCCTCATTGGCATTCCCAGTGTGCTAATGTTTGACTCTGTTCCCACGTCTCTAAAAGACTCGTCTGGTCACACGTCTCGCCTGTCTCCAAGGGAGACCGCAGTTGCCGATGGCAATCGTGTTTGGGAGGGAGGTGGTTGACATGAGCTTGGCACCCATGGACCAGATTTGCAACATTTTCAATCAATTGCGCTAGAACGAGGCGAGAAAAATCAATGAATCTCTTTTTTCCCCCTAATCCGTTCAAGGCCAAAAAAGGATCAAATCCAGAAAGCCAACATACTCAGGGCAGGATTAAGAGGGTGATGCCTCAACAGTTTGCGAAGCCTTGAAATGTAGCGTGGCGCGGTAACGAAGCGTCTCCAGTGGTTTAAGATCTCTATAGCGACAGAACATATGGGCCTCAAAGGGCTGCAACTCTGTGAAATTAGATTAGGACACAGACATAGACAGACTAGCATTTCACTGTTTGCCCCAGCTCACCCTCTTTTACGCACTTCTGCCACAAACAGAAGAGCAATGTCAAATGCCTCCTTTTAACAATGGAAAAGCTCTATGTAGAAATGGCATCTGAAAGTCATACATTATTTTGTCTTCAAAGAGGCTTTTGAAAGAGATTCACATTCAAAGCACCTCAAAATAGTTTCTTTAGGCTTCCTGAATGACACTGTGACAATGTTGGGTGGATTCAGGTTGATTTGGACACTTTTTCCTAGTCATCTCAATGGCAAAAAGTGTCCCAATCAACCTGAATTCACCCTATTTGTGAACGACTTTGCTGTCCGTGGTCCTGAAACGTGACATGGAAGTGCATGCAAGTCCTCCATTAGGATCTGATAGTAGGATCTGTTGTTCTTGAAGATAGCAAAAGGTGCCTCATGTAACAGTGGGGTCCAAAAGTGTGAGACCATGTTACAAATCTGGGATGAAACTCATTTAACTAATTTAAATTGTGGTATTTTGAAAACAGACACACATAAGGGTAAAGAATAACCATTTCAGATTCTGCACATTTCTATTTCACCACTCACCAAACCAAACTCTTGAAGCTCAAGATGCTCTTTGAATCATCTCAGATCATGCTGGAGACCTTTTTTAAACAAACATGTTGAGTTCATGCAGCTCAAATGTTGCTGACATTAAACCAAAAGAGAGAGAAAACAAATACTAAGACATTCTGAAAGTCATACCCATCTTTTAGTTCAACATTTGTTGTGCTGTTCTAATCAAGACTTGTGGTCTGAGACTTTAGGGACACACTGTCCTTTGGGAACTTTAAGCATAATTACTTTGAAAATTGACTTCCCTCTCATCTGTCAACATAATCTAAACCCTCATTAAATGGAAAGGAAGCTTGCTCGCCACCTTTAATCTAAAGTCATTCCTCCTTTGTAAATTATTTCTATATATGTGTAAACAAGAAAAAGAGAGTCAAGAGAGGTGTTATTGGAATCTCAATGATAGCCCCAGCACAACAACGCTGTTAGTTGAATTAAGTTTTTTTATTCCTTAATAAAAGTAAAGGCCGTTAATGTTTAAGGGAGGTTAAAAGGATGAATTGAGTGCTGTTTGTTTTTATCAAACTGTGATAGTGAATGTTTGCCTCTTTTCAGTAATGGCTTTTAATAAAGCTTGTGTGTCCAATAGCACTCTTTTTCCTTTTTTTTTGGTTTGTTTTTTTAAATCATTTTCAATAACATTATTAAACAAAATTTGCCAACCTTGATAATAGCTAAAGTGCAACAATTAAAGTGCTTGTTTTTAGCACTTAAGTTATATGTTTTCGTTGATTTTGGTGGAGTATGGAGATGCAAAATAATTGAGCAATTTTGTTCTCACTTGACCTGTTTTTATTTTAGTTTATTTTTGTATTACTCTGAAATGGATTAATCTCAGAATTAATGCAAAAGTGATTGAGTTTATAAATTCGATTCATTAATGAAACGTAATACAAAGATTGAAAGACAGTTTTGGTCATTGAATGTGATTTGAAATATTGGTCTGGTACTGGTCTGGAAAGAGAGAGACAAGAGGGAGTGTGGAAAAATGACAGATGTGAGAAAGATTAGTTGAAGAATCAGTGACTCTGAATGTGTATGTACAACTGTGCATGTCTGGTGGGTTCGGTAAGGCAGTTTTCTCATGTACGGCTGTAGAAATTAATGACCAGCAGCACTCAGCTTTCTGCTTCACTTACTCCAGCTGGAAAGTTTACAAAACACTAAAGCTCTCATCATTTGTTTCACTTCATGTTTCTCTTAATGCTTTTCGTTTTAGTTTATCTGAGTGCTTTTATCTTTATGCCAAGGTTATAGTGTTATGGACAACTTCAGCAAAGGTTTTCCTGTATTTTTTCCTCAGCTGTGTCCACTCATATGGAGGGTGACGAGAAGATTCAGGTTTTACTCATGGTTGAGCGTGGAAGGTACAGTGAACTGGACACCTTACTCAATATCAGCACAGTCTTTTATGTTGCATTATGAGATTTAAGTAAACATACTAGACACTATTAAGATTTATTTATTTATTTTTGAAATAAATAAATTCAGACATATTAAACTGATCTAAATAGATTGACTGTAAATCTATTTATAATGTTACACAAATTTCTATTTCAAATTAATGCTGTTCTTTTGAACTTTCTATTCATTAAAGAATCTTGAAATAAAATGTGTCACAGTTTCCACAAGATATTAAGCAGCTCAACTGTTTTCAACATCGATGATGAGCACCAAATAATATTAGAATGATTTCTGAAAGATCATGTGACACTGAAGACTGGAGTAATGGCTGCTGAAAATCCAGCTTTGCATCACATTAATAAATTACATTTTAAAAATATATTCAAATAGAAAACAGCTATTTTAAAATGTAATACCATGTTACAATATTACTGTTTTTAACTATATGTTTATAAATAAATGCAGCCTTGATGCAACATAAGATACTTTTCAAAAACATTTTTAAAAATCTTACTGACCCCAAACTTTTGAACGGTAGTGTACAGTGAATGTCTTTTGAATTGTAATTTAATTTGGAAATGTTTTTTTTTTTTTTTTAAACACAGAACTGTGTACGTACATGGCATAACCAAGCAGGACTTTGCACTGTGGCACTCTTCCATTCAGTTGGCAGCTAGGACGGACGGTATGGCTCTCTGCAACCAGCAAATGAATAAAAATGATGTTCCTATAATCGTGGATAGCTGCATTGCTTTTGTCACCCAGTATGGTAAGTCGTTTATATTCCTATGAGATCTAATCATTTGTATTTCATGTTCTAATTTAAAAAAAAAAAAAAACATACGCATTTTTAAACTGTGTTATCTATAAAAAAAAAACAAGAACACTATCAATACTTGCAAATGAGTATCACAATTTTATTAGCAACGTTTCGGTCTCACGACCTTCATCAGGCATATACAACTATTCAAACTCAATCCCATTTAAACCAAAGAATTAGTGAGCATAAGAGTTCTATCAGAAGAAAAGATGTCAATGGCTCATTTGCGGCTCATTTAATATCTTCGAATCACGATGTGAGCTGTTTGGGATTTTTGTTTGGGATTTTTACCCTTCAGACTTTATCACCTAGGGGTATGAATGAAGAAGCATTATTTAATGTGATGTTATAAAGTTCATATTATTATTATTTTTTTCTCTATCTTTGATATTATGAATAATTATATGTTTGTAACCGTTTATGATGATGTGGTGTTAATTATGTATTCAGTCTCATTGAGCTTAATTGGTTACAAATAGATCTTTACGGTGATTGGTCATGTGATCATTTTAAATGGGATTGAGTATTTGAGTTTGAAAAGTTGTATATGCCTGATGAAGGTCGTGAGACCGAAACGTTGCTAATAAAATTGATACTCATTTGCAAGTAGTGATAGTGTGCAGGAGGTCCTTATTTTTTTTTTTGTGTTTTTTTTTAACCTACCATTTGGTCTTTTTTCCTACGCACCTATCACCTCCAGGTGTCAAGTCAAGTCATCTTCATTTATATAGCGCTTTTAACAATGGATTGTTTCAAAGCAGCTTTACAGAGATAAACATATAATTTAAGGTAACAGAGATTGTTTTGGCGTTATAGCGGTTCTTGAATAAAGTTATTTCCAGCTAAAGTTAATTTTGATTGATTCACCTCCGTCGAAATGATCAGACTTTAAACGCGAACCTGTGATTAACGCTGACGGCGTTCACATGCACATTCAGAATTGATTCTATAGTTATGTGCTTTTGAAAATATGTGCGCAGGTTTGTAATTCCATACAACCCATGCCTAAACAAACTACTTGTCTTGCCTATAAATTTTGATACAGAATTTTGTTTTATTTTATCACTTCGGGGTACGCGAACCGAAATTCACAACGCTTTAGTTTATCTGTAGAGTGGGAAAGGGATCCTCCATAGGTGTGCGATAGTGATTGCCAATATACTGTTATATTGACAGTAAAAGCAAAGCTCTTACTTTTGATCATTCCTCAGGTTTGTGTTATGAGGGAATCTACCAGAAGAACGGTGACCCGGGGCGTGTGGCCCAGCTCCTGCAGGGGTTTACCAAGGATGCTCGGGTTGTTAAGCTACGGGCTCAAGACCACCGGCTAGAGGATGTCACAGACACACTCAAGAGCTTCCTGTCTCACAGTGAAGATGCTTTATTGGCTAAAGAGCTGTACCCTTTTTGGATCTCTGCCCTTGGTAAGTTCTGCCAACCACTTAATCTGTTCCTGTGAACGAGCATTAATTTGTGTTTAATTGTAGATAAAACTACTCTAAAATCCAATTGGCTGTTATAGAATGTGCATTCAGTCGTTCTTTAGAATTAACGTCACTATTCTTTATGTACTTTACTGTAAGTACTGATACCACAATGAGAGTTTCATGTAAACAACACTGATACTAGTGAGTTTTAGAATGCGGCCTACACAAAAATGAATTCCATTTTTAGGAATCACTACTTAGGATTTTCTTCGTCATCAAATTTTTCATGGCTAAAAATCCACTACACTGCTAACGTATCTACAGAGGCGGCAGCCAATGAACATGAGGATTCTCTGTAATTTCAACACACACAAAAAAAAAACATAGAGGTGGTGACCCGCATCATACATAATCAAAACAATTATAACTATAGAAAATTACCTTGAATGCAGTCTTCATCTCATGTGAGTGTACAACATTCAGATGATTGATCACAAAAACAATTTATTTCTTAATGTGTAATACTTCAATCAGCACCAAACTACTGAATGCACCTTTAAGGGTCTTGTCTAATTTTTTTTTACTTTTTGTTGCATTTTTCAGGTTCTATCTTGCCATTTGTGTAAAATGCAAACCAAACTTTGTGTGGATACACAGTATATTTCTACATTAAAGGGTCAGAGGTTAAAGGGTTCTGTCATTAATCATCATGTTGTTCCACATCCGTAAGACTTTCGTTCATCTTTGGAACACAATTTATGATATTTTAATGAAATCTGAGTGTTTTCTGTTCCTTCCTCCATAGAGATCCAATGCAACTACCACATTTATGGTCCAGAAAGGTAGTAAAGACATCAGAGAAGTAATCCAATGGTTTAACCTCAATTTTATGAAGCGACTCGAGTGCTTTGTTTGCGCAAAAAACCCCCGTAATTAACCACTTTATTTACAAAATAATGTTATCCAAAGCATTCATGCAACAATGTCAGCTCTGGCATGAACACAAAACTCATGCGTTGTGGTGCTCTTGTGACCACGCTTTGCAGATCAACATTTTCGTAAATAAACTGGTAAATTATGTGTTTTTTTTGCACAAACGAAGCACTCGTGTCACTTTGTAAAATTGAGGTTGAACCACTGGAGTCACATGGATTAATGATGTCCTTACTACCATTCTGGACCTTGAAGGATGTAGTTGCATTGGATCTCTATGGAGGGACAGAAACCTCTCGGATTTCATTAAAAATATCTTCATTTGTGTTCCGAAGATGAACAAAAGTCTTACGGATGTGGAACGACACAAGGATGAGTAAATTATGACAGAATTAAAATGTTTGGGTGAACTAACGGTTTAATGAGTGTTTGTTTGTCCGTGAATCCAGATGAACAGGACGAGAAGATCAGAGTGCAGAAATATTCATCCTACATTCAGAGTTTACCAAAGGTCAACAGGTCAACCCTTGGTGCACTGCTGCAGCATTTGTACAGGTATTTTCTTCTTTTCGCAACAACAACAGTCTGCGATAACATCCTCTCAAGCCAGTAACATTTCCAGTTGGTATTTTGTTGATGTTTGAAGTCTGGTTAAATAGCTCACAGTAAACATGGCCACTCCAAACCCTCACTGGGTATGTCAGATTGCTCGAAATATTCCTGTAATGACTGTAATTGTTTGAAGAAGGCTTAATTGGCCCTTTTGGCATATTTGGAGTGTAGCCTAACATTTCCCCCATGATGTACAATAATCGTTTTGTTGTCTTCAGGTCTACACAGCATTTGCACCTGCCTGTTTTGTTGTTGTTGCTTATATATGCTTTCATTTAAATCTACTCACTTCCTGTCACAGCCTTAATAAAACTACCTTAAAGTTGTGCACACAATAACACCATGCCAACAAAAGAGGGCTCATTCAGTGAATTCAGAAGTGTATATATGCATTTACTTGTATGGATGCTGTGTGTTTACTCATCTATGATTTATGTAGGTCTTTTTTCCACCAGTATTCAAATATTTATGCACATATATTACGTCTGTACAGGATCCAGAGGTGCTCGCACATCAACCAGATGAGCACGCAGAAGCTGGCATGTGTTTTCTCCTCGTGCCTGTTTCAAACAGAGGGACACACGGCTCAGGAGACCCGCGTGGTGGAGGACCTCATCAACAATTACATCCAGCTCTTCTCTGTGAGTTAAACGTGTGTCCTCTCTCAGGATTCAGACCTAGTTGATCTCTGTCTATTGATTCCCGAGGGCCTGCTAAATGTGAGACTGCTCCAATATTCACTTCCCTCATATTCATAGCATCATATTCACGGTATGAGAGCCAAAATACATTTTCACAGCGCTGGTGTTATGATTTCACAGGTGTGTGTGCTGTTAATTCATTATTTATACCGTTATAACCCTTTTGTTAGTACACGTGAGAGTTGATTTAGTTATTATGGTTCTGCTTCATTAGTAGTCTCTTACAGAAGAATCTGATCCTGATGCAAGAAATAGTATCTTGTCAGTTGTAATTATTGCTCATGAAAATACATGACTGATGAACAACAGGCCTGTCTGTGTCGAACCCCTCATTTGAAGAGGGCGATATCATACTGGCAAGCTGTGGCTGTTTACCCATTACAGAGTATATGACAAAATCCATGGTGCTATGAACACAAGCATTTCCATTCAACACCACGAAATGCGCAGCTCTAGTATAAGTGTGTGAAGAAGGGGACGGTGTTCGTGTTGCACTTGGACGCTTGCCTCTGTAATGGGATTTACAGTGCTGCGCTGTGCTAATTCCCCTCTCAGCACGCTCATACTTTCATAGTTCCCCTGGCTTCACACATACACGCACTTGTACTTTTAGAGAGAAGGAAAGAAGGAGAGCGTTTGAAACGTGAAGTTTAGTTCGACAAATAGCCATAATCTAGAGAAAAATATGTGAAATTCCACTGAAGTAATGTAGCATAACATGACATGCAGGTGAAAATTAAGTTTACTATACACATAAACGTGTTTTGTTTTTGTTACAAATGAGCCATCTTCTCAGTTTTTTATCATTCTGCAAAGTAAATATCTCAATTTTATCAACCCTTTAATAAAATGTAACCTTTTTCTCCACAGTCCTAATGTTATGATCAATTATGTATATTTCCACCTAAATAAATAATGTTAAAATGCTATATTATTTTGTCTACATACACTACCGTTTAAAAAACTTTTTTTAAAGAAATGAATATGGATTTTCTGCAAGGATGAGTTAAATGTATCAAAAGTGGCAGTAAAGACTTTCTTTAAATTATCTATTTCAAATCAGTTCTGTTCTCTAGAACGTTCTATTCATAAAATAATTCTGAAAAAAGCGTATCGTGGTTTCCACAACTATTAAGCACCACTAATGTTCTCAACATTGATAATAAGAAATGTTTCTTGAGAAGCAAATCAGCATATTAGAATGATTTCTGAAGGATCATGTGACACTGAAGACTGGAGTAATGATGTTGAAAACTCAGCTTTGCCATCACAGGAGTATATTACATTTAAAAAAATATTCACATAGAATACAATATGACTATTTTTACTAGATTTCTGATCAGATAAATGCAGCCTTGATGCAGAATAAGAGACTTTGGTAATGCTTTACTTAAAGCCTTTTTGTTCAATGCATTATAAGGGTATTCATAATGTACGTTGTAATGCATTATATTTTCAAAAATAATTAACCAAATTAAAATGCATTAGAATATTCAAAGATTCCTTAATGCATTATATGTTCTAATGGTGTATTATAACTGTGATTACATGATACCATTCAATGCATAATAAGGTGCATACAAGCCATAATTAATGCATTAAAAATACTTGTATAATGCATTATACATAAAGGCTTTAAGTGAAGTGTTATCGAGACTTCTTTCAAAAACATTAAAACATCTTACTGACCCCAAACTTTTGAACAGTAATTAAATAAAACATTTGTTGAGATGACATTTAACAGTGTTAGTAGTGTTTTGAAATATAGCTTTAAGTGAGCATTAGATGATGGCAAAGGTAATCTAAATGTAAAAACAGGGTAAATGAACGTGTAAAGTTAAATATCTACTTCAACTCTTAAGTTTTCTGATGTGCCATTTTAAACAAGTCATCTTGTGGGACGCATTTTGAGTAGTTGAAATGGCCTGACTTTGCTGTTGGGGATGTGAGCAGGTCTGTTTACTGTGCACAGGGGCTTTAATCTCTGTTTATCTGTGTGGGTCCATTAAAACAGGTCAATGAAGAGCAGGTTAGGCAAATGGAGAAAGAAAACAGCTTTATCACCAGGTGGAAGGATACCACAGTAAGTCACCCCTTTTAACCTCTCTGTTAAATAGGTGCTGGTGTGAGAGATTTTTATAGAGCATGATGTTACAGTCCATAAATGTGTGTGTGTTTGGCTTTTAACCTGTTTGTGTTTGCATATATGTGTGTATGTTTTCACAGGTCACATAATCAGTTTGACCTGTATTGGTATTGTTTTGAGCAAATTAGAGCAAACGTCAAGCTCTTTGTGCTACCTAACCTTTCCGTCTCCTGCTTTATACCTTTCTGGCACCACAAGGAACAATTTGTTCAGATAAGCTGAAAACAAATTAATCTTCCTTTGTTTGCTGCTGTCCAAGTTTAAAAAGTTTCTGTGTATATGTTCAAGTTGGGGCAAGGACAGTGTTTGAGCTGACCCATGGAAAAATCTTGAAGCATTTGGAAATTCGGTAACATTTTACAATAAGGTTTCATTAGTTAACTACATTAGTTAATATGAACTAATAATGAACTGCACTTCTACAGCATTTATTAATCTTAGTTCATGTTAATTTCAACATTTACTAATCCATTATTAAAATCAACAGTTTTATTTGTTAACATTAGCTAATGCACTAAGTTACATGAACAACGAACGACTACTTTTTTTTTAAAACTAATATTAACAAAGTTTAACAAATACAGTAACAAATTTGTTGCTCATTGTTTGTTCATGTTAGTTAATACATTAACTAATGTTAACAAATTAAACCATATTTTTGTCATGTATTTTCCACAAATTTAATAGATCTAGACAGTACATAAATGTCATGTTATTGGCCCATTTATGTATGAAAAACTCTTCAAGCATTTAAGCAAAAGCCTTTAGATCGGTGGTTCTCAACCTTTTTAACTCAGTGGCCACCCATTGTCCAACACATTATTCTAATACACATTTAATACACATTATCCCTTCATGTTAGCTAAGATATTTTCTCTAATATTTACAGATAATAATTTGTTTTAATCATTTTGTTATTTAAGGTTCTGATTCTGTATTTTCTCCAATAAAAACAATTTAGTTATTAAATTCTAGTTATTGAGGAGGGAAAAAAATGAAATGCAGTTTTTGGCATATACAAGTTATCTTTTTATATTTAATTAAATCATTTTAAGCCCCTCGGAAATTTGCTTAGGCCCCAGTGGGTCGGGAACCACTTCTTTAAATCAAATGGTCTGTGAGAAACATGTATTCGGCTAATTGTGTCCAAACATTCGACTGGTACTATACCTTGGGTGCAAAAATAACCATGTTTTGCTGTATGAATCAGAATATCCTGAATAAGAGTGTTTATACACTGTTCTTATAGAATGTTACAGTAGCATATGTGTCATTTACGCTACATTTAAATACATTTTGCCAAAGCAGTTTAGAAAGGAGGCTTTAATCTCTGGTTTACATGAGCTAAGATGTTTGCCAGCTTTTGCTGTGTAATGCGGCTAAATGATGTGTGGGACTCCAGCTGTGTGTCATTTAGTCAGACACACACAGACGCTGGTCTGAACTGAATGGGCTGTTGATTGCTTTTGTGTTATCCATAAAGACTGCTGTATACTGTTTCTTAGAAAAGCTGTGTTCAATCTTTCTTTCTTTCTTTCTTTCTTTCTTTCTTTCTTTCTTTCTTTCTTTCTTTCTTTCTTTCTTTCTTTCTTTCTTTCTTTCTTTCTTTCTTTCTTTCTTTCTTTCTTTCTTTCTTTCTTTCTTTCTTTCTTTCTTTCTTTTCTTTACATTTATATAAATTAAAGGGATAGTTCACCCAAAAATGAAAATTAGCCCATGATTTACTCACCCTGAAGCCACCCTAGGTGTATATGACATTCTTTCAGACGAATACAATCAGAGTTATATTACAAAATGTCCTTGCTCTTCCAAGCTTTATAATGGCATTGAATTGCTGTTTCTGTTTTAAAGTCCATAAAAGTGAATCTATCCATCATATACAAACTCCTCACGGCTCCGGGGGGTTAATAAAGGCCTTCTGAAGTGAAGCGATGCGTTTGTGTAAGAAAAATATCCATTTTTAAAACTTTATAAAGTAAAATAACTAGCTTCCGGCCAAACGAACATATGGATTGCACACAAGTCTAAAGCGCAACTTATGAGAGTAATGCAACATACTGCTGATATTTGGGCTACGCCATGATGCACTACGCTACTTCCGACGTCACAAGTTTGGGCGCAAGTAGACTGCGTATGGCCGTTTGGTGGGAAGCTTTGTAACGTGTTAAATATGAATATTTTTCTTACACAAACTCATCGCTTCACTTCAGAAGGCCTTTGTTAACCCCCCGGAGCCGTGTAGAGCACTTTCATGATGGATGGATGCACTTTTATGGACTTCAAAAGAGAAACAGCCATTCACTGCCATTATAAAGATTGACTGAGTAAATCATGGGCTAATTTTAATTTTTGGGTGAACTATCCCTATAAGTATGTATTTAAATCTTAAGTCTTGTGTGTTTTGTCTCTCTGTGTGTACCTGTGTTTGCAGTTCTCTCCTGCTGGTGACCTGATATTTGAAGTCTACTTGGAAAAAAAGGAGCCAGAGAAGTGCTGTTTAATCAAGGTTTGTTTCCCTTTCTCGCTTTCTGTGGTGTGTATGTGTGTGTGTGTGTGTGTGTGTGTGTGTGTGACTGTCTGGCTGTCTGTGTGTCTGAACCTAGAGGGTATTCTGCCACAGACTAAATCAAACTGCAGTTAATCAAAGGCATGTTTGATTTAATTGTGAGAGTAATTGTGTTTTATCAGTATTCAAGATAAACCTCAGTTAATAGAGGTTGTTTCAGAGTGTTTTTTTCCTCTTGACACTTCTTTGATATCTTTTTTCCTATTTTCCTTCAATTTTCCTCCGGCAAACGTAGATAAATCCTTTTGAACAAGGAAATGAAGTCTTGAACATTTAAAAAACACTGACAACAGATTGATACCGATGTCTGTCTCTATAAGGTGTCTCCCAGTATGAGGTCAGATGAGCTTGCCGTCTGCACTCTGGAGATGAAGGGGAAGGAGGTCAAAGCTCAAGATCTCTGGACCACTTTTGAGGTCATTGAGAATGGAGAGATGGGTAGGGTTACAATGCTGTTAAATCTTACAAATACACTAGAAACTATTGAAATCAAAACGTAAATTTAACTTATGAATGAGTTATTTTTTTTAGCATATTATTAGAGCATTTAACGATGTTCCTCCTAAAGCCCACGCACACATTAAAATGTGAAAAGTGAATGAGCATGATTAGTACTATTATTATTTCATGGTGGTTATTATGAGAAACTATTAACAGATTGTGATGGCATTGGTGGGAGGGGGAGACAGGTGGTGCAAGAGTGATTTTTGCCAATAGCGAGCATTGTGTTTTCCTTTTTACAAATTACAACTTGATAATGGATCTATTTTGCACTTGAGTGTGTTTTCTAATCATAGTCAGATTGGCTGGCGATAATTACAAATTTGCACTATATAATTATGCTTGTGTGGAGGACAAACCCAAAGCAAAAACAGTTTGTTAGAGGGTGGTGATGATGAGAAGGATTCTTTTTTTCTCTCTCTTTACGTTATCTGTATGTGTTATTTTTGTATTTTCAAGTGAAGTGATGTAAGAATATACAGTCCTACACATTAATTTTTGAGATTCTAGAGAGTCTTTTAAAAGTTTTTAAACCTTTTTGGCCAGAAACATACTCTACACATGTACACAAATGCCCGTCCACTGCATTTCAACACGCGTTTTATTGTACGTACTTATATGAATTGTGCCCTGACACTTTTTTGCAGCACAATGAAGTGTGAAATCGAGCTTGCGCAGCTAGAAGCGTTTGTTCACATTTTGCATAGCGTATGTTTCTGGCCTTTCTATTTCGTGGAGTCGCAGTCAATTATGAAACAAATCAGATGGAGATTTGCATTCACTTATCCTACCTATCATTTCTCTCTGTGCTCAGAGCGGCCCTTACACTACAAAGAAAGGATTCTGGAGCAGGTATTGGAGTGGAGCTCTCTGGAGGATCCCAGCTCAGCCTTCCTGCTCATTAAGAAATACTCTGGTTCTAGAATGACAGATTCCAACTCGGGTACCAACAATGAATTTCTTAATGCACCCTAGCAGATCGCTCCAAACTATGATTAACAAATGAAACAACTATATGGATCTACATTTACAGTCATTGTTTCTTTGGAAGATCAGCTCCTGGTTATGCTTTAGAACGGTGCTTGATTTTACTATATATCATATTTGTCCAGCCTTGACAATATTCAGCATGTCTCAGTATATATGTATTCTATATTTACTAAATGAACACAAGGAAGAAGGATAACTATTCAATAACTTTCATGTTTATGCATCAATAAAACAGTACAGTTCACATATTTTTAGTAAAATACTAAAATGAACATTTTCAGATGAGGACCAAAACAAAACGTTGAATTAGAGTAAAACATTTTAGGACTGATTCCTGGAAATGAATTAGAATAGATGACGTTAAAGCCTTTTTCGCTAGTGAGGTTTAAATAAGCAACGCTATTAAAACTGGAGACATCTGTCTTATGTTTATTTTAATAATGGAACATCCCACATGGAGACTCCCGTGAACATTTTTCAGTGATTACGCGAATTAATCACTGAATTCAGGGTTTAAAATGGATTAACTGGCCATCAAAATCATTGTGAATATACTGTGAATATTTGATAAATCACCCAGTCTTAGTTACTACCAGTCATAAAGTTTTCTGATACTGGCCTAATTTCATAACTTTTTACAGTCTCAGTACCAATTTCCTGATGAATTTTTCACTCTTGATGATGAATGGCGTACTTGCAGAAAAGCAAAGCAGAGAGTGCATTTACGCTCTTTTTCGGTTTCCTATGGAAACCATCAGTAACGGAAGAAATCATAATTTTGTACCTGCGCTGAGTAATAGCTTCTCTCCATGCCTCACTAAAGATATTAATATATATTAAGCAGTGCTGTTATGCAAAGGTTTATTCATTTGCCAGGA
The DNA here is from genome assembly GCF_029890125.1 of Rhinichthys klamathensis goyatoka. Lineage (NCBI taxonomy): Eukaryota > Metazoa > Chordata > Actinopteri > Cypriniformes > Leuciscidae > Rhinichthys > Rhinichthys klamathensis. The sequence continues at coordinate 2,277,481 of NW_026606695.1, read as the reverse complement.
TGTGTAATTGCTAGACTCGCAAATGTGTTAAGCTGGAAATGTGTTGCAGTGGAGATTTCAACTTTAGACATTTTAAAAATGTATGACAGTTGGCATAGTGGGGGCCGCAGTGGTGCAATGCAACAGTATACCTACAGTTTGTATGTTCTGTGTCTCATAAATAGTTTATAGTATGACTCAATATGTTTTCTGTGTGTTCTTCTGTGTTTGTGACAGATAAACTGAAAGATTTCATTAAAGGAGAGCAACTCAAATTCAAAGATGGTTCCTCCAAACTGCTATTGGGGAATAAGTTTCAGGACCGATACCTGGTTCTACAAGACAAAAAACTGCTGTTATACAAGGACATAAAAGTATGTCTCTTACATTTTCACTTTTAATTCCAAGTCTCTTTCTTTTAACAAATCAATTGTTCTGTAGGGTCTTTTAAGTATCTCTGCTCATGGTAATATTTTAATATCTCCATCCCCACTGTTCATCAGGATCAACCTCTACACAGTATTGCGCCTCGCCAGCAGTCCGTCAGCAGTTGCCAGTTTACCAAATTAGATTTTCCAGCATGGCATTTTATATTATCTCTGTTTGTTTTCTTAGCATGCATTTACAGATGAAATAGTAATTAAAAAACACAGCGGATGTGAAATTACCTGCTTTGGGCCAATCGCAGGGGCCCACTTGTAATAAGCGTGGAAGAAGAAAAAAAGGAAACAAATAGACCCATAATGGCTATTTTCATTTAGAATTAAAGTAATGTGGGATGTATACCCCCTGAAATGAGTACAGTGATGTAAACAACTGCAGTCTGTTAGGTTTTTCTTCTCCTCATACTTACTTTATTCACTCCGTGCGCATGCCGATCTGCTCTTCCTCGGGGGCACATGCTCCGTGAGCTAAGACACAGTCTCCTAAAGAGTGCAATATGTGTTAATAACTGATATTTGAGCAAAGTGTGAGGACGTGTGTGTGTGTGTGTGTGTGTGAGTGAGACCGGGAGGGAAGGCGGAGAGGCGAAGACACTCTGAATGAAGGCTGTTCTTTCTTTAATTAGTGTAATTTCTGGCTGCTGCAGAATATTCAGCTAATTATCAAGTGAAGAAGGTGGGAATTGGCTGTGAAGCAGAAATTTAATTGATATTCTGATGCCTTTGTTTTCTGTTTCTTGCAAGTTAGGATCCTCGGTTAGATCTCATTTTGCCGTCGTTGATGTGCTCGCCTATGCCGCTCGTGTTTTGCAGTGCATTACATACGAAGTACATCCCTTCCAGGCAACAACAACAGCGTTGTCGGCGCATGCTAGTTTACACAGTGCCCTTGGGCTCCCAACAGCTGTAAACAGGAAATTGCCGTTTTTCCCCTTTTGATTCAAGTGAATGAGCTGGGGGAAATAAAGCAGTTTTTTTCTTTCACTCCACTTTTCTGCAAACAGCATTTTAACCAGTTTTAGTACCTGGTGACTGTTTAGAAAGGTTTCGAACAGATATATTGCATTATTAGGTAGCACTTTAACCCTAACCCTATAGTAAGGACATGTAGTTAATTAATTAATATTACTCAGTACTTAAATGTGTTATTACACTGTAACAAGGACATCTCAAAAGTGTAACCCATTATTACATACATAATATGTGTAGATACAGCATTATTTAAAATTAAAGCTCTGTTGATTTTGAAACATGTGCCATTGTTTCCACAGAGTACCAAGCCAGAAAGAGAGGCTTCATTAAAGTCAATTAAATGTTACTTGGGGCTACGAAGGAAGTTGAAACCAACAAGCAGGTAAATGGTCTCAAGTATTTATCTAGTGCTATACCACACAAAAAAAGCAGTTATTCTCTTTTTACATTTAGCAAAAATGTTACCTAATTGCATCTTGCTCAAGTTCATTTAGCAAACTGGTGCCTTTTGTAACAAAGTTTCCAAACCCTCTTTATAATCCTTATTTTAATCCACGTAGAGCCCACAAACTATTTTACGAAACAAGTTATTCAAAATTAGTGCTGCCACTTTGAAAGACGAGACATATTAATATTCCTACATGTGTAATTAAGATCGATTCATAAATGTTCTGACATTAACTCTAGGTTCATGTTTAAATGAGCTCCTAGTTCAGTCTTTATCTTGTGTGCCAAACACGCAGAGCAGCTTGGTTTAGTGCCAAATCCCCCCCTCAGAAACAAGACTATCACAGTCAATCCGAAAGCAGATTTATATCTCACAATTACAAAATTCATTAAACGTAATTTAGCAAATACACTGTACTGTGTTTTTCTCTCTCCTACTGGGGAAATTGTTAACTGTGGATTTGTTTCATTTCAGTAATGTTGCGTTTTTGTAATTTATGGCTGTTGTGTAATTTATGAGTGCGCTGAAGTCTTTGTTGCTAATGATCATTTATTCATAATTTTCCTTGTGAATGTATCCACGGCATGATTTTTACAATAGCATTTTATCCCAAATGACTTCCAATCTGTTCTCGCATGTTATTTGTTACATTGAGGTATCGGCATGCAAACTATTTAGCTTTTTTCAGTCTGAGGGTGTTTCTTCAACTATAGCACTTTTGTTCCTGTGGACTTTAAAAAAATAAACTCTCTTAGGCCTTGTCCACACTAAGGGGCCGTTCACACAGAACGCGTCTTTGCATCTAAGTGAGAGACACAGCACTCAGGAATGGTTTAAAAAAACACAGCTCCGAAAATACGTGAAAATGCGCTTTTGATACGTGATGCAATAACGGAAATAACAGGAATAGATAGCTACAGCAGAATATAAAACGTGTTCTGTGTGAACGGCTCCTAATACGTTTTTGTTTTTAAGGGCCTTTCATCCACACTGAGACAAAGATGAAGCCGTTTGAAAATGTTCTCACTAGCGGATACATTTTAAAACTCTGTTTTCGCGTGTAGACTGTGAAAAGGTTTTTGAAAACGATGACACATTTAGTCATGTGACGCATATTGTACCCATAGATCTCTATGGTTATACCGGCATTGTTGTGCCTGCTATGAACTTTCATAGTGTTGCTAAACAGAAATGTTCTACATGAATCTTCATATTACATTCCTGCAAAGATGACTGAAAATGTACTCGTAATTTCAGTCCTGTGGCAAAACTTGATGACAGTTGTGTTTTAGACCATATGATTTTGAGTGTGACCTGGACACAACAGTGAGTGGTGAGATATTTCGCTAATAAAATGACGCCAAAAGGATAGCGTAAGAACTTTATTATGTCTGGTCTCTCTGTATCATCTTGTGAGCTTTTATTACGTTTCACGCATGCATAGTAAGGTGATTTAAGCATTTCAAGCATTTCAGTGTGGATGAGCAACTTTTGGAAAACCCTAGTTTTGAAAAGAAAATGCTGTTTTCAAATGTATCCGTATAAATGTAGAAGTAGCCTTAAAACACATCTTCACACAACAGTGGACATACATGCATCACAGGAACCATCATGAATATTCCTACCACAGTGTCTCATGCAGGTAAATAACCCAAGATAACATGGGCATTAATTACAAATTTCTTTCCCAGAAATTCCTAACTCGTGGTAAAGAATTTGTTGCCACTATTTAGCTAAATTAAAAGGAGGGAACAAATTAATACAACCAAAACAAATTAATAATATGTGGCCATGAATTAAAAACTTGTGGGAACGAATAATTAATCCAACGTGGCCACGATTTACCTAAACCAAGGGAATTAATCAAAGGTTGACACGATTTAACTAAAATAAATTAATATGTGGCCACAAATTAAGTTGTGGGAGCGAATTCTTAATTTGTTTTGTTCATACATTGAATTTTTTGTACTCTATGCGCACAGCTGGGTAATATATATATATTTTTTACACTTATGTTACAATTATTGTACAGCTTGATTGGAAACCAAATAACGTGATTTGCACATATCACATGGAATTTTTGTTCATCTCTGAATTTTTTTCTCTCTTTATTTTGTTGACAAATCTCATGTTTCATAATATATCTCAAGCAAGCTCTTCACAGACAATGTTGTCTCATTGGTACACAGACACACTAACTTTTGATGAAACTTTAATAGAAGCAGAAGTGTTTATTGTTGTGGAAATTAAGTGAAAACAGAAGACAGGAGTAATAATTTATATAAATCATTTGCACATAATAAATATTGATATGATTTGGTTATTTCATTCTTTCTTGAGAGAATCCGTTTTAAATGTATGTTTATACTGGATTTTCAGAGTAAACTAATAAAATCAACACATAAAAGAAATTTGAAAAGTAGCAAAAAGGAAAAAAAAGTTTAAATGTTTTTTAAATGTATTTATTATTATTCAAAAAGCACCAGGGACAAAGTGTCAGAAGTTGAAGAAACACATTATGTGTGGAAACTTTTGTGGAAATAACAGCTTTTTTTTCCAGCCACAATCTAAAATGCTGTGTGTGAGGTCAGAAAAGATTTTGAACCATTTAGACCATGTACCATGAATTAAATAAATTAACGAGAAGTAGGTCAGCAAAAAAGTTACATCTGTAAGAGAGTAAAGTATAACAGGGCATGTAGCATTGATATAAATCTCTTACACAAGCAAAATAGGTCATCGTTTCTATTATGCTTGTCTGCTGGCTGCGAAAGTTAAGCTGAATTTAATGTTATCTTAGCACTTTAGAGGTTTTCGAGAGGTCAGACTTTGGTACCATCAGGAAAAAGCTGAATATAGTTGATGTGGAGAACCTGAATGAAATGCTGTGAAACTAATGCGATACTTTTTGTTGTTTTTCTGACAAATTTTCAACAGTTGGGGATTTACTGTTTATACTGAAAAGCAGCAGTGGTAAGTGCAATTAACTCTGTTCCTAATTGCTCATTCAATCACACGCTTCAGCACTGTTTTTAAGAAAAACATTTAGCTGGAACTGGATAATACCTCCCCTTTTTAATATACCAGCCTGAAACGTACTAAGGTTTTGTACAACTTAGTACTTGAAGTACAGAACTGCATGACTGAATTTCAAATAGGACACTTAAGTGCTTCAGTGTTCTGACTGTATGCATTTTCATCCTCCCTGAAAAAGGTATTTCTGCTGTAAAGGGAATGATTCTCAGCAGGACTGGGTCACCTCCATTATCAGAGTGAAGGTGAGCTTTCTTCTTTCTAAGTGCTGATAATGTGCAGTTAACATTGTTAAAAAATGGGCACGTTAAGAGGTTTTCTAATGCAATTTTTAGATGTACTATTCCACATCTGGAAATGCTTCATTTTAGCAACCAAAAATGAGGCATTTCTTCCTTCATAAAGTACCATGATATTACCTTTCCCTTTTATTCCTTTTTTTTTTGGACATATAATGTATTCTGCAAAGCACCTTGGAGTACCATAAATACCATTGTACATGAATATGGTTTACATGGTATTAGCATCTGGTGCTATCACTGCACTATATACACTCACCTAAAGGATTATTAGGAACACCTGTTCAATTTCTCATTAATGCGATTATCTAATCAACCAATCACATGGCAGTTGCTTCAATGCATTTAGCGGTGTGGTCCTGGTCAAGACAATCTCCTGAACTCCAAACTGAATGTCAGAATGGGAAAGAAAGGTGATTTAAGCAATTTTGAGCGTGGCATGGTTGTTGGTGCCAGACGGGCCGGTCTGAGTATTTCACAATCTGCTCAGTTACTGGGATTTTCACGCACAACCATTTCTAGGGTTTACAAATAATGGTGTGAAAAGGGAAAAACATCCAGTATGCGGCAGTCCTGTGGGCGAAAATGCCTTGTTGATGCTAGAGGTCAGAGGAGAATGGGCCGACTGATTCAAGCTGATAGAAGAGCAACTTTGACTGAAATAACCACTCGTTACAACCGAGGTATGCAGCAAAGCATTTGTGAAGCCACAACACGCACAACCTTGAGGCGGATGGGCTACAACAGCAGAAGACCCCACCGGGTACCACTCATGTCCACTACAAATAGGAAAAAGAGGCTACAATTTGCAAGAACTCACCAAAATTGGACAGTTGAAGACTGGAAAAATGTTGCCTGGTCTGATGAGTCTCGATTTCTGTTGAGACATTCAGATGGTAGAGTCAGAATTTGGCGTAAACAGAATGAGAACATGGATCCATCATGCCTTGTTTAAATGCCACGGCCTACCTGAGCATTGTTTCTGACCATGTCCATCCCTTTATGGCCACCATGTACCCATCCTCTGATGGCTACTTCCAACAGGATAATGCACCATGTCACAAAGCTCGAATCATTTCAAATTGGTTTCTTGAACATGACAATGAGTTCACTGTGCTAAAATGGCCCCCACAGTCACCAGATCTCAACCCAATAGAGCATCTTTGGGATGTGGTGGAACGGGAGCTTCCTTTCACATGGATGTGCATCCCACAAATCTCCATCAACTGCGAGATGCTATCCTATCAATATGGACCAACATGTCTAAAGAATGCTTTCAGCACCCTGTTGAATCAATGCCACGTAGAATTAAGGCAGTTCTGAAGGCGAAAGGGGGTCAAACACAGTATTAGTATGGTGTTCCTAATAATCCTTTAGGTGAGTGTGTGTGTATATATATATATATATATATATTTATGTGTATATATATATGTGCATATGTATGTGTGTATATATATATATATATATGTATCTATGTATGTGTGTGTGTGTGTGTACGTATATATATCTATATATATACACACACATATATATATGTGTGTGTGTGTGTATATATATATATATATATATATATATATATATGTGTGTGTGTGTGTGTGTGTGTTCTTGCAGATAATAAAATGTTAATTAAAAAAAGTACTTAAAGAGAGAACTTTGTGCACTTCGTAATAATGTCAAATTAAAAGTTTTATTTTAAAGTACATTTTAAATCTTTGTTTTAATAATCTTTTTGTTGTGCTTTAAACAGTCCACTTATTGTTTACTTATTGTATCAAGTGTGGAATACATTATTATAATTTAAACAGTAATGTGATATTCAATATTAAATTCAAAGTTAATATATTTTTAAATGAACAAAATTGCAACTTCATCGTTACAAATGTGTGATGACAAATATATCTGAATACAATACAGCCATGTTTCAATATAAATTGCAATAAGGTCAATTTAGTTTTCCATTAATGCCTGTCAATACATTTCGCAGTAAAACCATATTTCAGAAACAATATAAGTAATTATGAAATTACATATACAGATGTACATAAGTGGGTCAAAGAACACTATTATATTAAGCTAATTGTGTTTAATATAAACGTGTCTGGAAACATTACATTATTTTGCACTTAAGTAATGTGTAATATTTCCATAATAAGTACTCTTTTTTTTATTTTTTATAATGCTGCATTTCCTTTTTCCAGAGAAAGTTATAAGAAAACTAGCCTTGAGAATTGAGGGAATGTTTTCAAGGTTATCCTCCATGAGTATAAATCACATTATCCGGAAAGGTCTTTTAGCTGAAATAAGGTCATGCAGACTGCCACAATAACACTGGTTCCAGCAGACTCCTCTTTAGACAAGCTGGGCACTAGTACACGCTGAGGGCCTGACTCAGCTGATTCAGTATTAATAACTTAAACCAAAGGCAAGAGATGGCAGAGGAGTAGATGATTTAGCCATTGTTTAGATCTCTCCTTCAATCCGCTAACCCTCTCAGATTTTTCCTGCACCTCTCTTCGGTTCCTAATGCCTCATCCTTATCTACTTCCTACAGGTTCACTATTTTCATTGTTGAGGTTTATTCTTGCTTTTGTGGTTTTGAACTGATACGAGGGAGGAAAATAAAGCACTTCAGTTCTTAATTTTTTTTTTTCCTATTCCGGGGAGGTGGGGCGCAGAGAGGTTTTCTCGAGTTTTTTCCCCCCCCAGGCGGTAGAGTAAATGAGGAGTTGAGGGCATGTACCATAATTCACTGTACATATTGTTGTGTCTCATTATTACATGTGCTAAAAGTGGTCGTGGAGTCCATGCAGGTAGATTAATTGAGACTCTGTGCTCTGAGACTCTTGTAACCTCTCGCTGCTTCCATTTCACCCAGCGTTCTGCTTGGCATGGTTTCCATAGAAACTGGAGAGCAGTGCTGGGTAGGTAAAGGAACAGGCAGATGAGACCTTCTGCTGCTAAAATGAGAATGTACTGTAGACGTGAAGAACAACTCAAAGGCCATAAAGTCACAGTGGAAAAGTATGAGCTGTCTCAGCGAGTGTTAAGCTCAGGAATAGGTCTAGAATGTTCTAGCACATTTGTGTTCCTACATCACTAAGGTCAGAAAGTTAGTGTTAGTTAGAGCTGCTTGAGAATATATGGAAGTTTTTTGTCTTTGTCTTGCCTGAGACTTAAAGCTTAATAGTAAGGTATACGTTTTCTGTCTGAAACCCTTTTTTTTTACCCTAAGTTCCCACTGTCATGGAAAATATCGAAACATCAGGCAAAATTTGGATTTATAGGCCTAGAAATGTCATGCAAATGAATAAAATCCTCTAGTAATTTCTATAACTTGGAAGACAGTACTATAATGATTTTCCTCATATATTGTTGAGTCTGTTTTACTAAATAGTTTCATTCTAATGTCACTAATATTTTCATACTAAATTATCTATTTGCATACTTGCACACTGTGATTGGCTTTTCGTTGCATTCTCAGCTGACAACTTATACTACCGTTAAAAAGTCTGGGTATTTTGAAAGTAGTCTTGTATGTTCAGCAAGGCTGCATTTTTTTTTTAATCAACAAATTTGAAATATTATTGCAATTTAAAGTAACTGTTTTCTATGTTAATATTTTATAAAATATAATTTAGTCCTGTGATGGCAAAGCTGAATTTTCAGCATCATTTCTCCAGTCTTCAGTGTCACATGATCCTTCAGAAATCATTCTAATATGCTGATTTTATGAAGAAACATTTCTTATTATTTTAACAGTTATTATATATAACAGTGGTGCTGGTATAGATTTTTGTGGAAACAGTGATCAAAAAACATTTTCAGGATTCTTGGATAAATAGAAAGTTCAAAGGAACAGCGTTTATTTAAAAATTGACATCTTTTATGTCTTTACTGTCATTTTTGATCAATTAAATGTAATCAAAAGAAAAAAATGACTGGCCCCAATCTTTTGGTAGGTTATGACAAGTTTATATACTTTTAGTGTTTTGCGACACTAATAGATTGCAAATCTATTTTTCATTTTAGTTATGCTCACCTGTAAAATATTTGATGGACCCTTTTCACATACTGTGGTGATTTGTTTCCACAGTTGTCAACATCAAGTTTTTCATATACTGTATATATATATATATATATATATATATATATATATATATATATATATATATTTATTTATATTTATTTATCACGCTACACTTTGTGTTATATTACCTCGGCAGTGAATTGCAAAAAATTAATTAACACTGCTGCGTGAGTGTTTCTAATACAATGGCTGGGAGTGATGGCAGATTTCTCATCATTCTCTGGTCTGACTGCTGTAATCATTCTCTCGATTTTTTTGATACTCTTTTGGAAAGTCGTGGAAACATTATTATGGATTTTTCTTTTTCTTTTCTAGTGGAGCAAATGGGAAAACGAAGAGTATATTTGCTGTTGACTCCCATTCACCACTAGCCTAGAAATCTAGACGCACCCTAGCGGCAGCAAAAATCATTTCGCTGCCAGTGTGGTCTAGCAACTCTCCATAGACGTTTTAGCTGGAAAAACCAAAAACTGGTCAGGCCAATCACATCGTGTATAGAGTTGGTGGGCGGGCTTAACACAATGACGGCAGAGTTGCGACGGTCAGAGCAAGCTCGGACATATTCGGTTTGAAGTCATTCATCCTCGGATGCGGCGCCGCGCGCGCTGTTACAAAAAAGCTGTGGCGAAACGATCAACTTGTCATTTTTGCCGCACTCGTGCGGACGCGTCGAGTATAGAGGCTTTATTTACTCCGTGTCAGCGCGCGCTCTGATCGGTACAGGACCTCCGAATCATCTCCAGCACTCCGAAGCACCACTACTCCGCCTCCGTTTCCCTCGTAAGCTGATATTAGTATTTAAACATTCTCTATGATATTATTATTTTAATGACAAAAAATGTTTTAATGACTCTTTCTCTCACACACACACACACACACATACTGTCTCTTTCTCTCTCACACATAGGCTAGTTATAAACTCTTTAGACTTTTAATGATTAGTGTTTTATTTTTAAAGTTTGTGGGTCGTGTAAAAAACAAAAAAAATCCCTTATTTTGGGGATGGATTCCTGGAAATCTCCCTTATTTTCAATGTTCAATGTTGACAGCTATGGACTGGATACGGTAAAAGTTTAATATATCAACTTGCTCCGCTGACTACGTCCCCTTCTTCGTTCCTCTGATTGGTTGTAGCGCTATCCAATTGCGTGCTGAGAGAATTTGAAAGACAACCGTTTATCCCGCCCATCAAATTGAGCCCTGTCAATGATGAGTTCCCAGACCTAACATCTTGATGTAGGTCTAGCATGCCAGGCTAATTCACCACTATATAAGTTTACCCAACTATGATGACTTCCGCTTCTGAGAAGCCCGGAAATGTGAAAAGGGTCCATTGGCTGGAAATTGCTCTTTCTATTCCCTTTAGCTCAAACTGTAGAGCATGGCGCTAGCATTGAGCCGAAATCATGGGTTCAATTCCTGCTTAAACTGATCAAATGTAATCCTTGAATCCAATATCGATTTGGATGAAAGCATCTGCCAAATGCATAAATGTAAATGTACTTGCAGCATGAAGGTGACTTATGGCCTAAAGACCTAAAGCAGAGTGCATCATTACCTTATAACCTGAGCAGAGGGAGAACATCCACTTACAGCCCTGCACAGACCAGCACAGCCAAACACCAGAGAGAGGTCAGCATTAAACCTGCTCTACACTCACACAAATGTCATCAGTGCTTAACAAACCTTTTCATTTAAAGTTGCTTAATGCATTCCTTGCTTCAGTGAACATTTCTAAAGGCCAGCACAGTTAGCAGTAATCAGACCTGATCTCCATCTTTGTTGACAGTTAAACCTTATCCATATCGTCTTGTCCACAAAATGGTTGTTCAAGTCTATTCCCTGCATACAAAACAGCATACAAAACAGCTTTTGACTCATTTATAACCACGAATATTCATGTGCTTTCTGCTCTTCTGCAGGTTAAAGGGAAGTCAGCCCTCACTACAAGTATACAAGGTTCAAATACACAAAACCAAATGACCACAGATGAGGGCAACCAACCAGACTCGAGGCATAAATTGACAAGCGGTGAAGGAACTCCATGTGTCTCCAGGCATGAAATGGTGATTGATGACACACTCCAGTCTCAGCGAAGAGCATCACTTCAACAAGACACCAGCGCTCTCACCCAGCTATCACAGAGGAAAGCCTCATTGCCCAGCAGAGGTGTGCAGTTGCCTCAAAACCTCATTATGGAACTAAGTACTGTTCTCAACAAAACAGGACGTTCTCTGAACAAAGACAATTAAGAGGGACAGAAAGACAGGAGTCTTGTCCATTGCACTTTCCTTGTGCATGAGAAAAATAAAACAGCAGAGTTACATCTCAGCAAGGAAGTTGGACTCTTTGGATCAAGTATTTAACATAATAATTAAAATATTGGATGTAAAGACTTTTTCGTGCACAACTACAACTGCTCTCAATAAGTCACATTAAGTCATATTCCTTTAATTCAGAACAATGTAATTCAGTATTATTGGACTTTTTTGATTGCTTTAGGCTTTGCATTGAAACATGCATTTCCCCTTTTCATTTTCACATCTGTTTTTACTGTGTGTCAGATTCACTTCATTGCCATTCATAAATCCTCTTCCGTGGCCTCATGGGATAGTAAAGCGTCCATCGAATGCGCACTTCAGAATCTTGGTGGGAGTAATAGGTCATGCGGGTACTTTTCACCTACTGTTTTTCTAATACTATGAATTCAAACATACTACTCTGTTGGCATACAGTTTTTTTGCATTCTACCGGTATAAAGTAGGGAAGTATTCAATTTTGGATGCAGCGATGGAGGTTGTAGATGATATTGGAGCATCATTGTCTAGTAGTGTCTTTTTCAACCTCAGCTAGAACCCGCATGACCTATTACTTCTGAAGTGCGCATTCAATGGGCGCTTTGCTATCCAATGAGGCCACGGGAGAGGATTTATGAATGGCAGTGAAGTGAATCTGACACTGGTAGGTCACATGACAGTAACAACATGGCGAATTTCATTCATACTACCCATATCCATACTATATAGAACACTTTTTTGTTTTACGTTCGCAAAGTTCAAATTCAAATGCATTACCTTGTTGAGATGTGAGGAATGGTAACTTTTTGGAAAAAGAGGTAGTTTTAAGTCGGCATGGTATGAAAATAGCATATATTTATTTTCTTTTGACCTCGTACTTGAACTCGATATTCCGGTAATATTACAGTCTTCTCTCTGGTAAAGTAAAGTCCAGACCTCCCACAACTCAAAATCCAATCAACAACCGATGGATCGAACCAAGACCCTGTCATGCCTTTTGTTCTTTGTCAATGATGTGCATCACAATACGGAAGAAAGGATCTATCACTACTGCTGTTCTATCGCACCTTTAATGAATCTAGGTTAATGTTCATTTGTACATATTTTAACATATTTTTACCATTAATTTATTATTATCAAACATTAAATAACAATGAACAATTGTAAGTTTATGAATCTACTCTAATCTAGATTATTTAATGATAGGACATGGTAACTAATGCATTAACTAATTTTAACAAATGAGTTAATTTTACGTATTTAATTTGAAGTCATTTTAGTTCAGTTCAACTAGTTTTAGTTCAATTTGGATCATTTCAGTACTCCAAGATCTACCAAGCTTGTTTGGTTTTTGTTTTTTTGTCTCAAGAGAATTGTGTGTCCTTTCATAGTCGGATACAAAAATAGCCCTGCTGTTTTCCTACATTCACATTCCTGTTTTCATGCTAGTCGAGGTTCCGGACAATGATGCTTCAATTGCATTGATCTGTTTAGAACTTATCAAACCTCGATGTAATGAAAGTGGTTGTTCAGAAGTGAGCTGAATTAGTCATTACAATCTCGCCACGTGTTTTTTCAAGAGAAACTTGTGCCCATTTATAGTTGGATACAAAAACCACCCACCATTCCAAACCCTCCAAAGTTGTTGAATAATGCATAAAAGTATGAGAGCATGCACATTGAATATCGTCACCCAGTTTGATATTAAATATTTATAGTTGACATTTTATGTAGATTATGAATCACTTAACAGCCGCCTGCATCTCATGGTCGTTTTTAAAATGGTAATCATGCACTCTGCCTGTCGTCAAAACATGTAATATGCAATAGTCAATATGCATAGTTAAAGTTAAAATGTTCATATAGTACACTACCATTCAATTTTTGTGGTTGGTTATATTATTTAATGTTTTTGTAAGAAGTCTCGTATATTATCAAAATTACTCCAAAATCATTCCAATATGCTGATTTGCTGCTCTAGAAACCCTTTTTATTATTAATGATGAAAACAGTTGTGCTGATTAATAATTTTGTTGAAATGATTGTTTTTTTCTTCTTCTTCTGGATTCTTTAATGAATTGAAAGTTCAAGAGAACCGCATTTATTTGAAATGGAAAACTTTTGTAACATTCTAAACTTTTTATACATTTATTTTATCCTTGATAAATAAATAAAAATCTTAGCCCAAACTTTTTTGAAGGGTAGTGTGTATAGTGTTGGTATACTGTAGATATGTTGGGTCAACAGTGTTGAATTGCTTGTTTGCAGTTATTTTTCGAGTGCTCTCTCAACTCCTCAACTTCTGAATAAATATACTGCAGAATCGCCCTTGGTTTATTGTCTGTTTGTAAGAGAATGCTGCTGACATTTTGATTCGAGTGTTTTTTATTACTTCTAAAGTGTTAATCAGGTTGTATTCCATGTGTTGTATTGTCTTTGCCTGGAAGTAACACACCTGCGCCGTCTCCCTCATTAAAGTTTTAATGCTTGAATTAATTAGCGTCTTTATAAATGACGACTGTCAGATGCTGACACCTTGAGCAACGCCACATGTTAGGGTTTTGATTGAAACATGTAGCTTCTGTGCTATTGTCATTCAAAGTGTGTGTGTGTGTGTGTGTTTGTTCACACCTGTTTTTGCGGTGCTTCTCTCCTAAGCATTACTGCTACGCCCGTGCTGTCGCTTTTCTCTCATCTGAAGGTCACCATATGGCAGGAGTGTTGGGAGTGAAGAACCTCAAATAATTGAAAACATTATGCGTGACTTTGACACACAAAGGAAGGGCGCTGTGTAGTGGGGAAATCCAGGCGTTTTGAATGAATTAGTCGGGCTGCATCTGTTACCTGGCAATTATACTGGCTACTGTTTTCTGAAAGTTTTATTAAAAGTTTTGTATTGCTCATTTTTGACCCAACACATAATAGCCCTGTATTTTTAGTAGCAAATGTTTACCTACACACTGGCCAAACTACAATAATAGTCACGGCCAGGAACAAGCTCCCAAATAACCTCCTCAAAATCCATTTAAAAAAGAGATTAAGCTAATATGACACAAACATTTGCTCATAAAAGATGCAGCATGTCCCTATAGTCTGTTATTTCTCAGAGGCTTTTGTTTTATCAGTACAAAGTCTATTCAATGTTAAGACTGAAAAGCAAGCATTCACCAAGCTTTCAGATTTCATCACTAATGCATAACCTTCCCCTCATGCTATTAGTCAGTAAACACTGAGCAGTCCAGGGAGATTACAACAGTCAATAAAGCAAGTTAGGTTTTTAATTTACGCAACAAAATAGGAAAGGTGGGACAGTGAGACACCGCAGGCACCGAGTGGCTCTTGTGGGACAATTAATGTTAAACTATTCAAATGATGGACTTAAGAGCTTAATTAAATAAAGGCGAGTGCGCTTTTTGTTACAAGAGTGTTAAATAACTGGCGAGCCATTACATTGTCGCTTTCTCCTGACCTCTTATTTCTGTGTCTGCAGTGCATTAATGAACTATAATATACTTATTTAAAACCTAATTGATTGTTTTGTATACAGTACATATGGAAGTCTATTTCTGATTCAGAGTATTCAAAATATATAAAGGTAACTGTGACTTTATATCTCACAATTGTGACATAATTTCTTATGACTCAATAGCAATAATCTCCCAATGACAACTTTATATCTCACAGTGTGACTATATCTCAAAAGCACTATTTATTTATTTGCCTATTTATTACACCATGTCTCACAATGTGATGTAATTGTGAATATACATTTAGTATGGTTTTTTTCAGATTTTTTATCTATTTTTTTTTTAGTTTTCAGCAAGGATGCATTCTGTTGATCAAAAGTGACAGTAAAATTATTTCTATTTCAAATAAATGCTGTTCTTTTGAACATTCGATTACACTCCATTTCAATGGTCCACTTTAGACATTCTACTAACTATAAGTAACTTTGCAACTACTGTACATGTCAACTAACTCTCATTAGAGTATTAGTAGACTAGGTTAGGGTAGGGTTAGTGGTTCGGATTAGTAGTTGACATGTAGTTGCAAAGTTACTTATAGTCAGAAAAATGTCTGTAACTTGGGAAAGTATCAAAAAGCATCATAAAGTCTTAGCATATATTAAGCAGACAGTCTACTAATGTTTAAGTCTTATGAGAGTTAGTGGACAGTTGCAAAGTTAGTAGAATATAAAATGTATACTGGTTTTCACAAAAATATTGAGCATCCCAAATGTTTTGAACATTTACAATACAATCAAAAACAATATTTATGCCTAAAAATAAACAAAACTATTAACTATATGATGCATATTTGTCAGTCAGAGAAACTGATATATATATATATATAAAATCATATTTTCAAATAATTTGTATTCAAATTGCGTAGAATCAGCATGAAACTGTTTATTGTGAAAACAATTACATATATTCAATTAAAAAAGTATCATGATTGTTAAAAAATGTGGCTAGCTGTGCATTAAGCATTATATATTCAATACTAGTAACGTATAATCTTCAAGTGAGACTGGAGTAAAGATGCTGAAACTTCAGCTGTCACAGGAATAAATAACATTTTAAAATATATTGACATTGAAATCAGTTACTTTAAATTGCAATAATATTTCACTATTTTTGATCGAATAAATGCAGCCTTGATTATTAACGTCCCCAAACTTTTAAACGGTAGTGTGTATCTCAGGATCTCACAATGTGACTATTTCTTATTTCAAAGACAACGTGTATCTCATAATTACAGCTTCTACAGTATTACTCATCCACAGTAATCACAGATTAGATTCATTCAAGTCTGTGTAATTGTAGGCGCTAACTTGTTCCTGATAGTTCAACAATGCTTGTGTGCGTCTGCTGTCCTCCCACTAATATACGACCACTCCGATGAAATCAAACGGGAGACAATTGTGCCCACAGCATAAACAAAGACACAGATCTTCATGTGGATATTGGCCACTCCAATTGGTCACACAGCCGTACTGCTGCCTGCTAAGAGGAGATGGGCCGATGTTACAGTCAGGATTGGAAAATGTTTTTAGCGATACAGAAGGCTAGCCGAATAAAAGACCACAATCTTATCGGAAAATGATGAAAATTGCATTCATCACACTGTTTGTTTGTGCACTTCCAAAAAAAGACCATTGCGGCAATTTACTGTATTATTCACACGTCGCCGCATCCGCTGCCTGTGCTCTCCAGCGCTTCCGCAGGCCTCAGAGGTTAAACACCCATTGTTGTGTTATAAGCTGCACCTAATCATGAGAGTCAGAGCATAATGAAAGCCAGGGAACATATGTGTACTACTAACAGATAATGATATTCCCTCTAAATTATTCATGGATGAGATGAGATTTAGGGGGTTATGAATCATTACAAGTCTTATCTTATCAAAATTAATAACCCTAATGGTATTGCACCAGTTGTTCAGTTGGCACAGGAGCTCAGTTTTTGGATCATAATGTGCATCACCACAATCCATCCCATCCCGTTACGCCTTTTATCTGATGTAAATAAAGCAACTCCCGTCAGACAGCAAGATCTCTGATTGGCCATAGAACTATAATGGTGGCTAATTAGCAGCCGAAAGACAATGTAGGGCTGATGGGAGATAATATCAGCACCCACACGCTAAAAACATGAATAAAAGCAGATGCCTTCCACACTGCTTGTATAAGTGAGAAAATCAGAGAGAGAAAGAGGTAATCAAAGACAAGAGGCTTATTTAGAGACAAAAAATAACTGTATTATTATATATATATATATTTTTTTAATTGGCCAAAATATATTGGTTTAATTGAATATACATAAACCAATGCATGTGCGTGAACATCTGACTGTCTAACCTTGCCGATCAGTTATTAGTGGCATGCATGAGGGTTGGGTACCTAGCAATAGTAAATGATTTTTATTATGTTAGCCTCTGACATCAATTTGTCACTGACTGTATCACCGCAGCCCTTACTTGCATTTCGATAACAAACTTTGGCTTCGTTCATTCTGTCATATTTATGCTGCCAGTGCTACGTCCAGCGCAAGCCAGACTAATACTTTAACCTAATTTGTCAGAGCATTTATCATATTTTTATTCCCTCATGCACTCTCTCTCTCTCTCTCTCTCTCTCTCTCTCTCTCTCTCTCTCTCTCTCTCTCTCTCTCTCTCTCTCTCTCTCTCTCTCTCTCTCTCTCTCTCTCTCTCTCTCTCTCTCTCTCTCTTTCTTTCATTCTCTCTTTCTCAGTATCGCTCCTGTCCACCCAGTTCTACTAAAGACTGAGTCACAGCAGGTTTTTTTTTTGTCAGACATTATTGAAAACCACTCAAAAACATTGCTATATTTAAGAAAAATTGTATCTCAGGTCGCAGTGACCAAAACTTCTGCCTTATTTAATTGAAACCCTTTTCCCCAAAGTTGCTCTTGGCTGGCGACTTGAACACTCCTCAATCAGTCTCTGGGGAGTAGGCTATTTTTTCTATAAAAAAAAAGATACAATTTTAGATATCTCACCTGAGTACTGGCTGACTTTTAGTAACCCTCTCTGTCATGCAGTCACAGTTCTGCTATTTTTAAAAAACATTATAAAAGGTATAAAAATCATTAAAGGGGTCATCGGATGGAAAATTCACTTTTATATGGTGTTTGCATTAAATGTGTCTTTGCAGTGTGTGGACACAACCACCATACAATAAAAAAAAAAAAAAAAAATTAATTCTCAAAAAGCCTAAACACTCTCAATAATCAAGCCTTTCAGATTGTTTATTGTAATAATATTTTTTTTTTAAAGTTGTCATTGGGAGATTATTGCTATTGAGTCATAAGAAATTATGTCGCAAAGTTCAAGGGTCCATAAAGCATATATTTTTACCATAGGGTAAAAACTGTTCAAAATGTGCATTTCGTTGAAAACGTAAAATTTTGAAAACGGGTTTCAAAGTGCAAGTTTTTGAAAACGATACTGTAATCGTCTCCATGTAAACTACAAAAACACAAATTTGTGTTTAGTCAAAAATTAAGTGTTTAATCAATAGGCGCGTAGTTTTTCTTTACTAAGTGACATCGCCAACTACTGACCTGGAAGCATAATACAGCGTTTTAATCGTTTTCTCAGATCCGTGTGAACGTGGATCGTTTTGACAATGTTGTCTTCTGTTAGCAAAAACGCAAAAGGGAAAAAGGAAAACTTCTGTTTTTAGTACATTGTTGTCGAGTAAAGTACCCTCAGTTTTGTCCCTAGTGTTTCTCAGTGTGTATAGGCCTAGTCCTCATTTTCAGTTCTTGTCTATACTGTGGTTGTTCTGTTTCCCGTGTTTTTGTTTTTAGATTTTCTGAAAAAGTGTAATTTTTAGTTTATTCTGAATAAATATATACTGCTTTAAAATAGATCCAGCACTTTTATTTCTGTTTTTATATTTCAACCCATTGCTGACTCTGTGTGGCTGTGAAATGGGCTGGTTGCACAATAGACTGTTCTGTATGTATTGGCCTATATGAACTTCAAGGGTTCATTAAATATATTGGTACAGTAAAA
Organism: Rhinichthys klamathensis goyatoka; assembly: GCF_029890125.1. Taxonomy (NCBI): domain Eukaryota; kingdom Metazoa; phylum Chordata; class Actinopteri; order Cypriniformes; family Leuciscidae; genus Rhinichthys; species Rhinichthys klamathensis. Next base: position 2,258,382 of record NW_026606695.1, on the reverse strand, counting down.
CTGTTAAAAATTTGGACGTGGGAGCATTTCCGTTGTGTTGTGACTTGTTGTTGTTGCATGCAGGGACGGACTGGGACTAAAAAACGGCCCTGGACTTTGACTAGGCCCGGCCCAAAGCAATCGGTGCGCGGAAACTCGACAACAACAACAATAACGCCTGCCATGAGTGTCACTTTAACTGTGGCTCATGATACTATACCATCCAAATTATTATCCATATTATACAATTTATTCCATGCTGTCTTAAAATGAATTTATTACTTAATAATCTTAATTAGTTTATGCAGTAATTAATCTTAGCTACTGCACAAATAATAATACCACATCTAAATGAAAATACACCATTACAAATGTAACTTCTGTATTCAAAATCTTCAAAGTTTGTAAGCATTAACTGTAACATTACCAACATTTTTAAAAGTAAAAGCACAACATATTTCTTAATATTAGCAACTGCATGTGGCATTTTACCGCTAAAATGTTGAAGTTTAGCTGTTTTAACTACTGTAATCATTAAAAATGTAGCAAGCTGAATATCACTTCCTAACATCATCCCTAGCAAGTAACTTGCAAAGTAATTTCTGATTAATTCGGTTCGGGAGTAGTAGAGATAAAAGCCCGCCCGCACTGACAATTGATTGGTTGGGTCCTTACATGCGGTTCGTGAGGGACACGCGCACACTAGCACACACGCGCACACTAGCACACACACGCAATCTCTCGCTCCCTCTCTCTCTGCCGTGCACGCGCTACGCATGCGCGCTCTTGCTCGCTCTAGATTCCGGGAGATTTTAACTAATTTGCGGACATCAGGGAGCCGCTATCAATATGCGGGAGACTTGGGATGTGTGTGGCGGCTGGTGGGCCGGCCCGCCGGCCGTCCTGGAGTACCGGCCGTTCTGTGATTCTCCAGATCACACAGATGGCCAGTCCGCCCCTGGTTGCATGTGTGGCGATTCCATTGTGTTGTGGCGATTCCATTGTGTTGTGGCGATTCCATTGTTTTGTGGTTTGTTCTGTTGTGTTGTGCCTTGTTTCTGTTGCACTGGGGTGTTTTTGTTGTGTTGTGGCTGGTTTTCGTTGTGTTGTGACTTGTTTCCATTGTGTTGTGGCTTGGTTTCCTTGTGCTGTGGCTGGTTTTCGTTGTGTTGTGACTTGTTTCCATTGTGTTGTGACTTGTTTCCATTGTGTTGTGGCTGGTTTCCATTGTGTTGTGACTTGTTTCCATTGTGTTGTGGCTTGGTTTCCTTGTGCTGTGGCTGGTTTTCGTTGTGTTGTGACTTGTTTCCATTGTGTTGTGACTTGTTTCCATTGTGTTGTGGCTTGTTTTCGTTGTGTTGTGGCTGGTTTTCTTTGTGTTGTGACTTGTTTCCGTTGTGTTGTGACTTGTTTCTGTTGTGTTCTGGTTTGTTTCCGTTGTGGTGTGGCTTGTTTCCGTAGTGTTGTGGCTTATTTCCATTGTGTGGTGGCTTGTTTCCATAGTGTTGTGGTTTGTTTCCGTAGTGTTGTGGCTTGTTTCCGTTGTGTTGTGGCTTGTTTCCGTTGTGTTGTGGCTTGTTTCCATAGTGTTGTGGCTTGATTCCGCTGTGTTGTTAACTTGTGTTTGTTGTTTAAATTTCGTTGTGTTGTACTACGGGGCCACCATAGAAAGATGACATTAGTTTTCATGGAAAAGAATTCTCAAAATATATTCTTTTATGTTCCACAGACAGTCATACAGGTTTAGAACAACATGAAGGTGAAGGCGGAATTGCACTCTCAAGTCAAAAATAAAAAAAAACTACACAGAAAAAAGAGAAAAGAGGAGGACTTAGAAACCAGGGAGTGCTGCCATGATGAAACATCACTTTCCACGGCCTAGACAAATATCCACAGCCATTTATCTGCTGCATTTATCAGACCTGCCTCCTGCTTTTTATCTTAATAAAGGATTATGTTTACACATGGCTGCCCATGTCAGTCCAGACCTCACCACAGTTCTCATTTCCTCAGACAGTAAATACTTTGAATAAATGAAGCTGAAGCAAACAGATACTCGCTACAGAAGGCGATGTGCTGCGACCATTTCTCATATCTGGTAGGGCTTGAGAATGGAAGCCATTGTGAGACTGCCTCTGTAATTTGTCACATCAGCTTAAGTCTGTAGCTTTTATGGGGTTGAAAAACGGAGAGCGGTCCACACCACAAAGACCAATCAACCAGGCTTTGTCCTCTTGCCATGCTTTTCCTCATTGTTTGGTGAATGAGGGTGACATGTATCTGTCCGGTCGGAGCAGACACGAAGTTCAGGTTTGTCTCATTCTCCTCCCTAATTCCCAAGGATGTTTTCTTCTGATATTATTTGCTTTGTTTGTCATGCATCTTCATTGTTGGTGGATAAAAAAACATTATGAAAAATCGCTCAGCCTCTATTTTGGACTTTTATCAAATGCAAAAATGCTTTAGGAATATATATATATAAAAATGCTATAAAAGGTATAAAAACATTATAATTTTTCGTTTCTGACAACTTCAGAGACCATTTGTGATATTTAATTTTTAATGTCTTGATTTTTTTGTATTATGTGTTCTACGATAGGCCTATACAAAAAATATTGTCACCAAAAGTGCTAAAATATATAAATATTTTTCAAAATTTTAAAAACAAATTATATAAATACCATGTTCTGTCATGATACTCTAGATGGCGCAGGCTGATGGGTTTTTAACGCATGTTTCTATCCACCTATTTTTATTCTCATTTTGGGATATCGCATAAAAAATGCTGGATGGAAATGCAAAGATGCGCATAAATTCTAAAAATGCGCATAAAAAACGTATGCGCTCGATTGAGTCGGATATTTTTTTTATCCGATGAGAAAACATGCGCATAAACTACGATGGGAAAACATTTAGCGAATAAATGCATCGATGCGCATCAAAAAAGACGGGACTAACAAGATAGGTTGTCATGATAGAAATATATATTATTATTATATATAATAATCACTGTTTTTATGGTGGATACTGGGCGTTTTTAGGAAGCAAATGTTTCAGCACATTGTAATGATTTTGTCACTGGGACACTCACTGGACAATGCACTTACCGCTAAACAAGGGAGCGGATTGCAACACACATACACTCAGATCTATGCATGTGCAAGAAACAAGTTATTCTCGGCCGAAAAGCGAATATGATAATGATTACAATAATAGATTAGGTTAAAAAGAGAGGGAGAAATTATGCAGAAAGCAGAGGTGATGGACTCTATCGAGAAACTAAGTAAATGAGGATTAATTAGTGAGATTAGCACTTGTGTGCAGATCAACTCTGAGCTCACAAATTGCTGTCTAATTACAATACGAAAACCATTTTCTACATGAAGTAAAGGAAAAAGAGATGTTAAGAGGTTACAGATGAAGAAAATGGAGCAGGGAGGACTGAAAGAATAGCAGGAAATGAACAAATACACAGACGAGCGTTGTGGAGTTCAACATGCTACTGCTGAAACCATTGAGCACAATGTTACATCAGATACAAGCCTCACTTTATCTCTCATCCCCCCCCCCCCCCGTTTGTCAAAAATGAACCACATGCTTGTTTTTCGGGGCCACGAAATAGATTCAATCAACAGAAGCTTCTGAAACCTAATGGCCTCAATACAATGCTAGTCACAGTCTATCATCTCCATTCAACACGTAGCATCTTTTGCTACATGCCCAAATAAGCAGACAGGCTTTCCATATTCACCGCAATTATATCACGTTAGGTACAATTGCACATCCTGCGTCTGTCTCTCTTTAATTCAGTGAAACACTGTATGTAGCCTCACGCTAACAGGAAATTGAGTTAGTACAGCAGTATTGATTTGTATTTACTCTAAAGCATCACTCCACAGACTAACTCAGACAGACTTAGCTTCCTAATTCTTCAATATACTGTACAGCCAAAAGTATGACTGTGGATGTTACTTAGGAGATGTGTGGTAACATTCAAGCATTTGAAGGCAAGAGACAGGTAGAAATGGTACAGAGTGACAGAAAATTACACTAGTGAATAACGAAAAAAGGTAAGAAATCAAACAGATAAATTATTAACATGCTAGACTATGGAAGTAAAATAATGACAAATGTTTTTGAAACAAAAACCCTGTTGAATTGTACGTACAGTACAATTGCGTGCACCTACGTGCTGGTGACTAACAGCAGATGGAGATTATGCTCGGTAATCTACTACTTTTCCTGCAGCTCCTGGATGTCAACGTTGAATTTACTGTCGAATTTGAACCACTGAATTTGAGGAAGCGAATTTGAAAGCGAAATAAAATGGACCGAAGCCCGCCTGTTGAATATTATAGGTTGTATTTTTAATCAGTTTGAATATTTTGTAAGTGAAATATGAAAGGTGAAAATGGATTATTGAAATTTTACTAATGAAAATGTGTTTGAAATGTTTTGAACTGAAATATTCACAGCCTAAATATTCAACCATGCTAAATTTCAGCCGATAAAAATGCAAGCCCTAAAAATACAATGCATTAAAATACAAGCAGGGTTAATGCAATGCATATTTTTTTCAAGTAGTGCAATTCAACAGGCTTTTTGTTTCAAAAACATTTGTCATTATTTTACTTCCATACTAGACATTTCAAAGCTCACAAATAATTGTATTCTTTAAATTGTGTCAGTATTTACTCTCCCTCATGTAGTTCCAAACTTAAAAGATAAATAAAAAAAAAAAAAAAAAAAAAAAAAAAAAAGTGAGAATGGGCCTTTATATCAAAGATTAAAGTCGTTATTCACTGAAAATTTGGCAAATCTCTCCTTGGTGATGTAACGATGGCTGATTCGTTAATGAATCAGATCTTGAACCTGTTGATCCAGGTCATATAATTTGGTCTGTATGATTCATTCACAAAATTGACTATTTTTATTTATTTATTTTTTACTCAATTCATTAGACTCAATCCATTTGGAACTCACAGGGGAAGATTAACACTGAATAATTTTGTCTGTGTCTCACAAATGCTGGGTTTCTCTCCATGGCTTGGAACAGGGGCGTCCTTATGGCGATGCGTGGGACGGCCCTGCCTTTGAATGTAGCACATCATTTGACTTTTATGAAACTTTTGTCTCTGTTTTGAAGCTTGAAAGCTCCAGTCCACAATCATTGTAATGTAAAAAATGTTTGGGGTTAACTGTTCTTTTAAAACAGATTTTACCCAAAACATTTTTTTTGTAATTTACCCACCATTATGTCGTTCCAAACCTGTATGACTTCCTTCTTCTGTGGAACATAAAAGAAGGTATTTTGAGAAATGTTTTGAGTGATTTCTGTCCATACAAGAGAAGTGAATGGCTACCAACATTCTTTAAAATATAAATTTTTTTGTTTCACAGAAAAAAAAGATCTCTTGAAAGCTGAAATCTGTGTGCTATATCATGTCCATGGAGATGTTCACACAGTTTACTGAGAAAGTGATCAACATCCAGGGTGAGAGATGAATCAGCTGGAGGTCAATTCCAGGACCGCAGGGCTGTTTTTGTAGAGAACATGATAAGAGTTGTCCACTTTTTTCATACACGCTCTCGGTGCGGCCACACTTTTATGTCCACTGACATCCACTCTCTCACGAACACTCGCGTCACATTGAATTATGACACAGGATAGTTATTTTTCAGGCTTTTTTCTGACATCACATCCACACACTGCCTCCATCTCCAAAAATCAAACACATCCATTCTCCGAGGTCTGTGTACCATCTCCGCTCTCATTTGCCACAGGCTGTGTTTACTTAATTTCCCACAAAAAACTCGATCACACACTCTCTCTCCCTTTTACTTGTTCTTTTCCGCTCCTTCCTTTTTCCAAATATGAGTTTTGTCACCTCTGCCATTCAGTCATGTGTCAGTTTGCATCAGCTATCTTGAGCTCTGTGCCAGCACACGAATTGAACCACGACAGTCTGTTCAAACTGAGAAGCATTTGATTAAAATTCTTGCATTTGTTTAAGGTTCAAAACTATTGCTTTTCATGCACTAGTCAATTTTGAGATTCTTCTTTCAGACAAGTGGGTTGAAAACATCCCTAATGCACATTTAAATGTTTATTTTATTACACTTTATCTATTTACATCTTTAGAATTCAATTACAAATACATATCTTTAAAGGCTGTTTTCCTAAAATGAGTTTTGTCTCATGCACTGAGCTGGAATTCTGAAGGTTTCTTCAGAGGGATTTGTTCATATATCATTTGCTTGGTTTATATAACATTTGATTCATAAAAAAACATGGTGAAATGTATTTTTTGTAGGCTGCTGACAGTATTTTATGATTTATGAAGTGATAAAAGAGATGTCCTCCTCTGTAAAAACCTTCAACTCTAATATTTATATATTTAAACATAGCCTTTTAGAAAACTAAACAATACAAAATAGTTGTCTCAGTGTATTATGATCAATCAAAGGGGAAATATGGCGATATACCCGTGGTGTCTTAATTGTATTGCTCATCTGTCTTTCGTATTCATATTTAACTAAATCATTTAAAGAAGGGGTTGTGAGTTGAGAGAGGTAGTGTTTGTTTGAGAAAGTTAGCATTGCATTATGTTTACATGAAGTATAATATTCTATAATGCTTATTAGGACAATGAGAGCACAAACGAAGGGTCAAGTTATTTATTTCAGCTCAAACCAGGCCTTAGGGAGACTTAAGCACCTCTGTCTATGTGTGTATGTGTTTGAATGAATGTGTGAAAGTGATATAGGCTGAAATGATATCTCTGGAAGCTAAAGAGAGAATGACCCAAATTTCTTTTGACAAGTGTTCACAGCTGCCACTTAAATTCTCAATGCTTTCCTCTAAAAAAGCAAAGTCTCCCTCCCTCTGTGTCTCTCGTTTTTACTGTCCTCTTACAGTCAACAATCATTGTCTTTAACAGTTTAACTGTTTCTACAAGAAATACGGTTTTAAGGGGGAATTTTTTTTTTTTAAAAGGAGAGTAAAATAATAGATTTGCCCACACTTTATTTTTATATGTCCAATTAACAATGTAATTACCGGTACACAAATAAGTGAATGTATAATATTAATTAACAACATGTACTTATAGGTTTAGGGTTACTTGTAATTATGCAGAATTTACTGCTATAGTAATTATAGTAAATACATGTAATGTTTAACAAGGATGAAAACAGTGTTGCAACATACTCTTAAACATATCTAAGGAACTAACTGAACGTGTTTATAAAAACTGATGACAGTTGATTTGGTTGAGCAGGTTTTTTTTTATATATTAATCATTTTAATATTTTATTTAATATTTCTCTTTTTTGCAAAGACAATAATCCATGCCTACAAAACATCTGGGCCTTTTTAATGTATTTTCAAGCGAGGAAGGATGCAGCCTGTGAAGCAGATACACGGTGATTATTGAACGAGTCTCTTTATAAACACTCTCCTACCCTTAATGGAGGCTTTTTAGTAGCTTCCTTGCTGCGATCAATTTGGTCCCCGCTAACAGTCAGGCAGAATTTGTCAGCGGACGCTATAGGCGGTTGGCCTGGTGTGATTGGAGGCCTACATTTCAAGGAGGATTTTGGAAGATGAGGCCAGTTATTGCACAATTAGACAAGCAAATTAAAAGTGGCAGAAACTGTGAGCTTGCCCGAGGGGCTCTTCTACCTTTCTCTCCTCCAACTTCCCTCCCCTCCACTCACGCGTTTCTTCCGGAGAATTCCTTTCCTCCATTTGTCGTGCTTCGTTTTGCGCTGGCACATTTTCTCTCTGTGCAGCTGCCATCACTTTATGTCAGTATTTCATTCTGTTCTCTGGCTTGTGCGGGTAAACTTTTCTTATAGCCCGTAAGTGTGATGTGTGTGTATGTGTAGGTGTGTGTTCTTGAGGGAGAACGGTATCTTTTTGAAGGCAAGGTGAACTCCGCTGAATTTCATATTTGGTCTGTGATGCGGAAATACCATGAATATCTCTCTCTACATAGTGTATTGCAACAGATTCAACGTTAAACTTAAGTGAGGAGAGCAGTTTTTTGAATGGAAATTTGGGAATTAATTCCCAGTTCTCTCAGTACCCATGGCAAGTGTTTTTTTTTTTTTCAGCATTGCGTTTATTTCTTTGCACCGGTCCCACTTGAGCGCCTTCCATCTCCACAGCTCCAGCAGTTGGCTGGATGTGTTTATGTACAAAATGAAAGAGTATCTTATTTACAATGTTCTGTTGACATTTCAAGTTGACCTTTATGCTAAAAAAAATTGGACACAGAAAGCAAAGCACCCCACTAATGGGTGATTCTGTGCGCTCCGCCGATTTTTAAAGTCCATTACGTTTGTTACCCTTCCAGTGCATCAAATCTAGACCATTGTTCTAGCCAGACTAGAAAAGGCTAATTGCTATTTCGAAGAGGATTCATAGGTATGAAACGTACATTTAGGATGCTGTTTGTCTGGGTTTTGACCATGAACAAGTGTTGTGTCTAAAATAAATAAGGTTGAAGAGTGTGGGGTATAGTTGGCTTTCTCATTGCATTATTGACTCTACAGAGGTTTATTGGATAACAAATTTAAAATATTAAGTACTTCACGGTAACGCTTCCTTTTACAGTCCTGTTACCCATGTACTTACTATGTACTTATTATAGTAATTATAATTACTGGGTAATAACTAGGTAGTAACCCTGAACCTACCCCTAAACCTACCCCTAACCCATGTACTTACCTTATATTAGCCAGTACTTTCTAGGTAAGTACACTGTAAGTACACGTAAGTACTGTACTGTAAAAGGAAGCGTTACCTACTTCACTTCACTATCTAATTTTATCAAGTACTAGCAAGCATTTTTAAATACAATTTTCTTAAATGTTTAAAATGTGTGATTGAGAAATTGGCGAATGAATCAAAGAATGCTATACTAATTCAACTAAAATAAGGGATTCGTATAGCGAGTTCAGGGTTGGGCTGACATGGCAGCTACTTTACTTTGCTGATTGTGCTCACAACAGCTAAAAGAAATGGGAAGAAATAAGCTGTGTTAAGCCATTTTAAAGAACGCCTCCAGCAGCACAGACAGAGTAATTGAATGAAACTCTATCCGTGGTGCTGAAATTAGAGTATTCGGGCAGGAGACTTATAATGCAGTGCTTCGAGACAGCAGAGACCAGAACAAAAATAACATTTTGGAGGTTTTATTATTTAATTGAATACACTTTATATTCGATAGACTTGAGGCATGTTATTATATATGAAGCACCTATGTGATTTCAGCTTTAAATAGAAGGTCATAATAGTCATATCAAATATCAAGGTCATATCAAATGAATATTGAAATTAACATAAAATAATATGAATAACTCTGAATTTGATATCAATTCATCAATTCATCATAAGCATTTTTAAAGGCAAAAGTTAAGCAATTGGGATTAAGAAATTGGTGTATGAATCTGAAAACTATGCACTGTACTTGTCTGTGTGGCCTATAAATATTCATTGTTTTGTAAAAAATTTTCCAAAACATTCCCTGACAAATCTCAGTCAATCTTGACGAACTTTTCATTTTCATTGAATGAACATTTCCGCTTAAAAATTGCAGTCATTTTTACATTTAACTATACTTCAATATATTCAAATCCGTACTGCATCCTGTTTGACTACCTTAACACAAATTTGATTCAAATTCATGAACTGAGTTGGTATTAAAAGGCATTCTCAGTTCACTTCTGAATGGAGCACAGCTCTGGCCTGTTAAACTTCCTGCCTCATATACACTTGTATTTTGGATTACTCACTTTTCTGCCGTAGGGTATTGGTAATTTTCTGCGAGGACATTATCTGCTAGGTTTACAGACATTTCCTTTAACCCTAAAGCCGCGGTGGTCACACCACACTCTGAGCATGCGGTCGTGAAATGACGTCATGCTCTGCAGCGTAATTTTTATAAATAGGAATTCATCATATAACAAGTAGTAATGCACTCAAAATGTAAAAAATCTACTCGACTTTTCTGCAAAAATCGCCCGAGCCTGCGTTTGCAGTCTGACACATTCGAATGCGTATGAATGGAAGTCAATGGAACAAAAAGTGTAGTGTGACCGCCCCTTAAAACACAACACAACACAATGCGTAATTCACAATACGACTAAGGCTATGTTTATACGGAAACGATCTGAAGAGAAAACGCAAAAGTGGCGTTGCGTTATCACTTTTTATTCTGCGTTTAGACGAGCGTTATGGATGTGAAATCCGCATGCATATGGTGACGCAAAAGTGTGTGAAATTCGATGTAGTATGCACTCCAGGCGGCTAGGTGGCAATGTGAAGCACTGCCACACAACAACACCAATATCTTAGAATATTTTGTACAACTGCTGAAAAGACTCTTGTATGTTTTTCAGAGCTGCTAGGTCCGACGTATGGAAATAATCTGACATGTTGGTTGTTATTTTCCTGTACTGGCGCATGCATGTGACATAAACGCATACGCGACGAGAGCCACTGTGAGCAGATTTGCGTTTTTACCGTTTAGACGGGAACGCGACGGTGGAGCGTTTTTAAGATTTCCACTCTAGAGGGTGGTTTCACTTTTTTGCGTTTTTAAGCCCCCAAAACGCCGTTGCCGTGTAAACGAAAGGCACATACGATAAAACATTTTTACGTTTCACACGGAATCGTTCTCGTGTAAACGGGGCCTAAAACACCTGTGAAAAATCAATACGGAAAATTCCTTTATATTAAAGTAACACTAAGTAGTTTTTCAACCTTCAAAATATATTTCCAAGACCCTTGTGATGGTACATCGACTTAAAATAAGTTAAATGACACGTCTGCCAAAGCCTGACGTGGTCTGTATCGCTTTTACTGGCACTATGTAACTTCGGGTTTCGGGTAGTAACCCGAGCACAAAAACAACTACAAAATTCGACTGCTTTACGGCATACGTCACTTCCCCCACCACTTCCTCAACTTGTCTGTGGCTATTGCAGACATCCCAAGTCTACCGGGAGTCTCCCGCATATTGATAGCATCTCCCTGATGCCCAAAAATTAGTTCAAATCTTTCGGAATCTAGAGCACGCATGCGAGACAAAACATACTGTGCGCATAACATACATAGCGCGAGGACGGCAGAGAGGGAGAGAGCGAGAGACCTTGCGAGTGTGCCTCACGAAAGCTAGTCAACCCGTCACCCGTCGCCCCCAGCCCCCCCCCCAGCCCCCCAGCCCCCCAGCCCCCCCCCCCCGTCAACAATCCAGTCACCAAAATATAACTCCCTGAAATGACTTCTTGCAGGTTGGGATGTCTGCCATTGTTGATTCCAAAGCCGATGCTGGATAAACAGCGAGCGTGCGCGTGCGACAGTAGGCTGCGGTAGGCTAAATTATTCACGACAGCGGTAATGGACAATTCCGCTTCCAACCTGTAGGGCGACCGCAGAGAAAAAAATCCTTGGTGTTACTTTAACACACATTGTGTTCTATTTTTACAGATGTGTTTGCAAGTGTGGCCAGTCACATACTCGCATGCATGTCGGGAAACTCTTGGAGAGTCTTTATCACCAAAACACGTCTTAAAGGAGCATCTGAAATATCATAGATTCATATTGCAGATAAGGCATCATTAGACCACGCCTTGATCACACGAATTTCCTACCAAGAATCACTGGATATGGCTTTTTATATAGATTGAGAGAGAGTATCTCAGCATCATCAGGGAAGATGAAGTGGCCTGGCAGCATCTGTACTAGAGTTCAAATGAGCTGTGTAAGTCTGAGCCCGGTGAAAGCTTCTGGAATGAGACGATGAGCCCATGGAAATGTAGAGGAAGCCGAGCAGCGGGGAGCAGACAGACAGGAAGATGCTGTGAATCAGAGGCAGGAAACTCTGAATCTCAGAATCAGGTAATCTCAATAACGGATGACCGCCTGTGTTCAGGAATTCAATTCACTCTGGAAGCTTCGATATAAACAAGCGTGGGAAGATCGGGGAGGCTATTCTGTTTTCTCTATAGCTTCCTCTTTTTCACAAGGGGGATGAATTGATCTGAATGTGGAGATATTAGGGTCTTCCTGTGGCAAACAGATAATTCAGCAGCAGCAGCAGCGAGAAATAAGGAGAGAGAGAGAATGTGTCAAGATGCCTTTATAGAGAGAGAGAGAGACTGCACTGCAGACTCCTTTGTCTCTCTCTTGAGGGAGAACTACATTATCTTATGATGATTGTGGCTTTATTATGATCTAATTATTCAGTCTAATGCCAGCATTGAATGTGATGTCATGCCGTGACAAGGGATGACCAAAATTATGTTCTCTCAGTACTCTCTTACTATGACAAATTAATTTCTCTATCTACTTTCTATTAGGGCTGGGTATCGATACACATTTCCCAATTTGGTTAAATTCTCTTGATTCAGATTTGCTTCATCGTCCATTTTGCTTATACAGTATGACATAAATCTCCATTCTAAATATTAGCTATTGCTGCGAATTATACAGGTACTGTAACCTTATATCCTGGTACATTGTTGTTCATTTGTTAAATTAAAATGTGCATAGAGGACTAACTATGCAGTTCAATTGCTATTTATTTAACAGATACAGTTTTCAAAAAAACCCAAAAAATTAAGTTTAAACAGCTTTAAATTGAAAGTGCAAAACTGGTATTATTGCATTGTGTAAAAATGCTCAACAATTAAAAACTCATAAACTTTTTAAACTCAAATTTTTTTGATAATAATAATAAAAAAAAGAGTAATTGAATGATTCAATAAAATAACCTGCTCAAAAGAGTCATTTGTTCAGGAATGAAACTACACTGGTTGGGCTGTGTGCTAAATTATGTTTTATTAATAAAGTTCGAGAGGAACAAATGGTCTATCCAATCAGCACAAGAGGAGGCCAATATACTGTATATACATAGTCGACTCACCTACGTTCCTCACCAGTTTTCTCCATCCCTCCGACTCCTCACTCTCGGTTGGTTCCTATCCCAGCCAGGGATATGGAGGAGTACTCTGGGTTCGGGCCAAATTCAGAGCTCAGAGTCCTTCCCTTGGTCAGCATATCTGATTACCTGCAAGTGTGAACTTGTGAAAAGGTATCAGTTCATAAGATTTATTTATTCGTGAATCAAAATACACTGATTGCTTGTATGTTTTGATTCGCTGAAAAGAACAAGTCCATAAGACTCATTTGTTTGTGAATCGGAATTCACTGGTTGTGTTGTATGTTTTTTGATTCATAAAAAAGAACTTGTTCATATATAGTGAGAGCCATTTATTTGTGAATCGGACACGCCACTTTTTATTTATTCCCTTTTTATGTTACTCCCTTTTCCCCCAGCTCAAAATCAGGGTTCATTTTATACTGTATTCCCAGTGTATTAAAAGTAATTTTGAAAACATTAAAGCCAAGTTTATTAGTCACTTGCATGAATAGTATTAGTGTTTTGTCTTACTGGAAGAGATGGACTGAGCAATGATGGAGAGAGTGAGACAATAAGAGAGCGACAGGGGGAGAGGAAAGGAGAAACTCAATAAGATGAAACAAAATCAATGGCTGGATGCTGAGGTTGCATTTTGAGGCTCCGGAGACGATCACATACGCTCATGGATTTGCGCTCTTTAAAAAAAGAGAGCTTTGAGAGTGAAACGGTGAAAAAAAAGAAAAAAAAAGATTTGTTTTCATATTCAGAATGGAAACAAAAAGGAAGACCAACTTAAAACTAAAATCAATAATTCATTTCAGGGAAAGCGTGTGCAAGAAAGAGAGTGAGAGGAAGATGGAACTGCAAACAAATGTCATGCTTTAAAGGAAAGACAATGTTGACAGGCTATTAAATGAGTAAATATTTCATGTGTTTTTAACCTTTAGGTGTGTGTGTGTGTGTGTCTGTGTGTGTGTGTGTGCTGTTCAGGTAAACCATACATTATGGGGACAAGAGGTCCCCATAGAAATCCCTGTCCTTTTTGGTTCCCATGAGGAAAACAGCTTACAAATCATAAATGATATTTTTTTTGAAAATGTAAAAATGCAGAAAGCTTTCAGTGATGGGTAGATTTAGTGTAAGGGGAGAGAATATACAGTTTGTGCAGTATAAAAATCATTATGTCTATGGAATATCCCCAAAAACCACGAAAACCCAACATGTGTGTGTGGACCATAATTGTCAGGTGTTTTGCTCTTTTATATGAGGAGGTCTACAGTTCAGAGTCCAGTGTATTTACAACATTGCTGTAGTTCTAACATATGTTGAGGACTTCTAGAAACCATAACCATTTCATAAACAACTGAGGGTGAACAGGTGCATTGGAAGCAGACGAAGAAAGGCTGAGAAAGAGAGCAAGTACAGTGGAGGAAGGAATGGCTCGAAAAAGCCATTGAAATAGCTTGTCTAATGGGCTGCTATTCTCCCAGTCCTTTAGTTATTTTAGTTCAGATGTCTGTGTTGTTGTTGTTGTTTTTTTCTTCCATACTTTGGAAGTATGGAAGAAAAATGATGTTACCTTGATGTTAACTAAAACATTTTGATTACCAACATCCTTCAAAATATATTACATGTTCCACAGAATAAAAAAGGCATACAGGTTTGGAATGACCTGAGGATGAGTAAACTTAAAGCATGACAGATTTTTCATTTTTGTCTAAAATAACCCAAGACAGAAGTATATAACTAAATCATACACAAAACTTCATCACTGAAAGTAATGATAATTCACTGCTTACAGAAAGCAAATCAGATGTTGATTCAGGATTTGCACTTACTGATTAACTGACCTTATAAATGAAGACAAGCTGATTCAACTGGTAACATTTGATTCAAAGACAAAAACCATTGTGAGTTCATGAGTCTTATTAAATGATTCAGTAAAAGAATTGTCTCATAAGAGTCATTTGCTTATGAATCGAACTACATTGGCATGAAATGCATGTTTTCGCTATTTTTTATCACTATTTTGCACTACACTGTCTTTTCATTTCCTCACGTAAGAAATTATTTTCAAGCTTGAAACTCAGTTCTTGGATTTACATTTATGCATTTGGCAGACACCTCTGTCCAAAGACACTTTCATTGCATTCAAGCTACACATTTGCATCAGTTCATGCATTCCCTGGGAATCAACAAAAATTTCACAGACCAGTGGTAAATGTGACTGCACCTTAACAGTACATATTCGTGACAATTTTGCAGTAGGATGGTTATCTTCTAGACATGGCCATTTTAAAGACATTAAGTTAGAAATTTGATGCAAATTGCGTTTAAGAGTTTGTCACGGTGGAAAAGGTCAGTACGAGGGGAATCTGTGAGATTGTTGTAAGTGGAGGAAATGGTATAAGTATTTGGGACTGAGAGGAATAAAAATGTGAAGTTAATGCAAGTGTCAGAACAGAAGCCAAGTTTAGAATATCACACGAATGCATACAACACACACAAAAACACACACACTCACACTCTTTCAGCGGTAATGATCGCAGAGCTGCAAACAAACACTTTTCCTTTCTGTTTCAGAAGCCAGTCATGTAGGAAGGGCATGGAGGCCTGGTAAGAACGGTATCAATATTTGAAGCAGGGGTTGGGCTTTACTCAATATTCCTGAGCCTCCTGCTGAAAGAGAGAGAAAGAAACAAAAGGAGGGCTAATTGAAAAGGACAGGCCTACACAGATCATCGAAGGGTCTGTCTTTGTTATAGGCCCTTCCCTTTTTAATGTTTTGGCATTGCTTGTCTGCTACTCTTCACAGCTACATGGAGTTTCGCTGAAGTTCTGTACTTTGTAAAACACAGAGAGAGCAGCGGGTCAAATGGCGATTGAGCGCACACACACACACGTGCTTGCTTCAGCACGTATAGCTTCAGAATGTAGCTGCAATATACACCAAACAGCTAGGTCTCCTCTCCCATTTAGCACTCACTGTTTCTTTAGAAAACCAGACGACCTAAAAAAAAAACACAACAGGCGGTTCGGTGGAAAAAAGGACGCAGGTTCAAATCCCACTTGGGCCACTTCTTCTGACCCCTGTCATTGTGCCCTTGACTAGGGCACTCATCCTCCGGCTGCCCTGTGCTTGCACTCTATACTCCATCCCCCCTCGCTCGGCGGGTCACATGAGAGTTAGCGATACATAAAGAAAATAATCTTATAGCACCTGCTCAACGTGGCAAAGAGCGATGGGTCAGATTCAGGAGAAGAGTGCAGAGGGAGAAAAAGATGGTCGAAGTGAGCAAGAGAAAGACAGAAAGTGATATAATATTGATGAGAAGTGCATTGAGAAGAGAGATTGGAATGCAGGAGATGTCAGACGGGGCAGAGATGACTGAAGCTACGAAGGAGAAGAAAAGCGCCAGAAAGAGAAGGAGAGAGAATAAAGAAGGGGAGGGTTTTACTGGGGTGCAGGGTGCTGTGTAGTCTTTTACAAAGCTTTTTGAAGTTGAGCAGTGGGATTATGGGAATGCTTCCTCAGCACCAGCAAGACGGATCGCTCATTCTGTACAGAGGAGAGCCCAAATCCTGCACACACACGCACACACTTCACAAGCGCTAACCAGACCCCTTGAATCTGTAGCATAGAGGGTCCAAATCCTATATGCACACACATTTTGACTTTCTTTATCTCCTCCTCTCACTGTCCGGACTCTGTCGGACTGAAAATATCCACATAAATGGACACAGGCGGGGTGATATTCCTTCACCTTCCTTTTGCGATTCAATCGGCCCTTATTGGCACGGGTTTCTGCATTCTCTGTTGCCAAGTACATTAAGAGGAAAGAAATGGATCTTTCCTATCGTCTCTCTCTCTGTCCGTCCGTCTGTCTATCTCTCTCCCCCTCGGGCCAGATTGCATTGTCATGCTGGCTGTATACCTTCGTGAAGCTCTTCTCTCTTTTTCTCTCCTTCAACCCTTCACACACTCGCACAAGCACACGATCTTGCCAGACCGCTTGGTTAAGATGTGTGCAGGCAATTTGCCCGAATAGTGTGGCATCAATCAGTGGGACTGAGAAAGAGAGAGAGACAAAAAGAGGGAGAGAGACAAAAGCAGTGAGTATTGAGAGATTGAACCCATTCATACTGAGGCAGGACGTTCTGCCTACGGGCTCAACACAAAACAATGCATGAGGGGAGGAAGTGGCCATCCGTGTCAGGGCGTAACAGCGCTGGGGGACTGAGCACCATAACTCACACACACCCTGCAGATGTATTTCTGTGTGTGTGTGTGCGTGTGATAGAATAGGGATGGGCTGATGGACGGGTGGAGTAGATGGCGAGGAAGAGGAGAGCCTGAAGGAAAAAAACAGAATAACCAGATCATGAGGAACAAAACTTTGAAGCTGTCCAGAGCTCTGGTGGGCTACCTTTAGTCCCCCCCCCCCCCAAAAAAAATATTTTTTTATTGGATGTAGCTTTATGTGGCAGTCTTTAGCCATTGCTTGTACAATTTTACAATAATGTAGTAATAAAATATTGTATAAGGAGATCTCTAAAGGTAATGTGTTTCCTGCAGATACAATAAAACGGTGTTTAGAGACAGAAAAGAACCATAAAAGTAGAAGTATCATAAAACATGCACAATATTCCAAGTCATCCATTGTCAATCTGCCCTACGTCTCCAAAAGAGTTCATGATAGAAGTGGCAAGTCCGAATCCTAAGAAGAATCTTTTGATCCTGATCTTATAAATTAACTAGTTCGTCCAGTTCACGAAGTGGGTCTAGATGAGAGATATCGAATAGATTCAGAATATGAAGAATCATATTGAAGTTGGCTTGAAACTGAAGTTGTGTTAGTGCTTTCTTCCCTATTGTGACGTATATCTGAGTGACACAGGTTCTCAAGCAAGAATAATGTAGGGCGGGACTTGATTTTGTAGATCGGGAATTGGTCATTGGATGGTTGTGGTTTGCTATTGCTGTGATCTCATGTGAGTGACAGGTTGTCCTGCCTTCAAGCCAAAAACAGAGAAGAGATGTTGCTGCAAGAGAGAAAGTTATTTTGATTAAAGATCACGAGGGCACATGAATAAAAAAATATTGTTGTGCACGGATAAATAATTAATATGTTAAGTACTGCAATAATCCATAAAAAAATGTAAATTTTGATTTCATGGTGACTTTAAACTTGGACACATTTGATAGACTACATTTTGATACTTTTATGATACCTTTATGGTGCTTTTTGGTGATCATTTTGGACCAATAACAGGCCCAGTTTTTCACTCATTTATAGTATGTGAAAAAGAACTGCCTTCTGTGTTCCACGGAAGAGAGAAAGTCATATGGGTTGAAACAGCATGACGGTAAGTAGCCTGCCCTAAATAATGACCGAATTTGCATTTTTGGGTGTAGGCTACCGTTTCTCTAATGTTATGGCTTGTTTATATAATTCTAAAAGTGAGCATTTATTTGAGAAAAGCAGATACTAGATAAGATAACAGATCGTTCGTTGGACGTGTTTATCTCAGATTAGTACCTCAAATGTCCACCAGAGGGCGATAACAACACACGCTTTCATCTCCGCAAAACCAGCAACGCCAGCGTTTTAATAGCAAAAAAATAAAGTTTATTGATATAAGTCCTGTGGAGGAAATGTAATTTCCTATGGCCAATACATTAAATAATGTTGTAAACGATTTAATAAGTAGAGCCTACCTTTTTTCTTTTTTTTTTAACCCCGCATTCATAGAGGATGTTTGTTCTGCATAAGTGTGCAGCATAAAATGACATGATTGGCTAACAGCCAGCTTATTATGCATGGTGGATGGTGAACATGACAAGAAACTGAATAGAGAGCTCAAACTATGATAAACACCACACACACGCGCGCGCACACACACCGAGGCACTACATGTCTGCAAGCGGTGGAAGAGTGACATGTTGAGAGGTTCAATAGTGAGACAATGAGATTATGACTGTACAAAGAGAGGAAGCAGTAAAGAGACAGGACATGATACACAATGACCGTGCATTCTTGTTCCCTTGGAGACGCTGAAGGCACCCAAGACAATCCATAATAATAATCGTTACTTATGTAAGTAACAATGCCTTGCAATAAAATGCCTTTAAAAGAAGACTCTTTACTAATCCAACTTTATAATACATTTCTTTTCATGGGCATTGCTTATGATTTTAGCCTGTGTGTGTAGTCCAGGTATAGTGTGTGTGGTTCAGGTAGCCTATAGGCCTACCTATATATATATGCATTTACTGAGACTTCATTTGATATGCAATGATAGTTGGAAAATGTACAACTAACTCAATGTGTAACTCGATGACAATGTGACCCTGGATCCAGGGGCGGATCTACCGGGGTGGCATAGGGTGGCAAATGCCACCCTAAAAGAAAGCCTTGCCACCCCTGCTGCCACCCCAGTTGGCAGCAACGGATTAAAAGTTATGGCCAATTTGACAATTTACGAGCGCGAATCTCCAATGTCCGACTGCAGTGAATTCGCTACGTGCACAATATGACGACCGTTGACGTTCATACTTTAGTGTGTGGGCAAATACTTCCGGCGAAAACTTCCGGTGATCTGACCGCGAGAGCGGGAGACAGCGAGAGCAAGAGACAACAGCGACCGATTTCCATTACCAGAGAGATAAGTTTTCAACCCGACCAAATTTTTAAATGCATATCATTTTCAGTGTATTTCACCTGTGCGTTTCTATGCTTTATATTACTGCATTTATTTTGTGCAAGTGAGATGAGTAAAGCACATCTGTTTCATATATCATTATCTGCCTGGTGTTAACAAGCAGTAGCCTACAGTATTCCACAGTAAAACGCTCAAGTTGGGTGCTCAACAAAATAATATATATAAAAAA
Organism: Rhinichthys klamathensis goyatoka; assembly: GCF_029890125.1. Taxonomy (NCBI): domain Eukaryota; kingdom Metazoa; phylum Chordata; class Actinopteri; order Cypriniformes; family Leuciscidae; genus Rhinichthys; species Rhinichthys klamathensis. The sequence continues at coordinate 2,238,579 of NW_026606695.1, read as the reverse complement.
GGGAAAAAAGGTCGGCACACCTTGGCTCCAAAAGTTAAACGCACCCCTGCCTTTATACTCACACAGGGCTGGACTGGCCATAATATTATAACTATTATTATATAGTAGTGTAATATAGACAGACACTATATCACAACTAAAAGAGTTTTGAGTTTTTCTTTGTTCAATTTGCACACTGAATATGGGTTGGAGCTCTTTATTTTGAACTCTCAAAGTGCACCAGATTGATGAATTTAACATTAAAAAGCACAACATTTTCTTACGGGGGAGCATGCCCCCCAACCCCACTAGAGGGACAGAGGTGCACTCACCGCAGATTTCCCAAAATCCTGTGGGAAAAAACGCTATTGCTATACCAATGCAGCTTATAGCTTGTTTTAGCATACATCACTGTGGAGTGGGGCTATAATTCAACTTAGTAGTTATTTCATCTGTTAACTCTTACTCACTCCTATTCACTTATGACATTAGTGGTTTTTATAGGAGTTGGTATACATATTCAAGGGAGTGCAAAGTTCGGTTGTGTTTATGATCATATGTAGTGGGCCAGTCTGGGCCAAAATGCCCCGGCCGATTTTTTGTCCCAGTCCAGCCCTGTACTCACAGGTGACCCCAAACCCCCCCACAAAAAAAGATACAAATAATAATACAAATAATGCCCTTTTGTAGTGTGTATACATACGATTTCTCATCAAACTGTGTTGACTGTGATTAAATTCAGTATATAAATACGTCTGGCATGTTGGCAACCCCGCAAAAATTCCTCCCCCTCTTGCCCGCCCCTGCCTGGATCACAAGTAGTACAGGTATATTTGTGGCAATAGCCAACAACACATTGTATAGGTCAAAAGTATCGATTTTTCTTTGCCAAAAAGCATTTGGGTATTAGGTAAAGTAAAGATCATGTTCCATGAAGATATTTAGCAAATTTCCTACTGTAAATATAAAACATTTATGTTTGTGAGTGAATGCATCACAATCGCAAACATAAATGGACAACTTTAAAGGCAATTTTCTCAATGTTTTGATTTTTTTGCACCCTCAGATTCCAGATTCCCTAATAGTTGTATCTCGACCAAATATTGTCCTATCCTAACAAACCATACATCAACGGAAAGCTTATTTAATCAGCTTTCAGGTTATGTATAAATCTCAATTTCAAAAAATTTACCCATGTGACTGGTTTTGAGGTCCAGGGTCACATATACAGTATAAAATGAATAATTCCAACTCAATTCCAATAGGATATGGACTGTGTCCACATTAAAAATAAAATCTATAAAATAAATAAAATAAAATATTTATGATATGTGCGCACACCTTGCTTGGCAACCATTGCAATACACAATATTACTTTAATTGTTTATTGTGATTATTGCTATTAATAAATTGAACTATTTATTGAACATTGGTGTCTTTTAGCCTATAAGCATAAGCAATAGAAATCTTGAGGTCATACATTGCAGTGATTTTACCACAGTTTAGGGACTTTTAGGCACACTTCATTTGCATAAAGAGGAACACCCCTTACCTGTAAAATGACTGTACCATGCCTTGTTGCTGTGAAATGCCTTTAGTGCCTTATTGCTTTATTTGAAATCAGATTGCAAAAGAAAACAACCAGCTGTGCCTCAGACACTGAAGGCAAGTTGAGTCCTTGGATTTATGTTGTTTACTTCCTACCATTTGTGTGTCGCAGGAAAAATCAAGGATTGGCCTAGTCAAGGTTTTTCTAGTCTTCAGCTGTCTAGTTTTGGTGCTCATGTGCCCATCTTCCTGTTAGTAGCTGACAGGTGTGAAACCTGGAGTGATCTTCTGCAGCTGTTGCCCATCCACTTCAACACTCAACACATGCTTGGTAATGGGTGATTTGAGCCACCTCTCTCAAAAACTTGATGTTTTACCCACAGAACTGCTGCTTCGTTTTATCTTCTCTTTTTTTCTGCATTCTGTTAAAATCCCTAGTTTTCCTTCTTGTGAAAAATCTAGACTATATCTGCATATTCAATATATTTTGATGCTCCCACATGGTTTCTCATTTCCATGTTTGAATTCATTATTATTCATACGTATTTGTCTGTAATGTTTGCATTTTTGTACTGTATGAATGTAAATAATGTACATTATGACTGCACTGACAGCATCTAAAAGACACATTTTATTTTGATTTTGTGATTTGATTACATAGATTTAATTTTAATCTATGTATTCTATACAACTAAGAAGTTGTTAATATACATTACCATTCATTCTGCATTTATTTGATCAAAATAAAATAAATAACTCTTTTCTATTTTTTTTTAAATATATAATTTATTCATGTGATGGCAAAGCTGAATTTTCATTTCAATGAAATGTCACATGATCCTTCAGAAATCATTCTAATATGCTGATTTGGTGATTAAAACATTTCTTCTTCTTAATATTATGTAGATGTAAATAGATGTGCTGCTTAATAGTTTTGTGGAAACCGTGATATATTTTTTCAGGATTAACACTGACTAGAATGTTGAAAAGTATTTTTTATATTTATTGTATTCATTTCTTTAAAAAAAATCTTGCACATATTTTGTGAATGATAGTGTAAAATGCTTGCTTTAAGTATGTTTATAATGCACAGTATATACACAATTTCAGTGTCTCTATGCAAAATTAGATTTACCCACACATATTTATGAATACTAATTAGATTGTGTTGGGCTTTTTGTTTTTGGACTTGCATTATTGAGAAACATCTACCAAACTGGCCAGTATGTATTTTGTAATGCGTAAACAGCCATGAACAACCAGTATGCTTATCAGTGTGTGACAGTGATGCTGATCACTGAAAAGTGAATTTCAAGAGGATGAGGCCTGCCTGGGGATAAACGTTTTTGAATCTAGTGCTTCTGATGCGGAAGGAACTTCTTATGCTCAATAGGCTGACCGTGTGACTTCGCTGGTTGAGATCTACAGTAGTTTAAGAAAGGTATAGAAATCACTGATGCCTGCACTCTTAACGTGATGCTATTGCTGCTTTGGCATTTGGGGAAATATACTAGCTCAGTCAGATTTACAGAACAGATTTACTGGAACTTTTCCATTGTGCAAACTCTCTCAAACTTTTAAAATGACTAGCTGTATAGTTTTCAAGATTTCAATGTGGACTTTAAACCTCAGCAGCTGCTCCTTCACTTCACTGTCTGTTCTTTCACACAGAGATTAACATATTGTTCGTTCTTTAGAGAAGACTTATGAGACAGGATGGCCGTAGACTGTGGGTCAAGCCATACGGTGAGGTTATTGGAAGAGCAATGGCGTCATTCCAGCATGTTTTGAAGATAGAGAGTTGTTCATTTCACCATTTAAATCCTGTCCACTTGACTGCTCTCTTGTAAGTTGTTTTTGCATTGGTTTCATTTAGCTTTTACTAAAACAGTTGCATTGCTTGGGGCTATATGGATCTGTAATTAACTCATATTTGTTAAGCAGAAGACACAATGTTGTAATCACCAAAATGATGGTGTGTTTTAGAATGATTAGGTATAATAACAAAGGATAAAATAATGAAGGTTTTAGCACCCGAGGTGTTTTAATCATTGGTGTATTTTCTCTTAAAATAGGCTCTCTCTCTCAGCTCAAGTTTACAATTATTGGCTGATATAATAGATGAATAATTTGGCTAAATCAGTTTTTTTATTGCCTAAAAGTATCCGATTTTGAAGGTCATGATACAGCGTATAGCTAGACAGTTTAAGTGCACCTGAGAAGACATGTTCAAATTTGTACTATAGAGGAAAAACAACTTCTGTGTTATGATGTGATCTGAAGTGACACGCGTGACTTTCTTTGTTGTTTGTGTCAGCAGACAGATGTTGAAGTGAGACGAGGACAAAGCTCCTACAGTTAGCAAACATTTTCAGATGTCACTCACTATGTTGGAGGCGTGACAGACCTTTCAGCGCACACACGCACAGGGAAAAAGTGAAGTCGTTTTGACGTTATCATCCGGCGCTGCCCTCTCTGAGCTAAAGCAAGTGAAGTAGAGGACAGACACTCACCTGCACTGTCTCACTTTACTGCACACATTTTTGCATCAAATTCACGAGGAGGCGATAAGTAGTTTGGGTACCTGAAGGGCGTAGAAAGGCAGACGCACACACATACGCGCTGAAGTCCACAGGGGTAAACCACATTTGATGAATGAATTGGCAACACACTCTTGTTTGTTCCCCCTGGCGTCCCCCGTCAGAATGTCATGACTCAGTACAGGCAGAAGCAGGAAGGTGTTCGTGTGACTTTGTAATGCTGCAGCCATCTCACAGGTCATTGCCAAGCCACAGGAGGGCTTCCCCTCGGAGAAGACCAAACTTACCTGATTTCTTCCTTTTGGTTCGGGTGAAACCCAATGGACCTGTAATACCTTATTGTTCGCGCAGCTGGAGAAAATGGGGAAGATATGTTAAAACAGAAGGAGGTTTTGTGAGAATAAGAGAGAGGAAGGTTGTCAGGCTGGGAGATGACATTCATGCCATTATTGAATAAAGAGAAGGGTAAATAAAGTGATGGGAGGTGAAAAAGATAGACAAGTGAAAAGGGCTATCGGAGCCCAGCCGACTGTGCAAAAAATGGAGTAGTGAATTTCTATCACTCTGCACAGATGCTGAACAGGGTGTTGACTTCAATCTCAGAGGGGGAATTCACTAAGAATGAATTTTGTGAGTGGAAAGCACTTTTTATGTGCTTATAGCACTTGAATGGAGTTGACTAGTTAACTGAGGTTCGGGAGCGGGGCCGCGCCTCAACCAGTCACCTGACTTCTCAAAACCTTCTTATATCGAGCTGCCCCTTACAGTGCTGTTTGTCTCGTTCTCTCGAACCCTCCCATCCCTCTCTCATCCATTCAACCATCCATATCATCCCCTCTTCCCTTCCCTTCCAGGTCCTAATCACTCGGCCTACATTTAACTGCGATGATGCCCCCACCCCGAGTCTCCTGGCCGCCAACACCAGACGTCCAGATCAACCTGACCACCATCCCTTTTCCCCTTCCACTTCATCCTTGCCCTATTCATCCCCAACTCTCTTCAATAAATCATTTCCAACATTCATGGTTGTGGCGTGGTCCTTGCTCGTGAATTTGCAAATCAAGTAATGGTGCCAATGTGCCCCAAATATTAGTGCTGAACTAAATTTACATGGCCTTGCAAGTCGATCTGTTGTCCTTAATGAACATATTTGTTACAATGCTGTGATCCAGACACCTAAATCAGCTCTGTTAAATGCCTAAATAATCTTTTGATTATTTTTTAATGTATTTTTTTATTATTCGTTTTCGTACATATCACGGCACAAACAATATTTGCGCTGAGATGCTGTTTAGTGATTTCACCCCAGAGTGTCTGGATTCATTATAAGTGCCATTGTGGTGTATTTAAAGAATGAATATAAATAAATAGCAGCAGCTAAGGGATGTTGTGCCATGTGCCATGTCTCCTCATCTTGAGAGCAGCTTGTTTTAATGGTGATTTGACAGAAGTGTTTCACTAGTGCCCTACAAATCAACCTGCTTTTTCATAATTTTTCCAAATTAAAATGGAAAAACATAAGTAGTCTTTCTCTTGTCAAGTCCAGACTCCTGTGAAAAGGCTAATGCAGTAACTACTTTGTTCAAAGTGAGTTATGAATGAATTCTTCAATTCTCAATTTCACAGCGATGCCATAGAAGAACCATTTTAGTCAACGGTTCTTAAATTTTTTTTTTCTTAGTGTAAAAAGCAACATTTCAATAATCTAAACTTTTTCCACTATAAATAACCTTTTGTTCGATGGAAAGGTTCCACATTTGATAAAGGTTCTTCATGGAACCATTGATGCAAATACATAACCTTTATTTTTATGTTTTAAAGAGTGCTAAACTATGGACAATACTCAGATTCAAAGACATTGCAGTATGAAAATTGATAGCAAAATCAATCAAAACTTTCTGAAGCCATTTTTTCCCTCTGTTGCAGTGTTGGTGTACTTCCATACAGTTTTGAGGCTAGTTTCCCTGGTGTCACCCAGTTCTGGTCACCTCGGCAGAGTGACCACCCTCCTTCTTTTTGTAGCCAGGCTTTCAGACTGGGTCGAGGCTGTTTTGACCAGATTTTTGCCATTCAACAGCTGATTGAGGAGAGACTCAGATGTGGAAAACGGATCATTATCTTCATTGCCTTCAAATCAACATTTGATTGAGTCAACGGACCACCCCTGTGGAGGACAATGGAAGCCAAACATGTGCCACCAAAAATCGTTCATCTCCTTCAAACATTATACCATGGCTTGACTTGTGTCCGAATCCGGCATGAAATAACTGAAGACTCTCCAGTTCACACTGGAGTGTGGAAAGGAGACATCATCTCATCTCGCCCTGCTGTTTAACACTATGTCATCGTGAGAAGTGCATTCGAGGGCAGAAGAGGAGTCCAGTATGCCGAAGACAAGTCGTGACAGACCTGATGTTTGGCAGGGCTGCCAACTCTCACGCATTCAGCGTGAGACTCACGCAATTGAGCCAATTCTCACGCTCTCACGCCACACCCATGATTTCTCACGCTGAAGTGTCAACCCGGTCATTCAAAGGCCTGAAAGATAAGTTTATCTATAGATCTACCAGTTGAGCCATTCGTGATCGACTAGTTTTACCGCAAACTAGTTAAAATATCCTGTAATCTAGAGCGAGCGTGCATGCGAGACAGACGTGTTGAGCTCCTAACGGCGCGGTCCTAACCACGCACGCGCACGACGGCAGAGAAGTAAGCGAGCGAAAGAGCTTGCGTGTCTTTCGCAACACAACCCCCCCAAATGCAGCAAAGCATTTGTGAAGCCACAACACGCACAATCTTGAGGCGGATGGGCTACAACAGCAGAAGACCCCACCGGGTACCACTCATGTCCACTACAAATAGGAAAAAGAGGCTACAATTTGCAAGAGCTCACCAAAATTGGACAGTTGAAGACTGGAAAAATGTTGCCTGGTCTGATGAGTCTCGATTTCTGTTGAGACATTCAGATGGTAGAGTCAGAATTTGGCGTAAACAGAATGAGAACATGGATCCATCATGCCTTGTTACCACTGTGCAGGCTGGTGGTGGTGGTGTAATGGTGGGGGGGATGTTTTCTTGGCACACTTTAGGCCCCTTAGTGCCATTTGGGCATCGTTTAAATGCCACGGCCTACCTGAGCATTGTTTCTGACCATGTCCATCCCTTTATGGCCACCATGTACCCATCCTCTGATGGCTACTTCCAGCAGGATAATGCACCATGTCACAAAGCTCGAATCATTTCAAATTGGTTTCTTGAACATGACAATGAGTTCACTGTACTAAAATGGTCCCCACAGTCACCAGATCTCAATCCAATAGAGCATCTTTGGGATGTGGTGGAACGGGAGCTTCGTGCCCTGGATGTGCATCCCACAAATCTCCATCAACTGCGAGATGCTATCCTATCAATATGGGCCAACATTTCTAAAGAATGCTTTCAGCACCTTGTTGAATCAATGCCACGTAGAATTAAGGCAGTTCTGAAGGCGACAGGTCAAACACAGTATTAGTATGGTGTTCCTAATAATCCTTTAGGTGAGTGTATGTGACATTTATATGTTTTATAGTGCCCAAAATTATCCAGAGCAAAACACCCATGAACATTGATGGCAGAATTCCTGTGCCCAAGCAACTGCCTTTGAGATGAATAGCAACGCTAACAAACGGCATCATGTATTATAGATCTTCTTGCATTTCTCCCGCAAATGATTGGACAGTGCTATTCCCTACCACACTTCTACTGGATACAAATGAATATTTTAACTGCAATTCAACTGCTTTTTCATCTCTCTAACTCCTGAGTAAGTATTTTTTAAATGATGAAAAAACTTTGATATTTTGCTCCCTCTGGTTCTTTTTTATTCGCTCTGATCCTCTCCAAGGCCACCTGAAGCTTCCAACTCCCAGTCTGTTCTTTGGGGTTCTTGGATCCTTTACAGCCCCCCCCCCCCCCCCCCCCCCCCCCCCCCCCCCCCATTTTCAATCGCTCTGAGCACACAAACTCTACAAAGACAGAACAAGGCAAACATGGCAGATCTGAAGGAAAGTGTGTTGGAATGTTCTCTGGTCCTATTGAAGTGGTTGTTTTGTTATTTCCACCAGCTGTCAACTGTCCAAAGCCGAGCATGTTCGACATGCATTTCCCCCTGTTTAGCTTCAGCACAACTTCCCATGAGACTGTAGCTCCACCGTACCAAAGCGACATCACTACATCAAAGTCAGGCAGACTTTGTACGTCCATCAAATGCTTGTGTTTTTCCACCTGTGATTTGGAACGACAAAACTCCTGAAAACAATGTCCCTGTAGAAAACCTTAAAGTCCCTTAAACTGCTCTGCACAGGTGTCCAGAGTTTGTGTTACTCTAAGTGGGAATTTCACTGGTTCTTAAATGATACAACTGGCTTAGAAAACACAATTTGGAGGGAGCTGAAGATATTTACATCCTACTGAATGGTATACCATTTTCTCTGGCTGTTTGGCAGATTGAAATCATGTTAAGAATAAAGTGAAAATATATGTCAAAGGAAACTTTGACAACGTGCTACAAAAGTTGTCCTTGTCTTAATTAAACTGCAGTGGTAAGAAAGAGTAAAAGACATAAAGATGTGAATAGAACATTTTGGAAATATTTATTCGGCATAAAGTAAAGAGATAAAAAAATATATTGAATTGACATGTTTCTATTACTACATATCTTATTTGATTTTAATTATGTGAAAGTGTAATTCTCCAAGCAACAGTAATGTGGTACCTTTTTCCATGGTGATTTTCAAAACTATTGAAACAAAATATATCTCGCCATTTCTAAGCGAATTGAAGTGGTACAACTCATTATGTATAATCTCACTAATTAAAATGTGCTTAATTATTGCAGTGTTAAATTATTTCATTGCAAGCATGATTAAAATAGGCATATCAGACTATTATGCATATCAGTAATTACCTTAATAAAGTAAGTTAATTAAATATCATGCATTTTATACATTATTGTTTTTACTTTCTTCAAAGGAGAGATACAGTTGACACATTGTTTTACTCCTTCTAACTACATATTTTTACATTGCAGTATACATGAATAGTTACTTGTTTGTCAAGCTAAACCTGATATTAACTTAGCCTTTTGCCTAAATAGTTGAAAAGGAGAATTGCATCTTAAAGAAAATAGAAACCTTATCAACTTTTTTAATTTTTAATTTGGTATTGAGGGTGGGATTTGGCTTCTGCTGACAGAGCAGTGGGCCCACATGCTAATTGTGTTATCTTAACAGGAGGGCAGCGAGATGTGCAGTTGGTTAATATTTGCATCGGCAGCAGAACTCTCTCAGGAGGACCAGGGCACTGCTGAAGGGCCTGACCGAAACATGCAGGAGGGGGTTGGAGGTCGAGGAGAGTTTGGACATCTTGTCCCACCCCTGGTGTGAGGGCTGTGGATGAGTAGATGTCTGACAGGGGTTTAGGGATGTGAGTCAAAGTAACAGAGTAGAGCTAGAGAGCAAAAGAAAGAACAGAGAGAGAGAGATCAACAGACATTTAAATGCACAAACACACTCTTGCACTCTGCCTATGAATAGTCTCAGGAGTCCTTAACGATTATCTGCTATAAAGATTATATTGTTTTTAATTAAGGACAGAGTAATTGTAGCAACACTTTGACCAAAGTAAAGTATTCATATTTTGTATCTTAAGGTGGATACCCCATAGCAGATCATAAGCTTAATTTACAAAGTTGCTGGATAATCAGTGGGAGCCAATACTAGTTTTATTTCTAAAACAAAAGTGAAACACAGTATTGTTGTTACAGTATATTTCCGATTAAAGCAGAACCATTTTTTTTTCTTTTTGCTTTCTTTCATGTAAGGGATGTAATAAAAAAGCAAAATAATAACTGTAGGAATCACACGAGGTGGTACATCTGCTTTATGCACTGAGAAATGGGAAAACACAGATCGTCTAATTTACTCAGTCATTATTTGTGATTACACAACAAAGGTTTTTTTCTAAACCTTTTTTTTATTGTTTCCGAATGTAATTCTATAAAATGAGAAATTTGCTAGATTAAATTATGCAGGGCAAATGTGAACCAATCAAATATATATATATATATTAAAAAATTCTGTTGACATTTTGCTTAAAGGTGCTCGATGTAGCTTTTCTTCTAAAACGAATCCTTTTTTTATTGCCTGTGTGTGAAGGGGTTGTAATCACATATTACAATGATCCACTTGTCGGGTTTTGCTATTACCTCTGAAGGCCAATATTCATATTTATATGTGAAGTCTCCGGGTCGGATTTACCGCGAAATCCAACGGATGTGACGTGCATGCGCGCTCCCGAGCCTCTCTCTTTATATACAGTCTATGCGACCGACGGCACTGCAGCTAACGACATGGAGTCTGATAACACCCCAAAACGACCTGCCACCAGCACAACACAAACTCCACAAATTAATAAAAAACAAAAAAAAGTTTTATCTGCTGAAGCTCGTCAGGCCAAACGTGATTCTGATCGACTCAGGACGAAAACACGGATCAACATCGGCAGAGCTTTTGAATTATTAGTAAAATCTAATGAAATAGCAAGGTAAACTAAATGAGACATGAAATGAATACAAAAGACTGTTCCAGGATAAGAAAAAGTAGGTGCTTTAGGATGTATACTTGTTTTATGTACTAGATCTAACGTTACTCATCCCACTACTATCATATTGTTTATAATAAACATTTCCAGACACGTTCAGTACAGTAATGCTACTTCCTACTGTCTCACTGTTACACTGACATTGTTCAGTCTAGTTCACCGTTTTCGTTATCATATTATACATTCACCTATGTTGACATTGCAGATTGTGAAAGATACACGAATAGTTAATGAAATGCCTTATGCTAGATAACATCACATGTCGGCTAAATGCAGTCAATGTAACGTTATCATGGTACGAGCATGGAGCATTAGTTCAACGTCAAGCTGATAAAAGTAGCCTATTATTGTAACGTTGCAGTGGGAGTTTACATGCGTTTCCAGCATGTTGTGTGATGCTTTCGCCGTTGCATTGAAAGTCTCCGTGTGGCCGGTAGTGAATGCTCGCTCTTGAGATCGCACACGCACACGAGCACGAGCGCTCTTGTTGCAATCTGAAACATCACCACTAGAGGCCGCTAAAAAATATATAGAGCACCTTTAATGAAATTGCTTCACATCTTGATTTCCATGGGACTTTTTTTGGCAAGAGTAAAAATGTTGAAATTGTTGAGATAGTGTTTAATTTTTGATTAGGCTAGGATTTAGAATGGTTTCATTTACACTGGGTTTACAATTGTGGTAAAGAGTGGAACTTTTCTTAGACTTTGGATCAGTACATAAAGTGAATGCCTTCGCTGATTTACTCTAGAAGCATTTAGCATGTTAATATGTGCTATTGTTTGCTAACAGATTCTACTGGTTGGCTAACAACCTGATTTACTCAATCCTTATTTGTGATCTGTTTTTTTTTCTACCTTTTTTTTTACTGCTTTCGAAAAATGTAATTCTCTAAAATGAGCAAATTTTTTAGATTAAATTATGCAGGGCGAATGTGAACCAATAATATAGGCCTATTTAAATTTTTTTTTTTTTTTGCTGTAGACGTTAATGAAATGGCTTCACAGCATTCTCTTCATTTGGTTTCAACTCACTCAATATCTAATAATACAAATGTAAAATAATTTGTATATATATGTATATATACACTACCGTTCAAAAGTTTGGGGTCAGTGAGAATTTTATTTTTATTTTTTGGAGGAAAGAAATCAATACTTTTATTTATCAAGGACAGTAAAGACATTTATAATGTTACAAAATATTCTATTTCAAACAAATGCTGTTCTTTTGAACTTCCTATTCATCAAAGAATCCTAAAAAACAAAACAAAACAAAAACTGTACAACTGACAGACCAACAACTGTTTCAACATTGATAATAATAATAAATGTTTCTTGAGCATCAAATCCTCATATTATACTGATTTGTGAAGGATCATTTGACACTGAAGACACTGACACTGGTGATTCTGAAAATTCAGCTTTGATCACAGGAATAAATTACACTTTACTATATATTCACACAGAAAACAGCTGATTTACACTGGAATAATATTTAATACTATAACTGATTTTTGTTGTATTTTTAATCAAATAAGCGCAGCCATGGTTAGCAGAAGAGAATTCTTTTAAAAGTATTTAAAATCGTACCGACCCCAAACTTTTGAACGGTAGTGTATATACATATACCGAAATTCAATGAGCTTATGCACTCAAGGCATGGGGTAGCTGTCAAACTCCGACACTTCATTTAGCTTACGAAAGTCATTGCATAATCAGAAGGTGCCGTTATGCTGGGGGACTAGCACAATCGGGCTGGACCATGGGCTGGAGGAAGGCTCGATGACTCCTAGCTGGAGCATTTTTTCCACTTCCTCATCAATGGCTTGCTGATGAGATTCTGGAATTCGATGGGGCTGCTGCCGAACTGTGACACCACGGGGGGGTCTGTGACAGGATGGAGGAGCGCCCCAGACAGTTGGAGAACACATCATGGAAGCTTCAGACCAGGGCTTCCAGTCATTTCTTTTGGTGTGGATCGAGCTGCAGATTTATGTCTACCACAGGATCCACCTTGTCTGCCGCCAAGGCCACTGCCGGCCACTATGGGACCCATAGCCAGAATAGAGACCCTTGGTCTCCCATGCTCTCACAGCCTATAATTGACAGGTCCGACTCACTCAACGACGGTGTAATTCCTGCCAGGAGGACCAATCGTTGGCCAATCATAGAGTCGCTGCTGGGTACGCAGGGATTCAATCAGGTGTTCCTTGACAAGAGGCATTATCCATTCAATTCTTTCTCTCATCTCTCGAACATGCTCAACCTCCGAGCGGTGGGGGGAGGGTTGTTGCTCCCAGGCCTCCTTGGCAATGTCTGGTGGGGTTGTCGTCCAAACAGCAACTCGAACGGAGTAAATCCTGTGGAAGCTTGGGGCACTTATCGTATCCCAAAGAGCACATAGGGGATCATTCGGTCCCAGTCGTGTCCGTCATCAGTCGCCACCCATTTTAACATTCGCTTGAGGGTCTGATTAAAGCATTCCACAAGGCCATCTGTCTAGGGGTGGTACCGGCCATCTGTCTGAGGTGCGGATATATTTCACTTACTGCAACTTACACAGATCGGCCATGACCCGGGAAACAAAGGGGGTGCCCTGGGCTGTGAGAATTTCAGATGGAATCCCCACCTGGCACCTCTATTACTGGTAGCGGAATCAGGGGGGCAGGGGCATTTCTCTGAGGAGCTGTTCATTGGCATACTTCACAGGCTGTGACCATCAGTGTTTCAAGCGATCGTCCCCTCGTTGTTCTTTTCCCAGGGACCCACTCCCTGTCATCTGCTGGAAAAGTTTAGAGAAGACTTCAAGATTAGTTTGAGAAAATTCACCCACTCTCTCACTCTCCAAGGCAAGATAAGCCTGGCGAGCTGTCGGTTTCCGGGGTCGGGAACCCTCCAACCCTGGCCAATCAGGTCCTTCAACACCCAAACCTCAACATCCAGGTTTCTGGGGAAGCAGAAATTTAGACGGTACATACCTTGTGTCACCATGAACACAGGTGATTGAGAGGAGGAATTGGCCCGGTTTTGTGGTTTCCAGAAGCTGGGGTTGAATGAGGCTGACACTGCTGCCACGACCAATCACCCGGACTACCCCCTCTGCGGCTCGCCAGGCTCGCTGACTTGTGGGTGCCGTTCATCTCTCGTCGCTCCCCAGTACCCCTACGGTGGAAGGAGGCAGCTCTCTCTCCCGATTCCCTTGCCACTGTGGCCTCGGACAGCTCCAGTGCCTCCACAGCTTTGCTAAAGTGTGTGGATTTTGTAGTCCAGAGGTTCGTCGGTGTGGGCGGGGGAAAAAGAGCGCATAGCAGTCTATCAACAGTGACCTTCTCTGCCATGTGACCAGTGACATCAGCCACGGTGACATCATCTGTCAAAAGGTTGGGCCACTTGCATCTTGATGGGTACCCGGGCATCATACACCCAATTATGGACCTTCTGAGCAGCACAGACCAAGGAGAGTCCTGGGGTAAAAGAAGATTGTAACTGTTGCTCTGCTCTATTTTTCTTGGTCACTCTTCTTTTCTCTGGGCTTTTCTTTCTTTTATTTATCTCTTCTTCTTGGGGGCTTTTCTCTTCCATCTGAGCTCTGCCTTCCATCTCTCTTTCTCTCTACCCTTATTCGATGCGTCCAGTTAAAGCCCCACACCACATCCAACTCTAACCATATTTATGTGCAATTTGGCTTGTTTAATATTTCATCTCAAATAAAACCATTGACTCCATGCACAACTTCGCAATATGCTTACAAAATTTTTACCAAATTGTTTTATAATATTTGAATAAAGGGTGATGTCAGTTTCCTAGGCCGGACATCCCTTTTGGCCACTATTGTATACTGTACAGATGATGGATTCACCACACACCCCTATGAACACATGCTTTCTATGGCAAGTCTAAATTGACAAAAGCACATTCACACATATTCACAAAGCTACTGCACAAATTGCCTCTTAATTCAGTTTATTACAACTGAATATGTTTATGTTGCTCTCCTTTTCTATTTCGTCAGATTTCACATTGATTTGCTGACAAAATGGGGCTTTGCAATCCGTGACAAGGACTCATAGATAAATGTCAGAGGCAGTCATTTAATCTGTCACCTCTCTTTCATTCTTAATCCCAGATTGTGACAGACCTCTGACATTCGGGGGCCAGATTTCAGCTAAAACAATGGGGAAAATTGACACCCCTTAGAAAAACTATTTCGAGTTGGCTTGTGGAACGTTACAACCAATGGCCACTTACAAAGCACACCAAACGCAGTCTGTAACATGGTGCTTGATGATGTCTTAAACTGACAGTCAACACATTTTTTTTACCAATATAATATTCTGTCCAGTTTCAGTGTGATGCATGGAATCTTTTAGAGTAACAAGGTTTAGAGATAGACTTGCCATTTCTAAATCAAAAAGAAAAAGCACTGAAGAAAGCTATGGGCTGAATCGTTTGCTCTCTGGTCTGTTTTTAATACACTCGGCACCTATTCACATGCAAAAGAAAAAAAAGATATACATTTTTGATAGACACTTTTTTGGTCTATAATAATTTTTTTCAGTGTGCGGACAACTTCTGCTGGTTTGTTTACAATAAATCAAAAATAAAACCAACAACTATCTGTGGTCCTAAGATATGTATTTCCTGGCATAACTTCTACTTAACACAAGTTTTACTTCTAGACTAGGATGATGGTAGCCTAAGGAGCTGCCTGGATTGAACTATGTCAGATGGTCCCAGGGGGATGTTCTGCTAATTTGTGCACTGTAAGTCACTGTGAAAAACAAAACAAAAACCTGTGTATAGTTTATAAACATTGGGGGTGGGTCACCTTACCCAGCGGGTCTAATTTGATGTTTTTATTTCAAACTAAAAAATAATCCCAAACCATTGATGTTTCCACAAATCCACCATTAACAAATAAAACACACACACTTTGATATTCAATATAATACAATGTCATAGATCACTGATTTCCAGAGACACAAAAATAATTCAATTAACCTCAAAACTGTTACAACTAACTATAGCTCACAAATGTTGATATTCAGATGAAATGACAAAATTAAAAAGAGCGTAGCCAGTCATTAAAAGTGCTGGGATGAGATTTTGTGCCATCTATGGTCAGGAGAAAAAAAAATGCGAAGGGGATCATCTTACCCCATGTTACGCTAATATAACAGCAATGACAGCAACCATATTTACGCACTATACGTTCAGCAACAATGATAATAATAATATCTATAAATCATTGGCATTCCATCCATTTTTACCAAGTGTCAATACTGGTTGTGCTGCTGTAGTGTAATTATGCCATTGCAGGGTTATTTATTACATGACCTTTCCTGTGAGTGCAATAATTATGAACAAATCCTACTTTTACACTTTTTCCATTTTCTGTCACTGCCTAATGGGTTTTCAATTGCCTTTAAAAGCTGTTTTGGTGGTTTTTGTTCACCCCATGTCCCTTTTATTTTCGCTCTTCCTTCCAGAACAGTTATTTTAGCCTCTTTCCCATTCTTTAGCACTTTTACCTTTCTCTCCTCAGCTGTAATCATTACCTTTATACATTTTTAGTAAATGAAGATCGCAAGGTTTGACAATCCATTGGATATTTCTCAAATTATGAACTGTAGAGGTTTCTTTCTTATTACTGTACTTCATGGCCCATTGGTTTATTTTGGGTGCTTGCAATCGTGGTTATCTTTTTTCTAGTAAATGCTTTAAAAAAAAACAACCAGAACAAACTTAGCTGGAGTCAAGATAGATAGACATGTAGTTTATTGATTTCTGAGGGTGAATTCTCATGTACAGTCCAGCACTCCACCAGCTGAGCTTTCAAATGCATGTCAATTTAGACAAGCTCCTCTTCACAGTTTTTCCTATACATCAAATGTTTTACGAGGCTAGCTATGACATCTGCCATTTAAACTGTAACTACAATAAATCTATCATGTATTTAATTATTGTTATTTGTAACAACCTAATATTGCTATGCTGTTTACTTGAAACATTTCTTCAGCACTAGAAATTTTTAAACACGATGTGTATAGAACTGTGGCATGATATGATAGGATAATATGGCCCTATCCATCTCATGTCCCTTGTTGTATTCATGCTATTTTTAACTGTGCAATACTGGGCATAATCGTTGTGGAGTCCACTGATGTCATTATTTCTGCTTGCTTACTCCCTGTTGACAGCGTTCTCCAACACCTCGGACAGACTGACAAACTCAATTACAAAATGGATTGCTGTGGACTGTAGGCCACTGATGTCTAGTAGCCTATGCAAATTAAGCAAACACTATTTTTGACAACATGTTTGTCCTGCAGTTAATAGCTTTGATCTTAAATTTTAGAACTGCTGTGCAATTGTTTGAAAATTATACTAATCAAAAAAAAAGAAAAGAAAAAAAAAGAGAGAAAGGCAAAGTTTGCTTTACACATTTTTCAAACAAATACAAAATGACCACTTTTAAACATTATTATTAAGTGGCTCTCTGGAATACTTCATTTTAATTGGTCACTGGGTTAATGGAAATGGCAGTGCTTTCATGTCTCTCATATCACTCCGCAGACTCGCTTTCATGTTTCATATAAACTCAGCTAGCAGTGTCTTTAGTCTCAGTTGTAGTGAAAATGACCACTTGTATTAATTACTGTTTTGTTGCACTGTAAAAAGAAATGTTCATTCAATTTATTGAGCTATCTTTTTGTTTCGACTTTGATGTTTTTTCAATTTGTCAAGTTTTGTTGACACAAATAATATGGATCCAACCACTAATTTAAAGTTATGTGAACTTATTAAGTTGAATTGAAATATATTTATAAAAGTAAGCTGAACTTACCTTTTCAAGTTTTCAATACCAAAGTTCGTTTAACCTAATTTGGCTTATTTTCTTAAATAAATAAAACAATTTGTTTCAATTGTTCTTTACAACCATACCAAAATGCCAAAAATTATAAACATACAAATAGTAAATATGAAATGTACTGTATAAAAATACACACTTCATATAAAACACTTTCTAATTAATTTGCTTACAAAGTAGCAAAATGTAAATGACAGAACATTTTAGAGAGTGATAGACAAGTTTTTGTACATTACAATATACTTTTATTCATTTTATATATATATACTGTATTTCAAATATTATTTGCTGAGTATCTGAGTAAAATGTTGGTCGATACTGTATGATTCTTGTCTGAATCCTCATCACCATTTGAGGGTTTATTTTGCAACAACCGGCTGACTGTACATTATCCCTTACATAATAGTTGCTATTGCCAGCCTATTCTACAGTGCCAACTACTTTTATTTTAATAAGCCTGGATTGACCATAAACCGATACGTTTCTGACCCACACACCTCTTGGGCTCATGCAAAAAAAGGAGCACAAGGCAGAAAAAAGGGCAAAACAATGCACTTTGATCACAGCTGCATTGCATTTCTCTGCCTTTTATCTGTCCAGAGGTATTGATTTTATGGCATCCATAACCTTCAATGGCGTTGAACTTTGAAAAGAACCTTGGAGTGATACTGAGGCTGCTGTCAGGAGAAATCTGAAAGGCTTTCCTCTGACATTTTTATTCCTTTCTCCACTCTCCCTCCGTAATTCTTTTTTTTCTGCCCATGGGGGCAAAATGCTAATTCTCTCAGAAGAGTATTTGGAATTCTGCTTGCCTCAGTGACTTTGCTTTGCTACCGTAGTTGGATATTGTCCATATATTTACATGGTGTCCATTGTGAATTTTATTTACATAGCTTGTGACTTTATGCTTGTTTGTGTATGTGTGTGCATACTTTAATGCATAAGGACCATGTGTGCATAATGTAGTCAAACAGGTGTCATTCCTGACATCATGTTTCATGTTCTCTTTCCATTGCAAATGGGCACTTGCCAAGTGAGCTGTGAAGGGCAGTGTGAAGTCTTTGGCAAATTGCTTGAGGACAGCCTTCTTACTACCACTGTAACAGGAAAAGCATTGGATGAACCAGTGATTATGAATGTGTGTGTGTATGTGCTGGAGTGAATCACGTCTGCCTGTGGTGATCCTCCAGTTGCCTTCCACTTTTCAATTATGCAGGGAAAAAGACGAGAGTGTATGAGTGCATGAAAGTCTGACCCTGATAACTTGGCCAAACAAAAGGCCATGTGGCACGATTAGCAGAAGGTGGCCTGGGTGCATTCATTTTATTCTCATAACAAACAAGACAGTGTTCAGTGCACATAAAAATTGCAGGTTGTTGCGCACATTTACATAATATAATTAAGTAAAATCTCAACTTTGCAAGATAATATTGAGTGAGCAAATGTAACTTCTTAGAGATTTTTTTTAATTTACAAATATATATATATATTGTGAATCAAATCATTATATGACATAGTCTTGAGTAATTAGAGTAACAATTACATTCAGCATCTGGCTCATATTCGCGATCTCAAACATATTCTCAAAACTATCGTTATCATTGTCTTCAAAATCAATAGTTTGATCGCTGAACGCTTCTTCACCAGATCCACCATCAAGTGACAGTGACACTAATATTTGATTGCATTCAGTACTTGCTCATGCAGTAAATCACTGAGCCATTTCAAGTTATGCTGATGATACTTCCTATTCGGTAGTGAATGCCTTCCCAGGTCACTTTGTACTTTATTTACATATTACTTTATAATTAAGTTATGTAGAACTTTAATTTCCACAAGCCTGAACTGAGTAGAACAATGGCTTTTGCTCAATATTGCAGTTATTCATTTACAGACTTACAAATGAGGAATACAAAAAGCAATAAATCTTTTTTTGTTGTGAATATTGATCAGTGATATTTAATTTCTTCATAATAGCATTATCACTCTTTGGAGTAAAATGCTATTTTTGTTACAGTACATACTGTATGGTCTACAAAATCTATGTTTTGCTGTGGCCTGTAGGTCATATTTTTTTTGTACAATGAAATGTAAGTAAAACAAACATTGACTTCTAAAACCACTTATAGAGATATTGTATTTCACAAGATATTGTGGCCACAAATTAAAAATTAGTTCCCACTGTTTATTAAAATAATGGTCATGATGTACTAATTTTCTCCTCTAACTTTAGTAAAAACGTGGCCACGTTTTAGTGAAATAAATATAAGGGAACAAATTAGTATAACATGGCCACGATTTACATAAAACAAGATAATTAATTAATAAAATGTGGCCATGCTTTTTAAGTCGTTAATATTAATAATTATTTGAAACAGTATCTTTTTTCCTCTGTATGTCATATTTATATGTATTTTTTTCCAATGTTTTTATCTGTCACAGTATTGTAATATTACAAAAACCAAGAAAAAAGATTATCCACAGTAAATATTGATTCATCTGATTAATTGCAATTAATTTGATTATCACATATCAAGCAATTTGATTCTTTTTGATTTATAGCAAAATTGAACATGTAAATGACAATCATGAGCTATAGATTTTTTGAGCTCCAATCATTAGTTATTTTTTTTTGTTTTTTACTTTTAACTGTATCAACTATCTATACCAAAATGTTGACAATAAAAACAAAACAATCAATGACATAAAATCATACAATAAAATTAAAATGAATAAAATGCAACCTATAATACAATGACATATAGGAAATGAGGAAACATATTAATATACAATTAAATAAGAAATAATAATTAGACAATAAATAATTTTCTTCTGTATACAGATCAAGATAAAAAATAAATAAATCACAAAAGTACTGCAGGGCAGCATACAGTGAACATAGACAGTGATTCAGTCCATGTCTGAAAATTTAGTTCTAACCATATCCCTACCCCTAAGACTAACCCTACCAAACCCTGGTTGTGAGCCTAAACTTGACATAAACTGTAAACATAAATCTGATTGGTTGATTGGAGTGTTGTTCCAGGATCAACAAAGATGTTGATCCAGGAACATGCTGTACAAAGTCCCTGTGATTTCCACTTCTTTGCCACATATCTTTTAAGCAAAAGGCAGGGATATAGGCCATAGGTTTTACAGAGTAACTGGTTTTAGGATTGAGATGGTGAAACTGCACAGCAGTCCAGGGGGACTGTAGCTCTGTGTATAGCAGGGAGTGCATCACATTAACCGGCAACAAAGACTTGACAGAGCAGCCATCAAGTGTTAGACAGTATTCTAGGTTATTACGTGAGGAAGTTTTTGTCCACTAATTTGAATCTCTGTTTTTTTCAGAATTAAGTAGTAGGAAATTACTAGTCATCCAGTTTTTTATATCGGCTATGCATTCCGTTAATTTTGTGAATTGGTAAGTTTCGTCAGGGCGTGAAGAAATATAGAGCTGAGTATCATTAGCATAACAGTAAAAACTAATGCCATGCTTCCTAATGATATCTCCCAAGGGTAGCATGTACAGAGTGAACAGCAAAGGTCCTAGCACTGAGCCTTGTGGTACGCCATACTGAACTTTTGATCGATAAGACGTCTTTTCATTTACTGCTACAAACTGATAACGGTCAGATAAGTATAATGTAAACCATGCTAATGCAATTCCACTAATGCCAACACAATTTTCGAGTCTATTTAACCCTCATGTGGTGTTCAAAACCCCATAACACCTGTGGTCTTCCCGGGTCAAAATGACCGGCCTATAAAAAATAGCTTATAAATCACTCATTATACCATATTTTCACCCAATCTTGGATTCAATCTTTTTGTCAACTTGTTCTCTTTCAATTAGGACTGGTTTTATATTTCTATTTGCCTCTGATTAATCGTGGGCCTCATTTATCTAAGAGTAGGCATCTCGTTTTATTTGTAAAAAAAGCATTATTTTTTCATATTTTTGAATAATTTTGGAAATATTAAATAAAATATTTAAAAAAAGTTGGCAGTGTTGATCACACTAGTCTACTTTAATGTTTCATAAGGAAGTTTGTTTTGAAAAACTTTTATTTTGTAAAAAATGGCACATAGTCACACTTGTGGTCTTCCCGGGTCACTGTAATGATCTTCATTTGTGTTTATTGATTTCAGTGTACCAGAAAAAAGTCCTAGACATACTCGCTGACATAAGAACTTGGTTAAAGCAAAGCCAACCTGCCAGTTCACCAGTAAACATCGAAAGGATGGAGACTTTGGAGGACTTTGACCGTGAAGAGGAATGTCTCCATGATGCGGAGGCCTATGATGCTTTGGTAGTTGTATAAGTATGGAAGTAAAAGATAACTAGCTTTATACAATACAATGCACTCACTCATTGTTAGGTTATTTTGGGGAGGGCCAGTCAACCTTATTGACTTATGAAGTTATTCTAACAGGTGCTGCAAATATCAAAAGTTGGTGGAAAGACCACCAAGGACTGTGTCCACAAAGCCCTTGACAGGTACGTTAGTACATACAGTATGGATTTTGTGTAATGTCCAGGTGCTTTGTGTTTTTCAATGTCTGAATCACAATCAGCTTCATTGGCCATCCATGCATTGGTGCATGCATGAAGGAGCACCTTATTGGCTACCGAGACAGAGGATAGGAAATTAGGAAGGGGGAGGAGCTTCTCACTGTCTCCAGTTATAGTAATACCTCCATGGCGTAAACCCCCCTGACTGACATGACTGTGTGTATGCAGAATATTATTTGTGTATGTGTTTGTGGCCACAGAATATACTTTCTCCTATTGATTTCTAAATGTAAATTCTTTTCCTTTAGACTCTTCTCTAATGCCGTAATGGCATCTTTTAATATGAAGGGGAGGGGGCAAAAAGGCGAGAGGCCTTTCGGAAACACAAAAATATACAGAGCACTACAAGGTAAGGCCAGATAAAAAAAAGAATGAGGGACTTGATGTATGACTGCAAAGTGCCTTTGTATGATAGTAATTATGTGTGTTTTTGTACTTGTGCAGATGGAGTTATGAAGTTCGACCAAACTGCTACGGAGGACTCCATTAGAACTTTCACCTCAGAACACCTTAAACACGCACCACAAAGAAGTGGAGGTGGAGGGTTCACTCCACATAGTCACTGATCATGTACACACGCATGCATATATATATATGTATATATGACACACACACACACACACACACACACACACACACACACACACACACACACACACACACACACACACACACACACCAGTCAGTTACTCAGTCACTCAACATTTGCGTCTTGTTTTGATCCAGAAATCACAATGTATGATTTTGCACAGATTCAGTTTAGCACTTGTGTGATAGTTGTGTTTAACTGAAATTGTACAGATCATACAGTGATTTACAAAAAATAAAAAAATAAAAATGAGTGGGGATTGAATTGATTTCATAACTGTATGCCTATCCCTTTCCAGAGGGTGGAGGGCCTGTTTTCTGTACCAGTTAATTTTCCTGTAGCTTTGTTTGGCTCAGAGGCAGGTTTGAACTGGAAATGGATGGATTAGGCTACATTTGGAATGTGTTTCCAGTTATGTGGTAGAAAGGAAAGCAATCAAATGAAGCAACAGAAAAATGAACTGGAAAAGTTGAAATGAGACAAAGGTTATGAACAGTGCAGTATAAAAGCACTGTCTGCACCTCCTGAGGTCCTCTGGACGTTACAGGACGTTTGTTGGACGACTGAATAAGACGTCGTTTGGCGTCACAGTCTGCACCTTTAAGGTATCAAAATGGGATGTCCACAATGACCACATTTGGAGTATAATACAGAAATGCTATGGACGTTAATACAGGACGTTTGTTGGACGACTAAATAAGACGTCGTTTGGCATCACAGTCTGCACCTTTAAGGTATCAAAATGGGATGTCCACAATGACCACATTTGGAGTATAATACAGAAATGCTATGGACGTTAATACAGGACGTTTGTTGGACGACTAAATAAGACGTCGTTTGGCATCACAGTCTGCACCTTTAAGGTATCAAAATGGAACGTCCACAATGACCACATTTGGAGTACAATTAGCCCTTACACAGAGGTCCTCTGGCCGTTAGTACAGGACGATCATTAGACGACAAAAAAAGACGTCATCTAGCGTTACAGTCTGCACCCATAGGGGACCAAAATGAGACGTCCACAACAACCATATCTGGACTACATTTAGCCCTTGAACAGTAGTCCTGTGGAAGTCGATACAGGAAGTTCGGTAGACGGCGGAAAAATACGTTGATTGGCGTCACAGTCTGCACCCTCTTGATACCGACATAGGACGGACAAGCACACCGTTGAAACTTGAGGAGGAAGCTCACCTGACCTTGTCTTGTGGATTGTTCACCACAAGACAAGTAATGTGCGCTAAAGTAAATGGGGTCAATTTTGATTTCATGACGACTTTAATAATGAAGAAAGTTTCTAAGTTCAAATGGCTCCCATTCTCTTTTAAAAAGGAGCGAGAGAGCGCAATCGAGCAAGGCCAGTGACCACTAGTGTAAATAGAGATGACATTCTGCTGATAAAACAGAAATACAAGAAAGAACAGAAAGCGAAAGCATCTAAAAAAGGTAGAGTGCCTGATAACAATAGTGTCTAGTTTGCATGTGTTCAGCAGCGATACGCAAACACCCCTCTATGTTTTGTTTAATGAGCCGGTCCACAGAGTGTATAAATATTCTCTGCAATGCTGCTAGAGGAGATCTGAGTCATTTTGGAGTAGCTTTGCTCCATCATATCTAAATGGTGTCTTGTAAACTTTGGTCCCAACAGACCGGGGCCTATTCCATGAAGCCAGCTAGGGTGGCTATCAGTATAGCAGTATCAGTTTAGTTTGCGCCAACCCTGGGTTTTAGGCACCATAGTAACTTGTGCTCCACAGCTAACCTGCTCCAGGGCAGGTTATGTTCTAGGTTGATCTCAAACCGAAATTGGACCAATCAGCTGTGAGGAAAGTGACACATGTCTGACGCAATAAAGTCACTACGCATAGGCCCTAACAGATTTTATATGATTTATATATTATGTGTATACTTATTATACCCTTAATCCATTACACCTGAGTTTAGCAATTATTAAGAACTTAGTTTAAATGTATATATACATATATATATATATATATATATACACTCACCGGCCACTTTATTAGGTACCCCATGCTAGTAACGGGTTGGACCCCCTTTTGCCTTCAGAACTGCCTCAATTCCTCGTGGCATAGATTCAACAAGGTGCTGGAAGCATTCCTCAGGGAGTTTGGTCCATATTGACATGATGGCATCACACAGTTGCCGCAGATTTGTCGGCTGCACATCCATGATGCGAATCTCCCGTTCCACCACATCCCAAAGATGCTCTATTGGGTTGAGATCTGGTGACTGTGGAGGCCATTTTAGTACAGTGAACTCATTGTCATGTTCAAGAAACCAATTTGAAATGATTAGAGCTTTGTGACATGGTGGAAGTAGCCATCAGAGGATGGGTACATGGTGGCCATAAAGGGATGGACATGGTCAGAAACAATGCTCAGGTAGGCCGTGGCATTTAAACGATGCCCAATTGGCACTAAGGGGCCTAAAGTGTGCCAGGAAAACATCCCCCACACCATTACACCACCACCACCAGCCTGCACAGTGGTAACAAGGCATGATGGTTCCATGTTCTCATTCTGTTTACGCCAAATTCTGACTCTAACATCTGAATGTCTCAACAGAAATCGAGACTCATCAGACCAGGCAACATTTTTCCAGTCTTCAACTGTTCAATTTTGGTGAGCTCTTGCAAATTGTAGCCTCTTTTTCCTATTTGTAGTGGAGATGAGTGGTACCCGGTGGGGTCTTCTGCTGTTGTAGCCCATCCGCCTCAAGGTTGTGCGTGTTGTGGCTTCACAAATGCTTTGCTGCATACCTCAATTGTAACGAGTGGTTATTTCAGTCACTGTTGCCCTTCTATCAGCTCGAACCAGTCTGGCCATTCTCCTCTGACCTCTGGCATCAACAAGGCATTTCCGCCCACAGAACTGCCGCTCACTGGATGTTTTTTCTTTTTCGGACCATTCTCTGTAAACCCTAGAGATGGTTGTGCGTGAAAATCCCAGTAGATTAGCAGTTTCTGAAATACTCAGACCAGCCCTTCTGGCACCAACAATCATGCCACGTTCAAAGTCACTCAAATCACCTTTCTTCCCCATACTGATGCTCGGTTTGAACTGCAGGAGATTGTCTTGACCATGTCTACATGCCTAAATGCACTGAGTTGCCGCCATGTGATTGGCTGCTTAGAAATTAAGTGTTAACGAGCAGTTGGACAGGTGTACCTAATAAAGTGGCCGGTGAGTGTATATATATATATATATATATTATGTAATATAATACACTTTAGAATCAATAGATAAAGCTTTCAAAATTACTACATGAGAGCTTACATGTTTAACTATCTCTATATATGTGACCCTGGACCACAAAACCAGTCACATGGGTCAATTTTCTGAAATTGAGATGTATTCACCACCTGAAAGCTGAATAAATAAGCTTTCCATTGATGTATGATTTGTTAGGATAGGACAATATTTGGCCGAGATAAAACTAGTTGAAAATCTGGATTCTGAGGGTGCAAATAAATCGAAACATTGAGAAAAATGCTCATAAAAATTGGAAAAAAATCCAAGTCCAGGCACTCAGTAGGTTACAAAAGTAAAAAAAGCCATTATTATTATTTAATCGAGGGCTAAACCATTAAAAAACACCAAAGCGTATCGGCCCACTGGCCTTCATCAGGGTGTTGGTAACAAACAGACAATACTTATAGTTGCATTGGTTTCAGGTGTGCCACTCTGGCACTTGCAACACAAATTTTGGCCACTAGAGGCAATACTTCAGGTCATGTCTAATGCCAGAAGTTAAATCATACAAGTACAAAGCAAAATAAGAGATCTCCAAGTGGAAAAATAGGACTGACACCACTACAAACATCTAGTGTACTCCACACAATATGTACCAAATGCCAATAAACATGGGTTAGAGAAAAATGCCTTTAAAATTGTTCATTTATGTTCGCGATTGTGCTGCATTCACTCGCAAAAATAAATGTTTTATGTATTTACGCTAAGAAATTTACAAAATATCTGCATGGAACATGATCTTTACTTAATATCCTAATGATTTTTTGCCTTAAAAGAAAAATCGATAATTTAGACCCATACAGTGTATTGTTGGCTATTGCCACAAATATACCCGTGGGACTTGTGACTGGTTTTGTGATCCAGGGTCACATATTATCAACTAAACTAACTTTCATTTGCACTAATATAGGAAGATATTTTCTTCTTGCTGTGTAAATGCATTTATACACTTCATATTCTTCAATCGCTTAACCTTCTGCAGAAGGGAGAAAGTGAATCACACTCTCGCGAAAAGTGATTTGCAGTGTGATGTGATTGGCTATTTTCTACTGATGTCACACTTTCATGTGCATACACTCCATGAGCTAAGGGTCAAAGCCTGAGTTGACAGAGAGAAAGAAAGTTGGTTCGGTTTTGTCAATTCAAAACTAATCCCATAACCCTGAGTTTGCCCTTCTCATTTCTCTGCTTGCCTGCTGGGTCTCCCTGTGCATCTGCACCTTGTTTTCTAATACAACATACACAAATAATATCTGCATCCTCTTAGTATGCTCATCCTCTCTCTCTCTCTCTCTCTCTCTCTCTCTCTCTCTCTCTCTCTCTCTCTCTCTCTCTCTCTCTCTCTCTCTCTCTCTCTCTCTCTCTCAATGATTCCAATTATCATAAATAATATTAATAAATATAATCTCTTTCTAATTAGCACATACACTGATTAAGCCAAGCCTTTAGAGATTCATGCAAAATTTGTGCAGATAATAATGCATTGTTTTATTATTTGCTTTTTTTTTTGCAGATAATAATGAATAGCAAACATACTGGAAAATCAACATTTGTAAAGATTATTACTTATCTGCATTTTGTAAACGCAATATTTTTTCATTACATTCTTTTAAACAAGTTCATTTTAATACAGTTTCAGTCAGTTTGTCTTTGCCTTATTGACAAGCAAAGCTGCTCTCCTCACTTGGTCCCCTTGGTCTGTGCTTTAGAACATCAAAGATCTCATTAGCAAGGTTAGCTGCTCTAACCCTTAAAGATTGTATCAACATGCCTTTAACAACACACTCTCATAAGGAAGCGGCACATTTATCCTGCACCTACAAAACGTCACTTTTGTTTTGCATTTCAAATGTCACTCTGGATTCCGTGACTTTACCTGAGGATAAAAGTATAAAGAGAGTATAAAAGCTCCAAAAGTATATTTTAACTGTTACGAGTTGCCCAATTCATATGAATTCATACGAATGACCTACCCCTGACCCCGCCCCTAAAACTAACCTTCAGGGTTAGACAAATCATACGAATTCATACGAATCAGTCACATTTTACTCACTCGTGCGCATTGGTCGTGAGATAACGTTGGATATTACCAGTCTTAGTAAATGCTGAAATGAACAATAACTAAGATTAATAAATCGTGAGCTGAGAATTATACAGTTCTATCTCCGTTTAGGGTAGTTCTGAGATATTGAGCATCAAAGTTTTTACATCCCTGCTGTTTTGTGAGATGGAACCTTTTTATTTTATTAATAACTACTAACAAAATATTTTTTTTTTACAAAAATAACACCACACAGGCATTAATAAACACCTACTGGATAAGATTATGTCAAAAACTCAATTTCGACCAAAAGTGGAGATAGAACCTTATAATTCTAAGCTCACGAAATGCTGTAGAAATATTGTTCATTCTTGGATTAATACCAAAGTAGTTAACTAATGTTAACTAATAAAAACCTCTATTTAACAATTCTCACTATTGACTAGTTGCTTATTAGCGTGCATATTGATATACATAGGCTGTTTATTAGTAATTATAAATCCTACTGAATATGTGTTTTCAGGATTTTTTTTTTCAGGATTTTTGTTTTTCAGGATTGCTTGATGAATAAAAAATTCAAATAAACATTTATTTGAAATGG
This sequence comes from Rhinichthys klamathensis goyatoka, assembly GCF_029890125.1. NCBI lineage: Eukaryota > Metazoa > Chordata > Actinopteri > Cypriniformes > Leuciscidae > Rhinichthys > Rhinichthys klamathensis. The sequence goes on along the minus strand of NW_026606695.1, from coordinate 2,209,921 downwards.
ATTTTTTTGTAACAATGAACACCTCTTTACTGTCACCTTCGATCATTTCAAATGTGTCCTTGCTGAATAAAAGTGTTATCTTCTTAAAGTTAAATTGTCTTTATAATGTCTTAAAACAGATTAATATATTAATAATATAAAGACTAAGATGTTGTGGTTAAACACTACTGGTTGTGTCATGCAAACATAACACTATGCAACTATTGCTTAGGGTTTGATTAATTCTCCGACTTAAGTCACGTGTTGGTGGTGCAAAATAAGACTAGATATTACTAGAGGGAGGGATAATACTTAATCTTTCTGCATCTGTATATCATGCATATTTTCTACTGTATTCCACTAACATCTTGGCATGCAAAAGTAACACAAAACAATACAAAAACAAACAAATAGCGCAGACCATCAGGCTGGCAGCGGCCTAACCAGCACAGGCATCAGGGAATGGCATAGCATGCAGCCCAGCCAATGCCTCTGTCAGGGGAGGGTGAAGAGAGGACTGACAGAGGTTAGAGAAAAGGGAAAGGACACTAAACAGAACATCCAGGCAAGGGAAGCCCTCTGATTCCTGGCCTGGCACAGGGGAGTCCAGACAAGGGTTGGCTCTAAGAGACGGAGAGGGGTTTTTGGCTGTTTCAGCTGTGGCAGGTTCATATCACAGCAGTCCCAGGTTTTAGCATAGACAATGCATCTGTTATACCGTGCCATCAAACGGCTCATGTGTGACTGCAGAGACATTTCTCTAGGTCAGAGAGAAGTCAAGAGGTTCCTTCAAAGACAAGTCTGCTCAAAGTGAATCTGTATGATTCAGTTATGTACATCATTGGAGCATGTCAAATATGCATCAGAAGATGTGTTTAACAGAGTTATTTTTCTGTGCGTGTGGGTGTGTATCAGTGGCGTAGCAAGTCAGTCCCGGGCCCATATGCAAAAAAAATTTGTACGGGCCCCCCTAACCCTGCCCCCGAAGTACATTGAGATTCATTTATCAGACTGATCTCATGAAATGGCGTATGCATGACACGCCAATTCGTATTTCCATTTTTGGCGTGCTCAACACGCATAATCGCTTTTCAGCGTGTTTATCAACGCCGTTGACTTAACGTTATATTACTGTATATAAATATATGACCTACCCCAACCCCGTCCCTAAACCTACCCGTCACTGGGGTTAATACCATTTATGAGTCTCCCCTACCATCCTAGGAAAAAAAATATTGCTCCACAGATGTAGATATGAATTTTGCTTCGTTTCGCTCGGACACTTACCGGCGTACACATACACGCAAAAGATGACGGTTCGTTTCGGCGTGGACATAACGTTACACGCGGATAGCCCAAAATGCGTATAGATAACACGCCACTTGACTTGAAAGTGGTGTGTATGTTTACGCAAAGTCATGATGTCATGTTGCATTTATAGACGTTCACTGTAGTGTATCAAGAAAATACCATACCAAACAATACCACAAAAAACACTCTACCCAACAACTTTTCACAACCAGAACGGAACAAAAACAAGTCTAAAAACCAACCAAGGCTCAGCCAATGTCAATAATAAACTACTGATCTTGGCACCGCGGCCCAAAATGTAAAAAACATAAAACTACTTACTCATTTAGTTGCCTTCTCCGGGCCTTTCTTTCGGCAAATTCATCCACGAGCACGATGTCATTGGTGTTTAATTCATGGCTTTGTGCATTCTCGATGGAAATAATTGCCAGTCCCGATAGTCTGTTTATTAGCTTCAGTTTTGAAAATGAGGGCTCCGCTGAAGCAACAGTAGAGATGGTAAGAAAGAGAACTAAACCGGTCTATTTTAGGTAGTTTTTGCGTCGCAACTAACTTCTCCACCTTCTTTTTTCTCTTTAAGGCCCCACTTTTATGTTTGTATTTTTCCATCCTTTAATGTTCAATTAGCTAGCGTCTAGTAACCTCTCTCACACTGTGTTTTCTTTTTTTAATTTGTCGCGGCGATGCCGTAAAAAATGGCGGTACAGTTCTACGGCAGCCGCGGGGTGCAAAAAATAATAAACGCATAATAAATGCACACAAGAAATGACGGAGAAATTAGACATTATGGAGAAACAAGAAATTATTACAAATGACATGCATACAAAAAATATATTTATTGTGGCTACACTTTAAAAATGAATTAACTCGTTTTAATTAAAAGTTCCCCATGGGCGGGCCCCCTATCGGCCCGGGCCCATTTGCACGTGCATACCCTGCATGCCCAGACGCTACGCCACTGGTGTGTATATGATACACTTACTCACTCCCAACTCGTATATATGCAGGCACAAGATTGTGTTTGCTTGCATAAAAAAACTGGGACAAACTTGCCTGTTACTACAAGATAAAATAATGCATGACTATAGCCAAACATATATGAATCAGTCTAGAATGTGACTCATATGAGCCAAAGTCAGAGATTAACAGTTTAACACTGCACTGATTTATGGTGGTGTGTATCAGATATCGCACCATTGTTAATACTGGCAGGGCATGAGGCTCAGTGAGCCGTAAAATTCTCTCATAAAAGCCTGAATGAACGTATATGGGGGATTCTTCTGCTGGCAGGAGATCTTACATTTGCTATATATTTTATGTGATATTGTAGGTTGCTGTATATCTTTTGAAAATAACAATGTAATGTAAAAATGAAAATAAAGTGCATCTAAATGTTTTGAGTTGAAATTCAGTTTTGTTCTCATGCGGACTATGCAAAACCCACCATATTTTTACAAATATATTTCTATATATATATATATATATATATTTTTTTTTATTTTTTATTTTAGTTACTGTAATGGGGGAATGGGTGCTTTTTAAACTGCCCTTAACTTCACCACTCCAATTTCTTTTTCGGCAGTACATCCCAGATCACCTGATTGCAGGCTGAAAGCTTACAATTTTCATATACTGTAGGCCTACACCACACTAATACACAAAAAAGCTCAAACACACCGTTTCCACACCACACTTGTACGGATGGGACTAAATACCCCCATCCCCCCAAACCCCTAGTTACAATACGCAAGGCTGTAAATGGCAGAATTAATACAGAAAATAAATCAATCCAGAAAAGAACAAATGACTAGTCATGGCCAACATTCAAACATACACACACACACACACACACACAGACACACACACACCGAGGCACTACATGTCTGCAAGTATGTAGGCTATAGGCCTGGCTCATTAGAAAAACGGTCATACCTGTGGCAACATTTTTGCAAAAAGCAAATGCACGTTTACGACAGTTTCAAAGGCGTTTTTTCCGGAACAGATAAACGTGAATACTGCAACCTTTTATTACGTTGGAGTTTGTACAGTACGTTTCACCGCAGTTCTGAATTGAAATGTCCGGTGAGTGGCGCCAAAAGCTTAAAGCTCCATTTTAAGCCTAGCCTATAGGGTTTATAAACCTACCCGATAGTGTTAACAAAAGTAAACGTGAAATAAAAACGCAATAGTAACCATGTCATTTTAGCTTGTTTTTGAACTCTTTTATCGTGACTCGATCATCTTTCACAAGATTCGTACCCAAGCTCTCTGCATCACAAGAACAATTCTGCATTAGCTGAGCTAACGAGCGACCTTGATATGTTAGTAAAATTGAACATATGGAGCTGGTTAAGTAATGCAAACTCCAAAATATAAAATAAAAAAATATATTCGTTTACAAACATACACTATGGAAAAAGTGTTTTGAGGTCATAACATTGTGCAAGGTGCCACGTGAAATACAATTCTTTATTAATCCATAATCTGCTCCTGTAATCATAATTGTGTGTGTGATAACGATTAAAAGTGCTTGCTGTTTCACTGCCTATAGTGTTCATTTCTGTTGGAAACTGCAGTGATAGCTTTGTACGTATTGGTACGTATTTTGCGTTTTGCAAAAATGTTGCCACAGGTACGTTTTTCCAATGAGCCTGCAACATACAGTAGCTATAACCCATGCTAAAAATAACACCAAATTCTCAATTAGAAACAACTATAATTGTGTTGTAACTAAATGGATACATGAAAAATAAATGCATTGGAAAATAACATACTACGTCATAACATTACATTTTCAAAACATAATTTGAATTTTAATAATTCACCATTATTACAATCAGCAATGTTAAAATACGCTTGGTTGAAATAAAAATAAATACATTTGAGGTAGGCTATGAGAAAATTAAAGAGTTTTTTTTTTTTTTTTTACCTTGGGTAGGCCTACATGTAAAGCTATTGTGAGACCTCCAAAACAAAATTAGGGAACCTTTAAAATAGCATACTAGGGGCACTTTAAAAATACATTTTGTATTTTTTTGCCTCTTGAAGTACATTTCGTATTTAATAAATTGAAGGTTTTAATGAGTTAATTTAAGGATTATTTTTCTTATTGTGGTAAACTGATATCCAATGACATTTTTATTTAATGTACTTTCACATACACTGAAGGGCACATTGACCTCATCCAATCTCTTTTATCCTGACATGGACCTTTGACCAGTGATTATCATAGCTCAATTCAAATCATGCCCAATTAGCTGCACGATCAATTGGCATAAGCACCTTTGTGATTTAATGTGTGATAATCGCATACTGAAGTGTGTAGCCGATTTCATTTTCTTTCATCTGATAGAATGTTATGTTCTGTGACCTTTATGCTGTTTATGTGTCTGCAGTCTTTCAAATGAGTCAGTAACTGAGCCAAGCCAAAACTTCACAGAAATTCACAATAAAAATGTCATACTTTTGTCTTCTGCCATTTAAAAAAAAAGAAGGTATTTTGCCCAAATACCTGTAATTAGATGACTGATTGTGGGCTTCAGTCACCTGTTATCATGAAGTGGCACAATATTATTGGATTTGGTGTATATCACTTTCTTTCATTTATTTGCTGCTTCTATCAGTGACATTCTCACGGGCTAATATCTAGAGCTAACATGATTGCTTTCTCCTTTTTACTCTGCCTGATTCATTTGTTGCTGTGTATTAGCAGGCTGAAGAAACCTTACTGGATCTTCATCCTTCTAATGTCATTGCTGTGATGGAGCCATTCATTTCATGTCACCCTTTATTCGTTTGGGACTGGATTGAAATGAGCCAATATGTAAGTAACTTTAACTGTGAGGAAAAGGCAGAGCATTTGGACTGAAATGTTGTTTCTTTAGAGGCCATTTCTCACTTACAAACAACTTGTGTGGACAGAGTGTTTCACTCTCTCGCTCAGACGACATTCTTCTCAGAGGGCTGCGTCTTCTTGTTTGATAGGTGTCAGCGGGTGCAATACAGCCACCTGAGAGGTCAACCAGGTCAACCAGGTACTCGCGCTGGAGTATTTACGTGTCATGTTATCATAACAGTCCTATTCATTTTAAACATTGTGATTATCGCCAATACCGGTATATTGCCACACTCTAAATTAACAGCCCGTTCTCATCCTTTGGCGTCATACATGTGACGCTTTGGACATTTCGTTGAAATCTTACGCACATGGCATCCTTTAGCATCAATATGAGACGCAGAACCCAAGGCGTCATACAGGTGACGCTCGTCTAAATCCAACGCACATGGCATCGTTTAGCGTGAATATGAGATGCAGATCCCAAGGCGTCATAACCGCACCCTACCCCAGACCTAAACCTACCCATAACAGTGCGTGTTATATTGACGCAAAAGGATGCCATGTGCGTAAGATTTCTACGAAATGTCATATGGCGTCACCTATATGACGCCAAAGGATGAGAATGCGTTGAAATTAACACGATGTCGATATTTCATGCTTTGAATATCACAATTATCGTCAACACCGGTATATTGGACACCCCTACAAACAAGTAATAAAAAAATTCTAAAAAAACTCCAAACACTGACCATCAATGGCAATTTAAAACTAAACGTAAGAGTCAACAAGCAGCAACGCACATAGCCTGCATTCCACTCAACTTTTAGACACTCACGATCTTCCCTAAGCACTTCCCTTCGGGGGAATCCCTGCCGCCATTTTGAAGTGGGTTCCACTTCATAAAGTGGACGAGGGAAGATTATATGGACAGACCCTTGTCCCTTCAATTTAATATATCCCACAATTCAACTTGATTGTGACGTCACAGTGATTGCGCTTATAATATATTAATTATGTTGAGATTTATAAAACTCATAATACTTGTAGGAACCTAATGTTCTCAGTCAAAGTTTATCCTATTGATATTTTTTTTTCATTTGTGTGATTGTATTTTTCTCCAACAGCTCATTTTAACGATCTAAGCGCATGGTCTAAAGCACACGGCGCAAGTGCACTTAGGGCGTGTCCGAATCCACTTTTGCTAGTTTAACGACGGGAAAAAGGGTCAGCGGGCCGGGGTGCATGGTCTAAAAGGGTTGTCCCTATTCTCTTAATGAGTAATGGGTGTGTTTTGGGCGTTACTTGGAAAAAACAATCAGAGTCTCATCTCCCATTCCCTTTAAAAGCCAGTTCCGCTCGCGCCATGGCGGATTCGCTATTTACATGGCGGAATTTGCAAACGGAAAGACTGAACGCTTCTCCAGAGAGGAAACGGATCTGCTCGTCCGCGAGGTTAAAGTGCACAAGCAGACTATCTACGGGACAAGCCGGATTCCACCATATCTTTATGCACACAATAATAATCTTTTACATTGTGATCCTTTTATTTTTAATATTTGGCATGTTTGTGTGCTGCTGTGTGTGTAATAAGCAGAGTTGTGCGTTGTGCACCCGCCTATAGGCTCATATTACCAATGTGCCCTTTAAATAACAAAAAAATACGGCCCCATTGACTGAAAGGGTTTTTTTGGTCAATGGCACAGTCTATTTCAGTTGCCTCAAAATAGCAACGCGCCAACAATGCACCTGAATACACCTCGTTTTCAGACCAGCACGCCCATGGGCGCACAAAGGGGCACAAATGCATTTGCTATTTAAACAACGTGGCGCAGGACGTGAAAATGATAACTGCGTCAGGCTGTAACTAGCAAAAAACACTTGCATCACACCTAGCGCCGATGTATGATAGGGCCCCTAGTGTCAGGATCACATCAGGCTCTCCCTCACTCTGCCTTCACACTCACCGGAGTATTAAACAATCAATGTATATTCCTACCTGTAACGCCAACTTTCAGGATGTCTTTGGCCCGAGGCGAGCCTCACAATTGCCACCACACCAACCATGGGACGATTGACCTGAATCCTGGTGAACCAGTGCCCAGAGGTAAAATATATCCATTATCTCTTCCTTAACAACAAGCCATGGAGGATTATGTGGCTGAGGCTCTCAAGCAAGGCTACATCAGTCCGTCCACTTTCCCTGCTGCTTCCAGCTTCTTCTTTGTGGCCAAGAAAGACAGAGGCTTGTGGCCTTCCATATAAAATCAATATAAAATCATCGTCATGTTTTGGTATGTACTTCCCTTCATCCCTGCTGCACTGGAACAGTTGTGTGGGAGTGGGGATGAATGGAAGACTGCTTTTGTGAACCTTACTGGTCTACATTAATGACATCCTGGTATACTCCTGGAAAAAGGCTGAACATTGCCACCACATTCAACTAGTGCTCGCCAAGTTCAGGGAAATGAAAGCGTAAGCGTAAGTTCTACCAGAAAGACTTCACTGCCACGTCATTAATTTATAATTCCACACTACCAATCACAGCTTGACATCGAATATAAAAGACTGATCTTACCGTCCCATGTTGTTGCCCGCAGGTGTCGTAGCAAAGTTTTCCCCCATCCTTCCCACCACCACCAGAATGGCTCCCGTCCACTCATCGGGGGGTAGGCTCCGCCCCTGCCTCTAACATCAGGCAGGACCTACAAGCTAACCTTCAGACCCGGACGGAGGACGGGGCCTATGCCAAAGAACTCTGAGACGGAGCTTGTCGAGCATCTACTTTTATTTTTGTCTGTAAACTCCTTTCACAAATTAGATTCTATTTTATTCAAGAATCCTTCTGAGTCTTTATGGTAGAACCACCTTTACATCAAGGCTGAGAAGTGTTCATTTCACCAGAGCTCCACCCAGTTCCTCGGTTACATCATTAGTGCAGAGGGCATCAAGATGGACAAGGGGAAGGTGCAACCCATCAAGTCCCGGCCAGAACACCACCACCAAATAATTACAATGTCTCCTTGGGTTTGCAAACTTCTACAGACAATTTATACAGAATTACAGCCAAGTCACTGCTCATCTGACCTCCCTCCTCAAGAACAAGTCCAGGTCACCTGAGGCCACCCACGCCTTCAACCACTTGAAGAAAGCCTTCACGTCTGCTCCACCATCCCGAACCAGAAAAACTCTTCATTGTACTCTTCACTCTCCACCTCGGGCGTGGATGCCGTCCTCTCACAGCAGCAGGGGAATCCAGCCCATCTCCATCCAAGTGCATATTTCTCCAAGAAACTCACCCCGGAGGAGCAAAATTATGACATTGGCAAAATGGCAACCGAGAGCTCCTTGTAATCAAATTGGCTCTAAGTCATTCGGTCATCTAAGTTGTCATCCAGTCATTCTTGTGAGTGTGTGTGTGTATGTGTGTGCTCTGGAAAACCTGCAAGATAAGCATAACATTTATATCAAGCCTTCAAGTAACTCTCTATTGGTCATCTCACCTGTTTGTGGATTGTGTTCCTGCCAATAAAGGTCCCTGTTTGAATTTATACATCTATCTACCGTCATTGTGTCTAATGCATGTGCCGTGTACAGGCTTAAAGTCATACTAAAAGTAAAAGGCTCTGGCTTAATTTATTGCAGGTTATTATGGATATGACTGTCTAATGTTCTTGTGCAAAATTACAGTGGTAAACATTAATAAAGCCTCAAGGGAGTAGTGTCATTAGTAAGCCATTTAAGCTCATATGCATTGCATCAGCAATTAATAATAATTAAAATAATAATAATTATAATAATACTTTTGAAGCTTGAATGTTTCAGTTCACATTCATTGCACTGCAAAGAAGTTTGTTCATTTATTTCATTTCATTTGTTTGCAGAGGGAAAAAAGTAATAGAGGTTTGGAATGACACGAGAGCGAGTAAATGATGACAAACTTGAAATATTTTTAGGTGAACTACTCCTTTAAGACGAGAGTTTCTTTTGCTAGAAAGATAAGATCACATTGTGGAGACACGCCAACTAACCATATTTGAGACAAAAACTTTTCAAATCCTAATAACAGGGACATGTTTTTCTTTCCACACACATCCGCACATTTTAACACCATTTCAAACTCTTCCAAAGTGACATTAAAGCGTGATAGCGAGTACAAAAGCTGTCTCTTCTCTGCTGTACCCCTGAAGCATTAGGTAGGGCTGAACAATGACAGCTTGTCCTTGAGTTATTAATATATAATACTACCCAGGTCGTGTCGGAAGACTGTTTCTTATGATTGGCTTTTTTCTTAAATAAATCATTCATTATGGCTACCATAAATAATTAATATTCTCGGAAGCCCTAGTCCTTTATGTAAATAATGTCATATGTAGGAAGGTTACCAGCACAAGCCTGCCAAGAACAGCAGCTTTTGAACTTCTGATTGTGAGCTTACAATGCAGTATTCTCCAAACCTTTCTCTACTATTTCATATTATAATTTGCAGTCTCAATGTGTATTTTAAATGAACCGCCTCAGTTCACATTTCCTATCTGGCTGTTTAAGCTTTTATAGATTTTCTATAGACATTTTTATGTGTAGGATTTGTATTCTAAACAGTCTCACTATCTCTCTCTCTGAAGGGATTTTTTCTCCCTCACACACTTCCTCTCAGTTTACACTGAGAGAATGAATCTTGTATAATATTTAATAGACTGGTTAAAATGACCATGGCTTAGGAAGGAGACAATTTCCTCTACAAAAAAGTGTCAGTCAGCTAAATGCATGCTGAATTAATCTAAGTTTTGAAGATGGGCTGCTTTACCTCTCTGAAAGGGGATCAACAAGGGTTTTTATTGTTATTTACAAAGGGAAATGTTACAAATGTAAGGCCAACTTAAAGCAAGTGTGTTACAACAGGTGGTCTAGAGTTAGGGTGTTAATCAACATAAATAATTGTATTTATAATGTATTTCTTCTCAACTTGTGCATGATAGCTATGCAAAGCATTTTCGATATGCATTGTATTCTTTTTAAAAAAGAACAATAAAGTGTTTTGCACAAATACCAATAATAATAAAAAACCCCATTATTTCCTCATTCATTGTGTTTCAACTTTTTTCTGAAGAACACAACATTTAAATTGATCAGATGTATGAAGTACATTCATGGTGTTTCTGTGGAGGTTTTCCAGGACATTTTGCCAAATAGTAAATAGTATGGCAAAGACTCACCTGCATTATCTTCAAAACATCTACCATGTCCCCTCACAGAATAAAGAAAGCCATTTGAGTTGAATTAACATGAGGATGAGTAAATAATGACAGGAATTCTTCCAAGGGGGCCTCAAGATGATTTAAAATGTAAAAAACAAACAAACTATACAAGCTTTAAAATAAGCAACAAACGAATAAAAGGAACATTCTTTATATAATTCTTCACTACACTTCTGGAAAGCAACTATTTAATTATATTATTTTTATTTTAGTAGAAAAAAAAAAAATCCTAGTTCTAAAGTCCTAAAGTCAAATATTGTTGTGGACAGTGGGAATCAAGAAGTTTGATAAATGATAGATTTAGCGCAAGTTCTTCCAGGAAGACTCTAATGCCATGTCATTCATTCATAACTATTAAGTCTGGCCAATCACTGCTTGACACTTGGGGTATGCAAGTATGGAACTTTCTCTTTCACAGTTCGCAGTTGATGACACTGACGTTCCTCTCCATCCTCCCCACCACCACCAGGTTGGTCACTGTCCTCCCATCGGGGGTAGGCTCAGGCAGGACCAGCCGAATCTGCATCCCCCAGGATTTGGATTAAGGATGGGGCCTACGCCAAAGAACATTTCTATACAAACATACATTAATTATTGTAGTTCACTAACATCTGTTAATCCTTATGCAATAAATACCATGTAAACCTTAAATAAGTATTTTCACTTGCCCTCCGAGTCTTTCTGGTAGAACAAATCCTTTTATTCAAATGTGATTTTTTATTTATTCTTTTTTTGTATGGCAAAGCCCTGTCCTCACTGGTCACCATCATTCAGAGCCAGTGTTGTCATTCCATCATGTGTCCAGTATGTGTGTGTGTGTGTGTGTGTGTTGTGGGTGGGAGAGAGAGAGTAAAAATCAAAGAGGTGGTGTGTTTAGCATCTAATGGATGGGTGATCATCGGTACACCCGGAGGATGTGAAATATCTATCACAGTCCATTAATGACAGCACCTTAGTGACACGCACCAAACACACTGTCACATTACCATATGGCCTCTCTCTAAACACGCAAACGGTTCCAGTCATCCCCAGCATTGTGAGTGGTTAGTGTGACATTCAGTAGAGCAGGCCCTCTGAGAGAGAGGCCATCTGCTTTGGTGACAGTGGTCTTTGAATGTCACTTGGGTGATGCCAGTAATGCTGTGTGTTTCACTCTCACTGATAGCATTTATTTGTTGCTTCAAAGCTCTAAACTAGGAGGTTGAAAACATGTTTTGACTAAAAACACAATTAGCTACAAAACCTGTTGCTTCATTATGACTCTGAAGTTGCAAAATAGAAATGGTCATCAATGAACTATCCTTTTTTTGTTCACCAACAATCAAAAAGATGAGAAGAGGAGATGAGCATTGCATATTGGAAGACTTGAGTAAACTGCAGTTCAAGTTTTGTTAGTTTAGTAGTGTGAATAGTCCACCTAGGATGAAGGTTGTTTTTAAGACTTTGGTAACCAAACAGTTTTGGTTACCAGTTACCAAATTTTCAGCCAGATTTTCAGACTGACGGCAGAGGACTTTCTGGACTACAGCTTTCATTGGCCAAGGACCGCCCAGAGGATGTCTGTTTTGTTCCGAATCATGTTTAGGGGTGTGAAAATGTAAAGTTGTTCCTACAATGACAGACTGGTGTGTAGAACTCTTGGACATATTTTAAAGAGTCTATTGTGAGGTGGATGGCGAGACACTGTAATCACCTGGATTCAAACCAATTGAACTCAAATGCCCATTATCACTGAAGCATGTGTTAACCACTAGGCCCTGTGACTTATTTCTTAATCACCACTTATACTGAAATACTCAAAACTGCAGTAATCAACTGCATCCTAATCATCACACAATACTGAACGCTGTAGTAATACTGTAATAATGTCCATACAAATATTGCATTTAGTTTAGGACATTTAAAACCTGCTGCAGTTCTACTTATAAATGATGACGCATATACGTCAATATTTCAAACTTTGTTCAGATTTCTAGTTCCTGTATTATTATACTGTTACAGCTGTTACCAAGAACTGCACTATATGCACAATACATGCTATGTAGATATTTTATTTTAGAGTATGCACAACCTGAACACAACAAATATTTCTAAACATAGCTACTCAAGCTGTTTGAAATTAATCAATAAAATGGCATTACTAAAGCATGTATCTGTGTGTGGTACAGGTATTATAAACATCATGGTGTCTTTGTAAAGTCCTCATAAAACACAAAAACCACAAAACATGGGTGTGTTTTCATTTTGAAGCTTTGTTCAAATGTACTGCAATCGTATTGAGTTTAAATTGTAAAAAAGTAATCTGGACTGAAAATGTAACTGAATTATTGTAAAACTGGTAATATTTATATTAACTGGTTAAATTTAAGTAAAAAACCTTAACATCACTAAATCCACATTAATACATTGATTTATACCACCAAATATACTTTTTATGGATTAAACTAAATAAAAAAAATACCGGTAGCTCTTTATGGTAACAATTGCAGGTTACCACTTTTTAAAGTGTATTTTTACTGTAGTGAACAGCTATTATATTATGTGCATGGTAATTAATCTGCACAATTAGTCTGAACAGCAGTTGTACTGCTACAGCAGACTACAAATATACCTTTCTTAAATGTAGTTTTCCTGCAAGATACTAATTAAGTACAGAAGTTTAAAAGCATTTTAACGGCAGTACAGTTGTATTGTGCAGTACAGCATCGTTGTACCATTCCAGAATGCACTTTCTACTGCAGATTATTTTTCCAATGGTAGAGTTTCGAAGCAGCTTTACAAAGAATAGCGCCCAACAAGGCGCTCTGTTACTGTTGAGCAGGAACAGTAGCAATGAAAAAAAAGACCTTTAAGTAGATGAGAAAGAAACCTTAAGAGGAATCTAGTTCATCTCTCTCACTCTCTATCTCTATCACACACACACTATACACATACTCAGCCATCAGTTGATATCATATGCATCTTTTGCAAAGATGGTTAAAAAATCCACGTTATGTGCAAATGAAAGTAAACTCTCAATACCCAAGAAGGTCTTTTTTTCTAACTGTTTCCTCAATTAATCTCTGTATTTCTTCCTCTCTCTCTCACGTTGTCTGAGTCTCGTCTGCACACTACACGACTCCACAGCAGCCACCACTTTTGTCATGTTAATGTATCGCCGTGTGACGACAAGCGAATAGGATTTACTCTGCCGGCTCCTCCGCCGGAATGAAATTGCAGTCTCATAAAACCTACTTTTAAAGGCATTGTGTGAGAGCGCTGAGGGCAGTATATTAAACTGCAGTGGATTAGATTAAGAGGAGGAGAGGGGTGGATGCGGGTTATGGACGGAAAGATGGAAGAGATGAAAGAGAACGGTGCCGTCCTGCATGTCCGGAGTGATTGAAAGTCCGTTGATGGTCCTTTCTAATTTGGGTTTAATGTGATGTCATCAAGGAGGTAATGAGAATGGCAGATGAAGACCGGAGGTGTGTGATGTGAGTATTTGCAAAGCACAAAAACATAATTTACTCGGTGAACAAAAAAATTCTACCAAAGCCAAGTGCCATGCATTTCTTATACTAATCTGGCATTAGTAATCATGGTGATATTTCCATGTCCTCGCCGCAGTAGAACATATGCAGAGTAGAACACACGTCAATATCTGTGAATGTTTGCCTTGTACATACTTAGACGACAAAACTATCTCACTCCAAGCTTTCCACTCTTTGCTCAAAAGCCTATTTGCTGTGGCTCACAGTGGTCAGGAATCACTGTAAAAAAACGCCTTGAGTTGATTTAGAGCCCAAATCCCTCTCAATCATGTCACATTTTGCACTTATAGGGCCATTCAGCACTGATTCTCCACACTGCAGTCACTCTCCCATACAGAGGACATTAGCGAGCAGAGCCATGCTTCTATTAGAGATCATTTAAAGGCCATTTCCCCCACACAGCCATTGGACTTGCGTTGACAGGGCACCTCAGAGAATCATTTCACAACCTTCACTAGCCCTTGGTTCCAAATCCTCAGCAAGCTATTTTATCATCTTAAAGCTAGCATTTCTGCCTAGGCTAAGCTGTGTTGTCACTTGCCTCGGCGTAAGCTAGTGCTGAAAGCTGTTTAAAGTATGTTAGGTGTAGAAATTCAAACTTGTGCGCAAGTGTGATTGGTTTTACTTGGCCATCACGCCTTTAATTTTCTCCCGCTTTGAAGGTCAAATTTGGTCACAGCAATGTGCCACACTTTGGACTTTTCTTAAGATGTAAACATAAAGCATTTGGGTTTTAACTGAGCGGAGGAGTTCAATACACCCATGCTGAGTTGCATTTGAGTTGTGTTGTCTTCAGCCAAAATTATGCAAGGCAAAACAACTTGTTTCTGAAAATATTGCCTTTCATACGAATCTACAAGGAACCCAATCAAACATCAAAGTTGGATCAGTGCTTTTGCAAAAAGGATTGATAAAATGTTCAAATCTTGAATGGAGATCCAAACCAAAAACTTTAGAAAGTCATTCAAACATGCCCACATGTTCAAGTCATAATGCTTAAGGTATATACACAGCTACTTACCTCATCCTTTTGACAATTCTTTCAGCTTTATCCCCACGCACATGCCGTGAAACTGTTTGCTGTTGCAAAGCCTGCGATCTAAATCTCTGAGGATGAAGCACTCAACCCACCATGTCTCAAAACTCATTCTAGAGAACCCACGCAGGTACGTACCTGACACCCCTGTTACGGGTCGGAGATGCTAGTGTGCTTGTGATTCTCTGACATTCCTCGACATTGCTCCAGGTGCCTCTCCTCTGCACTCAAGAACACTTTACTGCTTCTGCCCTTCAAACTCAGTCTCTTGCACCGTTGCTCACAGCAGGTGCTTCCTCAACTGAATCCCAATTCAAGTCCTCCTCGATCCAAGTCGACTACCAATGGACTTCTTCTTATCTGAAACTCGCTGTCAAGCTCCCACCGTCCCACACACCCTTCAGAATAACCGTCCTCATGTGCTAAGAGTCACCACCACCTCTTCTAATTGTGTGCCTGCTCAAACTACAAGGCAAGTGAGGTGTGAGTGGCAACAGCTTCACACTAAAGTTCCTTTTTCCACTCTCTTTTTCAACCGGCGGAGGCCTGCTTTTAGCTACTGCATGTGGCACCTAGTATGTTTCTTTCCACAACTTTGAGCTCAACTGTTGTCACACTAACTGCATTGCAGTGACACAAAGTTCATCTGAAACTTATGTATATGGCCTAGTTAATTTTAGGGAACTCCAAGGGTCCAAATAATATAATTTTATCTTTAACCTTTTCTTTCCACATTTCTCATGTTGCTTGCACCACATAACTTTTTTAGTCACATAATATGATTTTGAAACTTGCAAAAGAGGCACTAAAGCAGTGGGCCCCTCCCCCCCCCCCACCCCCCCCCCCCCCCCCCCCCCCCCCCCCCAACACCAAGACATAATAATAAAATATTATGTCAAACTACTTATTAATGTTTTTTCTTTCCAAGAACTGCATAAATGAGGCTTTTTTTTCTTTATTATTGCATCAATTGTTGCACAATTGTATCACCCTGACATTTTTGGCTTTATGACTTTATATTAAGTGTCTTATTTACTGACATTTAAATTAATAATTTTAAACAACACATTTATTTATTTTTATATTGTACTTATATTTTAAAAAATACCTGCATGTAATTACATCTGTAATTCATTTTTGTTGTTACATCTTACATCTAGTTATCCTTCCCTTAACCAACACATAAACCTAACCATACTATGATACCCGTCTCTAAACTTACCCATAATCCACCTCAATAGCAGTAAAATGTTTTGCAATACATACATTGTACCTAACAATTAACTTATTTGATTAATGCATAATAGTTAAAGAAACAATATAAAGTGGGCCCCTAATATCAAAATGATTTTAGATTATTATTAGATGTGACAAAAAAAGAGTATCAGTTACAAACCTTGTAAATCTTCCCTTAAAGGGAAGATCTCTTTTCAGATATCTTTTCCCCCTTTGGTCCTCCATGCACAACATATTTGGGTTGCCTTTTCTTAGTCTTGTTTTTTTCTGTTGTATTGTTGAATGAGGCAGACTCAAAGACCAATTTATTAAACAGAGGAATCCACAAACGTTCTTTCATGACAAATTTCTCTTGTCTCAAAATCATATTCACTAATGCAGCAGATCAGGACCACTGGTTTGCAGCTACATGTCAAGTCAGTTTGTATTGTAACTAAATAATGAGCACTGTGTAAACTGAAGTACTAGAAAATGCAGGTGAAATCCTAGGCAGACAACATTACGCAGAGGGCACATTAGGCAACCACACAACATAAAATAATATGATGCAATATAACAGAACATACAGTGTCTGCAGGATATATGGGTACTGTAAGGTCCAATTTGATGTAAACAAGACTTACAAGTGTCCTTCCACCTCCACGCTTTATTATAAATCTCAGAAATCTCATGTATCTTTAATGTCCTCCTTGTTTGGAATATTTTCAAAGATTAAACTACCTCAAGCATTAAGGCACAAGCATTAAGGGAAATGCTGAATGAGGGTCTACAGTGTTTTGATTTCTATTGCCGTTTGTCCATTGCAGAATAAATCAATCATTTGTGACACATACACCTCCGAACTGTCACCATTAGGCTCTTTGGACTTTCAGTTTGTTTTGATTTCCACGTGTGTTCCCCTGTCTGAGTTTCCCGCCACCAATCTGTATCCATGGACACTGATTAGCTCCCTCACAGCTGCCTGTCATTTGTATCAATCATCTCTGTGTATTTAGTTCCTGCCTGTCTTCAGTTCAGTGTCCGGTATTGTTTGTGTTTGACACGCAGTTACACCCGTTTGCCTGTTTGCCTGTCTTGAGAATAAAACTCGTTTTGGATTTATTCCTTCTTCTGTCCTTCCTGAACCACCCCGTGACAGAATACCGGACCCAAAAAAGAAAATGGATTTTGCAGCAATGGAGATCCTCCTTCTCTCCCAGGAGAACCAGTCCCTCGAGGCCCACACACAGAGGTATTTGAACTTAGTACCCCATGTTCATTATGATGACACCAGCCTCTGTGTGTTCTTCCGGGCAGGTCTCAACGCTGAGACCAAAGCACGCCTGCCCAGAGATGGGCCTCGGGGGAACTTTGCGGAGTATGTGGAGTGGGTGCTGGTGAGTTGCAATTCTCTCTTCACCGTCGGTCTAGGAGAAGAGGATCTCGCTAGCACCCATCCTGAGTCTCATCCCGCCGAGACCGTCCAGCCAGAGCACGTCCAGCCAGAGACGATTCACGTCCAGCCTGCCCAGCCAGAGACGATTCACGTCCAGCCTGCCCAGCCAGAGACGATTCACGTCCAGCCTGCCCAGCCAGAGACGGTTCACGTCCAGCCTGCCCAGCCAGAGACGGTTCACGTCCAGCCTGCCCAGCCAGAGACCGTCCAGCAAGAGCCCCCCGCAGACAGAGAGCTACCACCCGCCGCGACGCGCCAGCCTGAGCCCGAGACAAAGAGGACAGAGCTGACCCTCGCCCCGGAGGAGGAGCTCCAACAAGAGTCTGACCAGGGGTGTGAGCCCACGACATCTGCGGGCGAGGGAACCCAATCGACGGATCACGAGGACTGGCTGAAAAATTCCTCCGAGGAAACACCGTTTCCCACCCTATCCCACCCGTCATCTGCATCTTCGTTGTCTTCAGAACTATCCAGTAGGGATGCACCGAATCCAGATTTGTGGGGTTCGGCCGAATACCGAATCCACTGGTTAAGATTCTGCCGAATCCGAAACCGAATACCGAATCCTACTCTCATCCTCAGTCCATTAACACAGTAAACACATTAATGAAGTAAACAAAGTGGATTTTTCATTTTATTTTATTACTGTAAATAATAAACACTACTTTTACTTTTATAACTGTAAAAAAAAAAAAAAAAAGAATAAGCAACATTATGCATTTTAACAGCGGCGATGTTGTGTAGCCTATTTAGAGTCCTTGACTCCTTGCCACCATGAGACAAATAGGCATTGCAAATTGAACATGTAGCTCGACTTGAATTGCCTTCTTTCACTGAAAGTACTGCCAAACAACACTTTTTCTGCTCACGAGTTCCATTTTCACTTTCTCACAGCCTACTGCATTCGAACGGTCCACCTACTGTAGCGAGTGGAAATAAGGTGTGGCCCCTTTAAGAACTGCGCGCCGTATGTGTCGTGCGCCTCGAACACATGCCCATGTATGCGGATTATTTCTGTTTGATGCTCATTTTTACCTTATTTTGTTAAGTAGCGCTGTGGACGGTAGAACGTGTGACAGACAGTTACACAAGTTCGATTGTGGAATAAAGTGCGAGTTGTGAGATGCCAATCGCCTCCGTGAGTCTGTCTGGCCTCTGCAATAACTACTACAGGCTTGTTCGACTTGAACCGGCGCTGCACAGACAGATGAGTTTATGACATCAAAGTCCCGCGAGAGCAATTCAAAAGCATAAGGAGCCGTCTGCTCTCTATTCGTTCACGCGGTACTTTGATGTCATTCACTGATCGGTGACTTCGACGTAGCGCGCGTAGTGCAAGCCTAGGGTTCGGTTCGGTGGAAAAAAATTCTGAGGTTCGACAGAAACCGAACCCCGTTAAAAAGCCCAATATTCGGCCAAATCCGAATCCGAATCCTGGATTCGGTGCATCCCTACTATCCAGTGACTGTATCTACCCTGTCATCAACCTGTCTAATACCTCTTCTCATCTAAGCTCAGCTAGTCCTCCAGCCCCACCGCTGCTGGATGTTAGCAGCCCTGCTTCATCTCTGGGGAGGGCCCCTGACGTCGAGTCGCAGGTAGGCCATCCATCCACAGCACTCGGGCATGAGGATCCCCTGGCTACGCCTCCAGCCTTGGTCCTCTGCACTCCATCTCAGCCTGTCGACCTGCCGGCTCTGTCTTGGCTCCTTCCACCTGCGCCTCCACCAGAGACCCTCGAACCATCGGCTACATCGGGTTCCCTCGTCCTGCCGGCTCCCCCTTGGTCAGTCGTCACTCTGCCTTCGCCACGGACTTACGGTCTGTCCGCTACGCTCCGTCCCTCCACCCCTTCGGCTACAGCGGGCTCCTCCTTCCCCTCGGCGTCACCTCTGTCCTCCCTCACACCGACTTCGCCTCTGCTCTCGGGTACTCTGGCTCCACCTTCAGCGCTCGTCGCCGCGATGTCGCCTAGGTCTCCCAGTCCAGCGACGTCGTTTGAGTCCACCGGCTCTCCGTCTGCGCCGATGGATCCTGCCGCCGAGTCTCCGTCGGTCATCCCCCAGCTACCGTCAGCCTCCTCGCCGCCTGGTCTCTTCCCTCCTTCTACTCTGCCGTGGGCTGTCGGTACTGGACGGCTCTGGGTCTGCGCCACCAGGCCATCTCCATCCATGCCGTCAGGGGATCGTCGTCATCCCTTCACTATCCTGTCACTCCAGCCTCGTTTCTGCACTTCACCATCACCTCGTCCACCACCAGAACCTCCTCCGGTCCTCCCATCGTTGTTGCGTTACGGTGCGAGGACGCACCTGGCCGGAGGGGGGCGTTATGTCACCATTAGGCTCTTTGGACTTTCAGTTTGTTTTGATTTCCACGTGTGTTCCCCTGTCTGAGTTTCCCGCCACCAATCTGTATCCATGGACACTGATTAGCTCCCTCACAGCTGCCTGTCATTTGTATCAATCATCTCTGTGTATTTAGTTCCTGCCTGTCTTCAGTTCAGTGTCCGGTATTGTTTGTGTTTGACACGCTGTTACACCCGTTTGCCTGTTTGCCTGTCTTGAGAATAAAACTCGTTTTGGATTTATTCCTTCTTCTGTCCTTCCTGAACCACCCCGTGACACGAACAGAGTGGTAACACTTTATTTTGATGGTCCACTTTAGACATTCTATATGTAACTTTGCAACTACATTCTACTTATCTGAACACTAACACCTAACCCTAATGGTCTACTAATACTCTAATGAGAGTTAGTTGACATGTATCAGTAAATAGTTAGTACTAGTAGAATATCTAAAGTGGACCATCAAAATAAAGTGTAAGCCAGGGTATTTCTGCAATGTCATTGGTAATGGGAATTTTTTTTTTTTTTTTTTGTGATGCTACTTCCATGCTAGTAGTTGTCAGTATAACTTTCACCAGCGAAACATTACTTTCTTCACCTTTAAACATCTGCCTTATTCCTAATGACCCTACTGTAAATTATGTGTGGCACTTCCAGATTGGGTAACTTCCATGCAAAATGACTGAAACAAATAATTTCAAATAAAAATGTTGCGCTACAAATAATGCTTATCTGTCAGTTTGACCAAATGAGTCAGTGGATATATTTGTGTGGAGCATTTGTAAATTTTGCCAATCGTTTGTTAATTTAGTTCATTAAATCATTTTGTTGCAGCTACATAGTATTGTTACGGATGGTGTATGGCTGGAAGCACGAGGAGACGAGGATACCAGGAAAACAGGATTTAATGAACAAAATCTCAGGAGCATCAACACACA
The DNA here is from genome assembly GCF_029890125.1 of Rhinichthys klamathensis goyatoka. Taxonomy (NCBI): domain Eukaryota; kingdom Metazoa; phylum Chordata; class Actinopteri; order Cypriniformes; family Leuciscidae; genus Rhinichthys; species Rhinichthys klamathensis. The sequence continues at coordinate 2,189,015 of NW_026606695.1, read as the reverse complement.
CTACAATATAAACGCACCATATACAAACGAGAACCGACAAGGAGTGAGGGAGAACACAGGGTTTACATACACAGAGAACGGATCATGGGAACAAGACACAGCTGGGGCAAATTAACTAGAAACAGGTGAATGAACTGAACACAAACGAGGAGCGGGAAAACTGGGACACTGGACTGAACCAAAAATACTAAACAGGGGGAAACACAGGACATACATGTAACATTAGCTCCCCCTCCTGCAAGGCGCGTCCTCGCGCCGAGTAACATCAATAAGGGTGGGGGGGTGGGCGCCCTGGAGGCTGACGAGGGAGTGGCCTACCCGGAGCAGGAAGCCTCCAGGGCGGAGCAGGACGTGCAGGAGGCCAGGGCGGAGCAGGACGTGCAGGAGGCCAGGGCGGAGACTTTCCCTCGGGCGGCCATGGTGGAGAATCCCCTTCGGGCGGCCATGGCGGAGAATCCCCTTCGGGCGGCCATGGCGGAGAGGCCACTTCAGGTGGCCATGGCGGAGAGGCCACTTCAGGCGGCCATAGCGGAGAGGCCACTTCAGGTGGCCAGGGCGGAGAATCCCCTTTGGGCGGCCATGGCGGAGAATCCCCTTCGGGCGGCCATGGCGGAGAATCCCCTTCGGGCGGCCATGGCGGAGAGGCCACTTCAGGTGGCCTATATCCCCCCCCCCCCAAACTTTCTTGGGGGGAATCACAGGCTCTGGGACAGGCTCTGGGACGTGGACAGTCTCAGGGTGGGCAGACGGGACATGGAAAGTCTCTGGCTGGGCTAGCGGTGAAGGCCCGGCTATGCTGGATGGAACCAGCGGTGAAGGCTCAGAAGGGCTGGACAGGACCAGCGGAGAAGGCTCTGGCTCGGCCGGCGTGACGCGAAGCTCCGGCTCGGCAGGCGTGCAGGTAAGCTCAGGCTCGGCAGGCGTGCAGGGAAGCTCAGGCTCGGCAGGCGTGCAGGGAAGCTCAGGCTCGACAGGCGTGCAGGGAAGCTCAGGCTCGACAGGCGTGCAGGGAAGCTCAGGCTCGACAGGCGTGCAGGGAAGCTCAGGCTCGACAGGCGTGCAGGGAAGCTCAGGCTCGACAGGCGTGCAGGGAAGCTCAGGCTCGACAGGCGTGCAGGGAAGCTCAGGCTCGACAGGCGTGCAGGGAAGCTCAGGCTCGACAGGCGTGCAGGGAAGCTCAGGCTCGACAGGCGTGCAGGGAAGCTCAGGCTCGACAGGCGTGCAGGGAAGCTCAGGCTCGACAGGCGTGCAGGGAAGCTCAGGCTCGGCAGGGCTGCAGGGAAGCTCAGGCTCGGCAGGGCTGCAGGGAAGCTCAGGCTCGGCAGGGCTGCAGGGAAGCTCAGGCTCGGCAGGGCTGCAGGGAAGCTCAGGCTCGACAGGCGTGCAGGGAAGCTCAGGCTCGGCAGGGCTGCAGGGAAGCTCAGGCTCGGCAGGGCTGCAGGGAAGCTCAGGCTCGGCAGGGCTGCAGGGAAGCTCAGGCTCGGCAGGGCTGCAGTGGGGCGCAGGCTCGGCAGGGCTGCAGTGGGGCGCAGGCGGGCAGGCGACGTGAAGCTGCGGTGCAGGCCTGGCTGGGCTGGACAGAACCAGTGGTGCAGGCTTGGCTGGGCTGGACGGAACCAGCGGAGAAGGCTTGGCTGGGCTGGACGGAACCAGTGGTGCAGGCTGCTCTGGGCTGGACTGAACCAGCGGCGAAGACGGCTCTGGACTGGACAGGACCAGCGGCGAAGACGGCTCTGAGCTGGACAGGACCAGCGGCGAAGACGGCTCTGGACTGGACAGGACCAGCAGCGAAGACGGCTCTGAGCTGGACAGGACCAGCGGCGAAGATGGCTTTGGACTGGACAGGACCAGCGGCGAAGACGGCTCTGAGCTGGACAGGACCAGCGGCGAAGAGGACTTTGAGCTAGACAGGACCAGCGGCGAAGAGGGCTCTGAGCTGGACAGGACCAGCGGCGAAGACGGCTCTGAGCTGGACAGGACCAGCGGCGAAGAGGACTTTGAGCTGGACAGGACCAGCGGCGAAGACGGCTCTGAGCTGGACAGGACCAGCGGCGAAGACGGCTCTGAGCTGGACAGGACCAGCAGCGAAGAGGACTTTGAGCTGGTCGGAACCAGCGACGAAAAGGGCTCGGGAGGATGAGACTCAGATTGGACGGTCTCAGGCTGGATGGTCTCGGCGAGACTAGACTCAGGCTGGACGGTCTTGGCGGGACGAGACTCAGGCTGGACGGTCTCGGCGGGACGAGACTCAGGCTGGACGGTCTCGGCGGGACGAGACTCAGGCTGGACGGTCTCAGGCTGGATGGTCACGGCGAGACTAGACTCAGGCTGGATGGTCTCGGCAGGGTGAGACTCTGGGACGATGGCCCATTTGGCAGCACGCGCTGACATCAGCGGGGGATCGGCCACGCAGGAAATCAGCCCTGGACGGCCATAAACTGATCCAGTAGTTGGCCTGCTGGTTAGCGTGACGTGAACTGACTCTGGTAGGGTGGCTTCCTCTTCGTGGGTGTCGCAGAGCCCAACGGTGAACGGAGACCCATTATGAGACAGGACCCACTCGACGAATGCTTCGAAGTTCTCTCGAGGTCCCACACCGGGCAGGCGTGCCTTTGTCTCTACATTGAGGCCAGTATGAAAAAAACCACTCAATGAGAGGTCGGGGAAGGAGGTTAGGCACGCCAGGTCGAGATAAGCCGCGGTGTGGGCCTCGAGAGGTAGCTGGCCCTGTTCCAGCAAGATCAGCTGCACTGCCGCATCCATCGTTGTTTTTTAGGTCGGTTCTTCTGTTACGGATGGTGTATGGCTGGAAGCACGAGGAGACGAGGATACCAGGAAAACAGGATTTAATGAACAAAATCTCAGGAGCATCAACACACACTACAATATAAACGCACCATATACAAACGAGAACCGACAAGGAGTGAGGGAGAACACAGGGTTTACATACACAGAGAACGGATCATGGGAACAAGACACAGCTGGGGCAAATTAACTAGAAACAGGTGAATGAACTGAACACAAACGAGGAGCGGGAAAACTGGGACACTGGACTGAACCAAAAATACTAAACAGGGGGAAACACAGGACATACATGTAACAAGTATAGCCTGCTTGAGCCTCTTGGCAATCATTTATTCCTACTGAGATTTTACAAAGCGTGATTTCAGCTGGCACAATGTATCTCCATGCATGATTTGTGTGACAACATCAGTGAACAGCAGGAGATTGGTTCACATGCAGAGGACAAATGACAGCCCTTCCATATCTGTACAAGGCTAAACACATTTCTGAAGTGACAGGGTTGGGAAGCCATTTTAAAAGCTCTTGCTCTCTGAAGTCCCCACAGTTCACACGAGATACATCACAGTACAGTAGAGGACGAAATATGACAGGGACAAACTTAAAACAAGTCTGACTTCCCTCATGTTGACTGCTAATGCAGTATTAGCGAAGGACAATTTCTGATGAAGATCATGAGCCTTCAAAAGCGCTGCAGGTTCAAAGCCCCCTGTGAAAAGTCTTTTGAGGTGCAAACTAAAACCTTACGCTGCATTTTTTTTGACATTTCTAAACTCTGTGACAAAGATTGACATGTAGCAAAGACACCTATCCTCTTTTCCCCCCTAATCCTCTTTCCTTTTCCTCATGAACTTCAGTTCAATCATGATTTCTCATTTTCTGACTTTAGCCCGAGTTCTCACTTTATCACACTTTGTTCTCTCTTACTTTTGAAAATGTCATTTTTCTTAGTTAGTTTGACTGTGGTTAGCTCTCTCTCTCTCTCTCTCTCTCTCTCTCTCTCTCTCTCTCTCTCTCTCTCTCTCTCTCTCTCTCTTTATTTCTCTCTCTCTCTCTCTCTCTCTCTCTCTCTCTCTCTCTCTCTCTCTCTCTCTCTCTCTCTCTCTCTCTCTCTCTCTTTCTTTCTTTAGCTGTCTCTCCCTATTCATTCTCCCACCATTTCATGCATCATTTCCCTGTCTAATTGTAGCTGGCTGAAACCCTTCAGCACACTCCAGGAGTGTCTTTTCCTCCTCAGCCAGCACTATTCAATTAGCCATGTCTAGCATAGCACTATGGTTCAGGGCAGAAAGCGTGTAGTACTTTGTAACCCACTGCATAACATCACTAACTTTAACAAAAGGGCACTTTAAAGAAAGTGTTTGCATGCTGTTTGTAAAAAGTGTAAAGCTGATTTTATGTCCCAACATTAAAATCAAAGGTTTCACTTTATTTTGATGGTTCATTAAATTCTGTTGACTATAAGTAACATTGCACCTACATGTCTACTAACCCTCAGTAGAGTGTTAGTAGAGTAATAGACTGGTAGGGTTAGTGTTAGAATAAGTTGAAATGTATATGCAAAGTTACAGTAGCATAGGCATAGCCACACACCTAAAAATAGATGCAGAATTCTTTTTTAAAGTCTTAATAAAAAATGTTTTTCTAAACTTGTGGTATTGATGTTTATTTACAATATTTGTTGATTTAAAATGTAATTTAATGTTTAAATTATTATCGTTAAAAAATATCTGCCGACATTCGGACTGCCAACCAATCCGCAAACAGCCGCTGACTGTCTGACGGTAACAAGGTTGTGCTGTTCATGCTCTCACAGCCACATGAGGAGAAATGGAAACAAATGAGCGCAGCTCACACAAAGAAACTCAGTTAACATATAGCGGTAAAAATTCATGTGGAGTTTTTATATTTATAACACATGATACAGTTAAAGGGCCCCTATTATGGATTTTTGAAAATGACCTTTCATGTAGTGTGTAACATAGATCTAAGTGAATGAAAACATCCTGCAAAGTTTTAAATCTGAAAGTGCACCGTATATAAAGTTATTGTCTTTCAAAAATAAGAGTAGACTCTGAATCAATAAATTGAATTGTTTTTCAAACGAGTCATTAGCCGTTTCGTTGTGACGTCAAGACGAAACATTAGCATATCGCCCGCCCACTTATTACGCGTGCAGACACCAGGGAAAATTTGAACCTCAAACACTGCAGCTGCTTCCTGTGGATACTGGATAGCATCATGTCGAGAATAAGCTGTGCTCTACAATGTGAAGGTAAAGCCAGTTTTTTTTTCACTTCCCAAGGACGAGCATGAGAAGTATCAGTGGTTAAAATTCATCTTTACAATGATATCACAGCAGTATAATCCTAAACTTTTGCCGTGTTCCCTTTATTTTACTGACGACTGCTTCTCAAATCTCGGAGTTCAATGCAGGATTCGCAAACTGCTTGCTCTTGAAAGATGGTGCTCAAAAAACGTAGTTTTGAGTTTTATATTGTGTAGGTCTCCTGCTAACTGCCTAACTCATGTACTGAAATACTTCTGCTAAGCAGCTGTGGGCCACAATTACCTAAAACTGTGTCTATTAATGCAGATGGTCTGAAGTTCTCACTAACGTTACTTTGAGGAAATATTTGTTTTACCAATGTTTATGTTACATCAGTCATTCCACTCTAGAGGTCGGCTAATGTATACATAGGATACATGCACTGTTATTGATACAGTTTACACGTGTTCACCGAAATATATTAGAAAAATACTCTGTAAATAAATTAGTACAAGTAAAATAATCAGTTTGTTGATGGACATGTACTTGTTAATGCGGATGGTGAGGAATTAGTTGCAACATCTCATAATGTACCTCAAACTAAGTAGCGTATCACTGAGAAACGTCCTGCTCGAGTCGTCCTTGCGATGGAGGTTCGGGTTGAATGAATAGTTCTTCCAATGTTTCATCATCGGACTCGCACTCGCATTTATATGGTAAAATCGACGTCATTGTTCATTACTGTATTAGTCTATGGCAGGGGCGTTGCTAGACCCATTTTACTGGGGCACGTGCCCCAGTATAAATCTGCTGTGCCCCAGTAAATCTGAAGTTTGAGTTTAACCATTTATTTTATTTGTCAGTGTATTTAATATAAATTATATTATAGGGTAATAAAATGATCTATTTGCAACGCAGTAATAAACCAATCAATGCTTGTAAAAGCAACGCAGTTTAACCGAAACAGAAGCTGACCCACGCGACAGAAATCCGCGCGCGTCTGTGTTTCCCAGCAACAGCAGCGCGCACACATCTGAGCACACCGAAGTCCGGTGTTGGCACGCGAGGTAGGCTATGAAAACATGACGAAACAATAGTTTCTAAATAATACAAATAATCTTAAAAGTAAAATTGAGTCAGAGTCAAGTGATTGACCGTTTTGCCAAAATGAAGCATAGGCGGTAGCCTACAGTTTAATGCTCAACAAATAAATCAACTTAGTTTGGACTTGGCTGGGGAACTTTGTTTTCTTTTAGAATATACATGCTCTTTATTTTATATAGTATATATTAACTCTTTATTGATTTATTGAAATGATCTAATTGTAAATTCTTGAAAAATATAAAGGCTAATTATTCATTATTAACATTGTGCAATGTAGAAGAATGCAAATGTGCAAGAACGTTTTCTCTCCGTTTTCTATTTTCTAAAGTTTTCTATTTTCATACAGTGTTCCCTTTTATGGCACAAAAAAAAAGAAATTCGTGTAACATGATTTTAAAGCTATTGATATCCAATTTGTTGGCATTCAAACACCTTAAAATGCACATAGGTCCGAGAAATCCAAATTTTCTCGGGGGAGCATGCCCCCGAACCCCCCCTAAGTTACTCTATACCCAGCATGGTGTTTTTGAACCAAACAAATTTAATTTATCTATCGGTAAGCCCCGCCCTCCTTAGTTACGCTTGCTATCTCAGACAAACAATGGGGGGCCTGTGCCCCAGTAGAGCTTAATGTCTAGCAACGCCCCTGGTCTACGGTGTAGGAAGCCTCAGGACAAGCAGAGCTGGCGTTGTTATGGCAATGGGCGTTTTTGTTTCGACAGACGCGCGCGCTGTATGCGGTAAGCCAATCGAAACAGACTGAGCTGTCTGGCCAATAAGAGCAGAGTTGCTAGCGCAAAGGAGGGATTTAGAGAGATCGATTCATCTGACGAGTCATTTGAGAATCATTGAAAATGTGGTGATGTGCAAATATATATTATGAGGAAATTAAACAGTTTTTTGACCTTTGATGCATGTAAACCTGTTGTAGGCAGGGTCCGAAATTAACTTTTTGGCTCACCTGCCACGGGGACTGGTAGATGAAAAAATCCACCAGCCAAGCATATTTTTTACCGGCCAAAATAATAAACAGCCTTTTTGTGTCACATATACATTAATTTATATATAGGCTATATTTAAACATTTTTGTCATATTTCTGGTCTATTATTTTCCATTTTTACTTTTATTTACACACATATTACACAATTTACACACATTAACATAATATTTTTGTGGTGGTGCCTATATGAAAATAGTTATGTACAAATTAAATGTATTAATTCTATATTTAATCAAATAAATGCAATAATAATATATTATAATTATTTCAAAAAAAATTATTTAGTTTTACTCTGCCTATTTTTTTTACTCCATTTACTCTGACTGATCCGATCAGTAACTGAAGGACTGGAAATATCAGTTGTTTTAACCATTCATTAAAATGAATCGGTTCAAATGAGTCATTAGTTCGCGAATTGGACGTGTCATTATCGGATGTGTTCGCGTTGTGTGATTATCCCGGCAGCTAGAATATCCCACAAGATTTGTGTCAACACAGAAAACATTTAATCACTGGATAGCTTTTTTCGTTTATTTAAAGTGTGGTTTATGTCAGCTGAATGTGCGGAACGAGAAGATAAGGTAGCCTATTTTAGCACAATTCACACCCAGCGGTAATTCAGGAAAGAATTTATCCGAATGCTCCACATGAAACTATGGTCTTCCGACCTTTTACCATCGTGTCGATTTATTTTGATTAATATGTGACGAGGAGAGAGAGCAAGACAGCGCTAAGAGAAAGAGTGCGCGCGCGCGACCGGGGCTCTCTCCCCCAATTTCCACCAACTGCGGAACGGCTGCGGATCCGCTTAGGAACGGCGGCGGAGTCAATAGGTTTCCATTAAAGTCAATGTGTGCATTTTCACTGACTGCGTTCCGACTCCGTCCCAGCTCCGGCGTCCCGCAGCCCTCCGGAGAAGATACGCAGAGTTTCTATTTTTGCCGGATGCCGGAGAACGCCGCAGGAAGTCGAGCACAGAAACTAAATAAAACATCCGGTAATTTCCAAAATAAAAATATAGTTTTCCCTTTTCCAACAAGAACAATATTTAACTTTATTTACACAGCCTACTACTTTCCCAATACATTCAAAAAAGAACCCAAATAAACATTAAGCATTTTATAATTTGATTATATTTAATTATAAATAGTATTAGAATCACAATAATCAAAAAAGGGAGATCAGCAGGTCAGCACAGAGTTGTTTCCCCTGTACTCCTCTGGATGGAAACAAACTGTTGTTGGTTTTGTGGTTCTGTTTATTGAAACTAAATCCTGTTATATCGCGCGATCAAACGTAAATTCGCGAGATATCGTATGTCCTCGTGACTTCAGCTGTCAGTCATGGCCGCAGCCGTTCCGCAACAAATCCGTATCTGGTAGGTATTGAAGGACGGCGGAGCACGGATTCGACACGCAGCGGAGCCGATCCGCAGCCGTTCTGCAGTTGGTGGAAATCCGGGGTCTCTCTGCTCGTGCTTCAGTTGCGCCCTGTCACACGCACTACTGTCGTCTACATTACTCACAGTCACAGAAGACAAAAAAATCGCTTTGGAGCAGGAGCATCGATAAGAGGACTCGTTAACGTTAACTCGTTACATTACTATTTTGGTATGAACATTCACCCGCCAGTGGGGCGGATAGCCTTTTGAGATTTACTCGCCAAACGGAAAATCTACCCGCATTTGGCGCTTGGCGGGTGTTAATTTCGGACCCTGGTTGTAGGAGACTCCAAAACAACATTAGGAAACTTTAAAATAGCATAATAGGGGCACTTTAAGCAACATCACATGACCGAGAGTGCTGAATACCATCATGATTGAAAATGTGACTGATTTCATATGACAGTTCAATAAACAGGAAATTAATATTAAGTCACTTACATTTTAGACACAATTTTGACTGTTTTTGTTCTATTTCAGCGGCGAAAATAGTTCCAAACAAAGATCACAGCAGAACCATAACGCATCTCACCGGAACACATAACCGTGTTTTCATTACTGAATGATTCAGCGTTTTGAACAAATAGTTTGAATAAATAGCTCAATGATTCACTCATTAAGACGGTCGCCTGCCTACTGGTGGTTTAGTTTCATGTTTAAAAGTATCATTCTTTCCTATATTTTATATTTACATATTCAAAAAATATGTAAAACAATCTCATAACATTATTAAATGCAGTTGTAACTTTTCAGTGTACATTATTTAATTTGATTGGTAACAGCCATATAGTGTCTTATTATTCTAATTTAATTTATTGATCAAATTTAAGAATTTAAAATGAAAGATGAAGCACACCGGTATATTTAAAACGATTAGGGAAAAATGCTCTTTATAAAGGTTAACATATCATAAATATGCAGATTTAAATATGTAAAAGCTGACTGAACACTGATGAGAATATTGCTTCAGAATAAATTATATTTACAACACACAAAAAAAAAATCCTATTTTTTTTCTGGACAAGCTCACTTTTTACTTGGACAAGTGAATTACCGATTTACTTGTTCGAAGGACAAGCACATGAAAAGGCTTACTGTCGAGCCCTGAGATAGCTTACATTTTATGTAGTATTATGGTTATGTGGCGAGCCTGAGTATAGTTTTACACATCAACCCAGTCTATTCTGTAAAGTTAGTGATACGCAGGGTCAGGTTTTTTTTCTTCACATTAATCTGACAATAAATGTGGCACACAGTTTTTCTTATGCACACCCAGATACTCTTTTCTGGTTACGCTAGTGGTCAGTAGATTAGTCAGTACTTATAGTACGACTAGTTATAGTCAGTCAGTAGTCTGTTGGCGGACCATCACAATAAAGATTTAGCAGATATTAAGCAGACAGTCTACTAATACTCTTAATGAGAGTTAGTTGACATGTGGTTGCAAAGTTACAGTCAGAATGTTTAAAAGGGACCATCAAAATAAAGTGTTACCAAATCAACCTCCAAAACAGGAGGTAACAAATACTGTATAACAATATATATATATATATATATATATATATATATATATATATATATACACTCACCGGCCACTTTATTAGGTACCCCATGCTAGTAACGGGTTGGACCCCCTTTTGCCTTCAGAACTGCCTCAATTCTTCGTGGCATAGATTCAACAAGGTGCTGGAAGCATTCCTCAGGGAGTTTGGTCCATATTGACATGATGGCATCACACAGTTGCCGCAGATTTGTTGGCTGCACATCCATGATGCGAATCTCCCGTTCCACCACATCCCAAAGATGCTCTATTGGGTTGAGATCTGGTGACTGTGGAGGCCATTTTAGTACAGTGAACTCATTGTCATGTTCAAGAAACCAATTTGAAATGATTAGAGCTTTGTGACATGGTGGAAGTAGCCATCAGAGGATGGGTACATGGTGGCCATAAAGGGATGAACATGGTCAGAAACAATGCTCAGGTAGGCCGTGGCATTTAAACGATGCCCAATTGGCACTAAGGGGCCTAAAGTGTGCCAGGAAAACATCCCCCACACCATTACACCACCACCACCACCAGCCTGCACAGTGGTAACAAGGCATGATGGTTCCATGTTCTCATTCTGTTTACGCCAAATTCTGACTCTAACATCTGAATGTCTCAACAGAAATCGAGACTCATCAGACCAGGCAACATTTTTCCAGTCTTCAACTGTTCAATTTTGGTGAGCTCTTGCAAATTGTAGCCTCTTTTTCCTATTTGTAGTGGAGATGAGTGGTACCCGGTGGAGTCTTCTGCTGTTGTAGCCCATCCGCCTCAAGGTTGTGCGTGTTGTGGCTTCACAAATGCTTTGCTGCATACCTCGGTTGTAACGAGTGGTTATTTCAGTCACTGTTGCCCTTCTATCAGCTCGAACCAGTCTGGCCATTCTCCTCTGACCTCTGGCATCAACAAGGCATTTCCGCCCACAGAACTGCCGCTCACTGGATGTTTTTTCTTTTTCGGACCATTCTCTGTAAACCCTAGAGATGGTTGTGCGTGAAAATCCCAGTAGATTAGCAGTTTCTGAAATACTCAGACCAGCCCTTCTGGCACCAACAATCATGCCACGTTCAAAGTCACTCAAATCAACTTTCTTCCCCCATACTGATGCTCGGTTTGAACTGCAGGAGATTGTCTTGACCATGTCTACATGCCTAAATGCACTGAGTTGCCGCCATGTGATTGGCTGCTTAGAAATTAAGTGTTAACGAGCAGTTGGACAGGTGTACCTAATAAAGTGGCCGGTGAGTGTATATATATATATATATATGTATATATATATATATATATATATATATATATATATATATATATATATATATATATATTTTAAGTGTTAAAAGCAGATTGAGTACTTGATTACTTGCCATAGGTGCAGTGTCTTCATCCCATGATTCTTGAAGTGGTGCCCTTTTATATAATCTAGGAGAGGGAAACAGTTCAGGAACAGTCTTCAGCAAAAGTAGGCTAGATTGTGTCTGATACTCTAATCTAACAAATTACACCGACCAGTTTAGTAATTTTAGCAATTTTTTAGGTCTGCCACTAGTTAGTGACATGGAACATTTTTAATTATAGTGAACTATAATGTCTAAATATGGACATGTTTTACTTACTTTCTACTCTTAGAATTATGCTTTATATATACTTATGAGGAGACAATATCTTGAGTAATGTTTTAAAACAAGAATATCTGCAGAACAGCTTGTTATATGTACACTACAAATGATTTGTATAGCCTATAGTAATGGTCCTTAGCAATTCACATACAAAACACAATCATGGTGACACTCAATATCACATTATTAAGAAAAGAGATGCACTCACCACATGTCACATAACCAAAGGGAACAACAAACATTACAACACTAGTGCAAACAATTCAATATATTGCAAAAACAGTGATTAATGAGGCAATCTGGATGATTTGTTGATGCTACAGTGCATGCTGGGAAACAGAGTCTGGCATCCTTCGGAAATCACAAAATTGAGGGGGGTGGGTGTTATGGTGCAGTGGTTATGAAGAAAAAATGAAAATGCCATACTTCACGCTGAAACCCTTGATTTAGAGAATTCACATTTCAGGAACTAAATTCTCGCTAGTCAACTATCTTTCTGGGTGACTTGTTGATCAGTAAAAATGAGTGTGAGTGTGGTGCAGGCCCTAAGGAGAAGGAGGGATGGTGCAGTGACGGTGAAAATGAGGAAATGAGGGAGAGCACAGAAATTATGGTACAGAGTTTGAAAAAAAAAAAAGATCAGGGGGAAGCAAAAACACAGATTATTCCCCTTTCCAAACTCATCAGTGTACCACTGCCTCACACAGCAGGATTTAACACACAAACACACACACACAGCACTGAGATACCCAATGTAATTATCAGCTACTTAATGATCACTGCACATCAACAGAGGCTCCATCCATTCATTACAAGTGCTGCTGGAGCCCCCCCACCAGGCTCTGGAGACATCTTATCTCAGCACAGACCACTCCGTGGGCCTAATTGAACCCTATTAACAAAACAAAAGTGTACCGGCTGCTGCGATTACTCCACAAACTGCAAAGATGGAGGACGTGTTAGTTATTTATTTTATATATATGCACTTTCAATCCCTCACAGGCTTATGACATTAAGGCTTCTGTTGTGTACAGTGGAAAGATAACGCAGGGAAATGGATTTGAGGGCAAGTGCAATGAAAGGTTTTCAAAGGTTCAGTGTAAAATAGGAAATGTTTTTCTACGTAGACTTAGGGTATGTAGATATTTGTATAAATTAGGGAAACCATCTTGATTAGACTTTAATTAGACTTTAATTAGTCTTTGAAAAAATATAAAAATACTCAGTCTTCACATGGATTTGCTAGGGCTTAGTTTAAAGCTGCAGTTTTTCCTCTTTGTTGCCATCTCTGTTCGAAATCTGCAATTGCAGTCATTCGCGGAATTATCAACTTTACGTGAGTTGTACTTCGACACGGCACGGCACAGCACAGCACGGATGAACACAATGTTTGAGGAGAGTGTGCTGTGCAGCTGTCAGTCACCGCGCCGGTGTGGATACTGTCATTCAGAATCACAGATTATTATTTTTGGAAGTATGACCAACATAATAATTTTCACCGGAAAATGTCATTTGAACAAGAAACATGCACTTTTGTTCTAGTTCTGACATTGCAGTAAAATGTGCTGATTAAATCTAACAATCGCTTATCACATAACGTAAAACCGTGCAAATTATACTTTGTTCTCAAATTGTTAATGTTAACAACGTCAGCATTGCGTGACTACATGTAATGTCCTTCCGATATGCATCCTTGTTTTCGCATGGGTCCGGTTGCAGTCTCTTTTTTTCACTCCGAAGTCTGAACGAAGTCTTTTGCATTTTACACCGGGTGAATCTCCAGTTGTCACTGGTGATTGTCGTTTGAACCTTTCTGGATCCACCATCAAATTGATAAGTTTAATTACATCAAGTGCTGTGAGAAAAGGCTATAAATCTCCACCTCCAGCATCCTCACACGCAATATAGCCTACTAGCCAAGACTCCTTCTTTATGTGTACAGATGTGACGTAATGGCGCAAAGACATGCTCGAATCTCCCGCGGAAATCAACCAGTACCACTAGAATTAAAAACATTATTACAAGCCGTTTTAAACACTGGCTGGTTATGTATTTTTTTCCAAAATTTATTTTGGATAATTTTTAACCCCAAAAAAGCTACGGACTGCAACTTTAACTCTGTTATACTAAGATAGCAAGATAGTCTGTTGGGTCGTCTTATTCAGATTAATATGTCTGTCCGCCTTTTACAGTATGACTGCAGAGAGAGAAAAGGTACAATAAGGTTCATTAGTAAACATGAACTAAGAATTAATCTTTAATTAATATTCATTTCAACATTTACTAAAACATTATTCAAATCAAAGGTTGTATTTGTTAACATTAGTTAATGGACTGTGAACTAACATGAACAAACAATGAATACCTGTATTTTTATTAAATAACATTAACAAAGATTAATAAATACTCTAACTATTGCTAATTTTTAGTTAATATTAGTTAATACATTAACTAATGTTAACTAATGAACCTTATTTTAAAGTGTTACCGATATAACGTCTCTCTGACATGTTTGACAAGTTCCATCATCCCTGTTAGATGGTGATGCAATTTCGTCTGTTTCTTTACTCCCTTCCCTCCCTCTCTCTCTCTCCCTATATATACACCCCCTCCCCTTCCATTTGCTGTCCATCTCCCCCTTTAATAAATTCATCCTAGCATTCCACTCTGCTCTTTGACCTGACCCGGAGCAGATCTCTCTTGCCTCATGCTGAGGGAATCAGCAGTACTCTTAAGTGGCCCAGCAGGCACCTGACGATTTGCCCTTATGGCAGGCACACAGTGTCTCTTGCCTGAAACCACCAGGCACAGGAGATTGTGCAGAAGACTTTACTCTCTCTTTAGAGTCAGATGAAAGTATTCTGTGGCACTGTAAATCCCTGTAATGTTTTAAATCTAATATATTTAAACTTCAGGCAGGATTATTATAGTTGTCTAAAAAAACGTTATATTTAATAAACCATAACTGAAATAAAAGTTACAAGTTTTATAAATAAGATTTTTTTATATATATTTTATTTTATTTCATGTAGTTGTCAAAGCAACTTCATTTAGTTTAACTTCATTTACTACAATAACTAAAACTAACATTAAATTAATAAAAATTATATATACATCTTTAAAAAAATTCAATACATTTTTCATTAAAAAATAATTATTTTCATTAAAATATGTTTCAAATGTATGCTGAATTTATGTTGTACATTTTTTTACAAGGAAATCTAAAATGTATCTAAAATATAGTTGTCAATATATTTTAGAATCTATATAATAAATTGCCATTGTTTTGTATATTTAAATTATATTTCAAAAATGTTGCCATATGGGTAAATTTAATTAGGCTATTTTGTTGTTGTTGTTTTTTCTGCTGTAACAACCGAGCTGTTTTCATGTCTCTGTGGCTGATTTTGTGCTCACATACTTGCATTCTTGCTCTTGGGAAAGAGGGAGCTTCCTAATATGCTCAGGAAACAGATCAGAACCATTGTTCAGCTTCCAGCAGTAAATGCTGGGACATATTTAACATCTGAACATCTGTAATATCAACTTTTTTTAAAAGATAAATTTGACAATGCCCTTTCCACCATACTATCTGTGCCAAATCTCACCAAACCCCTGAGAACCTAAAGGCTCCCACTTCCAAGACAACAACCCCTTCATCCTCTCAGCTCCAGCCATGCCATCAAATACCTCTTCATCAGGCAGCCCCTTCCCTCCTCCACCCCTTTACCTCTCTCCATGGCAGCTGAGATGAGGTAGAGCGCTCCAGCTGACAGGTCTGAGCGATTGATGTTTGAACAATAGCCGACCTCCTTGAGCAGGGAGGCTGGAGCAAGGGAGAGGCGAGTACATTTTTAAAGAGCCGAAGACGGCTTGATTGATGTGCTCCCCATCCATTGCTCCTGCCTAAGAGCAAGTAATGGAGTTGTGTTTAACCCTGGTCTCCTGGGGAGGCTTTGGGGAGACGTGTAGAGATGGCATTTGTCAAGAGCAGAGAAGGCCTTGCTTAATCCATGGCTTCTGGGCTTTCTCCAAGAGAACTTCATACTTTCATATAAAAAAAGAGTTCACTTTAGACCTGTTTCTTGGTCGATTTTTCAACAGTTCTTAGCCATAAGCTGTAAAGAACATGCATATTGAAATTGTTACTGCCTTTAATAGCTTCTCAAAATGCATGTACATATTTGTAATTTGGAGGATTGGTTGAAAGAAAAGGGTGCTTAGTGTTTAATTTTGCTACTGTATAAAATATTGCCTGCAGCCTAGTTTGAGCTTTGACTAAACAAGGAAAACAACAAAGCAAACTATTAAAATGGCCTGGATGACATTTTTTTACATAACCTGGAATTACCACCTGATCAATTTCACAATTAATGTTTAACACAACATGTTGTTTATCTTGCTGAAAAGGTCTGAAAAGCATTTTTGAACAACACCCATCCATTAGCTGTTATTTCACTCATTCATACTTGTTAAACTTATACAGGTATGTGTGAAATACTCTAGTAAAGTGCACCACAGAGCCACAGTTTGAAAGTAATAGATGTTTATTCCTTTTGCTGCTATGTTTTGGAGGAACAAATAATGCAAATGTTAGTTCTCAGTGGGAGACTATTTCTTGCCGCCTGTTTGCTATTGAAGTTGACTATCATGCTATTAATTTTGGCCCATGGCTCCAATCCACGACTATTCCTTTGTGTTTGATATGTATTTGAGATGATGGGCACCTTAGAGCTAGTTGCTAGCATCTCTGTCTGCCTTTGAGTGCACAGTGCCCTCAAAAAAAAAAAAAAAAGTCAACATGGACAAGGAGATATACCATATGAATAAAAAAAAAAGAAAGAAGGAAAAAAATAACTATTAATATAAAAAAAGAAAAAAAGAATAATATACCAATAGCGATTTGAGTATTTTTTTTAGGATAATGAAGACAACATAAATGCCTTTCTAAAACAAACAAAAGAAGCTGGTGACAACATTTCTTAAAAATTATATTATGTTGCTTCTTGTGTGACACTTTTTTAATTTCAAAGTAAAATGTCCAGTGAGTTTAGATAAAAATGCATTCATAGTATTGTGCAAGGCACTATGCAAACATATGTTTGTCAATCGATAATCTGCGATAATTGTACTTTGTGTGAAAAAGAATCAAAGTTGTTGGTGTTTTACTGCCACTAGTTTTTATTTCAGCTGGAAACTGCAGGGAATTGTATAAATAGGTACGTTTTTGGAGTTTTGCGAAATTGTAGGTAGAGGCATGTTTTTCCAATGAGCTTAGGGTGAGCTATAGCCTTGGAAAACCCAGACGAACTTCCGGCAAATTTGAGATTTGCTCTGCAAGTCAGTCTGGCCAAGAGCCCATTCAAGCCCATTTCCAATTTTTCCAAATCGAGGCACCACCAATCACAAACGTTGAGGCGGGCTTTACACGATGACGATAGCTCTGATTGGTTTTAGGGCTATCCAATTGCGCCCAGAGGCATTTGAGCGATGTCCGTTGGTGAAATGGGGTATGAATGAGACCTTCCCCAGACCCACTCTCAGTTACAACTGAGAAGGGTCTGGTGTCAACCAGGTTAATTTTTTTCAGTGTACTGTACTCATGTATGGGCCACAAATACATTGTATTCTTGTTGTTTTATGTCAGTACTGTCAGTATTATTATATACTTGACAGTGCCTATTTATTTATTGTATCCCATTATGCACAATGCAAACTGTACCTACTATGACTTGTACCTACTATCACTGCCTTATGTCTAATGTTACTCAGTTACACACATCACTGTGCATAGTGTGTTTTTAAGTCAGTTTTTTTGAGATGAAAATGCACTGGCACTATTAGAACCATATAAGGTTAATGACATTTAAAATGAGCCTTTACTGTCTCAAGTACTGTGAACATTTCGTAATCACATCTTTATATTGTTTGTATTATTTTTAGCCATATTATTTTGTTTTATATTGTTATTATATTGTTTGTAGCAGTATTTGATATTGCTTTTATACAACAGTTCAATAAACATGAAGTTAATTGTAACATACATTTTAGACATAATGTTGCCAGATACTTTTGACTGTTTATTATTATGTACATTTTGTACATTACATTATACAATGTCAGTGTTTCGACCACTTGAGTTTTTAACTTATAATGCATTTGTACATGGTGGTGTGATTTGAGTTGATATATGTATTGAACTTTAAATGGATTGAAGGAAAAAAATAGGCATGAACTCTAAATGGTTAGCTGAATGCTTTCTGAAATTCTGGTTAGAGATTTCAAGCATTTTCTCAGTTTTCGACCAATTTCTGCAACAATTGTGTTTGTTTGTTTGTTTGTTTGTTTTTGATCAAGCAAGTGTTTCAGTGGAGGACAGGTATTAGCTTGAAGAGGGAACTAAGAAATACATGTTAGAATTTCAGGTTGTTGAAATAAGAGGTGGGTTTTGAGTGGCAGACAAGTAGAGAGGAATGAAGGTATGTGGGAACATGGGAGAAAGGGAGTAAAGGAGCATGGAAGCAGAGATAGCAGCCTGAATGGTGAAAGTCACCACTAATAAAATCTCTTCGGTCTGAGGTCAGCTCAGGGCAGCTTCAGATTGGCTTTGTCACAGAGCGGGGAAAAGTATCACAAGCCACACTCATGTAGACCTAAATCTATTTCACTGGCACATTCTACGATCCCAGAGTGAAAGAATGTGTCTAGGCCTATCAGTCTTTCATTCTCATCATCCTCAATTAGGGTTCACTGTGTATTATTTCACGGTTTCATGCCACTTTTTAGTAATGCGTCCATTCACATTTTCAAAGAACAACCTGCAATTAAGCTACATCCCATGAGGAAGTGTGCTGTTGTACACAATATTTAAAAAGCTCAAGGACCAGATCTAGCTAAATGTTATAGAGATGAAATACTACATCAAAAACAAGACTAACCTAATTTTAATATTGCTGTAGCTGAATTTTTCTATATAAAGTTTTAAGAGTAAGGGGCCCTATCTTGCACCCAGTGCAATTGACGTATGTATCATTCCTATTTTGCACCCGACTCACAGCGGACTTTTCCCTCCACAGACGCACGTCGGTAAATTAGGGAATGAACTTGTGCTCCCGGGGCGGTTCAGCGAAAAGAGGAGGCGTGTTCCGGCGCAAACGTTACCTGGTGCTATTTTGCAGTTCCAGAAAACAATTCCCCCACTGAGCAGGAAAAACCTAGTCTAAAGTCAATAGCGCGTTATTCAGATATTATTTTAAGGGCGCATGCTTGGCCATAATGTAGCATGTGCACAACGCGCATACACTTTACATCATTACCAGGAAAAATATTAACACACGAGGGAAATCACTATGGTGTCCATGAATATGTGAAAAAATAGGCATAAATATAGCTTACACATTTACCCAAATTATTATACGCCTGTTTAACCAAAGCTAATTTGGGTGGGTTTCTCCCATTCCCATACAATGTCACTTCTGTCTTTTACGGCCCTGACGAGAACGTCTGTCTCCTTGGCTGTGAACCTCTCCTGGCGTGCGCCTGGCAAATCCGCCATAATATAGCAATCCGCCATGGAACAAGCACGTCTGGTCTTAAAGGGAATGTGAGAAAACACTCTGATTGGGTTATTGCACGTTACGCCCAAACCACACCTATGAGTAATGTAGCTACTTCAGACCAAGCCATTTTAGATTTGTGTCGGGCGCAAGAGTCATTTATCCCGCCGGTATAATAGCAACAGCACCCGAGATCCGCCCACAAAGTTACTTGCGTTTTGCGTTTGATACTTGCATTTCAGATCGTTAAAATAGGCCCTTAGTAGCCCAAGTCACTAGTTATCTTCAACAAAACATGACAAACTACTATCTGGATATTTTGGTTTTAAAAGTGTCCTTAATTAATGTAATTCACCTCACATTCAATATCAGGTGTCTTTACAGAGCTTGCATACATGGCAGCACTTCATTAAAGAGAAAATGCAGTTGCTGATGCCTTTGAAGTGACTTCACAAGAGTAGGTCAGATAGCAGTGTTTAATGAAGTATACCAAATGATTGCAGAAAGCACGTAAAGTCAGCATTTCCTTTTTTACATTCAATTTAACAAGGAGCTCACCATCCCTTTGATGCGACAAACCTTTTTCTGGACAGAGGTTTGGTATTTTGTTGAACCGTGCTCATCAAGAACAGACCTTAATATTATGAGGAGATGCATATGGGATCCAGTAGTATCAAAATATGCAGTCTGGTCGTAGTTTGCAATGTTATAGTAACTACAGTAAATGACAGTATGATGAAAGCTAAAGTTGCTTACTCAAGCCATGTTAGGTCCTTTTATATTATTATGATACTGTCATATTATAGATACTATAAATATGTCGAATGTAGAACACGTTTCTTACATCCAAGACATTTGAATGTGTTTTGCTTGTGATACAGATTTTAACAATACTAGAGGAGATACACTGCTAATTGAGTTAAGTAGATAGTACCTCATTAAGTAGCGCTGACTGAAATGTCCCAGGTATGTCTTGATGACACATGCTAATAGGTTTCTCAAAGAGAGTATGTTCTAAGAAAAAGCAAGAAGTCTAATTAATTTCCAGATTCTGGCTTTGATGTTGTTAATGGCCTCCAAACTTCATTAGATGAGCAGGTCCATCAGTGGAGATTTAAGGAGAGTCCCTGGTTGATGTGAGCTTTGCTCCAGAGACGGTGGCTAATTTTAGACTTCTTGTTCTGAGTGGATGCAGTGGCTTGAGTTTTCAAAATGCACCTTACACCCTAAGAAATTTCTATGTGTACAAATAGAAGAAAACTCTATAAATAATGCTGGTAGAAATACCTTGTTAGTACGTGTCCCAGTGCACCCAGTCAATATTTCACAAACATACATGCCAATGGTCATATGGAATGCGTTTCTATGCTCCTCTACTTTTTATTATTATGTTTATTTCATACTGCAATGAATTGATCTTATTTGCCATCATATTACTGACATCTAATTACTTTGAGTGATTCATATTGAAGCAGAAAAACTTTTGGTGATCATTTATTTACCTCCAGAGTGGAAACCAATTAAATTGACTTGAGGTAATAAATGCCTCTGAGCTGAACTGTAAATCTCTAAATGAGTCTTCTTGTCATCAACACATCTCACTAAGTGTTTGACCCTTCTTACAGTGCTTGCCCTTTAACTAGCAAGGTTACCCCCATATTAAGTTAGTGGTATTTTTTATGCTGAAAATCACATAGAGTCAAGGCAGATTGATTGCTAATGAGACTTAGGACTGAAGGGGACAAATTCAGAATTATATTTGTTTATGATTAGCGTAGATCTGGGCCTCTTTATTATAGATGAAAGCATTGTGCTGTGCTTGTAAAATATATGACGACGTGCTGTGTATATCATAAATATTTCATTATCACACATATGTTGTATCTATGCTTTATAGCAAACATAAAGCTTCTAAGCCTAATTACACACTGCAACCATCGCTAAAAATGTCTCGGTTATGTATGTAACCCCTGTTCCCTGAAGGAGGGAACGGAGACGTCACATCGGAACATCACCGACTTATTTGGGATCTCGCCTGAGAGCCCAATCACCTTCGAGTGTAAACTGAATGAGCCAATGGAGATTGACGTGCGCGATTTGCATCTCGCTTTCCGCCCCGCATTGCTAGTTTAAATACGGGAGCAGATGCAACGCACATTTGTTTTTCGCTTAGGAGCCGAGCTAGTGACCCGGCCGTACAGCGGTGGTACAGCAACTGTGGCGACGGGATGTGACATATCCGTTCCCTCCTTCAGTCAATGAGGGTTACATATGTAATCGTTTTATAGCCGTTTTTCTAGCCTTTTCTCACAGCACTTGATGTAATTAAACTTATCAATTTGATGGCGGATCCAGAAAGGTTCAAACGACAATCACCAGTGACAACTAGAGATTCACCCATTGTAAAATGCAAAAGACTTCGGACTTCGGAGTGGCTACCGTTCAGGTCTACAAAGGTTGACATGATGGCGCCAGGATGTTTGCCGGCTTGCCACAGTCTGTCCTTGTCTCTTTTATTTATAATGTTTCTTGTTTGTTTTATCACGCGCTCTGTTTGCTCCCCTTTGGTATATGATCGCATGACGCTATTTAATATTCAATCGGCTGTGTCCAATTGTTTATTTCGCGATCCCAGAGATGATTGGCATCTGCACTTGCATTATGTGCCAGTCGCATTGAGGAAAATGTGTTACCTGCCGGGATGTCTGTGCATGTGGAGGAAACGGCGAAGGAGACGTGGGAAGCGTGCTGGAGTCCTTGTGAGATCGAAAAAGATCGGGAAGTTTCCAGTCATCGGACCGGCTTCTTCGATGGCGGAGGCCGTGGTCGTGAACCTGAGATGTTCATACATTGTGCCTGTCTCTCCGTCTTCGGCGTTGATGCCTCAGTCTTCGCGGATGGTTTACGTAAGGCGACAGTCTGCAGACCGAGGAGCTAATCATCGGAATCTTCGCTCTTTACGTGACGGGAGTCCGGTAACATTTTATGATTCCTCTCTGCAATCTTCTTCCGTTACCACTCCTACTCCAGTGACAATGGCGTTGAGTAACGCGAGATCTCTGGCAAATAAGACCTTTATTTTGAACGATCTTTTTCTTTCCCATGAAATTGATTTTTTATTTGTTACTGAGACCTGGCTTAATGTTGGTGAGATGACTTCTCTCTCAGAACTTTCTCCTCCTGGTTGCAGTTTTTTTAGTACCCCTAGGTCTGTTGGCCGTGGCGGGGGTCTTGCCGTTGTTTTTAAAGACAAGTTTAAGTGTAGACTTTCACCTTCTGCATCCTTTTGCACTTTTGAATCTCAGTTAATTACACTGAATTCTTTTAAATCTGTGTTATGTGTTTTGATTTATAGACCCCCAAACTCTCGTGGGGATTTTATACAGGAGTTTTCTGAATTTTTATCTGGTATTGTCCCTTCTTTTGACAATATTTTAATTTTGGGGGACTTTAATATACATGTGTGCTGCTCTTCAAAGCCCCTGGTCAAAGAATTTTTAAATTTATTAGAGTCATTTGATTTTTTACAATGCGTTTTGGGTCCAACTCATGAACGTGGTCATACGCTTGACCTTGTATTATCTAGGGGAGTTTCTGTTGATAGCGTGAAGATTGTTGATACTGTTTTTTCTGACCATAAGACTGTTATTTTAAAATCTAACTTTCCTTGTGGCACACCAGGAAATATTGTTTCTGCCTCAGTTTCATCTCGCATACTTAATCCATGCACAGCTAGTAGTTTTTCTGCTGTTTTTAATGTTTCTTCATTTTTTTCACTGATCAAGTCACACTCTCCCTGTATGGGTTTAGACGAGTTGGTCGATCAGTTTAACTCTTCTTGTTTAGAGATTTTAGATGTTGTGGCTCCTGTCAAAGTCAGGGGGAAAAAAGTCAAATCGCAGCCCTGGTTGAACAGTACTACCCGCGCTCTTAGGCAGGAGTGTAGGAGGGCCGAACGCAAATGGGTTAAAGATAAATTACAAGTCTCTTATGAGATTTTGAAGAACTGCTTAAACGAGTATCAAAGAGCTGTTAAATTGGCAAGATCAAATTATTTCTCTGACATCATCTCCAGAAACTGTAATAATTCTAGAGTACTTTTTTCTACTGTAAATGCTGTTCTTCATCCTACTCCTACTCCTTCATTCACTCCTTCTGCTGACATGTGTGAAGAGTTCTTAAACTTTTTTATTGGTAAGGTTGATGGAATTAGATCTCAGATTTCATCTGTTGGCAACAATTTTATTGCTTCGGCTGACCCTACAAACCAATTAAACAGTTTTATACCTGTTTCTTTGCAGCAGCTTAATGATATAACTGCTCATATGAAGCCCACCAGGTCTCCTGGTGATGTGCTCCCTTCTTCTCTGTTTAAGAAGGTACTTGATTCAATTGGCCCAAGTATTCTGTCTATTATGAATACTAGTCTGTCATCTGGTGTTGTTCCGGTTAGTTTTAAGCATGCGGTTATTGAGCCCCTTTTAAAAAAAAACGGCTTAGACCCCTTTGACATGAGTAGTTTTCGTCCGATTTCAAAATTGCCTTTTATTTCTAAGATACTGGAAAAAATTGTGAATGCACAACTTAATGACTTTTTAATGAGAAATAACATTTTCGATAGATTCCAGTCAGGTTTTAGAGCTGGTCATAGTACAGAATCTGCTCTTCTGAGGGTCTCTAATGATATCCTACGAGGTGTTGATTCCGGAAATCGTGTTGTTTTGCTTTTGTTAGATCTTACAGCGGCATTTGATACAGTTGATCATAACATTCTCATTGATCGTCTTAGGGATCAGGTTGGTATTCAGGGCTTAGCCCTGAAATGGTTCTCTTCCTATTTGAAGGATAGGACTTTTTCAGTCAGTTTAGGAAATTATTTTTCTTCCGTTGCCCCTCTTGTGTGTGGGGTTCCACAGGGCTCTATACTGGGGCCAATTTTATTTTCCCTTTATATGCTTCCTCTAGGTTCGATTTTTGAGAAATTTGGGATTCAGTATCATCTGTATGCAGATGATTCTCAAATTTATTTACCACTGAAATATGGCCATAATTGTGCCATTCAGTCTCTTCATGCATGTTTGGCTGAAGTTAAGTGTTGGCTTGCGAATAACTTTCTCCAATTAAACGAGGATAAGACAGAGATGATTTTATTTGGAAATAAGGGGTGTGTGGATGATGACTGCCTGGGGTTGTTTCCCGGGAAAAAACTGTCTAGCGTGAGGAACCTTGGTGTCATTTTTGACTCTGAGCTTAAATTCGATCGTCAAATCAATGCTGTCGTTAAGAATAGTTTCTTCCATCTTAGATCAATATCTAAATTGAAATCTATCCTTTATTTTGACGATATGGAGAAGGTTGTTCATGCCTTTGTGTCATCTCGTTTGGATTATTGTAATGTGTTGTATCTGGGTGTGAGTCAGGCCTCTCTCTCCCGTTTGCAGCTCGTTCAGAACTCAGCTGCCAGGCTTTTAACGGGCACTAAGAAGAGAGAGCACATTACTCCGGTGTTAATTAAACTACATTGGTTACCCATACGATACAGAGTTCAATACAAAGCGTTGCTGTATGTTTTTAAGTCTCTGCATGGCCTAGCACCAGAGTATGTTACTGATTTAATCAGCCGCTGTCAATCCAGTAGATCTCTGCGCTCAAATGATCAATTGCTTCTCATGGTTCCGCGATCCCGTTTAAAATGTAAAGGTGATCGGGCATTCTCTGTTGCAGCTCCCAGGCTCTGGAATGAGCTTCCTCTGTCTGTAAAAACTTGTCCTTCATTGGGTGTTTTTCAGAGTGCGCTTAAAACTTATCTATTCTCTTTAGCATTTGATAATGCTTTGTAAGTTGTGTATGTCATGTTTGCATTGTTTTTATGTCTTTGTTTTTATTTAATTTTTTATACCTTCTGTACAGCACTTTGGTTCCACTTGTGGTGTTGAAAGTGCTATATAAATAAAGTTGAGTTGAGTTGAGTTGAGTTGAGGAAAAAAAGAGACTGCAACTGGACCCATGCGAAAACAAGGATAAATATCGGAAGGGCATTAAATGTAGTCACGCAATACTGATGTTGTTAACATTAAAAATTTGAGAACAAAGTATGATTTGCACGGTTTGACGTGATATGTTAAGCGATCGTTAGAGTTTATCAGCGCAATTTACTGCAATGCTTTTTTCCCCCTTAGTTGGTCAGAACAAAAGTGGATGTTACTGTACTTACTTGTTCAGATTACATGTTCCGGTGAAAATTCTTATGTTGCTCATACTTCCAAAAAGTAGAATCTGTGATTCCGAATGACAGGATCCACACCGGCGCGGTGACTGACAGCCGCACATTCTCCTCAAAACATTGGATTCATCCGCGCTGTGCCGGGCCGAGGCTCAACCCACGTAAAGTTGATAATTCCACGAATAACTGCAATTGCAGATTTCGAACAGAGATGGCGACAAAGAGGAAAAACTACGGACTGCAGCTTTAAATATGATTAAAAATGTGTTTAAGAATTTGTAATCATATTACGTATTTGTGCTTGGAGTCTATTTGTGATAAAGCAATAAACATGCCAAATTGTGTGAACATAATTTTGGCCAGGCTGTCATACAAAGAAATTATAAATGTGCTAAAATAAGAGAGAACTAACTAAATATTAATAACTTATTGTGTTGTAGTCATTGTATGGTTTTTCCTGTGAGCTTTTTGTTTTCTATACATTTCTTTTTTTGCATGGTAAAATAAAAGCTATAGCTGTGGCTTGCCTTTTTTGCCAAATAACTTTGCCAGATAAATACCTGAACCAAGTTTAGTGTTTCATTTTTTCCCCTTCATATTTAAAATATTTAAAAAAATCTAAAATATTTTCCTCATATTTTGATGGTTTAATCGAACTTGTAGGGTTATAAAAAAAAAATATTATACCCTACGGACATCCCTTTTGATTGTAGCTGTAGGTGAGCAGCAGGCAGCAGTGGTGCATAAGCTGTACAGCTAAACTAAATGAACTAGTTACACTACAAGCTACATTAAAAAAATGGCTTGCTTCTTTAAGCTGCTTCCATTTAAAATAATGTTATAAATTGTAAGGTGTAATTTGATCTAGAAAATTCTCAGTCACCTCATTGCTGAAAAATGTATTTCGTCTAACAGTTTCAAAATATGTATAAGGGAACTACCACTGCCTAACATAGGTAGGTTGAAAAGAACAGGAGGAGTTGGAAACTGCTGCATTTAGCAGTTTTACAGGGTTAGTTGAGAGATTCAGGGCACTAATGAGTTTGTAGTGAACTGTTGGGAGTTCTTGAACTGATCTCTGAGGCACTGGGGCATGCTGACACTTCGTTTTGCTTTCTACCATTTCTTTCCTCCCTTGCACCTCTGGATAATCTGGCTGCCGCAATTATCTTGAAAATTATTGACTTATCTACGATGTAAAATAATGACTGTTGTTGGAGTTATTACTGGATGTATCTGTCATCTAAAGTTAAAGACAGGCAAATGCATTGTCAAATTAATATATCTACCAGCTAGTAATCTTGGAAAATATGACCTTGCTGCTAAAATGGAATAATATTACAAAGTCCAATGTGTGATCCACAGTTTGCATTTGTTCTAGTTTGACTTCTGACAGACAGTTATTTGACACACGCTTACACAGTAACTTTACTTCTGATACATAATTCAACCTCATTATGTCCATTTACATTTAAGCTGTCAGATTCTAAAACATGCTGACAGAACCAGAGAGGACAGTGTGGGAAACTGAAACTCCAAAGATTTGCATTCTCATCAAGGTGAAACAACAGGTATGTTTCAACCGTTGGGAGGAATGCACTGAGAATGAATGGTGTCCAATGATATCGCTGTTTTCGTTGTTTTAGAGTTCTATTCACTAAAGGAATTATGTAAATCAGGTAAACACATTATTAGTGCTGAATGCATTGTGTACTGCACAATTACCCATTTTCAGGCCAGTTCTGAGTGCATTGTTGTCAAGGACAAAGCAGTCAACTGTGATCTGGCATTCCTTGTGAAAAATATGTGCACTTAATTGTATTGAATGTGCAGTGTACTTCAAATCTTAAAAGTATGTTTTTAAAAACGCCCACTTAACCCTTTCACACGTACGATCACACAGGTTTGATCAGTCTAGGCTGGTGCCTGGAGCGTACGATCACACCGGTGTGATTAGAACGGTCAGTGCATAACGTGATCAACTGCTAAATTCAAATGTGCTTTCACGCGTTGGCTGGCACTGAGCCAGAGACAGATGCACTCAGCGCTGTCATATATCACAACTTTTCAGTGTTTTCACCCACATAATGTTTATTTTAGGTTTCAGACATATAAATTCACATAAGTATAAAAAACCCCAATGCATTTAGAGTTTGTAAAATACACACTGATGTCTATGGAAGCGGCAATGATAATCCTGTAAGACTGGAAAACTGGAAACTGGGTGAAGAGATAGACCACTGGTCTATGAGACAAAGGACCTTGGCAAATTAACATTTGAACTCTCACACACACACACACACACACACACACTTCTTCCCCGCATCCCCCACTCTCGCAGTGACACATAAAAACTCACATAAGAATATCTATGGTTTGATGTGAATGATTATCATTGAGTATTATGTTTGGTATCATTTTAAAGGTCTCAGGGTGGCTGGTTCAGATGTCTCATTCCAAATAAGTAAAACAAAAGTAAATAAGGGTTTTAAGAGTTTAGGAATAACTGGCACACAAAGGAATGTGGTCTCTAGGCACTCCCAAAGGTGTAAACTCATGAATGCTAATTTCCACTGTTCTTAGCAGATGGTAAAACTTCCTACCCCCAGTAGTGGTGGGGGAATACAGTAAATTTCCACTAAACTCTAGTTTTACATATGAAATGAGGTCTGGCTATTTAATGGAAGGCAGCAAGGGATTGTGGCTTTTTCTGTATTTCAGATAGCCCGTGAGGTTTAGCTCATGTAGTTCTTAAATGTTGGGTTTGCATCTATTTCTCTTATCCTAGAGCATTTGATGTTTTGTATTGATGATATTTGAACTGATTATGAAATTGGCATAATACTTTTACCTGACATAATAAATTGTTATATTTGATTATTCTAACAGACTTTGATATTATTTTCATTGGAGTTAAAAGGAATAGTCAAACATTAACGTATACTTAATGATGCACAGATATCATTGAAAAACACTTTCATTTTATGGAGTCAGATGAAACGAGTTAATACATAAGATAATGTATTGCATTTAATTAAAATCCCTTTGCCATTGGAAGAGACTGCGCATGTGACCTTCACCGCTAATTTGAATGCCGCCGTTGGATCGAATTAGACGGACTTACAATCCTTTCCATTTTAATTGGACACATTTTATTCATATCAGATACACATTGTCTAAGTAACTTTAAAGTTTACTCTATTCTTCTCCCAGCTCACCGGCCACTTACTTTCATGTACAGTATTTCGGGAGAAGTGGATTAATTCACGTGTTGTAAATCCAACAGATCCAATTCTCTGAACTGTGGCACAAACTAACATGGCGGCACTCATCGAGCATACAGCTCAAATAATACGAACATTATAAAGGTGTTTAAACAACAAAACACATCCACTTGCATATATTTGACAATCGGAATATCAGATATTTCCTGCTATAGCTAACAAATTTGTGAATCAATTGGTGATATATGACTAGAGAAAACATCTCTGGTTACTTTACTGTAACCCTGTTCCCTGAAAAAACAGGAACGAGATGCTGCGCTGACAGCACTATGGGAAAAGATCTTTGTTTGACCGGTTGTGAAGTATGTGTGGCTAACACGCCAAGAACGTGGCTTTAAATAACCTCTGACGATGACGTCATTGGAATCTGCACTCATGAGAGGCTATAAATAGATGTGAAACAGGTGCGCATTCAGGTCACTTTGACTGAAGCGACATCCTGAACATGCCTCCAGTGCGGCAATGCAGCATAGTGTCTCGTTCCCGCTTTTTCAGAGAACATGTTTACAGTCAAGTAACCTAAAACTTTCCCTATAAAAAGCCACTCTCAATGCTGCGCTGACAGCGCTATGGGAACGGGAATATCAATGCCGCCGCACTGGAAGTGTCTGGACTCCTCAAGGTTGTGTAGTGTGTGTGCGCAAAAACACGATGTAAACCCGGAGTAACATGAACATCCAAAGTATAAAATCTGATAAATGTGTGCGGAGAGGACCAGCATGCTGCATCACATATTTTTGCAAGGGGGAACCTTTTGCCAAAGCCCTGGAGGATGCAAACACCCCGGTGGAATGAGCCATAACTCCTAGAGGCGAAGCTTGACTATGCACCTCATAGGCTAGAGCAATAGCACCCCTCAGTGTGACATTGTTTACTTGGTGGTGGCCATCCCGGAATTGCGGCTCCCATAGCAAATAAAAGGTTGCTCTGACTTATACCACTGGCTATTGAGGTGGACGTAAGTCTGAAGAGCACAAACTGGACACAGTAGGTGCAGGTTTTTCTGCTCTGGTGTAGTGAATGGCTGAGGACAGATGGCTTCAAAAACGACCGGATGCATGGTCGTGAATGCAACTTTAGGAAGATAGTCCCGAGGGTGCAAAATAGCTTCGACCAGACCAGGGGTAGAGTCTAAGCAGGATGGTGAATTGCCAGACTCTGTAAATCCCCAATTCTCTTTAGCAAAGTAAGGGCCATGAGAAAAACCATCTTTAGAGCCAGAAGCTTGTCAGGCGCTGACTCTAGTGGTTCAAAAAGAGGACTCGACTAGCCCCTCAAGGACTATGACCAAGTCCCATGAAGGGATCTTTGCTGTAACGAGAGGCCTCAGCCGCTTCGCTCCATGAATAAAGCGGGTAATCAGAGGGTGCTTCCCCACTGGAGCCCTATCAATCAGAGCGTGGCAAGCCGAAATGGCGGCCACAAATACCCTGAGAGTAGCGGGGCATGCTGATAATTTTCCCTGCAGAAACTCCAGAACTGAAACAATCTGGCAGTGAACTGGGTCTTCAGAGCATGCAGTACACCACATTTCAAATACACTCAATTTAAGGGCATAGATACTTATTGTGGAGGGAACCCTTGTACTCAATAGGTCTGTATGACATCAGCTGGAAGCCCAGCATCCCTCAGTTGGTCTCCCTTAGGGGCCAAACGTGAAGGTTCCGGGGATGAAATATTGTCCCCTGTGCCTGAGACAGAAGGTCCCTCCTGTTTGACCATAAACATGGATTTTAGAAAGGGCTTGAAGCACTCAGCGTGTGCCTTTACCCTTATTTGCCTCTGAGGATTGGCCCTTGAGTGAAATCGCCTGGCTCATGTGTGGAAGGCCTAAAGGTATCACCGTGGACACAGCTGCCAAAAGACCTAGAACTCTTTGAAAGTGATGGAAGTAATTTCCTGACCTAGCCTAATATCGTTCAGGTTTTTTAGATGGACTCGACATGTGCGGGGGACAGCTGTGCCCGTATGGTGACCGAGAACCCCTAAATATGTTGTCCTCTGGGTAGGAGAGAGAATGCTTATCTTGGCATTGATTCTCAACCCTCAGAGATACAAGTTGAGCGAGGACGACATCCCGATGTCAAATTGCAAGCTCTTGAGACTGGACCAAAATCAGCCAGTCGACTATGTAAATTAAAATGCGGAGGCCCTGGAGTCACAACCGAGCCAGAGATGCATCCATGTATTTTGTGCATGTGGGGTGACAAGGCTAGGCTGAATGAAAGAAACTTATATTGGTAAGCAGGGCCTAAAATGAACACTCGTCAAGAACCAAATGCGAGTAAAAATCGAGTCAGAATGTGAGTATATGAAACGGTGTCACTCCCCAGTGAGAAAACACATCCCCTCAAAAAGGCCAATATTAATCTTCTACAGGGAGAACGCTTTTCATCCATAGAAGGTACATTTCAGTCTGTTTTTGGAAGAATAACCAATGGACTTGTGGCCCTACACACCTCAGTAGGCTAAAAAAAGTCTCAGGGCTTCAACCTTTTTAGACTTAGACTTATTTTCGGTGAG
The DNA here is from genome assembly GCF_029890125.1 of Rhinichthys klamathensis goyatoka. NCBI lineage: Eukaryota > Metazoa > Chordata > Actinopteri > Cypriniformes > Leuciscidae > Rhinichthys > Rhinichthys klamathensis. The sequence goes on along the minus strand of NW_026606695.1, from coordinate 2,157,650 downwards.
ACACACTCATTTTCGGACCCCAGCAAGGGCCAGCTACAGGGCCAGATCGCTCAAACGCCGGGGATTTAAGCTTCGTCTCCCTAAACTTTTGGACCAGCATCTCAAGAAACTTACCAAAGATGCTTGAGCATCTTCCAGGCAGTACCAAAAAGCCTGTAAGACGAGAGCGGGGCATCAAGGAGAAAAACTAAATCCTTTCCCTTGTGCCCCGCAAGGTTCAACCACAGATGCCACTCCATGGCAAACATTGCAGCAAGAAAGCGGCCGATGGAAAGCTGCCTGCTTGGTTGCTCGGAGGGAAAAGTCTGTGGTGCCGCAAAGCTCCAGGACTGCGTCTAGAGACACCCCCTCGTCTAGATCTGAGTCATTCAATAAAATGGGCCCAGTACGCTTGCCCACCAGCCAAAATATTACAAATTGATTTGAGTACTCTGTTCAGGTCGGTCTTGTCCATTATCTTGTTTGCCCATACATTTAAGCCCTCTGTTTCAATTAGTCCCTTGTCTTGCATTATTTTAGTTCTCATCAATATGTGGTTGTATGACTTGTTTAAGTATTGAATTATCCTATAGTATCTCCTTCCATAACAGAATGTAAGACCCAAATAAGAACTCAACAAAGATGGCTGAAGTCAGACTCCTCACGATTCAGCAGAACGGACGGCCTTTGGAGCGGTATGTGGAGGAGTTCCTGAATGTTTCCCATCTGGTGAGCTGGTGTGATTAATGCCTGCTTCCGGATGGGACTGGATGATGATGATAATTTTTTTCTGATTCCTTTCCCCTGGCAATTTGTTATAGGTCCGTAACAGACTTTATTAACTATGTTCTCGATTTAAATGTTACAAATATGGTGGCTGTTATCAAGCGCACGACAAAGGAGATACAATAGGAGACTTTAATTCAATATTTAAACAAGGAAACATAAAACCACATATTGATGAGAACTGAAATAATGCAAGACAAGGGACTGATTAAAACAGAGGGCTTAAATGGATGGGAAAACGAGATAATGGACAAGACACACCTGGACAGAGTACTCAAATCAATTTGTAGCCATAGTGACAAACAGGGAGAGAACGGAGATATGCAAATGCAAAGAAAATGCTGAACATGTTTTAATAAATTGCAAGAAATTTAGGGAAGAAAGGAAGAATCTTAAAGAGAACATTTTTGACCTAGGAAGGAAACGGAATATTAACGGTGTGTTAAGTATATATAATTATCAGATAGAAGTTGTTACGGCTTTAATGAGGTTTGTGCAGGAAACTGGTCTTAGTAGAAAAATGTAAAGCTCCTGTCTGTAACTTTTTTGGGGGTTAAAAATTATCCAAAATAAATTTGAGCAAGTACATAACCAGCCAGTGTTCAAAACTATCTGCTTGCCTTCAAAACGGTAAGCTTGTAATCATGTTTTTAATACCAGGGGTAAAGAAGAAGAAAGGAGAGAACGGAGAACTGACTAACACAACACAGCTGAACCAAATGAACTAATGAAGACGGTGAACATGGAAACAAGGAGTGGCGGGAAACTGAACACGTCCAAGGAAGTCCAAAAACAAACAGACATAACAACACCGGCACCTCTTTTATTAATTTACTTGATCATTAAGTTAGCCTTTAGTTAGCCTTAATTTAGCCATTTAATATTTACTTAAGTTTTATTATCACTGTAAATGTGAACCGCTGTCCATCATTTTCCAATTGGTGATGAAAAACTGAAGAGCTTTCGGCATCTGACACTGCATTAATGGTGCATATTCTCTCAGAGACAGCGAGAAAGAGATCAATCTACTTCAACATAATTTGATAACGGTAAAGTCTAACTGTCTTAATTTGTTGTCTTAATATTTCTCTAGTGGCCCATATATGTAATGAAAAAGTTTGAAGATAATTATTTTGTGTTAAACAAGTACTAAATCTGCTCTTAATTTTGATTGATTATGGCAATGTTATCACGCATATATTTCACACGTATAGTGTGAGCAGTCAAGTCACAGCTCGATGATCGGACCGTATATGTAAGCACACAACTCATGAGCTTTGGCTTTACATCGCATACAATCTACTTGTACAGTGTGAGTTGGTAACCTCGCTAAAATCGCACACTGTATCCCCGGCTTTATAGGGCAGGACTGGAGCCTTTGAGGATGCCATGCCAGGGGAGAGATAACTCATAAGAGTTTCTTGAACCCAAGGTTATCCCACATACCCATGTTCAGCCAACCGCTTAACATTACGCATAGCTAAAGAAGATAGATATTTATTTATTTATATAATTACAAGATAAAGAAGCTGATGATGTTCTATCTAGGCGTCCGGTACGCAGTAGGCCTACTGGCACTGTTATATTTTAATCTGTAGCGTCCTCACGTTTTCTTGCGTACCGGCACTTCTCACATTTTGTCGGTAGTCTGACCGCCCACACCGAAAATTTGAATTAGGTTATTAATTAATTGTATAAATCGCGCGCAGAGCTTTTATAAGGTGTACAAACTGAACAAATCAATTTGGCACAATATGATTGAAGCCAAATTGTTTAATTTTGCATGAGTGGCACGTGAAACACCGTGGGCACTTTCACCAGCGCGCTCCAAAAGTAACACTGATGATAACATGTGCAACCCATTTGAATTCTATTGATAATTTACCACTTTAAAATGCTATGGAGACAGTAAAAAATTATATAAAATAGCCACATAAACTAAACTGATGAAAAGAGAGGTTAACATCATCCTGCACCAATAAATTAGAAAGCTTATGACCACCTTTGCTATAATCTATCACGTTCTATTGTATTTATTGTGGCAAATTTTGACTAACTTGTAGTAGAATTTATAATAGATAATCTGTTAAGGATATAGATATAAGGAATAGATGTTTCACTAAAGATTAATATTACAACTGTGGCATGTTGTAGTAGTAGCCGTAGTTCCCTTTCAGTCGCTCACGTTCGACATAGTCGACGTGTAGACTGATTGGGATCACGCTTAGAGAGACCGTCATCTTCGAGTACTATTAAAACGAGCCAAAGAAATTGGCGTGCGTGAAATGTATCGCACACTCCGCCCCCGTGCCGCGGGTATAAATACGGAAGTGGATGCACGCACTAGTTGTCTTTCACTTCGGAGCCGATCGTCTTTGATGTCTCTGAAGAGTGCTGTTGTTTACAACGAGCGAGTGTGTCGGTGTTCTTCTGGAAAACTCTCCCAGTGCTGGTGGTTCTACAGCGCGAGTGCAGCGGTGATCGCGAGCTTTGATCTCTCAACTGCTGTTTACAGCTACACATTTCTAAAGGTTTGTGTGTGTTGACGGCTGGTTAGAGGGCAGAAAAGTGAGTGCTTCACTGTTTCAGTTCACTGTTCGGTGTTGCCGCGGTCATTCCCCTGTGTGCTCCGGGACTGGTGACGGGTCCTATTTCCTGAAAGAGCAACACGGGTGCGTTTGCGTCTTTTTCACAAAAAAACCCAAAACATTTCTCTGACGGTCACAATTGTTGCATCACGTGTTTGGGCTTCCAGCACGCTGAAGCAGCTTTTGTGGGCGGTACATGTTCCCATTGCCGGAATATGACTGTCGCGGTGTTGAGATCGAGACTCGCCTTCGTCCGCGAAGCGCGAGTCCCCATTACCATGCCCCACCCCCGGGTGCCGTGTGGGATGGGTGAACGGAGGATAGTGATGGAGATCTCGCCCGGTAACCATTCCCTGTGGGTTCCTCACTCCTCCATCACACTGTAGCCGATGGAATTCCTGTTGAACGTGCTGGTCCCTCTGTAATGGACCGATCAGCCGTTTCAATTGGGGTTCCCCCAGAGGATAAGATGTCGATAGCAGCAGCTGAGCTGCTGAGCAGCAGGTGAGCTGAGCTCTGGAGATGACGACTCGGCTGTGTTTTCTCCCTCTGGGAGTTTAACATTGCCCGAGCCAGATCCAGAAAGGTCAGCTATGCTGAAACGGGCCACCGAGGCTGCCGGGCTCGAGTGGAACCCTCCACCGTGTCCCGTCCAGTCTTGGTTGGAGGATTGGTATCTTGGGGCGGGCTGCGCTGGTTCTCAGCTCGCCGCTCCAGTGCCTTTCTTTCCCGAAGTGCATGGAGAGCTTACCAGGTTGTGGATGGCACCTTTCTCTGCCAAAAACTGCCTGAATAGCTTTCCCCCCTCACTACCCTTGATGGAGGAGCGGTGAAGGGTTGCGAGGTTATCCCTCCAGTGGAGCGGTCTGTCGCAACATAGGTGCACCTGTGTCCGGCGGCCGCTACCTTTTGGGGGGATCTTCGTCTCCCCCCTAAGGCCTGTGGGTTCTCGTTCGTTCCGACGGGCAGAACTTACAGAGCCTGTGGGCAAGCCGCCTCCGCATGCCATGGCGCTGCTACAGGTCTGTCAGGCCAGGGCACCCATGGACATGCACGAGGGTAGCCAAGACCGTGCGCTCATAGGTGAGCATCGCACTGCATCTGACCTCGCCCTCCGTTGGGCTGGTCAGATGCAGTGCGATGCTGGTTGGGCTGGTCGGCGACACGGCGGAGAACTATGTCCAACAGTTCTCTGCCGCCCTAGTGCAGACGGAGGCCATCCGGCACATCCTACCCCGGCGGCCCGCTGCTGCCTCCACCCCGCCGCCGGTGGCAGTTCCTCCGCCTGCTCGTCGCCGAGGGCGTTCCCCTGCCGCCGCTCTCACTGGGCCTCCGCAGCAGCCTCCAGCCAGGTCTCAGCATGGAGCCGGCCGTAGCAGGGACGCCCAGCCCATTCCAGGCGCTGCCAAGCCAGGTGGCAAGCAACAGCGAAAGCATTCCGGAGCGGGCCGCTCAGGGATGGAGGAGGATGCTCTGGGAGTTCGTCAACAATCCACTCCCTCCCCCCGGGTGAGGGCCGGGTGGAGTCTTTGTTTGTGTGTGTGTCTGTTCCTCCGCTGCTCCCAAAAGACGCGGAGCAAGCGGTACCCACACTTCAAAGAAAGAGCAAATTCCTCTGTTCCTGGGTTCCAAGAGGGCGAGTCTGGCGGTGTGCGACCCTGTAAGCCTTGCACCCCTCAGCCCCCTCTTGTTCGCCAGCACGGCAGCTGGGTGCGGTTCGAGGACCCGGTCATCCGCCTTCTCACGCATCCCTGGCCGTCTCGTGGAGACAGGTAAGTGTTATACACCACACTCAGACCCTGCTCCGGGCCGCCTCCGGGACTTCCGAGCCGGGTCCCTGTCCTCCACCTCGCTGCCCCACCTTGGGTACATCTGTGGTTCCCTGGCCCCTGGCACGGTGTGTGTAAGCCTGAAGATGCTTCCTACTGCTCCAGCTGGCCCCGAAACTACTAGCAGACTCGGCTTGCGATTCATTTCGCTTGGCTTCGCCCTGGCTCAGTGATATTCATCATAGGTGTTGAGCTGAGATGCTCCTAAGATTAGTGATATTTCTCACACCTACGTGTTAAGGCGCTGCTCCTGTCCTGTGTGCGCACGTCGCAGTCCTTCTGGAGAAGGACGCGATGTTGCCTCTCCTTCAGCCGATATGAAGGCCGGTTTCTATAGACCCGTACTTCATTGTACCCTTGATAGGTGGTGGGTTATGGCCATCTTGGACCTGTGTCAATTGAAACGGGCCCTCTTTCGAAAGCCTCCATTCAATTACTACACAGAGATGCATTTTCAAATGCTCCGTCCCCAAGGTTGGCCTGCAGCATTCGACCTGAAGGACAGTACTTCAGATCTCTATCCTTCCGCTCCACAGACCATTCTGTGTTCTGGCGTCGAGGGTACGAAGTATCAGTACAAGTCCTACCCTTCGAGTGCTCCATAGCCAGTTGGGTCTTCAGGTCAACTGGAAGAGAGTAATCTCGCCCTCGGGCTGAGTATCTCTGTTTCAGTTCAGGAGAAGGACTCGGTCCAACACGTCTCTTCAAGAAGAGTGTGTTAGGCTAGTGCTAGAAGTAAGAAAGGGTTCCACTGAAAATTTCAGAGGCTCCTGGGGCATATGGCAGACGCAGCCGCTTGGCTTCCTCCATATGAAGACCGCTTCAGCACTAGTTTTATGACCGAGTCCCGAGGTGACCGTGGCAGAGCGGCACGCCCTGTGTGATAAAAGATCACCCCGGCCTGCCGCCAAACTCTCAGCCCGTGTTCAGACCTTCAGGTCCACTAACACCGACTGAGGGGCCATGTACAAAGGGCATGTTTAACGGAGGCCTGGGCGACCTCCGACTGCATTGGTATGCGTTACCTCGAGTTGGCAGTTCACCTCGCTTTGAGCCACCGCTGCTCAGCGGGCTGGTACTGGTCTGAAAGGACAACATCGCGACCGTTGCGCTAAGCTTCCCTCGCATGTCACAACTCGCCCGTCACCTCCTTCTTGGAGGCCTGGGCGACCTCCGACTGCATTGGTATGCGTTACCTCGAGTTGGCAGTTCACCTCGCTTTGAGCCACCGCTGCTCAGCGGGCTGGTACTGGTCTGAAAGGACAACATCGCGACCGTTGCGCTAAGCTTCCCTCGCATGTCACAACTCGCCCGTCACCTCCTTCTTGGAGTCAGGAGCTTCTGAGGTCGCTTCATTCCACTATAAAATTCTTCCAGCCTGCTCAATCGTGCCGCCAACGAGCCTCACGACAGCTATGGCCAGGGAGAGTGGAGACTCCAATCCCCTGGCGGTCCAGCTGGGCAGGGACCACTTCGGGGCCGCACAGTTGCATCTGTTGCCCCTCTGGACTCGTCCCTCTGTTGTGTTTCTGTCTGAGCGGACATCCCTTGGATAGACACTGGCTTTCAGCTGACCCCGGGGCCCAGCAGAAATGCGTTCCCCAGTGAGCCTTCTAAGAAAGCGGCTATGCGATTCATTATCGCTTGGCACTGCTCAAGTTCAGTGATGTTCATCACACTCAGGTGTTGAGCAGAAATGCTCCTGAAGCTCAGTGAATTATCACATCTAGTGTTGAGCAGTGCTCCTGTCTTGTGCGTGCATGTCGCTTGCACCTACTGTGCTAAGTCAGGAGTGGAACAGGTCTTGATAGTTGCCCCTTTTTTGGCCCAACCAGATCTAGTTCCCTCGACAGCCTTCCTGACTTCCCCTGAATACATTCAGGGACGGGGCATGATGGCACCCGCGTTCAAAGAACTGGACGGGGAGGTTCAGGTCGCTATCACAAGGATATGTGGTAGTGACCATCACTTCTGCAAGCACCCCCTTAAGATAAGGCAGTTGTGCTTCGCTAGTTAGAAGTGGAACCTATTCGTTGAATGAGTCTTCTCTCCGTGAGGAGATCCTGAGAGCATTCGGTCATTTCAGTGCTCTCTTTCCTGCAAGTTGGGTTGGAGTAGGCTGTTCCTTCACCCTCAATATGATACAAACATCATATGCAGAAGTATGGGAAGCACGTCCTGATCGTCAAGTTCCTGAGGGAGCAAGGGTCATCCCTGCGCCCCTCTTTATCCTCTTGGGCCTGTCTCTGGTGCTATTGCAATCAGAGACCGCCCCTGAGCCACTGCAGGCAGTGAGTTAAAAATTCAGTTTTTTTACAGTTCTCCTGCTCGCATGGTCTCTTCTAGAGGGTAGGGACTTGCTCGCTTTCGATCAACGACTTGTGCCTGGAATTCGGGCCTGCTAACTCTCACTAGCTGAGACCCCGGCCTGGATATGTGCCCAAGGTTCCTACCTCTCCCTTAAAAGGACCAGGTGGTGAGCCTGCAAGCGCTGCCTGGAGGAGGCAGACCCAGCCCTGGCTTTCTCTGTCCGTCCGCTTCATTGCGGGGTTACGTGCACAGAACGCAAGCCATAGGACCTCAGATCAGCTCTTATCTGTTAAGGAAATCAGCAGAGAGGGAAGGCTGTTTACAAGCGAGGTTGGCCCACGGATGTTGCCTTCATCTTGGTGAATTCCCGAGATGCACATGTCCACTTAGGTGGTGACCTCCTCTTAAATGAGAGTGTGCTCCTGCTTAGGCGTTGACACAGAGTGCTTCACTGACAGATATTCTAGAGTTGAGGGCTGGGCGACACCTTAGCGAACCGCTGCTTCCCGTGGGCTCCCTTCACATGAAGCCAGTTTCACTGTAAGCCCGGTTCGTTGTGTTGGCTTGCTGCGCCATTCCCCTCCTATGGACTGGATACGTGCGCAATTCTTGCTCCAGTTGAGTTCCCCTTTTTTAGCCGAACCCTGTCGAGTTCCTCCATACCCTTCGGCAACTGACATGGCGGAATGTCCGAAGCCAGGCCTATCACTCGTATGCACTGGTGGAACCTGTGTTAGGCTGGGTCCATATGCTGTGATCCTACGGCGATCCCATTTGTGTATTCTTCCACGGTACGGCTCCCTGCGGCGAGCCCGTGTCTTCCCTTGCTCTGCTCTGCCGTCACTGTCCGGTTGAGTCTCCCCCTGTCATAGGCTGGAGCCACCCCAGTGACATTCCATATGTTGTACTGCCCGGTCATCCGCCCAGTTCATATGTGTATTCTCCACATGTTACCTCCCTTCGGGCAGGATGTGGCTTCCGCAGCGTCCCTTCCTTCCATGTTCAGGGAACGCTTTCCCAGTGGTCCTGTAGGAACAGCAGTGACTTCCCTGGCCTAAGCCCTGTCCCTTCCCCGCCTAATTGCGGGGGGATCTGGAGGCTTTTGTCTAGGCGCTGGAAGGTGGCAGCACTAGATGGCGTTTTTATTGGGATCCCAATCAGTCGACACGTCGACTACGTCGGACGTGAGCGACTGAAAGGGAACGTCTCGGTTACGTATGTAACCCTCGTTCCCTGAAGGAGGGAACGGAGCCGTAGTCCCGTAGCCACTATTGCTGGACCACCGCTGACTCCGAGTTACGCTTGGCTCCTCAGCGAAAAACAACTAGTTCGTGCATCCACTTCCGTATTTATACCCGCGGCGCGGGGGCGGAGTGTGTGATGCATTTCACGCACGCCAATTTCTTTGGCTCGTTTTAATAGTACTCGAAGATGACGGTCTCTCTAAGCATGATCCCAATCAGTCGACACGTCGACTACGTCTCCGTTCCCTCCTTCAGGGAACGAGGGTTACATACGTAACCGAGACGTTTCTAAATGTGTAGGTTGCTATTTTATATAACAAATGCTAAAAAAAGTATACTTTATTGTATTTGAAATATATTCTCTTTTTCAATAGTACATTGCAAATATACTAACAGAAATTGTACTATCTTTAAATATATTAAAATTATATTAGCATCATGCTTTTATCTATTTTCACAATACAACTTTTAACACACTTTAAAATAATTGCACTTTAGTATATTTTCAGAAAATAAACTTGAAGTGAAAATTCAGTTTATTTTTAAAAGTGTATTTATTTGCACTTTATTAAAAATATATTTTAGATATATTTTAACTGTGTGCTGGAAATGATCATTGTAACAATGCACTTTAAGTATACTTTCAAAATACATCATAGTATACAATAGTATTTTGTACAAAGTATAGGTAAGTTTTATTAATATAATATTGTGCATTTGTTATTGAAGACAAAGTATGCAATTTGTAGTATTTGGAATAAGTAAAAGAACAAGAAGAATTAACTTCAATATGGCGCCGTGCTATGTCAGCACGTTTTGTTTCGATCCTGGCTAAAATGGATTACGAGGATAAGTGAATAAGACTCCACACTAGCACAACTGTTTAGACCAGTCACCCTTTATTTTATATAGTTGATGCAAAAATCACAAATGTAAATGAATGCACACACTTACTGTTTGTACAGACTTAATCTTTGGCACTCACATTACTCTTGTTTATGTTTTATCACTCTTGCTCCTTCTTCCATAAATAAATCACAAATCTCATCCATCTTTAATTAGCATCAAATCATGCAGAAATTTTCCAGCGATGAATTGACATGACCAATCATGATTACGGCCTGATTTAACTAAATGGAGTAGAGCCATTTATGTTTGTGGCTCCAGCACGTCTGACTTGCAGTACTGATGTTTATAGGTCTCACCTTCAAATTAGTGAAGAGTATGAAGTGTGGGATTGTGACAAGTTTATCAAAAGTCTCTACTTATCAAAGCACTACTTTTTTGACCTCGCTGTCGAGTTCTCCGGTGAACATAAGAGACAGCATTGATATAATGTGGGAAGACTTGATTAAAAAAAACAGGGCTCTGCATTTGCAGTATGTGGGAGTAAAAGCAGACATTTAAATTCATAGAAACAAGACACAGAGGTAGAAAGAGAACCAGTTCTGTAAACCTGAGAGAAACAGAATAACAGAAGTGTGTAGGAGAGGTCAAGCCATTTAAATGAGCAACTACTGGAGCTCATTAATTACAATTCAGTTAAGGAGTTTTTTCTTCTTCTGTGTGGTTGCAGTGCACTGCTGTGACGCGCCTCACTGAAGCACATCACCTGTGGGACTGCAGAGATGCTGTCTGTATGGCACCTGTGTTTCTGTCAACCTATGTGCATGTATTAGAATGCTGCTGTCATATATTTGCATCATAATTGCCTGCAATGCTGCATTAATCTGGCTCGACTATGTGGGATGGTATTAAATGAGTATATTAATGTGTATATATTTGTATGTTTATGTGCATTTTGAAGAGACAGGCAGATAGAGAGATCTGAAAAAAAAGTAAGACTTGCGATACAGTGGGGTTTCCAGCATTGTTATTATTATTATTATTATTATTAATGAAAACTGCATTTTCAATAAATAAATAAAAATAAATTTAAATAAATGTTGTATCCAGTTGTTTTGTTTTAATTTAGGTTACATGGTATATTATAAAACTTGAACCCTTTACAACACACCTGCATGAAAATCCTGCTACTTTCTTTGGCAGCCTGAAAATACTAAAACTAAAATTAAAACTGGAAAAATCAAATAAGAAGCTAGCAAGTAAGCAAGCGAAAACTAAACTGAAAAAACAAATTGACAAAACAACAAAATAATATAATAATCGTGGTGTGATTTATGTGTATACATGTATCAAATTCAATCCTATTTTCCCATTAAGAGTTGCCCTTTATCACTGTCTTTAATTGAACTGCAAGTCACACGTGCACAAAACATATTTGTATGATTATGACATATTTGTATGACATATTTGTAAGATTATTATGCTCAAGTAAGCAGTCCCATTGTTCTCACACACACACGCACACACGTGTACGTACCCCCAGGGACCGTTCCTGCAGACAGCAGAGAGAGCTTGTTCTCAGAGCTGCTCAGAGTGGCTGCACAAATCGAGCTTGGCACATCCAAGACTTAACATGTATGGTACACAGCAGCTATGGCTGTGTCCACAATCAAAATACGTGATGAAACATTTAAAAGCTACTTCTTCTACCCTTTGCAAGACTGACAATTTATTTAGTAGGCTGTTTAAAATTCTGCAAAGCAACAGCAGGAGTCCAGATGCTTAATAAAAACGGTGCAGGTGGAGGAGTGAGTCTAAGGGCATTTCCTGCAGCAAAGGAAGGAAGAACACCACCATATATCACTACCTTTGAGCGGAAATATCCCTTGATGGTAATAATACTGCTCTAGTTTTAGTTTACATTTTAATTGGACAACTTCAAAGTGGCCAACCTAGGCTCATTGGAAATGAGTGCCACTACCTAAATTTGACAAAACTCAAAGAAACATACCTATTCATGTAATTCACTGCAGTATTCAGCTGAAATGAACAATAGAGGGAGTACAACAGCAACAATTTGTATTCCTTTTCAAACAAATTTTGATTACGAAACAGATTATCAATTAATGAAAACTTATTTTCTTTGCGCAGATATTTGCACAGTACCATGTTATGACCTCAAAGTAATTTTACCGTACAGCATCATTTGTAAACAAAAACAGTTCGATGTTTGCTTCACATAACCAGCTTCATATTTCTGGTTATTTAAACAAAGTATACTTGCTCGGTAGCTCACCTATACTATAGCATTGCACTTGTGATGTGGAGAGCTCCGATCTGAGTCCAGTGAAACACGAGTCATGATAAAACAAAAGAGCTCAAAGACTTTTAGAAGCAAGATAAAATGTCATAGTTGTTTCTGCAAATGTGTTTCTTTATCTCATTTACTTTTGTTAACAATTGGTTAGGTTTAGGTTAGGGTTGTGGTACATTATTTTTAAACGCGATAGAGCATTAACCTTTTAACCCTTTGATGCGCAAGCTATGGATACCCCCTCTAATGCACAACATGGGTCTAAAAGACCCGTATTAATTTCCTATGTTATTTCATGCATGGCTTGGCATTTTTTTTGTTTCACCTTTTGAAATCACTTTATTTGAGCATTTAATATTTCATGATCTATAAATTTCATGATTTATGAATATTCGAAATATCTTGTTTTCAATTATCACAAAATTATATTTTAATATTTCCTAGGTTTTGTGTTAATACATCAAGTGTACACACATGGGTCTAAAATGACCCATCTATGCAAGCGTGATAAAACAAAAGAATAAAGAAAGCTTTTTGTTAAAATAACCAATGTCACAGTTGTTTAGATCAACACATTTACTGTAACACTTGAAATATGTTTATTGGCCACTTTGTCACACATATTACCGATAACACTGAAATTGAACTGTAGTGTAGTGCAAGGGGGATCTCCCCACCACCAATGTGCAGCATCCACCCGGATGATGTGACAGCAGCCATAGTGCACCAGAACGCCACCACACGCCGGTTTATGTGACTGATAGCATTGATTTATGACCACAAATAAAAATGAATATGGAGGTACAAGGTTTCTGCCCAACAGCGACAATATATACTTGTATATATAACTTTCTATTGCAACTTTTTTGTTGACCTAGCTATTAGCCTAGCTAATAATTGACCTAGCTATTAGATAAAATAGAATATGTCGACCGCAAGCTAGCTAATAGTATTGGACATGTTTCTCTTTTGCACTAGTAATGGATTTCAAGGTCAAGGTAACCTTAGCCTAAACGTTCAAATATTAGGCCATATCTAGATGTCTTTCACAAAATATCAAATATTTTCTGTGACAAAAAATTTATTAAATAAAACTTACATGCATGAAATATACAAAAGCAGCCATGTTGATTTGTGAAATGTGTGGCAGATGAATAGTTTTCTGCAGTAAATATATTTATACTATTTATAAATATCAATAAATACTATTATACTAGTATTATACTATTTAACACATCCTGGTGGGCTGCAAGACCAGCCTTACGAAAGGCAGATACACCTGGCGCCACAACCAAGTGCTGAAGTGCCTCGCTGCTACACTGGAGAGTATGAGGTTAACCGTCAACGCCATGCCCCTGGAAGCCCAGACTACCTTCCGGCAACCAACATCCTTCGTCCGGGAAGGGGAGAAATGGTCGACCAATCGATTGCCTCCAGAATCATGCCTACTAAACGCAGCGCGGGACTGGGAAATGCGGGTAGACTTAAGTCAGAGGCTCACCTTCCCACCTGAAATTGCAGCGACCAACCTGCGCCCAGACCTGGTCCTTTGGTCCAAATCCTGTCGAAGTGTCTTTATAGTGGAGCTGACAGTCCCGTGGGAGGAAGCCATCGATGAGGCATTTGAAAGGAAAAGGTTGCGATATGCAGAGTTGGCTGCCGAAGCAGAGGACCGGGGTTGGAAGGTAAACGTGCGTCCAGTGGAAGTGGGCAGCAGGGGCTTTGTAGCTAGTTCCACCACAAGGCTGCTAAAGGAGGTTGGAATCAGAGGACAGGCTCAGCGGAAGACCATCAAAGACCTTGCAATTGCTGCCGAAAGAAGCAGTCACTGGCTGTGGCTGAAGCGGAAGGAGACGGTATGGGCTGCCAAGTGACCTCATGGAGCCTCCGGTGCGACACACACCCAGGTCTGATCAACCTGTGGTGGGCCAGCCTCGGGTGAGGGTGTATTGTGAGAAAAGGCCGAAACACCCAATGAGGCCGGGGTGCACAACTGAGGATGTGTCGTATTGGAGGCACCAAGCGGTCATCCCCCAATCCAACCCTACCCAAGAGGACATCTCCAACAACAGCGCTTGCTGAACATCAAGGGATTTTTAACACCTAGTCCTAATAAGCATATTAATTCAAAGGTTCCTATATGGGTCATTTTTTACCCAAGTGTGTAAAATTGATGTAGAAATACAAAAAACGTGTTTGTTTATAAAGTAAGAAAGGAAAAATAAACATAATGATTTGTGGAAATCAAAAACAAGATATTTAAGGAATACCTGGATTAATAAATGATAAAATACATTTCTTTCAAATATTCAGCAAAGAAACATGAATACGGGTCTTTTTAGACCCATGTTGCGCATTAGAAGGGTAGTGACACAAAAACGATTTTTATTCGAAAAGTAAGAAAGGAAAAATTTAAATAAGGATTTGTAATGATCTAAAACAAGTTAATTGAGGAATACTTGGAATACTGAATGATGAAATTAATTTCTTGCAAAGAAATAGAAAATGAAAACTCAGTCGGGTCTATTTAGACCCATGTTGTGCATCAAAGGGTTAACACCACTTGCTGGACATTAAAACTACTATGATATGTGCAAAAACAAAAGTAATTAATTGTTGCCAAATTCACATTCATCTGTTTCGGCTAAAACTGAATGTTATTTTAGAGCCACTCACTGGATATTTAACTCTTAAAAGGCTTTGCAAAATTTTCAAGAAGCAACATAGTATACTTTTGCAGAAATTTCACCATGGGCATGTGTTTCCAATGAGCCTTGGTTGAAAGTGAAAAGGTATTTCTTGAGTATTTTCTGCACAACTATAGTTAGCTTATGTTACAAATCTCAAACATGGAAGGATGAGAGGTCTCCAATATATTACACTTAAGAAACTTTAATAAACATCTAAATTAAACATTTGTCCAATTTGTCTTTAACCAATTTTACTTTGGATATAGTGAAGTTCTTTACCCAGCTTCAATGCAACAAACATAATAAATTCAACAGAATAACCAAAAAATAGTGACTAATAGTCTCAATGTGCTGAAGGTAAGCTGTTTTAACCCTTATGAGTGTTAACCACAAAGGAACCCACCATTTTACATTACGTTACCGTTACGTTATGTTTATTTTTCCTTGTGTCTTTAGAATATCTGTGTATGCTTTTTGATGTTTTCTTTGAGTTTCAGATCATCGCTGATTGGCTAACAGTTCTGTCGCCTGCCAGCGGTAATTGGATAATCAGCTGGCGGTCCTTTTAAAAACTCCTCTTCCGCTTGACAGAGGGACTTTTGCGGCTTCGGGTCGGTCACAATGGCTCAGACTTCCTGCCAGCCACCTTGAATTTCCTTGAAATTTGCCATTCGGTTCTTGCCTGCTAGAAGCCTTTCGTACCTTTTTCTTTAATTTATTGCGTCTTACACCTAGCGAACGTAATAGTTACATTTTCAGTTTTTCAACGTAGAAAAATGCATTGAATAAACCCAATATAAGTTCGGTCTGGACTTGATCCGTTGAGAAGCAAGTATGCCCGAACCAGAGCCGTTACTCTGGCCCGAACCAAAGCTGTTCGGACCAATCAAATTGTCAGGGCGGGCTTTATACGATGATGGACAGATGATCAACAGTAACGTAATCATCCACGTCACCAAAGAGCGCTTGGGTTGAATTCGTTTACAACAAAGTATGGCTGCTGCTGGAGAATTTAGATGTGTAGATTCAGCCATCGCGTCTGTTATAGAAGATGTAGACAGCGCATTCATTTTAAAAGAGGAACAGAGAACCGCGATCAAGGCATTTGTCGATCGGAAAGATGTTTTTGCCGTCCTTCCTACAGGATTCGGTCTATCCAATTGAGTGCAGAGGCATTTTTTTTCCTGGTTCGGTAGAGCAGTATCAGACTCACATTCTGACTAGAATCTGAGTATGACGACATCAGGCTAGCTCAACATGGAAAAACTATCAAAATTACACAAGATTTTAGTGATTGTTTCACTTCTCCTAGTTACACACCACATTTGTAAGAGTATTATGAATTTTGAATTATGTTTACTTTTGGAAATTCCATCGATTGAATTGCGAATAAAATAAATAATTTGAAAACTCGACAATAGCATTTAAACTGGACATACATCATCACTAAACATTTATGAATCTCTCAAGTGTCAATATTGATGGTTAATGGTCCATAAAAAAAAACATTTTACACTGTAGAAAATTACGAGATCATCTCTAGAGTCTGCAGCAGCGTTCTGCCGCTTTCTTTAATCACTTTGACCTTTTGCCAGAACGTAACTTCTTCATCACTCTAGTGTAATGCGCCACCTACAGGCATCTTATAGAAGACAAATCTGGGGCTGTCACTAACAATTATTTTGGTAATTGAGTATCAAACATCAAAAGCAAGTAATATTGAACAACACTTTTAAAATACATAATGTAATATACATAATAAACAATCAACTTATGTGCATTATGTATTATAACAAAGGCCTGCAGAGGGCGCCAACAGCCTTCTGATGGTTACACTTTACAGCATGATCAAATCCTTGTTTAATATTGGCCAAACAACATTTTGACTGCATCTGAAATCTTAAAAATGCTGCCTTCGGAGGCTGCATTCCAAGGTAGGAAGGCATCAAGGCATGTCCAAATGCAATGTTAGTTTCACTTCCTGTCTCCTGAGATACCGTCATCTGATCGATTTTTAAAGGCAACATAGATGTATCCTTCGCTTCCTTTGATATCCCACAATCCTGTACTTAAGCTGTAAGCAAAAATAAAATAAAAAATAAAGATGCCGTCTGAAAGTTACAGTTGGTGGTCAGTTTGTGTGTAAATGTATGTTTTTGACCAGTGTTTTCTACTGTTGATGTCATTTCTTTAACCCTTTCATGCATGAATTATGATAACCTCAGTCAGGATTTTTTTTCCTATGTGTTTTATTGCTCTTAGGGCATGACAAACAATATTTTAAATGTTTTTTTTTTTTTTTTACACATTTTTCAAAGAGATTTTCAGATGTCCACTTGAGTGGACAGCATGCATTTATGGTTTAAACTGAAGAGATACTGTATTAAACATAATACAGTAATAACACAGCAATATTGTGTGTATTGTGTGTAACAAACCAATCAATAAAATTATATAAAATCATGTGAAAACTATAAAATATATACAAAAAATATAAATGCAAAATATTGCAAAGGCAATTGAACTTCACACAAGTTGAACTTCGCAAATCTTTGAAATCAGAGCATGAGGAAGTTATTCCATCAGAGATCTCTTCAGCCTGTCAAGGTACAACTGTGGAAACCCAACTCAGATGCTCCCTCCACCAGAGTATGACTATTTACCCTTATTAGCTGAAAATTCTGATTATTTTCAAGATGGACAGATTTCTAACATAGTTCTCATCTGAGAAACCCTAGCGATCAGGTGTTTTCAATCTCATCTGAAATGAGCAGTGTTGGGGTAACGCATTAACATGCATAACGCAAGTAACATGCATAACGCAATCAGATTACTTTTTTTGATGTTAATGCAAATTACATTCTAATAACACAAATACATTTATTTACAGTCAAAAAAATATTACTGCAGATGAAGTATTTTCAAAAACAACAGTCCCAGTAATAGTATGAATTGTAGCTGAAATATAGCCATTAATGCACGAGGTCCATTAGTGGACAGATGATTAATCAGAATTTTCTGTAAAGTAGTCCAAAGTAGAGGTTGATGTGCAACTACGCCATGCCCATGCAAATGCAAGAAAATGCTTTTTGATTAGCTGTCAACTATAGTGAACTCTATGCATGAAAGGGTTAAAGACTTTTTTAAGTATTAAAACTGAAAAAAAAAAAAAAAAAATTCGGGGTGCCTATTATTACTCAATCATTTTGTCTTTCACCATCATATATCCAGTCTGTCATACTTAGCCAAATGAAATTGCAAAAAAATAATGATTGTTATTTTTGGGCATTTTGCCTTTTATTAGGATAGGACAGTATATAGACAGGAAGTGAGGTGAGAGAGAGAGAGGGAGGACAGGATCGGGGAAGGTCCACGAGCCGGGACTCGAACTCGGGTCGCCCGAAGCACAAAGCCCAGGCTATCAACGCCGACGATAATGATTGTTTTTAAACTGGTTTTCCAAACACACCCCCAGTCTCCCACAGATATATCAACTATACAGTCTTGCTCCCATAATTGTAAGGGTTTGATGCTCAAACAATCAATGTCACAAAGCCACAATGTTTACACTTTATAGGGAATTCAACCAATGGTTTCCTTATAGTTGTCTAATTGTATTAAGAAAGTATTTAAACCTGGAATCAGTATCACATTAAGGTCCCTATTCTAGGAGGAACAGGGATAGTTCCCCAAAATGAAAATTCTGTCATCTTTATCATTGTACAGTATATGACTTTATTTTCTTCTGCAGAACAGAAAATAATATATTTTGAAGAATAATACCAATGGTTGACATAAAAAAAAAAAAAATAAAGAATTCTCAAAATATCTCATGTCATACAGACATCTGGGCGAGTAAATGACAGAATTACATTTTTTTGGTGAACTATCTCTTAAAGTGCAGTGCTGAGTCATATGTGCAAAGTCATTAGGCAGGACGAAGGGGATTGAGAAAGCATAAATGACTTGTGTGCCTATTATGTATTTTACTTCCTGTCAAGCAACAGTGATATAAGTGCTTAGTGTAAATGGAATGTGTACAATATGGAACCCAGGAATAGACTTTTTTCCACTGTAGTGGACATTATATTTTAGTGTATTTCTCTGACACCATGCATGTCACAGTTTTATTCTGGGTGTCCTGCAGAGCATATTCAGGGCTCTACAGAGATACCAAATGTTTGGAGGTTTCACCATGAAAACAACTTCTCCTTGGTCTTTAAAAATGTCTGATATTAATTTAGTGATCAAATGTAGCACTCTTATGGAAATATGATAATATATTGTAATTATAATTTAAATCGAACTGCTTTTCAAATTGTATTTCATCAACCAACATCTCAGGAAAACGTTATGGGGTTTCAAATCAAAAAATGACTTTCTGTTACAGAACAGGGCATTGATTTCAGACATGTCCACTGTAGAGGACATCAGGACTTAAAGCATGTTCATCAGGCATTCTGGGAGACACAACAAGTGAATATGTAAATAAATTATACATCAACATTCCTATGAAATATTAGATATTATTTTTAAAATGTTGCTAATTATTACTCCAATTCTTACACTTCTTTTTTTCATTAAATGTTGCTCCAAGAACACATTAATGTGCAAATTAGATACAGTGTATAGATACATTGCATTGAATGGGAATATTAATTTATGCTCATTTTACCCACATATTGCATAAAGTAAAATGGTGTATCAATTAATTCCGTTATATCTTTCATAACATAGTTGAGAATCATCTTTATACAAATTTTGGTTTAAAAAAATCCTGAAACCCCAAAATGTATTGGTGATTGAAAAAAAATCCCATTGTTTTTGCCTACACATATAATTTTATGTCATTTAATTGTTTTAACAACTGAGTCCTGCTGTCCACTCTAGAGGACATAGCATAACATATGAATGAATGAATGAATGAATGAATGAATGAATGAATGAATGAATGAATGAATGAATGAATGTTTTTTTACCATTTGTATCTTATGCTCTAAACAATGTGATGACATGAAAAAAAAACTAAATTAAAAAAACGTCTTTTTTTTCTGGGTCTCACATTAGAAAACAGTAGAAATACAGATCATGTGTGTGTTATGTTGCATACTAACTCAAAAAGGTGGTACTCGTCAAGACTAATTGGATGTAGACTTTGTTAAATAATAGAGTATAAGTGCAATTAATCATTAATGATAGTAATGCCTGACGCAAGATATCTAGTGTTTACTGTAACTGTCAGTGACTTCATTTTATGTTTAACTGTAATTCCAGATTTAGGAATTGCATAAAATTACACGTTTGAAACATGGGTACCTTAAATGTAAAAACTGTGTGTGAGCCGAACATTTCTTTTCATTCAGTGTTTCTAACCATCAAGGAAATGGAACTCATAAGGATAGTTTGCCAGCAACAGGTGCCTATTGCCATGGTAACTGCAAAAACAACCTAATGAAAGATAGCTATGATTGGCTAATTGTGTTACTCGAAACAGCAGAGACTGAATGAGATTTGGACCTTTATCGAGAATGTGGTGTATGCAACAGTCATCACTCACACACACTCACACAGATGAATGTTAATGTTTCAATTATGAGCTGATTATTTTGAGATTGCAACCGACAGAATGTCTCTATCGAGGCCTCTTCAAAGTGTTTCATAAAAATGTCTGGGCCAGCAGTGGTTTCCCATTTGTACCTTACAGATCATCACCATTCTGCCTGTGCTGAATCCGAACCCCCCTCCTTCATCTTTATAAACAAAACCAATCCTCCCATTCGCACTTGCGTTGTCTCTTTGACTCCATGACCCCAACTCCACCCCATAATGAGGATTTTGAGTCCTATTCTAAATGCATTAGGACAGTAAACACATCACAAATGTCTAATTGTGTTTATGCCCCTTGTGTTTTTTTGGGGGGTTTTTTTGTGCCTTATATTTTTGCTGGCCCAAGTTTTTGTTTGCTGTGACACCAACGTGACCGGTGGTCCATTATGAATTCTGAACAAAACCTCAATAAGGGATCTCACAAAACAAACCCAACACCTTTCTGTCACCAGATAATTACAACATTAATGCAACGCTGCCTTTCCATCTGCACAGTGATTGGTGGTAAAAGGAGGCTAATTAGCATGCGACCACACCATTCAACCAAAATTTGTTTTTAAACAATTGGCCTCTGTGTGCACAGCCCTCCCATAAGCACTTATGTTATTAATGGAACAAAACTGAATTTAAAGAGGTACACATGTCAGACACCACTTTTCTGCCACCACAGTCGCTGCTCTGGAGAGACCACATAAAAGGCAATTATGGCTCAGAGTAAACCGTGGGATATTGGGAATCCAAAAGTTAGCATAACATTAACACTTTTTGATTTGATTTGCATTAGACTGGTACCTTTCGTGATCCTTTGTATTCTGGTGTGTATTCCCTGTCTCTTGTCTTTTAAAGGATGAGCCATGTTGATGGACTTTTAATTACCCATGAAGCTTTTCCTTTCAGGGATCACACGACTGGATTCTGAAATAATCAGTTCATTTGTGTCCCTTATTACTTTTTAATCTAAGAGAGAAGAGCAAATGAGTGAATGAGCTGAATAAAACTGTGGTGTCAATAATAGGATTTTAAAGAGGCAATGACTGCAATGGCTGCCCAAAGGTCTGAGTGTTCTTCATTTGTTTTAGTGTTGGTTAGTGTTTCCCACAAACCTCAAATGATGACATGAAGATGAACATTACACATAGAGGGTGTGTCTCAATCAGCTCCCTAGTTCAGTAGTCAAGGCACTGATCAGGTACTTGTTTGCTCCCTAAAAAGTCCAACAACACAACATGAAAACCAGGCACCATCGATGCTCACTATGTTCCCTTTACAGAAGTTCTGAAGCGTGAAACATAAATCACGCGAGCCAACTCACCAAACATAACGACACAGGTGATAGATGTTTTGAAAAAAAACAAAACGTTATTTAATTATATTTCAGCATAAACATACATCGCTAGACAGGTACTGAACTTAACCTAGCTAACATAAATAATTAATTTACAGCTGAATGTTGCAGGTAACAATCAACAATTATTTATTATGATGTACTTTTAATACCATTAAAAAAAAAAAATTCAGAAAAATTTCAGTTCTTCTGCTGTTCAAAGATTCCAGTAGTGACATTGTACAAAAAGGGTGTTGTCATGTCACCATCAGTGTCCCATTAGGGTGGCCACTTCCACAACACCAAAAAAGAGTGCGGCATTTAGTGAGTCAAGAATAATTGCATATGACTCTGGTGTACTCGCAACTACAATACAATTTTGTCCATCATATCGATGGTATCATGATACAGTGATTCTGAAATAGCCTACTCTTGCCAGACAATATGATCTACGATGTATCTTGATGTAGACCTATGTGTAACAGAAGAGGCAAAAAAGTGTTTGTTCACAGTATTTGTATTTAGGCTATTCAAGACATTGTGATGTCTGTTTCAAAAACTGACCATTGAGTGCACAGTGCCTGAAAACATAACATTTCTGGACTTCTGGAAATAAAAGAAATAGATAAATAAACAAATAATGAATGCGAAAAATAAATAAATACACATTTCAGTTCTAAACAAAGAAGTTCACCATCTGAAGCAGCTCAGGCGACAACAGCACTTGATATAAATTCGTGCTCTTTTGTTCATTCCGGATTAAATGAGGTCTAACATTTCGGCATGTGAACGTTATGATATGACGTAGCCAGCACGTGAAGGCTTGTTTACTTTTTTAACTAATGATATATCAGATATTTATTTGACACCACTTTCAGCCAATCCAGAGATCTTACGGCATTAGACGCTATGCTGCTGCGTCCCAATAAAGATTCTAGAGCGGGTTTTTTTTAGGCCGATTCAGCAAAAACTCCAAAAAGGAGGACAAATGAGTGTCCGGCTTGAGGCTACGCCGGACGCCGGACAGGGGGCTTAAAATCCGGACTGTCCGGCCAAAATCCAGGACGTATGGCCACTCTAGTCCCAATGTAAAGTGAGCCAGGATCCTTTCTGTCCTTACCAGTGCCTGAATTTGTGTACAGTAATGACACGATATACTGATTCATGATGTAGGGTGCTGATTGAGACACACTCAGAGTGTTTGTACACACTGTCAAATGGATTATACTTTCAAAGACTATGCGTTCTGCTGTACGCCTATGCAAGCGTTCACATTAAATCTGAAGTATACTCTGGGCTTTAAGACGTGGTCACATTTACCATTGTTACAAATATTTACAGGCAAAATCCAGTCAATTTAATAGGAATCCATGCGATTGGAATTTCGTCTGAGGGCAAAAGATTTTCTCACAAAGATTTGTGAGAAAATCTTTGTGAGAAAATCTCTGATCCCTTCCTAACAAAACAGATGAACTTCTTCTAGCCCAACCAAAACGGATAGCATTAGCAACAAGCATGTTGCCAATACCCTGATAGATTTTAGCAATGAGCATTAAAAAGGAACTTAGCTTAGTGAAGACTTTCAGAGATGAATGGAGAGTGCATCACATCGAGTCCTGTGTCAATAATGCAGTGATGTGAGCAGCAATGCAGACTGAGGTCACTTCCAAATCAGGCAACTTATGATCGATGCGGCGAATCTCGTGTTCAAGTTCACAAAATTTGAATGAATCTGAGGTAAAAATCCTTGTGGGGAACGAATTCCTCTCGCTAAATTCCCGATTGTACGATTCCTTGTGAGATGATGTGGTTTGCCTGCCGAATTTCACCATTTAATTAGCTCCTGAGAAACACAATAGCTGCTGAGTGTGATGCTGCTGTGTCTATATTTATGTGTGTAATGAAAGCTTCAATACCAAGGTATAGTCCATTTGTGTGCAAGCACACTTGGCAATAAAGCTCTTTCTGATTCTGATTTCGAAATGGATTCAAGTTGGTTACACGTATTTGCCACATTGACCAACAGAAAGCTGCTTGGTTTGAAATTGACTTTTGTGTGAGCAGTGCCTCTATAACACTATTATTGACAATACACCTTTGCTAACGTGACAGCAATACGTGGTTTAATGGGAATACAATACACTTCAACTATGTCCTAGTACTTAACCAAACAGATTATAAGAAAGTAAATTCTTCAAAATATAAGGAGAAATGTGAAGTGGGAATGAGCAAGAGAGTGGATGTAGAGAGAAAGAGAAATGGGTGAATGTGTGTATCAGAGAGGCTCATCAGCTCAAGACCTTACAATGATTTATTTGAACTCCATCTCATCCTGACTTGAAGTCTCAATGACACTTCCAGATAATGAGCCTTAAGATATTTCTAAAAGATGTGTGATTTCTCTCTCTCTCTCTCTCTCTCTCTCTCTCTCTCTCTCTCTCTCTCTCTCTCTCTCTCTCTCTCTCTCTCTCTCTCTCTCTCTCTCTCTCTCTCTCTCTCTCTCTCTCTCTCTCTCTCTCTCTCTCTCTCTCTCTCTCTCTCTCTCTCTCTCTCTCTCTCTCTCTCTCTCTTTTTTCTAAGCTGTAAGGATTACGTTGTGCACTAATAACAGATCTTGTCGCTCTTTTTAAACAGGGCATCTGAAGGGCTCTTAAACCTTGGAAGCTTTGATGAAATAATGTTATCTAAACTCCTTGACACAATGATAGACCACAGCTGTGGCTTTGAGCACTGTTTTGACTTCCTTTTGGACATTTTAACAACAAAACACTTGAATTCTTTAACTGTTATACTTCACTGTAATGCCAGAACACTGTTATTAAAGTATTCACAAGAATCTGCATCATATTATTTTGTACGAATGACCACATAACTGAATAACTCAGCTGTTTGATACATAATACAACAGTGGAAGTCTTTAAAATAATGAAAAAAGTAAATTAGAATTTAGATTAACCGTAAAACTGATTAACTAAAAAATAATTATGAAATATTTATTTATTATATCAAAAAAATGAAATAAAATAATATTTTTAGCAGGGACGTGCACAGGAATTTTGAGGGGCAGTTGCTCTGACCTGAAAAAAGGGCACCCCCAAAATTCTGCTAAGGGGCCCTCTACCTGACCTGTGACGCCGTGAGCTATGTAAACCATTTGCCATTGCCACACAGTCACACCTGACACTTCAGTGCTCCCAATACAATCCTCCCTCCTTTAAACAAAACAGTCAAAGAATAAGTACAACAATATAGAACAGAATGAGGTTCAAACAAACAATATTTATTGAATAGAGTATTTTCTATAGCATGTTAAGATAACAAGTGAATATTAACGTAAACATAAATAAGAAGAAAATAATAAATTATAACCCTGAGCTTGGGCTTTTGGGATTAACTTTGGTTCTCTCTACAGCCTGGGTATTTTCGGCATCAGTATGATTTTTTTATTTTTTATTATGCATGTTGAAGCAATTCTTGATTTATGGTTATTATTTACTGAGGGATGTGCATCCATATTGACCAGTATGTCCAGCTAATCATCATTTTAAATTCAATATAGCCTATAAATCAATAGTCAATCAATGTTAAATTGTCAATACATTGCTTTCTATCTTGCATAATTAGTGCAGTTGTTTAGAGTTTTTAACAACACTGAGACTAGATAATCAGTGTCTTGTTTTATAATGTGTACTTTGATTGGGAGTGCCATCATTCACGTGCATGTATTGTACAGTATGTCTGGTCTCCACTTATTTCTGCTTGAAAAATGCGAGTTTCATTTCGTTCACGCGCATGTGAACGCACGATATGAATGCGGCGACGCGGTTATGTTTTCCGAGCTGCAGTAAACAAACACCGTTGCACTTTGTCGTTTATCAAAAACAAACGTAATTGATTTTTATTTTACGTATTTTACTCTCACTTTTGTCAGGCACAAAGTGATGCAAGAGATGCACTGCCTGCCCAGCTAGGTTAGCAAGACCGAAAAACATCAAACTTTGCTGACATCAAACTTAGAGAGGAGAGAACACAAGTTAACCTGATTGTTGTTCCCGCAATTCACTCTCATGGTTTTTTTCTTCTTCATCTTTTCGTGACCAGAAGGATAGTTTCGCTTAATTTTGTCATGGATGTTGTACACATTAATTGACGCGCTATGAGGCCTTAGGCTACGCAGAATACGCACCGGTCGCGTGCAGCGCTGCAGCCACGTAAACAGTTTGCCCTTCCCTTACTGACTTTCACTTTCGGTGCTCGAATGGAAGTGAATGAGGCTTTGCGATTTTTTTTTTATCTAGGCCTACGTGAAATTCTGCATCCATTGTACGATTTTTTTTTTCTTTTCTTTTTTTTCGGAAGGGCAACCTGAGTCGAGAAGGGCATATGGGCAGAGCAACGTTCCTGATTTTTAGTTCAAGGACTTACCTGAGACAGTTGTCATTTTTTCATGAGCACTGGAAATATTTTGGGCCAATCACCACTGCTGTAAATATCATATGACAGACCATGTGACATTTTGCATAGTTACAGCATCTACTGTACAAGCAGAGGCTAACTACAGATGCTAACCAGCTAATCCCTAAACCCTGGTTTAGTTTGTAACATGTGGAGTGTGTGACATAACTTTGCTGAAATGGTTGTAGTTTGAGTGCAGTTATTTTTCAGGACAATGGTGTCACGGTCACACTGGGCTCCCCGTCTCCCAACACATCGCTTAAGTCGCTGATGCTCGCCAAATATGAGCATGTCAGCAAAGTGATCTGAGCCTGTCTCGAGCAGTCACAGACGTTGCGATATTTTCAACCTGTTTGATATTATCACTACATGATCTTGTAGTGTGAGCGATGAAACAACATGGTGAACTGCTCTAATGAAATCATGCACCTTAATGTACATGAATGGGCGACAATTTAATAATTGTTTTATACTAATAAACTAACAATAAATATATATATATTTAAAATGTAAATAAGTGGTGTTTGCACTATATTTAACATTATGATATATTTTATTTACCATCAGTTTTTGCTGAGCAGACATGGACAGCTAGCCTGTGTGTATTTCTGCCCAATTTATTTTTTCTCTACATATGACTTGGATAGTGTTGTGAACTTTTTTCTTCTAAAGTGTAGGAAACTCAGAAGCGAAGACAGGGAGACTCGGGTGTATCTTTTTAAGCAGGGTTCTTTATTCCTGTTGCATCGCTGTAGTCTGCTTCGTCCAAAAATCTTAGCCAAGTCTGACTAAGGCAGTATACATTGTAGTTGATATACCTTTCAAGGGGGAGGGGTTACATAGAGATGGAGACACTCTGAAACAAAGCATGTAAATGAGGTATACAGGTTTTGGAACCTGCTCAGCATGAGACACGAGAACAGGACGGGGCAGGACTTCTCGTACTGAGACAAGAACTCCAAGACAAATGGTCTCAGTAATGAGGTATACAGGTTTTCAAACCTGCTCAGCAGGGCTTCCCGCACTGGACAAGACAAATGGTCTCAATTTAACTTGCAATGGAAAGATCAGGACAGACAGGAACAAGCAGGTTTGTGACATTTACCTTAATTACAAAATTCACACTAATAAACTTCCTCAGTTTATATACTATAAATCTAAATTAAACATTTTAATAAATTTGTAATACTACAATAGCAAGCACAATCGGCTCTCTAAAGTCTCGCGTGAATTCATGTGAGAAAAAGTTTTCCGTTGTTGGTCAGGGTTGTCGATTGGCCAAAGATCTTTAAGTTTATGCAACTTATCGGCATTGTGTTGTGTAGTGTAGTGTAGTGTTGTGTAGTGGAGCACTATTAAGACAAGAAGATGACAGACGACAAGAAAACTTGTGTAGTGTGAGCTAGAGGTCTTCTCGGGTCCTAAAAACTGTACCCGACCCGAATCGACCCGAATCACTACTTACCCGAACCCGACGTGCATAAATAATTTTTTTTAAAGAAAAACCCGACCCGAGACAGACCCGATAAAATTAGACCCGAGTCCGACCCGACCTGACGCCATTTCCTTTAGAACCCGACTGGACCCGATTCCCGAACGTAAACGGCATTTACATTGTGAACAGCCTGCAGCCCTGCGTTTCTCAAAAATGCACTCAACATAGACGCGCAAGTGTAAGCGCTGAAGTGCTAAAATGTCAATCACACATCATAACCTATTACGTCCTATAACATTTGGCATAATGTTATTTACCGGACCATACGATGATTAGAACCACCATTCGTTTTCCCTTACCTTTTTCACAATGTCTGTTATCCCCTCCATGCTTTTCTGACAGTGTCGCGTATTTTTTAAATTGATTGACAGGCCTGGCTTAACGACAATTCAAATACTTGCATTTAGTCAAACATCCATCCACATGATGGTGCACTAGTTCTTCTTGGCAAAGGGAGGGGTTGGTTTATGTGGAGCGAGCAACTGAGTAAATAAATGCGGAGGCAACCGTGCTTATGCTTATAGCCCATTTGCACGTAGAAGCGCGGATTCGCTCGAAAAAGTGAGAGAATGGTGTCATAGAGTTGTTTTAAATACTGCAATTTTGTTAAATACCCAACATAGTTTAAAAGAATTCGGGTCTTCTCGGGTCCATTTGGAAAAGGCATATTTATTTTAAATTACCCGAGACCCGAGGCCACTAATACCGAACCCGACCCGTGTCCGAGACACTCGTCAGAGTTTTGGACCCGAACCCGCTCGGGTCTCGGGTCGGACCTCGGGTTTTCGGATCCAAGTGGACCCGTGAAGACCTCTAGTGTGAGCACCACAGCGATTAATGTAGTCTAATAGTTCTGTATTGTGAGCTTGCCTTACTCTCACCTGCATTCTAATTGCACTCACCTAGTCATCATTTACCTACTCCTCAAGGACAGCATTTAAACTCGGCTCACACACACACACGCACACACTTTTTCTGATCTCATCATTGTTTACCAAAGACAGTTCAGACTCTCGAATTGATCTTACCTGTTGGAAATACTTACTTGGATTTTTCCATTGTCTGCTCCATTGTTGTTCTCCATCGCCTATTCTCCTCTTTTGTTACTCTGCTGTGTTTATACCCTCAGTTTGGTCTCCTCGTGGGTTTCGTCTCACCAGCCAACAAAGAACTGTTCATTTCAAGTTAAGTACTTTTCTTG
Source organism: Rhinichthys klamathensis goyatoka (assembly GCF_029890125.1). Taxonomy (NCBI): domain Eukaryota; kingdom Metazoa; phylum Chordata; class Actinopteri; order Cypriniformes; family Leuciscidae; genus Rhinichthys; species Rhinichthys klamathensis. Next base: position 2,128,982 of record NW_026606695.1, on the reverse strand, counting down.
ATTCATCTATCATCTATATTCTTACCTGCATTTCCTGACATCCCAAAAAACCCGCCAATAATCACCGCGGCTTAGTTCTACTGCCTCTGCCTCTGAATCCCATGACAAATATAAGGCAACAATGAGAAAGATGACATAGCTGCAGTCAGGGCCTAAAACTAACTTTTTGCCTCACTTGCCAATGGCTGGTGACTTCAGAAAATGTATCCGCCATAAATGTTTTTTTTTTACACTGTTTAACAATGTTTTTGCAAAAACAGGCAGTAATGACTCCAACATTTTGGATACCAGTGAATATTCACAATTCTCTATTCCAATTTCGATACCACAACTAAAACTACTGCCTAATATAAATGTAAAACATCATTAAAGACAAGTAAACAGTGGCCTATCAATAGTTCTCTTTCAAAATCTACACATAATGCTGTGCTTAATGCATCTTTGTATGACCAGCTGTGAATAATGTGTGTAACACATCAATAAAATTGACATTGAACTTGACAGCCTCAGACGGTGACGTCATTGGACTGTGCGCTCGTCAGAGGCTATAATTACATTTGCCACAGGTAACATGCATCCTCAGGTTTCTTTGTCTTCAGAACCATACTGTCCATTTGGGTGTGACAAGCTCTCCCTTTCTCCTCTCACTCTTGAAAAAGGAAAAGAGAAAAAGAAGAATGAGCGACGTGCAAGGTAAGAGGTGTGTGTCTGCCTGTTGACGAGTTAACTCGTTTATAAAAAAATATACATTGCATGTTTTTGTGCCCTCAACGTCAACCCCACTTGAATGTCGCGGATATACGATGCTGCCTCAGATCGGAGAGACGCTCATGGGCTATCTCTCCGATGGGAGTGCATCATCAGAGGCATTTCACAATGAGTGGCTGGTACTGCGCTGCACATAGGGGCGGACTGGCCATCTGTGTGATCTGGAGTATCACAGAACGGCCGGTTCTCCAGGACGGCCGGCGGGCGGGCCGGCCCACCACCCGCCACACACGCAGTCATCACCTGTTTTTTCCCCCCACTAATCTGTTTCACACTCCAGTACTGTAGGTGGCAGCAATGCACCTTTAAGTTGGATGCCAGCGCGGAGCATTATCAGCTCGGCCCAAAAAAATTGCGATCGCGGCCGAAGCAGCTGTGCGAACTGATCTCGATCACGCGAACATTATTACACAGAGTTGCGCAATCCACTGAGAAGCATTTCAATTCAGTGCAGAATTCTCTATCTCTATTATAAACCCACAGATGGCTGTGATTTAAGCGCTGATATTCTCAACATCTTGACGCAAAAAAACAGGTGAAACATTGTTCCAAGAACAAACCAGTTAGAAGACATTTCACTTCACAACTTATGAATTAACTGTAACTTAGTAAAACAAATTTTTTGGCAGAAATGTGCCTGTATTCATATTAAAAATGCTGTTATATTAATAGTCATGTAGGCCTATAAATGTAGGCTATTAAATGTAATGCAGTAATGTTTTTGTTTAGAAGTTATGGCAGTTTATTTATTTATTTTGCATTAAATATTTATACTAAATGTTTATGCTACAATAGGTGTTTAGAGAATAATATATATATATATTACAATTTTTTCAGGAGGTTGAACCAGAATATCAAGATATTGTATTATTTCGCATATGATGGTGAAAAGTAAAAAAGTTAAAGTTAAAAGTAAAGGTAAAGGTAAGGTAAAAAAACACCACCATGTTATATGTATAATAAATATTTTTGAGTATAGCCCTTCTAGATTATTTTATCCCTTTAGCCCTCGCACACAAAAAGGTTGGCAGACCCCTGGAATATAGTAACTATATGTTTTATAATTAGTGTTTCTGTAGCCAGTGACATTTCATTATTTGTATTTTATTTTCAATGCAGATGTAATGGCATTGCACATTTTGTTGTTTTTTATTTGAAGACTGAGGCTTCATTAATAAACAAAACCCCCAATTGTCATCATTGTTTTTGAGATATTACTTGCTGTGAATACCTTGTCTGATATAGGTTACAGTATTGTGGCATAGTATCAGGACATCCTAGTGGCTAGGGGCGAATGGCTGGATGATGGGCCTGTTTGGGAGAAAGTCCAGGGCTGTTTTTTAGCCCCAGTCCGTCCCTGGCTGCACACCATGGCTGTGTTACTGGCATACCAGGCTGATCTGATGAAAGATTTAAGCACAGCCTTTCATACAGACCATTTACTTGTGTGATTGATATTTGGCTGCATTTAAAGGGATAGCATCCCAAAATGAAAATTCTGTCAGTAATTACTCACCCTCATGTTGTTCCCCCCGTGAAATCTCCAGGCCCACAGAGAAGGAAATGAATAGTTGAATAAAGTCGTTATTTTTGTTTGTTTTTTTGCGCACAAAAAGTATTCTCGTCGCGTGATAAACTTAAGGTCGAGCCACTGTAATCACTTGGACTATTTTAACGATGTCTTTAACTTTTCTGGGCCGGCAAGTTTCGATCCCTTAGAAGCTTATGGAGGAGTGATCCAGCTCTCAGATTTAATAAAAAATATCTTAATTTGTGTTCCGAAGATGAACGAAAGTCTTACGGGGTTGGAACAACATGAGGGTGAGTAATTACTGACAGAATTTTCAATTTGGGGTGAACTAACCCTTTAATACTGAGGAATTAAATGACGGATACTTATCTAATTTGAGAAGTTAGATGCTTGTATTAATATATTGGGGGGGGGGGGGGGGGTCTGATGTTAGATCTTTGCGGCTTAAATCGCTCTCTCAAGACGTTCAAGTTCAATAACTATCAAGATTAGTGTCGCAATCCAACATCATGATTGGTTTGTCACAATTGGTCTCAAGGATGCATGTTTTCACATAAAAATCTGTCACAACACAGGAAGTTCCTGAGGTTCTCTTTTGGGGGTGAAGCTTACCAATATTGGGTTCTTCCATTGAACCTAGCCATGTCACCCCGCATTGGCCCAGTCTCAAGAGCTTCCATTTCGAGATTGATCCTCGTCATCTTGTTTCTCTGTGGCTGAGACACAATGCTAAAGAAAAGCGTTCTCTCTCCCGCCAAGAGGGTAACGTGCTTGGGGGTTAAATGGGACTCTGTCACCATTGGGGGCACAACTGTCTCCCACTTGTGTCGAGACCATTTTAAACATGCTAAGCAACATCAATCTAGGTACAGGACATTACTGTTCAGAAAATCCTAGGTCTCATGCCAGCTGTATACACAGTGATCCCTATGGGCCTTTTGCACATGAGACTGCTACAGTTGTGGCTCAAATATGGGGCATTTCACCCTAGCAATCCCTTAAGGCAAATAAGGGTAAGGGCACGCGCTGAGTGATTCATGCACTTTCTAAAACCCATGTTTATGAAAAGGGTTAGGCTCAGACCCTGGTTCCTCACCTTGGGTCCCATTCTAGATACGTGTTGATGTCGCAAGATACAAACAATAGACGTACGGGCTGGGGAGCGGTCTTAGGTGGCCGTCCTGCCCAAGGGATATGGTGAGGTCATCATCTTGATTAGCACATCAATTGCCTCGAATTTCTGGCCCTGAAGTACTTCCTCCACCAGTTAAGGGGTTACCATGTCCTAGTGCGGGTGGACAAAACTGCGGTAGCCTCCTATATAAATCACCAGGGCGGTCTGCGCTAGTGCAGCGCATTTTGCTTTGGACTTAGGACAAGGTCCTGTCCCTCAGGGCAATTTATATCCCTGGATGTTTCAATGTGGGAGCAGATCAACTCCATCCCGAGGTAGTGAAACAAATCTGGGAAAGATTTTACGAAGCAGAGGTGGACCTCATCGCCCTCAACCGACAGCGCAATGTCCCCTCTATGTCTAAGTAATTAATGTAATTAATGTTGTTTCCCCTGGTTTCTCTGCTCCCGTGAGTTCTGGCCAGAGTTCGTCAACAAGGGTCTTGCGTCTTACTGATAGCGCTGTGTTGGCCGAACAGAGTTTGGTTCTCAGAGATCATTTCTCTCCTCAACGGCTCGCCCTGGGCGATACCAGAGAGGTGGGACCTTCTGTCTCAAGCGCAGGTGACCGCTCTTCAGAAAAAGTGATACCTGAGGATGCACCTGTAGCACATTTAATTATAGCCTCTGACGAGCCAATGACGTCACCGTCTGAGGCTGTCAAGTTCAATGTCAATTCTATTGACGTGTTACACACATTATTCACAGCTGGTCATACAAATATGCATTTTCAAAGTGCTTCAACGCAGGATCTCGTTCCTGCTTTTTCAGGGAACAGGGTTACAGTCAAGTAACCCGAGACGTTTTCAGGTATAGACATTAAATGAAATAATCAAATGTAATAAAATAGCATACTTGCAGAGACAGGGATTTTTTTGGTGAATTTTGTGAGAAGTTTTTTGTGAATTTGTCCGTTTGACCACAAGAAGATGTAAAAGAGAGCTCAATTCAGTATTCACGCGCTGTCTGAGACGTGGCTTTTTGAGCATGTGCTTTGGATGTTTGCGTGTAAAAAAAAAAACTTTCCACGTCACGCTTGAGTAAAGTATTGAGTTTCCTTTTGCGTCTTCTTGCCCTTGAATATTTAAATTGACAAGGCTCCAACTTTCCTGACGATGCAGCACTTCCCCATCAACTGTGCAGAGCGGCGTTCACATTTTTTCACGTTCATTGATATTCAAAACGGTAAGCATGCACTGCTTTGTTTTACGGGTTGTGTATCTGCAGCCTGCAGTGTTGGTTTCCCTTTTTGAATGACGAATATAGACGAATATACCTGCAGAAATAGACCGTTGTCTCATTCACACGCAGGCGCAGAACGCGCATGATAGTTGACAGTCGGCTGTACTTCTCTTGGTGTGTTGAAGTGCAGCTTTTTTGCCGCTACGCGAGGTGACATCGGCTTTCATCAGCACTAGTTCTTTGGCGTCAGTTTGGTTTAAGACAGCTTAAGACAGCTTTAATTGTCTCAAACATTGGTGGTGGTTGAGGAGATTCCCCCCTTCTATGTAAAGCACGTTGAGTGCTGAGAAAAGCGCTTTATAAATGTAATGAATTATTATTATTATTATTAAATGTCATGTATATTAACAGTAAACTGCTTTGTGTCTGTCTCTGCTTTGCATTTAAATTTTCTCATGTAAAAAGGATTCACATCAGCTCATCCACAGGGCACAAACCCCCACAATGGACACGCAAAGAGCAGGCAGTTTATGTTTACTAGAGTGTGATGATTGCTAACGTGTCACAGCTTGGGGGTAAAGGAGTCATGTCCACGGAGACCGACAGTACCAGTCTCATACTGACTGTCATCATGTTGGAGTCAAAGGTCAAAGTGGTCTGCTTTGATGATATAAAAAGAAGACATATGAGTAATTTTGCCTCTAGAGCTGTTAATCTTCTGCTTTTGGCCTGTATTTTCATTGCACATGCTATCACATGCAATGACACAAAAAGCAGCTAAACATAACACTTTTCTTTTTTTGCATTATGTGTCTCCATCTTTGAAATAATCCCATATTCCATATATTCTATTGTTACTAACACTGATAGTAAACATGGGCTTTATTTTAAATTTAAATGAGCTCAGGCATTTTAAAACACATAACATGACATGTTTGTCAAGCAATGCTCAAATAAGAAACTATTAGCAAATAATGGAGCAGAGTGACCTTGTGATGCGGGAACATATGTGACTCCCAGCAAGCAAGCACTTCAACAAGTGCATATGTCCTACACCTACAGTGTGTAGTTGCTCTAAATGCAGTGCTGGAAAATGAGAAAAACCATGGCAGAGCTCACACCGCCACAATATATCTCTAATAAGTAACATTCACACACTCTTATATCTCAATCTCTGAGATGAGAGAAACTTGTCAAAGAGGAAACTTTTCCATCTCATGATTTTGGAGGAGACCATATCACATTCACTGACTTCCTGTAGTATGAATATTAACTGTTGAAATTAACTGTTTGCCTATGAACAGAAAAAAACAGGAAATTTAAGTTCACAGACCAGCCTTGAAATGAAAAACAAAACAAAACTAGAAGTTAAATAAATACAAACAGTAATAGAAACTACACCAGGGGCCCGTTTCAATAAGGAGGTTCAACCAACTCTGAGTTAAAACTTGAACTGTGAGTTGACTTACCCTGAGATGGGAAACTGAGTTTTCGGTTACAGAACAGCTGAAATGAGTTAGTTCAATCAACTCTAAGTTGACTGACTCTGAGTTAAGCGCGTGCACCACAACTATAAAAAGCCATTATCAATGGAGCACAGATATTATGAGTCACTATGGCAACAGCGCCAGACAAAAAGAGGTCTGCATTTTTCTCACCAGCAGAACTGTTTTAACTTGGGAGAAAATAGTTGCTCGAGTCAATGCTTAAGTTTACATTTTAATTACTGTTATACAGTGTTGGGTGTAATTAATTACCAAGTAATCTAAATACAGTAATTCAATTAAAGGGATTACTCTAAATTCTTCTGTAATTTAAAGTAAAATCTGATGTAATTGCATTAAATACTGCATCGACTATATAACAATTCTGTTTAAAACAATAGTGGATTTAACATACATATATTTTTAATGTTACCTTCTCCCTCTACACACTTTGGTCAATTCAAGAATAATTCATGCAATTGTATATTGTTAATTTGAAAGCATTAAAGTGCAGTTTCTTGTCTCTCCTTGTATTGTTCAAGTGGTTGAGGTTGATATGGGATTTAGTAATTAGTAATAAGTAGACCAATACAATTTAGAGATAGAAATGATTACATTAATCTAATTACACTGTTGAAGATGTCATTTCTAGTAAATAATAACTATTTTAGAGTAGCTTACCCAACTGTTATAATATAAGAGGTGAAACTGGAAGAACAGTAGCCTATGTTATTCAACCTAATTTTAATTTTCATGTAGGTGCAATCCTGCAGGCATTAAAAGCAGCTGAAAATGAATTATAAAAACATAATTCAATCAGGTAAGGCTTGAGCATATCATGGGTGTAGGCTACCTGACTTTACAGACATTTGACATATTAAATAACTAAATAGCATCCAGTATATAGCAGTGTAGCAGCATTTTTGACATATCTAATTCTGTTTTCACACAATTAAATGTTCATTCTCATTTGACTACTACTCAGCAAAAAGGCAGAGGCTCGCAAAACGGGGGGAGGACCTGCACCACCACCTCCACAAATGCAGAGGAGATGGCCCTGAGCCTGGAAGGCCAATGGCTTAGGGAATTTCTGGAGGGACTTCATCAGAGCCAGTCACTCCCCAAGATCCAAGGGCCTTCATAAAATTTAAGAGGTCTATATATGTGTTATTTTTTATATAGGCTATTTTTGATATTTATTTTACTTTGGGTTGGGTTTTTTGTTGGTCTCAACAGATTCTGATGGTAATATCGGTCTTTTGGCGCCTCCTGTCCCAACAGAACCCCAGGCAGTTGTAAGTACTCAATACACCAATGATTATGACAAATAGTATTATAAAGTTTACTCAATCAAATTTTAATCTTCACAGGACGATGGGGATGAAGAAACAGTTTTTCTGTAAATTCCACAGTTTAATTCTGTAGAATTTGTTTAGAATTACATGATGCAACTTTAATCTACTGTATTTTCAGTTGCCAGTTAAGAAGTTATTTAGACTTTAGAAAACAGCACTAAAAACAGCAATGAATGTACCGAAAGAATTAATGAGGTGTTTAAACACCGCTTCCTCTTTAAAAAAGGGGAGGAGACTGAAATAAACTCTAGGTTTACTGAAGAAAACCTGCTCCCGACCAGGTTAGGTTCACTGAGTTAGTTACCATGGTAACTGACACTGAGTATAACTTACCTCTCTTTCAGAAACGGGCTTGACTTACTCTGCTTTCTCAGGTTTGACATACCTCCCATTCTGAAACGGAAAACCCAGAGTTTCCCTCATATAAGGATTAACCTACTCAGAGTTTTCACTTAACCTCCTTTCTGAAACGGGCCCCCGGTCCATGAAAAAAATTGAAAAATAGAACACTAGGGAAAAAAAAAATACTTTTTTACCTTAGGATTAAGATTAAAAATTAACTTGATTTTTTTTTTTTGCCAAATCGGCCTTGTTGCAGGTGACCTCCAAAGATATCATGGTCTTGCAAGAACCAAACAATCAAAACATGAAAAATAATGTAAAACATTAATAAATAAAAACTCTTGAACGGTGATATTTTCATGTATATCAGACCTGAACATAGTACATATATCGATACAATAGTAGAAGAACACCCTATCAATTAAAGGCCTAAAAAGTACATGGGTGGGAGACATATAAGCCTGAAAAAAGTTTTTGTTTTTTACTTCAAATATTAGGCATACAAAAAATTGAGTTGTGTTGTACTGACTCTAGCATTTCCCAAAATATATGTGGTCTTTTAGATTTTGTATTTGAAATGTGATTTATTCACCAATTTGTTGCATTCGTGCCTAAAATTGTCATATGGTGTGACAAAAGTTATTCTTTTTAAAATGAAAATGGGATATACTCTCCCTAAGTAACTAACTTCAACATAAATCATTATCATTACTATCTTAAGATTTAACATTTTTTTTGTGCAGATTCATTAGATTTTGTATTGTTTTTTCTAAATCATCATGCAAAGGAAGTCATCTCTCCTCAGCCTTTCCAGATATTTTAGATTAATTATGTTAAACCCGGTTATAAATCTATGAAAATGCTTGTGACTCTTGCTGATACTATTTCTCTTGTGTTCCGGTGACTTTTTATGATTTATAATTAAGAAAGTATTTTTACTGGCACAATTCTGAATGTCACACCAAATTATATAGTGTCACACTATATGATGAACTGCACCACACCACAATTTGTCAATGCAAAGAACTGTATTTTATTTGCATTCAACATTCAATTAATTCAATTCAGTTAACATTAATCAAAATACATACTAACATTGTTTTAAAACTTTTAAAATGATAAGAAACTCAGAAATATGAGTAAATCAAACACCATCTCACTTCAAGAACATTCAACATGAACAATTTAAAATTAAAGGAGAGTGTGTTGTAACAACAATTATAATTGTTAAACAGTAAAAAACAAATCAATTTACAATTAGTTGAATGTTTTAGATTGAAAATTCATAGATATTAGTAAAACCAGATACAGTAAAAAACATACAATGTATCATTTGCATTATCCAATGAATCTTTAAACAAAAACAAAAATGTGTATTTCACATGGGATCTTTAAAACATCAGTTGAAGCTGAAAAGCCGAAAGCCGATAACATTTCAGACCATATTAAACTTCAGCCAGTCAATCTTAGAAAGCTTGGTAGACCTTTGAACAGGTTCTGGCTCAGATATTGTGCAAACTATTTGATCACAGCTGTAAAATATGCAGTCTGGTTTATTTGGCCAGATGAAGTTATTCTTGTCATCAACTTGCTTCGTGCAATTAATCTCTGCCTCGTTTTGACATATCTTCATGATCTGGCCCACATATGGCCTATCATCGTAGTTGACAATGACAAACTTTCCAACAGTGTATCTGCTGTCATCATCAGAATCAGTGCTTTCTGCTTCAGCTGGGTGGTTTGCTTTTTTTGGTTTCACACAGGTAACATCTTGGAGAAGAGCACTTTGCTGTTCCACATTGGCACTGCCAGCTTTAGAAGCAGAGACGTCAATGTGAAGTTTCTTCGGCTGATAACAAAGACACATCTCTGGGTACTTGCAAAAGCAACTCAGGCGTCTATATAGTATTTCCCCAGGTGAAAAAGAGAGCACTTGGTGTGTGTTACTAATTCCAACCACTGGGCACACTGTTGAAGGAAGCAAGCTATCCATGGAAGAGATTTCATCTTCTTCAACCCATTCAATGGTCACTCTTTCTGTGTTTTGGCAAAGATAGTTGAACAAATCTTTAGGTGTTTGAAGATCTCCACCTCCATGGACATACTTGTCAGCGATACGTTTGAGAGCTCCACCTACTCCATCAGGAGCCCCCTTGCCATGTGACCTCTCCGAAAAGTTCCAGGTAACCATTTTGAAACCCCAAGAGTATGGAATGCTGCTAAGAAGAAAGCAGTTTGCACGATTACGATACTGGGTTGCAGGACCATCACTTAGGATGTGGAGTGTATCAATTTCATGATCACTCTTGGCCTTAAAGTCCTCTATAACTGGCTTGATGTGAGCCCACACTGCCCTTTCATCATGTCTCAGAGACTGTGATATAGTTGCATAGCTCTGGGACCCACCAATACCATAGGCCACCCCTGTGTGTAGAGTTGCTTGTTGTCTGTTGCCTCCAAAGTGAAAGGCTTGAATTTCAGTGTTAAGCTTGCAAGCATAGTTTTCACTGAAATCAATATGAAGGACCATTTCATTGTTCTGCAAGTTCTCTTTGAGATGTCTGAACTCCCTAACCTGATGAATCCAATTGTAGTGATGACTAGCCAGTTCCTCAAGATCTTTCTGGATGACTACTAGCAGTTCTCCAATTGTACCCGCTTTGGTTCTTTTAACCCAGTTCTTGTAGGTTTTTTCTCCGACTGTAATAGGTTCTCTCTGCCACTGTTCCCATGTGACCCTCTCAGCGGGATTATGCTCTCTGAACTTAACCTCCTCAAAACAGCATTCTGTGCATTGCCACCTCATGCACAAGTCATTATCCATGCTGCAGCATATGGATGACAGCAGTGTCGAAAGACTTTTTGTTGTGATTAGTCCTCTTTTTGAAAGAGTTGCAATCAGAAGCCTCATGTTTTCATGTTGATAGCATGCACATGTGTTACGATCACATAGTTTTGGTTGAGTGATGTAGAATGGTTTGTATCTGGTGAACTGCCTGTAAGACATTCTGTGCAATTTATCACTCTTATCATTAAAGACTTTATGAAGGTCTTTAAGTGTGCTTGTGAGTAGAGCCCTGCGCGGGACTGGTTTCTTCATCCCGCTCCCGCCCGCGCCCGCCGAATTTCTGACCATTACCGCCCGCTCCCGCAACGTATGAGTTACACTCCCGCCCGCTCCCGCAAAATGTATGTTTACTCCCGCCCGCACCCGCAAAACTCTGAGAATTTATTCCCGCACAATAATAGAGATGCATTGATTTTGTGTCTTCTCACGTCCCGCAGGAAAAAAACACATTTGTATTGCTATTATTAAAGAGATTCATGATTTTTTTTCGTTTCGTTTCCCTGGTCTGCATGTATTCTGACGCACTGATGAAGAAGATGAATAGTAGCCTGGCTATCGGGGACATCTAAAACGCTTAGGCTACCGCGCGTTTCTTTAGACTTCAAGTAGGTACTTTGATTTTGGCTATTGAAGTATTCTGTCATAGGCTTGATCGGTCCTGGTGTAAATGTGCAGAAAGCATATGAAAGCAGCTAGCCTATGAGAACACAGAAATACAAAACACACAATACATTCAAATATAATTTCGTTTTTATCAAAAACTTTGCAGTGAGTGCACCATCACACGGCACATAAAAAATAGACTGCTTTGAAAAAAAAAAAAAAAAGATAAACTAGGCAACATGAAAAACAGCAGTTTTACAATTATTAACCAAAGCCAGATGTCGCAGGTATTCTGTTTGAAAAAATACAAATAAGAATAAAAACATTCAAACTTAGGCAGCCTGCTCAATAACACTGGCATCATCACGCCTCTTGACCTAATTTACAAATGGCAACGAGAGGCTGTGCTCAAAAAACAACACTAATAAATAACATAAAATAAACAACGTTAACGAATGAATTTAACAAATAAATCACTTTGCAATATTGCTGTGGAGGAAGAGAATGTTGCTGATCGACTGCGGTCCCAATCCCGTGCGTCTCTCTTCCAAGATGCGCCCGCAGACACTAAAGGCCCGCTCTGAAGGCGCACTGGATGCGGGGATACTAAAGATGAAACGTGACAGCTTTGATAGCGCTGGGAAGCGCTCTTTGTTGAACTTCCACCATTGAAGCACGCTGTCTGGGTCTGGGTTATCAGAGAGACGGGAGCTGAGATATTCAGCCATTTCATCATCGATCGGCTTTGGCACTGTGACTGAAGCAACGGACGCATCGTCTTCCCACTCTGCGAATCGGTCTGTGGTGCTTTGCTTTTTGGCTGGTGGTGGCTCATCCTCTGCTGTGGCTGGGCCCAGATGAAACTGCATCTTCTGAATAATTTCCTTTGCGCCTTTGGATAGGATTTGATTTATATATAAATTAATATGTATTTTTAAAATGGCTCATGCTGTTATTCATTTATATTTTTTATTTATTCATTGTCTTTTATCTCCGTTTCTATTTTTTGACTGTATTAATTTCACTTAGCCTATTCTATAGTAATTGCACTGTGTTTTCTGTGTTTATGTCTGTTACATATAGCCTACCTTTAACCACGTCGTCTTTTTCATCTGGGGGCAGCATCCGTAGCATTCGCATTTTAGGAGTCAGGAGTGTTGCAATCCTGTACATCATGTGGAGAGGTAATGCAGATGTGTTACTGGTGCCCATCAGTTCTTCCAGACGCGAGGCACACACATCGGCGACTCCAGAGAGCAAGGGCTCGAGCATTGCTGCTTGGCAGTGTTCAATGAGTTTCACGGACCACGGCAGTGGAAGTGATGCGCTGGGAGTGGAGTTGTCGGACTCTAAGTCATTAGTAGCTTCCTTGAATAACTTAAGGAACGCAACTACTGTTTTTAAAGTGTTTGCATTGATCTGCGCAATTCTTTCATACTGGTTATTTTTAAGCAGTATTGTGGAGATCTCCTCATGTTGTTGCAGTATGGAATCCAGCATTTCATAATTTGAATTCCATCTTGTCTCGATGGATTGCTTGAGGGATTTCTTCAAGCTGTTTTGCAGACCTGAATGTTTGAAATATTTCACCAGTTTTTTTGCACTGGTCAACAATTCAGACAGCTCAGTACTTTCAGCCAACACGTCTGGTGCAAATGCACTTGATAGGGTGACGTTCAGGATGTGCGCGTTGCAGTTCAGCCTGGTGTATCCACGCAGGGCAGCGACTATGTTGGCTCCACGGTCAGTGACAAACACAACACGGCCAGATAGAAGTGACGCATCTATTCCAAATTCACGGAGTTTCTGGAACAGCAGGCTCCTGATATTCTCCCCTGTCTTTGATACACCACTCTCAAAGGGAGCCGCGAATAACACCCTGGAAACGAGGTCGAAGTTGTTGTTTGTATAATGGATGGTGCCGGATATGAATGAAGTTTTATGGTAATCCTCCGTCCATATATCTGTTGTGATGGCACATCCATATGTTTCAATGATAGGCTTTATCTCCGCTGCCACTGACGCCTGCAGTACTTGGGCTCGCCCCTCGACATGTCTGGATACAGTGGTTGGATGAGGTAAAACATCTTTAACATCAAATTTGCCATATTTAGCGGCGACATCAACAAAGTGTTGCGATATATCAACAAAGCCTTTCCCGGCGACGAAGTCATATGGCCTTATGTCTAGACAGCACACTTCCACACATTTCTCTGTAGTTTCTTGTTTAATGTGTGTAGGGATATGTTGTTTATCCTTGAAAACCAGCTTACTTTGACCAGGGAGAACAGAGCAGGTGTGTCGCCTCAACCCAGACGTGCCGGATTTGTGCCCATTGTAAATTAATATTTTTGCACATTTGTCACAATGAACAAAGTCCAGTTCCTTTCCATCTTTGTCACAGACAATTGAGAAACTTCTCCAAATGTCAGACTTGCCTTGCTTACGTTTTGTGCTGAAAATACCTCGTTTGAGGTTCTCATTTATTGACATCTCATTCTCCATGTTTACTAGGCTACCTCCCGCCCGATCCCGCAGGGTTTTTTTTAGCCGCCCGTTCCCGCCCGCAGCAAAGTTCAAACCGCCCGCTCCCGCGAGATTTGCGTTGGGTCCCGCGGGACCCGGCGGGACTCAATCCCAATGCAGCCCTCTACTTGTGAGGATCATTCTTTGTTTCTTCTCTTTTCTTCCAATTGTGTCCTTTTTTCCAGGAAGTAAAATGCTGTTCTCATCTAATTGCAGAAAATCCTCAACCCTTTTTTTCCTCTCAATGGCCAATTTTTTTTGCTGCTCGGTGGTTAAACTTCTCACTAACAGTGTGAGCAGGCTTTTGCACTATTTTTCGTTCACATTTTTTCCTGTATCTTTCTGCTTTGGAGTGTTCTTCTTTCAGTTTTTTCATAAGTACCTGATTCTGCTTTTTAACTTTCTTATGTTGTTTCCTCAGCTTATCATTCTGATCTATCATCTTGCTTGGGATGGACACTTCAGACAACTGTAGATTCTCAGGAGGGCATTCAGGAGGAGAATTGGTAAAGGAATGTGACTGGACAGAAGGCTCTAGTGTGCTGTTGTTTGTTTGTATGTATACAAAAAAATTGAAGTGTAGAACTGGTGCAATCGCTCAATCCATGTGGATTTTCAGTTGACAAAAGTGATGCTGCAAAATTGAAGGTAAAATTAATTGTGTGAATTGTATCGCAGTAAGTAATGTTTACAAAACGTGTAATTTTGTCTGGCTTCAAAAACTCTGTACAAACTCTTTGAATTATCAGCCAGTTTCTTTGATATGCAAGTCAAGGTGTTGCATCCCAACATCTGCTGCTTTGGCTATTAATGATGGATCCCCTGCCCTAGCAAGGGCCGAATTTGTTTTGCTAACAAGTATATATGTGCAAAGGAATTAAATTAGCCGAGTGCTATTTGATACAGTCTATTTGATTGGCCAATAATATCACTGTCCCTAAAATCTCTCACAGATTCCATTGTTTCCCACTTCTTGCAAAATACCTGAAATGTGTTGCTGCCTGTGAGCAAGTGGACTTTCTACCACGGAAAGATGAAGGAAAGCAAAAAAAAAAAAGAAAAAAAAAGAGAGATGTGCGACGGATTCTTTCTCTGCTGGGCGAAACCAAGGGATTCAAACATCAAACCCCGTCAACAAGGCACCTTTTCCAAGTCACTGATTACAGCTGCTCTTCCATCTGTGCTGGGTTTGAAGAGTGCGACTCGCACATGTGTGTGAGAGAGTGTGTGTAAACCCAATCAGAACAAACTGCTTCCCAAAAGGTAGAGATTAGCAGTCAATGTGTCTCACCTCTGTGTCCTGCAGTCCACTGGGGGACTCCAAGCTAAAAGCTTAATCAGCCACAGTCTAGACAAGTAGAAAATTATTTCAGAGGGCCATTACATTGACAAAAGTCTCATGGCACTTATGACCATTTTAAATCAAAACTAACATATTTTAAGTAAAAATCATGGTTTTCTCTGCAATGTTAAAATATTAATGAGGAGCTTCTATTACAGTGATTCTCATTGCATGAGGAGATTGCATTGCAAGAGCATGTTGACATTTTCTTAACCCTAACTTAATGAAGATTGGTTTCACATTTCAGTCTGTTACCAACCTCCAGTAAAACTGTAACATTTTAGTTTTGCTGAGTTACACGGAGTAATTTTGAGTGGCAGTTCAATGATGTTTCCAAGAATTCATCCAAGGTTTTCGTCTCCAGTATCATAAGTGAGAAATGCCATAATTGGTTTTCCTCTTTATTGTTTTGAAAAAGCCTTCAAATGAACATGACACTTAATTTTTGGCTCAAAAAAGACAAGACGTTACATGGAACTATATGACACATTTCATCTCATTCTCTATTTTATGACACCGGAAGGCATAAAAGTATATTTTAAAAACGGACACATTTGGCTTTTAAGAAACCGAATGTGAATCTTCAGAGAGCTTGCTTTAAAAGACTCAGGAAACTGAGACAGACCATTTTTTTTTATTCTTTCTACATAAACAAATACATACGCACACAGTGGATTTTTAAAAGCCTCTGTGAACTCCAGGTTTTCCACAGAAGTGCTGTTTCTACCCTCTGGCAATATCTAAACAGCAGACAATAAGCAGTCAGCATGCACACTTTAGCTATGAGTGCAATCTTTAATCTTCTGTGTTTATGGCACCTGCTATTTACAGAGAGATGGGATGTGGAAATGTTTCCCTTCTCCCATGGCACCCTTGACATTGTCAAATCACAAGGGAGTATTCGATTGAGTAAAATATATGCCACTCACACTCATCTCGTGGAAAGCAACGTGTTTTTCGTGTGTATTGGTCGCTTAGCAGATATTGATATTTGCTCTTAATAAACTTCTTGGACTACTTAACTAGTTTTCTCAAAATGCAAGTAATAACAAAGATCTATTAAGAGAACACGTTCCAGCATAATCATCAAGTTATCGCGGCCCAGGAGATTTATTTATTCATTACCTACATGGAAGATTAGGTTGGAGGCAGAATTAAATTTTAATAACTGCAACTAAGCATAAAAAAGAAGAAAAAAAAAAAGCCAAAAAGCCAGAGAAAATCCCAAAGTTTAAAGAGCATGATACCAAAACAAAACCCTATAAATCAAGGACAATGATCACACTTTACACAAATAATTAATTTTGTTTATAATTAGTCACAATCATGTTCTATTTCATTTGGTCTAAGGCGAGACACTACAGGTGAATAGGGTAAAATTTTAAAATAATAGATATTACCATGAAACTTCCTCAGTTGATTACTTACACAAGTATATAAAAAATGTATTTACAAGTTTTTGAAATTTGGATGGTTAAGTAGGCAAATTATGCATTATCTAATTAAATATGTGTGATTTTGCATATGTTTTCAGTAGATAGATCTGAACATACGATAAAGCCAGGTGCAAAATTCTTTTTTAATTTTGTTTACACACAAGATGAAAAAAAAAGTTCAGAGGGATTTCAGGATATATGCTTTCATTACCTAGGAAATCAAAATATACTCTCCATAGCCTTAAAAAATCGATTTTCGCCATATATTTTTTAATTAAACTGTCACATAAATCAGGCCAGGAATGATTTATTAACAAATCCCTCTGGAAATATCTTCAGAATACTGCTAAGTGTATAACTGGAAAGTTTGGTGTACATAGGTGTTATATAGGCTGAGATGTTTGTAGGCCTACTGGAGAATGACAAAAAACTCATTTTGAGAAAAAGGCATTTAAAGATTTAAGTAGGGAATTTAATGCATTTCTATCAGAAAACATTGCTCAAAAACAGAATAAATGATCAGGCCCTTAGTAATAATAATATATTATATTTCAAGCTCATGAAAACTGATCATTTAATAACATGAAAGGCATATAAGGCCTACAACTGCAGTAACTCAATGAATTCATCTTGGCAGAGTACACCACGTGATGCGTCTGAGCGCATCACCCTTTGGGCATTCACGATTGGTTACTGATAGAAAGGAAATGGCCATATTTGGGTTACATTGCGTTGTGCACTGCAGGAGACTCACGCCGGTTTCACACTGCACGCGTTACCCCTCATTTACACTGCACACGTCTGCGGCGCGTTACGGCTCCGGCAAGGATTTATTCCGTCCTCCACGCGGTGCCAACTCACACCAGGAGCATTTCAGAAGCGAAGCAACTGGATGCGCGAGACCACGTGATTTGCCTGTCCGACGTGTTTTTTCTTGATTTTTGGGTTTTTACCTTACAGTCTATGGTTTCTACCAAGGAAATATTGGTGTGCAATACAATTGGGATTCTGCACAGGGTATTTATTTTGAAATTGACTGTTTTTTTACTTTTATTTTTGTATTTACGGTGCGGCTTGGACGCGGCATCCGTCAAAAATAGACTAGGCGCCTATCTTTAGCGAAGCGGTGCGGAGAGCCGCTTCTGAAACGCGCCGCATCGCGGCTGGTGTAAACACAACCATTGACTAGAGTGGGCGCGATCAGCTCCGGTAGCTGTGTCGCAGCCGTAACGCATCGCAGACTAGTGCAGTGTAAATGAGGGGTTAAGCCTTGTTTATACTCGACGCATCCGCACGAGCGCGAAGGTGCGCGCGGCAAAAATTACGTAATTGCGGTGTGGGCGGTCGTGCGCAAGACCCCATTTCGCCTGGCGGTGTGCACGGCACTTTTTGTAACATCGCGCGCGACGCCGCATCCGAAGATGAACGACTTCGAGCCGAATCTGGCCGAGCATGTATGTCTCACCGCACCGGCATCCAGTTTGTGCGTCTTAAATTAGTTTCTTACATTTACAAAATGAGCCCATAGCAAACATAAGTCATTTTAATAAAAATAAAGTTCCATGTTTTATAAAATGTCCATTAAACTTAATGTTTAGTGAAATAAGAAAATATTTAAAAGATCGTTAATTGAGTTGTATAGCCTACATATATTTTTATATCCACATATTTTGTTCTAATGTCACAATAATAATCTCATGGTTTACTGGATTTTACACGATTCTTTTTGTAGTGTTATTGGTGGTGATGTACTAAAATAAACATTGTCACGTGTGGACCTTTCTTCTTCTCACGTTGATTCCTGATGGTTAAGGGGACAATTACTTTAGTCGCCCCCTGTCGTTTCACAGAATAGCACAACGGCGAGCGCGTCGAGTATAAACGCCTCGTCCGTTTGGAGAGGTGCGCGCGCAGTCAGCGGAGACTCGCGCTCTTGCGGACGCGGAGTATAAACAAGGCTTTAGCAGAGCGTAAGCAGCGCGTATTTTTTTCGGCGCCCATGTTAACAGATTAGAGCATTCACACCGCACGCAGAGGCGGCGCGGCAGCGCGTAGCATGAGCAGAGCAGGAGCAGCAGTGCCGCGATAGTTTCGGCGTCCTGTCTATTTTTGCCGCGCGGCTTACGCTGAATTAAAGTGACAATGCATTGATCATGGCCAAAATACACAGCAGTTTGACCCAAAAGCGCATTGGTGATATCTATTGTGTTTTAAACAGTCAATCAAATGACCTTCATCAATTTAAACAGAAAACAAAGTCAACAAAAGAAATATGAACCAAAAGTTATATAATATTGCCTTTTAATTAATGAAATAAGCTTCTTGACAAGTCTTTTCTCTTAAATGTATTTGAAAACGAAATAAAGCAATGCCAACTTACCCATTATAGAGTACTTTGTCTGTAAACACGCCGAGCGCGTCAAACGCTGCCAGTATGAAAGCAAAACGTGCATGTCCTGCTTCCGCTCACCGTACGCACTGCTCCTGCGCTGCTTATGCTCTGCTAACGCGTGCAGTGTGAAACCGGCGTCAGAGCTTTACAACGATACCGCTCATGACAGACTTCAGTAAACAGACAGAACGCGGCATGACACGTTGGAATGCTAACTTCTTTGTAAATTCGGGAGAAACTTACTGTCGCAAGTAAACAAAATGTAATAAAATAAACATCTTAAAGTATATTTTCAACATTTTCTTTATTGCAGCTTGAAAGAACACATACTGAAGGAGTAAACTAGCCCAAAATCTCAAAACTGATCACTGCATGAAAAATCTATGTTTTTGCCTGCCGTGTCTCGCCTTAATTTCTAAATTAATTTCTATGGAATTTGAGCTTCACAGTCGTCTGGTGAATTGTGGGATTGACATCGGACTGGAGAAAGTGTCGAGAGTGTCAAAAGGTTGGGCAGTTCTCAACGTTATCCAAATATCAAGTGAAAAACATGGGTAGCAGCCAATCGCTGCGGTTCAGATAGTGACATATGTCTTAAGCCTTTAAAAACATTATGCAGATTGTGCCAGAGTTTATGCTGGATTTATTGCATCTATACTATTGTTTACACATTGGACGCTTTGCAAATTTCAGCTTTGCATTATATATATATGAAATACTGCAGTTTGGATGCTGTCATTATTTATACTGGGTGGGTTTACAAAATCTTGACAGCATATCTTTAATTAGGGCATTTGGAAACAAAGCTTGCCTCTATCTAACTGTAAATGCGTGTATCTGTGATTATTATGTTGCCCGTGTGTTGAAATAAACAGATTAAACACACTGATTTTTCATTTGAGTAAAAGACACCCAAAAGCGGAGGTATTTTAGCGTTGTCAGCAGCACTGAGCGAAGTTTTGCTGCTGTAGTGGACATTCACTGTTAGATTTCATTGTCACTGTTTTGCCTTAGTTCTAGGCATTAATTTGTGTGAGTGGGGAGTGGGCAGAGTGGGCTCGACGACCACTTCATCATATTGCTGCCGGAGGGGAACTCCAGCTGCACGCTGCAGAAATATATATCGATCATGCGCTGTGACTGTGGGGGTGGTCAAAGAGGAATTTGATATCACCACCTGGGTGCCCACTCATCTCCGCCAAGGGTCCATACACCCAGAGGATGTCCTCACTCCCGAGCACACCTCAGACCCAGAGTCCAACCAGCCTTCTGCAATGCCCATCATGGAGATCCTGCCAGAGCCCAGTGCAGACACAGAGCCTGAGGACACCTTAAAGCCAGCGCCATAACCGATGCCGGAGCCCAACATTGCCCCGGAGTCTGGAAAGTCTGACCAGTTGCGTGAGCTGGCTACATCGTCTGTCCCTATGGGCATCCTAGTGGAGAACGAGGGGATGGTTTGGAGCCCTGCCCATACTCCCGCTGCTGAGGGTGAGCTTTGCCTGGCTTCTGTGCTGTTTAATGAGGATTTAGAAGAGGTAACCCACTTACATGTCTGCTGCTCCCGTCAAGTCCCAAATCATTGTTTGTTAAGCTATCCAGTTCCAAGTCTTTTTTGTTGTTGATGGTCCAACCCAGCCTCCCTCTCCCACTTCCTTTACTGAAGCCAGACAGTTCATTGGCCTTGCCTCCACTGGCTTCCTTCAGTTCCTTGGCTCCTCCTCTGTTTGCTCCACTCTGCTGCGCGGATTCGCCATGGGTCTTACAATGTCCAGCTCCGCCTTGGCAAGAGGTTCCCCTGGATCCACCTTGGACCGTCTCGGCCCATTGACCAGTTGGCTCCACCTTGGATCGTCGTCCTTACAGGTCTACCGGGCTCCCTTGTCCTTCCGGCTCCACCTTGGTCAGGGGTCGTTCTGCCTGTGCCACAAACTTCTGGATGCTTCCATACCTACATGCCTTCAGCTCCATCAGCCTCTGCCTTTCCTTTGTCCTCGGTCCCACCGGCTGGGCCTTAGTCCTCTGGCACCCTGGCTCAATCTCGACCTCTCCACCTTGGCCTTCAGGACCTACAGTGTTGCCTAGTCTCTGTGTCTCCTTGGCTCCGCCTGGGTCTCCAGGTTGGATCTCTGGGGTGGTTGGATCTCTGACTCCACCTTAGCTCCTCCCACCATCGGTTCCACCATGGGCCTTCATCATAACTGTGCTTTATGTCGTCATTTGGATCCTTCTTCCATCATCCCCGCTGTGGTGTTTCCATCTGCCGGCTCCTACCAGTTCCAGTCTGTCTCTAGTTCCACGTCCTCCTCCAGAACCCCTGACCTCCTACCCTCCCATCATCAGTGTCAACAGTTTGGCAGTGCAAAGAGGCACATTTTTTGTTCTGTTTTGTCTTTGTTTGTTTCTAGTCTTAGTTTTCATTGTCACTTTTTTGCTTTAGTTCTAGTCATTAATTAGTAGCCATAGTGCCTGATTAGTGTCACACCTGTTCCCTGTTCTGTTGATTAACCTCCCTTGTGTATTTAAGCCTTTAGTTCTCCTCTGTTCTTGGTCTTGTGCAAACGTTACCTGGTTTGGTATATTGCTTTATCGGTTCATTAAATTTTGTTTTACCGTTTTTTTCTGCATCACACATTGTTTGTGGATTATCAATACAAGCCAACCTGTGACATCACCAATGAAAATTAATTTGTGAATAATAATTATATACAGAAAACACCGGGTGTAACCGGGTGAAATGGAAGAAATACACACCGGAAGCAAACTATGTTTTTTTAAATCGGGGTGTTATTCTGACTGCTGTTTAAAATAAATGACAGCGGTCAATGGGAGCACAATTAAACAGATAAAAGTATAATTAAGTCAAAAGTTTGCCTTGTTCGAAGAGATTTCACAATTTATATTTTTACAATCAGATTTCACTAGTTAAACTAAAACAAACATTTTGGAAACAGTTTACAGTAAATTTGAAGATGACACATAATCAATGTCACAAAAAACTCAGGTTCACCAGTGGGTCAATGCACAAATCCACAGAATAGGCTACTTAACGTTAATTCAAACTGAAATACGGCGTAATGCACTGCGACAGGACAGATTTAAATCTATTTCCCCAAACCAAAAATGTGTTAGATCTAATTGAAATACAAAAACACAAACTGGAATACAGCAGTGGCTGAGGTACAAGAGCAATAAAAGCACATTAACAAAGCCACAACCCACGTTTCACATATTAGTCATGCAGTACCAGAAATATGCATTAAGCCATACAGTTATACTGTATAATCACAGAATATAGCTTAAACTCATTAACAGATTTATCAAATAAACATGGCATCAGTACTTTACCCCATAAATCATGAAAAATACGTACCCAATCCTTTACCAATCACCACGAGGTTCACTCATCACACATGCGCTCCAAATAAATCTACACGAAATGTACACATCAAATGTTCTTTAAACTCCGCTTCACAACATATTTGTGCATATTAGAGATATTGGAGAAATATTTACCCAGAAAGACGAGTTTAAACCAGTGAATCAGATAGATGCACGCACAACAACATGGAGCTCTTCTGTACTCTAAAAATGGCTTCTCTGGTCGCGCACACGCATCCAAAACTAGTGAATAATATCGCGAGAAGAGAGAGATTTCTTAAAGGGGCCACGAACATTTTTAAAACAAAATAGAAACAATGTATCTTTATACTACTTGGCCACAATAATAATATTAATACATTTGTATAACTAATTAAAACAAATATTTATTTCTCAGTAGCAGTAAAGTGGGAGGTTGTTTTGTGGGTAATCATTTTGCGTTTATTTTAATTTGAAGGGACACAGGTCTAAATATGGTACACAGACAAGTGATAGACATAGATTGGAATCCATCATTAGCAACTCATTATTAACCTTAAATAATACATTCATTGGAAAGGGTTGGCTCACCAGAGAGACATACTCCTCTCCTCTGAAGAGGATCAAAGTAAAAGCTTTGACTGTTTGCATAGTGATGTATCTGTGAGTGAATCTGAGTTCTCTTACGAGAGGTTCTCTCGTATTGCGTAAGCTAGCTTACGCTACGGGAAAGATTCATCTTTTCTGAGAAATTGAAGCCAAAAAATTATCCTATAATTTTGTATCCATTGTCAACGCAGTTCAGCTGCAGCAGACCATGAGCGGGCTAGCTAGCAGCTCATTGGTTCGCTCACAGAGAACTGCTTAAGCCTATGAGGAGACGCGAATGAACTCTCGGCCAATGAGAGTCTGACATGCTCTCATTACGTCAGAGCCCGCCGAAACGGGCGTGGTCAGAGAGTATATTACTGGCGTCCTAGGCTGTAAACTCTGATTTTCATCTCTTCAGCGAGGCTACACGCATCTGCTGATCCTGAGAGAAGCCGCCGTCGTTGAAAAGGCACCTTCTAGCAAGCATCTGGGAGACTGAGGAAGCCGGCCGTCTTCGCCACCTTCAGCCGTCCTGCAAGCTAGCGCCATCCGACGACGTATCCTTTACAATTGTATTTTGTTTGTGTACCTTCACAAAAGAGCAGCGAGCGTCTTTTTTAAGATGCCTTGCACACCTGCGGCTTATGCCGCGTCCCTCTCAGCGCCAGAGCCCGCCTTCTTCTGCGCTCTCTGCCTGGGACTGGAACACACAGAGCTTTCTCTCGCTGACGGCGGATGTTTCCTCTGCGAATGGGCTTCTGTTGTCGACCCTGCGGGCTCGACTCGAAGCGTTAAGCCGCCTCCCCCTCTCACCGCCCACGAGCGCTGAATGGGGGACGAGCCGCTTACAGCTGTGCCAACCGCGGCTAGCTTTCTTTACTTTACAAGAGAGCTAGCCCGGCCCCGTGCATACGCGTCACCGGCAAGTGGGTTTATAGTGCGTTAGTTCCGTCGAGGCCGAACTAGTCGCTGCTATCACGCCCTCTTATCTGCTCGCGCTATTAAACCTGTGTCTTCCCCCTAGCTCAGTGGTGGAACACAAAGCTTTTCGCGCCAGAGACCCGTGTTCGGTTCCGGCTCTCGCAGATAATTTTTTATGCAGCTCTGAGCTCTCGGCTAGCTTTCTTACGTTACAGAAAGCGGCCGCGCTCTCCCGCCTGCATATAACGCCGCTACATAAAGCGTTTATAGTGTATCAGTTCCGCTGAGGCCGAACCTGTTTCTGCTATCACGCCCTCTTATCTGCTCGCGCTGTTATGTTTGTGTCTTTACCCCTGGCTCAGTGGTGGAACACAAAGCTTTTCGCGCCAGAGATCCGTGTTCGATTCCGGCTCTCGCAGATAATCTTTATGCAGCTCTGAGCTCGCGCCCAGCTCTCTTACGTGACAGAAAGCGGCCGCGCTCTCCCGCGCTCATGAGAAACGTTCTCATTTCCGAGCATAAAGCTGGACAAATGGGTTATAGTGTGTTAGTTCCGCTGAGGCCGAACCTGTTACTGCTATCACGCCCTCTTATCTGCTCGCGCTACTGTGCTTGTGTCATTACCCCTGTGGCTCAGTGGTGTATCACAAAGCTTTTCGCGCCAGAGACCCGCGTTCGATTCCGGCTCTCGCAGATAACTTTTATGCCGCGTGCATCACAAGTCCAGCCTCTGCAGGCTAAAAATAGTCTCGTGCCCGCTTGCAGCGCTCACGTTTCTAACACGCACTTGCACGCGACGCGCGTCACAATTGCAGCCGATTTCAGTCCCCGTTCACACGGCTACTGCAGCAGTGTACACCGCCATCAACAAGCCGGTCTCTTTTCACGCTTGCATGTGCAAAATCGCCGTTTTCACCGCGACCCAGAGAAATCTAAAAAAGTGCATAAAAGTCTCTTGTGTAGAAAATGTGCCCACAACACTGTGTTCACTCATACACAAAGCACTGCAGGTGCACAAACACCGTTTTCACGGCGACCAGAGATATCTCAAAAAGAGCATAAAAGCCTCTTGTGTAGAAAATGTGCCCACAACACTGTGTTCACTCATACACAAAAGCACTGCAGCTCCCTTGTCTCACACAGAGTCCACTCTCATAATGCGGTTCCAACCCGCTCGAGTTTCAGAGTGCATAAGCGCGCCCACGAGCCCGTGTGCGCGTCCCACCTCTGCTTACTCTGTTACACGGCCCATAAACTCCTCTCCGAGTGTAAGTCCCGCTGTGATAAACACTATGAGCGCGCTCACGCAGCCCGCTATGTGCAGCGACGGGGACCATGTAGCCATTCATCCTCTAGCGTTACGCTTCAAAGCATGGGAAGCTATTCCGGGATTTTCCCAGTGGGTGCTAAACACTATAAAGCTAGGCTATCGCTTACAGTTTCACCGCCGCCCTCCACGTTTTCGAGCGCGGCTAGAAACTATTGTGAACCCAGAAGCAGTGACGCTGCTCCGTTCAGAGATAGCAAAGCTATTGTGCAAAAGGGCTATAGAGAGAGTTCCTCTGTCTATGAGCGAGTCGGGGTTTTACGGCCGTTATTTTCTGGTTCCCAAGAAAGACGGCGGCCTCAGACCAATCTTAGACCTCAGATTTCTGAACAAAGTTCTCATGAAGAGACCGTTCAAAATGCTCACTATCAGAAAACTCCTCGCGCATGTGCGCCAGGGGGACTGGTTCATTTCACTAGATCTGAAAGATGCTTACTTTCAGATTCAGATAAATCCCCTTCACAGGCCATTCTTATGTTTCGCCTTCGAAGGCCAGGTTTATCAATACACCGTCCTTCCGTTCGGCCTATCCCTAGCACCCCGTACGTTCACGAGGTGCATGGAGGCGGCGCTCGCCCCCCTGCGGAGTCAGGGGCTGCGAATACTGAACTATTTGGACAACTGGCTGATTTTGGCACAATCACAGAGAGAGCTACTGTCTCATCGTACAGTTCTCCTCGACCATCTGAAAGCTTTGGGCCTCTCTGTCAACTGGACAAAGAGCGCACTACAACCCAGTCAGACTATCTCCTTCTTGGGTATAGAGCTAGACTCGGTCACGATGACGGCTCGTCTGTCAACACAGCGCACGCGCCGTGTTCAGCGTCTCGCCGCATCTTTTCAGATGAACAGACTCACACCTCTGAAAACTTTTCAGAAGGCGTTGGGTTACATGGCCTCAGCCTCCGCGGTGCTCCAAGTGGGGTTACTGCGCATGCGCCCGCTTCAGCTCTGGTTGAAGAGCCGTGTGTCTCACCGTGCGAGGACCACGGGCCACCAGCTGATAAAAGTAACGCAGACCTGTATCACAGCTCTGCAGCCATGGACTGTGGCAGAATGGTTTCAGCGGGGCGTTTCCATGGGGACCTTTTCTCGCCGAAAAGGCATCTCGACAGACGCATCCAACTCGGGTTGGGGTGCGGTCTGCGAGGGCTCACCGTCCTTCGGCTCCTGGTCAGCTCAGGAGAGCCTCTTCCACATAAACTGTTTGGAGATGCTGGCGGTCGAGAACGCGCTCACGCGCTTTCTTCCGCGCATTCACGGTCACCACGTGCTGATCCGTTCGGACAATATAGCCGTGGTCTCCTATCTAAACCGTCAGGGCGGAGTCAGATCCAAGAATCTCTTCCGGCTGAAAGAACGCATCTTAGTTTTGTCTCAGTGTCACCTGCTCTTGCTCAGAGCGACGCACGTGCCGGGCCATCTGAACGACGGTCCAGACAGTCTGTCCAGGAACCCCATTCCCCCCGGGGAATGGTCCCTGCACACTCTTACAGTCCAAAAGCTGTGGCGAATATTCGGCAGAGCAGAGGTGGACCTCTTCGCCTCAGAAGAGAACACCCACTGCCCAATATTTTTCTCAAAGAGCGAGGACGCGCTAGCCCAGACCTGGCCCAGCCGCCCGCTTTATGCATTCCCTTCGGTTTCTCTGCTACCACAGGTGCTTCAGAGAATCAGGGAAACACGCCACTCCGTGCTCCTCATAGCCCCGTGTTGGGAGGGTCAGACTTGGTTTCCGGAGCTCACTCAGCTGTCACAGACAGCCCAGTGGCCCATTCCAGTCAGAGCAGATCTCCTCTCCCAAGCTCGCGGCACGATCTGGCATCCCCACCCAGAGCGCTGGGCGCTACATGCGTGGGTGATCAACACCTACCCGTTGCTTTGCCAGAGGGAGTGTTAAACACGATCATGCAGGCTAGAGCGGCTTCTACTAGAAGGCTCTATGCGTCTAAATGGTCTGTGTTCTCTAAATGGTGCACCGACAGAAACTTGGAACCACGGTCATGCGAGGTTCCTTCCTTGCTAGTTTTTCTCCAAGAGATGTTGGACAAGGGCAGGTCCCCGTCCACTCTCAAGGTGTATGTGGCAAAAGTTTTATTAGCGTTCGTTGAACCCCGGCGCGGCCAGTCACTGGGCAAAGATGGCTTGGTCATCCGCTTCCTCAGGGGAGCTAGAAGGATGAACCCCCCACGCTCCCCTTCGGTGCCGATTTGGGACCTTTCCATAGTTCTCGAAGCAATGAAAGCTCCCCCATTCGAACCGCTAAACATCGTGGACCTCAAATACCTTTCGCTCAAAACAGTTTTTCTGCTCGCGCTCGCGTCAGTAAAACGTGTGGGAGACCTTCACGCGCTGTCCATTAGCGCTTCCTGTCTCGAGTTTGGGCCCAATGACTCCTTAGTCGTTCTCAAACCTAGACATGGTTATGTCCCAAAAGCGATTGGTACCCCGTTCAGGGCACAAGTTATTTCCCTATCGGCTCTGCCCTGCATCCGATAGCGAATCTGACTCTAATCTCCTGTGTCCGGTCAGGGCCCTGAGATTATACATTACTCGCACTGCTCCGGTCAGACGATCCGAGCAGCTTTTTGTTTCGTTCGGTGGGCGCACCAAGGGGTCGGCCGTCTCGAGACAGACTCTATCCAAATGGATAGTTGATGCCATAGCAGCCGCATACGCATCAAAAGACCTGCCATGCCCTCTGGGCATCAGGGCTCATTCCACTAGAGGCATGGCCTCATCGTGGGCATGGCCCAGCGGAATTTCCATTCATGACATTTGTGTGGCAGCGGGATGGGCTTCCCCCTCCACCTTTGTCAGATTTTACAATCTGGAAGTTCCCGCCTTGCAGGCTAAACTACTAGCAGTCTAGTATGTTACAGCTCTTCTGGTTGAGCTGCACTATAGGGAGTTATTCACACAGACCGGTTTCGCTCTGTCCCTCTCTATCATGTGCTTATGTACTACACAATCTCCGGCCCGCTCTGCTGGCCTTTGTCACATGTACTTATATTTATTCCCACTCATAAGGGTTCCCTGGGGTCTCCCCTGGGACTCATAGTGGATGCTTAGCACGCACGGCGTTGACCAGGTGTTCCCGTAGCGTAAGCTAGCTTACGCAATACGAGAGAACCTCTCGTAAGAGAACGAATCGGTTACCTAACGTAACCTCGGTTCTCTCTAGATGAGGGAACGAGTATTGCGTTCCTGGCCGTGCTTGTGCTACTAGCGTTCTCGCTTCATTCTATGAAAACCAGAGTTTACAGCCTAGGACGCCAGTAATATACTCTCTGACCACGCCCGTTTCGGCAGGCTCTGACGTAATGAGAGCATGTCAGACTCTCATTGGCCGAGAGTTCATTCGCGTCTCCTCATAGGCTTAAGCAGTTCTCTGTGAGCGAACCAATGAGCTGCTAGCTAGCCCGCTCATGGTCTGCTGCAGCTGAACTGCGT
Organism: Rhinichthys klamathensis goyatoka; assembly: GCF_029890125.1. Taxonomy (NCBI): domain Eukaryota; kingdom Metazoa; phylum Chordata; class Actinopteri; order Cypriniformes; family Leuciscidae; genus Rhinichthys; species Rhinichthys klamathensis. The sequence goes on along the minus strand of NW_026606695.1, from coordinate 2,100,348 downwards.
TGACAATGGATACAAAATTATAGGATAATTTTTTGGCTTCAATTTCTCAGAAAAGATGAATCTTTCCCGTAGCGTAAGCTAGCTTACGCAATACTCGTTCCCTCATCTAGAGAGAACCGAGGTTACGTTAGGTAACCGATTAGTTTTCTTTCAACCATGGCTTACACAGACAGAGGCCGACTCATCACATGACAGCAGTGGTGGCAAGTGTGAGACTTTCAAACCTCTCACAGGGTTTTCCAGGACTCACAATTTACAATTGAGAGCCACTCCTGCTCCCCATTGTTCAGTTCTCCCTTTGATGGCTGTACTGTAACGATTTATTTTTGCTAAAGTTGTGTGCGTGCCTGTAAAGTAGCAGTCTGTTCATACATTGTTCTCTACTTAGTTTATGAACGTTTGAATAGTCCCGCATGTGTCAAAGTGAATGTATGCGAGTGACAATACGAACTAGCTCGTAAAGATGTTCATTTGTAAATTTGCATACTAGTTTCCTCACGTATTTTATTGTTATATTTAGAAGACATAATCTATGTGCCTTTTAGTCATTATAACGCTCCTCCCATCTGCACACTGCTATTTACCTTTTTCCGGCTACAACTGAGTTCCCCCGGGACTTCAGCGCGAGACTACAGCTAGCCGTCTAAAACACTTTTTAGGTGAATTTAAACAATGGCTAAGTTGCTATACGCATCTTGTTGTCATGTAAGGGCCCTGTTCATGTTGGACAGACATTTTAATTGCATTTTGTGTCTATTAAGAGGCACAAAGACACTCTTTATGTATATGCCCCCATAACTGCCGTTTTAGCTGAGTGGGAGCTCTGGGCATTAGCTTTAGAATCTCCGTGTTGCAAGCACCAATCCGGCTCGTTTTTTTTTATAGACAGTACTCACAAAGGTATAACGATCAAGATTAACTTAAAAAAAAGTGACTGGACTTGGACAAAAACTACGATAAAACCTGTTGTAAAGCATCTTTTGCAGCGATTATTGTGTGAGCATATCAGTGAACACCCCAGACCACTCGGTGAGTTTCACGTCTTTGTAAACTAAAGTTTAATGCGTTTTATGAAGGACTGTTCCAGTGCACCTATGCAACCATTGTGGAGGTGGGGGGGTGCAACCACAGAAACCGAAAATTCTATTAAAAAAATTCAAAAAATAAATAACAACGTTTAAGTTTTATAAGCTCACATGCTCACGTTTCTCTGTTCTGTGTAACTCTCCTGTTCGAACTCGTTCATCAAAATGAACAAATCTTTTTCCGAGTCAATTCGTTCATTTCGGTCGTTAAATGAATCAAATGACTCGAAAAAAGATTTGTTCATTTTGATGAACGAGTTCGAACAGGAGAGTTACACAGAACAGAGAAAGGCGAGCATGTGAGCTTATAAAACTTAAACGTTGTTATTTATTTTTTAAATGAGCGATCGTTTCGCATGATAAGACCCTTATTCATCGTCTGGTGTCGTTTAAAGACATTTTAAGCTGCATCTGAAACTGTTATTAACTGTATTTTGGACCTTGGACCGTATGGTTCCCATTTAAGTCCATTATATGGAGAAAAATCCTGGAATGTTTTCATCAAAAACCGTAATTTCTTTTCGACTGAGGAAAGAAAGACATTGGCATCTTGGATGACATGGGGGTGAGTAAATTATCAGCAAAAGTTTTTTCAAAAGTGAACTACTCCTTTAAGATCGATACTTGGCAAGAGCGCATCGAGAATCGATCGCGGGAGTAAATATCGTGAGATATCGCCATATCGATATTTTGGCGCACCCCTAGTATAGACAGACTTGGGCATAGAGATCGATTTAAGATTCAAAACTCTCTTCAATACAAAAACAAACTCTGTGTCAGTTCTTGTTTTTAAAGGGGTCATATGATGCGATTTCTTATTTTCCTTTTTCTTTATTGTGTTATGTAGCTGTTAGTGCATTTATTTTTATTTTTTTATTTTACCTTTATTTAACCAGGAGAGAACCTCACTGAGATTAAAATCTCTTTTACAGGAGTGTCCTGGCCAAGATAGGCCAGTATAAGATCTGCAGAGTTACAAAGCTCAAAGTCTTAAACGCAAAGAAATTTTCTTTGTAAAAGCTAAGGCTCGGTCACGCCTTCCTAAAACGCTTAATTCAAATACACTCCCACAAATCTACATCAGTATGTTTGGGGGCAGAGTTTCATAACACCACCCAAACGTATATGCAAAGAAAGAAGGCGTAACTTTTATTCTCGCTGTATTATTGTTGCCGCCACCGCCGCCGGCACCGCCATGTCATGGAGGCGCTGTGTTTTTCGTTGCGAAAGCCAAACTTTGTTTGGCCTCCCAAAAAAGGACAAAATTAGAAATCAATGGTTAAGCTTTATTTAAAACACTGTTCCAGAACAGTACAACCAAAATATTTGACTGTGTGCTGCACATTTTTCGGAGGACTGTTTCCAGAACCTGGGAGAGTACAAGGTCGTCTGATTCTAAAAAGTGGGGCAATTCCATCTATGCAAGTACAGTCTGGCGCTTCTGACTCCCAGACACAAGCCTGTAAGTATGTTTTCATATTTTAATAATTTTCTACGGATTATTCAAACACGAGTTTTGAGCAGTATAGAGTAGCGCTTGTATGTCGTTTCTACGATCACAAATGCCGACCTGGTTTTATGTTTACATTGGCCTCGTTCAGACTGTCAGTCCAAATCCGATTATTTGTGTATCCGATTGGAATCTGATCTAAAATTATTGATGTCCACACTATGTATCGCAACTGTCCAGATCCGATTTGTGTGTCCATGCAGCTCTTTCGTTTTCCGGAATATCTGCATTGGTTTCTATGGCAATGACGTTGCGTTGGTAGGAATACGCCACAAACAACAACAACTGCTTTATGGAGGGGTTTGCAATATATATGTCATATATATTTCTGCCTGGGACACCAGGCAGAAATCCCGTTTTTGTCAAACAGTGACCCCTAGAGTCGCTGTGGAGAACTTGTATTTAACGTTAATGTCGTAAATACCACTCACGCAGAGCGTGACGTGTTACATAGTATACAATAGTAGCTACATTGTGTTTAATTTGTCGTTTAATGAGATCTAATATATGTTGTTTGTGGTGAGAATTTTCACGTGATTAAATACATAGATCCGACAATTATCTCCATGAACTTTAATGGTCCAGTGGCAGAAGACGGCCAACATTCAACCCGAAATAAGTCATATAACCATTTCAATAACTCTGAAGCTGTTCAGTTAAGCTAAAAAAACTGCATAGAATCCCTCTTATTTAAATTTTACAACATAGAAGACGCAGTCCAGTGCGCAGCTACACATTTCCGTGGCAGCGGAAGAACCGCAGGAGGCTGGTATGCACAGCTTTTTTCTGCGCTGTTGTCTCCGCCGGTTTCAAAATATGTGTCCGTTATATTGTCATGTTCTGCTCGTCCGGCACTTTGCAACATTTCTGCAGCGTCTTTCAGCATGTTTCCTATAACAACGTCTGACGTTAACATTTTACGTGGCGTGAGAAAGTCACATAAACCACGCAAAATCTGATCAGAGCGGTCAGACTGAAACGGATTTCCAGAAATATGATTTGAATAGGATTTCAAACCACATATGAATGTAGTTTGAAACGGATTTGTAAAGATCGGATTACAAGTGATTTTTAACCGTTCACACTATCTAAATCTGATCGGACTCCAATCGGATTTGCATAAAAATCTGCAAAAAGTGCACGGCAGATTGGAAATCAGCTCTTAACACTATTTGAAGCTTACCTGAATATGCATTAATCCATTTGCAAAGTCTGAACGATAGTGTTCTCACCCCCGTAGCGCGGTGCAAGACAGTTTAAAGCTGCAGTCCGTAGCTTTTTTGGGGTTAAAAATGATCCAAAATACATATTTGAGAAAATACATAACCAGCCAGTGTTCAAAACTATCTGCTTGCCTTAGCTCGATTCAAAGCTGTAAGCTTGTAATAATGTTTTTAATTCCAGTGGTACTGGTGGATTTCCGCGGGAGATTCGAGCATGTCTTTGCGTCATTACGTCACATCTGTACACATAAAGAAGAAGTCTCGGCTAGTAGGCTAACTTATATTGCGTGTGGGGATGCTGGAGGTGGAGATTTATAGCCTTTTCTCACAGCATTTGAAATGATTAAACTTATCAATTTGATGGCGGATCCAGAAAGGTTCAAACGACAATCACCAGTGACAACAGATTCACCCGCTGTAAAATGCAAAAGACTTGGTTCGGACTTTGGAGTGGCTAACGTTACAGAAAAAAAGAGACTGCAACCGGGCCCATGCGAAAACAAGAATACATATCGGAAGGACATTACATGTAGTCACGCAATGCTGACGTTGTTAACATTAACAATTTGAGAACAAAGTATAATTTGCACGGTTTTGCGTGATATGATAACTTAAAAGTGATTGTTAGATTTAATCAGCGCGATTTACTGCAATGTCAGAACCAGAACAAAAATGGATGTTTATTACTAGTTCAGATGACATTTTCCGGTGAAAAGTCTTATGTTGGTCATACTTCCAAAAAGAATAATCCGTGATTCTGAATGCCAGTATCCACACCAGCGCGGTGACTGACAGCCTCACAGTCTCCTCAAACATTGTGTTCATCCGCACTGTGCCGTGTCGAGGGTGTTGAAGTACAACTCACGTAAAGTTGATAATTCCGCGAATGACTGCAATTGCAGATTTCGAACAAAGATGGCGACACAGAGGAAAAACTGCGGACTGCAGCTTTACATCATCATAATCTGTAATTATGTCCCCAATTAAATAAAACCTTACCAATCTGATACGTTCTGCTCCATTCACAGTTTAATAAGAAGATATTTTAAACATACAGTCAACTTCGCGAATACAGGCAGGAGCCATCTTTGAAATACAGCCTTTACCAGTCGATCTACGAACGCCGATCCAAGTGCGCTGGTGAGATGTGAACGAGCTATAAGTTGTGATAAGGTGAGCGCGAACAGCAGGCTTGGATCGGCGTTCGTAGATCGACTGGTAAAGGCTGTATTTCAAAGATGGCTCCTGCCTGTATTCGCGAAGTTGACAGTATGTTTAAAATATCTTCTTATTAAACTGTCTGGACACTGACAAAGTTCTCAATGCTTCGGTTTGAAGGTAGGGACCCTCATTATGCTACCGTGTTAGTGTGGGGCTATTTTCAGCCTTGTTAGTGGTATTAACAAGCGATTTTTATTTGTCATTACACTATGCCCAATATACTAGCATTATACTAGCTTTATAGGCTAAACTGTTTTTAGAGATAAAACTATTTACATTCGATAATCATGAAAACAAATCTCAGATAACGGTTGACTAGGTAACAATGTGTAATTAGACCAAAGGTTCATTTTGCGCCGGAGTTCTCCTTTAAGGTTGAACTACTGTAGTCACGTGGACTATGTAGGATTTGAGGGCGAACCAAACACAAATGAATCTTCCAGATGATTTGTTTAAACATAATTTCACACAGGACTCAACACTCCAGACCCCAAATCAACCATCCAGGACCATAAAGTCCAGGCTCCAGCCAGTCGGAGCTAACTAACGAAAAACCCCAGCTAAGAACTTTATAATAATAATAATAATAATTCATTACATTTATATAGCGCTTTTCTCTGCACTCAAAGCGCTTTACATAGAGGGGGGAATCTCCTCAACCACCACCAATGTGCAGCATCCACCTGGATGATGCGACGGCAGCCATATTGCGCCAGAACGCCCCCCACACACCAGCTTAATGGTGGAGAGGAGACAGAGTGATGAAGCCAATTGGTATACCGTAAAACTTCAAATAATAGCCGAGTCCCAAATAGACGCCTGTCTCTTTTACACGCCTGGTGTGGCTGCAGGTTTGGGTAAATAAAGGCCGGTCTCAAATAGAAGCCGGGTCTGTTTTTTAGTTTCGGGTTGTATTTAATCTTCTAAAACCATCAGATCGTCCACTTTGTGGCAGCTGACAAAGCAAATTTTTGTCCCTCCAAAGCCTTTTTTGATCGGCGAATGATGTAGAATAGAATGACTGCTGCACTTGACAGGGCGCATAACGAGCAGAGAGACGCACTCTTACGTCTTCAAACAACATGAGCGCTGTCTTGGTCTCTGTCCCTCGCGCATATTAATCAAAATCAATTGACGCGATAGTTAAAGGTCAGAAGACCGCAGTTTTACGTGGAGCATTTGCAGATTTTTAGAGATTAGAGACTCTAGGCCTATACACTCAATGAACAACATCTCAACACTAAATTATAAAGGCCTGTCTCATATAGACGCCTGTCTCAAATACAAGCCGTTGCAGTTCGACGATTTGGGAAAATAAAAGCCTGGGCTACTATTTGAAGTTTTACGGTATATATCTGGGGATGATTAGGAGGCCATGATGGACAGAGGCCACTGGGCAAATTTGGCCAGGATGCCGGGGTTATACAGACCACAGGGTGAGCACCCCCTCCTGGCCTCACAAACACCTCATCCAGCAGCAACCCCTTTTTTTCCAGAAGGTCTCCCATCCAGGTACTAACCAGGCTCAGCCCTGCTTAGCTTCAGTGGGCAACCAGTCTTGGGCTACAGGGTGATATGGCTGCTGGCAAATCACCCTTTACCTTTATGGCCATGCAATCTTCAAAGAGATGAGCCCAGCTAAAGGAAGAACGTGTCAGTGTTAGATAGTTTGGAAGAGACTGATTGGTTCAGAGATGGCACAGCTCAGGACCCACCAAAATAACGGCAGAGGTTGTTTGATCCCCCGACAGATATACAAAACAGACCTTCTTCTTCATAGAGATCTTCGAAGGACCCCAGGGTTGAAACCTCTTAAAACCACAGAGACGGAGACTTTACATATCAAAATACATAAAATCATCCCAAAACAATTCTTGACGGACTTATAATAAAACATCGTTCAACTACATAATCCTATATCATGTCTACAACCTATACAGAATGTGACTATCATGCTTAGATCACATACAAGTCATGCAATTGTTATAACTATTAGATGTTTGAATGAAAGTGTTTCTTGTTCCCTTCCGAAGGGAACTCGCACTGCGTCGAATGACGCTTTGGGGAACGCCTCAGGCATGACAGGTGTCTGAAATCACTATCAAATCACGTCAATCACATTGACCGGCGACAGCCCGTGAATCATTAACGTGAATGATTAACGTGCGACCTGGAAGTATATAAGGGCGCCTTGCAGCAAACATGACAAATCATCTCATCGTCTTCAGGGACTGTTTGTATGAAACGCTACTCAAGTTACGTCAGAGAAAAGATAAGAGATGAAACGCACAGCAAAGACAGATTGTTTTCATAAGTGTGCCGACCCTTGTCCGAGGTTTCTGACACCGGCTGACACACACACGAGCTGTGCGTTTTTTGCCTGGGAGAAGAGCACGCACGGGAGGTTCTCGAGGGAGCCCTCTGTGCAAACTGCGAGCGTTTTTCTCTTAAAACGCTCCGCTCTCGTCTAGCCCTCTTCTCGAGTGAAGGGGGCTTAGCATCTGGTCCTTATGGTGCAGGTCCCGCTCGTGCCGAGGCCGAGCGACGACTTGCGTCATGGGGTTCCCAGATGGAGCTCGTCGATCGCCTCGAGAGGGCTGTTAACCTCTCAGATGATTCAACGGCTGACGAGGGCGAACTGCAGGTCGATGTGGAAGATTACTCATCGACTGTTCCTGCAGTTGCGGCTCTTCCGGACGAGCAGGAGATGGTTGAGGAGGTTTATGATCAGGTAGATCTTGAACCTCCTCAGCCACCCTGCCCCGTGTATGCAGAGCTGGTGGATGTGATGGAGCGCGCTGCTGATAGGCTGCAGTTGCCTTGGCAGCGCGCTAGAGGAGAGACCGCTCGCGGTAGGCTCGACGATCGGTTTCTCCCCGGCCATACACCACCAGCTCGGGTGAGCCTTCCAATCCTTCCTGATCTTCACTATGGCGGTGTTGCAGGCATACCAGGCCGACCTGCTGGGGGATCTCGACCAGGGGGCAGGGATATCCCCTGAGGCGGTGGCTGAGCTGCGCCGTACCACAGATCTGGCTCTCCGGGCTACCAAGCAAACCGCCGCCGCGATCGGGCGGTCGATGGCGGCGATGGTGGCCACGGAGAGACGTCTGTGGCTAAATCTAGCCGACATCGGGGAGAAAGAAAAGGCCTTTCTCCTTGATTCGCCGGTTTCGCCTTCCGAACTCTTTGGCACCTCCGTAAAGGCGGTGGTGGAGAAGTTCAGGGAGACGAAGGCGCGCTCAACAGCATTCAAGACCCCGCTGAGATCCGCGTCCGCACCCGGGCAGGCGGGAGAGCCTGGCCCTTCACGGTCTGAGGACCGTAGGCAGGGCCAGCGAGCCAGTGTCGCCTCTCATGCGCCCCCTCCCTCGAGGAGCAGGTCGCAGAGGAGGCGTGACTCCCGCAACAGAGGAGATTTGAGGGAGATTATCCAGCACAAACGCACACTGCGTCGGTAATGGATAACCTCCTCGGAGGGTCTCGAAATCTGCCCTCTCTCCTCTGACCCCCAGGCGTTCATTACATCAGGCCTGGGGATGGGCCTATGATGAGAACTATGTTCTGATGGCCCACCTAGGCTTGGTTAGTGGAAACGCCCCTTTCAGGCATGTAAAGTGGCGGATCCCAGGTTCGTAAGAACTATCTGGCGAGTCTTCACTTCGCACGCCGCAGGTGAGCTGCTGGTCTTTATAAAGAGTATTTTTTGTGATAAAAAATAATATGTTTTCTCTTTACAGACCTCGTTCCCTGTATAGAGTTATGGGGTCATGTAACAGGAATAAGGTAAGAGAACTTATTGGATTATCAGGGCCCTGAAGTTCCCCGTTAGGTGGCCAGAACGATAACTATGTTAGCCTTCGGGCTTTTAGCCACCTCAGGGTAGAGTAGTTGGTCCCTCTATAGGATGTTTTACTTAGAGTGGTGACTGATGCTAGAGCTTCAGAGCTTCAGGCTGTGCCAGGGATATTAGAGGCGTTCTGCTAAAATTAGCATTTCTTCCTCTGACCCTTCACTTTGTGAATGTAGGTTTCTGGCATCCCTGTATAAACGGCCTCCTCCCATGGGAGTCGTTAGGCCAAGGCCCGCCCCCTTCTCTGCATTCTGGGGTGACTAGAGTAATGCAGCGTGGTGCAGAGGATGGTTTATAAGGACATGGCAGGCCTCAGTTAGGCCTCCGTGGTATATAAGTCCTTTTGAGCAGGGTTAGGCCGTCTTTCACTTCACGAAGAAGACTGGGTCTCCTGCCCGACCCTGCCGTGCAGAACTGGCCTACGGATTTAGGCCGCCAGTATAGGCTTCACTTACCTCGCTGAGCCACTGCTCGAGCGCCGGGTTGTAGGTGGTTGGCTTTCATTCAAGCCCCACTCCCCTAGGTTGGGCACAGATACATTTGTCACCCCTAGAGCCGCTGGCAGGCCCGCCCCCTGGTAACCTCAGGGTGAGGTGTGAGTATTCCCCTGTGATTCAGGGTAGGTCTGAGTAATTCACTCCCAGTTCTGTTTATCCTACCTCGCACCACTATGGCTCGGGTCGAGTATGAAGTAAGCCTTCACTTCTTCTTTGGTCGAAGTACGCTCCCCTGTAGCCAGAGCATTGCCCTGAGCTGACGCCCATGCATAGATGGTAGGCCCCTGACTAACTGGGGCCTCCGTTGAGGCAGAGTAGCGTATGTTGTACTCCCCTTGTTTTTAAGGGTGCTAAGCTCTCTTGCTGAGTACACTGCGGTGGGCAATGTGATTAGGCACCAGGATGCTGTAGGCGCTGTGAAAACAGCTTATCTGCCAACGAAGGCTGCGCCATCAGGTAGTAGGCCTCAGCAGACCTCCTTGTATGAGCAGCCCCCAAGAGGGCGCTATAGGCTACTTCTCGAGAGAATTGGTTGGCCTTGGTGGTTCGGGCGGTTGGCTCACCGGTGGGTAGTAGGCCTTGAACAGGCCTCCTCGGAGGTGAGTCCCAACATTGTGGGACATACTTTATAGCTGCTACAGGTAGCTAGCCGTACTAGGCCTCCAGTGGGTGGGCCCAATAGTTACATTGGTGTAGTATGGTTCCCAACAGTGTTCCTTTGTAGCAGAATTTACTTGCTATCAGCTAGTAGGCCCAACCGGGCCTCCCTGATAGGCGAGTCCCCATCTGGCTGGCCTTAGCAGGCCGCCTTGGAACTGTCACCCGGACTCAGCTACCAGTTGCTATCAGGTAGTAGGCCCCTCAGGCCTCCCTGAAGGTGAATTCCCACTTAAGATGGTTATCAGGTAGTAGGCCTCACCCGGCCTCCCTGAAGTCGAGTTCCCACAGGCTGTGATTATCAGGTAGTAGGCCTCACCAGGCCTCCCTGAGGGTGAGTTCCCACGTACTATCGTTATCAGGTAGTAGGCCTCTCTAGGCCTCCCTGTAGGTGACCACATACTGTTGCTATCAGGTAGTAGGCCTCACCAGGCCTCCTTGTGAGTGGTTCCCTAGCGGTGCTGGGTTCAGGAAGCTAGTGGCCTCTTGCTATCATTTCAGTTGGCCTTATCAGGCAGCTGCTTAAGGTGAGCTTGCGCCCTGGCTCGACTAAAGTGTTCATTCTATGCTACTGGTTCCCTCCCGGAACCTCTTTCCTGCCAACAGCCTGGTTTTGCCTAGCTGGGGGACCATATGCTCCCCTCATTGAGGGTCACTGTGAGCACGCGGACTCCTGAGTCTGGTCAGACGGTCGTAGGCCTCTCGTGAGGCCTCCCAGTTAGATCAGTCCTTAGGCCTTCACAGGCCTCCTCAGTGTTTTGAAACACAGACACTGGGTTGATCCGTGGATCGAGTAGAGAAACTCCCCTCGCTGGCAAGGGTTGGAAAGCACTATGCTGAGTCATACTCTCCGGGATATCCCGTCTCTGAGATCCGGGCAGAGCGGTTCACTGCCAGCTTCACAGTCCCTCGGGTTGGATGCCTTACCTAAAGGCATATTCCAGAGGCTCTGTCTTCGGACAGACAGGAAGTGGCCAGACTAAGTGTCTATGCAACTGACGCCAGGTCAGGCCGTCCTGGTGGCATTTCGGGGTGAGTACATTCCCCTGAATAGTGATTGGCTGGGGTTCCTTCGGGCTCCCTAGCCACATTCCCTAGAAGGGACCCCTTCTAATTTAAGTTGTGGTCCTAGGCCTTTGAGCAGGCCCAGGTAGGCCTTTCATTTAACTATGTTTATGGAGGTTTTCCTGTGAGGCTTATAGCTTGGGCTATGACCGTAGGGAATGATGTCACTGACAGCCCAGTGTGACCTGAGGGTGAGTGGTTCTAGCGTTTCATTTTGAATTCGCTGGTTCGGACAGTTGTCACTGCCTAAGGGCATGCACTCCCCTTAGCATGGCGGCGTGGGTATATCGTTCCCCAAAGCGTCATTCGACGCAGTGCGAGTTCCCTTCGGAAGGGAATGTCTCAGGTTACGACTGTAACCTATGTTCCCTGAGAATAGGGAACGAGACACTGCGTCTCCTTGCCATGCCTCGGGGCCGGCCTGCTGTGCAGTCCCTTCAGACGATAAGGTGATTTGTCATGTTTTCAAGGCGCCCTTATATACTTCCAGGTCGCACGTTAATCTTTCACGTTAATGATTCACGGGCTGTCGCCGGTCAATGTGATTGACGTGATTTGATAGTGATTTCAGACACCTGTCATGCCTGAGGCGTTCCCCAAAGCGTCATTCGACGCAGTGTCTCGTTCCCTATTCTCAGGGAACATAGGTTAAAGTCAATTGTATGCTCCTAATTCAAAAGATGGCTTGATGGAAATCTGTGTAAAATGTTTTGAATTCTTATGATAGGAATCATGTATGAACTGTTCCCTCTGTACTCTCTGCTGGAGCTGGAGAGTAAAGAGATCACAGATAACGCATGATTTATGACGAGAGGGGAAGAAAATGCCACCTCTCAAAAAAAGACAGTGTCTAATTGGTCAGAACTCATCCAGGAGGCTGAACAAACACTTGAGTTTAAAACCTCAGAGTAGATTTACAGACGATCATGGAGTAGCCATGACGGAGTAACCAGACAGACAAGTAACCATGTAGACGAGCAGACAAAAGATCCCAAATCATGATCAGAAGAACATGGGTTAAACAGCTTCATTCAAGCCATCTTATTACTCTCATCTCACTTTTCTTTCTCTTTCTTAGTTTTCTTTTCCGTTGAGTGTTTCGGTTCTAAGTTATGTTTTGCTGCAAAGTTACGGGGTAAACAATTCGACTGCAAAGCCCACTTCCAACTTTCCAGCCATCCGCCAGCACACCAAGTGATTGGCCGCCCCAGACATCTATCCAGGCATGAGGAGACCGCCAGCCAAACAATGAACCTGGGAACCCCCCTTTTACACCAACAAAAGGAATCCCCAAAAGGAACACAAGGACAAGCAAGCAGCCTCCAGACTCTTAGCTGAACTGGTGCTTTGATATCAAATAACCCGCCTACGAAACTATAGAAGGGTTAAATTAATTATTGATGGTTCGTTCAGGTTATGTCTTATAAGTGCATATAGAAACTTGGGATTTCATCATCTCACTCTTAAAACTCATTCTTTCCTCACTATCTTTCTTTCTGCAACTCGTATGAATGTGTATGTGCATGTGTTTGTGTTAGATATTAGTTTTATGTGTTAGAAAGTCTTGTTTGTATTTTAAAGACAAGTGTTCTTGTGTTATGTGCTTATGAATTTAATGTCTTAAACTGTTGATCTAAGTTACCTTGCTAATAAATAGTTTTCACTAGTTTGGATATTTATATCCGCTGTAGAGCTGATAGTTACGGCCCGTTCAAATGAACGCTGGACGAGTCATTTGCTCGGCCGTAATAAGGGACCGTTCGGTATTTATGGAAAGGGCCACCGGAGGAAAATAGGGGAGGGTCATGTCCTTTTATTCTTTGTTGAGGGGAGGGTCACCCAACTTTTGTATTCATCAAAACAGCTACATTTCAAAGTGGCTTGTTTGGTGCACATTTTTTCCATGTAGCTTTATGTAGCTCTCTCGGTCTCGGGCCCCCCATCGCTATCTATGGTCTGACCAGACAAAAATCCAGTTTGGCGCTGTTTGACAGTGCGCGCGCACCTCAGCACGCGCTCAGAAAAAAGTGTATTAGAACAGAACGCCAAAGTAATGTTTACCCGGCAAAGCTTTAAAGCACGAGCAAATAATGAACTTGTTTGCGAATAAGTGCAGTGTCCTGTGAGTGTTACTCTACCGCTGCATTAACATGTGATGAGAATGTACGTTAGGGTGACCACCATCAAACAAACCAAATGTGGGACGATTATAAGTTTGTGTGGGACAATGTGGGACATGTTACAAACACTAAAACATACCCTGAAACTTTAATATAAATGTATATCTAACTTAATAAAAACATTTGTATTCTGCCTTTCAGCTGATAAAAATTCTTTGTTCTTTAGTCCCTTAAAAAAATCTTTATTTTACATGTCATTTAAATTCAACGTCACTGAGCCCAAAGGCTGCAGGCATCATGCAGATAACTATTTTAGAAACAGTTCTGACCATGTCCAACTAAAATCCAACAAAATAAACAATGAACAAATAAAATATAAAACAACATGAAATTAGATAGACAGTCTTATATATTAAGAATAGCCTATATTAAAAGCCAACACCAAAAACTTTCATATTTTTAGAAAGGATGTGAATTAAAACAACCACAGCAGGCAACAGGTTAAACAACAACAGATAAATTCTGTTCAATTAAAATTTTAATTGACCGAATTATCCATTTGTTTTCTGACAGGGAACACATGGAACGAATCACCGCTCCACATTTTGATTGACAGCCGTCACAACCTACTAGTGACCGTGTTTACTCCTTTCCTTACAACCATTGGATAGGATAAAAAACGGCTGTTGTATTTGTACTTATGACGAAGCGCTATTAAATATAGGTGAAAAACTACGCTGCAAAAATAATAAATAAAATGCTTTCTTAAAAAGGCAAAAGAACGCATGCACGTTTTCTTAATAATTAAAAACCAATAGACAGATGAAAATGCGGGACATTTCCTCAATATGCGACGTGCGGGACAAGGGGTGAAAATGCTGTGCAGTACAACGCAAAGCGAGTTTTACTGTATTGGGACTGAGGCGCCAGAACTGCAGCTGATATAATGTGCGCTGTAGCACGATACTATTTTAGTTTCCATTCTTATTGTGTTTCCACAACAATGTTAGTGAGTAAATCTACTGAAATTGCCCCCATAACAGTGGAGTGTGATGTGTTGGACATAGGGCTACCACATTTTTAAATTACTATTAGTATTATTTGAAGTTAACATAATTAAATACGTAGACCTACACCAAAAAAAACTAGTTGAGGATAAATTCTTTAAAATTGGCCAATTCCAGCGTTATGGATGTGACATTTGCTGTCAAAACTTGAAATATAAATTCTCAGAAAATGCATTTAATACTGAAACGCCTGTTTATATATTCATACTCCCTTAAGGCGGGCTTACACGGTGAGATATATATATATTTTTTTTTTGCTGTTTTACGAGCTCGCAGATTATTTTTTTCACTCGGGAGAAATCGCATGGAAATCGGTTGTGCTCGCATGTTGCGGCTCATGTCGTGTGCAAGGAAGATACGAGCCGAGCCGAACCTCTCGACCTCACGATAATTTTTAAACATGTCTAAAAAGTTCGGGAGCTGATGTGTCGATCTATCTGAATTTGACCAACCAGGAGCTGAAGAAATCCACAGAAGAAAGACGAAAATGCCAGCGCCACCGCGAATTTGGACTATTGAAAGGGAAGCCTACTACTTTATTATGATTTTAGTATCATAATGATTAATAAATGCATGCACAATTATCAGTGAACTTGATAAATGTTGCAGATATGTTTTAATATGCACAAACAAATGCCTTTCAACTTGTGTGCAAAATTCAGAATTTAATAAATGTGCAGCAATTTGTACAAATAGAGTCTGTATATGTGTTGTAGCCATAATAAGCGCATTTAGTTTCATATTTATTACAATGTTTTTTTTCTATGTTGATTATGAAAAGTAGCCTATAGCCTACGCAATATATCGGGAGACATGGCCAGACATGATTTTGACCACTTCATTAAGTGTTGTTTTGTAGAAAGCCTTTCTTTAAAGTAAATTTCGTTTTGTATAAATTGTAGGCCTATCTTAATTTTAATAAAATTTTCATCAACCAATTACCTGGATTTAATTAATAAGAAGCAAATATAGCTGGATGGATTTACAAATGCACATCTTGATTGTTGCATGCATGCATGCCAAGCGGCAACATTCTAATCTGAAAAATGAAGCCTACCCGGAAGTGTGAAAAACTGCAATACATCGAAAATCCGCTAGAGGGAGGTCCCAAAAGGGAGCAAATATCCATAGACCGCATGTTAAAATGTCCGTTTTCACAGCATAAATTTACGTTTACATGTTGGTCCCATGGACTTTTATTGTATCTTTGGATAGGTCCCGAGTGCCTGACAACTGTGAGGGGGGTGAATTTTTTTTCTAACTCGGTAGTTTAGATCGTATTTAGATATAAAATGTATGACAAATAAGCGCGTGATTGACAGCTGATAAAGGGCTGCGCCGAGTGGAATTCCTGAAATTTGACGTCTCGGCCATGATCTGACACAACACATCATACCACCTCTGTATCCTTTCTGAACATTTGTATTTGAAATATCGTAAGATTTTTCAAGATGGCACCGCCCATACCCCCCATAAACAGCCTCAAAACCGTTCTTCAGAAAGTCTATGGGTGACGTCACAGACGCTTTGTCCATATTTTTTACAGTCTATGATGCATGCACACATATGTTGAAATAGCGACATAACCACAACAACCATCTAATTGTCCTGGTTTAAGACTGTTAATACACATAACAAAATATTACTTTTATTTTTTTCGTGTTTGCATTTTTAAGGGAAAAAAAATGTTACGGACGTGACAGTTCTCCGTTAGGACATATGACCGCTCTGAAAGTGACTTTAAAACTTTCACAGAGACCTCAACTGGCGCGTGAACTGGACTCTTGTCTAATAAATTAACCGAAACTCAGCGTAATAGGCTGTAGTAGGCTACTTGCCTCACAGACCTGATAAATATATAGAAAGCTTGACATGTCTACTTTTTAACAGAACAATTCAAAACGAAAGAAAACAGACAGACTGCTCTCTGCTTATGTAATCCGAAATGTGCATTTCTCTCTGGTGCTTTCACTACTGCGAAGATCGCGAGTCAGCATCGTCACCTTTATATTTGCAGCTGACACTGACAAAGACTTGTTTATTAATAAACAATTAAAATGTCCCCTTGCTATATTATTCATAATCGTTACTTTTGCTGGTTCTTAGTGGAAGTTTTAAGATTACATTTTACATGAACGCGTCACCACTGCATCAGCACCGAAAACATGATTTTTTTTTTTTTAAATCAAAAATAGTGATACGAACCAAATTGTAGGTTTGGTCTATCATTACATCAAGATGAGAAAGCAGGAGTTTAGTCGTTTATCATGGAATGGCTATCTGAACAACTTTGCCAAGCGCAAACCAGAAAAGTAATCAATAATTTATCGGGGAGGGTCATGCCTTTTTTCACAATCATTTTGGAGGGTCATATAAAAAATTATTGCTGGCGAAGGGAGGGTCAAGTCTTTTTTGACTACAGATCTCAAATCTCCTCCGGTGGCCCCTTAAATAAATAACGAACAGTCCCTAAGTGATTCTTTCGAATTCCCTATAAATTAATCAATAATTCCCTTTGAGCTAAATTGACCTGTTTGACCCTTACAACTATTTTAACTACGTCTTTACCACCTTTCTGGGCCTTGAAAGTTGCAATGACAATGCTGTCAATTGAGGGACAGAAAGCTCCCAGATTTATTAAAAAATATCTTCATTTGTGTTCCGAAGATAAACAAAGGTCTTACAGGTTTGGAACGACAAGAGGGTGAGATATTAATGACAGAATTTTTGGGTGAACTAACCCTTTAATGTTGATCATATATTATACGAGCAAGAATGCAATGTTTCCCAAATATCCACACAATTGCAAATGTGACACTGATTTTATACAATAGTTCAACAAACGAAAAGCTACAGAAAAAAAATATTACAATCTAAAATAATGATTTTCTATTTTAATATACTTTTTAATATCATTTATTTCTGTGATGCAAAGCATATATATATATGGCCCTTTTTTACATTTGACCCCCTGCCCCTGAGGAACACACACACACACACACACACATACACACACAGGCCTCACAAGTTCATTTAGAGTTACTTAAGACTGACATTTTTTAGTACATAAACTGTGTTCACAGGAGGAGGTAAAATTTGTAGACGTGCCTCTAGGGCTTAAAAAAAAAATTTGTTTGGTTCCGGTTTCCGACCGACCCTGTCAATTTATGTGCGACCCAAATTTATTTTATGAGCTTGGGGAAGAAATAATAAAAATTAAATAGCCTAAATACACAAATAAAAAACTGAGGCGAACTATAATTTACGTTTTTGTACAGCACGCGATGCAAGATGCCTGTCCTCCAGCAAAACAAACGAGGCAGCTACATGGTCGTTCACACATCGTTCGTCAAACTGAACTATAATACATATACAAGTATTTTTTTTGTCATTAAGGACACTTTTATTCATATACGCACACATACAAATCAAATGCATGCATTCATAGGCACGCACACACCACATTACAGAGTAACCTCCATCCGCCTCCCAAGTTTCATTAAAAATCATCCCAAATCCCAATACCCTCTTCTGCTGTCTACCACTTATTTCGCCATGTATTTGTTCGTTTATTTTATTATTTTATGCAATCCAAAACGCTCTAACCTGCCGCGCTTCGTATCTCCAGAGCCCGTCTAACTTGTCCGGGACAAATGGATTTTTGAAGGACAAGTAAAAGAGAATTTTACTTGCCCGAACGGACAAGTAGCCTGATTAGAACATCAATAACAAACAAAAAAATAACTAGGGAATCACTAAACCGAGAGAATGATTCTGATTTTATTACATTTATTGTAAGTTGCGATCGATTGTGGATAATAAATGTATTAGCCTGCTGACGGTGAGGTGCGCTGTTGACGCTCGCGCAGCCTCTCGAGGAGAAATCTACACACATGAGCGCAGCACACACACAGGTTAACAACATACTGCCTCTAAAAAATCTAAATGTGGAGTTTCTATATTTTAACATATGTGTTAAGCAGCCTCAATTATTTTTCCTGAATACCATATCACGATTGAAAATGTGACATTGATTTCCTACAACAGTTCAATAAACAGTTAAAATCAAGTCACTTACATTTTAGATGCAATATTGGCTGTTTTTGTTCTGTTGCTGCAGCGAAAATAGTTCCAAACAAAAATCACAGCAGAACCACGGCACAGGAACACTCAACCTGTTTTCATTACTGAATGATTCAGCATTTTGACCGAATCGGTTGAGTCAAAGATTCAATGACCCATTCATTTCATCTGTCTCATTCTTGAATGAATCAGCCGTTTAAACGAATCGTTTGAATTAATGAATCAATGA
Organism: Rhinichthys klamathensis goyatoka; assembly: GCF_029890125.1. Taxonomy (NCBI): domain Eukaryota; kingdom Metazoa; phylum Chordata; class Actinopteri; order Cypriniformes; family Leuciscidae; genus Rhinichthys; species Rhinichthys klamathensis. The sequence continues at coordinate 2,081,738 of NW_026606695.1, read as the reverse complement.
CTCACTCATTAATACGGCCGCCTGCCGCCACCTATTGGCAGTTTAGTGTTATGTTTATAAGTAGCCTAGTATACTTCTTTCCGATGTTTCTTATTTGTACATTTAAATCAATTTCATAACATTATTTTATGCAATTGTAATTTTTCAGTGTAAATTATTTAATTTGATCAGCCCTATCTAGGGTAACAGTATGCTTGATCTTTCATTTTAAATTCCTAAATTTGATCAATAAATTCAATTATTTAGAATAAGACGACACTATAGGGCATTTAATAAGATTGGGGGAGGGGATGCCCTTCAAAGGTGCAGATATTACAATATGCCAATTTAAATATCAAAGCTGATTGAACACTGATGAGAACATTGCTTCAGAATAAATACATTTAAAAATTTTAAAAAATCCGGACAAGCAACTTTTTTACTCTGACAAGTGAATGACAGATTTACTTGTTTGGAGGGCAAGCATATGAAAAGGCTTAAGGTCGAGCCCTGAATAATTTCCCTACCTATCCCTTGCTGCTGCCACTAAAAAAAAAAAAAAAAAAAAAAAAAAAAAAAAAAAAATCCCTACCGACCCATGACCTCAACTGACAACAAACCAGAACCAAACTTTTTTTTTTTTTATGCCTAGTGCTAATTCCTTTGGTTTGACTGCACAAGTTCAATTGTCAATTCTCCTGCTTTGAATGTCACTTGTAAAATTACCATATTATGAGCAACAGGATTCAAGAATTTTAATTGCATTTGATAGATATTTGTAGTACCAGCCCACTTTTTCAAATGAGCACAAAGAATGGGCAGTAAAATCAAAAATGCGTGTGTATCTGTGTGGGGATGGGGGACTGAAAGTAATGTGGATGTATTGGTGCATTACAGTAAATAATGCAGTGTGGAGAAATACAACAGCACTCTGTCTGAAGTGTCTGCTATTTTTCAGCAACTGACAGATTACTTTTTCAGGTCAATGCAAAAAAATGTCTTAACCTAGATCATTGCTGAAACACAATTTACAAAGCACTCAAAGCAATGGCAATGCAATGTATAAAATGCAAGCACAGCACTTTCCTAATTTGCTTTTTCCTTTACAGAGGATGCGAGAGAGAGAGAGAGAGAGAGAGAGAGAGAGAGTTTGCCATCAACATAACATTTGTACTTGTGCTCATAAAGGCGTTTTACTTTGCAGCTCTCTGCAAGTCCATTAAAGCTCTCCATACAGTCTGTCTGCTGATGAAGAGAGGCAGTTTTAGGTCCATGATCATCCCTGCAACACCAGCGGACAATTCAAGCTTATGAAGAGGCCTCATAATCATTTGATGTTCCTCCCCTGATTTAAATATTAATTCTGAAAAAAATGCGTAGGTTTTCCCTTAGGGATGCAACAATACAGTTAGCCCATGTTTCAATACATACCTCGTTTTTTTAACCACAGTTTTCGGTTTGGTTCGGTTCTGATGGTTTGACACATAAGAGTGTTTTTTTTTGTTATTCTATGCTTAGGCAATAGGAACAGTAAGAGGTTAAGCAGAAACAAAAAAAACGATTTATTGCAATACTCCTTTATTTTTCTTAAAATAATAATAATAATTCATTACATTTATATAGCGCTTTCCTCGGCACTCAAAGCGCTTTACATAGAAGGGGGGGATCTCCTCAACCACCACCAATGTGCAGCATCCACCTGGATCATGTATAGATCCAGCCAATCAGTATATATATATATGGGGATGATTAGGAGGCCATGATGGACAGAGGCCACTGGGCAAATTTGGCCAGGATGCCAGGGTTACAGCCCTACTCTTTCGAAAGACATCCTGGGATTTTTTATGACCACAGAGAGTCAGGACCTCGGTTTAACGTCTCATCCGAAGGACGGTGCTCTTTGACAGTATAGTGTCCCCATCACTATACTGGGGCGTTATGACCCTGCTGGCCTCACTAACACCTCTTCCAGCAGCAACCTGGTTTTCACAGTAGGTCTCCCATCCAGGTACTAACCAGGCTCAGCCATGCTTAGCTTCAGTGGGCAACCAGTCTTGGGCTACAGGGTGATATGGCTGCTGACTAAAAGCTAAGAAAAGTCCATTAGTTCCTAGTGTATTGTATAATATAAAATTAACACTGACATTTCACAGCCTCTGGTAGCCCATGTACAAACTGGGGAACACATACATTCCTAAATTTTGAAAATAAACATACATGTGAAGTTGGTAAACATAAATTGACCATTTCAAATAAACGCGTGTAAAACAATGCTTGCACACAGTCATTTTTTTTGTTTACTGTTTTTTAATTCCTTGGCATTATACTCAACGGCAAAACCGAAATGTCCCCACACCACGGATTTGAAAGACGCCGGCGCTTCCTTGTACTATAGCATCACTTCACCGCTGCTCGCCATGTTAAAGTGTGGAATAATGGTTAAGCCATGCACGGTGCGCCCCCTAACTTTAGAACATAGTGATTGAATATTTACCATAGACAGTAAAAGAAATGGACACAGCGACCCAAGACTTCAACGGAAAAAAAAGTGAAGTCAATTAGACTAGTCAATGTGACGTGAGCAACCTGTCTGACAGTTGTACGTCTTCTAGTAGCTGTGCCAAGCGGAATCTGAATCATTCCCTTCCGAATCTTGCAGACCCGGAGATCGTGAGTATTAGCTGTCCAAGAGCTAGCAGCAGGAGCAACTTTACAACTCTCTATAGGCTTCTCCCTTGACTTTATGCCTCCACGTCCCCCCGATTGCTTCTACAACTCTAAAGACAACTGTCTATACGGTAATTTCTGTACTGTGCGACAGAGAGTCGCGTGTTATGACGCAATCGCTAGCCTATTTTTTACAAAAACTGCTTCTACGGGGCCATAACGTAAGATACAGGGTAATGGAGCCTTTTATACATTGTCATGTTTCTTTAGAAATAAACAATGGACAAATGGAGTCTTTAAACGCCTCAGATCTAAAGTTATTCACTGTCAAAGTGACGCCAAAATGAATGGGAGTCAATGGAATGCTAACAGCAGGTGAAAGCTTGTTAGCCAATGGCGGCCCCCGGGGAGACTTCAGTTTCCGGCTGGTGGATTACTCCCTTAATATTTACGTGCGGGGAGGAGTTTCCTCATCTCAACTCGTAGACTTACAGACACACACAAACAGTCAATTCGGAGAGAAATAAAACACACATAAATTATTTAAACGTAAAACCTAAAAAAACATAATTCACAAGCGCGTATTGAACCGTGGATGTCATACCGAACGGTTCAATATTATATTGAGAATTGTGGCATCCCTAGTTTCCATACATATGATATACCCTAACTGAAAATGTTTTTTTTTTTTCATTTTTGAATTAATTATGTTACGTCCCTTTTGGTCTGTATATGTGTTTTATGCTGTTGTGGGAGGTGTTTGTTGTTTCCCAGGAAGAAGACCGGATTGGTTCCTGGAGACTGATTGGTGCCATGCCCTGATCAATCAGCTGACACCAGGACGTGTATAAAAGCTTCCTTCGTCACTCCTTCCATTAGCCTTGTGCTCACTTGCTACATTTTTGTCGCCTGACTTTGTTGCTTAAGACTGTTTGTTCTGGGGTGTGTTTTTTGGAGAAATTGCTTAAGAGAGAAGAGTTTGTTTGTTTCCTGTTTATTGCCATTTGTGACAAAGACTACCGCCTGTTTAACGACTAAGATTTCAGATTACCCCTGCACTGTTTTGTTTGCTCTGTTATATATATATATATATGTATATACTTATGTGTTGGAATTGGGAGGTAGGGAGACCGACGAAATTACAAACTTGTCGTTTTTCATCAGTGAAACAGGTCGATTTAAGTATTATTCAACTTATTGTTTGCCTGGGGTTTTTACTTTGTGTGGGAGGAAACGTAGGTTGCGTGATGAAGTCAAAATTTGAATTGGACCAATTTACGATTGCGCCCACACATGAACAATTTGATAAATCCCGTAAAGACGATTTATTACTGATTGCAGATTTCTTTGATATTTACGTATCTCGTCATGCACTTAAAAGGGAGATAAAGGAGATGTTGCGCATTGATCTTGTTAAACAAGGGATCTTACCGGAAGAAGGAGTGGCTCCGGGTGTTGCTTTTAACCTAGAACTATCTAAAGGTTTGGGTGCTGTGGAGGCGGCGCACAAATCTGGCGAAGTCGATGGCATAGATCCCGTTGTACCTTTACCGGATGAGGAACGGTTGGCAATCCGGTTGAAAGAGTTAGACCTGGAACTAGGTCGGCAACAGTATCAGAGTCAGCTGCTAAAGGTCCGGGCACTTGAGCTTGAGACGTGGCGTGACGTCCGACTGAAAGAGCTGGAGGTCGAATTAAAGACCAGAGTTCAGCGCCCTTCTCCGGAGACAAAGAATGTTATTCTGGGATCCGTAAGGGCCTCATCTGGTGCATCATCTCCTCTATCTCCTCCTCATCCCACGGCATCGCAAACTGCGCCAGTAAGTTCTTCTGACTTTGATATTAGTAGACAAATTTAGCTTGTTCCGTTGTTCAGAGAGAGTGAAGTAGACACGCACTTCACTGTTTTTGAACGCATCGCGACCACATTGCAGTGGCCTAGAAATGTTTGGCCTTTGCTTTTGCAGTGCAAATTGGTAGGAAAAGCACAGGGTGTGTGCTCCGCTCTGACGTTAGAACAAAGTTTGGAATATGATTCGATTAAAGCGGCCGTGTTACGTGCGTATGAGTTGGTTCCGGAGGCTTACCGTCAGAAATTTAGAAGACATGTAAGAAACCCCAGCCAAACGTTTGTTGAGTTCGCTCGCGAGAAGACGGTGCACTGCGAGTAAAATCACGACTTTTGAACAGTTGAAAGAGTTGATGTTGATTGAGGAGTTTAAAAACTGTATATCTGAAAAAATTGTGGTCTATTTGAACGAACAGAAAGTTTCATCTCTAGCTGATACTGCTATCTTTGCGGATGAGTTTGTGCTCACTCACAAAGTTGTTTTTTCGTCATCGCGTTCTTCGCAACGCACCTCAATAGATCAAACCCACGATACCCACGATCGTACTCACGGTTCTAAGCATGCGGTAGTTACTCGAAGGGATGATCCATTGTCCGACACATCTTTGGTAGATCGTGAATGTTTCTACTGTCATGAGAAGGGTCATTTGATCGCTGTTTGTCCAGCATTGCAGCGGAAAAATCTGCAGAAAACTCACAACATATCTAAGAGTGTAGCTTTCATTCGTGTACCGTCTTCTGAGTCCTTAAATTCTGTTGACCTGACATTTGAACCTTTTGTATGTGATGGAGCAGTTGCTTTGTCTAACTCTGATTCTGAGTTTACACCCGTACGCATTTTGAGGGATACTGGGGCTGCGCAGTCGTTTATTTTAGCAAGTACGCTATCATTCTCACCTCAGTCCAGTTGTGGATCGGATGTGTTGGTTCAAGGAATTGAACTGGGAGTACTGAGAGTTCCTTTACATACCATTTATTGCGTTCTGGCATTGTGACCGGTGTAGTTAAGGTCGCTGTACGTTCTCAATTGCCAGTAAAAGGAATTTCTCTCATTCTTGGAAATGATCTTGCTGGATGTAGAGTGCTCTACCAGAGGTTACAAATATAACGTGTGTATCGGGGGAAGATGATGCATTGGCGCAGGAATTTCCCAGTGTATTTCAGTCATGTGTAGTTACTCGAGCTCAAGCGCGAAAATTTGAGAGTCAGGTTGATATTTCCAACTCATTTATGTGTTCAGAGGTGTCAGATATGGCAGCCAATGATGAAAATGGTGGTTCCTCAGATGTGATTGTTGGGCTTAATTTTGATTTTCCTTTTGGCAAGCATCAGCTAATCAGTGCTCAGAAAGCTGATGGAACCCTGTTGAGGTGCAGTTCTTCTGTGGTAGATAAGACTGATTTACTTAAACATGCAACCGCGTATTTTTTAGATGACGGCGTACTCATGCGAATGTGGAAGCCTGAGAAAGTGAAACATGATTGGGGCACCGTATTTCAAGTAGTCGTTCCGCAATCTTTTCGTGGGTACATACTGAAGCTAGCCCATGACCTTGAACTTTCTGGACATCTAGGAGTTAGGAAGACCTATCATAACCTCTCGAAACATTTTTATTGGCCAGGAATAAAATCCTCTGTGTCCCAATATTGTCGTTCGTGTCATGATTGCCAACTTGCAGGGAAGCCTAATCAGGTTATTTCTCCTGCACCTTTAAAGCCAGTTCCAGTGTTAAGTGAACCATTCGAAAAGCTTGTGATAGATTGTGTAGGACCTCTGCCTAAGACTAAGCCAGGACATGTGTATTTGTTGACTATGATGTGTTCTGCTACTAGATTTCCAGAAGCCATCCCACTGCGTTCATTGAAGACCCCCAATATTGTGAAAGCCCTTGTGAAATTTTGCACTACTTTTGGTTTACCAAAGGTTATACAATCTGATCAAGGAACAAATTTCACCTCGCGCATGTTTCGTAAGGTAATGAAGGAATTAAATGTTACCCACGCTGTGTCTAGTGCCTATCATCCTCAGTCCCAGGGTGTCCTCGAAAGGTTTCACCAGACTCTAAAATCCATGATTCGTACTTATTGTTTACAACATCAGAAAGATTGGGATGAGGAGGTACCACTCTTGTTGTTTGCAGTTCGTAACACGGTGCAAGAGTCGTTGGGATTTAGCCCAGCTGAGTTAATCTTTGGACACTCACTGCGTGGACCATTAAAGTTGCTTCAAGAGCATCTCCTCTATGAAACCCACTCATCAAATCCTTCCTCCAATGTGTTAGATTATGTCAGTTCATTTTGTGAACGTCTACATTCTGCATGGAAGCTCACACGTCAGTCTTTAGACTCATCACAGTCCTGAATGAAGGATAAATATGACAAAGTCTGTCAAACGCTTCTTTGAGGTTGGTGATAAAGTGCTTATGTTGTTGCCTATACCGGGTTCCTCGCTGCAAGCTAAATTTACAGGCCCATATGAAATCGAAGAGAAACTAAGTGATACGGACTACGTTGTACGAACCCCTGAGAGACACCGAAAGTCTCGTGTTTGTCACATCAACATGTTGAAATTGTATGTTTCACGTTCAAACTCTGAAAATTCTAGAAATGCTCCGATGACTCCTCCCACTGTTGCTGTTCCTGTGGAAGTAGTTTCGTCCACAGATTCTCCTGATGTAGATGGTCTTAGTTTGGGCAGTGCTGTCATTTCCGGTGCTCGCTTACAAAATTCAGAAGCCCTTACAACTCTATGTTCAAAACTCTCCCATTTACCGGAGTCATCTCGAGATGAGTTGTTACAGTTAGTTGAAAAATTTCTCACTTTTTTCAGACGTGCCAACTGTAACTAATGTGCTAAAGCATGATATTGATGTTTCTGATCATCGCCCAATTAAGCAAAATGCTTATCGCGTAAACCCTACTAAACGTGAAATAATGAAACAAGAAACTGAATACCTTGTGAAGCATGGTTTAGCTCTGCCTAGTTCTAGCCCCTGGTGCTCTCCATGTTTGCTGGTTCCGAAAACTGATGGGTCCTCACGCTTCTGTACAGACTACAGAAAGGTTAACCAGGTCACTATATCAGATTCCTATCCGCTCCCACGGATAGAAGATTGTATTGACAGGATTGGTAAATCTAAGTTTGTAACCAAGTTAGATTTACTCAAGGGGTACTGGCAAGTGCCACTCACGGAGCGTGCATCTGAGATTTCAGCATTTGCTACTCCAGATGCCTTCTTACAGTATAAGGTATTAGCTTTCGGCCTTAAAAATGCTCCAGCAACGTTTCAACGTTTGATGTGTAAAGTACTGTCTAATGTTAAAAATTGTGAGGCATATCTGGACGATGTTGTCTGTTATTCAGAGACCTGGAAGAGTCATTTGAAGGTATTAGAGGAAGTGTTTGTTAGATTTCAAGAAGCTAATCTAACCCTCAATCTTGCTAAATGTGAATTTTGTCATGCTACTATTCAGTACTTAGGAAAGGAAGTAGGCCAGGGCACTGTACGACCAATAGAAGCCAAAGTCAATGCCATAGTCAATTTCCCTATACCACAGTCAAAGGGGGAGCTCCGAGGTTTCCTTGGCATGGCAGGGTACTACAGAAGTTTCTGTAGGAATTTTTCTGATGTAGTGAAACCTCTTACTGATAACCTCCGAAAAGCAATTCCTTTTTTGTGGTCTCCTCAGTGTCAGGTTGCTTTAATTCTTTGAAGAGTTTTTTATGTAGTGCTCCTGTCTTAGCTACTCCTGACTTCACCAAACCATTTAAACTTGAGGTTGATGCAAGCGGAACCGGTGCAGGTTCTGTACTGTTACAAGAAGATGAAAATGGAATTGATCACCCATTGTGTTTTTTTTCTAAGAAGTTTAATCGCCATCAATGTAACTACAGTACCATTGAGAAAGAAACCCTTGCCCTTTTGCTAGCTTTGCAACAGTTCAAAGTTTATATCGGTTCAAGCTCACAACCTGTTGAAGTTTTTACTGATCACAACCCTCTTGTATTTTTGCAAAAATTCTGTAACAAAAATCAAAGACTCATGCGCTGGGCTTTAATTTGTCATGATTTTAACCTACACATCCAGTACAAAAAGGGCACAGACAATGGCACGAGGCCGGTGGCGTGGTTACTAATGAGCGACACCTGCGCGACGCAACGGTCTCGTATCTCTCACGGAGGAGCGAAAGCATAAAAGGAGGAGCGACGACAGTGGAGATCGAGAGAGGAACAGGCCTGATTTTATGTTGTGTTTTATGATGTGTGGCAGCAGTCGACTGTGAGGGACTGCCGTCTTTACTTTTGTTTTTGTATTTGTTTATTTATCATTAAAATTGTTGAACGTTCGCCGGTTCCCGCCTCCTTTCCACAACATCTAACCTCATTACATCTGTACTGTACATACATGTAGGAAGGTATTGGCAAAATTTCACCAGAAGTAAGTCAGTCTTACCAATAGGAACCTTCTGCAAGCTTGGTATTTTATAATGTACATACATTAAGGTAGGTATTGGCAAAATTTCACCTGTAGTTAACCAGTCTTACCAATACAATAAAAGTAATTTTATTTAATACAAATTACATGTTTTAATCACTTGGTGGAATTGGTAGATGTTCCCTTAGGCATCATGTGCCGTGGAAATGCGTTAAATCATTCTCGAGTTTAGATATGCAGCTATAATGCACGTGATTTTTAATTAATATTTCATGTTGATATATAATGCTTACATTCTGTTAAAACTGTAATAAACCTCATGAACAGCCCTACGGTGATCAAAAACTCTCAACAGCCAGGCAGTCAGTTGAATCAGAAAGGGTTTACACTTTATTTCAAATAGATAAAACTCTTGATCACGGATACCAGTAGAGAGACGAATGAGAGAACAGACACACAAAAAGACCCGCAATGCACAAGTCATCTACACACAGTAAGTTTCACGCTTAACACGTCACACAGTGCTTTAAACTCAAAGGGACACCCCAATCCATAGGTACATGGTGAACACAAGTATAGGGCGGAACTCTCTGGTCTCAATTCCCCGACCTCCCTCCCTGGCCCGCTATTCGTTACACACTCACAACAGTTCATTCATACAGGAATAAATTAAAAGCACTTCCCTCCCTCAGGGTGAAGAAGACCCATCCATATAGGGTAGTTAGTGCAGGCAACCTCCGTATTCACAGCCGCTACCAAACTGCACTCCGAGCGGTGTTTACAGCTCAAGTTCCTTCGAGTCCGTTTGATGTTCGCGTCATAGCAGGCTACTTTTCTGAGTCTCAGTGGAATGTGGGGGACAGTCAAGTAATCTTCCGAGGTAATTGGTGACACTCTAATAATTTTCCCCCCTCTAACTATCCTCTCTCGCCTCCAAGGCAGCTAACTACCTAACTATCTTCCTCTCCGGAGGACCTATTGTCCCCGAGAGACAGCCAAGACGCTCTCCACAGGTCACCACCCCAGAGAGTCTCTTGCTTGCCCCACACCTCTCTTTTAAAGTCCCCTTTTTGTGTCCTTCCACAGGTGAATGCCATCACAGCAGTCACGTGATCGCCCAATGACGACACACTACAAAACTAATCATGGTATTGATAACTTTGTAAGACTGCTGACACAGTGGCAAGTAAAATCAATGCCCTGTCCAAATACCCACACTTGCGGTCTTTGCACTTGACCACTTGTCTACATATGTCGTATTTCCTGTAAGTGACACAATGACCATTAATTTTACTTTTCAATTGGTTCAAATTCAAATGGTTATGCTGGTAATATAATTTATAATAAAAAAATATCTTTATAAAATCAGAACAATGCAATAGAAGCATTTCAGTTTTTCCCTTTTCAAAGAACAAGGCTTACAGTTGTAACCAGAGACATTCCCTTTCGAGGGAACTCGCGATGCATCCAAAACGACACTTTGGGGAACGAAAACCTAATGCGCCACACTGACTAGTGCCTGTCCTGGTGTGAAGCTTGTCAGGCACAGCTCAGGACGAGAGGACTTGAGAACCCGGAGTGGAGGGTAATCCAAGGGATCCAAGCTATAATATCTAATGAAGGTGTGCAGGGAGGCCCAACCAGCAGCATCACAGACCTCTTGAAGGGAAACCCTCAATAGCAGGGCTTTGCAGGAAGCCACTACTCTAGTCGAATGGGCTCTTATCAGGAGAGGCGAGGGCAGACTGCGTGCCTCATATGCTGAAGAAATAACCTCCACAATCCACCTGCTTAGAGGTAGGGGAACGCTTCTTAGGGTGACCCAAAACACACTAATAGCTGGTCTGAGTTTCTTCAATCTGAGGACCTCAGGCCTCCAAGGCCTGGACAGGGTATAGTAGGTGTAGTTTTACTACCTATATAATCCTTTCTGATCAGACGACACATGTGATGGAGGATGAAAGGCCTGCAGGATAACAGACATTGTCACATGAGCTGGCACATTACGTCCCTTGAGGGACATAATGGCTAGCAGGAAGGCAATTTTAAGAGAGAGAGAAACTTTTCCGACACCTCGTCAATGGGTTTGAAGGGTGCAAGGGATAACCCCTCAAGAACCACTGCCAGGTCCCACACAGAAACCCTGGCCTGGACGACAGATCTCATCCTCCGAGCACCACGAAGGAAACAAATTATTAGTTGGTGTTTCCCCAGAGGGCCACACTTAAAGGTGTGTTGAAGGCAGCTAGGCCACCACATAGACCTTAAGTAAGGATGCGGAAAGACCATCAGAGAAACGACTTTGGATAAACTCCAGCACTGAAGCCACTGGGCAGTTAACTGGGTCCAACTGGCGTTCTCTGCACCATAAAGTGAACACATTCCACTTTAAAGTCAAAGTTTCCTCATGGATGGAGCTCTAGAGTTTAAGATGGCCTCAACATCCTCCGTTGAGAGATCAGTTCTTAGGAGTTGGTCCCCCTCAGGGGCCAGACCCACAGATTCCACAGCTCTGGCTGAGGGTGGTCTACTGAGCCCTCGGCTTGAGAAAGAAGGTCCCTCCTGATGGGAATATCCCATGGGGCACCTGCTATGAGCGCTATGATGTCTGAGAACCATACTTGAGCAGGCCAGTGCGGGGCTACCAGAAGTAGACTGACCCCGTCCCCCTCGGAGAAACCCCCCTGGTCCTGAGCCACCACTGGAGGGTTCTCATGTGCAGCAGGCCAAAAGGTATTATGTTGGACTGGTCTAGCTTGATGTTGGTGACTGTAGTCAAGATAGCCTCTATTCGAGCAGAAGACAGACGTGCCCACATCGTAGTAGAGTCCCACACTACCCTCAGGAACATAGTTCTCTGCTGGGGAGACAGTGTACTTTTCTTGACATTGAGCCTCAACTGCAAGCACCTTAGACGGTGAAGAACGACATCTTGATGCCGAACCGCCATCTCCTCCAACTGACCTAGGATGAGCCAGTCGTCAATATAATTGATTATTTGAATGCCCTGAAGCCTCATTGGAGCTAGAGCAGCATCCATACACTTTGAGAAGGTGCAATGGGATAACGCTAGGTTGAATGGAAGAACCTGGTATTTGGTACACTTTTCCCCCAAAAGCGAACCTCAGGAACTTTCTGCATTGAGGAAGGATTGATATGTGGAAGTACATGTCCTTGAGATCTATTGTGACAAACCAGTCCTCGGATCTGATTTGACTCACAATGATAGGGATAGTTAGCATCTTGAACCTGAATCTCCACAGAGAACGATTGAGATCTGAGATCTATGATGGGACGCAACCCAACATCCTTTTTGGGCACTATGAAGTACCAGCTGTAGAATCCGGCCTCCCTCTCACGAAGAGAAACACACTATGTGGCCTCCTTCGCTAAAAGGAACTGAAACTCTTGCTCCATCACTCGATCCTGGTCGGGGTTGACAATTATACTGTAGACCACCCCACTAAATTTCAGAGGACAATACTCAAATTGAACTCTGTACCCCTTTTCCACTGTACGCAGGACCCACTGAGATATATCGAGAAGACTCCTCCCCTTCCAAGCTTCTACATATTCTACTAGGGGGATCAGTCTCTCGAGACTGACCTCGGGTTTCGGTGCCCTGAAGCGGCTGGCCGGCAGGTAATTTTCTACAGGCCTCATCTGAGGAAGCGATCCCGACAGGGTCGCAACGATTCCAGGCGGACACTGCGATTTGCATTCGCTGGAAACCGATGCGTCCTGAAGGGAACAGTGTGGCACGAAGCAAACATCCAATATCCTGAGGTCTCAGCGGAGGAGCAAGATGTTTCCTGAAGCCTACCTCGCCTGAATGACAGTCCACAGATCTGCCTTCGGCTTTGGTTGAGAGTGCTGCTTTGACCCCCAGGCTTTTTGAGGGGGGGGGGGGGGGAGGGTGTGGTGTGAGGTGTGAGGAGGTGTGGTGTGAGGTCCTGCTGCAGGTGTGAGGAGCTGCTGCTGATGGGTGGGGATGCTCCCTGGCAGCAGCCCCACAAGATCTGGAATGACAGAGGGGATGAACTGTTTGAATATGGCTGACTTTCACTTCGCTTCCTGAAACATCTCGACTACTGTATTTACGGCATCGCCAAAGAGGCCATAATGCGAATTCTGGGCATCAAGGAAGAAAAGCCCTGTCCTTCTCCCCGATGCCTGACAAGTTCAGCTACAATTCCTCTCCGTAGCCACTAATGCTGCCATGGAGCAGCCGTTGGCATGGGCTGTCTCCTTAGTGGCCTGGAGAGACAAGTCTGCCGCCAGCATTCCCTGCAGGAAGCGCTCATCAAGTTTACTTTTCTTTTGCGCTTCCTGCTTTTCTGTTGGACAATCGATATTTAATTTTGCCACTGCTCTAGTCACAACCTCCAGCAGCTCCTCAAAAGCAGAGGAATGAGGTGGCTAGTCCTCTAATTCTCCTGCCTCGATGCTTAGAACATATAACTTCTCAGAGCCAGATAATTCTAGCATCGGGTTCTCATCCCAGGCGAAAGAGGCCACAGAGCGGGCTTCCGATCCCTGAATGGGAACAAGTGAGCTAGCTGCTGAGAGCTGAGAAAGGGCCGAGGCTTTCTCAAGCTCGTCAGCCAGCTCCATTTGCAATCCCCATGATTGTAAATGCTGTGTCCACCGTCTCGAGCCACAGGGAGCGTAAGCCTGGCCTGTCTCATCGAACAAGGCCAGAAGGGAGCGGAGCATTCTGAGCGGCAGTAGCTCACAGTTCGCACAGACAGCACCCTCGAGAGCTGCCCATGCATGTTCTGCTCCGAGGCACATAACACAAAGCGAGTGTGTTTCTCCCTCCGTGATGTATCTTGGACAGGGAGATGCACACTGCCTATATTGCCTCTCACTCGACATACTTTCACTCTTTTTAAAAGGAACGCTTTTCATAGTATAGACAAACAACCCCAAATAAGACTGACAAGTCACACAGAACGGTTGCTGAAGAGTAGAAGCTAACACTGTTGTATGCCGGCATCATCACGCAAAAACCAATCGAGATTGGACTAGTTCCACACGTGCTTCAGACGCTATCACACTGGAGACGTTCCCCAAAGTATCGTCTTTGATGCAGCGTAAGTTCCCTCGAAAGGGAACCAATTTTATGTAAATTAAAAGGGTACATCATTTGAGACATACAGTATACTATTTATTAGGGGTGGGAATCTTTTACCATCTCACGATTCAATTCGATTCCGATTCTTGAGGCCACGATTCGATTCAAAATCGATTTTCGATTCAAAAAGATTTTCGATTCAAAACGATTCGATTTTATCCATAATGATTTCTAATCGGGTTTCTGATCATGATCTACTCTCATCTGCTTTGCTATACAGAATGACAGAATGACGCAGTGTTTCCTCTAGGATTTTTTCCAGCCGTGGTGGCAGACCCATTTTGCCCAAGGGGGTAATCCATCAGCCGGAAGTTGAAGCCTCGCGGGAGCCGCCATTGTAGCAGACCATCACCTGCTGTTAGCATCCCATTGACTCCCATTCATTTTGGCGTCACTTTGACAGCGAATAAATGTTCCATTACTTTGTATCTTACGTTATAGCCCCGTAGAAGCCGTTTTTTTAAAAAATAGGCTAAAGATTGCGTCATAACCACGGGACTTTCTGTCGCACAATAGAGACATTACCGTATAGACAGGAGGAGAAGCTCGCAGGCAATCTTTAACTGTCTATGAGGCAATCAGGAGGACATGGAGGCACAAAGTCAAGGTAGAAGCCCATACATAGAGAGTCTATAAAAGCAATGGGACAAAATATTTCAACAACGTTTTTGAGGAATTAGGTGATTCAGATTTGTCTTGGCACAGCTACTATAAGATTTTCAACTGCCAGACTGTCGTCACGCTCAGTTTGAGCCTGCGCAGTCGCTCAGACATCAGACAGGAAGTGCAATAATCGGGCTTCAAGTCTTCTCCGTTGAAATCAATGGGGTCGCTCTGTCCATTTCTTTTACTGTCTATGATTTTGCCAGGGGAAGGGGGCGTGGCCCATGAGTGATATTCCCATTGGCCACGCCCCCCTTATCCCAGGTGTTTAAACCTCCCCTAAGCATTATAACATGAAAGGCTTGAATAAGAGCGGCAAAGCGATTTTGCGCATCCCGTGCGCAGAGTGATGCACTTGAAGCAACGCGAAGCCACAGCGCTCAGCGCTCCGGATTGAAAAGTTCAAAGCACAAAGCGAATAGATTTTATCTATCTATCTATGCTTAATGTATTATATCTATGCAACAGTTTATTGAGCCTTTTCTTTTAACAGTTTTAAATTTCAGTTACAGTGCGCATGAAGAACAATTAATAGCGCTCTCTACTCCAGTGTTGTAATCTAACAGACACCCGGGAGAAAGGAATATGATTTAGAAAGCGCTATAACGAGACGCGCTTTGAATGCTGAATGGAGAATGACTGAGGAGAGATGAGTTTCCATTAACTTTAACTTAACGACTTAAATATTCATTTTTACCTCACATTTTGCTATTAAATGACTTTAGAAGTCTTGGAATAGGCTATAGTGCGAACACTTTTGGTGCTTTACAATGTTTTGTATGCCTTTAGCTTAACAATAACACAATAGTATAATGCACAATATCGGACCTCACTGAGAAGCTGCAGCCGTGGCGGGATGATTTTAGGTGTGGCGGCCCGCCACGGCAGAATGAATGTAGAAGCATCATATTTAGAAGCATCAGAAGCTTCATAGAAGCATCCATATTTGCTTCCTCTTTGTTTTAGTGATTTGCCGCTCACGTTCAAAAACCGGCTGCGAACAGCCAGCTGATTTTATTTATTTATTAAATCGATTCTTGGACATTTCAGATCGATTCTGAATCGTTGCAAATGAGAATCTAGATTCTTCTGTGAATCGATTTTTTGGCACACCCCTACTATTTATATCCTACGGTGAAATCGAAGTGGAAAATATAACTTTGGACATTAGAACCTTTTTTTATCTGATGAGTGAGAAGCAGTACAAGCTATAAAGTCTCACCTTTTTAAATTTGGCAAATCTACAAACATACAGATATATGACATTACCAAACACATGAAGCATTTACGGAAAGCTTTTCTAATATGTTCATACAGCTTTGTATGTACTTAGTACCAGTGTTGGGCAAGTTACTTTTAAAAAGTAATTAGTTACAGTTACTAGTTACTTCTTCCAAAAAGTAACTAAATTAGTAACTCAGTTACAAATTTTAAAAGTAACTAGTTACTTAAGAAAGTAACTATTGCGTTACTTTCAAGTAAAATTAAATTTTAAATGCTCAAATGTGACCCCACCTCTACCCCTATTTAACGGATTTTAACACATGTGCATGTTCAATTATTTATGATAAATCTGAATTTTATAATGAAATGGACACTTAATACAATACATTATTAACAGAAACATGAAACATTGTACACACATCTAAAAAAAAATGTTGCCGGTGGACAAAGTGAGACTAGCCTCCAATCAAATGCCAGTATGTAGATATTATGTTTATATAGTGGATCAATGCAAATAACACAATAGATGTTTTGGAACTTTTGATATTTATTGCCCCTCAACAGGCCACAACTGGGCAAAATTAAATTAAGCTTGTTAAGCTGTGGAGTTATATGTTCTCATTAACTATATTATTTTATGTTTCTTACTGTTATTTTGTTTTTACTTTATGCTATTGACGGTTGTATACTAAAAATGTGCAAGAGTTCATTGTGCGCATGTGTGAACAAATGGGGACTTTTATTTTGACTCAGCTTGTGTTCTTTCCTTGAGATGAATGTCGTGCTGCTGCTCCCTCGTGCACTGATGTTATGCCAGCGCATTGAGATGAAAACTAACAAATAAATAACACTGAGAAATTGTATCTGGATTGTTCTTTAGTGGATGGATGATCGCAACATATTGTGCATGGACATGACGGACGGAAATGAAAACTTAACATAAGCAATATACCATTTAGAGAAGGCTACTTTTGGATTATTTGGGCTCGTCGGCATACCTGTCTCTCGTTGACTGACTGGCTTGTGTAGTTCGTTGTGTGTCCTGTCCTGTCCGACTATGCGTTATGATGGGTCGTTCGCAATTCATGAGCGTTAGCTGTTAGTGATGATGGGTCGTTCGCGAATGAGCGTTAGTGATGATGGATCGACTCGTTCGCGATTCGCGAATGAGCCGACTCTTTTAGGTGAACGTCGGTAGCTGGCTCGCATATCTGAAGAGCCGACTCTTACAAATTTAGCCTATAGAAATTAAATAATTATGTAATAAAAATTGAAATATTATAGTCAAAGTAATTTAAAGAGCCGTTTGTGAGCCAAAAGAGCCGGCTCTTTTCAGTGAGCTGAGTCAAAAGAGCCGAATGCCCATCACTACTATGCGTGCTTTAGAACACCCGCCCAACTCTACCTCTGATTGGCTTACAATGACATTTTACTCTACCTCAGCCAATCGTCAGCATGTATGCGCTTGTCTCATGCTCTGCCCACTAACCAAGGAAGAACAATAAAAAAAGTATTTGCCTCTCGCTCGGAGATCTAGTTGGTCTGATGAAAAAAAAACAGCTTCATCAGTTATAGTAACGCGCCGCATTTTTTGGCAGTAACGGCGTTATTAAGATGAGAAGAGTAATCAATTAGATTACTCGTTACTGGAAAAAGTAATGCCGTTAGTAACGGCGTTATTTATAACGCCGTTATTCCCATCACTGCTTAGTACTGTCCGACTGCACCCTGAGCTCTGGTTCCATCTTATCACTTCAAAGGCATTTACTAGAGATGGCTTAATGTCAAGTCTGCGATGTCAGATCAAATACGGTTAATGACATTTGGATGTTATGGAGTGAAGCACTTAGTTGATGCATGAAGAATCTGATAAACATTTGTACATGTGTAGCCGTTCAAACGTTATGTCAGGGAATAAGACACAGCCATAACATCTAAAGGAAAGGGTTCTTTAATTCCTGACTGAGACTCAAAAGAGACACAGCGTTAATGCAGATTTTTTGTTCAGGCGAAAAGCAGTTTTATAAAAAACTTTCCAATAAGTGGAATTGGCAAAACAAAATTAACTGTCAAACTGACTCTAATGAGTGCAGAAAACAAAGTCTTACAAAACAAAATGGCTAGAAAAGGTGGGTTTTTACATTGATAATCTCAAAAACAAATAAAATGGGTGCCGAAAACAACGGTAGTGGCCTGTATGTGCCTAATGAAAGAAATAAAACAGCATAAATGAGAAATCTGCACATTTCACCACATGAATACATTACAATCCACAGTTTGAACCCTTCTGTTCAAATCAAACAGTAAATACACTCAAGAAAATAGTATACATTTGAACAAAGGTACAAATATTCTTCATTACTTATACATGAACACTTTAGGAGAAGAAAATGATCAAAACTCACTCTTATTGAGACTTTGAAGCACACAGAAAAAGCTCATGTAGTAGCTGGAGCATGTGCAATATCACGTGTGGCTGTTCTCCCCTCTAACACAGCATAAAGAACAATAATTACTCAATGTTCCATTAATATATGAAATAAACAGTGTTATTTAACATTTCAACAATTTTTTATAACATATTACAGATTAACTCACGCTCAATCTTCCTCTACGTCTCTGAATTCCCTTCCCCCACGGAAAATCACTCACGTGCAGGAACACCACACTCGTATAAGCAACTAAATCAACCATACACTCGACACTACCACACGACTGTTATCGCCACAGATTCACAAGTCAATATTAAACTGGAAATGTTCTTTCTTTAACAGTTTAATCGACTATTTCTCCCTCTGTGTGACTCCGTCTCAAACTGCGCTCTCTTTCAGTCTGACGCGCTCTCTCTCACCTGCGCATGCACACACTCTTAAAGGGGACAGCGCGCAAAGCTGAGTGAAAGGAAACATAAGGGCAAATCACCAGGGAAATTAATCAAATACCAGGCTATTCCTGCCCTGGTTACACATGTGTGTGCGCGCACACGTGTGAGAGACTATGAGGCTTGATGGTGAAGTGTGCACAAAAAAGTCTGAGAGAAAATAAATCCTTGTCCCTCCTCGCTTCTCCCTCTTCACTCACTTTGTAGTTGAGAGCACCTTTGCAGCCCAGACACTAGATACTCAAGTGGTCTTATGAACCTCAAAGAGAAGGATAGACGTAACAAGGATTTCATGAGAGTGAGTGATCCAGAGAGAAAAAAAAAAAATAGAAAGAGCTCAAGGTGAATGGCTTGAGAATGCACATGTTGAGTGGCTTAGGCAAAAAGAGAGAAAGAGAGACCAATGGGGAGGGTTAAGAGAGAGAGATCAGCAAAAATATAATAGTGTTGCAGAAGAATGATACATTTCAGGCTTTAGTGGGTGCCTGACAGGAGAGATAGAGATAAAGAGAGAGAGGGATTGGATAAAGTATGTCACTAGCCGTAGGCCGGGTGAAAAGGTGTCAGTCTCTCAAGTTGGACATGTTACTGGGAGTCTGGACATGAATCTTCCAGCTTAGGATAGACCTAACTGACAAGACAAGCATATATATACTAACATTAGCATGATGCTCACACACACACACACACACACACACACACACACACACACACACACACACACACACTGTTGGGTTTCCATGTTTAATGGGAACATTCCATAGACAATGACTTTTATTATGTACAAACTGTATATCCTACACTCTAAAAGAATTTGTGACCCGATCTGGCGAAATGAGTCGGAAGTCGCAACGTTCTATTTTAAGATATGGGCCGATTATGTGGAAAAACAATTAAATAATATAATTTTTTTTTGTGCTAATTTCAAAGAACAGACATTCAAAAATATTTCGCTGGAAATGAACATTGCTTTTCTCAACTCCTCGCGTCACCTCTGAGCATTTCCCGGGTATCCCCTGAAACGTCACTATCTCTGCTCTTTAAATGGTGTTACACGTTGTATAGAACCAATCAAAAAGCTTAGAAATGTACACCAACGCTGATCATTTGTCGATGGGAAGCCGTTTCGACTGACCGGCACGCGATTGGTCCAGCCACCCTCCTGTCAGACTCGCAGCGAGCGCTCTGTGTAATAAACAAGCTAGCAGATCTCCTCAGAAAGATTAAATATTATTAATTTGAGAAATGTCGCTGTCAAAAGCGAGCAAAGTTGCCAAAGCGTCATCCAGCCCCCTGGCCATTGCACACTGAGTCCGGGTTTTTTTCGTATGCGTTTTTTCGTATTGATTCGGTGGCTCCGAATTGTCAAAACACCATTCAAACTGCTTGCTACGGATGCGAAAAACTTACGATTGTTTTTATATAACGGATGAAAGTGTCGTAGTGTGCAAGCGTGATTGACATAACGTGATTGACAAATGTGAATGAGTGTAGCTATTTATCTGCAAGGAGAATTCATTAATGTGTTTGATTAACCCAATATTTGTTGGTATCTCCGTTATAAATTTGTTACGCTGTTATTGTCAACTAGCCTACACTAAGATATAAATTGCATAGACTAGCATTATTTGATCTGTTTCCTTGTCTCTCTGCCTCTCACTTTCTCTCTCACTCTCTCACACACACACACACACACACACACACACATACACACACACACACACACACACACACACACACTCTCTCAAGCAATGTAGCACCTCTGTTCAATCTTTCTGATTTTAGTAAATTTTTGTAAAAGGTAGGCCTACTGTTAAATTATTTATTCAAATAAAAACTTTAAAATAATTTGAGCTTCAGCCTGGTTTAATAGCATTTATATGTTAATGTCTTTGGTCAAATTAAGCTGTAAAATAAATAGTTTATCCCTTTAAATGTAATGGATTTTGAAAGATATCAACAAAAAACGGGCAAAAAACTTTAAAAGCGATTTTCTCAGGTTTTCAATTGGAAAAAGAGGGCAGACGACCATAATTCAAATGTGTATATCTTTACAACCATTCAAGGTATGACTTTGACTAGGATATCAATTGAAAGCTTAAGGTCTCCTCTTTCCATTAATACCAAAATCTCAATTTTTTAATTTGGGTCACTGTGACTCATTTTGCTGGATCAGGTCACATTTATTATTTGACTAATCAATTATTTATTTTTATACCACGGCCTGTTTAAATACTCGATTCTGATTGGCTGGAAGGTGTGCAGTAAAACCGTTTAATACAGGTAGTTCCAGTCAGTTTGATTACAGTTCGAAATTAATCCGCTACTATAAACATTGGTAACCATAGTAACGTACTCGGTTACTAACGTAACCTCGGTTCTCTCTAGAGAGGGAACGAGTACTGCGTAATAGCTTACGCTAGGGGAAAAACTCTTTTCCGCGAGATATTGAAGCCAAAAATTATCCTTAATTTTTTATTAATGTAAAACGCTTTGCAGCAGCAAGCAGACATAGGCGAAACAGCTCGCGCGCCTATTGGTTGCTCTGCAGCAAATGCAGCAGCCTATCGAGAGAGACTCTGCGTGACGTAATGACCAATGGGGGCAATTCGCGCCCATATCGTCACGTCCCGCCAGAAGGGGCGTGGTCTCACCCTATAAATATGCTCGTTAGGCTGATACAAGCTGGTTTTTATCACTGAAGCGAACCAGAGCGTATTCCAAGCACGGCAAGATACGCAGTACTCGTTCCCTCTCTAGAGAGAACCGAGGTTACGTTAGTAACCGAGTACGTTCTCTTACGAGAGTATCTCTCGTACTGCGTAATAGCTTACGCTAGGGGAACACAATGCAACACGCCGTGCGTACAGGGATCCAACACCAAAGTCCCGGGGGCCGAAGCCCAGGGCTCATGTAGTGCATAATCACCATAAACTCACATAGAGTGTAGGAAGAGAGGCTGGAAGCGTCATTCCCTATAAAAAAGCACCCAGCGGGGCTATCATATGACAATAAAACGCGCAGCCAGGGTGAAAGCATTCAGCCTGATCTGGGTGGCCATACGTGTGTCAACACTCATGGGGCTGCAGTAAACTCAGCATCTGGGCCGCACAGCGGGGCAGATAGCACTGAATTTTAGACCGCCAAAAGCTTAGCATGTAAGGCGGGTACCTCCAGGTTATAGTATTTTATAAATGTAGACGGCGAGGCCCAGCCCGCGGCCGTACAGATATCTTGCAGGGAAACCCCGCTCGACCATGCCCACGAAGAGGCCACGCCTCTCGTGGAGTGCGCCCTGACACCCAAGGGGCACTGTAGGCCCTTCGCAGAGTAAGCGAGCGCAATGGCATCCACTATCCATCTGGATAGGCTCTGTTTTGAGGCGGCGAGTCCCTTGGAACGCCCGCCAAACAAAACAAAAAGCTGCTCCGTCTGTCTGAAAACAGAAGAGTGTGACACATAAGCTCTCAATGCCCTGACGGGGCAAAGGAGACTCGCATCCTCCTCCTCACTGAGAACCGGAAGGGCGGACAGGGAAATTACCTGGGCCCTGAACGGTGTATTGAGGGATTTCGGGACATACCCGTGCTTTGGTTTGAGAATGACCTTCGAGTCATTAGGCCCAAACTCCATACACGACGCGCTTAGTGAAAGCGCCTGTAAGTCCCCTATGCGCTATACTGAAGCGAGAGCCATGAGAAACACTGTTTTGAACGACAGGTGTTTCATGTCCACCAGCTGGATTGGCTCGAACGGGGCGCCTTTCATGGCCTCCAGGACCGTGGAAAGGTCCCACGTCGGGACTGAAGGGGGCCTGGGAGGGTTCAGCCTCCGAGCTCCCCTAAGGAAACGCACGACTAAGTCGTTTTTCCCCAGCGACTGGCCAGACACCGGTTTTGCAAGCGTTGCTATGGCCGCCACATATACTTTGAGCGTGGATGGGGTCCTGCCCTTATCCAGTAGCTCTTGAAGGAAGGAAAGCACTTCCGAAACCCCGCATTCCACAGGTGAAAAGCTCTGGGCTTGACACCATGCAGAGAAAACAGACCATTTTGAGGAGTAGAGCCGCCTGGTAGACGGAGCTCTAGCCTGCGCGATCATGTTTAACACCCCTTCTGGGAGGCTAGCGGGTACCCGTTGATGGCCCATGCGTGCAGGGACCACAACTCCGGGCGAGGGTGCCAAATCGAGCCGTCCGCCTGAGAGAGGAGGTCTCTCCTCTATGGTACAGGCCATGGGGCAGTGCTGGTCAGCTGCATCAGGGCAGGGAACCACGTCTGGTTTGTCCAGAGCGGAGCTACGAGCAGCACTGGGCATCCGTTCTCCCTGATTCGTTCCAACACCTGAGGCAGGAGCGAGACAGGAGGAAAAGCATATAGGGGGCAGCGGGGCCAAACATGAGCCAGCGCGTCCTTGCTTTTCGAGAAAAACTCCGGGCAATGAGCGTTTTCGTGGGACGCGAATAGGTCCACCTGTGCTCTGCCGAACGTTTTCCACAGCAGCTGGACCGTCTGCGGGTGCAGCGACCATTCCCCTGCTGGAACATTGTTCCTGGACAGTCTGTATGGTCCCACATTCAGGTGACCAGGCACGTGCGCTGCTCTCAGTGAGAGCAGGTTGTGCTGAGCCCAGACCAGGAGGCGTTCCGTCAGCCTGTGAAGGTTTCGTGACCTGACGCCGCCCTGGCGATTTATGTATGCCACCACTGACATGTTGTCCGACCGGACCAAGACGTGGTGGCCTGTTACCTGGGGACAAAAACGCCGTAGCGCTTTGTCGACTGCTATCATCTCCAAGCAGTTTATGTGAAGGAGCTTTTCCCGTTCTGACCACAGGCCAGCTAGCGGTCTGCCCTCGAGCAGCGCTCCCCACCCCGAGGTGGAGGCGTCCGTAGACACCACCTCCACACTCGAAGCGGTCCCCAGACTCACACCTGACTGATACCAGTCGGTTATTTTCCAGGGTTCCAGAGCTGAAACACACTGAAGGTCGACCCTGAGGCGAAACAGACCCGCTGCCCATGCCCTGGGTGGAACCCGCGCTTTCAGCCACATCTGCAGTGGGCGCATGCGGAGCAAGCCCAACTGGAGTACAGAGGCTGCTGAGGCCATCAGCCCCAGCATTTTCTGAAACCTTTTGAGCGGAACTATCGCGCCGTGGCGGAAGGATTTCGCGCCGCGCTGAATATTTAGCCCGCGCTCTGGTGACAGGCGTGCTGTCATGGACAGCGAGTCCAACACGGTTCCCAGAAAGGAAATTTTCTGACTGGGAGACAGTGAGCTCTTCGCCCAATTGACTGTGAGGCCCAGCTCCTCGAGGTGCTCGAGTAATGCGGCCCTGTGTTCTATGAGCTCCGATCGTGATCGAGCTAGAATCAGCCAATCGTCCAAGTAGTTCAGGACTCGCATGCCCTGAAGTCTCAGGGGTGCGAGCGCCGCGTCCATGCACTTCGTGAATGTACGAGGTGCTAGGGACAGGCCGAACGGCAGGACTGTGTATTGATATGCCTGGCCCTCGAAAGCGAATCTCAAGAATCGCCTGTGATGGGACGCTATTTGTATTTGGAAATAGGCGTCTTTCAGATCTATTGACATAAACCAGTCCCCGTGGCGCACTTGCGCGAAAATTTTCCTGGCCGTAAGCATTCTGAACTGGCGCTTCACAAGCGCTCTGTTCAGCTGTCGCAGATCTAAAATGGGTCTGAGACCTCCATCTTTTTTCGGTACCAGAAAATATCTGCTGTGTAGGCCCCCTTTGCTCTGAGCTTGAGATAAAGGTTCTATAGCACCTTTGCTCAGTAGTTTCGCTATCTGGGCTCGAAGTAGATGAGATACTTCGTTTTCCACCGTCGTCTCGACGCGCGCCGTATAACGGCGGGGACGTCGAGCGAACTGTAGCGAATAGCCTCTTTTTATAGTGTTCAGCACCCATTCTGATACCCCAGGAAGCTGTGCCCACACTTTCGCGTGAATAGCTAGGGGTAGAATGAGATCTGGGCTCTGGCCGAGACATAGTGACGGCAAGAGAGCTCCGGCGTGCTGTAACGCAGACACTGTGTTTACAGTGTGTGAGGCGGGGGGCGCGCCGATCGCGGCGGGCAGCCTGGCCGCGCTCAAAACCCTTATAGCAGTTTGCTGAGGGAGAGAGAGCGGGGCGAGCCCCGTGGGGCTTAACATGTCTGTGAGTGAATGTGGGCGCAGGACAGCGGGCACATTTACTGCACTGAAAAACACCGTCGGCCTGAGCTGACTGAATGCGTGTTGGTTTCGTTTTCACAGAACCCGTGGGACATGTGGTGTGTAGTGTTTGTGGGCACTGAGACGTAGGCACATTCACTACATTTAGTGCACAATCGACATGAGGCGATTTTGTTTGTGCGAGCCCTGCATTTTTGCGGGCTGTGTTTGTGTGTAGAAATGAGCCCTGGGTTGTGGGCATTTTCAATACACTCATAACACCATCGGCTGTGGCCGGAATACCAGAAAATACACCATTTATGTGATTTATCTGGGTCGCCGTGGGAACAGCATTTGTGTGCAGGCAAGCGGGCATGGTACTGGCTTGCTTACTGCAAAATACACTGGAACAGTCACATTTTCTGGAACTGAACGAGCGAAAATTTCAGTGGAAGTCTGGCCACGGCGAGACTGAAACACCGTCGATTTCCTAGGAGGCTAGGAAGACTTGTGTTGGTTTCGTTTTACAGAAACCGTGGTAGTGTTTGTGGGCACTGGGTTGTGGGCACATTCACTACATTTAATGCACAATTGACATGCGTCGATTTCATTTGTGCGAGCCCTGTACCGTGGCGGGCTGTGTTTGTGTGTAGAAATGAACACTGGGCTGTGAGCATTTTATTACACTTATAACACCATCGGCTGTGGCCGGAAAACCAGAAATACAATGATCACATGATTTTTCTAGGTCGCCGTGGAAACGGCCTTTATGTGCAGGCAAGCGGGCCGTGGTACCAGCTTGTTTACTGCAAAATACACTGGAACAGTCGCATTTTCTGGAACTGAACGAGCGAAAAGTTTTTGGTGGAAGTCTGGCCGCGGCGAGACTAAATTTTTATCTGCTGCGAGAGCCGAGATCGAACACGGGTCTCTCGCGTGAAAGCTTAGGGTTCTGCCACTGGGCCACAGGGAGAACTACACTAGCTCAAGCAGATAAGAGAGTGTCATCACAGTTTTGTGTGTGTCGGCGTTTGTATGCATGTGTGCGTGTCATACAACAGGCTCATTGCTGCAATAATGACATTTTCAGCCGCTCAAACTAGGAGCTGAGAAATGTTTAAGAAATGGAGATTAGTCCGGCCTCGGCGGGGACTAAAAAACACTCTTTTCTCATTTGCCGGTGACGCACGCCCATTGGGGGGCGGGGTAGATTTCTTATAACGTAAAGAAAGCTAGCCGCGGTTTTAGGGCTCGCGGTCTTGATGCTGGCCCGTTTCCTTGACGACTCGCGGACAGAAGGCGGAGGTCCACAGAGCTCGCCTGTTGCGCGGGCGCCTCCCAATCGAGGCTGATGCTTTCCACGGCCTGAGAGAGCAGACGCATCAGCTCAGTCTCAATGCCGGCTCTCTTACCAGTGGGCTGGCGGGAAACGCTACCGGAGGGGAGATCTACGGAGCTCGCCCAATCCTCACTATCGGATGCCAGAAGAGAACACGCCTCGGTGGGTTCGTCAAACTCGTGGATGGACGCGGCGGCAGGCGGCGGCCGTTGTCCGTCAGTGAGCGACTCGAGCGAAGCCGGCGAAGCTGGCGGGCGAACCGGCGAGCTTTGACGGGCTGGAGAAAGCTCGGGAGCGCGCTGGGCGCGGCGCTTCTTGCAGCGCGGCACCACGGCGGGCTGCGGTGAAGGCTCGGAGAATGATGCCAGGCGAGTCCTCAGAGTCACCATGGGCAAAAGCTCGCAATGAGGGCATCCGCCGTCAGCGAGCGCGAGAGCCGCGTGATCCTCACCCAGGCAGGAAACACAGATGACGTGCCGGTCTCCATCGCTGAGCGGGGCGCGGCACGAGCCACAGGAAGGCATCTTTAAAAAGACGCAGCTCTTTTTGTGAGAGAAGTGTGAGTCGCGTCAAGTAAGCGAGCAAACACTCTCAACAGAGTAAATACACACAGAGTATGAAAGGATATAGAACGCCGGAAAGCGCAGCAGGTACGGCAGTTGAAGGCGGCGAGGCCAGCGACTCCAGAGCTCGTCCCGCTGAAAGGCTTGCTTCGACGGCGCGGCTTCTCACTCCGGATCCAGCGATGCGTGTGCTTCGCTGAAGAGGTAAAAATCAGCTTGTATCAGCCTAACGAGCATATTTATAGGGTGAGACCACGCCCCTTCTGGCGGGACGTGACGATATGGGCGCGAATTGCCCCCATTGGTCATTACGTCACGCAGAGTCTCTCTCGATAGGCTGCTGCATTTGCTGCAGAGCAACCAATAGGCGCGCGAGCTGTTTCGCCTATGTCTGCTTGCTGCTGCAAAGCGTTTTACATTAATAAAAAATTAAGGATAATTTTTGGCTTCAATATCTCGCGGAAAAGAGTTTTTCCCCTAGCGTAAGCTATTACGCAGTACGAGAGATACTCTCGTAAGAGAACAGAGTTACACTTGCAAAAGAGTGAGAGAGAGAGACACATATGAAAACGTTATAGGCTCAGAGCCATAGAGAGAAAGAGTTGCGACGCTCTTTGATCGCTCGCGATGGCTGTCACGTGGTTCATGTAAACCCCAAGTTCCAAAACATACGCGGGCTGTCATGTTCTTCTATGGGACAGACAGCAGCGATTGCATTATTGACCGGTAAATATAAAATAAAACACACACCCAAGTACTTTTTCAGCTGTTACTGCATTATTGCATTTTGTTAATGTCAGTTATGCATTTGGAGAGGCAGGGTGACAACGAAATAGCCTACTATACTGTATATTACTTAGATACGTTTTAGGCTTTTTTTTTTGAGGGAAAAGACAGAGCTAGATAAGATCGAAGACGACAAAGATGAGGTCAATACGAAAAAGACAACTAAATGGGCAGTTAACACTTTCAGTGACTTGTTGCGCCAAAGACAGAACAATTGTGATTTCGAGACCTAACGTTACTCTGCTTCTCTTTTAAATGAGACATTTCGG
Organism: Rhinichthys klamathensis goyatoka; assembly: GCF_029890125.1. NCBI lineage: Eukaryota > Metazoa > Chordata > Actinopteri > Cypriniformes > Leuciscidae > Rhinichthys > Rhinichthys klamathensis. Next base: position 2,053,770 of record NW_026606695.1, on the reverse strand, counting down.
GAGTTTTATGCCTCTGTTCAGTCTACCGCTGGACGCGAATACAGTGTTGCAAGTTTGATGCGTCTCAGAGCAGGTATAAACCGTCACATTACAAAATACAACATCATAAGGGATAAAGACTTCAAGTCAAGCAATGCCGTCTTTAAATCAGTTTTAAAGCGCTACAGGAAAAATGGAAAAGACACCAGCGTTCATCATCCGCGTAAGAAAAGTTTGGTTTGACATACAGCTAATTCATTTAAATAAATGACATGATTAGTTCAAATAAAGCTTGCCTTGTCACTGTCAGTGCTGCCTATCATTCATAAATAATTTTAATAAATCCATGAATCATTAAGTTAGCTATAGGCCTATGCTTAAGCAACGAGGGGACTGTAGACTTTAAAGAAGAGACGCTCATAGGTAACTCGCGCACGCATCTCTCTCTCTCTCTCTTTCTTCTCTTTCAGTTCTCTGTCTCTCTCTTTTAATAATGAATTTAAATAAATGTGATAATTTATTCAAATAAAAGCAATCCGATGGCTCTACTTTATTTAAAGCGGACGGAGTGCTAGAACTAACGAGCCGTAACTTAAGAAAATAACCGTCATTTTTACACGTCTGTTAAAAAAATTACATTGTAAACATCAGTTAAACATCAGTTACAGCATAACTTCTTATTAACTTGGCAAATAACCGAGGTATAAGCGGGATAATCCACGGCTATAGCCATGCATTAAAGGATTTACGTCGTGCATTAAAATCCTTTGAAAGACGTGTAAAAATGACGGTTATTTTCTTAAGTTACGGCTCATTAGTTCTAGCACTCCGTCCGCTTTAAATAAAGTAGAGCCATCGGATTGCTTTTATTTGAATAAATTATCACATTTATTTAAATTCATTATTAAAAGAGAGAGACAGAGAACTGAAAGAGAAGAAAGAGAGAGAGAGAGAGATGCGTGCGCGAGTTACCTATGAGCGTCTCTTCTTTAAAGTCTACAGTCCCCTCTGCTTAAGCATAGGCCTATAGCTAACTTAATGATTCATGGATTTATTAAAATTATTTATGAATGATAGGCAGCACTGACAGTGACAAGGCAAGCTTTATTTGAACTAATCATGTCATTTATTTAAATGAATTAGCTGTATGTCAAACCAAACTTTTCTTACGCGGACGATGAACGCTGGTGTCTTTTCCATTTTTCCTGTAGCGCTTTAAAACTGATTTAAAGACGGCATTGCTTGACTTGAAGTCTTTATCCCTTATGATGTTGTATTTTGTAATGTGACGGTTTACCTGCTCTGAGACGCATCAAACTTGCAACACTGTATTCGCGTCCAGCGGTAGACTGAACAGAGGCATAAAACTCCCGAAATGTCTCATTTAAAAGAGAAGCAGAGTAACGTTAGGTCTCGAAATCACAATTGTTCTGTCTTTGGCGCAACAAGTCACTGAAAGTGTTAACTGCCCATTTAGTTGTCTTTTTCGTATTGACCTCATCTTTGTCGTCTTCGATCTTATCTAGCTCTGTCTTTTCCCTCAAAAAAAAAAAAGCCTAAAACGTATCTAAGTAATATACAGTATAGTAGGCTATTTCGTTGTCACCCTGCCTCTCCAAATGCATAACTGACATTAACAAAATGCAATAATGCAGTAACAGCTGAAAAAGTACTTGGGTGTGTGTTTTATTTTATATTTACCGGTCAATAATGCAATCGCTGCTGTCTGTCCCATAGAAGAACATGACAGCCCGCGTATGTTGGAACTTGGGGCTTACATGAACCACGTGACAGCCATCGCGAGCGATCAAAGAGCGTCGCAACTCTTTCTCTCTATGGCTCTGAGCCTATAACGTTTTCATATGTGTCTCTCTCTCTCACTCTTTTGCAAGTGTAACTCTGTTACTATGGTTACCAATGTTTATAGTAGCGGATTAATTTCGAACTGTAATCAAACTGACTGGAACTACCTGTGCATTAAACGGTTTTACTGCACACCTTCCAGCCAATCAGAATCGAGTATTTAAACAGGCCGTGGTATAATGTGAAAGTATTTAATACTTAGAAAAATGATTTAACTAAACCAGCTGTGACAATGCAAGTACACATTTTAAAGCCTTTTTTTCCAGTCTGGAAATTTGCTTTTGTGGCAAAAACTGCTCAAACTGCCTTACAGTTTATGGAATTCCAAAGTCAAAAACTTGACTATTAATAACAGTTAAAATAAACTTGACTCTAAAATAAGCCATTATGGAAATTTTGTCATAATTTACTCATCCTCAGGTTGTTCCAAACATGTACAAATGTCTTTGTTCTGTTGAACACAAAGGTAGATATGTTAAAGAATAGTCAAGTCAAGTCATCTTCATTTATATAGCGCTTTTAACAATGGAGATTGTTTCAAAGCAGCTTTACAGAGATAAACATACAATTTACGGTAACAGAGATTGTTTTGGCTTTATAGCGATTTTTGAATAATGTTATTTCCAGCTAAAGTTAGTTTTGATTGATTCACTTCCAGCAAAATTATCATTTGTTATTACATTAGGGGCCACTAAGACGACGGCGTTCTCTCTAAACAGACTTTAAACGCGAACCTGTGACCTGATGGCGTTCACATGCGTTACATGCGCATTAAAAATTGATTCTATAGTTATATTCGTTTGAATATATGTGCGCAGGTTTGTAATTTCCCTACAAACCATGCCTAAACAAACTACTTGTCTTGCCTATACATTTGATAAAGAATTTTGTTTTATTTTTTCACTTCGGGGTACGCGAACCGGATTTTCAACAACGCTTTATCTGTAGAGTGGGAAAGGGATCCTCCATAGGGAGAGGATAGTTGACACTTCAGCACTGCATTGTCATCGGGTCCAGGCGAATCTCCTTCGTCAGATCTGGATACGACCTGGACCCAGCAGGCTGCGGGAAAACCTCGGGATAAACAAAGACACTAAAGTTAGCGTAGATGCCATTCTTCTTATGATGTAACGAGTACATCAGGATTTAAGGGAAGTGTTCCCAGTTCCGGCTGACCTAATCTATGCAGCCTAACATTGAATTATAGAAGTCTTTAAAGGGGGGGTGAAATGCTATTTCATGCATAGTGAGTTTTTTACACTGTTAAAGAGTTGGATTCCCATGCTAAACATGGACAAAGTTTCAAAAATTAAGTTGTACGTTTGATTGAGTATTTCTGTTCTCAAAATACTCCTTCCTGGTTGTCACAAGTTTCGGAAAGTTTTTTTCGAGTATGGGCGCGTATGACGTCAGATGCGCCGGAATGTCCTTATACGGTCCTAAGGGCACTTCTCTCGGAAGGGCGCGCGCGCAGCTGTAGAGCGATAGCCGTAACCTATGCCCATCAAAGCGCTGTGCATTGGCTGCGCTGCAATATGTCATCACCAAAGAAGTGTGTTTTCGGTTGCCAAGGCAAGACAACACTGCACAGATTCCCAAAGAATCAAGCGTTAAGGGACCAGTGGATGGAGTTTGTTTTTCCAGAACATCAACACAGTTGTGCAAGTGTTTGTGCGCCTCAGATGACGCCGCGGACATCGAGGAGACATGTTCGCTTCTCGCCTCAGACAGTGAGGAATGGTCCGGTTCTCACGCCTCCTCGGCCCGAGAATCCACGGGGACCCGCGCTGGAATCGAGGAGGAATTAGTGCGCCTCCTCTTACAGGCCGTCGAAAGCCTCGGGCTCGATTGGTCCCCTCCCCCCGAGCAGACCATCAACCGTATGACGGCAGCTACTTCCGCCAGCGCTCTACTCCCGCCACTAAACGGGGCGCGCCCTTCCTGCCTGAACTGCACGCGGAACTCACAAAGTCCTGGAACGCCCCGCTCTCTGCTAGAACTCGCTCTGACTCTTCCACCCCGCTTCGCGTTGTGGACGGAGCCGCAGAAAAGGGCTATCTCTCCATTCCCCCTGTAGAGGACCTGGTCGCCGCACATTTATGCCCGCCTTCCACGAGATGGCGCTCATCACCTGTGCTTCCCTCTAAAGCCTGCAGAGCGACTTCAAGCTTTCACGCCCGCGCTTACTCAGCCGCCGGCCAAGCAGCCTCTGCACTTCACTCTATGTCCGTCCTTCAGATACTACAGGGTGACTTACTTCGTGAATGGGACGAGAGCGGAAAAAATCCCCCCACAGTCTCGGATTTGAGGAGCGCCACGGACATTGCCCTTCGCGCTACAAAATCTGCTGCTCAAGCCCTGGGGAAATGCATGGCCGCCATTTGTGTGTCTGAAAGACATTTGTGGCTCACACTCGCCGACATGGGAGATTCTGAGCGCGCCGCCTTTCTCAACGCCCCGCTCTCTCCATCCGGCCTCTTCGGATCTGCTGTCATGGGTATCGTTGACCGATTCTCCGAAGTGCAGAAAGCCTCCCAGGCCATGAATCTCTTTCTGCCTCGTCGTGCTAGCTCCTCTGCAGGCCGCTCACGTGACCAGCCTTCTGCACGAGCCCCACTCCAGCGCCCAGCTCAGCACAGTCAGACTTCTCAGCGACGCCAGGGCGGCCGCCCTCGTTATCGCTCTGACAGCCGCCACAGACCACCGCCTCCTCGGGGGCCTCGGCCTAGGATCGCGCTGAAACCTGATCACTCAAAGTCTGCCTAGCACAGCTGAGGAAAAGACGGCGCTCTCCCGCCGCGGCCAGACCGCCGTCAAAGTTTCGCCCTCTGTTAGTCCCCGTTCACGCGGCTACTACAGCAGTGTACCCGCCATTACCAAGCCGGTCCCCCTTCCCGCTTGCATGAGCACAAACGCCGTTTTCACGGCGACCCAGAGAAATCTCAAAAAGAGCATAAAAGCCTCCTGTGTAGAAAATGTGCCCACAACACTGTGTTCACTCATACACAAAAGCACTTCAGTTCCCGTGTTTCTTACAGAGCCCACTCTCATAAAGCGGTTCCAACCCGCTCGAGTTTCAGAGTGCATAAGCGCGCACACGGGCTCGTGGACCTCTGCTCACTCTGTTACACGGCCCATAAACTCCTCTCTGAGTGTAAGTCCCGCTGTCATAAACACTATGAGCGCGCTCGCGCAGCCCGCTATGTGCAGCAACGGGGACCATGTAGCCATTCACCCCTTAGCGTTACGCTTCAAAGCGTGCGAAGCTATTCCGAGAATTTCCCAGTGGGTGCTAAACACAATAAGGCTAGGCTATCGCTTACAGTTTCACCGCCGCCCTCCACGTTTCCGAGCGCGGCTAGAAACTATTGTGAACCCAGAAGCAGTGACACTGCTCCGTTCAGAGATAGCAAAACTATTGTGCAAAAGGGCTATAGAGAGAGTTCCTCTATCTATGAGCGAGTCGGGGTTTTACGGCCGTTATTTTCTGGTTTCCAAGAAAGACGGCGGCCTCAGACCAATCTTAGACCTCAGATTTCTGAACATAGTTCTCATGAAGAGACCGTTCAAAATGCTCACTATCAGAAAACTCCTCGCGCATGTGCGCCAGGGGGACTGGTTCATTTCACTAGATCTGAAAGATGCTTACTTTCAGATTCAGATAAATCCCTTTCACAGGCCATTCTTACGTTTCGCCTTCGAAGGCCAGGTTTATCAATACACCGTCCTTCTGTTCGGCCTATCCCTAGCACCCCGTACGTTCACGAAGTGCATGGATGCGGCGCTCGCCCTCCTGCAGGAGTCAGGGGCTGCGAATACTGAACTATTTGGACGACTGGCTGATTTTGGCACAATCAAAGAGAGAGCTACTGTCTCATCGTACAGTTCTCCTCGACCATCTGAAAGCTTTGGGCCTCTCTGTCAACTGGACAAAGAGCGCACTACAACCCAGTCAGACTATCTCCTTCTTGGGTATAGAGCTAGACTCGGTCATGATGACGGCTCGTATGTCAACACAGCGCGCGCGCCGTGTTCAGCGTCTCGCCGCATCTTTTCAGATGAACAGACTCACACCTCTGAAAACTTTTCAGAAAGCGTTGGGTTACATAGCCTCAGCCTCCGCGGTGCTCCAGCTGGGGTTACTGCGCATGCGCCCGCTTCAGCTCTGGTTGAAGAGCCGTGTGTCTCACCGTGCGTGGACCACGGGCCGCCAGCTGATAAAAGTAACGCAGACCTGTATCACAGCTCTGCAGCCATGGACTGTGGCAGAATGGTTTCAGCGGTGCGTTTCCATGGGGACCCTTTCTCGCCGAAAAGTCATCTCGACAGACGCATCCAACACGGGTTGGGGTGCGGTCTGCGAGGGCTCACCGGCCTTCGGCCCCTGGTCAGCTCAGGAGAGCCTCCTCCACATAAACTGTTTGGAGATGCTGGCGGTCGAGAACGCGCTCACGCGCTTTCTTCCGCGCATTCACGGTCACCACGTGCTGATCCGTTCGGACAATATAGCCGTGGTCTCCTATCTAAACCGTCAGGGCGGAGTCAGATCCAGGAATCTCTTCTGGCTGACGGAACGCATCTTAGTTTGGTCTCAGTGTCACCTGCTCTCGCTCAGAGCGACGCACGTGCCGGGCAATCTGAATGACGGACCAGACAGTCTGTCCAGGAACCCCATTCCCCCCGGGGAATGGTCCCTGCACACTCTTACAGTCCAAAAGCTGTGGCGAATATTCGGCTGAGCAGAGGTGGACCTCTTCGCCTCAGAAGAAAACACCCACTGCCCAATATTTTTCTCAAAGAGCGAGGACGCGCCAGCCCAGACCTGGCCCAGCCGCCCGCTTTATGCATTCCCTCCGGTTTCTCTGCTACCACAGGTGCTTCAGAGAATCAGGGAAACACGCCACTCGGTGCTCCTCATAGCCCCGCGTTGGGAGGGTCAGACTTGGTTTCCGGAGCTCACTCAGCTGTCACAGACAGCCCCGTGGCCCATTCCAATCAGAGCAGATCTCCTCTCCCAAGCTCGCGGCACGATCTGGCATCCCCACCCAGAGCGCTGGGCGCTACATGTGCGGGTGATCAACAACTACCCGTTGCTTTGCCAGAGGGAGTGTTAAACATGATCATGCAGGCTAGAGCGGCTTCTACTAGAAGGCTCTTTGCGTCTAAATGGTCTGTGTTCTCTAAATGGTGCACCGACAGAAACTTGGAACCACGGTCATGCGAGGTTCCTTCCTTGCTAGTTTTTCTCCAAGAGATGTTGGACAAGGGCAGGTCCCCGTCCACTCTCAAGGTGTATGTGGCAGCCGTCGCAGCGTTCGTTGAACCCCGGCGCGGCCAGTCACTGGGCAAAGATGGCTTGGTCATCCGCTTCCTCAGAGGAGCTAGAAGGATGAACCCCCCACGCCCCCCTTCGGTGCCGATTTGGTACCTTTCCATAGTTCTCGAAGCTATGAAAGCCCCCCCATTCGAACTGCTAAACACCGTGGACCTCAAATACCTTTTGCTTAAAACAGTTTTTCTGCTCGCGCTCGCGTCAGTAAAACGTGTGGGAGACCTTCACGCGCTGTCCATTAGCGCTTTCTGTTTCGAGTTTGGGCCCAATGACTCCTTAGTCGTTCTCAAACCTAGACATGGTTATGTCCCAAAAGCGATTGGTACCCCGTTCAGGGCACAAGTTATTTCCCTATCGGCTCTGCCTGCATCCGATAGCGAATCTGACTCTAATCTCCTGTGTCCGGTCAGGGTCCTGAGATTATACATTACTCGCACTGCTCCGGTCAGACGATCAGAGCAGTTTTTTGTTTCGTTCAGTGGGCGCACCAAGGGATTGGCCGCCTCGAAACAGACTCTATCCAGATGGATAGTTGATGCCATTGCAGCCGCATACGCATCAAAAGACCTGCCATGCCCTCTGGTTATCAGGGCTCATTCCACTAGAGACATGGCATTTCCATTCATGACATTTGTGTGGCAGCGGGATGGGCTTCCCCCTCCACCTTTGTCAGATTGGCGGGCTCTGACTCAATCGGCGGGCTCTGACTCAATGAGAGCAGGTCAGACTCTCATTGGCCGAGAGTTCATTCGCGTCTCCTCATAGGCTTAAGCAGTTCTCTGTGAGCGAACCAATGAGCTGCTAGATAGCCCGCTCATGGTCTGCTGCAGCTGAACTGCGTTGACAATGGATACAAAATTATAGGATAATTTTTTGGCTTAAAATTCTCAGAAAAGATGAATCTTTCCCGTAGCGTAAGCTAGCTTACGCAAAACTCGTTCCCTCATCTAGAGAGAACCGAGATTACGTTAGGTAACCGATTCGTTTTACATCTACCAGGCATGTGATCAGCTAAAAGAGGACCCTCTGCAAAATTATTACTATTACAAATATTATTTTATTAAAATGAATAAAACAAAATCGTATTTTTCCACTAATACATATTAATTTACTGTGAAATGAAAATTATAATTGAGCATTTAATAATAATCAATCATATATTCTATTATAAAACATAAAAGTATTAACAGAATTGTTATTATTAGTGTATAAAAAATCACTTACCACATACTCCTTGAAGAAAAAGTCTGGATCTTCAGTGAGGTAGATGATAAGGCCTTTCAGGATGCACTCTCTCCTGATGTTTATGTTGTCACACTACAGGGGGAAAATCAAGACTGAAATTAGCCAAAATGCAGAAAGCTGTACAATAACTAGACAAAAGAGAAGACATTGCATGCATTTCTACTAACAGAGTCTGTGATCGCCAGGGCGTTTTTGATCTTCTGCCCCTTCACTCCTCCTTTGCTCTTGAAGATCTGCATCAGTTTATCTGAAAAGTGGTCCAGCTATGATAGGAACGTTGATTGCAGTGGCTTATAATGATCTGCATGAACTCTGCATTCACCTTCAAAATGAAAAACAAAACACAGCAATTTGTTTTGTTTATTCTTCTTACTACGAAAATAACCTAATGACGACTAAAATAAAACACTACATAACATGTTTACTTAGTTCACTCTGCTGAAAAAGAGCTAACCATTGATTCTTGAACTCCTCTATCATGGGCTTTTGCTCCACAATCTGCTGACATCTGTGGGAGAATGTTCTTTCCATTTTTGCTTTTATCATCACTTCATTGTCACGCTTTTTCACTTCCGACAATAAAGAAATTCTCTCGTACTCCAAGCTTTCCGTAGATTCAGCTTTTGGATGCAGAGGAATGTAGTTGACCTCAGCCTTCCTTGGTTTCTTGATGTTGGCAGCAACCTTGCCTTGTCCTTTTCGTTTGTACTTTTACACAGGAATTTACACAGATTTCAGGATGTCCGAGCTGGCAAAGCTTTGTGCAATAATTTTGCATCTTGTACTTAAGTGACTGCTTCCATCCCCAAAATCCTGTCTTGCATCCACGTTGCCCCAAATTAGGATGGACCCTAGTTAAAGCTACCTCTTCACACTGATAGTCTTTAGGATATGTTGTGTATTTTACCATTTCTTGGGCTAGGCCATTAAGAATGATACTTTTCAGCTTTGGGTCAGGGTTAAAGTATGTCCCAATGGCCTCAAACTCAGTATTCTTTATGTTTAGCTCAAATTCTGCATCGTAAGTAAACTTAGGGACCACAAAAGCTTTGGGCCATGGGGACAAACCTGAGGAAGTTTCTGTAGATGAGTGAGAAGTAGATGCATATTGTATATCATCATCCCAGGATGAGATAAGTGATGATGTTTGTGCCTCTGAATCAGTGGGAGTCTCAGTAAATGAACTTACTGGGTACAATGTGATGCAGTGTTCATCGGTCTGGAGATCCACAGCTGACAATGCAGGCAGGTACATCACCTTCAGTGTGCTTTTGTGTTCAATTTCAGAAACTGAAGTTAGGTTCATAAACTCTTTGAGGTCAGCATCCATGTATTGCAATTGGAAGTCCTCATTCATCCGAAAGACTGTCTTTATAAATGCATATAGTTTATAAATGGATGAAGTTCTTCCACAGTATCTGGAATTCCAGACATCAGGGACAGTTTCCTGGAGTCAGTCTCGTCACCAAAGATAATCCGCAGAGCAAAAGGACCCGCCATAATGGAACACCTTTAATCTAGAGGGGGAAAAAGAGAGACAAAGAGAAGAGAACAATAAATGATCAAATTATAGTTTTGTTTTCATTTGTGTAGAGTCTGGACTGTGTCAGTTGACTCCCCCAACCTTCCCCCTTTCCTCAAGAAAGAACGTGTGTACAACAACCACACACACACACACACACACACACACACACACACACACACACACACACACACACACACACACACACACACACACACGCACACACACACACACACACATACACACACACACACATGCACACACAGACACACACACACAGCCAGGGGTCCAGCTTCAAAATATCTTATCAACCTAATCCCCCCTTTCTGCGGAGAAAGGAATGCCATGCGGTCAGGAAGCATCCTCCCGAAAACGCACATACACGAAGCTTTAATTAATTCCCTCATTTAAAGACTTTACTGAGATATATTTTTATATGCTTGTATGTGTGTCTGTTGCCCAGGTCCTATAGTTACCTGTGATAGTATCGTAGTTCTAAAATGACTACAAATGCTTGGAAATTATGCCTTTTAATGTAACTTTGCAGTATTATCCTCCTTACATGTCTTTCTTCATACCTTCAGAATCCTCTTGATCTGACCAAACCATATATACACTCACCGGCCACTTTATTAGGTACACCTGTCCAACTGCTCGTTAACACTTAATTTCTAAGCAGCCAATCACATGGCGGCAACTCAGTGCATTTAGGCATGTAAACATGGTCAAGACAATCTCCTGCAGTTCAAACCGAGCATCAGTATGGGGAAGAAAGTTGATTTGAGTGACTTTCAACGTGGCATGATTGTTGGTGCCAGAAGGGCTGGTCTGAGTATTTCAGAAACTGCTAATCTACTGGGATTTTCACGCACAACCATCTCTAGGGTTTACAGAGAATGGTCCGAAAAAGAAAAAACATCCAGTGAGCGGCAGTTCTGTGGGCGGAAATGCCTTGTTGATGCCAGAGGTCAGAGGAGAATGGCCAGACTGGTTCGAGCTGATAGAAGGGCAACAGTGACTGAAATAACCACTCGTTACAACCGAGGTATGCAGCAAAGCATTTGTGAAGCCACAACACGCACAACCTTGAGGCGGATGGGCTACAACAGCAGAAGACTCCACCGGGTACCACTCATCTCCACTACAAATAGGAAAAAGAGGCTACAATTTGCAAGAGCTCACCAAAATTGAACAGTTGAAGACTGGAAAAATGTTGCCTGGTCTGATGAGTCTCGATTTCTGTTGAGACATTCAGATGTTAGAGTCAGAATTTGGCGTAAACAGAATGAGAACATGGAACCATCATGCCTTGTTACCACTGTGCAGGCTGGTGGTGGTGGTGGTGTAATGGTGTGGGGGATGTTTTCCTGGCACACTTTAGGCCCCTTAGTGCCAATTGGGCATCGTTTAAATGCCACGGCCTACCTGAGCATTGTTTCTGACCATGTCCATCCCTTTATGGCCACCATGTACCCATCCTCTGATGGCTACTTCCACCATGTCACAAAGCTCTAATCATTTCAAATTGGTTTCTTGAACATGACAATGAGTTCACTGTACTAAAATGGCCTCCACAGTCACCAGATCTCAACCCAATAGAGCATCTTTGGGATGTGGTGGAACGGGAGATTCGCATCATGGATGTGCAGCCGACAAATCTGCGGCAACTGTGTGATGCCATCATGTCAATATGGACCAAACTCCCTGAGGAATGCTTCCAGCACCTTGTTGAATCTATGCCACGAAGAATTGAGGCAGTTCTGAAGGCAAAAGGGGGTCCAACCCGTTACTAGCATGGGGTACCTAATAAAGTGGCCGGTGAGTGTATATGTGAACAAACCGTAACATGTATTTTACTATGTTTTATCATCTTTGGAGTGTTTCTGAATGAATTCTGCCACGCTCATAAAACATCTAAAGGACCGTCCTGACAAGACAATGGAAGCCCTTTTCTCGCGCACTTTTCTCCAAGCTGATTGGTGCGTTCACGCCAGAGGAGGCGTGAACAGAAGTGTCTTTAAATAAGACGCACCAAGCACCTCCTCTCTCTCTTGCCTTCTCTTACCTCCTTCGATCAGATGTAACCTTCGTACTCGTGATCCCCGCCCCGGGGATCTTTTCTTTTCCTTTCTTTTGTTTTGTTAAGTTTTGTTTTTCCTTTCGACTTTGTTCATTTCCCCAGACGGGTAAATTAACTTAGCCTGAATTGTTTCTATGGTAATCTACGTCCAAGACCTTTAAACCTTCGTTTGAAGCACGCGCTGCAGACCCACAGCAAACCACGTGACGCTCCAACGGAACACACAAACACCAGCCGCTCACACACGCAGCCGGGCTCAGACACATGAGAACCATGCAAGTATATTTGGGTTACCGAGCTTTCAGAGCATTAAGACTGTGTTTTTTCCGTGTTGTCTCTCAAAGGTTGTAAAGTCTGTAATTTGCCACCGATCCTGTGATCCTTACGGATCTCTCTCTCTCTCTCTCTCTCTCTCTCTCTCTCTCTCTCTCTCTCTCTCTCTCTCTCTCTCTCTCTCTCTCTCTCTCTCTCTCTCTCTCTCTCTCTCTCTCTCTCTCTCTCTCACACACTCTCTCTCCCCGTTTCTTTCACTTTCAGATTCTTTCAGTGTTTTGCTTTCTCCGTGACAATTGAGCTAATTTTAACCTGTCTGTAAAATATATGTACATGTAGTTGATCATAATCCCTTGTGGTTAATTGCCGATGTATAGATATGTATGCAGATGCAGGTAACATATTATCCCCCTCTTTGGGTGATTTAACATGTATAAGTATCTGGTCAAACCCGTATGAATAATTATTAATTATGAATTATTAATCATTGAATACATATTCCCCAAAACGACACCGGATACTTTACATTTGAATTTAAAACACAATCCGAGATTTAGCAAGAGAGAGCATAAGAAATATGGTAGACATTGGCCTCCAGACTGCAGACTAGACTAAAAGGATTATACTAACCTTTAATGATGATGAATCTTCTCAAGCTCACCATACCGAAACCTCCAACCATGTATTCCACAAGGGGATATGGGTCTTTCAAGTCGTCACCAAGCTCAATTAGGGCAACCTCTGTAGTGGTTAAAGCAGTCAACTCAAACCCTCTATAATGCTCCATGTACCAAGCACATAAAGGTTTCACAAGGAAGCACAACTTCTCTTAATAATGAAAGTGTGAAAGGTGCTCAGTTAAAACACATTGTCTTTTGACACCTCAGCTTTCATTCTCCTGAGCTGTCTGTACATGAGCATCATGGATGTCTCTGGTTCTAAGTTGGAAAGCCCCTGACCCATCATGCTTAGTTTGAAATTCTGACTTTTGTCCAGTGCAAAATCAACAAACCCACCAATAGAGTGGGCTCCAAGGTTGTCCGCTTTTACCCACTGGACAGGTCCTTTAAGCAACTGACCAAGCTGAGAAATGAAAACACCATGCTGTTCTAATACTTGTACGTCTTGCAAAAGAGGCTCCAAAACTTTTCAATAGCCATAAGTCTTGACATCATCAGATTTGCAAAGAACAGCTAGATAGATTGAGGATAGAGTTGAATGGTAACCTGGTGGCAAATTACCCAAGACCCAATACACACCACGGAGTTTGTGCTTTTTCCGAGATGTCCCAAGTGGGTTACATAACTCGAAATCGTCAACATAAAGATTATTGGCTATTCTCAAGTCTTCTCCAGAAAGAAACAGATTCTGCTTCCAGTACTCACCATCTCTTATGGTTTTGTAATACTGGAGACCAGTCAATTGATGGTCTTCAGTTATCTGCATGTCAAGACGTTCAAGGACACCTGTATGACTGAGCAGATTTTGCAAACACTGTAAAATAGAAATATATTGAAACGTCCTGTTCTTCTGTAATTCTAGAATGGACTCAACCTGCTCCATAAACACCAAAATGAGATGTGTAGTACTGTTTACGTTTATATGCAGTAGCAAGAGGGCCCTCCTTAGAAATAGCTCTGCCCAGTGGATTAGATGTGCATATAACAGTGGAAAGCTCATCAACTACAGATTCCTCAACTTGAATATTGTGACTTTGGAATAGATCAGTTACAACTGCTTTTGTGTCGGGCATAGATGCTGTACTTAATATATAGTGAAGTTCAGAAAGGACCTCATCAACAGCTGACTTTGGAACGTGAACAATATTTTCCAACATCAATAAAATGCGAGTGTAGTGGGACGTATTGTGGCTCTGTAATTAAACTGATGGGCCGGGGGTAGTGAGGGTCCAATCACGAACAGGAGGCACGGTATAAGAAGGGATTGTAGCCACTTCTTGCGTGTGCTTGCCGTCTGAGTGTCGCGTCATTGCCCGGGTATCGCCCCTTCTGGTTCTCGTAGCTGTTTCTGCTTTGAGGTAGGTGCTATTTGGCTGGTTAGTAAACACAGATGCGGGATTTTGTATAAACAATTGTGTCGTTCATAGCTTCGGGATAGTTCACGGCTGTGGGCTGTTGGCGGCTCCGGCTCTCCCGTTACATGCCTCTCTTGCAGTCCCATGTCTCATGATGTTTTGAGGTAACGTATGTGTGCGTTGGCTGATTAGTTAGCACACATATGTGTGATTTGTTGTAATGACTGTGTGGTTTATAGCTGCGGGGTTAGCTCGCTGTGTGGGCTCAGCTCGCTGTGTGGGCTCAGGCGGCGGCCCTTCTCCCTTTGCATGCCCCTCTCGCATTCCCTTGCTTTTGGGGACGGTGGTGTTCAGCTTATGCGTGGCGTGGATGGGCGACGGGTTATGAATTAAAGGTACGTGAAACGTCCATTTTGTGCAGCGCTCATTCTGTTATATATTGCAAGTGCTTATGTTTGTATTTTAGGAGTAATGGATGTTCTGGGGCGCCTAGTGGGCAATGCTGTTTGACGCTGCTGCTTTTCCATTCAGATTATCTCATCTCCTATAACAAACTCTTTTCCCAACACGTGTGTGCACAGCCTAAGCGTCTTGTGTGACGCCTGTTCTCCAGTACGTCACCGTGATCGCTGGGCGTCTTCTATTAGTCTTTCAAATTATTTGTTTCTTTGTTTGCTTTGGTATATATATTTTTTTCTAGTTTTGTTAGGATATTTATTTGTCATTGGTTTCTTTACTGAATGTTTTGATTGGTTTGCTTTGTCAGTGTTTTGCAGTATTGTATTTGTTTGATGTCTGATTTACTTTAAATGTGCTGGTAGAAGGCCAGTGAGGTTAATAGATACCCTGAC
This sequence comes from Rhinichthys klamathensis goyatoka, assembly GCF_029890125.1. Classification (NCBI taxonomy): domain Eukaryota; kingdom Metazoa; phylum Chordata; class Actinopteri; order Cypriniformes; family Leuciscidae; genus Rhinichthys; species Rhinichthys klamathensis. The sequence goes on along the minus strand of NW_026606695.1, from coordinate 2,038,590 downwards.
TTTCATCCTTCGTAGTATGTTTTTTTTTTTGGTTTACTAGTCTATATGTTTATTATGTGTGTATGTTTGGAGTAAGCGTTCTTACTGTGCATTGAGACTTGTAATAATTTGTGCTCTTGTTACAGGAGCCGAGGCTTCAGGGCAGGCCACTAGTAGGCCCTTACGTGCGATGGTGGGGGGCTCGTCACAGAGTGCTGTGAGGTGATTGCGGACTTGGTTGCAGTGTGCGTGCTGATACTTGTACACGGGGTGCTGAGAGTGATATAGAAGCCTTGTGCTCACTTAAATTCGTGTATCTGCCGTTAAGCCTCGGCCTCCTTTATTTCTCGGTCTCTTTGGTGTTGTGAATGCTGATGACCCAGATTTTTATTGTCTTTTAAAATTGTTGCGAGTATTGAAAAAAACGTTTGTAAATTTTGTATCCACGTCTCTGGGCCTCCTTTGATAATCACGTTCCTGTGTGTTTTGTGTAAAATGTTAAATCCGTAGGATTAATATTTCCCTGGTAACCAGGGTGGCGTAGTCATGCCTAAGTTAGCGGTGGCGTTTTTATAGTTTCTCCTCATGTGGAAGAGGTAGGCCCGCTACACAAGCAACCTTTTCTTCAATAGACTTTGGCAGGTCTACTCCTACAGTATCATCACCACTTAGAAAAACATACATGTGCAAAAATCCCTTCTATGGAGATGGTTTCGGCGTGTTTTATGCAAATGATTAACCTCATGCACGCGGCTGCTCCAGAATACTCCAGATTAACTAACATCAGAACGGTGTTGACAATAAATTTATGTGTATGAACTTGTTGTGAATAAAGGGCCGTACATACCGGGGCGAATATCGGCGCGCGTTATTCGCCAGCGTTTTTCAATGAGACCAGCAGCTCTACATTCATCTTGCCTTGCATCTTCCTCGTCTTATTTCTTCCCGGCAGTGTAGACACTACTTGGCCAAACATTCTCTGACTTGGCGTATATCTTCTTCGCCGCTACGTATGTGTGCTCGGCAAGACCGTTTTCTGTTTGAGCGCCTTCAAGTTGTGTTTTACTGTAACTTCAGAAGCTCCAGACACGTGAGCAAAAGCGCCAATCTCATTGGTCGGATAGTTTTTGAAACCAAAAAAACTTTTTTTTTTAAAAAATGACGCTTTTACGCGTGACGTTTTTCGCGTCGGTGTGCACACTCACATTGGTGCCCTTTGTTTATTCACGAGGCGTTAAACGTCGGCGAATATCGCACGCGAAATTCGTCCCGGTGTGAACAGGCCTTTAGGCGGAGATTTTTTCGTGAGAAGTTCTCCTGTGCGTAAAAATACGGAATACACGCAATTATTAGTGAAGTGTGCAGTATGGATGTAATCTCAACAAACTACATTCATCATGTTGTCATTGTTAAGTGACTTACTGCATCAGTTGCATTGCTTCATTTCCATTCAAAACTCCTCTTCTGCCGTGACCTGCCTGGATAGTCGGAATCTTGGCGCAAGTCATCCAGGTACTTTTTGCCAACTGTTTTATGAATACTAAAAAATCTTAATTGTATTTTTGTTAATAAAATAGATTTATACTGATAAAGATGACCAGTAAAATATGACCTTATTTATGACTTAAGAACACACATGTAGATAATCAGACCCTTGCTGGGGCTGTGGTGGTACGTGACTGACACATTCGCATCCACTTCCGCAGTGTATTATGTGTAATATCCAGCTGAACGAATGCTTAGGAGCCATTTTAGTAAATCCTCTTCCACTATCCGGCTTCCGCGCACCCCCTGCGTTTCAGGAGGAAATGCCTCTGCCTGAGTCTGTCAGTTTAAGGGCTTCTGAAGGGTGTAAGTGTTTGGGTGTGCATGTTATCGGGAGCCTGGCATGTGTGCTTGCATGTTGCTGCAGAGGGAGTTTAGAGTTTGGCTTTAAATGGATGATTACTGAAATTCTGAAAGAACACTCATTTGTTCTTGTCTCACCATTTCTGCTTCTGATAGAAACACCACACTCGAGCCACCTGCCTCTCCAGTAACTTCTTAAAAAACAACAACCCTGCATTGTGTGTGTGTGTGTGTGTGTGTGTGTGTGTGGCCTCCTGTTTGGCCTTCTGCTGTGTCTTCCGACAGAGATACCAAATGACTGTAGTAGTTTCAGTCTAAAAGTGTGTGGATTTGACAGAAAATAAGAAAATCAACCCTGTACATTGGATGCAAATATGTATCAGAACTGTAATTTAATTTTTAACCAGCCGCATATAAGCTAATATTTGTTCAAGGACACTTTAGGATGATTGTAATATATTTGTCTGCGGTTGTTCTGGTAAAAATATGAAGCCAAAATATAGGTATCTTATTCTCGTTTCTGATTGTAGTAATCCAGATTCCACTTAAGAAAAAAAATGAACCTTGGAATTATAATGTTTTTTTTGTTTTTTTTTTTGTAAATGGTACTGCGATAATTTGGAGCACCACATAAATACAATGCTATAGTGCATAGTAATCATGATGACTGTATACTGTAGTACAATATTGCCTTTTGATCTCATCAGAAGGGCTGTGCACTAGAGAACTGTATTCGATAATTATTTTCAATTTCAAATACATTTCTGATAGACAGATAGATTGTTCTTCGAATTGCAATACAGTAAAACAACGCAGTATTACAATACTCCTGACAAAAGTTATCTTCTTTTTTTTTTTGGGACAAACTCCTTTGACAGAAATGTTTTACTTGAAGTACTAAAGATAATATATCAATTATTTAACAACACATTCACATGATTGTTATTATGTAATGAACTCATGACATGCAGGTAAACATATAAAATATTTATTTTTCATTTCATTTAAGTTTTTAATTTGAATGATTAAATTATTTATCAGCTTGCAGTTCCCACACAAATCCCTAGGTGTTCAAGAACCCCCTTTTGGTTTAGTAGATATGGGAGAAATAGTCCAGACAGTATGACATTTCTGAATGCTAGGAGGGCTAACATCAAATCATAAATAGTCACCCATTTATTTGTAACTGTGAATGACAGATGAAAGCTGTAATATTGTTATAATACTGTTGTCCATAGGATAATAAATCAATTCTAATCTTTTTCAGTAATAATGAATGGCTGAATAACTTAACTCATCATACATTAATGCATACAAATTCATCTGTGGGATCAAGGTACACTAAAAATATCTCCTTATAGCCATTTACGTCTATATTTTTCATTTATTTTTGTTGATGGTTCGGCCCTGTCTAACTCGTCCAACTCGGCTATGTAAAATTGACTTGTGAGTGGCAAAATATTCACATTCTGCTTGTTGGCACAGGTGAAGGGGCACTCGCATCCTGCAGATTGTGCTTCAAACCCCTGGCGTGGGTGGTAGTTTGAGAGGACGGCCATCTTGGAGTGCCCTACAGTCATGAACAGATGGAGGTGGTGGCATTTTCTGCTAAGCTGCGCCAGGAGCTTGTAAGTCTCTGTCATTACTACCCATTTGTCCACCTTATTCTCCTGCTTCTCTAAAAGCATGTCCCAATATTAACTTGTGGGCCAGCAGTAATCAAATCATAACCATAAAGAGTTATATCTAGCTTGTTAAGTGTGAATTTATGCGTAGGGAAGGAGTGGAAAGTTTAGATGTGAAAATATTTAAAGGGATAGTTCACTTTGAAATTAATTTTTGGTATGTTTTAGCTTACCTCAAGGGCATCCAAGATGTAACTGGTGTGTTTTTTCTATAGTTTTTACCTCTTGTAACCACAGCCACGTCCAAGTGATCTGAGGGTGCGGGCGCTTCGGTCTGCGCAAGCGCCGGAAAGCGCCGGAAAGCGCCGGAAGTGATCTCTCGCGTGGTTGCGAAAAAAATTCAACGTTGTCTGTTGATATATCCAAATCGTCTTCCGATTTCCCGTATATCTAAATATGTTTAGATCTTCACAGTGAAAGGTAACACTTCCGAAATCTATGTGTAAACAATGAGTGACGTACGCGAGAGATCACTTCCGGTGCTTTCCGGCGCTTGCGCAGACCCAACCCTCATGTCACTTGGACGTGGCTGTGGTTACAAGAGGTAAAAACGATATAAATACTGTTCGTTTTCTCACACAAACCGCTCGTTTTGTGTCTTAGGCCATCAATGTTTACTTACATTTATGAGTCATTAAATCATGTTTAATTTGGACTTCTCTGTGCATGCTCTTTGAGGTGGTGACCATAGACCTGCATTATATGACTGACAGACAAGAACGGTTTGACCTAAAAATATCAAAATTGAAACTACTGTGGAAACAAAGACACCTACATCTTGGATGCCCTTGAGGTAAGCTAAAACATACCAAAAATTTATTTCAAAGTGAACTATCCCTTTAAATTTTCCATTCATTTCAGAAGGAAGGGTGTCCTGGAGAAAACATATTTTCCTAATTGTTGTACTGGCATTTCATGCACCGATATAGCTGTGATATCAAAGTGCGCCGTAAACCTTGACTGTCAGTACTTTTTTGATCTTTACTCACGTCTGGAGCAATTTAAGATCTGCCACCTTGAAAGTGACTGAGGTTGTCAAACTTCCTGGGTTTCTCAAAATGATTTCCTTCCCTGTATACATTTTTTCATAGGTTTCATTCATATTTTCTCATTTGGGGTTGGTGTGAGTCATTTTGTGCATAGCAGATTGCCTGTCACGCTGCTGAAATCTCTCTTTACCAAAGCAGAAACCGCTAGAAGAAGAGAGGTCTCATTATCAGTTCACACTGTTCATCTGTTGGCTAATCATTAAAAATTGCAAAAATAATAAAGTTATTGTTCTGAAAATGAAACTATTAAAGGCCATTTTGCTTTCCGGTGCTACAGAGACATTGCGGGCCAGACAACTCTTATCTGTCCTGGCCACACCAGTTAGTCTCAATGGACCAGAGACGTTTTTGAAAATAAGATTCCACCCTGCCAAACGCATAGATATATTGGGACAGCAGGATGGGACAGAGCTAGATTTTAAGTGCTATTTACTCTGAAAGGAGAGTAAATCCCTCACCATAATGAGCTGTCAAATTCTGGCAGTGGAATTTTGCTGCAAAGAGTTGTCACACAGTTCATAGGGAGATTCGAGACATGCTAGGTGTATATGTGTGTCCGTGGAGGTACATTTACAGCTTTGCTGCATATGTAAGTATATATCCGTGGAGTGACACGGATAGAGACATTTGATTTAACTTCTGTTAAAAAAAAATCTACACTGTAAAAAGTAATTGTTGATTCTACTTAAGAAAAACTAGTGAATTTAACTTACTTTGAAAACTCAGTTGATTTAACTTGATTACACTGTGTACTGTGAACTTTTAGGTGAAACTAAACAAATCTAGTACATTGTACTTAAGATTGGTAAGTGTATTGTACTAAAGGCATGTTCACACTGTTGCAAATATCTGGAGCACAGAATTTGCATATAATAATAATAATAATAATGAAATTAATAACATTTTTAGTAAATACCATACAATTAGAAACGGTTTGATGATAGCTATAGCTATATATATATATACATACGCGCACACACACACACGTGCGTGTGTATTTATTTATTAATAAGCCATCGGCTGCTACTGCTTCACAGTACTTATTTGTATTACAGAGCTTTATATATTTACTGGTCGTTGGTTATGAAGTTTCAGCATGAGACGAAACAACTCGGGGTTTTTTTCATCTCGCGCATGCGCATTTGCCCAATTGGACGGTTGAACTTGAAGAAGACGACATCGACGAAGAACTTCATCTCGTGTTCGGGATCGGGATGCGGCAGCAAAACTAGGTATGCTAGCCTCTTGAACAACTATTTATCAACTTTAATGTTATTGTATTGCTTAAAAACAGAATTTATTTAGCTCATTGTGCAGTAAGAGGAAAAGGCACACTGAAGTTACGTTAGTTTTATGTCGAATGAGACCAGTTGAGACAAGTGGCTTACTAGCTAACGTTAGGTTGCAAAAATCGATTTTTACTGAACACTGTTTTATGTACAGTTTGTAAGCTGTGTTAATCGTTTATAAGTTCGGGGATTATCATTAATAATATGTAAATCCTGGCTGTGCGGCCTAACGTTACTTTCATTCTGTCTAGAAAGTTCGATGCTCACGTGTCGTTCACATGGAAATTAACAACACGATGCATTAATTAAAATAGTGTAACTAACAAGCAGGTATTAGCTTATTTTGTCTTTTTATTTTGTGACAGATTCACTCAACGTTTCACCAATAACTTCAAGACTTAATGTGGAGACATTGGCTGCAGCAGATTAAAATGACGTAAGCTCATCGCAATTATGTTTCGATAGCAAAACAAATGTTGCTTTTGCTGTTGTTTTTTTGCTCTGTGTTGTGCTAGTGTCGAGCGCTATTCAATATACATTTTTATAACTTTGCAGAAATCCAACATCAATGCGGAACAAACAGCCGTTCTTCATGGCCTACCACTCCTTCTCGGAGAGGACCCCACCGATTTTTACAAGACATGTTTTGTAAGTATTTTTTTCTCTGATGTGGTTCTTATTTAACAGGCAAACTGTTCTTCAAACAGTTGATATCTGGCAAGAAGAGTTATGAAGGCAAGAAAAACAGTCAGGACATTGAAACAAAGTAAGGGTTAGAGAAAAGAAAGTGAAAGATACGTTTTATTTATTTGTTTGTTTCACATTTTAATGAGTATGTGCTCTTAAAGGGATAGTTCACCCAAAAATAAAAATTCTGTAATTTACTCACCCTTATGTTGTTCCAAACCTGTATGAGTTTCTTTCTTCTGTTGAACACAAAATAATATGTTTCGAAGAATGTCGGTAATGAAACAGTTTAGTTTACCCATTGACTTCCATAGTATTTTTTCTAACTATGGAAGTCAATGGCTACTCTCAACTGTCTGGTTAACAACATTCATCAAAATATCTTCTTTTCAGTTCAACAGATGAAAAAAAACTCATGCAGGTTTAGAACAACTTGAGGGTGAGTAAATTATGACAAGATTTTCATTTTTAGGTGAACTATCCCTTTAAAGCAACACTTCACCGTTTTTCCATATTAAACTGTTATTCCCTTTACTAAGACGAGTTGATACATTCCTCTCTCGTCTCAGTGCATGCACTCAATCGCTCTGGCGCGTGCAGACACTTTGTTAGCACTTAGCTTAGCCCAGTTCATTCATTAGGATTCAAACAGAGATGAAGTTAGAAGCGACCAAAAACCTCCACGTTTTCCCTATTTAAATACAGTTAGACGAGTAGTTACACGACCAAGTATGATGACACAAAATAAAACGTGGTTCTTTTCTAAGCGGGTAAAATGGATAACTAATGTATGGCGGAATAGCACTTGAGAGCACTTCAACTCAGCGCAGTAATATCATTTTTCAGGAGTGATGATATTACTGCACAGAGTCCAAGTACTATTCCGCCATACATTATAGTTATCCATTTTACCCGCTTAGAAAAGCGCCACGTTTTATTTTGTGTCACCTTACTTGGTCGTGTAACTGTATTTAAATAGGGAAAACGTGGAGGTGTTTGGTCGCTTCTAACTTCATCTCTGTTTGGATCCTAATGAATGAACTGGGCTAAGCTAAATGCTAACAAAGTGTCTCCGCGCGTCAGAGCGATTGAATGCACGCACTGAGATGAGAGAGGTATGTATCAACTCGTCTTAGTAAAGGAAATAACATAGTTTAATATGAAAAAACGGTGGGAGTGTTCCTTTAAAATATGTTTTGTGGCTTTCTTTGACCTCATTTTTGTTATATGCTATTCCCATTTTTAGGACTGATGACAATGAAGATATGTCCAACATTGAAATAGGTATTCTGACAGTGATTCCTGAGTCGTCTGCAACCGCTGCCGTACCCTACTCCCTGCATCTTGATGCGTCAACAACAGCAATCGTTCTGGAAGGTACAGTGGTTGTGGATGATCTTGAAAATCTTCCACAAGCAATGTGTTTGCTCTTTGGACTAATTTATGCTCGAAACCTGCAGCACTGAAGAGCACATTCGACTTCATACAGAGAGTGATTTTGTCCCTTGGCCACAAGTCACTCAAACCTAAAATCCAATCACTGAAAAATCGCCTGATGCAGTAATAGATCATAGCCATGATGCTTTGAGTGAATAGAGCTGTCTTTAAAGGAACACTCCACCTTTTTTTATCATATTAAACTATGTTATTCCCTTAACTAAGACGAGTTGATACATACCTCTCTCGTCTCAGTGTGTGCACTCAATCGCTCTGGCGCGCTAGACACTTTGTTAGCACTTAGCTTAGCCCAGTTAATTCATTAGGATCCAAACAGAAAAGCGACCAAACACCTCCACGTTTTCCCTATTTAAATACAGTTACACGAGTAGTGTAACTCGACCAAGTATGGTGACACAAAATAAAACGTGGCGCTTTTCTAAGCGTGTAAAATGGATAACTATAATGTATGGCGGAATAGCACTTGAGAGCACTTCGACTTGGCGCAGTAATATCATCACTCCTGATGATGAGAGGATTTTTTAGGAGTGATGATATTACTGCACCGAGTCGAAGTGCTCTCAAGTGCAATTCAGCCATACATTATAGTTATCCATTTTACACTGGTGTAATCATCTTACACCATTCTCGGTCGTGTAACTACTCGTGTAACTGTATTTAAATAGGGAAAACGTGGAGGTGTTTGGTCGCTTCTCTGTTTGAGTCCTAATGAATGAACTGGGCTAAGCTAAGTGCTATCAAAGTGTCGCGACGCGCCAGAGCGATTGAGTGCACGCACTGAGACGAGAGAGGTAGGCCTATGTATCAACTCGTCTTAGTAAAGGGAATAACATAGTTTAATATGAAAAAACGGTGATGTGTTCCTTTAAGAGAACTCTAAAGAAAATTGTTCAGTGTTGTTTTACAGATACGTCAGTGTTTTCCAATTGTTGAAAATGAAAAAATATAAAAATATCCATATTTAACAGGATGTTTTGAATTTCAAGTTTACTTGTTTGGTTTTAGAATAGAGTTTTATAAGAAGAGAATTTTAAAGAGAACTGTAGTAGGAAAGGCATTCTGTACCAAACTCTGTGACTTAAACGCTCTGCTTTCAACCACTGTTGAAACATTTTAAAGATGTTAAAAACAAAGAAACATTGATGTCTTTATTGTCTTTAGTTTGTTTGTTTTTTCTTGAGTGCATTGTGCTTTATTTCTAAAATGTTGTTGGCGGGCCAGTAATGTTTTAACATTATTATTGTTGAACAAATAAACATTCTAGTGTTTTGCCAAATGTGTTGTCTGTCTTTGTATTTTCAACTTAGAATTTTGAGTACAACTTGCTTGAGAAATTTAAGGCAATCAGTTTCCACACATTCCTCTAGTAAAATGAACAAGCAGACATGTTAAATTAACTGTTTTGTTTAAGTTCTGCTTACAAATCTCAACTTAAATCTGTAAGTTGCCTAAACTTGAGTTTATTAAGTTACCTGTACTCAAGTTTTATGGTAACCTCTACAAATACACAAGTTAACTCTACAAAGAAGTAGACAGTAGTATCAAGTCAAAACTTATGACCTAATTTGCTTGAAAAATTTGAGGCAATCAGTTTCCACAGCTTTTCTTAGTAAAGTCAACTTATTACTTTTTACAGTGTACTACATTTTCATTAATTTTTTCCCCACATCGCTTTAAAGATATGTTTGGTTATCGTCACAAAGTATCAGCCTCAGATTATTAACCTGGTGCAGAAACAAACAAAGAAAAAGCGGTAAATGTTAAAAAGATTCAAACGGAACTCCTTTTTTTTTTTTTTTTTTTTTTTACATCACGCTCTTTCAGATTGTCATTTGCATTACTTTAATCGTGCGACTTCAAACAGGTCCAGATAAGGTTTAGAGCATAGCTGAAATTGAGTTGACCCTCTGCTGCAAAATACCCATACTCTCAGTCCTTCAAGATTTACTAATTAAACTTGTCAGTCAATAGACATCGCAATCGCTTAAAGGGATAGTTCACCTAAAGAATAAAATTCTGTCATCATTTACTTTACCCTCATGTTGTTCCAAACACATAAGAATTTTGTTCATCTTTGAAACACAAATTAAAGATATTTTTAGTGAAACCTGAGAGATTTCTTTCCCTCCATCGAAAGTCCATTCCACCAAAACGTCTCAGGTTACGACTGTAACCCTAGTTCCCTGAGTAGGGAATGAGACGCCGCGTTGATGACGCTTTGGGAATGCCCCCACGTGATTGCGTCTGAAGCACATGTGTCAACTAGCCCAATGTAGTCCAGGCAAAGTAGCGTTTTACGACAGACTAATTGTAAAATAATTTTTGCAGCATAGATCATTTCCATGGGGTGTCCAGAACAACATACTAAAAGTCCTAAACAATCCTAGTTGAGATGTGTGCCAATAAGGCCAGGCAACAATACACCCCAATGGGGCTATTTTTTTCCTTTACTCCTATCAAAATGAAACTTTACACAATGAAAGTACCCATGAAAAGTAAACATTTTTGTATTACAAGTTTCTTTGAAAATGAATTTTAATATGCAAATGAGCTATACACTAATCGAATATGCCCAAAATACACCCAAATAGGCTTAATTTTTCTCCTTTATTCCTACCACAATAAAACTTTACAAAGTAAAAGTACATGAAAAATAACTTTTTTTGTATTACAAGTTTCTTTTGAAATGAATTTGAATATGCACATGAGCTACACACTTATTGAATATGTCCTAATTTGCATAGGCAGAAACACCCTTCATATGTATGACAAATCGGCCCAATCTTCATCCAATCATCCTACTGCCAATGGGTGATGGCAATGCTGCTTTTAGACTGGCCTCTAACCTGAAAACTGCCTGGCTTGGTAGTACCTGCCAGGGGTATAACCCCCGCCGGCATAGTCTTCAGGATCACAGAGGCACACAAGCCTCGGGGGAGGGTTGGGTGTTTTTTATTTTATGTTTTCTTTTATTATTTTTTTTATCCAGTCTGGATCCTCGACCCCTTCTCTGTGGCTCTTGGTTCTGGCACCCCCTATATCAGTTCCTGGTTTGTTCTTTGCTTAGTTCTTCCCCTCTGGGTCACATTCATCTGATAAATCAGGCAACTGTGAGTTTGTGCAGCTAGTACCATGACATTCTCCGCAAATGGCAGTGCAAGGGAGTCCATGTTTTTTGCATGTGCATCTCTTTGTGCCACAGTCTTTCTTGCAACTACGGCGGACTACATCTAGTATTTCTGGTGGTGCCGCAGGCTGATCGGTCATTATTGGCATAACTCTCCCATCCAAAACATGCCACCCCTATGGTCTTTTGGGTCCATACGTTCACTTTCCCCTTTTCCACTCCATCATTTGGTAAAAGACCCGAAGATTATGGAACTTTGCAGCTGTTGACGTTGGAGGGAGAGTTTGAGGTTCCACTGGAGATGAGTTCTGAGTTACTTTATCACAGAATCGCCTGTATATGCATAGGTTAACTTACTGAATGGACATGAATGTGCTAGTTATTTGGCCCCTGTTTTTTCTACTTGTGACTTTATGGCTTCTTGGCCATAAGTCAATTAGGCCTAGTGTTAAACTAATTTGCATATTTAAAACAGATTTTTCCAAGAAACCAACTACATACATTTTTGTTTTACAAGATACTAACTTGTAAAACAAAAATATTACTTTTCATGTATACTTTCACTGTGTGAGGTTTGATTGTGATAGGAGTAAAGGAAAAAATAAGCCCATTAGGGTGTATTTTGGGCATATTCGATTAGTATATTGTTCATTTGCATATTCAAATTCATTTTCAAAGAAACTTCTAATACAAAATATTTTACTATTCTTGTAGACTTTCATTGTGTAAAGTTTTATTGTGGTAGGAGTAAAGGAAAAAAATAAGCCTATTTGGGTGTATTTTGAGCATATTCGATTAGTGTATAGCTCATTTGCATAATAAAATTCATTTTCAAAGAAACTTGTAATACAAAATTTGTTACTTTTCATGGATACTTTCATTGTATAACGTTTTATTTTGATAGGAGTAAAGGAAAAAAAATAGCCCCATTGAGGTGTATTGTTGTCTGGCCTTACTGGCACACATCTCGGAAACATATTTCCTCAACTAGGATTTCTTAGGACTTTTAGTATGTTTTTTCTGGACACCTCATAGAAATGATCTATGCTGCAAAAAATTATTTTACAATTAGTTCTATTTTTGGCTCCAAAATGGGTTACTTTGCCTGGACTAATGGCGAGAATGAGCATCACGGGCGGGGGACGTCATGACCAGGAAAGGATAAAAGCCCATCCGGTCTGACCGGCGCTAGCTTCGGAAAGGCTGAAGCAATTCGATCACAGGGATGTAGGAAGTATATCAAAGTGACGCAGCGTCTCGTTCCCTACTCATGGAACTAGGGTTACAGTCGTAACCTGAGACGTTCCCTTTCAAGGGAACTTGCGTTCCGTCGATGACGCTTTGGGAACGAGAATGCCGAACACCATACGGCCAAGAACCTGTGAGCGGCGAAGACCAGCCCGCTGCATCACAAACTTCTTGAAGGGAAACCCCAGAAATCAGGGCCTTGGAGGGTGCCATACCCCTAGTAGAATGGGCTCTAGTGGCCAAATGTGAAGGCTGGCCAACAATCTCATACGCAAGTGAAATAGCCTCGACTATCAATTTGCTAACAGTCTGCTTGGATGCAGGAAGTCCTTTTTTAGGGGGCCCAAAGCAAACCAGCAGCTGATCAGACTTCCTCCACTGGGCAACTCTGTGGACGTAAGTGTCCAATGCTCTGGCTGGACAAATGCGTTTAAATTTCTCCTGGTCCTGATATTTAAAAGGAGGAGGACAGAATGCCTGCAGTACAATAGGCCGTGGTACATTGGTTGGAACTTTAGGTACATATCCAGGTTTAGGATAGAGGAACGCTTTGACCATCCCAGGTGCAAACTCAAGGCATGAAGGACATACCAATAGGGCCTGAAGATCTCCTACTCTTTTTAGTGTGGAAATGGCTAGACGGAAGACAGACTTGAGGGTCAGAAACTTTTCTGAGACAGAATCGAGAGGCTCAAAGGGAGCGACAGATAAACCTTCTAGAATGAGAGCCAGATCCCAAGCTGGAACTCTGGAACGGACTGCAGGCCTCAGCCTCAGGGTGCCACAAAGGAAACATATAATAAGAGGATCTCTTCCAACAGATAAACCCCCAGAGGGGCATGGTAGGCAGTAATGACAGCAACATAAACCTTCAGTGTGGAAGGAGATAGCCCTGAAGCAAAACGATCTTGCAGGAACTCAAGTATTTAACTAACAGTGCAATTAACTGGATCCCATTGTCTTAGATTACACCAAGAGGTGAAAACTCTCCGTTTCAGGGTGTATAGCTTCCTCGTGGACGGAGCTCTGGAGTTAAGTATGGTCTCTACAACCTCAGTTGAGAGACCAGAGTCTATGAGTCAGGCCCCCTCAGAGGTCAGACCCACAGGTTGAATGTTTCTGGGCGGGGATGGAGGATTGCTCCCCCCGCCTGAGATAGAATGTCCCTCCTGACTGGCAGCTCCAGGGGAGAGCCATCGAGAAGGGATATTCGGTTCCGAAAACCACACTCGGCTTGGCCAGTACGGAGCTACCAACAGGACACTCGCTCCATCCTGGCGAACTTTCTCCAGAACTCCTGGGAGCAGCAATCGGGGGAAATGCGTCCTCGGTGTGGAGCCTTCATTCCCCGGCCCTCAGTCCCTGCCTCGACAGGACGTCTGCTCCTACACTCAGTTGTCCCGGAATATAAACTGCTCTCAGGCAGAGTAACTTCCCAAGGGACCATCAGAGAATCTGGTGCGCCAGTTTGCATAGTGGACGTGAACGCAGACCCCCCTGATGATTTATTTAGGAGACCACCAATGTGTTGTCTGTGCCAACAAGCACGTGATGGCCTCTCAGGTCTGGAAGGAAATGTCTCAACGCATTGAAGACTGCCATCATCTCCAGGCAGTTTATGTGCCACGAAAGATGATGACTCCTCCATAGACCCTGTGCTGAGCGGCCTTCCATTACCGCTCCCCAGCCTGTGAGAGAAGCATCTGTCGAGAGTGAAACTCGATGGCAAAGAGCTCCTAACACTGGACCCTGGTTTTCTCCATATAACCAAGGCAAGGGAGACAACCGCCGTGTTTTCTTGATCATACGGAGTGGGTTCCCCCTCGGGGAAAACTCCTTGGTCTTGAGCCACCACTGTATGGGCCTCATGTACAGCAGGCCGAACGGAATAATGTTGGATGCTGCTGCCATCAGGCCCAACAGCCTTTGGAACTGTTTTACAGTGAGTGACTGGCCTAGCTTTATCTCTTTTACAACTGTGAGGATCAAAGCGACACGAACAGGCGAGAGCACGGCCCTCATTGTCACTGAATCCCACATGACACCAAGAAAGGTGGTCCTCTGTGCTGGAGAAAGCACACTTTTCTTAGCATTCAATCTCAACACCAATTTCTTCATATGCGTGAGAACGACATCTCGATGCCGAACCACCATCTGTTCCGACTCTGCAAGGATAAGCCAGTCATCTATATAGTTCAGAATGTGTATGCCCTGCAGTCTGAGTGGGGCTAGAGCTGCATCTACGCATTTCGTGAATGTGCGGGGTGAAAGAGCTAGACCGAATGGAATAACACGATACTGGAAAGCTTTTCCCCCAAAGGCGAACCTCAGGAACTTCCTGTGTTGTGGAAGGATGGAGACATGGAAGTATGCCTCTTTCAGATCTATTGTGACAAGCCAGTCCTCGGATCTGATTTGAGTCATGATTTGCTTCAACGTTAGCATTTTGAATTTTAACTTCTTAACTGAATGATTGAGAAGACGAATATCTAAAATGGGATGCAACCCCCCATTCTTTTTTTTGGAATAATGAAATACCAGCTGTAGAACCCTGAGTCTATGTTGGCCGGAGTCACCAGCTCTATTGCTTCTTTTGCTAATAGTGCTTTCACTTCTTGTTCCATCACCAGAGCCTGCTCTGGATGTACTAGTGTGAGTAATAACCGTTGGCAGAACGGGCCTCCTGAGGGCCCCGGGGTGGAACGGGCACCGTGTATTGAGGTGAACACCGTTCCACTCCGGAGGGGGCTGCCCCTAGAAGTCTAGACCTCTTCTTTGCCGAAGCTTTCATCGTGAGCAGAATGTTCCTCAGATCGGTCTGCGGCTTGTAAGGCTTGGGCTGAGGGTGTCGTCCCGCACCCCATGGTTTTTGGGATGGGGTGCGAGAAGCGATACTCTCTATCTGTTGCGCTCGGTATGAGGAGATTAACCCTCTGTGGTCGGCAAACGCGCCGACACGTTTTGCTCGATTTTTTTCACATAGCAGAAAAATAGACTTAAAATACTCCATCATTTCTGGTCATACAGACTTAAGAAATATGACAAAATAAACTGTTAAATGTCTACTTTTTTATGTGCCCACATACAAACAATAAAACATTGTGCTTTTGTAAAATGAAGCAAATACACAGGGTGTGCTTTCTGCCTCTCCGTCTCCGTGAACTTTTTTTCTGGAGCACGTCTCTAGACTTAAACAAAACTCAGTGAATACTATTCACCCAGGCATGAGCTATATAACTTTATAATCATTTAAGTGTGTACTTTTAAATGATCTAATTCAAAACTAAAATAAATGTTCTCTGTTTATGTAATCTATATAAAAAGAGAGAGATGTCAGCCGTTCTTACTATCGTTCTCGCAGCTCATTATTCTGTTAATGTGACACGCCCATGGAGAGCGCGCGCTATTCAAACGCAAATGATCTGAAGCAACACATGCAGACGTGTAAACGCCCACATAAACTCATAAAGTCAGATTAATGTACTATGTCGTCTTGCGAGGCTGTGAGGAATAATCCTGAGACATTTACCTCAGAACAAATGCTGGTTTATTTTCATTTCGAGGAGCAAGGATCCAGCTGAGATTTTTGTAAATTTTTTATTCTTGTGCTTTGTTCTAATCGTGATATATAAAAGTGTGTGTAAACGCAAAAATACTGTTTAAATTTGAATCATGTTTCTGTGTGTGAATGAATGAATGAACGCACAGATGTGCACTGTTACAGAAAAACTAAAAGACAACATTTTGTTGACTAGTTTTGGATAGATTATAAAGTTTTTACTCTAAAATAGACATCAAATAAGCTTTTGTTAGCAGTTTCTGCTCATATGTTAAATATATAGTATGTTTTGTCAATAAACTAATCAACTGTTATAGTGTTTGTTCCAATGCAAGCTGTATCAAAATAATGAACAGATTGAGTCTTTCCTGATCTGTGGGAACTTCTCTAAAACCTCTTCAATAGGCTCGAAGGGAGCCAAGGCCAGACCCTCAAGTACAACGGCCAGATCCCAAGCCAGTGCTCTAGAGTGCAGTGCAGGCCTCAGCCTCAATGTGCCACGGAGAAAACGAATAATAAGAGGATCTCTCCCAAGAGAAGAAGCCCCCAGAGGGGTGCGATAAGCAGATATAGCCGCTACATACACCTTTAAGGTGGAAGGAGATAGTCGAGCAGAGAAACGGTCTTGTAAGAAATCGAGAACTGTACCAACCGGGCAGTTAACAGGATTTAAAAAACTTTCTCCATACCAGGTAGAGAACAATTTCCATTTCAATGCATATAGTTTTCTCATGGAGGGAGCTCTGGATTGAAGGATGGTCTCAACGACCTCAGTCGAGAGACCGGATTCTATGAGCTGGGCCCCCTCAGAGGCCAAGCCCACAGTTTCCACAACTCTGGGTGAGGGTGAAATATCGTGCCCCTTGCTTGGGACAGCAGGTCCCTCCGAGAGGAGCTGGCTAAGTGAGGGAGAACCACAGCGGACAATGGGTTGTATCTGATGATGCAAAAAGATCGACTTGAGCTTGACCATAAGCCAGTTTGCATAATAATCGAGACCTCAGACCCCCCTGATGGTTGATGTAGGAGACCATCGATGTGTTGTCCGTGCGGACAAGCACATGGTGGCCTGTCAGGTCTGGCAGGAAGTATTTGAGTGCATGAAATACCGCCATCATTTCTACCCGATGTATGTGCCAAGAAAGCTGATGGTCCCCCATCCTGTGAGGGAAGCATCCGTCAATAGCGTTGGGCGTCGACAAGAAGCCCCCAACACTGGGCCCTGGGCGAGGAACAAAGGTTTCTTCCACATGACCAAGGTACGTAGGCATTGCCGCGTGACCTTGATCATGCGGAACGGATTTCCCCTCGGAGAAAACCCCTTGGTCCTGAGAAACCACTGCAGGGGTCTCATGTACAGAAGGCCAAAAGTAATTATGTTGGACGCAACTGCCATGAGACCCAACAGTCTCTGAAACACTTTCACAGTGAGTGACTGGCCTAGTTTTACCCTCTTTACGGCTGTGAGAATCGCAGAAATACGTGCTGGAGACCATCGTGCTTGCATCGTTGTCGAATCCCACACCACCCCTAGAAAAGTGGTCCTCTGAGCTGGGAGGAGCACACTCTTCTTGGCGTTTAGCCGCAACCCCAACCTCTTTATGTGAGACAGAACGACATATGTGATCTCGATGTCGAACTGCCATATGCTCGGATTGAGCTAGGATCAACCAGTCGTCGATATAATTTAGTATGCGAATGCCCTGGAGTCTCAGAGGAGCCAGAGCTGCATCCACGCATTTTGTAAAGGTGCGGGGTGATAAACCTAGGCCGAACAGAAGAACCCGATACTGGTATGCTT
Organism: Rhinichthys klamathensis goyatoka; assembly: GCF_029890125.1. Lineage (NCBI taxonomy): Eukaryota > Metazoa > Chordata > Actinopteri > Cypriniformes > Leuciscidae > Rhinichthys > Rhinichthys klamathensis. Next base: position 2,020,860 of record NW_026606695.1, on the reverse strand, counting down.
CGCCCCCGAAAGCAAACCTCAGGTACTTCCTGTGATGAGGATGGATAGATACATGGAAGTAAGCGTCCTTCAAGTCTATTGTGACAAACCAGTCCTCGGACTGAATCTGTGATACAATCTGTTTGAGTGTAAGCATCTTGAACTTGACTTTCTGAACTCTGCTGTTTAAATGACGCAGATCTAGAATAGGACGCAACCCCCCACCCTTTTTTGGAACGATGAAGTAACGGCTGTAAAACTCTGACTCTGCTGGGAGGAGAAACCCTTTCCATAGCCCCTTTTTGTAGAAGCGTCAGTACTTGCTGCTCCATCACCAGAGCCTGCTCGGAGTCCACCACTGTGGGAAGGACCCCCTGAAATCTGGGCGGACGAGAACCGAACTGAATTCTGTAGCCCTTTTCTATTATATGCAGGACCCATTGAGAAATATTTGGTAGTAGTTTCCACGCTGCCAGAAATTCTGCTAAGGGAACCAGTCTCTCGAGATTGGCCTCTGGATTCGGTCGAATAATCATTTCGGTGCCCTGAAGCGGCGAACCGGCAGGGAACAACCGAACCGATCGTTCTACGACACTCCTCGGAGGATCGTATGAGGCTGCTGACACCTCGGTGCCCTGAAACGGTGAACCAGCAGGGAACAACCGAAGTGGCAGCGCTGCGACTCTCCTCGGAGAATCGCCCCCCCGAGGGCGCCAAGGAGGAACGATTTCTCAAAACCGTCCCTCCCTGGAGGGGACCACCCTCAGAAGTCTGACGACCCTGGCGTCAGGCCCTCTTCTTAGTCCAAGCTCTCTTAGTGATGACAGTCCTCAGATCTTGTCTACCCTTAACAGGCTTGGACTGCGACCGCCACCCAGGATCCCCAGATTGTGGAGGACCCAGAGCGGCGACGCTCTGTTTTTGATGCACTCTGTGCTGCTGTGAGGAGCTCGTAGACGGTCGAGACTGCTCAGTGTGGAGATACCGGTCAAAGATACCAGTTTATTTCACGATCTCGACACCTCAGTGTGGATGCTCACAGTCAGCCCCCTCAAGAACTGACTGGGCATGCTCCACTCCCAAACAAGCAACACAAAGCTGATGCGTGGATCTTGCTAAATGCCTTCACCAAGCGCTCTCTGTATACTGTCCTTGTCTATTTATTGTTGTCTGTCAAGTTACAAAAAACACACACAATATATATCATTATGGCAAGCAAGCAAGATTTTAAGCGTTGTGCTGTTCCCTGCCCTCGTTTCATCATGGGTGGGCACCATAATGATATATATTGTGTGTGTATTTTGTAACTTGACAGACAACAATAAATAGACAAGGACAGTATACAGAGAGCGCTTGCTGAAGGCACAGAAGCTGTCGCGGTCTGTTTTCAGGGGTGCTTTAGTTTCCTGGTCGATGACATCACCTATGACGTCTCATCTTTCCATTGGACTGATTATACACGTGCTTCACGATGCAATCACGCAGGGCGTTCCCAAACGCAGCTCAAATTCCCTTGAAAGGGAACAGTTTTTGTGTCTTACATTTCATAATGAACTCAGACAATCTCGGTGCCGAGTGGTTTTTACGTCAGTTCTCTTTTGTGAATTTTGTGCAAAGGACTGTGGGTGATTAAAGAACGTGCATCCTACAAAATGAGCTGAATGAAGAATGCAAAATGAAGGCTGCCTTCCAAGGACCCTTCAAACTGAGACGGCCTTCGTGGCAGCCAAGATATGCAGCCTTACTAGGACACAGCCTTCCATTTGAGAAGCACCCCATGTATGTGTATTGATCAATGTTTCTATTTGAATAAAAGCCTAAATTAAATCTGTTCATCATATTAAGCTATTACCTACATCAGAAATCCCTCAGATTTCATTAAACATATCTATATCAGTTTAAAGAAGAAGAAGAAAAAAAGATCTTAGGTCCTTGGGATCTTATGGGTTTGGAATGAATTTACATTTTTGGATGAACTATCCCTTTAATAGTTTTTGGCTATAAATTGCTACTTCATTGTACAGGGAAAGTGGACAAGACAAATTGGATGCTTTATTATGAGGAGACCTCATTAGATAAAGAGGAGGGACAATAATCTGAATGCTAAGATGAGAAAGTTTGCATTAATTCTGGAACAAAATAATTATGATGCCCAATTATAAATGGGCAGCAGAACAGGTTGTTTGATAATATAAAAAGTTTCTCTTAGCATGCTAATGTAATCAGTCATATACGTATACATTACCAACCTATAACAAACTCTGACCCTTGCTGAAAATGAAAGTAAGGATTTCTCAGTAAATGCCAGTTTAATTTGTCAGCGTGGGTTGGCAGACAATTAAATAATCCCCGCTCGCAAGCAGCAAATTCTAAGTGGTGTTGGGCCAGTAATTGCTGAGCCATGTAATGACAGTATGGGTGCCGCAACGGTGCAGCTGATGCATTAAAGCTGAACGGGAGCTTGAAAACATACCAGTCTCTTGTAATGTTCCCTTCAAAACCGCATATCTGTTACGTCAGGGAGGAATCAGCTCACAACAAGGTGGGGCAAAATGACAAAGCAAGAATCAGCAAACTAAGATTGCAACTACATAGTGCCAATTCCAGCTGTCATGCTTTCTGAAGTGACCGTGATTTTCCGGAAATTGAGGCAAGGATCCATCTAATGCGATACACTGTTGAGTGACTGGTTCGCTTAAGGACTGCAGGGCTACTTTAGTGAAGCCCAACCATAGTATTTTCAGAGAGGAGAGAGTGGGATTGAAAAATGATGAACAGATGGAGTACAAGTAACTGCATCAGCTCTTGAGAATTAATTTACTCCAGAATGTATAAAAGTGATTTTATTAAATTGATAAAAATAACAACAGCATCTGACTAGGGGGACACATACTGGAGAACTGAATCATCTCTGATTAAAAAGAAAAATGAAAACAGCCAACAAGTGTAATAATTGCTTTCTTCATCGTTTAGCAATGCATTTTGGCTAACTGTTATGGCACATTCTCAGAAACCTCAAAACAATATATAATAGTACATCCATTGGCAAATGTTCATTTTATTGTTACAACTCAACAATAAACACTGATTGATGGATACATAGCACACCATTTTCAGTATTCAATGTGAGCCACAATCTGCAGTTATTGATCATAAGACTATCAGACCACTTTGTGACACTTATCATGCTAAACCTCTGTAGATAAGGTCAAGGACACATCAAGTGTGTGCTTTAAATGCATGAAACTGCAATGCGCAGAAATGGATGATGCATTTTATTGTTAATAATCACTGATCTGGGACCTGCAGCGGTTTGATAAAAGAAGAACAGAAGGGAACCGGTTAATTCCGCAGATAGAGAGGGCACGGCAAGCACACGTGCTGCAATTCCTCTTCCCATTTGTTTGACCTCAGATTCTTTATACTGGGAACCTCTTTAGGGAGATAAGCAAATGCAAAGTCAGGTTAGTAAAAAATGCATTTTACATTACATTATTGTCTGTTACATTACACATCAATGAAGAGAGAAAGGTGGCTCTCTTTTACAGGAAAATAAGAAAGTGGCTTGAATAAAGAAATACAAAAGTGTAAGAGAATGTATTGTTGTGAATGAAAGGATAAAAAAAGCAATTCATCACATCTAACAATATCAATTTAATGTATTTTGTGATTACCATCTAACATTTACTTGGAGATTTCTATGTGAGTGAAAGGACACTGAAGAATATGATCACTTTTTTAAGTTTGCCTTTCTAAATTTATGTTCTGGGACTCTAACTTATGGTAGAGACGTACAGAGCATTGATCTATAAAAATATTGCTTTCTACTCACTCAATTGGTTAATGTGCATTACTGCTTCATAAGTTTGCCTTTATCTAGTGTTTACACATTTATGGTGTTCATTAATCAAAAATAGTTGTGCAAGTACAGGGAGTGCAAGTTCTAAGTAAATAATGTTAACTTAGATCTTAACTTGCCATAGAAAGCTAAATATACACATGACAATTTATAAAATTTTAATTGTGTTCCTCAAACTTTATAACAGAAAATGTATAAAGCAACTTATTATCTTAATCCTTTTTAGATTTTCAGTATGAACAGAAATATCCTGCTAGCAATATATGGCATTGTGAGGTTGGATATGCTCATATGACACCATATCTCTCTTCAATGTTAATAACAGCTCAAGAGCGGCCTCTTACTTTACGGACCTGTATGAAAACACATGATAAAAGAGTTACTGCCGAATACTCATCAGATTGTCATAAATTAGTTGAAAATGGGAAAAAGTAAACAAATGGGAATCTAGGAATATTGGAATAAAAGCTCTTCTGGAACACTTGAGATCACAAATTGTTTGACTGATTTGACTGATATTTGCTTCTTTATTACATCATGAAAAGCTATTGCATTTCCAGAACGGGAAGAAGTATTGTTTCGAATTTCCACTCTTGATTTGTGCTCCTGATATATTACTATCGTTGGAACATTTTTATTGTAGGAATTAATACCTTTGTAATGATATATAGTTTGTAAATGTTGTTTATTTTTGTGAATGTAACTACTGAATGTAAATTAATGTAAACAAACATATTTTGGTCACACTTTAGTTTAGGGTTAATTTTTCACTATTAACTAACTATTAACTATGACTTTTGCCTCAATAAACGCCTAATAACTGCTTATTAATAGTTAGTAAGTTAGTGGTTAAGTTTAGGTATTCGATAGGTTTAGGGGATGTAGAATATGATCATGCAGAATAAGGCATTGATATGTGCTTTATAATAAATAATAAACAGCCAATATCCTTGTAATATGCATGCTTATAAGCAACTAGTTAATAGTGAGAACTTGACCCTAAATTAAAGTGTTACCCATATTTTGGCCCAGAGGGTGTGGAATCATACATGCCAGCTTTATAGCTTTAACAAAAACAGTCATCACATTTCTGCTTTTAAAGTGTTGAAAAGTCAGAATGAAGTTAATAGATCACAAGTTGCACGCAACAAAATGCAGAGATATATACAGTATTATACATTGCAAGCTTGAAATACATTCAAATACATACTGTCGGTAATTTTGTATCTGTAATTTTATGCATTAGTGACTGAGCTTTTCACTTGAATATACATGATTTGACGAGTTAACATGCACAGTATAAATGTTTGTGTTGCTGCGTTTACCAGTGTTATACCCTGAGCACATCTTGTTTCAAATGAGCTCCAGTCTGCCTCTCCATAATTCTATAGCAACTCTCCTATAATAAATATTTGTTGCACAGAAACATTTCAAAGGTGTCGATCATTGATTGAAAGCCGTCGTTCTGTCAGCATTGCGGGGGAAGCGAAATACTGTATTTTTGCACTGTTCACTTCAGTGTTTGAAGTACCTGTCATAGGAAAAGGTCATGTGGTGTCATGAATAATTATGAGACAGTGCCTTTTTACAGGATACAGCTACAGTATAGCATTCATGAGTATGCAGTCTCATGAATAATTCTAAGATACTGCTGACGTTGTCATGCAGTATATATTGGCTCAATGTTGATTTCAAACTAAGCAGACGAAAATAGTCCTAGAAATAAATAACTATTTCCACATAAAGTTAATACAATTGTCTTCCATCACATTCAACCTGTCTACATCTGTTCAGAAACATGTTGTAGTGTAAGCCCTCCACTTACACTACAACAAACATGTTGTAGTGTAAGTGTAAGTCCTTCAATAGACTCCCTTTGGAAATGCATTAATGTTCTTATAATTTCATTTATAGTAAATTATATTATAGTTTTTGTTAATATTTTGAATTAGGTTTATTTTTATATTTGATTTTTTTGTTGTGTGTTTTTTCTAATTTGTATTCATTTTTTATTCATTTTTATTAATTAGTTTTAGTTACTTTAGTACTACAATCAACAGCATCTGTGGCATAAGATCTTGACTTGCATCAGAACCTTCCTTTAATTCCATGTGGAAACAATCTGAGAGAGACCACATGGATGGTAATGGTTTGCCCTTAGCTGATCAACCCTCATTATTTTTAACTGCTTCCTGGAAATAGTACTTTTATCCTTTAGTTTCCATGTCTAACAAATCCCATACCTTGTGCAAAAAGCCTACAGGTCCAAGCTTCATCGTCTCTAATCGTATATTACACGACTGGCTTTGAGCTACTGCCAGTACCATGTAGTACATGTGGTCAAAGACCAGTGTTAGGCTGGTTTGTTTCTCACTCATGGCCTCCAGGCAGCAGGGAGCAACTCTTTTAAAGGAGCCTATTTTGTCTAGGAAGTTGTTAGTGACTTGCATGTACTTATCAATAGCTTAGCTGAAAAAGTAATGTTTTTTTAGCTTTCTACTATTGCACACAAGCATTTAAATCTCACCCATTTTCATTTGACTGGCACATACATCTTGCTCTACAAATTACATCTCAAAGCCAAATCACAGATGGGTGGCCAAATTAATTTTGGGAAATTACATTTCATATGTAGATTGCACCCAGTTTAATGACTGGATTACATTGTGTGTGTGTGTGCCTACTGGATGAGGGGATTTGGATGCTTGCTGTCTGTCTGTCTGTCTGTCTGTGTGGGTGGGTCTTGGTGGGTGGAGGTTAAAAATGAAAGGTTTCTTATAATGCACAGCATGCTGCCACACACCAATATGCAGCCTGTGTGTGCCATTCTCACTTGAATGTAAAAGCCTGTGCCCAATGGCCTGAGGCTTGACTCTCTTCCCATGGAAGCAGTTCAGGCTAAATAACTCAGAACAGCACCTTCCACTCTACCCCTAAACACTCCAATTTTCTGCCTCTTATGACACAGATGCAAGCTATACTTTTGGCCTGCAAGCACAGCAATCTGCGGGAGAGCAATGATGCCAGACAGACAGTCTGAGAGAAAGAAAGGAAGGGATGGGAATAGAGAGGGAACACAGAGGAGGCCATGAAGAGTAATGAAACAAGAGCAGATGAAAAAAGGAAGATGAAGAAAATGTGAAAAGAGAAGTGAGGGAATGAGATAAAAGAAGGATATGGATAGGCACTCCAATAAATGGAGGGTAGAGTACATGGAGGAGATGACAGCAGGAGAATCTTGCATGCTCCTCCAGACATATTGCCTGATAAAATGGTGTGAAGGACAAAGACATTGAGAAAAAGTCCTATGGAATCCTGAGCATTGACAGGAATCATATCAGGGCCGCCGCTGGCAAAATGTGTGTCCAACGTGAGAAAATCTGTAAGGGTCCCCCTTGGTAAAAATTGCCTAGAGATGGGGATTAATTGGACATGGAAACAGATTTTATCATTTGTGGCCACGTCTAATTAATTTGTAGCCATGTTTTAATAATTATTTCCCTCAGTTTCATTGATTTACTAATTTCCACGTTTGATTAATTTGTTTCCTTGTTTTAGGTAAGATGTGGCTGTTTTATTAATTCTTTCCCTTGTTTTAATTTAGGTAAATGAATTAAGAATACATGAAGCCGCATTCTACAAGCATTCTTGTTGTGTGTGAACACAACCCGATAAGTCCGGTCAGGTGAAAAGGCTGCTAGTCACTTTGAAAAGATGCGCTAGCTGAGCGGAGTTTCGTCAATGCTGACTTAAAGTGATAGAGGATGGATAATTTCGACGAACTTGATGAACACGTGATATCTTCTTCGTGGCGTGAAAGGAAAATTAAAGCTGAAAACTTTTCACGGAACTTTGCTAAAGCAGCACGTTACAGTGGTGAGGTAAAAGTCCCCTATATTGCGTGTAATCACAACAACAAAGTTTTTCAGGCTTCTATGTCAGCTGAGGAGATTAACGTTACAAAGATTAACCAAGTGTTTTATTATATATCATAGCAACTCTGAAACATGAAATGTGGAGTTATCTGCTTTTGCAAGATACAAAAAACCCTTTTAATATATAAAAAAACATACTTTCAATGAACTTTAATTTTGTAAGTTACCTGTATTTTTTCAAGTTATTATTACTTAATCAAAACAACCCAACTGGAGTTTGATTGATATTACTTGGAATGCAGAAAAAAACAAAAACAAAAACAAAACAAAACATGATTTATGAAAATGAACAAAAACGGAGTTATCTGTTTTTGCAAATGAACTCTTCACATTCTGATTAATTAGTTCCCTTGTTTTAGGTAAATTGTGGCAATGATTTAACTTAATTAAAATGACAGAATTAATTTAGTAAAACATGACCACGATCTACCTAAAATAAGGAAATAAATTGATCAAACGTGCCCTGAATTTAACTAAAATTAGGGGGCTGGTCGCTCCCTTGAGGAACACAGAGAGTTTTTTAGATCTAGTCAATCTCGGAAACTATGACGACGACAGCCTCTGTGTGTTATTCCGGGCAGGACTAAACACACAAACTAAGGCTTGCCTGCTCAGAGATGGTACTCTAGTGACATTTATGCAGTATGTGGACTGTCTGCTTCTACAAAATGGATCCTCCTTCATCGGCAAGAGAGAGAAGGGTCTTCATAGTTGGGTAAACTTCTATAGTGGTGAAGAGAAGACTACAGCAAATGTAATTATTGTATTCCCAGTTGTTCCATTAGCAAAAAAAAAAAAAAAAAAGAGTTTACACGACTTTTTAAAAGAGGGAAAAATATTGAGATATTGATTGCAGCAGTCAGAAGAAAGAATGATTTGAAATTTGCCGTCACTCCCTCAGCCATTGTATTAGAAACATACTGAGCCCCTAAAGGGACATGGTGAAGGAAGAAATGTGAGATGAAGGAAAAAATATTTGTCACTGCTTTTGCGTTCTCTTTCAAATGCTTGCTTTTCCCCGAGAAACTTTATGTTCCACCAAGAAACTTTGCGTTCGCTCACAAAGAGCTCAAAAGCTTTTGCGAGCGAATGCAAAGTTTCACGGGGGAACACAATGCTTTTGCGAGAAAATGCAATGTTTGTCAAGAGAGAGCACAAAATCATTGACTTGTTATTTTTTTTTCAATCCCCAGAGACTGTAATAATATACAAATGTAGGCTTTTACAACAGGTGAGTGGCAAATTAAAAGTGATAATGTTAATATATAATGTAATGCTTTAGAGATTTATTATTATTTTTTTTTTTTTAAACAGTCATAGTCATAGTTATTCAACCCATATTTAATGCTACTGGTTTTTAAGTCACTTATTTGTACGGCATGGTACAAATTGTGTCAAAACACAATTAAGCCTTTGGAAACTATAACAAATCTGATTTAGCTTGTGCTGTTGTTACACATACTTACATTTAGCCCATGCATGTGCTAAAGTTGAGTAGCAAATATGGCCAAGTCAAAGAAGCTCTCACAAAAGCTATAGAGAACAAAATGTTGTATTACATTAGAAAGTCTATGGCTACAAGAAGATTTCCAAAGCACTAAAAATTCAAGAGACACAGCTGGCAGCCTTATTCATAAGTTTGCAATTTGTTGTACCAGAAAACCTTTAAGGGTTTTGAGAGAAAAGGCACAATTTCATTAAGGGGAATACAATGTTTGATCAGAGCAACTGAGAAAAACCCTCAATTCAATGCCAAATACCTGCAAGATGACCTGATGAAAGGAGGAAAAAACATTTGCAATGCAGAGAGTAAGAAAAACACTAGACAAGCATGGCCTTCATGTTGGCCAGAATCATGAATTCTTTGAAATATCAAGCCATTTTGGCAAATATGGTGATGTCTTGACTGAAGCTTGATGATCAATGGACTTTCCTGCAGGATAGCCATCCCAAATATACCCATATCTACTACAGCTTGGATACGTCGTAGAATGTTCCTTGAGTGACCTGTACAGTCTTCAGATTGACATCTTATTGAAAACATTTGGTGGAATTTGAAGAAAGCAGTGGCAATGTGAAAACCAAATATTATCAGTGATCTGGAAGCTTTTTCAAGTGAGGAATGGAGAATAATAAACGATTCTGCACAAAATCTGACTTTTGGGGGTTGAATAATTTTGTACATGAATGTTTAGAGCTGATTTTATTTCTTTGTTAAATTGTTTTCATAAAGTTTTGTTCTTGACAGTAACATATCTTGCAGGTCAAGGGGATTGAATAATTCTGATTGCAACTCTATATATTAGTATAAATTCTTTCAAATCAATTCAAATTCCAGGTGAGTAAATGTATTACTCCACTGTGGTACTGAATTCTCATATTTTTGTGATACTATTGTGATAAGTACTTTTCGTTTTACATTGAGTAATTTCAAATAAAACATAAAAATAATATTTTGAACTGGAACATGTATTTAATTTCTCAAAGATGTTTTTGAACAGCAATTTAGATGTAGAAGATTTATGTACAGAAATGAGTTTAATATGGGAATTTGAGGAGCTCTTGAGCATGTGTTGCCTCCGTAAGGGTGACCCAAAGGAACAACAGTCTTAGAGAGAAAATCTGATTAAATGGATTTTAAACAGCACATTATACTTTTTTTCGAAAAAAAAAAAATGCTATTGAAAAATTCTATTTTAATTACAACAATGCTATATGTTGTACAAAATCATATTTCTCCCCCCCAAGCCCCCCCCCCCCACCCCACCCCAAAAAAGGTGATCATTCACCACTGTCATACGATACGGTTGCTGCTCATAGAAGTCAGGGTTTATGGACCCATGTTTACAAGCATTAAACCATATTATTGCATTTCATTAGTAGACTCCCATAAGCAAAACACTGAACACAATATGAAATGATTTTTATAGTTATTCAAAGAACATCCAATCTTTCTAATAGTTTTGAGTTAAATGTAAAAAATTGAGGCAGTTCTTGGCTTAAACAGCAGAGAAGCAAAGTAATCCCATCTTCCCTACAGAAGGGTGTGGTGCTCACTTTCTTAGCAGCAGAGTGCTCCATCCACCAATCCTCTCTTTCTCCCAGGCACCAGTGCTTCAAATAGTGTGCTCCGGACCACATGCAGGGCAACCTGTCAATACTATCAGCACTGGCAGATTCTGCCTGTAGACCAGTCAAAGGCAGAGTCTGGCTGACTGGGAGCCCGAGAGGAGCTAGGTAGCCTGTTACCGCCAGGCTAAAATCGACTTGGCGGAGTGGTGTGGAGGAAATGAGGGCTTGGAGAATTGGACATGCTAACGTTTTAAAGTTTGAGAGAAAACTTTTGCCTAAGCACAACATACTTGGGGATTTAGCATATCAATGTTACAATTCAGTGAGTGTATCACCTTTGTGGATATGTTTCCCTGAAAGAGTGAATGGGTTTGTTTATTTAAATGAGTACTGGAAGCAGCTTGCAATGGATTTATTGTTGTTGACATTTTTTTTTTACTTTTAACATCACTGTATATTTAGGCTTCAGAAGGAAGCTATTGATGCAATGTCTGGTCTTTATATCCAAGAAGGCAAAATTATCTCCATTAGCATTTAGCTTCAGAAACGAATTGGCTAATTAATGCCAATCCACCCAGATTTATACCTTGCGAGTTACTTAATGGCTGTGAAAATCTCGTCAGATTCTGGCATTTAGTGACTGATTTTAGTTGAGCCTTTTCTGGCCAAATGGACTGCATACATTGCATTTAATTGCATGCAGTGGTGTTATTACAGCTTTTAATTGCATTATATTGCCCCCCCCCCCCCCTTATATGTGCAGACAGGGATATTTGAACTTATTTTCCCTAGACTGCTTGAAAAGCCTCACTGCCATCCTCTCTACACTAATAGGCCCCTTCCTGGGCCTTTCTGAAGCCAGAGAAGACACAGCTTTAGCATCCCTTCTGTTTGCTCACTCTGGCACGTCCTCTTGGAAATAGCAGGAAAAAATGTTTTTATTAAAAAACTAAAACAATGTAGTTTAGTTGTGAAAATGTAAGGACTCTCATTCTTCACTGACCTCCTCCTGCCACCATGCAAAAGCAAATTAAGCTTTAGTTGTATCAGTTGTCTGTGAGAGTTGTGTATTGATTTTTGACTCTGTGGGACTGTAGAGTTTGTGAAGCATTGAAGTGTAAAGCTCTGCTCAGACAATGTGAAAGTGTTCTCCAAACAAATCAAAACAAAACTATCAACCGTTCAGAGATCTTGCAAGTGTAATGTTTTCCTGTGTATATAATTATTATGTCATGAAAATATTGAAAGCATGGATATTTATCCTGAGTTACAAGGGCTTCATATAGTGCATGAAGAGTTTGATATATAGTTTCACACAGTTTCAAATGCCTCAGCCTCAGACAGCACACCCACCACCCACAGTCTCTGACCGCCTGATGCATATTGTGCACAAAAATGACAAGAGCTGTCTGAAATCACCAAATCCAATCTGGGGTTCCCGAAAGCATCGTTAGCCAACTATGTTCGCAAGTTCCGTTGTTATCAGCATAGTTCAACGAGTCGATGTTTCCCGAAACCATCATTCCAACGAACATTCACAAACGGCATCGCAAAGTTGTGTGGTTGGAACGACAGCTCTCGAGCTGTGGTTAGAAGCATAGTTTCTAGATTGCATGACATGTGGACTTAAAACCAATGTGGTTGAACTACCACTTTGCGACAATATGGTTCTGGAAAACAGTTGTGACTAGCTAGTTGATTTCTTCAACGATGCATCAAACTACGGTAGTGAAGCATCGAGTTACGGCGTTGTACGGGAAACGCACCCCTGAACAGCTAGTGCTATTCACGTCGGTGTGCACCAATCGGCCTTAAAATAAAGTCAAGTTTACAAAGGTTTCTACAATGACCATGTTTAAGGAAGAAATAATCCATGGAAATCGGCCAGGGGTGTGTTTCCCGTACAATGACGCAACTCGCTGCTTTCACTAGTCCGATGCATCGTTGAAGAAATCAACTAGCTAGTCACGACTGTTTCCCGAAACCATATTGTCGCGAAGTGGTCGTTCAACCACGTTGGTTTATGAGGTCACGCACGTGGTGGAGTTATAACATATTTTAATTAAATTGTTTGAGATCGAATTAATGCTAGATGTTTTGATATAAATTACAGACATGGCATCTGAAGACTATTTCTCAATTTTCTCAGTTATTTTGCTTTATTTTCAGATTCAATCATAGACTCGTTCTTACATAGTAGAGCACGTTCACACATGCGCAGTCTTCAAAAACGGTGCTTTAAATCTCTTGACAAACTAAAAGATGTAACTGACATTTGTATGTATTCTAAATAAAATACACGGGTTGTACTGAATGTCAGCTTGCTTATTTTGCTCAAGATAAGGATGTATTAAGTCCACATGTCATGTAAACTAGAAACTATGCTTCTAATCACAGGTCGAGAGCTGTCGTTTCGGGAAACACAGACTCGTTTAACTATGCTGATAACGACGGAACTTGCGAACATAGTTGGCTAACGATGCTTTTGGGAAACGCAACCCTGCTTAGTGCCATCAACTTTTTGAATGTTTTGTTTGGAGGCACAACACAATCACCTTTTATTCACAAGCAGGATTTCAATATTTCAAAATACTAAAATACTTTTTCTTTGTGATTGTGGGTTTGTTTTAATTATTTTTTAATCACAATTTGCAGTTTCTACTATACTTTTTAAAGCTTTACATCTACAAAGCTGCGATATCTGACCCAGTTCATTTGCTTGCTTTCATGGCTGCAATTCACTATGTTTTCCACCAACTGACAACCCAAGGTTGTCGAAATACTGTGTAAATTGGCAGCGGATAATAAGACATTTCGGAACACACATTTCAAAGTACTGTAGAATAACTGGCTGTAGCATGTGAACTTAGCATGTTTCTTAAATATCTGCAAACATATTATGGTATTTTTATGCTTTAGTACAGTCAAAAATTACATACAGCACCTTTAATCAGGAATCATTTTGCTAAACCATGTTCTGATGAACAATAAATGAGCTCTTGTTTAAAAACCCATAAAATACTTTTAGCAAAGTACAGAATTGGTTTTATTTTTTTGTAATTCGTCATAACATAACTTACTTTATACTACTTTTCCTTCTTTCCCGATCTTCCTTGTCTTTCGACAAGCAAAAACGAGCACTGTTCTCTGCACACCCCTACGCTCTGTAGCAAAGTAGGTTACACAATTACCCACCTCAACTTATTTCCATTTTATTTTAACTCCTATACCCACTATACTCATTAAAGTGCTGGTTGCAACCCATTCCTGTTAGTGCACCAAAGCAGATGAGTGATTCTTGAAATTTGACCACCCAGAAGACACACCAATAGCTGCACATATAACGACTAACAAGCCACGTGTGTACATGGAGGTTAAGGTCAATTATCAGAATTGCTGTGCACACCTCCATTGTTAGTATTTGTCATAAAAGGCAACATTTTTGTCAGTTATCACAATAACCAGGCATCCGATTGATACCCAGGGGTCAAACAGAAGCAGTGACAGGCTAAGCCGATATGTTTTCCATTTGGTTGTCAGTTTTTAGCTACACAGGCTAATTACATAGTTGCCATGACAAAATTGAGTCTAGTGGTTTATTGAATTGACATGGTAAAATATTGGCCTTGCTCTATTATGTACCCCTGGTAAACTACAATAATAATATTTGCTTTTAAAGAAATGAGGGCTCTTTATGATCCAAAAAAAAAAAAAAAAAAAAAAAAAAAAAAACCCTAGAATATAAATTGAGAAGTCAATGTGTTCCCTATTCTGCTCTTCCTCTCTCATTAATTAATATTACACACAAGCTGCCACTGATGAGGACCTGGTAATGAGGAGAGCGAGTTAATGACACTTCATCATCTCTTGTAAATCCCTTGACTTGATGGATTTGATGCCTGCTAAGCTATTCAGTGCTGCAGCCTGCAGAGTGCCTTCTACGACGACATCCTGCTTTTGTAGCATATGATGACTGTGTAGCGTCACTCCGTATAAATGTTCAGTGTTGTCTTAATCTCAAGTTATTTAACCTTCTATGGTGTCTACTACAGTGGACAGATATTTAAATGTATGACAGACCGTAGGACTCGCTCGGTGATTGAACGATCCATTGACCGTTTTGAATAAGTCTGATGACAGTACTGTACAACCTCTGCTGCACACAGGTGTGCTGTTGGTGCCATGCACAGACGGACAGTAGCCTAATGATAACTATTTTTGTGGTATTCCCAATATAATGAAAAATACCATTGTACTTGAAGGATAGAATTGGAAGGAAACGGTAAGATATGCACGTTTTATTTTTTAAATGTTTTGACAGTGACTTGCTGAGTCAGACAATTATTTACACTGCAAAAAATAAGGCCTATCTGTTTCCATTCAAAATATATTAACATCCTAAAATATATGTTTACCTTATAGGCAAAATAGGACAAATTTGTTTAAAGCAATTAACAATACTATTTGGCCAGTGGAACAGATTGAGAATAACTCTTCTCATAAAACTTTCTCTGAAATGTATTTTATACAATTTTGATTTATTTATTCTAAAGGCAATTGAATGATTTTTTAGCAATGCAGTGTGACGGCACATAGTCAGTATCTCATATTTTCTTAATTTATTGGACCGTTAATGGTATCACGTGGATGGGAATATGCATGGAAAGGATATGCAGATGACGACATGACGTTATGCATAACTAGGCGTTGTAAGCTCCATATATGGTTGTTTCGGGGAGGAGACAGGGTGGAGATACATGTAGCCTACGCAGAATCTTCCACTGACTGGGTTCTATGGGTTTATAATGAATGTCACTATAGCCTAATTTGTGTTTTATTTTATAGTTTAATATATAATTTACAGCTAGGCTACTTATTTTTTATTATTGAAGAATTTGTTGTGGAATGAGGGAAACAATATTTAATTTTATTTACCGGTATTTAATATACATATAAATTAATATAATTGTTTGCAATTACGAGGTTAATGGGTGTATTTTGAAGTAAGATCAATTTTTCTTCCATAAGATTACTTCCTCTTCTTGGTCGGTTTATGTTTCTCCATGTCGTAAACTCTAGAGACGAGGCTTCCATACAGTGAATTTTTAGGGGCGTGATATTCAAATGACGATTGTTTTCAGCCGCCACGTTTATCAACGTACAATCATTCGTACCTGACTGCGAGTGTGAGCAGGGCAGAGTCCAGAGTGCGCATGTGACACCCAGATTTTGAACAGTAATGTAGTTTACCTGACCTAAAATAGAACAATGCCATTGTTTTGGCTCAATATGCACCAGTTATTTTTATTTCTAAGACACATTTAGTTATTTTTTATTTCTAAGACACACAAAGCTACTTAATGCCCTAATTCTGACTTAATGTGAGCCCTGTCCTAAATTTTCAAAGCTGCAATCCAGCAGGCCACATAGAGCAAGCGGATTCAATGTTTCCCCTTTCACAGAGGTGTAGCAGATATTTCACCACAGACCAGCTTGAACTGCAAATTACAGGGGGTTGAAGAAGACTAGTTGAGGGTGTCAGTGCTCTAAATAACTGTATCCTTAAAACTGCAGTGTGTGGAAGTCGAGAGACCTGAAGAGCCCATGACGCATTACACAACAGATCTAAAAATAAAATCTGAATAAACACATTCCTTTATTATTTTGTTTCATTGACAAGTATTTCACCATATGTACTGTATGTAAAATGTATGAAAAAGCAGTAGTGCTGAATGTCGAATGCAGTTAAATTCTTTTGAAGCAGTTAAAGGAGCTGTATGTAGGATTGTGGCCAAAATTGGTACTGCAATCACTTTCAAATTACTGTAGAGTGGTGTATCCCCTCCCCCTCCCCCCTGACTCGAGGTTGCCAGATAGGCTGCAGGATCCAGCAGGAATATAGGCTGCCACAAGGAGCTTTCAACTAGAGCAGAGCTGGCAACCCGGATGCCGAAACACTACTGACTTCGTGATTGGTAGATAGGTGGAGGGTGGGGCTTCAGGCCAAAACACAAGATGACAACATCAACATCAGTTGAGGGCTGCAACTTCACTTTTTAAATGACAATATCGTGGCCGTACTACTGTTGTCAGTGATATAAGTATTTGAAATGGACATGATTTCTTAATGTCTGGAGACACATCAGGGCCATTTTATGATTAATTGAAATACATTTCTTACATACAGCTCCTTTAAGGCATTTATTTAATTTAACATTGAATGAGTGAAAGACACAAGTTACAGTAGAAAAAAGGTTAACTGACATCCTTAAAAATAGGAAACTCTCTTTAGGTGTGCTGAAAATTGTTACCTGAAACATCTGAGTTGAGTTCTGACATCTGACAAGTTCTGGAATTTGTATGGATACTGTTGATCTCCCTTTTTCTTTTCATTTTTTTTTTTTTTTCTGAAATGTAAGTGCACTTTCAAAGGTCAGGAAAACAATTGACAGAGTCCTGGTAATTTGAATATCTAGTGGCATTTAAACACCTTTTAGACTGAATGGAAGTCAATGCAATGTTTAAGACTGACATTTCTCATTTGATTTAACAGCTGCTCTGGGGGAGAGAGAGATGCCAGGTGGGCTGCACAGACCTAGAGCACCTGCTCAAGTTAAAATACCTCTGTATTACTATAGCACAATCATTTGCTTCTTTAAAGGATAGATGTGGGGCCAGGGTTCAAAGTCTGCCTTTTAAAAGTACTGCAAGACTATAAATTGCAAATTGATTTGGACGTGAAGCTGTATAATTTATTAACGGGAATGTAAAATAGCCTTTATGCACAGCAATTATACAGCAAAAAGCAGCCCTGTCAGTTTCTGAGGACAAGATCTGGTGGCTTTTAGCCACAGGAGAATCCAAGACTTCCTTTAAAGCACAGGTGTAAGTGAATATGTGTGTGTTTGTGTTTGTGAGGATAGACAGCCATACACAGGTGAGGTCATACATTCTCTTACCCTTACAACCAATGTCTTTATCCTCCTGCCCTCTGGTGCCTCTTCAGAGCTGAGGAAGCAGGTGCACAAGACTATAAGAAGCCATCTAAAGCAGGTGTCATAGGTGCTCCTAAGGCCAGCTGGGAATGCACTGTTATAAACTGCTTTGTTTCATCCATTATAGTAAAACAGTAGATGACTCACATTATATAGGACAGGTTATATAAAGCAGTAACACGAGTCAGCATTTGAGCAACTGCATTAAAAGCATTTGAGCAACTATATTGCAAACTATGGCCTGCAGAATAAACCCCTCCCTTCTCACCTTTTTTTTTTCCTTTTCATTATGGTGTTTTTTATTTATTAATTTATTTTCTATTTGCTCTTCGTCTTGATATATCTTCTCTCCCCTGTTGTAATGGTCTCAACAGATACTTTACATTCCCAAACAGAAAATAACAAAACCGTATGGCTCAATGCATTTTTGCATGCAATTGATGAAAAACTGACATAAATGAAAAACTAAATGATATTTATATTTATATACAATTTATTCAAAAGTAGAAGGGCTATGTTTAATGTTGTTGAATTCCTTTAATACAGGAACTATTTAATTTGTAGTGACACGCCATTAAATGTTAACAAATAAAACATAATTATTTTAATCTGATATATAGCCAAAAAACGAGAACTTATTTTTATGTTGGTGCTCTGAAAATTGTTACCTGAAATATATTCTGCATCTTCTCTCTACCACAGTGATGGTCTCAACAGCTGCTTTACATTCCCAAATTGAGATATATAAATCTGTATGGCTCAATGCATTTTTGAATACAATTAATGAAAAATGTACATACAAAAAAACATTATTGTAATGATTATTCTGTTTTATAATATATACATCTCATATACATGATCTACTGTATATGAGAGGTCACAGAATAGAATAATTTAGTTTCCAAGACCATATTATTATATGGTTGGTTTGGTAATGTTAACCAGTTCTAATATCCGTAAAACATAAAATACATTAATTGTTGTTTGAACAACTGATTCACTGTAATCATACATTGCTAAGCGCTCTCATGGTGAGACGCTGCCTCTCAGAGATTTTCTCTATTCAAAACCAGTAAGGCATGTAATGATCTCACAACATGAGACTTATTTCTTTGGCTTCCATATTAAAGAACCCATAGACATGCAGCCAATCAAAATCACAAATGCTGGCATGTGATGTCCATGTGAGGCTGGAAAAATCTTTTATTTTTCTTTCTACGTATTAAAGGTGGGCCTGGTTCTATTGTCAAAGTAGTGGCATAAAGTCTCAACAGTGGCATCAGTTGCTTTAGTGTCATCAGTAAAGATTCCATCAGAAATCCAACTCATAAAACATATAGAGTAAATATAGAGTGCATGTTTCTCTAACACATCATGCTGTATTCCTCTTCAAATTCACATGCCTAGACACAGATTGATTTGGATTTAAGGCTAGTGCTCTGCGTTGCACATATGTAATAAAATACACTTTTATTGAGGTTTCGTACAGACTTTCAATACACAGGGGTCTCAAGGTAGACTTTTGATTTATGATCATGAAAGCTTTGTAGACATGAAATATTGATATGATACTTCACACGAATGAGTTCAGATTTTTATTGGGGTTTCAACACTGTTCCAGCTCAGAAAGTATCTTCACAACCATTTAGTTAAAAGGTGCACCTCACCACATGGGAGCTTACCTTTTAAGCAGGGCTGGAAATGGCTGAGATTCACTGGAGGGACAGTAGTTGGGAAGATTGATGGGTTTCTTTATGATTTTTTAGATGTACTATAATAACTGTAATCTATAATAACACTAAACATGTCACGTTTCCTCCACACAATATTTTCTTAATTATCAAGACAGGCACATGCAAGATCAATGAACAACTTTTATGAATTGTGTCTGGCACAAACACGTTTATGCAACATAATCTCTACTTGGAGAAAATTACCTGTTTGATTTTTGCCAAATTAAAGATACATTGTCTAAGAATTTGCATATGGGGTGCATACAGAATTGAACAGGTCACACAAACATGTTAAATACATTTGTCCTCGGGTTAAAGAAAACTGTAGAATGTTTTAGATGGCTACCTCTCAGTTTAGAACTTTGAAAATCAACAATTATTAAACATATTTAAAACATAAAACAAGGTGAATCCAGTTTTAAGGGAAGGGAAGCTGATGTGCATTCTAAAAAGGACAATAATTTGGACAATAATGTATCTAGAATAATATAATAATATACACATCCCTTTTCTTAAACAATGTTTAAAAGGGTTGAAATGTGATGTTAATCATTTTATAAAACTTTTTTGTTTTGAGGATGTTACCATTACCAAAAAAACACAAAAAAAACGTTGCTAAACATTCACTTCTATTCTAATTTAATTCTCTGAAATAATTTCAACTGCTGATTCTATTTTTTTCCGCAGAATTTAAAGAGTATATTAATGAGTTGTTGTCCCCCTCCTTCTCACAACTCATTTAATCACATGAAACTGTTGATGGTGTTTTTGCTCAATGTAAACCGACGAGCTCCCACAATTCTGAATAGACAACTAAAAACAAAAGCCCAAGTAATTTACTAGAGGTTCTGACATAATGTTTGTTGACGCAGTCTATTTACAATTTTTGACAATTAATTTTAATTAATTATTATTTTTTTAAATTGGGTTGAATAAATGATTCAGGGACTCAATTATAAATATGTCACTTGTTTTATTACTGAATGAATCAGCTTTTTGAATAAATCCTTTAAATGAATGATTCAATGACGAATACATTTTTTTACAGTAACTTTTCGCCACCTATACTGGTGTAACAATGTAATCAATACAATCTTTATTTGAAGCATCAAGTTACTTTCAAAAGGTGATTTACTCTATTTTGTTCGCTTCTGTTTGGGATGGGGGGACTGGTTGTCTCCCTCGGTTGCAAGGGCGTAGTTTGTATTTGAACATTGGGGGGTTAAAGGTGCATTGCGCAAGTCTCTGAGTTTTTGCACAACTATGCCCCCTCTGGCGACAAGCGAAAATGCAACCAGAGGTGTGCACGCTCATGGACCACATGCACACGCACGCTTGCACGAGCACGAGCTGTTCATAACCAAAGGAGCATCAGCCGCACAGATCTTTTGTTTATAGTCATAATGTCTTCAGAGATAATAAAGTTATAAATCTGCAAGTCATTTTAAATATATGAAAGGAAAGGCATTTGAGTAAATTACACACTTATGTGTGAGGGGAAAACGGGGGTAGTAGAAAACTTCGGTTTTTGTTTCCATCTATCTCCATGTTGAACTGTTCTAGGTGTTTACTGTATCCACTTATGATTGTATTATTATGGAAACACGTTCATGAACAATATAAGTTATTACTTTGTAAAAGCTCAAAATAATAATCACCCTTCTTCTTGCCTGTTGCATAGATGTATTTTTTTCTGACAGAAAAAAACATAAATCATAGTTGTGTCATTTATAAATTGTATTACTAAATACATCCAAATAAATAACTACAATCTAATATCTATTCTATACTATTATATATTTGCTATTACTTTTTAAAAATTCGAAAATTTGAAAATAAAAAGCCATACACAAAAACATAGTTAGCATCTTTTATGGGACATGTTTTATGTTTCATGTTGTAATATTCTTCCGAAGACAATTCCTAGTTTATGAACCTGTTCACTGACAATGGTAGTAAAACCAATTATGATTGTACATTTATCTAGCTTACGCCAAAGCATTACACATTTTAAGCATCGTCATTTGTTGTCATAGATTTGCCGTATCAGACATTAGAGACTGGGCTATATACCGTTTTATCAAGAAAAAAGCCAACTGAGGATCCCGTTTGAGCCCTAGAGCAGACCGGAGATCTCTCCATTTGTTGAAAGCCTTCCCGATGTTGACTCTCGTCTTATTCCGACGCCTGTCTGACTCCAATTTGGCCCTTTTGGTGGCACTAGACAAAAGTTTTCTTTTCTTTGTCTTACGTGGAGTTTGCGTTGGGGTTTGAAATGAACTACAAGCCGGTCTCTTTAAATCCATCTTCTACTTTTGTCGAAAGTTGACTAAAGTTTTGTCGCTCGATTTGTCTTCGCTGATACGGAAAATGGCAGCGAATACACAAACCTGCCAGACATAGCCAGGTGAGCGTGAACGCGCATGACGTCACGCCCAGTCTCAAATTCCGTTCCGAATCCCTCTTATTTGTTTTACTGTACAGGATTATAGAGGCAATCGCAGTGATCAGAGACGGGCTCATTCAGCCCATCAGGCAATTGTTTAAGCATGTATGGGTTAGAAAACCAATTGTTTTGTTGATAATTCAAGAAGGTCATACTTTAAAGCTCCTTATTCTAACTCGTAATTGGCCTTATGTAAAAGTAGTTTTTGTATTTGTTTAACCATAGCATTTGTTAGAATAAGGATACAATTACAGGCAGACCACTAATGGCTCCTCATTACCATGCTTAGGCCAATTTTAACTTTTTTTCTTTCTTTTTTAAATATATTCCCTAACAGATTATCTATTAAAAATTCTTCAACAAGTTAGTTAAAATATACCACAATAAATACAACAGAACGCGAAAAATTATTGTAAAGGTGCATGGTCATGAGAAGTTAACCCTCTGGGGTCGGCCGTCGCGCTGGCGCGACGAGCTCGATTTTTTCCTTATCAGTGCAAAAGATAATCAAATTACTCTGTTGATTTTGATCTTACATATAAGTGTTATACATCATTCGATCCTGTTAAGTTTGTATTTTTTTTTTTGTGGAACCTCACAATAACAACAAAGTGTTGTGCCTTTCGCCAAATAAAGAAAAATAAACATGATGCGCGTTCTGCGTTCCCTCTGTCAGTGAAGTCCATTCTGAAACGCGTCCGAAAAATGAACTGTAACTAAGTCAATACTAGTCACAGAGATAATACTAGTCACAGAGATACGAGACATGTGTCTTTTTAAAGCTTGTATTCTCTTCTTTTAAATGAATTTATTAAAAAAAGAAATATTTCCAGTTTATGTAATCCGTTTGAAACCAAGAAGAGGTACAGTTTTTTCGTTCTCAGTTCATTAACTTTAATGAGCTGAGGCCGCCACGCCCCCAGCGCTTTTCACATGGTAAATAGGTGTGTCACGATACGCACACACAAACAGGTAAGATCCAAGTGCATTTATTGGGCAATCCGTAAACGTAAATCCAGGCAGGCAAAAGGTCAAAGTCCATAAAAAGCAATCCAAAACAAGAAACAAACATGAAACAGACCTCCGAAATGCAGTGACAATAAACAAGGAATCCACAATGAACACAGAAACAGACAGGGTATAAATACACACAGAAACTAACAAGGTGACGGGAAACAGCTGTATGCAATAATCAATGAGTGACAAACAGGATGATGGGAAATGTAGTCTGAGTGAAGGACACCGTGGTGGAAAAGGACCTCTGGTGGAAACCCAGGGAAAGCTTAGCTGGCAGCCAGGGCGAAACAGAGAGTTTATCTGGCGGCCAGGGCGGAGCAGACGACAGTCCATCGGGCGGCCAGGGCGGAGCAGACGACAGTCCATCGGGCGGCTAGGGCGGAGCAGACGACAGTCCTTCGGGCGGCCAGGGCGGTGAAGACCCTTCGGGCGGCCAGGGCGGTGAAGACCCTTCGGGGGGCCGTGGTGGTAGAACAGGAACAGACCCTGGCTCAGGAACAGGCACAGGCTCCGGCACAGGAACAGACACCGGCTCCGGCACAGGAACAGACACCGGCTCAGGCACAGGAACAGACACCGGCTCAGGAACAGACACCGGCTCAGCAGACGTGACGTGAACAGTCTCTGGAACGGTAGACGTGACGTGCTTGGGCGGTGAAGGCAAGGCAAGGAGCTTGGGCGGCGCCGTTAGGGCGAGATGCTTGGGTGGTGCCGGCAGGGCCAGGAGCTTGGGCGGCGCCGGCAGGGCCAGGAGCTTGGAGACGGGCTCTGGGCTGACCTCCGGGCACTGTGGGGTGCAGGAAGTCCTCTTCCTTCTCCGTTTCCGAGAGCGAGAGGGTGCAGGACTGGACGGGACCAGCGGCGAGGGCTCTGGGCTGGGCGGGACCAGCGGCGAAGGCTCTGGGCTGGGCGGGACCAGCGGCGAAGGCTCTGGGCTGGGCGGGACCAGCGGCGAAGGCTCTGGGCTGGGCGGGACCAGCGGCGAAGGCTCTGTCACCCTGTTAGGAGACACAGGGGTGACTGGTGTATCCCACTGGCTCCGATGATGAAGGTATCTGGTGAACCCCCAAAAGTTCAGAATCTCCAGCCCCTTCATCTCCCACTCAGGTAATGGGTCATCAAGACAGACATTAAAAAAATCTTTCAATGCTGCATCATTGTAGTCCATACCTCTAGAGAGAGTCCAAAAAGTCTGAGCCAGACAACCCACCGTCTGGCCCTGCTGGCGTAGGTTCATCAAATTTTGGACTCGTCCCCTCCTCTCCCTCTCCGTGTTAGGGGGAAGGATACGAAACCCCATAATGCTGGATCTTTATATTGGTGGATTCCTTCTGTCACAATACGCACACACAAACAGGTAAGATCCAAGTGCATTTATTGGGCAATCCGTAAACGTAAATCCAGGCAGGCAAAAGGTCAAAGTCCATAAAAAGCAATCCAAAACAAGAAACAAACATGAAACAGACCTCCGAAATGCAGTGACAATAAACAAGGAATCCACAATGAACACAGAAACAGACAGGGTATAAATACACACAGAAACTAACAAGGTGACGGGAAACAGCTGTATGCAATAATCAATGAGTGACAAACAGGATGATGGGAAATGTAGTCTGAGTGAAGGACACCGTGGTGGAAAAGGACCTCTGGTGGAAACCCAGGGAAACACAAACCAGACACTGTGACAAGGTGATCTAACGTTATGCATAGCACACGCCCAGCAATCAATGGCATAAAAACACGAAGTTTCTCCATCAGATTCACTGATAGTTCATTGCGTTTTGAGAATGGCACTCTACTCCTTCAGATGATTCTGGACAGCGAGGAAGGATTCACCTTTTCCTCAGAGGAATTTGAAACTCGGACGACCAACGGCTGCATTTTGAAGAGCGAATTGACCCCGCCGAGGATACAAGCTCGGAGTAAGTTGTTTAGTGTTATATAATTCCTTTTCTGATTATAGAGCTCAAATGAATTTTCAGACTATATTTTGTCTAGTTTTAGCTAGCTTTTGACATAGGAAAGATTACCTCACAGTCACAATATCCCTATACGTAGGCCTATACGCTCGTGTAAACTTTTTAAATATGATATTAGCCTACTACATATATTTCACTCAGTTTTGAGATTAGTTTATGACACTGATTATCATGCTAAAATACTGCCTTATGCGTAATTTATTTTGTTTACGAATAACTGCTTAGGTTATATAATGATTTAGTGAAATATATTTCAGCCTCCGGTAAAATATGTGATACTGTCTAAATACAATATATTATTTATGTATAAATGTTCAGTTAGGCTAACTGAAATAAAACCATGTCTATATTGTGAAGGGTAGTCAATTTTAGCATGGGTGTGTTCACTTATTCTCTAAGCACTGTGTGTGTGTGTGTGTGTGTGTGTGTGTGTGTGTGTGTGTGTGTGTGTGTGTGTGTGTGTGTGTGTATATATATAATTAAATCGCAATTTTAACCAGAAAAATCTACAATGCATGCCCAAAGTCGTGCAGCCATATAGTTTCTCTAGATATCAGCAAGTTCAAAGGTGCTTATTTTTTTTTATTTTTTATTTTTTCCAGGGATGAGATGCCACTGATGAGTCCTGCTGA
The DNA here is from genome assembly GCF_029890125.1 of Rhinichthys klamathensis goyatoka. Taxonomy (NCBI): domain Eukaryota; kingdom Metazoa; phylum Chordata; class Actinopteri; order Cypriniformes; family Leuciscidae; genus Rhinichthys; species Rhinichthys klamathensis. Next base: position 1,995,213 of record NW_026606695.1, on the reverse strand, counting down.
CTTCAACATTCAACAGTCTCTGTACATGAACATGGTAAAATGAAAAATCAAACACCTTGGAAATGACAGGTATGTACTATGTTTCAGGAATGGCACAAAGTTGTCTGACTATTCAAGCCTCTGTCTTTAGATCAGTGTGTTTACTAATGTGCTTTTTTGTCCTTTGTTGTGTATCTTTGGATTATGTTGTGTTGTAAATAAATCCAAACAATCTAAAAGTCATTCTTTTTTTAATCTCCTCATTCTTTGTGCAAGGCTCCTCGTAATGATATGGCCTGATAGCACCTACTAGGGCCATTATGGGAGGGTCTTTGTCTTTCTCAGGTGTGAAATGCATACATATTAATGAGAGATCATGCCCCTTCGCATAAAGCTTTCTGACACAAAACACGTCATTAAAAATGTAAAATACTTTATTGACTTATCTGAATGAGTAGTCAGGATGATTCTCACATAGTTTTGGAGCAAATATTCTAGGCTATGTGATACAATTTTCAAAAGTCTTGTGAAGAAATAATCAATATGTGTTTTGTGGCCTTATTTCAGAAACTTTAATTTTTTAGTTTTTTCAATAACCATGCATAAACAATATTCTCTCAAAAATACAAATATGTACATACATGTTGCTCACATATCATGGTAGCCCTGTTTGTGCTAAATAGAGTGTAATTACACCTCTGCCATTAAAATGTTTATAAGCAACTGAAAAAAGCACAAATGTCAAGGCATGTCAAAACATCTCAAGGACCCCAAAAACACCTTAGACCCCAGAGGGTTAAAAAAGCTTGTTAGAGGATGTTTTCCCCTCGTTTCATCAGTCTTTTTAGTAACAGTTTTTATATCATGTTTGAGTTTCTCCATAGCGTTTTACTACATTCTCAATAGAATTAAAATGGGTTGCACATTTTATCATAGGAACGGCTCACGCAAATCGTATCACACATTTGAAGCGCAAGTGAACGTGCCTAGGATGATTCGCGCACAACTCATGCTAAAGCTCAGAACGCGCGATATACAGTATACAATTAATTAATAGCTTGATTCTATGTTTCGGTGTGCGGGCCAGAGTACGGACAACATGTGTGAATTGAGGGTACACTAGAAAAAGTGAGGGTATGCTAGATTCAAATATAGAAGTACTGGCCCACCTCAAGCACTCGGTAAGATTGTGTGAGTGTTTGAAGATCACGATCATTTAAAGGGGAACTTGGCAACTCTAGTCATTTCTTCGCTGATTTTCACTTTTGTTGTCACATGTTTTCTCATCGAGCTCCCCCTACAGCTGTACGGCGTATATTTTCACAACACTGTCATAAAAAAAAAACTCACTTGCGGCACCCTCCTCCCGCTTTCTACCGCTGCTCATGTGCATTTGTTATTATCGGAGCCGGCCAACTTTATCGTGTGAAGCTATGTCAACCGAGGTGGGTAATACATCATACACAGTATCATAGAATTACGTCGAATTGCCGTAAAGCAGTTTGTGTTTCTCGCTCGTTCTCGCTTCTCACGGGACTTCCTATTTCCAACTTACCGGGACGTTAGTAGCTATGTCAACCGAGGTGGGTAATACATCATACACAGTATCATAGAATTATGTCGAATTGCCGTAAAGCAGTTTGTGTTTCTCGCTCGTTCTCGCTTCTCACGGGACTTCCTATTTCCAACTTACCGGGACGTTAGTAGCTATGTCAACCGAGGTGGGTAATACATCATACACAGTATCATAGAATAATGTCGAATTGCCGTAAAGCAGTTTGTGTTTCTCGCTCGTTCTCGCTTCTCACGAGACTTCCTATTTCCAACTTACCGGGACGTTAGTCCCATGTTGCAAAGATGGTTTTCCGCCTAGGAACGCTGGGGGGAGCAGGGAAAGTCACCATTCTCACCAGAAAAGGTTATTAAACCATTCAAATGATTTCTAAACGGTTGTATTAAGTTGAAATAGTTGCCCCTATTCCATAATTAATCATTAAAGTGCCCCTTTAATGATTAATCATGTAATTTTATTGAGTTATGTTTTTGTGCTAAATTTGTTTCTATTATTGAGAAAATAAAATATATAGAAATTGCCTCCGCCAGATCCTTTAAGTTCTGCAAGTTGCGAGGTGGGGCCTCCATGGATTGGATTTGTTGGTTCAGCATATCCCTAGTTGCTCAATCAGATTAAGATTTGGAGAATTTAGAGGCCAAGGCAATGTCATATTCCTCAATTTTTTCAGTGTGGCAGATTGGTACTGAAAGAGGCTACTGCCATCAGGAAACACCATTGCCATGATGGGGTGTACGTGGTCTGTGTTAGGTATTATAGCCCATAGTGCATCTTGCTTCCATCTCTTCCTCAGGTAAATGGCGCAGACACACCCAGCCATCCACCTCTTAAATAAAACATGATTTAACAGAACATGCAGTATTTTTCCATTGCTGTATAGGCCATTTCTGATTCTCACATGCCTATTGTTGGTTTTAGCAGTGGGCAATCTGACAGGTCTGCAGCTATGCAGCAACACCATATGCAGCAAACTGCGATTCACTCTGTGTTCTGACACCTTTCTATCATGGGCAGTTTTACTTTTTTTAACAATTTGAGCTACAGTAACTTTTCTGGGTAATCGGACCAGACAGCTAGCCTTTGCTACCAACGTTCATCAATGAGCCTTGGGCACCCATGACGCTTTATTTGCTTTACTTGCCTAATGCGGTATATCCCACCTCTTTTATAACAATATAATACATTTTATTAACTTTACTTGTCAGTGGTTTTAATGTTGTAGATGATCAGTGTAATTCTGCGTCCCAATTCACCTACTTATAGGATGCCCTAAAAGTACAGTATGTACTGTTTTTGTGAAGAAAAGGTACATACTTTTGACTGTGCCCTAGTGTATACTTGATTGTATTTGAAATATATTCCCTTTTTCAATAGTACATTGCAAATATACTAACAAAAATTGTACTATCTTTAAATATATTAAAAGTATATTAACATCATGCTTTTACCTATTTTCACAATACAACTTTTAACACACTAAAATAATTGTATATTTTCAAAACATATACTTTAGAAAAATATACTTGAAGTGAAAATTCAGTTTATTTTTTAAAAGTGTATTTTATTTGCACTTTATTAAAAAATATATTTTAGGTATATTTTAACTGTGTGCTGGAAATGATCATTGTAACAATGCATTGAAATTAAACTTTCAAAATACATTATAGTATATAATAGTATTCTGTACAAAGTATAGCTAAGTTTTATTAATCTAATAATGTACATTTGTTATTGAAGACAAAGTATGAAATTTGTAGTATTTGGAATAAGCCAAAGGTATTAATGAGCCTATACTTTCATACTTTTATACTTTTTACCTATACTATACTCAAACACCACGATAGCCTCGTGGGCAAGTGCACCTACATGTGCTTCGGGAGACCATATTCGAGCCCCGGCTCGAGGATCTTTCCTGATCCCATCCCTCCTCTCTCTCTCTCTCTCTCTCTCTCCCACCTCACTTCCTGTCTAGCTACTGTCCAATCCTAATAAAAGGCAAAAACGTCAAAAATATATATTTTTTACAAATATATATATAAATGCACTCATGGTATATTGCTTGTATGTTTTGAAGACACTCGTAATGAATTTGTAATGTACTTGTAACACAAATAAAGTACAATTTAATATCACTAATCAAGCATTTAATTAGTCCCCACACTGGCATATACTTAAAGTATACTACGTATACTTGAAGTTGGTCCAATTTAGAACACAAAAGTACACTAAATACACTTAAAGTTATGCTTTACTACAATTTAATTACAACTAAAATATATTTAGTACAAAATTAGTTGTTTCAAAATAGCACACTTCAAGTTAACTAATCATTAACACATTTGAGGTATACTGATAATTAGTCTGGCTGCAAGTATACTTAGATTTTTATTTTATTTTCACCAGGAGACAAGGCAAGCTTTGGGACATATACGTCATAGCTGCATCTTAAACGGATAGCTCTGACTCTTAGTTATGTGCATCCTTTCACTGTTTAAACTGTCCAGTCAATCATCTTTTCACATCTTTTCACTATTCAATTTAATTTCTTTTAATTTCCTACCGTTTCTAGCTTGTTGATCTGCCAGTCGTGAGTCTTTCTTGTGGAGAACTCTCCTCATGTGTTTGCAATTTGCATAATGATGCATTTAAAAGTTAATGACCAAATATATATTTACTAAAGGTCACAATGCTGTTGGAGATAAAATATGGATAACATTGAATAAATATATTTTTGTCTAGTTAGATACTGATTATTAATCACTCAAATCCCTTTATCTAAACTTCTCCACTTAACCGTTGGACTCGCACATCCACCATGTTTGAAGGTTTTAACACATTTTATTCCTGTTTGGTTAACACTTTATTTTAAGGTGCTTGTAATAAGCAGTAATTAACAGTTAATAAGACACTTATAAGACCTTATAAGATGCATATAAGCATTAACTAATGATAATAAATAAATTAAATTAAATAATACATTTCTCAAGTATCAATACATCGCACTTTTAGAACAGCCGAACAAACATAAATGGTAACACAAACTCCCAGTCACTTAAAAATTGACCTTCCCAAGAGGGAACCACTCCCTGATCTCTTCAGGGCCTGGACCTTTAATTAACCCTTATATGAAGTAGTTAATGCTTATATGCATCTTATATGCATCTTATAAGGTCTTATAAGTGTCTTATTAACTGTTAATTACTGCTTATTACAAGCACCTTAAAATAAAGTGTTACCCGGATCTGCACTTCGGATTCTAACCGGAAAAAGTAGACCATCCGGGTATCTTTCTAATTCTCATTTCAACAAACTATGATTTCTAATTCGATAGCTAAATCTAATTTCGGATACTATTTATAGGATGGATAGTATGCGAATTGGGATGCAGCATAAGTCTTCTAGTGAGCTGGTGATTTGCATCAGGTGTGTTAGATGAGGGAAACATCCAAAATGTACAGTGCTGGGGCATCACCAGGACAGGTTTGAAAAGCACTGGTCTACAGTGGCATCGGTTACTGAAAACTTTTTTATTAATATTATAAAGTCATAGATGACTGATACTGCACTATTGTAGTTGCTTAATTTAACAGTTTTGCTTTTAAAGGCTTTGCTATTTCTGGCACTAAATGGACGGTTTAAAGATAAAGAGTAGACAGATATCAAGAGAGGACCGGCAATGTCCACCTATGTCATCGTGTCTTTCCATTTAGAGAGGCTTACAGGCAAGCGCACATTCATCACTTTTGGCAATAACTCAGAGGATGCAGTGTTCTTCTTCACCGGTAAAGGCAGGCACACCTGCTTAATTCCCAATGGGAAATGGAGAATTTAGATATTATACATTAGCAAGTGGAGCTGTGTTACTCAGCTGCGCAGAAGAGTCAGGTTGATTGATGACTAGCGACAGGCTAGCAACGGGGGTCAGTTATAAACACATATAAATGCACAATTACGTCTCTTAGCCCAAGTTTAGATCCATACCATTTTCTTTCATCTGTGAGATGTCTATTCCCGCAGGGACCAAGAGTGACTCAGTCTTCGTTAATTGCTAAAACTTTGATCTTTTCACCACCAGTTTTACATGCAAAGATGACATCAGAAGAGACATGCTGGGAAAAAATGGAAAGAAAAGAAAAGAAAAGAATAAAATAACTACAATGAGCAGATGCACAGTACCACCTAATGGAAAAATTAATACATCATTAATGAGATGCTCTCACATTGATAGCCAAATTAATTAATTGCGTTGCATGCTTGACTGTGTAGATAATCTTTTATTTGGTCAAATATGTACAAGCTCTTATCCCCTTGGAAAAACTGTTGTATATTTATGGCATGACCTTTTTTGTGTTAGTCTAATTGGAATGCATAGTTATTTTCTACAGTGTATCTTTAAAACTGCAAACAACAACAACAACAAAAAAACATTGAAGTTGCTCTTATCATATTATATAAATTCAGTTCATGGTAATTCATTTAAAACAACAATATAATTTTACATTAAGTTTTATCATAAGTAATAAGAGTATTTATTAATATACTTTTTTTTTCAGAGACAAAAGTGTCTCTTTTTTTATTTCATGAACATGATGAAAATGTTGTAGCCTTGCTGGTTGGTGGTCTCATTGGACTCTCAGAGTCGGGCAGTTACGTGCTGTGGTTGTCATGAGTGCAGTGAAGAGAAAATAAGACTATGTTTACCTTATTCTGCACCCCCCTATTGTCTACCTCAACTCACAGTGGGTTGGATCAGTGGGGATATGGATCTTTCGGATGAGAGATGCCAAACTAATCTTGAATGTGAAGACAAAAAGGGAGGGGTGAGGGTGAAAGGTCACAAAAGGAACACTAGTCACCAGCTCAAACAGCACTATTGCCTTGAGAGAATGAAATTGAGAGTGAAAAGCTCAGTTTTAGACTGTTCGCCATGCTGAAAAACATCTTCAATCACTCATCCCTATTAAGCCTTTGAATGATTCATTTTATTTAGCCATTACCTAAAGCATTTTGCTAAGAGACAGATAAAAGCTTTAATGACTGCCTGAATATTAGACATCAAACAGAAGAGTGGGAATGTACTGGACTGAGCTGGAAGGGTTCTTATTGGAATCGTGTGAAGCTTGGCATCTTGAGAGAGCTTTTGAGGAGACATGTGTAAGCCCTCCTTGTAGCACAAAAGCTTTGCTCTATACATTTGAAAGCAGTAAAAATGGAAGTGTTTGCATCTTGGCCTCTTATTTTGTGACAGAGGGATTGTGGGGGCAAATGCCAGAGCCTCTCAGCAGGCCTTTGAACTTCTGGAGCAGGGCTGGGAGCTTTAATCCCGTGAGAATGAGTGTTTGCCAGAACAAAACATTTCTATTGAGATCCGTTGTGGACGTTATCGACTTAGGGTTCGGTCAGGTTTCTTAATGGTGAAATAAGTTGCAGACCTTCATTAGGGAGACAGAATGTTGGGTGTGACCCCTTGCGATGCCCCTTCCAACAACAGACTAAAGGATAAGGCTCTCAAATAATAGATTGTAATGAGTCCTGAGTCTGTGAAGATCTAATAGATGGTACTTTAACGGGTAGTTCAGCCAAAATGTAAATTCTGTCCTTATTTACTCACCCACATGCAGAGGCGGACAGAGTACAGAGCTTTGTTACTTGAGTAAAAGTACAGATACCCCTTGCTAAATTTTACTCAAGTACAAGTAAAATTACTACATTCAGATGTCTACTTAAGTAAAAGTACTAAAGTACTTGTTTTTAAAAGTACTTGAGTATCAAGAGTACAAGAGTAAATTTTCTAAATATTGCATTACTAATCTACTGCCACAGTGCTTACATTTATGCACAGAAACGTCCTACATGGAGTTATGAAAAATGTTAATGTTAATACCTTGGAGAATGTAAAAGGAATTGAAAGTAAAATCAAGTCATTTTCATCTTTTTACCATGTTGCTTTATTTAATTTAATACAATTTTTGGGGGGTCCCATCTTAAATGCGGGGACAACACACACACACACCACATGTAAGGGTGGCGCTGCCAATAAAGCACCTAAAAGCTGTCACAAAGAACCGGCAAAAGGAATGATTATGAATATGTAAAATATAGCAAGGAGATATTTTAATTGTTTATTAATAAACACTTGTTAATAAACAAGTGTTTTCTTTGTCAGTGTCGGCTAAGATGAAGTTGACGATGCTGACTCGCGATCTTCAGTGGTGAACGCGCCAGAGAGAAATGCACATTTCATACGGATTACATAAGCAGAGAGCAGTCTGTAGTCTGTTTTCTTTCGTTTTGATTTTTTCTGTTTAAAAGTAGACGTCTGTGAGAGGCAAGTAGGCTACCTTATACACTGAGTTTCGGTTCATTTATGAGACGAGATCCAGTTCACGCGCCGGCGCCTCCGTTTCTTATCTATCGTCTGCTATTTACTTCTTATTTATTAAACCCAGGCAATTGGTTGATGAAACATTGATTAAAATTAAGATACAATTAATGCAAAACGAAATTCAGGTTAAAGAAAGGTTTTGTGTTTTCTGTTTGATGTCTCTGTGAAAGTTTTAAAGCATTTTTTTATGCCGCTTTCAGAGCGCTCACGTCCGTAACGGAGAACACGTCCATAACATTGTTTTTTCCTCATAAATGCAAACCCGAAAAATAAAATAAAACAAAATTAATATTTTATGTACTGTGGAGACTGAGCGCCAACCCTTCTTCATTCGCTGGGTAGTAGCCTACTTTGGTTTGCGCAGTGTAATTCACATAATCAGTAAAAATATATTTTGCCTCCTAAAGTTTTTTTTTTTTAAGAAATCAGAAATCCCTCGTGGCTACGCCACTGCCACATCTGTGTTAAACACACCACATACTCAAGAACATCAAACCAAATGCTTGGCTTACATTAATGTGTAATATAAAATCTGACCATGGAGTTGACTTTGGCGGAAAGCTGAAAGTGATTGCTGATAGGCTGTCCCAATCAGTGGCGCCTGCACAATCCAATCACGTTTGAGAGGGAAACAACAAATTGAGGGTGTCCGAGATTTTTCTTTTTCTTTTTTTTTACTCGGGTACTCACGGTTATGGATAGAAATGTATTGGAGTAAAGAGTACAATATTTGCCTCTCAAATGTACTTGAGTAAAGTCATGAGTACCCCCCAAAAATGATACTCGAGTAAAGTACAGATCCCTCAAAATTGTACTTAAGTACTGTACTCAAGTAAATGTACTCCATTACTGTCCGGCTCTGCCCACATGTCGTTTCAAATCCAGAAGACTTTCTCTCTTCTTTGTCCACACTTTGAAAATCAACGGAGTCCAAAGTTTCATCTTGAATTGACTCTCATTGTATGGACAAAAGCAGTTGAAATCTTCAAAACCCGGCGGAACCCGGGGACTGACAGACGGGGATGGATGCGTGGAGTATCTGGCGAAGCAGAAAGGCTGACGGGCCAGGGCGACATCCACGGCCCGGAAGCCTAACGTGGATCTGCTGTCTCGCAGGACCAAGGAAGAGACGGGGACTCGGCTGGCTGGAGAGACTATGGAGTGAGTGAGGACAACAGGGTGAATCTCTAAATATATTTTAATGATGAACAAGGGAGTAACACAACACTTTACATAAGACAATAACCGACAAGGGACTGAACAACACAGGGAGTTTAAATACAAGATGAACCAAACGACTGACAGGTGATAATCATACGTAACCTGAGAAACAAACGAAGAAAAAATCAGTAACCAAAACTGAACAGAGAAGAGAAACAGGAACAAAACAAAACACAAAGGAATATATCAAAATAAGACTCCAAGTCTGTGACAGAAATGTAATGTTAATAGCTAAATGCTTGTGTGTTATTGCTGACATAGAAGGAATAAAGCTTATATAGAACACAGAACAGTATAAATGGGCCTCCAGGAACTTTAAGGGCCAGATTTACTAAAAGCTTGCGCCAGTCAGGACTACTGTCGGGATTTACTAAAGACACGCAGGGCAAAATTAGTTGAGTTGTTTTTGCGGCTGACCTTATTGCATATGCATTTGTAGGAGTTTCTCTTTCAGACGCAAACTTTATGGGAGGAGATTATTTAAATTAATCTCACGACTTACTAATGTTTGTGCTAGTACTAGTATTTGCGCCATTATTTAACGCCCCAAAAAAGCATGTCTTAACCCATTTTGCGACATGGCTGCAATTGTTGCTGCTGCAAAAAAATTGCAGCCAGACTAATTATCAGTATACTTCAAGTGCGTTAATGATTAGTTAACTTGAAGTTTGTTATTTTGAAACAACATTTTGTACTAAGAATATTTTAGTTGTAATTAAATTGTAGTAAAGTATAACTTTAAGTGTATTTAGAAATATACAATCAATATACCAGTGTATACACGTGTATTTATATATATTTAAAAAAATTATATTTTTGGTGCAAATATACTTTTAATACATTTAAAGATAGTACATTTTTTTGTTATATTTGCAATGTACTATTGAAAAAGGGAATATATTTAAAATACAATAAAGAGTTGCGCTCTCACGCTAATTTTTCCAATTTAGTAAATCTGGCCCTTTAGCTTTAAAAAGCATCTCATTTTTTAACATACACTGTATAAACTATATAATCGTTTGCATAGAGTGAGTAAAACACAATGGAGTTGTAAAAGTGGACTAATGAGGAGATGAGTTCCCTTTCGAGGGAACTCGCACTGCGTCGTTGAAAAACGACTCTTTGGGGACGCTCCCTTAGCGTACGCTTCTGAAGTATGAATGAAACTAATCCAATCCTGATTGGTGTTGCGTCGTGACGTAACATGTGACGGCATAACCGGATGTATAGAAGCAACGCCGGCACACACACACATCAGCTTTCGCTCTTCAGCAAGCGCTATCTGTTATACTGTCAGTCTTATTTGGTGTTGTCTGTCTGTTTGAAAGTGAAAGTATGGCGAGTGAGCAATTCAGTAGATGTGTGCACCCCTGTCCTAGATTTATCACGGGTGGGGACACGCATCAGCTTTGTGTGAATTGTTTGGGAGTGCAGCACGCACAGGCAGCTCTCGAGGGGGCTGCCTGTGAACCCTGTACACATTGAGAAGCACTCCCGTTGAGAGTGCTGCGCTCCCGCTTGGCTGTCTTTGATAAAGACTGGCTGTCTTTGCCTTTTTCCCCGGATCTTCATAAAGAGATCTCTAGATCCAGGGAAAAGCCCCACTCTTCTCGCATCTCATCACCTACGTTATGTGATTATAGTAATGTGGTGGGTGCGAGAGAGGCGGGGTATGGCAAGATGCCGCGAGTGGAGGATGCTTTAGCGAGCTATCTTTCTCCTGAAGCGGCATCTTCGCTTAAAGCCCCGGCGCTGCCCAGCAAACCATGCAGGGACACCTCTGCAATGGTGGGCAGGGCTTATATGGCGGCTGGTCGGGCTGGTGCGTCCCTGCACTCTATGGCAATCTTGCAGGGCGTACCAGGCCGATATCCTAAAAGATCTGAATGAGGATATTGCCCGAAGATATTACTGAACTAAGAAGAGCCACAGATTTGTCTCTCCGGTCCACTAGGGAGACGGCCCGTGCTATTGGCCGCTCCATGGCAGCTTTGGTGGCCACGGAGAGGCATCTGTGGCTTAATCTGTCCGGAATTAAAGACAAGGACAGATCATTTCTGTTGGATGCCCCATTATCGTCTTCTGGCCTGTTCGGCGACGCAGTAACCACCGTTGTCGACAGGTTTCAGGAGACGAAGAGACAATCAGCAGCATTTCAGCAGTATCTCCCTCGTCGATCTAGATCTGGGTCTAGGAGGGCTGGTCCCAGTGGCCAGCCTCATCCGTCAACCAGCTCCTCCCATCGCCTGGAGCAAAACGAGAGCGTTTCCTCTCGAGCCCCTCCTACGGGAGCTTGGCAACAGAGGAAACGTTCTCACTCTAAATCCTCTGGCCAGAAGGGCGACTTGAGAGCCGTCATTCAGGCAAAGAGGGCTTCAGGAAAGAGGTCCTAGCCAGACTGGTAGGACCTCTGAGGGCTGCCCCCCCCGTTGTGGAGCAACCGAGGTTGTTTTCACAGCGGAGCCCTCTGGAAAGAGATGTTGTCCCGCCGTCCTGGATGCTTCGGGTCGCATCGATTTCCAGCGAACGCACACCGCGGCGTTCGCCCCAAAAGCTTGCAAGAAAGCACCTACTATGGTAAAAAAATGGTTCTCGTCTGCTTCCTGCCAGTTCGCTGTTGCAGAGGGTCGAGAACAGTGGTCGAGAAATAGCCGAGGCCAGTCTCGAGAGGCTGGTTCCCTTAGTGAATTTTGTGGAGGGGTGGCGCCTTCTTCCAAATATATCTCTATGGGTCCTGAATATAGTAGAAAATGGATACAGACTGCAGTTCGGTCACCGACCTCCCAGGTTTGCAGGGGGTGGTGCCGACTACAGTGGTTCCAGAACAGGCTCGTGTTATGGAACAAGAGGTACAGGCTCTCCTGGTCAAAGGGGCTATAGAAATTGTTCCCCCACTAGACAGTTCCAAAGAAGGATGGCGGGCTAAGGCCGATTTTGGATTTAAGACAGTTGAATCGGTCTCTGAGGAGATTCAGGTTCAAAATGCTGACGATTCCCATCATCGTGAATCAAATCAGGTCCGAGGACTGGTTTGTCACGATAGACCTAAAAGACGCCTATTTTCATGTCTCCATCCTTCCATGTCACAGGAGGTTCCTAAGGTTTGCTTTCGGGGGCGAAGCATATCAGTATCGGGTTCTTCCGTTCGGCCTAGCACTCTCTCCCCACACGTTCACGAAGTGTATGGATGCAGCTCTGGCTCCATTGAGACTCCAGGGCATTCGTATACTGAACTATATCGACGACTGGCTCATATTGGCCCAGTCTCGGGAAATGGCGGTTCGGCATCGAGATGTCGTCCTTGGCCACATTCAGGATTTGGGGTTGAGACTCAACACGAAAAAGAGCGTGTTGGAACCAGCTCAGAAAACAACGTTTTTGGGCGTGGTATGGAATTCGGTTACGATGCGGGATGTCTCCCGCACGTATCGAGTCCATCCTGACAATGGTTTCTGGGATAAAGCTAGGCCAGGCCATCACTGTGAAGCAATTTCAAAGACTGCTGGGCCTCATGGCAGCGGCATCCAACATTATACCTTTGGGCCTTCTACAAATGAGGCCCCTCCAGTGGTGGCTGAAAGCCAAGGGGTTTTCCCCCAAGGGGAATCCGTTTCGTATAATCAGAGTAACGCGCAGATGCCTTCGTTCTCTACAAATATGGAAGAAACCTTGGTTCCTGTCCCAAGGGCCAGTGTTAGGAGCGTCATGTCGCCGGAAAACTGTTTCGACAGACGCCTCCCTCACTGGCTGGGGCGCGGTCATGGACGGCCGCTTTGCCAGGGGTCTGTGGCAGGACCATCATCATTCTTGGCATATAAATTGCCTAGAGATGTTGGCTGTATTCAGGGCTCTGAAGAGCTTCCTCCCAGACATCAAGGGTTACCACGTCTTGATACGTTCGGACAATACATCAGTGGTAGCTTATCTGAACCGACAAGGGGGACTCAGATCGCGGCCTCTATCCAGATTGGCGCATCAGATTATTCTTTGGTCCCAGGGGAAAATATATCTATCAGAGCAATATATGTCCCGGGGGTTCAGAATCGGGGAGCAGACATCCTGTCGAGGCAGGGGCTGAGGCCCGAGGAGTGGAGACCTCACCCAGAGGTGGTGAAGCTAATATGGCAGAGGTTCGGACCTATGGAAGTGGATCTTTTCGCGTCTCGAGATACATCCCAATGTCCCCTTTGGTTCTCCCTCACACATCCAGCCCCGCTGGGGTTGGATGCCATGGTACAGGCCTGGCCGAGGCTTCGCCTGTACGCTTTTCCCCCCGTTGCTCTGCTTCCGGGGGTCCTAGAGAGGGTCCGTCAGGAGGGCATCAGTCTTCTTCTGGTAGCCCCGTTGTGGCCGGCCCGAGTATGGTTTTCAGACATTGTATCACTTTTAATAGACACGCCGTGGCAGATTCCTCTGAGGAGGGATCTGTGTTCTCAGGCGGAGGGCACAGTCTTCCACCCTCGCCCAGAGTTGTGGAAGCTGTGGGTCTGGCCCCTGAGGGGGCCCAGTACTTAAATGCTGGGTTATCAGGCGGGGTGGTTGATACCATACTTAACTCTAGGGCTCCGTCTACTCGGAGATTGTATGGCCTCAAGTGGAATGTGTTTGCCACTTGGTGTAGAGAACATGAGCTAGATCCAGTTAACTGCCCGGTGGCTTCAGTTCTGGAGTTTCTTCAGAATCGTTTCTCTGCGGGTCTCTCCCCATCCACGCTTAAAGTGTACGTGGCTGCCATTGCGGCTTTCCATGCACCAGTAGACGATGGGCCTTTGGGGAGGCACCAACTGGTCGTACGTTTTCTCTGTGGTACATGGAGGATGAGACCGGCGACCAGGTCCAGGGTTGCGGCCTGGGACCTGGCAGTGGTTCTCGAAGGGTTATCCCTGGCCCCCTTCGAACCTCTTCAGTCGGCGTCACCCAAGGATCTGACCTTCAAGATGGCGTTTCCCTTAGCCATTACTTCCCTTAAGAGGGTGGGAGATCTCCAAGCCCTGGCAGTAACGCCAGCTTGCTTGGAGTTTGCCCCTGGCGGAGTTAAGGTCATTCTGAACCCGAGACCTGGCTATGTGCCTAAGGTGCCTTCTAACGTGGCACGGTCTACAGTCCTTCAGGCTTTTCATCCTCCACCCCATGTGTCGGCAGAAGAGAGGAGGCTCCATTTACTCTGTCCTGTCAGAGCTTTGAGCGTCTACCTTGAGAGGTCCTCTTCCTGGAGGAGGTCGGACTAACTGTTGGTGTGTTTTGGGTCACCTAAGAAGGGGCTTCCTGCGTCCAAACAGACTATTAGTAATTGGATTGTTCAGGCTATTGCCGAGGCCTACAAGGTGCGCAATGTGCCTTCACCTTTGGCCGTTAGGGCTCACTCTACTAGAGGCATGGCTTCCTCTAGGGCTCTTCAATTGGGCGTGCCCCTTCAGGAGATCTGTGAGGCAGCCGGTTGGGCTACCCCGCACAGCTTTATCAGGTTTTATGGTCTGCACCTCCCTAGTACGCCTCTCGTCCTAGCTGAGTGCCTGAGATCAGTTTCACTCTAGGGCAGGCCTTTTTCGGTGCGTGGCCTAGTGGGCATGCATTCCCCAAAGAGTCGTTTTTCAACGACGCAGTGCGAGTTCCCTCGAAAGGGAACGTCTCGGGTTCTGACTATAACCCTTGTTCCCTGAGAAGGGAACGAGACACTGCGTCGTTTTGCCACGCCCCTCAGTGCCTAGGAGCGTCTTGCTTCATCGCGAGGCTGATGTGTGTGTGTGCCGGCGTTGCTTTTATACATCCGGTTATGCCGTCACATGTTACGTCACGGCGCAACACCAATCAGGATTGGATTAGTTTCATTCATACTTCAGAAGCGTACGCTAAGGGAGCGTCCCCAAAGAGTCGTTTTTCAACGACGCAGTGTCTCGTTCCCTTCTCAGGGAACAAGGGTTATAGTCATAACCCGAGACGTTTTCCTGTTTGGCAAGATGATGTTTAATGGTCCTGACAACCTCTGTAATCCCTTTTAGCCACTTGTTAGCAACCTTTTTCAAGACACATATTAGTTTAAAAAAGTCACGAGTGGGGTATTATTGATGTATTCTATGTAGAATACAATATGAAATATCTTTGGTCATTTGACCAAAACCAATTAAAAAAACTTGTTGATTTTGAGATGATGAAACTGAAAAAAATATTAACTGAGTTTTTGGATTCATTAATGCAGCACTTTTAGTTGTCTGTTGCATTATGTCTTCACATTGAAAAAATACTGCACATACACTGTGTACCTTGAGTATTACATCAGAGACAGTAGACAGCATTCATCTCTCTCAGTCTACAGCTGAGAAAAAAATATTTCTTTAGGGAAATGAAGAACTTCTATGACATATACAGTCACCATCCAGCACCCAAACACGCAGTTACTGACATACTCAGACAGTCCAGCATCACTTATTGTATTTACCGATAATATATGCACGCTATAAGACCTGACCTGAACAAACCATCAATCATTAATTTAAACCCTTCTATCGTTCCTTAGAATTCTTCCCTTCGTTGCAGTTTTTGGCTGGAGAGGAGGTTTCCCAGGTTTGTTGATTCGCTAGAGGTCTTTACGTGTTTGGAGTGATGTCTTGGGAAGCCAACACAAGTCGGTACACAAGACTCTCAACGGAAAATAAAATAAATTACGTAAATAAAAAAGAAAAGTAAATGGGACGAGAGTAGTTGGATGGCTTGTATGAAGCTGCTCGGACCCATTTTCATCTCTCAAATCTAATGCCCCGTCGTCTAATGCTTTGTTCGTTTCCAGTTTGTCCGGTCCCCTCAGGTGAGTTCTGACCAATTAGACCTTACCTTTAGCTCGGGGTATGACTATTTCCCCTCCTCTAACATGAATTACATCATAATCATACACGACTAGTCACATGGGCTCCTAACTTATGGGCTCCTAACTTTCCTGCTTTAACAGATAATAATTTAGACATGATTTCTATAATAAGAATACGATACATTTTTTCACAGATTTGATTCATGTCACCAATTGAGAGATAAGAAGACATTCACTCTGATATCAAACACTCCATACTTCCATTAAATCATTCAGTAGTTATAACAATTGCATGAATTAAGTGTGATCTAAGCATAATAGTCACATATATAGTTTGTAGACATGATAAAGAATTATGTAGTTGAACAATGTTTGATTATAAGTCCATCTAGCATTGTTTTGGAATGATCTGATGCATTTCAGTCCTGTGTTTAAGAGATCAGGTCACAGGAAGAAAAGGAAGAAAGTCTGTTTTAAATCTCTGTCTTGTGGATCAAACAATCCTTGTTGTTAACTCATGGTTTTTGATCTGTTTGAAGGAGTCACTGCAATCTGATTCGCTTTCAGTTCCTATCTGCCATCTAGTCAAAGACTGTATTTTAATGAATATAAATAAAGAACTATAAAAATAAGAAGCAAATAAAACAACATTTAAATGCTCCTCATTGACACTGTCTAATATTACGTTTTTGTCTTCAGAGTTATCAGTTTTACCAAGTGTGTCCAAATTATGGTGTGACTAAAAAACAAACAAAAAACAAAAAAACATGAAAAATCAAGGATAAGGAGGCCCACTTTCAAACACAAAGTAACATTTAAAAGTTTGTTGCATAAAAATGCTAATGGAATTGGCCGGATGTGTGTAACATAACTCAATTTTAGTGACTTGGTTCAAAAAACATCTTGGCTAATTAGAATGTCATTGTGTATATTTTAATATCATTGGGAATTTTAAAGTCACCCATAATACTGTGCCTCATTAAGTCTCCATAAAGCTATGCTATTTTTTAATAAAATTACAGTAATCAAGTTACACACACACACACACACACTTCTTAATCAGGGAAGTGTTAATTGCAAAATTGAATGATTGTTTTCACAAGTTACCTCTTAGTTGAGATCTCATTAGCGGTAACTGGGTGTGTCAGTTTAATTTTCTCGGCAATGTTAAGCTCTAAAGTGATGTCAGATCTCCAAAAGTAAATTAAAAACTGCATGACATATAAACGTATTTCAACCTGATGTCTGTCATTCAATGATTATTTATTATTCATTATTTGTATTTACTTTAATAATGCATCTAGTTTCTATGGCAAGTTGTTAATTAGACTCTCTTCCAAATTGCGCTTCTTTTCTTTGCCAACCTCCAATTTGTAATGAATTCCTCTTCACACAAAAAGTGATGTTTGCACATATCACTTTGATGTTATTGGCAAAGAGAAGCAACAGACACATTGAGAACCCTCACGCCATCTGCCATGCTTGTTGTACAGCAGAATTCTTATTAAACAAATGCACTCAATATCACAGATGTATCGGTTATGAAATATTATTTGTTTCCACAACACTAAACTTTCTGTAGAAAAAAAAAATCATGACTGGACTTTCTAAACTGCTGTTAGCCTCTTAACAAACTCATATTGCAAGTTTAAAAAAATAATAATAATAATTTGGCTTTATTTGATGGGGATTACATTACAGGCTCGTGAAGATAAGTATTGTTTCTGGAAATGAAAATGGATATTTTTATCGGGATTGTACATAATTAAAAACAAAACGAAACAGATGTTATTCCGACATTCAGATGTGGCCACATTTTGGTTGAATGTGTTTGCAAAGTTGACGCATGTTTTCCACATTACCTTTTAGATTTGATGCTACAGCACAGAGTTGTGTGTGGAGTTCTGTGAAAAAAAAAAAAAAAAATCAGAACAAACTGGGTAGAACTTCAGTGGACTAATGACACTATTGTCTTTTTATAGCTGCTTTACAGCAGAATTAAATTCTGTTTGCATCATCGGTCATTTTTTTCCTGTGTATTGTTGTAAAGCTGCTTTAAAACAATATGTATAGTATAAAGCACTATATAAATAAAGGTGACTTCACTAAAAACAACAAAATGTGTTAATATTTTTGGAGAAAATATCATTAGGATAAACAGTTGATGCTGTTGTACAGGTTCAGTCAGCATGTGTATTCAGTTAAAAAATACTGTAAAAGAAAATGCACTACCACTTAGACCAAATAAAGCTAATCCAATTCTCCTACTGAAGAATTCATAATCAATCTTTAACCTTCTCAATAGGTTCCTCAGCACCTCCTCTGAATTCAGCTTTGGGTTGTGATGCTCACGGGCCATCAGTTCAAACTCCTGGTGCATTCGAATATTGCAGCATGCAATATAATGCGATGTTCTTTTGTTTGTTTTCCAGATTTGATGCCTCCAGAGTCTCACAGTGTGATAGTATTCGTCAGTAGGAGGGAGTCGGCTGCCTTGCAGAGAACTGCAGTTCTTGTTTGCAGTCATGGTCGAGCAGTAATAATTCTCATGGTGCCAGACCTTTAAAACAAAGAGGCAGAAAGTGAACAGTCGCTTGCTGAAGTGGGAGTGACTCAAACGGGTGAACTGATTTTGTCTTGCTAGAGTAAACAGTTTGTCCCTTGGGAGGTGGTACATAAATCATCAGCAGACTGGAATGATGAAGAACAGCTATGGGCAGATCCATGATACAATGCTCTCTGATTCCTGTACTGTTTACATTAGCATAACAAGGCACAAAGGTTTTGCACTTCCTCTAATTGTTGTTTTTTTGTTATATATATATAAAGTATGTTGTAGAGATCTTTCCGGACTGAAGATGGATTATATTAATTTTACATTTGTTTATACAAAGGGAATACGATTAAAAAAAGTTTGAGTACCAAAAAAAAAAAAAGCTAAGTATACTTGCAGCCAGACTAATTATAAGTATACTTCAAGTGCGTTAATGATTAGTTAACATGAAGTGTGCTATTTTGAAACAACTACTTTTGTACAACTATATTTTAGATGTAATACAATTGTAGTAAAGCATAATTTAAGTGTATTTAGTGTATTTTTGTGTTCTAAATTGGAACAATTTCAAGTATATTTAGTATACTTTAAGTGTAACGGGGTGCGATGAAGCTGAGAAGAGGCTGGATCCAAATGCAGTGTGGCTTTATTAAACAGGTGACGAACTCAGACAGGAACAGGATACAAGGACTCAGAAACAGGAATAACTAACGTTAACTTCAAACATTCAACAACTCACCAGGACAGGGCAAAAACACAGGGCTTAAATAATCCGGGACAAACGAGCTAGACAGGATAACAAGGGGGCGTGGTTAGCAAGAAACACCTGGGATAACTAATGGACAAGACAGGGAACCACTAAACATGACAAGACACAAACCCACATCGTGACATAACCCCCCCCTTAAGGAGCGGCTTCCAGACGCTCAAAAGACGATCCAGGCGGGAGGTAAAGCGAAGGCGATCCTGGGGGAGGGATGGAGGGCCAGGCCCGTGCAGGGGAACGGGACCAGGACATAGCCACGACGGGCCTGGGCCGCAGAGCGAGGGTGACCAGGGCGGAGCAGGACGCGATGGCGGCCAGGGCGGAGCAGGACGCGATGGCGGCCAGGGCGGAGCAGGACGTGATGGCGGCCATGGAGGTGAAGCCCCTGCAGACGACCATGGCGGCGCAGCCTTCATGGTCTCCTCACCGGACCCTTGGCCCCCCCCCAAAAAATACTTGGGGAAATCCACGGGTTCAGGAAAGCCCTCCCGGAGCTTGAAGGGCGCAGGCAGGGCGAGGCGCAGAGGCGGGGCCGGCAGGGCGAGTCGCAGAGGCGGGGCCGGCAGGGCGAGGCATTTGGGAACGCCCTCCGGAGCCTGGCGAGCCAAACGAGTCCTCCTCTTCCTTCTGTGACGGCGCTTCACTGGGCTTGAATCTTTCACTTGGCTGGATTTACTCACTTGGTTAGATTCGGCACTTGACTCACTTGTCTCGGCACTAGACTCACTTGACTCGGCTCTTGACTCACTTGACTTGGCACTTGACTCACTCGATTCACTTGACACAGCACTTGATTCACTTGACTCGGCACTTGACTCACTTGATTCATTCGGCTCGGCACTTGACTCGGGACTTGATTCGGGGCTAGATTCACTTGACTTGGAACTTGACTCACTTGACTCGGGACTTGACTCGGGACTTGACTCACTTGACTCACTTGACTCGGGACTTGACTCACTTGACTCACTTGACTCGGGACTTGACTCACTTGACTCGGGACTTGACTCACTTGACTCGGGACTTGACTCACTTGACTCGGCACTTGACTCACTTGACTCGGCGGCACTTGACTCACTTGACTCGGCGGCACTTGACTCACTTGACTCGGCGGCACTTGACTCACTTGACTCGTTCGCGAAACCTCCGCCGCGGTCTCTGGATTAGCAAATTCAACAGAACCAGTGCGGAATACGGGCTCGAGGGGTCCGACACGAAGAGTGGGTTTGGCGGAGCAGACGTGCAGCCGGGTTCGGCTGAGCAGACGTGAGGCGCGGGCTTGAGGAGCGCGGTCTCGGCTGGGCAGACGTGAATTGCAGGCTCTCGCCGCTTCTTCTCCCCCACGTCCACAGTAAATGATGAACCGCTCCAGAAGAGGGCCAGGTTGACATACCCCTCCAGGGTCCAGCTGGTACAGTCATCCGGCATTAACTGGGCAACGTCCTCGTCCAACCCGCTCCAAAACAAGTCCATGAGCTCGAGGTCGTCTAAAGCCCCCAGACGACAGCACGACATAAAGTCCCTCACGTACCTCTCGATGGACTGGCCTTCCTGAAATATCGAGGCAAGGAAACTTCTGAGGGCCTGGTTGCTGACAACTGCTGGATCCATATTGTGGTGAGTTGTTCTGTAACGGGGTGCGATGAAGCTGAGAAGAGGCTGGATCCAAATGCAGTGTGGCTTTATTAAACAGGTGACGAACTCAGACAGGAACAGGATACAAGGACTCAGAAACAGGAATAACTAACGTTAACTTCAAACATTCAACAACTCACAGGACAGGGCAAAAACACAGGGCTTAAATAATCCGGGACAAACGAGCTAGACAGGATAACAAGGGGGCGTGGTTAGCAAGAAACACTTGGGATAACTAATGGACAAGACAGGGAACCACTAAACATGACAAGACACAAACCCACATCGTGACATTAAGTATATGCCTGTGTAGGGACTAATTAAATGCTTGATTAGTGATATTAAAGTGTACTTTATTTCTGTTACAAGTACATTACAAATTCATTTAGAGTGTCTTCGAAACATACTGTAAAAGCAATATACCATAAGTGTATTTATATATATTTTGTTGTTTTCACCTTTTATTAGGATAGGACAGTTGCTAGACAGGAAGTGAGATGGGAGAGCGAGAGAGAGAGAGAGAGAGAGAGAGAGAGAGAGAGAGAGAGAGAGAGAGAGAGAGGGGAATGACGGAATCAGGAAAAGTTCTTGAGCCGGGACACAAACTCGGGTCTCCTGAAGCACATGTCAGCGCACTTGCCCACGAGGCTAACATGATGGGATATATTTGAGTAAAAACTAAACCACAAATTGCATACTTTGTCTACAATAACAAATGTACATTATTAGATAAACAAAACTTTCAATGCATTGTTACAATGATCATTCCAGCACACAGTTAAAATATACCTAAAATATATTTTTATAAAGTGCAAATAAATACACTTTTAAAAAATAAACTGAATTTTCACTTAAAGAATATTTTTTTAAAATATTTTTTTTAGAAAATATACTTAAGTACAATTATTTTAATGTGTGTTAAAAGTTGTATTGTGAAAATAGGTAAAAGCATGATGCTAATATACTTTTAATATATTTAAAGATAGTATAATTTTTGTTAGTATATTTGCAATGTACAATTGAAAAAAAGGAATACATTTTAAATACAATAAAGTATACTTTTTTTCACTAGGGCAGAATCCTCCTCTACTATACATAATGAAAGAATATGAGAGAGAAAAAGTGAGTCTGAAAGAGGAAAGAAGGTGAGTGTGTGAAATGTAAAGAATGTTCTGAACAAGACCTCAGAGTCATTTTGCTGCCACAATTTATCTGTCCGAATGTTGAGGTGTAGTTCTCTGACAGTTTCTGTGAAAGTTTTAATAAATGTCTTGTCACCAGCTAACACTCTTTAAAGTCTATTGGGGATGAAGGCCTAAGGCTTGGCTAAAATATCTCAACTCAGACTCCTACAAAGACTTTGTAAAGTTGAAAAAACTTGGTGGAGCTTGCAGAGATATGAGCTAATCAAAGCAACAGTAGATAGGCTATTTCATTGACTGAGTAAGCCTACACAAGCAAAGTCATTGCAAGAAGAATAGTTACTGAGGTCAAGTTCCCTTTTATGTTAGCAATAGAAAATGAAAACTTATAGCAGTCCTCTTGACTAACTCATGGCACAGAGAACAAGCTATATGTAACCATGTTTTAAAATAAATTTATATGGATTCAGTATGCTACATTTAGTAAATTGGGCAGTTCGAATGTCAATCCAATCCATCTATGTAGTCCAGTTTTTGTTTGATCCAGTACAGCATTATATCTTCATTTAGCAGGTATACTTGCTCAAAATATCAATTTAAATTCATTACCTAAAGCTTTATGCTCCCATATACAGTTGTGGTCAGAATTACTGACACCCTTGGTAAATATGATCAACGATGGCTGTAAAAATAAATCTACATTGTTTATCCTTTTGATCTTTCATTTAAAAAATTCGCAAAAATCTAAACTTTCCTTGAAGTAAAATAATTAAAAATGGGAAAGTGGAAAGTTAAATATACTGCTAGATCTTTAATGTTGTGGGCCTATTTTTTTTTTGCAGGAGGTCCTGGACATCTTTTTCGGGTACATTGTATCATGGATTTGAGCAAATACCAACATATAAAAAATCAAAACCTGACGGCCTCTGCTAGAAATCTAATATAATGGTTGGATCTTCCATCAGGACAACGATCCAAAACAAACATCAAAATCAACACAAAAAATGTGTCACTGAGCACAAAATTAAAGCTTTTGGCATGACCATCCCTGTCCCCTGACCTGAACCCTATGGAAAATGAGTGGGGTGAACTGAAGAGAAAAAGCACCAACATGGCGCTGGGAATCTGAAGGATCTGGAAAGATTCTGTATGGAGGAAAATATCCATCAGGCATTATAGGAGAAAACTTAGAGCTGTTATCTTGACAAAAGGTTACGACTTCATGAGGGCAGTTGCTAAAGGGCTACAGCTTGCCAGCATCTGCGTCTCAAGATACTTGTGACACAGTTCAGTGGCGCTTTCCATAAGAACTCCAATACGTCAGTATTGTGTCGACTAAATGGGAATTTCCTGGGTTACTAATGTAACCCCCGTTCGCTGAAGGAGGTAACAGAGATGTTACATCCCTCCTGCCACAGCCCTGAACAACTGCTGAATGGCTGAGATCCCTGTCTCGGCTCCTCAGCAAAAAGTTAAGGAAGTGAGTAATACCGGCTGTATTTATACCCGTACGTCCGTGTAGGAGTGGCTCGGGATGCAAATCTCACTGGCCAATATCCATTGGCTCATTTAGTTACCACTTGAAGGTGATTGGGCCCAGCCGAGACCCCATATGTCAGTATCGATGTAACATCTCTGTTCCTCCTTCAGGGAATGGGGGTTATATTAGTAAACAAGATGTTTCTGTGACACAAGTGGCACCTAGCGGAATTACAAAAATAAAGCACATTTTCAAACAACCTGGAAAATGTCCCTTTCGCGTTTTGCACCTCCCCCAAATCAAACATCACAAACATAGCTCTTACAGGTGCTTGTGAAGGCATGTCTCAACAGGTAAAAGTAGGCTACTTTCAAAAAAAGGTCCAACATACAGTATTAGGAATACTTTGCTATGTGTCATGAGTAAGCAGTTGAGTAGGCCAACACTCTGTCTAGAGCGAAGGTAAGAGTCTCGTTTATTATTAACCCATCCAAAATATCTGCACTGGCAACATTTTTTTTTTTTTTTTGACATGATGCTACATTGGACACATCAACATTGGTACATTTTGTCTTTCTGACTGGATGCATGATGATGCTGTCCTGAAGTGTCAATTGTTGCGAATATTAGCTTCCACGTCTGTAACCAAAACTAAATGTCTTTTCCCATTTACGTTTCAGCAATTGTTCCACACTGGCTATGGCTAAACACACTCTAGCTCAATTCGTACATCTATCTCAATTCAGAGGCTGTAACTATAGAAGGATGATGACCACAATATTAAAATGGTAAATGGTATGGTCTAGCCTACAGAGGATTGCTTTTATTACCTATAGCAATTGTAACAAAATTGCATACAATAAAATCCATCTTGGTAAAACATTTTAACAGCTTTAAAGTGTTTTTAATACACATTTGTATCAATAGATATTTGAGTAATTTCAAACCTAATACTTACATTTAAAGGTGCTCTACGTAACTTTTAGCGGCCTCTAGTGGTGATGTTTCAGATTGCAACCAAATTTTACAAGAGCGCTCGTGCTCGAACTCATAGACAATCCCGTCTATTACGCAAATATCTCGCCGAATACTTGACGGATTCGACGAGCACCGAGCTCGTTGGGACCATCTAGTCGAGCTGAAAATAACCATATAAGTTCCATAGTTTTTGGTGGTGTTTTCGCGGAGATATTAGCAGAAAACCATCGGGCGCGCTGCAAAATTGCGGACGCCGGTGACGTCACGATCTCAGAAGAAAATCGCTCGTATCTCTGGAACGCAAAGACCCAGAGAGCTCAAATTCGGGGGAGGAGATCCCAGGGGAACCCTTGCCCGAATGCTAGAGTGGCGGGCCTCGGGGATGCCCCCTACCGGATCGCCGTTCGCTGGGACCCCCGATTTCGAACGGCTATAACTCGGGGAGCCGGGCGAGTTGGAAAGGCCCCGTCCAGCACTACGAACGATTAGAGTCTTGGGAATATTGATCAAAGATTGACTGAGATATAAGCCGAAAAACGTGCGCCTTTAACCGGACGTAACTCCCTGACCGTCTACAATAGACTGTATATAAGGAGAGAGGCTCGGGAGCACGCATGCACGTCACATCCGTTGGATTTCGCGGTAAATCCGACCCGGAGACTTCACATAGAAATAGGAATACTGGCCTTCAGAGGTAATAGCAAAACTCGACAAGTGGATCATTTTAATGTGTGATTACAACTCCTTCACACACAGGCAATAAAAAAGGATTCATTTTAGTAGAAAAGTTACATAGAGCACCTTTAAGTGTGTAATCTGGAATTTTCTTTGAAAAATTTCCATTCGTCACCTACGTGCAATGAATTTTGGTTATCCCAAATGAAGCTAGGGTGTCGAAGGATCATCTCATTCTATCCTTCGCAGTTCAGGGAAAGAAGAATGCATTTGTAGGCCAAATGCGAAGGAGCCTTCAAATCAGGAGAGCCTTTGTTGCATTGCTGTGCATGACGCATTTGCCCTTTGAATGCAGCTTACTTTCTGCTCAGCTACTGTTCGGACGCTCTTGCTTACTGCTCTGCGCTTTGCTCTATCGCTTTTATATTTTTTAATCGCTCTATTGCTTTTATATTTTTATATTTTATCTCCTTTTATCTCCTAATTTTAACTTCAGAAAATCAGCACAGTGCTCAAACCTTGATTACTACAAAAAAGCAGAATTCTTTTCTCCGACCAGCCTCCCACTGAAAGCTTACATTCCGGGGAAGGGAAAACACAACTGCCTACATTCTAAAGGATAAGAGAAAATGCCTCTTCTGGAATATACTTGCTGCACTAACTGCCAGAGACTTTTACAAAGGATTGGAGTTCTTGAAACAAAGTTACTTGTGGGACCACCAAACCAGACGGAACACACAACAGAGCTTCGTCATGGACGCCCTCAGCATACAGCCGGTGAGTCCCATGAATCTAGTGCTCCAATACAGGCCATACTGAGTGTAGAGAAACAAGCCGATCGACTTACAAATCGATGGTACAAACAGGGAGCGAGACCCAAAGGCACTCGAGACATCAGATTGTCACGAGCATCACATATTGGGCTCAACACATGGCTGCAAAAAATCAGCAATATAAAAGGAGTGAACTTCATTGACAACTTCAATCTTTTCTGGAGTCAGAGGCAACTGTTTCAACAGGATGGGCTCCACCCAAACAAACTTGGTTCAAGAGTGCTAAAGGACAATATCTACTTCTCCTTCAATCATCCTTCTGCAGTGTGTGACAATCTACTCAACCTGAATGGCACACACACACACCTGGACACAGTATGAATGACCACAGGACTTCACTTCAGCACCTGAATGGACATGCGGTTGACATATCACACAAGGACAACGATAACACCATGCAGCCACAACAACTTTTGCTCACGGACACAATCTCAGCAGAGCCCTGCCCACAGAGCTCACCACAGACAGACCGGGACATATTAGAACTGCTCCAAGATTCAGCTCCCAAGGACAACTTTCTGGAAAACAGCGAGGGAAACCAGGACAGCATATTACAGCCTCCGATAACACCAGAGCAACAGCCCCTCTCCCCAGACACGTTATCCCTCTCTCCAGCATCTCCACTTCTGTGCTTCTCAGAGAAAATAGAAAAACTGGTGTATGCTGGAACCAAACTATCCCACTCTTTTGCTGCAAGCTCCCAGATGTCAACCAAAAAGCGGCAGGCCCCACAACCACCAAAGCCTGCGGGCCCAGCCCCTCCTCCTCCCGCTCCTCCTGTGAGACCTCTTCGGCCTCTTCCACAGCGCCAGGGCTCACACCCTCCTCCATCTGCTCGAGGTGAACCAAAAACAACTGATACCAGCTCTCAGTGATATGTGTCGGGTCCCCGCTATGATAACAGTAACTTTCTTAACCCTCATGTGGTGTTCAAAACCCTATAACACCTGTGGTGTTCCCGGTCAAAAATGACCGGGCCATAAAAAAAACCTTATAAATCACTCATTATACCATATTTTCACCCAATCTTGGATTCAATCTTTTTGTCAACATGTTCTCTTTCAATTAGGACTGGTTTTATATTTTGATTTGCATCTGAATAATCATAGGCCTCATTTATTTGAGAGTAGGCATTTCATTTTTTGAGTAATTTTTTAAAAAAAATTGAATAATTTTGGAAATATTAAATAAAATCTGAAGAAAATTGGTACTGTTGATCACACTAGTCAACTTAACATTTTCACCAGGAATTTTGTTTTGATACTTTTGTTTTGTAAAAAATATGGCACATAGTCACACTTGTGGTGTTCCCGGTCAAAAATGACCGGCCTATAAAAAATAGCTTATAAGTCACTCATTATACCATATTTTCACCCAATCTTGGATTCAATCTTTTTGTCAACTTGTTCTCTTTCAATTAGGACTGGTTTTATATTTCTGTTTGCATCTGATTAATCGGGGGCCTCATTTGTCTGAGAGTAGGCATCTCATTTTTTGAGTAAAAAACAAATAATTTATGAGTAAATTTGGAAATATGAAAAAAAAAATGAAAAAAATGGCTACTGTTGATCACACTAGTCTACTCTAATGTTTCACCAGGAATTTTGTTTTGAAACTTTTGTTTTGTAAAAAATATGGCTCATAGTCACACTTGTGGTGTTCCCGGTCAAAAATGACCGGCCTATAAAAAATAGCTTATAAGTCACTCATTATACCATATTTTCACCCAATCTTGGATTCAATCTTTTTGTCAACTTGTTCTCTTTCAATTAGGACTGGTTTTATATTTCTGTTTGCATCTGATTAATCGGGGGCCTCATTTGTCTGAGAGTAGGCATCTTATTTTTTGAGTAAAAAACAAATAATTTATGAGTAAATTTGGAAATATGAAAAAAAAAAATGAAAAAAATGGCTACTGTTGATCACACTAGTCTACTCTAATGTTTCACCAGGAATTTTGTTTTGAAACTTTTGTTTTGTAAAAAATATGGCTCATAGTCACACTTGTGGTGTTCCCGGTCAAAAATGACCGGCCTATAAAAAATAGCTTATAAGTCACTCATTATACCTTATTTTCACCCAATCTTGGATTCAATATTTTTGTCAACTTGTTCTCTTTCAATTAGGACTGGTTTTATATTTCTGTTTGCATCTGATTAATCGTGGGCCTCATTTATCTGAGAGTAGGCATGGTCAAAAATGGTCACAATGGCCGACCATTGAAAGTGAATGGGAGAGACTGAAAATAACAGAACAATTTATTTTTCAGGAGCATGTTCATTATTTTCATGTACACATATGAGCATGTGTGCTTGCAAACATCGAGCCCTTGGACCTGTGCATGTATCGATACATTTATACACACGCTATCCAGACACACACACGTTAAAACACACAAACTTTTTTAAATATTACACACATTCTTTTCCACAGAGAGAAATTTGATCCTACCCTAACCTGCATCTAATATACATTTATCCATCTGACATTACCACACACACACACACACAGGCCGTGATCAGATTTTTGACTCAGAAACTAGTGAGGAGGAGGAAATTCAGGATGCATCTTGCAGTGAAGATGTTTCTGAAGAGGAAGGCACCACTGAATCGGCTACGGAGCTTGAAACAACTGATGAGGAGCAGTCCTCCAGTGATGAGGGCCCAGCTGAGGTTACCGTTTCATTCTGGTCAAAAGATGGAACTTTGTCCTGGCCTTCATCCCCACCTATGAGGCAAGGCAGGTTTTCTTCTGAAGGCCTTCCTCTTCAGAAACATCTTCACTGCAAGATGCATCCTGCATTTCCTCCTCCTCACTAGTTTCTGAGTAAAAAATCTGATGAATAACATCATGTGCAGAGCTGTTTTGCCATTGTGCTGCCACAAATGAATGACAAGCAAGATGCTGTGAGGCATTTTATATATGCCTGTGCTATCACATGATGTATATTTGTAAATATTGTCTAGTTCTGTGTGAGAACCTCACAGTTCCAAAACAAAATGTCATAATATTTTGTCTGGAAGCTGTGATGAAACAAGACCATGAAAGAAAGATTCTTTTGAAGCCGGGTCACTGCAGTCACGGCCAGTTTGTGTGTGTGTGTGTGTGTGTGTGTGTGTGTGTGTGCGTGTGTGTGTGCGTGTGTGTGTGTGTGGTAATGTCAGATGGATAAATGTATATTAGATGCAGGTTAGGGTAGAATCAAATTTCTCTCTGTGGAAAAGAATGTGTGTAATACTCAAAAAAGTTTGTGTGTTTTAACGTGTGTGTCTGGGTAGCGTGTGTATAAATGTATCGATACATGCACAGGTCCAAAGGCTCGATGTTTGCAAGCACACATGCTCATATGTGTACATGAAAATAATGAACATGCTCCTGAAAACTAAATTGTTCTGTTATTTTCAGTCTCTCCCATTCACTTTCAATGGTCGGCCATTGTGACCATTTTTGACCATGCCTACTCTCAGATAAATGAGGCCCACGATTAATCAGATGCAAACAGAAATATAAAACCAGTCCTAATTGAAAGAGAACAAGTTGACAAAAAGATTGAATCCAAGATTGGGTGAAAATATGGTATTATAAGTGATTTATAAGCTATTTTTTATAGGCCGGTCATTTTTGACCGGGAACATCTCAAGTGTGACTATGTGCCATATTTTTTACAAAACAAAAGTTTCAAAACAAAATTCCCGGTGAAACATTAGAGTAGACTAGTGTGATTAACAGTAGCCATTTTTTTCATATTTTTTTTCATATTTCCAAATTTACTCATACATTATTTGTTTTTTACTAAAAAAATTAGATGCTCACTCTCAGATAAATGAGGCCCACGATTAATCAGATGCAAACAGAAATATAAAACCAGTCCTAATTGAAAGAGAACAAGTTGACAAAAAGATTGAATCCAAGATTGGGTGAAAATATGGTATAATGAGTGATTTATAAGCTATTTTTTATAGGCCGGTCATTTTTGACCGGGAACACCACAAGTGTGACTATGTGCCATATTTTTTACAAAACAAAAGTTTCAAAACAAAATTCCTGGTGAAACATTAGAGTAGACTAGTGTGATCAACAGTAGCCATTTTTTTCATTTTTTTTTTTCATATTTCCAAATTTACTCATAAATTATTTGTTTTTTACTCAAAAAATGAGATGCCTACTTTCAGATAAATGAGGCCCCCGATTAATCAGATGCAAACAGAAATATAAAACCAGTCCTAATTGAAAGAGAACAAGTTCACAAAAAGATTGAATCCAAGATTGGGTGAAAATATGGTATAATGAGTGACTTATAAGCTATTTTTTATAGGCCGGTCATTTTTGACCGGGAACACCACAAGTGTAACAATGTAACAAAACTCCCACAAAAAAATAAGAAATTTTTCAAAAAAAACCTGAGATTTAGTTAAACCGTTTGGGAACAAAGTCACTAAGTTTCAGTCCAAAGCGATAACATTAACTAGTATTTTCGGGAAAAAGAAATTCTTCTCCGGGTCAAATTGACCCGAACACCACATGAGGGTTAAATGTTTACAAAACAAGCGGGAACCCAGTGTGCCTGAATCTTTCTCTATAACTGTTCAATTACATGATAGAAAATCTAAGGCCTTCAAAAGCCGTACAGCAAAGCCATCTAATCTGGTGCCTATTACGCGCCAAACTAAGATTGCTGTGGGGACAAAAAGTAAGACTGTTAAGTTAGCACTTTTAAACATCCGCTCACTTAAAAATAAATCACTTCTAGTCAACGATTTAATAACCACATACAACCTGGACTTTATGTTTCTAAATGAAACTTGGTTAGAAGACAGATGCAGTGGAAAAGTCCTCAATGAAACATCCCCTCCTAACTTTACTTTTATGAGTGTCTGCAGAGCGGGTAAGAGAGGCGGGGGCTTAGCTGCTCTTTTTAAAGATGTCTATGAATGTAAGCAAATATCATTTGGGAATTACCCGTCTTTTGAATATCTGGATATTGTGTTAAAAGGTGCTCTACGTATTTTACTTATCATTATTTACAGGCCTCCAAAAAACTCTCCAACCTTTGCTGAGGACTTTACAGAACTGCTATCAACAATTTCCTCAGAGTTTGACTGTTTTGCCATTGCTGGAGATTTTAACATTCACATATAATGCAGAAAACAATATGGCAAAATAAATCAAAACTGTTTTAAAAACTTTTGATCTGACTCAGCATGTACATGGTCCCACACACAATCGTGGACACACTCTTGATTTACTTATCAGTAAGGGTCTAAACATCTCATCGATTGTTATTAAGGATGTAGCACTGTCTGATCATTTCTGTATTTTCTTTGATATATTGATCTCTCCTGCCATTGAAGCTAGATCTGTGTCTGTCAAGAAGAGATGCTTAAATGAGAACACTAGTGTGCTATTTATGAAGGCTATATCTTTAAAACCAAGCACATCTGCTGACTCTGTTGATTTTCTCCTTGATTCTTTTAACTCAAAAGTTAAAAGTGTAATTGGTGATATTGCTCCTGTGAAAGTCAGGAAGAATAGTGGTAAACAAAAAGCACCTTGGAGAAACTCAACAGCTGTGCAAAATATGAAAAGACAATGCAGAAGAGCAGAGCGCATGTGGCGGAAGACAAAACTTGTAGTCCATTATAACATCTACAAAGACAACATCCAAATGCTTTTAATATTGAACTAGGCAAAGCTAGACAGACTTTCTTCTCAAATATTATTAACAGAAACTTAAACAACACACGCACTCTTTTTGCTACTGTAGAGAGACTGACAAACCCTCCAAGCCAGATTCCCAGTGAAATGCTCTCAGACGGCAAGTGCAGTGAGTTTGCTTCTCACTTCTCTGAGAAAATCAATAATATCAGAAAGGTGATCAGCACATCCTTGAGTTGCTCTGGGGTCAGACAGATCAGACCACAACCTGAGAAAGTAGTTACTATGTCTGTTTTCGAAGAAATTGAAGGCACAATTTTGGAAGAAACCGTACAGCACCTTAAAACATCAACCTGCGCCCTTGACGCACTTCCCACATCTTTTTTCAAAAGTGTGTTAAACAGCTTAGAAGTAGATCTCCTAGAAGTGGTAAATGCCTCACTTCTCTCTGGGAGTTTTCCAAACTCCCTGAAAACTGCAGTTGTCAATCCCCTCCTGAAAAAGAGCAATCTGGATAAGACCATCTTAAGCAACTATAGACCGATCTCAAATCTTCCTTTCATAGGCAAGATCATTGAAAAAGGTGTCTTCAATCAGCTGAACAAATTCTTAAGCTCGAATGGATACTTTGATAATTTTCAATCTGGTTTCCGATCGCATCACAGCACAGGGACAGCGCTCATAAAGATAATAAACGATATTCGCTTAAATACTCATACAGGGAAATTATCAGTACTGGTACTACTCGACCTCAGTGCTGCATTTGACACTGTCGATCACAAGATACTTCTTGACAGGCTGGAAAACTGGGTGGGGCTTTCTGGGATAGTCCTAAAATGGTCCAGGTCATACTTAGAAGGGAGAGGTTATTATGTGAGTATAGGAGACCATAAGTCTGAGTGGACATCCATGACTTGCGGAGTCCCTCAAGGCTCAATTCTAAAGCTGTTCTCTTACGAGAGGTTCTCTCGTATTGCGTAAGTTTAGCTTACGCTACGGGAAAGATTCATCTTCTCGAGATATTGAAGCCAAAAAAAATTATCCTAATTTTGTATTCATTGTCAACGCAGTGCAGCAGCTAGCAGACCTAGAGCAGGCAGTCTAGCGTGCTCATTGGCTGCCCTGCAGGCAACTGCTGCAGCCTACCAGTGAGCCCGGCGTGACGTCACGCCCAATGAAGGGCGCTCGCGCCTTCATAGCGTCACAGCCCGCCAGAATGGGCGTGGCTTAGCGTATAAAAGAAGGGGCTCGTAGGCTGAATTCCCTGATTTTTCGACTCTTCAGCGAGCTCTTCGCATCGCTGGATTGAGGGAAGCCACCGTCGCCGTCGAGACAGCAAACAGCCAGCCAGGACAGCGCTGAGGAAGCCGGCCGTCTTCGCCACCTTCAGCCATCCGTGCGAGCTACGCTATCCGGCGACGTATCCTTTTTACATTGTTGTTGTATTCTCTTTTCTCTTACTCCTAAAAGAGCAGCGAGCGTCTTTTTCAAGATGCCTCGCACTTCCTGTGGACAGCCGGAACCTGTGGCCACAGCGACGCGCTCGCCGGAGAACCTCCCTCGAGCCTCGCTCTCGCCTTCCCCGCCTCTCTTCACCGACGCGCAGCTGCCGCTCACGAGCCTCACTGCCGTCGCGTCTGAGGATGAGGTTGAGGGACACGCCACAAGGGACTGCTGTTCTAACCGCGGCTGGCTTCCTTTACGTTACAAGGAAGCTACCGCGCCCCCGCAGAAGCAGTCACTCCGCCCTTTGTGGGACCGCGCAGTGATAAGCGCCGTTCCCAAAGGCAGCCGGAGCCTGTAGCCACAGCGACGCGCTCGCCGGAAAGCCTCCCTCGAGCCTCGCTTTTTCACCTTCCCCGCCTCCCTTCACCGACGCGCAGCTGCCGCTCACGAGCCTCACTGCCGTCGCGTCCGAGGATGAGGTCGAGGGACACGCCACAATGGACTGCTGTTCTAACCGCGGCTAGCTTCCTTTACGTTACAAGGAAGCTGCCGCGCGCGCTCTTTGTTATCTGCTCGCGCTACTTCAGCTTACGTTGTTTCCCCCGTGGCTCAGTGGCTAAACTCTAAGCTTTCGCGCCAGAGACCCGTGTTCGATCCCGGCTCTCGCAGCAGGTACAATTTATGCAGCTCTCCTCTCTGAGCTCGCGACCAGCTTTCTTACATACAGAAAGCGAGCGCGCGCCCCGAGCGACACGCACACGAAAACTGTGATGACGCTCTCTCTCTTATCTGCTCGCGCCAACTAAAGCTTACGTTGTTTCCCCCGTGGCTCTGTGGCTAAACTCTAAGCTTTCGCGCCAGAGACCCGTGTTCGATCCCGGCTCTCGCAGCAGATACAATTTATGCAGCTCTCCTCTCTGAGCTCGCGACCAGCTTTCTTACATACAGAAAGCGAGCGCGCGCCCCGAGCGACACGCACACGAAAACTGTGATGACGCTCTCTCTCTTATCTGCTCGCGCCAACTAAAGCTTACGTTGTTTCCCCCGTGGCTCTGTGGCTAAACTCTAAGCTTTCGCGCCAGAGACCCGTGTTCGATCCCGGCTCTCGCAGCAGATAAAATTTATGCAGCTCGCGCGACCAGCTTTCTTACGTACAGAAAGCGAGCGCGCGCCCCGAGCGCATGCGTCACCGGCGAAAGAAGGAAAGAGTGGTTTTTTGTCCCGCCGAGGCTTGACAAACCCCCTCTTTTTCTCAAACATTTTCCAGCTCCTCCTAGTTCGAGCGGCTGGTAATGTCTATACTGCAGTAGAGAGCCTGCTATAACACGCACGCCTGCAGACAATGCCGACACGCACACGAAAACTGTGATGACGCTCTCTCTCTTATCTGCTCGCGCCAACTAAAGCTTACGTTGTTTCCCCATGTGGCTCAGTGGCTAAACCTTAAGCTTTCGCGCCAGAGACCCGTGTTCGATCCTGGCTCCCGCAGCAGATAAAATTTATGCGGCTCTCCTCAGCAAGCCGCCGTTTTCGGATCCGGCTCACGCCGATGGTGTTTTTTAGTGTAGAAAGGTGCCCACATCTCGGTGTTCACCCCTACACACAAGCACAACACTTCCCGTGTTATTCACAGAACAGAGCCCACTCCCTTAAAGCGGGAAACCGCTCGAGTGTTGAGTGTTGAGTCGAGTGTTGAGTCCACGAGTTCGTGCCCACGCCTATTTTTCTGCCCGCTCTATCACTAAAGACTCATATCAAACTATGAGAGAGAAAGACGCGCGTGTCCCGCTGCGGCCGGACCGCCGTCAAAGTTTATTTCCCTGTCAGTCCCCTTCAAACAGGCTACTGCAGTGGTCCATTTAGCAGCCAACGAGCCGGTTCATTTACCCTCTCGCCTGCACACATACGCCGTCTTCACGGCGACCCAGAGAAATCTCAAAAGAGTATAGTGTCTGGTTATCCGGCTCACGCCGTTGGTGTCTTAAGTGTAGTGAAAGTGCCCACGCCCCAGTGTTCACCCCTACACACAAGCACAACACGTTCCGTGTCACTCACAGAGCACACTCTCATAAAGCGCAGAAAAGCCGCTCGAGTGTTGAGTGTAAGAAATGTGTCCACAGGTTTGTGCCCACTGTCTGCCCGCTCTGTAACACGGTCAATGAAGCAGGTTATGAATGTAAGTCTCGTGCCCGCCAGAGAGCGTTCACGCTTACTAACACACACTTCTCCCCGGGCGCCGCCCGCGCGTCTAAGTGTTATCACAAGGCGCAGGGCGTTAATAAGACGCTCCCCATCCTATTCGATCGGGGCGTCAAATACACTTGTAAGTCTCGTGCCCGCGCACACGCGTTCACGCTTACAGAAAGCTTCTCCGCCCAGAGCGCTGCTCGCGCGACAAAAAGTGGAAAGAGAATGTTCCCCATCCCTTATGATTGGGACATCCCACATAAATCAGCCGGTTTCGGTTTTCAGCGAGCAGCCATTGCCCAGAACCGAGAGCGCGCGCGCCACGCTTTCGGCTCCGGTTCAGTTTTCACAAGCCCGCGAATGGCGGCGATCTGAACCTGGAGGCCATTCGCCCCCTAGCGGCTCACGTAGCTGCATGGGAAGCTATCCCAAGGGTTTCAGAATGGGTGCTGAGCACAATAAAGCATGGCTATACACTTCAATTCATTCGCCGTCCCCCGCGCTTCCGAGCCCGGACCGCGACGATAGTGAATGCGGAAGTAGCACACCTACTTCACGCAGAAATAGCAAAGCTTGTGCAAAGGGGCAATAGAAAGGGTACCGCCTTCTCTGAGCGAGTCAGGCTTTTACAGCCGATATTTTCTCGTACCCAAGAAGGACGGAGCCTTCAGGCCCATCCTCGATCTGAGACATTTGAACAAGGTGCTTGCGAAAAGACCGTTCAAAATGCTTACGACCAGAAAAATCCTCGCGCACGTTCGCCCGAGGGACTGGTTTATTTCTCTAGATCTGAAGGATGCCTATTTTCAGATTCAGATAATACCCCGTCACAGGCGATTTTTGAGATTCGCCTTCGACGGTCAGGTATATCAATACACCGTCCTGCCGTTCGGCCTGTCTCTAGCACCCCGTACATTTACGAAGTGCATGGACGCGGCGCTCGCCCCCCTGAGAAGTCAGGGGCTGCGAATAATGAACTACCTGGACGATTGGCTGATATTGGCACAGTCAGAGACAGAACTGATGTCTCACAGAACAGTGCTTCTCAGTCACCTGGAAAGCTTGGGTCTCACGGTCAACTGGACCAAGAGCTCATTAACGCCCAGCCAGTCAATTTCCTTTTTAGGAATAGAACTGGACTCGGTGACTATGACGGCATGTTTATCGACGCAGCGCGCGCGCCGTGTTCGACACCTAGCCGCATCTTTCCAGAAGGGCAGCTTTCTCCCTCTGAAAACATTTCAAAGGATGTTGGGCTGTATGGCGTCAGCTGCAGCGGTCCTTCAGCTGGGCCTACTGCGCATGCGCCCGCTCCAGCGCTGGTTGAATGTTCGCGCGTCTTGCCGAGCTTGGGTGTCTGGCGGCCAGAAAATCAGAGTGACTCAGACCTGCATAGCGGCTCTGCAGCCCTGGTTAGTAGCCGACTTGTACCAGCAGGGAGTGATGATGGGAACCATCTCTTACCGAAAAGTCACAGACCGGCCTTCGGCCAGTGGTCAGATCAAGAGAAGTGTTTCCACATAAACTGTCTGGAGATGTTAGCGGTCGAGAACGCACTGAAGTGCTTCCTCCCGTTCATACAGGACCAACATGTTCTTGTCCGCTCGGACAACATGTCTGTGGTATCCTATGTCAACCGTCAGGGCGGTGTCAGATCCAGGAATCTCTGCAATCTGGCGGAACGCCTCCTTATGTGGTCTCAGATGCACCTGCGTTCGCTGAGGGCGACGCACGTGCCTGGCCATTTGAACGACGGCCCAGACAAACTGTCCAGGGACAATGTTCCCCCAGGGGAATGGTCCCTGCACCCACAAACGGTCCAGAAACTGTGGCGCCTATTCGGCAGAGCGGAGGTCGACCTATTTCCGTCAAAAGACAACGCTCAATGTCCGATATTCTTTACGAAAGACGAGGACGCGCTGGCCCAGGTTTGGCCCAGCCTCCCGCTTTATGCTTTCCCTCCGGTCTCTCTGTTACCTCAAGTGTTCAAGAGAATCAGGGAAGCACGCCACTCGGTGCTCCTCATAGCCCCGCGATGGGAGAATCAGATTTGGTTCCCGGAACTGACACAGCTGTCACGCACAGCTCCGTGGCCGATCCCGGTGAGGGCAGATCTCCTCTCTCAGGCTCGCGGCACGATCTGGCATCCCTATCCAGAGCCCTGGTCTCTGCACGCATGGTTGATCAACGGGTACTCGTTACCCTGCCAGAAGGAGTGATGAACACAATCACACAGGCTAGAGCTCCTTCCACGAGAAGGCTCTACGCGTCTAAGTGGTCGGTGTTCTCCAGATGGTGCACCGACAGAGGTCTGGACCCGCGGACATGCGGGGTGGCGCATCTGCTCATTTTCCTACAAGAGATGTTGGATAAGGGGAGGTCCCCATCCACGCTCAAAGTGTATGTGGCGGCCGTGGCAGCGTTCGCAGAGCCGACGCACGGCCAGTCATTGGGAAGACATGAGCTGGTCATCCGCTTCCTTAGAGGAGCTAGAAGGATGAACCCGCCGCGCCCCCCGTCGGTTCCTGTGTGGGATCTTTCATTGGTCCTCGAGGCCCTGAAAGCTTTTCCATTTGAACCACTGGACTCCGTGGGGTTGAAATATCTATCACTAAAAACCGTTTTTCTGATTGCACTGTCGTCAGTAAAACGTGTGGGGGACCTGCACGCGCTGTCTGTCAGCGCATCGTGTCTGGAGTTCGGGCCGAATGACTCTAAAGTCATCCTCAGACCTAGACATGGCTATGTCCCTAAAGTGATGGGCACTCCATTCAGAGCGCAAGTCATTTCACTGTCAGCTCTGCCAGCATCTGACAGCGAAAGTGATGTGAATCTCCTCTGCCCTGTTAGGGCGCTGAGGTTTTACATTACGCGCTCCGCCTCCTTCAGGCGTTCGGAACAGCTGTTTGTTTCGTTTGGAGGGCGCACCAAGGGTCTCGCCTCCTCGAAACAGAGCCTGTCCAGATGGATAGTGGACGCTGTAGCAGCCGATTACGCGTCAAAAGGTCTGCAATGCCCTTTGGGTATCAGGGCTCATTCCACGAGAGGCGTTGCCTCGTCGTGGGCGTGGTCCAGTGGGATCTCTATCCATGACATATGTGTAGCGGCGGGCTGGAGCTCCCCGTCTACCTTTGTCAGGTTTTATAACCTAGAGGTTCCCGCCTTGCAGGCTAAACTTTTGTCAGTTTGAAAGGGATGTGTATTCTGCCCAGATATTCTGCTCAGATCACTCTCACGTGACTCAGCTCTCCTGGTTGAGCTGCACCAGTAGGGTATGTGCCATGTGCCTATACAGACCACCGCGCTGCTCTGTATTCCCTATGTGTGCTTATATACAAGTGATGGCCCGCATGGCTGGCCACCTTATTTTTCCCACTTATTGGGCTCCCCTGAAGTTCGGGGTCTCATGGTGGATGCTTGGCGCGCACGGCGTTGACAAAGTGTTCCCCGTAGCGTAAGCTAAACTTACGCAATACGAGAGAACCTCTCGTAAGAGAACGATACTCGGTTACTAACGTAACCTCGGTTCTCTCTAGAGAGGGAACGAGTATTGCGTAACCGGCCGTGCTCGCGCCACGAGCGACTTCGCTTCAGTTGTCGAAAAACCAGGGAATTCAGCCTACGAGCCCCTTCTTTTATACGCTAAGCCACGCCCATTCTGGCGGGCTGTGACGCTATGAAGGCGCGAGCGCCCTTCATTGGGCGTGACGTCACGCCGGGCTCACTGGTAGGCTGCAGCAGTTGCCTGCAGGGCAGCCAATGAGCACGCTAGACTGCCTGCTCTAGGTCTGCTAGCTGCTGCACTGCGTTGACAATGAATACAAAATTAGGATAATTTTTTTTGGCTTCAATATCTCGAGAAGATGAATCTTTCCCGTAGCGTAAGCTAAACTTACGCAATACTCGTTCCCTCTCTAGAGAGAACCGAGGTTACGTTAGTAACCGAGTATCGTTTTCTGTGAATGTGCGATACTTTCGATTCATTAGCCGCTATAAGGAAGTGATGAGAACAACAAAGTGCAGTAAAAGGTAAAACTATTTGTGCTACAAACTAGTGTGTTTATAATTAAGACAATACAGTAAGAAATACTAGTTTGCAATATCAAGCAGCATAACAAGTTGTTTTGTACAGCTAAAAATAACTAGAAGCGGATGACACTGGAAGCCAGACACATTCAATTGACAACTGACTCAATATTTTGTTCAGAGAAATTTCTCTTGAGCTAGAAGATCATGTTCATGAAAAATATTCCCCCTCAGCCTTTCTGAGCTCTACACTTTTAACAGTGTCTTAGTGATAGCCAGATTCTGATTATTTGGAATAATGGCCATTGTCCCATTCATTTTGACTGCTGGCAGAGACACATTGTCATTTAGAGGGCTAAATTAACACCTGGGGCAGCAGCAGCTTTCCAAATGACTACAGACGGTTAGACAGCTTGAGTCTAGCATTAATATCAGATTGAAACAGTCCATAGGGGATAAAATGGACACATCCCAAACCACAAATACTCAAGATTCAGATTGTTACAGTAAAACTTAAATGTTGCAAAATGTTTTTCCCACATTCAGTATGGGCTCAAGTGGGAAAAGTTTTACTTTTGTTTGAGCTCTGGCTCGTGAAGTGCTGTATTATGTCTCAGCACTACTTAATAAAAAATATTTCAACTTTTAGAGGATATTATGCACCGTCTTCTCATTTACTTTTAATTTATTATGTTTTGATGAAAGTTGTCAAGTTCTGTTGCCTTTGGCAACAACTGAAGTTTCCAATAGTGCATATTTAGAGTTTGGTGGCCTCTAAGTCATTGATGAGTGATTAC
Source organism: Rhinichthys klamathensis goyatoka (assembly GCF_029890125.1). NCBI lineage: Eukaryota > Metazoa > Chordata > Actinopteri > Cypriniformes > Leuciscidae > Rhinichthys > Rhinichthys klamathensis. The sequence goes on along the minus strand of NW_026606695.1, from coordinate 1,955,082 downwards.
ACGTGCTTCAGACGCTAGCACGCAGATTCGTTCCTATAAGTGTCATCATCAGACGCAGCATCTCATTCCCTTCGAGCCCCATCTGAGATAAAGAGCCCTTTCTGTGTGGAGTTTGCATGTTCTCCCCGTGTCAGTGGGGTTTCCTCCGGGTGTTCCGGTTTGCCTCACACAGTCCAAAGACATGCAGGTTAGATGGATTGGATATGCCAAATTGGCCTTAGAAGTGTGTGTGAGTGTGTCCCAGCACTCTCAGTGCATCCGGCGTAAAACCTGTGCCAAATTCAATGTGTGTGTGCGGATAATTCCGATAAAGCAGACCTTGCAAATGAGCGGGACTAACGATAGGATAATGGATTGAACAAATATGAATATAGGTAATGCAGCAAATAAATAAATTATGCTGTAAATGCTGTTTAAAATAATTGATGCTCATTGTGCATTCATTAGTTTTTACCACCAAACTAATGTAATATGAATTGAACCTTACTGTAAAGTGATACTTTTTTATGCTCCAAAGTTCTGAAAATAATGTGTTGTCAAAAAGGTTGTACTTGTAGAATTTTTGTTACAATTATTAACATTATTGGCATTGTTAACATTATTGAACATTATTGACATTATAAACATTATTGAACAGGAGAGATGGATGCAGTGGAACTGGTTTTGGTTCAAGCCTTTTGTCCGTCTAGCCACCGTAAAGTTAGCATTTGAGGGACTAGCCAAAGGAAGATCACTGTTTCTGTGAATTTGGTGCTCTGACTTTGATGATCCAAAACTTTCTTGAAGACCTTACTCTTTCTTTGCAACGACTGGAGACCCTCCTGACATGAAATCACACAAATGTGACTGACATCTCTTACATCTGTGATAAAATAAACCACATCTTCCATAATGTCCTTTCCTTTGAGACTGTAAGCATAATGCCAGTTATTTCCACTTCCTCATGCAGTACAATTCTAGGGAAGCCTCACCACATTCCTGCAAAATGCCACTCAATATACTCACAATGCATTTATCCCTGGGGTCCCACTCAAACTTGGTTTGCAGGGGACCTTATCAATCCGCTCACCTGGCAGTGCAAAGGGAGTTTGTGTGTGTGTGTGTGTGTGTGTGTGTGTGTGTGTGGTAGTCTTTAGTACTATATGATGGATATTGACAGCAGACATAGATACAAAATCTCGAGGGACAACATAATTATCCTCTTGAGGCATTAGCAGTGGGAAAGCGATCTCTTAAGCCTGTGTTTTTAGTCTGTATACATATATCCGTATATGTAAAAGTGTGTGTATTGACTGGTAACTTACCTTAACAGTTTTAATAATATAATTGACCCTTCGCTAAGCCCCGCCCTCCTTAGTTACTGTTGCTACGCCTGTCAAGCTTTCGCGGCTGCCACGTCTATTACAGTGTGAATGCACCGGTGTCAGACATTCCCAAGGAGATATTTAGTCATTTTTGGCGAACAAGTGAAATATCTGAGAGAGCAAGACAAAAGGGACAGCAGTATGCATTCGAGGGATATATCCACGACATAATATGCAACCGATTAGAGAATAATTTCATCAAAATTGAAGCTAAAGCCTATAACGTTAGGTCCCAGCGCAAGCAGCAGCCGCCTCCTTAGCAGACCATTCAAATGGGAAACACACAAATTGAACAGCTATGTTCATGCACAGCAGAGTAAGTGAAATGTGAAAATAATCTAATATCAAATCAATTTAAATCAAACAGTTTATCCATCAATCTAACACCGGGAGAGCCGAGATCGGATTGGGGTAAAGTTACAGGGGTAAAGTTAACGTTAGTAGGCCGTCCGCCGTCGATTAACACAATGCTGAAACATATTTTAAAGTATGTCAGTGAGCCTCCGTCTTGCCTTTAATCGTCTTATTTTACGTTCAAATATATGCATTATGAACAAAGAACCGCCATTATTTCCAAGCAATAGGCGTTTTTTTTTTTGTTAATCCTGTCGACATTTAGTTGTGAATGGGTCTCCACACTGCTTGATCCACGCCCGGGATTTCTCCCCTTTGGCTTTTAGGTTTCGGGAAGAGAAAAAATGCCACCCCACCGTCCAAACTTTTAGAATACCGGGTATCAGATTTGCACAACGCGTCGGCATGTTTGCCTCGCTCGAAAGCTTGACAGACCTCCCGCGCCTAGTTACGGTTGCTAAGCCACGATTGGCCAGTGGCGGTTTTCGGGCGTGGCTTAGCGAAGGGTCAATTCTGTACATTAATATTAATGCAACATTAAATAACAGTGAACAATACAAATAAGCATTTTTTATGGTTGATTTCTATAAACATTACGTTTAAAGTTGTATAAATTAACACTAATGTATTTTGAATGAACATGAATTTACCAATTACCAATATTATACTCATAAATTAACATTCACATTTAAGAATTGTCACTCACTATTAGTTTATGATGCCTGCCTAATACATCAAATAATGTTAATGAATTGAACTTTATTGTAAAAGAATCGAATAGTTCAGTTAAAGCAATGAACATTATTTTTAAGTTAGCTTTGAAATAGTTACTGCCTATAGGAAATAAATAAGTAAAAATGTACTAAATAAATAAATGAAAATATAAAGCGTCATTAATTGAGATAGGAGCTGGCTGATTAAAACCTTGGCAGCTTTGCACTCATTCTCCACTGATAGGATGAGCTTTATTGTTTAACCCTGGTCATTATCAGCACTACTTGGGGAATCCGAGAGCCTCTACAGAAATGATATTTCAGTGTTACAGCAGTAAGTTAATGTAGGTCATGCAAAGATGTGGAGGTCAAACCAAACATGTTAACATATTATCTTGCGGCGCCAAAGTTTTGGAAAGAAGCGTGAAAGCATATTCATAGGTAAAATTTTAAAATCTTTTGCAAAGGATTTTTTTCATCCAAAACATAATGCGTAAAAATTTAAGTCATGAATGGTGCAGAACCACTGCATGGATTGATAACGTCTGATTTGGTATGCATTTATGATATGTTCTGTGAAGATATTACTACATACGTAAGAAAACATGAAACAACCTACCACAAGTCTCATTGAATGGTTGTGGTGTTCAATCTCATGACTGTATGTGTGGTGAATCCTTATTAAAGTTTATTTCATCAAGCTTTTAAAATCTAACTCTTTGAAAGCTTATCTAAAGGTGACACTGATGGGCCCTCTGGTCTTATGGCTATAATCTATTTTCACAAAAGATATAATTAATTTCATTTCAGGCTGCCTCAGAAGGATCAAAATCTTCTGAAAGGTGAAACAGACAAGCTTAAGATAAATTGACCAATTGACTGACTTCCAGATCAGATTTTGAAATGAACTTAGTTAACCACACACATTCGTGAATTAGATTTTAAGTCACTCTTTGTGTAGTATATTGAAGTGGTAGATTTCAATTTAACTGACCTGGGTTCATTAGCATTACTTTGAATTATAGGGTATGATAAGATAAAAACTTGGTAAAGCAAATGTACTAGCTACACTACATAAATTGGTTACACTTTATTTCAATAGTACACTTTAAACATTCGTGCTAACAATAAGTAGGCTACCTTTGCAACTACATGTCAACGAACTCTCATTAATTTGCAACTACATGTCAACTAACTCAAGAGTATTAGTTAGTATAATTAGAGTTAGTAGAATAAGTTGTACTTGCAAAGTTACTTATAGTCAGTAGAATGTCTGTTGGGGGAGCATCACAATAATGTGTTAGCAGATATTGAGCAGACAGTCTACTAAGATTTTAATGACTGGTAGATGACATGAAGTTGCAAAGTTACTTATAATTAGTAGAATGTCTAAAGTGGACTATAAAAATAAAAGGTTACCTGGAAATAACATGGAAGTAAATGATTTATGAAACTCATTATACATTTATATGTCATGAAATGCGTGTCCTAATTGAGTGTGCAAGTAACCATTTTAGAACCATATTTATATTGAGTGGGTGCTTCATAAAGGTTATAGTCAGAATTGAACAATGCCTAAGAGATTAATTTGATAATTTATTTAAATAAATGGGTATTTATTTATTTTCAGAACTCAGAACTTTTTATTTTAACGCTAAAATATATAAAATGTACTGGGAAATCTGGGCTATAATCAAATGAATTGTGTATAGAATGCATACAATGCTAGCCTTAGAGTTGGCCATTTCATTCCATGTTTGACAAGTAGTTTCGACCATTTCCATGTCATCTGGAATTTGGTGGACGTGTTTGTGATTGTTTAGAAAAAAATGACAGAATTATCCAGTGATGCATGTGTGTCCACTGTCGGACATTTTTAAACAAGTGTGAGTGTGACGTGTGTTTTATCGTTTGTCTAAACATCCACAGTGTCAACTGTGACCATAGTTGAAAAACGTCTTGGTTACGGATGTAACCCTCGTTCCCTGAGTAGGGAACGGAGACGTTACGGCGTGACGACGAATGGGGTTCGCTTAGAAGCCTCTCATCTTCGAAATAAATAAAACGAGCCAATGGCAAGGAAATGCCATGGGTCTGCGGAATTTGCATGGCGTAACTCCGCCCCACCGCGTGGGTATAAAAGGAGAACGCCGGCAATATGCAGATATGTTTCTTCGCTGAGGAGCCTTACATGGGGGGACTTACAGAATACACATATGACCCAGAGTGGGTGAGCATATGGAGAACACTGGGGTGTCCAACCCGCAAGGTGGAATATTTCAAACCCAGGGGTGGCAGAGTGGCTTGCCAAGGGAAAGACACATGCTCAGAGAGGCTTACAGTGGAAATACACATGTGGGGGTCACCCAGAGGGGGAACCATGCACATGGCGGCACCTAGCCAATCGCGAAAGCTGCCAGAGGCATAAATCTGGCGTTGACGTCAACAGCGCTGGATGAACTCAGGGCTTGTGAGGTTCACCTGAGGAGAATATCGCACGTATCCAGTCCGTGGAGTGGAATGGCGAGCAAGCGAAGACACCTGAGCGGGTCCTAGTACCGACTGGTTGAAGCGAGTACACAGGAGGACACTGGCTCGACTCGAAGATTGTAGAATCTGGCGAATGTGTTGGGTGTCGCCCAGCCTGTAGCTCTGCAGATGTCTGTTAGCAAGGCGCCATGCGCTAGAGCCCAAGAGGAAGCCACACTCCGGGTGGAGTGTGCTGTCACACCAAGAGGGCATGGTCGACCTTGCTGCTGGTAAGCCAAAGCAATGGCGTCCACTATCCAGTGAGACAACCTTTGCTTGGAGAGAGCCTTTCCCTTCAGCTTCCCACCATAACAGACAAAGAGCTGGTCAGAGGTCCTGAAACATTGCGTTCTGTCTACATAAGCACGGAGGGTGTGTACTGGTCAGAGAAATGCCAAGGCTGGGTCTGCCTCCTCCAGGGGCAGCGCTTGCAGGTTCACCACCTGGTCCCGGAAGGGAGTGGTGGGAACCTTGTGCACATATCCAGGCCGGGGTCTCAGGATCACGTGAGAATAGGCCGGCCCGAATTCCAGGCACGCTTCGTCTACAGAAAATGTGTGCAGGTCCCCTACCCTCTTAATGGAGGCCAATGCAACCAGGAGCGCTGTCTTAACTGACAGGAACTTAAGCTCCACTGATTGCAAAGGCTCCAAGGGAGCACTCTGCAGGGCAGTTAGAACCACTGAGAGATCCCAAGAGACCGTGCGAACTAAATCGCATAGCAGAGCCTGATGGTTCGTGCGACCCAGCGGGACAGGTTGGGAAGCTCTAGCCAGGCTCCCAAGGACTGTGCCAGCGGGGTCACGCGAACCACAGACATCCCCTCGGTGGTGCAGCGAAGCGGAATGACCGGCCTGGATGTGGACGGCATAGTGGCCCGGTGTGGGGGCACGGTCATCGCACCCTGACAGAGGAGGCCAGGGAAGGACCAGCGTTCCACGGGGGCCTGCTCTGCCAGGGGTCTGGCGACAGAGGGGGTTGAGAGTAGTACGGCCCGGGGACGACACACACTGTCATCCGAGAACTCTGGGACAGAGGGGGACGAGAGTGACGAGGCTCGTAAGCGGCACGCCCTGCCATCCGCGCCCACTGGGGGCTCAGATATGGGATGCAGCTCTTTGGAGAAGAGATTCTCCCCCGACCCTCCACCGGGGGAAGGAGTGGCCCTGCAACCACTTCCTGAAAGAACTGCAACCTACGTCTGAGCTGCCTGTAACGAGAGCGCCGCATCGCCTGACTTTCAGCAGGCTGCGGGGCTGGTACGGGAAGGGGCGCCTTCCTGCGACCACCTCCACGGCACGGCCCCGTGCTGCTGGTGCCTGGCGGGAGGGGGCGGAAGTCGCAGGAGGGCGCGTTCGGTGGCAAGCGGACTGAGGCGTCTGAGCCGGCGGCTGGGTGGCAGCAGCTGGCCGCGGGGTCAGAACATGTTTGGTAGCCTCAGTCTGCTTCTGGGCGGCCGAGAACTGTTGTCAGTCCTCGACCGTGCCGCCAAAGAGGCCAGCCTGGGATATGGGGGAGTTGAGGAAGCGGGTTCGCTCAGAAGGATGGCAATAAGATGCAGTGAGGCGGCAGCCTGCCCCGCAGCTCTATAGGTCTTTGCCACCGGAGTAGAAAAAAAACCTACAGGCTTTGGAGGGGTGCTTATGGTCGCCATGCCAGGTGGAGGCGCTGTGGGGACACAGATGTGTTGCCACAGAACACTCCACGGGGGGAACCCCAGTGTACCCTTGGCCCCGGCCTCTGCGAGGGCAGAGAAGGCGGAAGAGCCCGCTGGGCAGTTGCGAAAAGTCAATGGAGACTCCCACGATCTAATGACCTCTTCATGCACGTCCGGGTAGAAAGGATTTGGGTTCGCCTCCCCAAAAACCAATCATCAGCCTTAAATGCTCGGGACATGGCGGATGGTTCCACACAAGCCAGATACTTGCGGCGGCCCAGGAAAGCATAGCTGTCAACTCTGGATCAGACTCGTTAGGTCACCCTGGCCACCAGCCTAAGTAATATCTCGTGTGGAGAAAATAGATCAGGGTGTGGATGAGGGGACTCTCGCTCTATTGAGCTCATCGAGTCTCGACCGTTACATTGCGATGGTCATGTTCCCGCTGGGATAACGTGACGCATCCACGAACGCTGTCTGAACGTGATCGAAGCCCAAACATGTCAAAACAGCGCTCGTGCCAATCAGCTGAATCTATCAGAATACCGCACTTAGAAATACACGGGCAGATCATCTTTAGAAAGACGTGCCGCATGCACGCTCTTTTTGTGAGAGAAAAGCTCGCAGCAGTGCTGAAGCGTCCAGGGAGAAACACACACGCTGTTCAGTTCAGCAGGCAGGAATGTGGAACTCGCTGGAACTTCCCATCACACCAACACCGACTGGAAGTTGCTCGTCTAGAACATTTTTGAAGATAGTCAGGGAATAGGCTGAAGGAGTGAAGAGAACTTCTTGGCTCGGAAGCGAAAACATATCTGCATATTGCCGGTGTTCTCCTTTTATACCCACGCAGTGGGGCGGAGTTACGCCATGCAAATTCCGCAGACACATGGCATTTCCTTGCCATTGGCTCGTTTTATTTCTTTCGAAGATGAGAGGCTTCTAAGTGAACCCCATTCGTCGTCACGACGTAACTCGTAGTGACTACGAAAGGGAACTTAATTCACTTCCTGAATTTATTAATCAAAAAATAATTATTCTGAAATTGCTTTTATAAATGAATGATAAACTCTTTTAATGTATTATGTAGGAAGAGTGCTTTATAATCATGAATTTTCTTTAAAGTAATATATTACAAATGCATTACATCGACTCATTATTATAAAGTGTTATAGATAAGAAATATGTTGAGATAAGTGTGTGAAAGGCTCTCAAGTATTAGCATTCAAGCTAATCCCATAGGTGTAATCAATGTGGAAACCCTCCTTCAGCAGTATGACAGAATAAACTAGCGCTGTAGCATATCAAAGTGTATAGCGCCAATAGTAGGCCAAGGAGCTGGAGCTTTAATAAGGAAAAGTGGGATGGGTCAATAGCAACTATTGACAAGTCTGTATAGCACTCCTAAGACCTTCATTCTCCCTCTCTTTCTCAAACTTTCTTTTATACAGAGCTTAGCAAAGAGCGGTGTGCAGTAATCAGGCTTAGATCTGTGAATGCTAATGCAATGTCCTCCGGGGCAGACTCTTTTATGCTGGGAATATTTGCGTGCGTTTTGCTTTCCTCTCTCTCTTTAGGATGCACACACACACTGTGTGAGCATTTTAGATTGCTGTTAAGATCAGGATTCCACAATGGGGATCAATTAGAGGAAGTTTGCCCGCCTGTATGCTGTGAGCAGCACAATATGAGATCGAAGAGTACAGGATTTCAATGACACTGTTCGTTTTGGCCACAGATACATCACTCGGCATGTGTGTGTGCTGTTCGCTGCACGTGTCTCTGTTTGTCTCCTTGTACTGCTGAGATTTGTTTCAGGAAAGACAGCCCATGCCCTCATCCTCATGACCCAAATAGCATTGTCTGCAAGACAGCACTTCAGTTCAAAACCTGAGCTCATCAATTCCCTTAAAGCTTATCCGATTTCTGCTATGAAATCTCCATTTGCTGAATTTTATTATACTGAATCTTTTCGTCATGAAGGCAGATTCTGAAGGTATTTTCATTGAAACTCACCCTAAGTTCTTAGACAAAGTTAATGGTTTATGTCCTGTACCGTCTATTTGTAAACTTGGCAACCAAAAATGTTTGGCACTTTTTTTCTGTTCTCTTTTTGGTAAAATTGCTGCTCCCTGTTGATAGTATGGAACATTTTCTCCTCAGAGACCGGCTTCACAGAATCTGAGTCTTAAAGTGTTTAGCTTTGTAATTATGACCAGAACTTTGTTATATTTTTTAGTATTGTCCATCACTGGTCTGTCAGGCATACCTGATTGTAGAATGACAGTAGTAGGACATTCACCGCTGATTTAATTTCGCACCGTTTCCTAGCTGCTAAAACAAGATTGTGTTGGCATGGATTTTGATTCATGAGGGGTCAAGATAGCTTGGCTATTATTGTTTTTTTTATTACTGTTTGGTCTTCACCAAAATGCATCCATATATCACATCTGTGTCAGCCAGTCAATATTCAGTCAATCATTTTTTTTTGTCCTTTCTTTCATTATTTGTAACAAAGCCTGTTCTCAGTCTGGCAGACACTATTGATAAACTGCAAAATATTTCTTGATTGATGCACATAAATGGCAGAAAACAATATCTATTTACATTTTATTGAGAATAAACTATGAATTTGGACATCTAGCCTTTTGGGACCCAATTAATTTTACCCCCCAAAATAAGGATTTTTTTTTCTTTTACTTGTGAATTTCTTGAAACAGGGCATGTCACATTTTTTTTAACGTATTTTTATTAAACAAAATGTATTTTTTTCTATCCTCTTTGATAGATGTCACAACATATGTGTCACGATGCTGCGTGAGGCAAGTTCAAAAGAGTTCACGAAGGCAAGCAAATCCAAATAATAGCAGTTTATTCCAGAAGAAGACGGGAACACGCACACATACGGGTGACACAAACAATACCGGACAACAGACAGAGCACAAGCAGGAACTAAATACACAGAGATAATTAACAAATGACTAACAGCTGTGATGAAGGTGATTGGTGTCCATGGTGACTGATCAGTGGCGGGAAACACAGACAGGGAAACACATGTGAGGAGTGAAACTGTGACAATATGTTGAGGAGACCCTACAAGTTGTTTGTTTGTTTGTTTATTTTCACCACCATTTAAAAGTTTGGATTTATAAATGTTTTATAAAACATTATATTTCAAATAAATTATTATTCTGATCTTCACGATTTCCACAGAAGTATTAAGCAGCACAACTTTTCAGCTATGATAATAATATGAAATGTTTCTTAAGCACCAAATCAGCATATTAGAATGATTTATGTCGGATAATGTTGTTACAGATCAGCCAGGCTCTCACACCAGCCAATCCCAACACACTCCCTCAACAGAGTTCTAATCACACACATACTATACAGATTATCACTCTTGAAGAACAAAACATTACCAAAATAACTTCAAAATAAAAAAAATTAGACAGACCTGCACTTCATCATCACCACCACTATATAGACTCAGACTTCACCACTGCTCATAGACCTTATTCAGAGCAGCGCCATGACAGGTATAAAACCGAAGCTGTAAGGGAAAGACTTACTGTGTTTTCAATGGCTTCCACTGTAAAAAGCTGTCCTCTTAACCTGCATGCATTGCCATTGCATGTTTAAAACAATAATATCTTAGTAAAAACCTAAAGTAATATTGCCAAACTATATATCATTTGAAAGCTTAAAATCTCTAATTTTTTTATATTTGGTGGCTGTTATCTAAAATAAATTACAGAGGAGCAGTAATTTATCAATTTGCAACAAGAATATTTCATATTCATTAGGAGTATTTAGGCCTTTATTTTGAAATAACAATAAACACGAAAAATCATGAAAGATTGGTAGAAACCTCAGTTTGTTTTCATGCCATGAGTTCAAAAGATAACACCAATTCCATTTTATGAGAAAAAAAGGTCTGAAAATGTTTTAAATATAAAGAAAAATGTATGGATTCTCGATTTCTGATTGGCTGCGAGCTATAACGCTATAACGTAGTCTTTTTATGCATTTATTAGAGGTTGAATTCAAATCAAATACTGCCAAACCACCCATACTACTTCTGAATAGGATGTCTACTTCATAAATTGTATGAAAATTATGGAAATACATGGTTCAGATCACTCAAAACATATATGAAAATGGAGGCGCCCTTATATGGGCAGTAATGGAGTCTAGTGAAAAAGTTGGGTACTGCGCCCAAATAAAATCTTACTGAAAGCTCATTTTTTTAGATATCAACCTAAAATTTGGAATACAACTTGTTCAGATTCTTGTCTTTAATTTTCTTGCAGTTTTAGAGTAAAATATATTTTGTAATATATATATTTTATATAAAATATTAATAATTATATTTTTACATTACACCATTTCATAAACTCAAACTTATATAACTTTTTTTCTGTTTCATTTTTTATCATTTCTAGACTTCTACAATAATCTGGAAAATGTCTTCTTTAAAACAGGACCAGCCATAGGTCTATATTCCAAAGCATTCCTGAAATACAACCTTTTAAGTTTGGATAGTGATTTTTATGTCTATGCAAAAAAAAAGGGGGGTGCCAGTTAACAGGATAAAGCTCCTAGATCACTTATAATTTTCCACAGCTCATATTGCCTGTTTTTTTTTTTGTTTTGTTTTTTGTCTACTGACATTTCTTGGAAAGATATTTTTGCAGTGATTCGTCAGAAGAACAATCCAAAAACACATTAAATAACTGTACAACCCACTGAAGAGATGCATGCCTATCCCTCACAGCCTCGCTTTCATTCCCGATAAAAATCAAAGATGGCGCTGCTGTGAATAAGGTCTATTGTCCGGTCTCATTCGTATGATAATGATTACTTACCTTGCCTTAGCAACGATCTACCTGATATCTCCAGCGATCCTTCTATAGTCTCCACTCCAGCGTCTCGTCTCCATTCTCCTCTGTGTGGTTCCTCAAGTGTCTCGTCCTACCTCCGTGTCTCCAAGTGTTCTGAGTTCCAGCCATCCACTGCATTGTCTACCAGTCATCTCACCTGTAAGAAGAAACATACTATTCACTGCAAGCATCCCGCTCTCCAATCTATATGCACTTACCTGCTTTCAGTTCATCCGCTCAGTTGTTGTCTTAATAAACTTCCTGTTTACTTCAATCTCCTTCTCGTGAGTCTGATTCCATAACAAATGTGACACTAAAGACTGGAATAATGTGGAAAATTCAGCTTTGCAACTATAGAAATGAACTATTTTAAAATATATTAAAATAATAAAAAAACACAGACACTCTCATCTTCCAATAAATAAGACAATCTCTATTTCGGTTTCCATCGTTACTGATTATGTCTTTGTTTGTTTCTATAGTTACGTATTAGTTTCACCTCTGTCTAGTTTCCTTTGTTCTGCCCCTGAATTTATTGCCCTGTGTTTCAGTTATTCTTGGTCAGTTTTTATTTATACTTTGTGTTTTTTTTCCGAGTTATCTCCTGTATGTCAGAGTAAGTCAGAGTGTTTTGTATTATTATTAAAGACTATGGTTGTTACTCTGACATCTTATTAGTGCATGCTGACCACATGTGTAACACATACCCTTTAAAAAAAAGAGCAGCTATTTTTTACTTTATTTTATTATAACTATTATTATTATTCTTTTTTATTACTTAAATAATAGATTCATACAAAGTGTTCATTTAGCTCAAATGGTAGAGTTAGACACAAACAATTCCAAGGTCACGGACTCAATTTCGAGAGGACACACAAACTGATTAAATGTATAACTTGAATTCACCCAAGTTCCTGTGGATAAAAGTGCCTGCCAAATGCATGAAATATGACTTTCTCTATGTGCATGTGTGAGAGCAAGAAAAGAGAGAAACAAACAGAGAAGGATCGGAAGGACTGACAAACGGGCCTCAGCACGCTTTCATTTGTCTCCCCTGCTCCTCACTGGCTCAGTCTGATTAGCTCAAGGTGTGGACAAGGAGAGGGAACAAAAGAGAAGGAATGAAAGAGCGAGTGAGGGCAGCTCTGCGAGAGAGGGGTACTGCCCCTGTGCATGCTAGCCAATTAGAACGGGAGGCGAGAGATAATAAGGGTTTGATGAAGTACCACAAGGTTTCCAAAATATGCAGAATAACAGAGAAAAGAGAAGAAAGTGTGTGTCTGATAGAGGCAATCTAAAGTGAATTAGCCATTTTTGGACCTTTGATGAAGATGAAGGCATGTACATTAAATTATCAGTAACATACGTTCTACATACGCCCTTTTAATTGGATGTGATTTTATGTTGTATTGTATTATATTGTTTTACTATTTTCTTTTAGATGTTCCCATTAGCACAAGAAATAATGTGTGTCAATACTGGAGCACAGTATTCCACTACTCTCAGTAGGGCTAAGCGATAAATCTATATTGATCTTTATTGAAAAAAAGTCCACAATATCGATAAAACTTTTCGATATTTAGCCTACATCTAACACGATCAGGTGTGTTGCTAAAAAATGTTCATGAACATGTCTACATGTTCTGCATGTCTCTGCGTAAATAAGCTTAGCAGTTTTGTCGACCTCACACTCATACTCATGGTGTTTTCAGCGTCTGCTGTCTCACTATATGAGGACTATACCTCATAAGGGTATAGCTATCATCAAATACACACCACCAAAATAATAATAACAATTTGTTACAATTATATAGCACTTTTCTCGACACTTAAAGCTCTTTAGATGGAAGGGGATCTTTTCAACCACCACCAATATGCAGCATCTAGCCATATTTCGCCAGAACGCCCACCATTGGTTCGACCAATCATTGCCACCGGCTCTTTTTTTTAACGCTGTGTGGGAACGCTGAGCGCATCTGGCTGCCGCTCCATGCTTCGTCGTTTATTGTTTACGTTTGTAATGTTCGTTACTCTGTCTGTTCTTTCTGCATCCCTCTACAAACTGGACTTAACTTTTTCTGCTTGGCTTGGCGTATTTTTCTGTTGCGGTTGGTAACTCTCTGTTGTCAGCCTGCTGCGAGCCCTCTCACCCTTCTCTCCTCCATCTGTTGGACTGACTGTAAGGTGAGTTAACACTCTTACCAGTAGTTCGAATAGCTTACTGTTGGGTCAGGTAGATGGTTGTGGTCAGTGTTGGGCAAGTTACTTTTAAAAAGTAATTAGTTACAGTTACTAGTTACTTCTTCCAAAAAGTAACTAAATTAGTTACTCAGTTACAAATTTTAAAAGTAACTAGTTACTTAAAGGTGCTCTACGTAACTTTTAGCGGCCTCTAGTGGTGATGTTTCAGATTGCAACCAAATTTTACAAGAGCGCTCGTGCTCGAACTCATAGACAATACCTATAGACATAGTCTATTACGCAAATATCTCGGCGAATACTTGACGGATTCGGCGAGCACCGAGCTCGTTGGGACCATCTAGTCGAGCTGAAAAGAACCATATAAGTTCCATAGTTTTTGGTGGTGTTTTCGCGGAGATATTAGCAGAAAACCATCGGGCGCGCTGCAAAATTGCGGACGCCGGTGACGTCACGATCTCAGAAGAAAATCACTCGTATCTCTGGAACGCAAAGACCCAGAGAGCTCAAATTCGGGGGAGGAGGTCCCAGGGGAACCCTTGCCCGAACGCTAGAGTGGCGGGCCTCGGGGATGCCCCCTACCGGATCGCCGTTTGCTGGGACCCCCGATTTCGAACGGCTATAACTCGGGGAGCCGGGCGAGTTGGACCTCGGGGGTGGGCTCGTTCGAAAGGCCCCGTCCAGCACTACGAACTATTAGAGTCTTGGGAATATTGATCAAAGATTGACTGAGATATAAGCCGAAAAACGTGCGCCTTTAACCGGACGTAACTCCCTGACCGTCTACAATAGACTGTATATCATAGATATAAGGAGAGAGGCTCGGGAGCGCGCATGCACGTCACATCCGTTGGATTTCGCGGTAAATCCGACCCGGAGACTTCACATAGAAATAGGAATACTGGCCTTCAGAGGTAATAGCAAAACTCGACAAGTCGATCATTTTAATGTGTGATTACAACCCCTTCACACACAGGCAATAAAAAAAGGATTCATTTTAGTAGAAAAGTTACATAGAGCACCTTTAAGAAAGTAAACTTTCAAGTAAAATTTAAATTTAAATGCTCAAATGTGACCCCACCTCTACCCCTCTTTAACGGAACTTACAATACATGTGCATGTTCAATTATTTATGATAAATCTGAATGTTATAATGAAATGGACACTTAATACAATACATTATTAACAGAAACATGAAACATTGTACACACATCTAAAACATTTTTTTTGCTGTGGGACAAAGTGAGACTAGCCTCCAATCAAATGCCATGTATGTAGATATTATGTTTATATAGTGGATCAATGCAAATAACACAATAGATGTTTTGGAACTTTTGATATGTATTGCCCCTCAACAGGCCACAACTGGGCAACATTAAATTAAGCTTGTTAAGCTCGTCGTCATACCTGTCTCTCGTTGACTGACTGGCTTGTGTTGTTCCTTGTGTGTCCTGTCCTGTCTGACTATGCGTTATGATGGGTCGTTCGCAATTTATGAGCGTTAGCCGTTAGTGATGATGGGTCGTTCGCGAATGAGCGTTAGTGATGATGGATCGACTTGTTCGCGAATGAGCTTTTGATGGGTCGTTCACGATTCTAAGAGTTAGTTACTCTAAGAGTCGGCTCTTTTAGGTGAACGTCGGGAGCTGGCTCGCATATCTGAAGAGCCGACTCTATTTTTACAAATTTAGCCTATAGAAATTAAATAATTATGTAATAAAAATTGAAATATTATAGTCAAAGTCATTTAAAGAGCCATTTGTGAGCCAAAAGAGCCGGCTCTTTTCAGTGAGCTGAGTCAAAAGAGCCGGATGCCCATCACTACTATGCGTGCTTTCGAACACCCGCCCAACTCTACCTCTGATTGGCTTACAATGACATTTTACTCTACCTCAGCCAATCGTCAGCATTTATGCGCTCGTCTCGTGCTCTGCCCACTAACCAAGGAAGAACAGTAAAAAAAGTATTTGCCTCTCGCTCAGAGATTTAGTTGGTCTGATGAAAAAAAAAAACAGCTTCATCAGTTATAGTAACGCGCCTGTCACAATAACCACGGGGATCAGAATACAAATCAACAGACTTTATTTATACACAGAGCAAATCCAAGGCAGAGGAATAAACGTAGAAAACTCAGAAGATACTAGTTAAACTCGAACTCAAGAACGAATGCCTAGATGCTCTCTTAGACAGTCCTTATGAAAACACTCAGATGCGCATGGAATGATCTCACTGATAGTCCTCGGGATATCACTCACAGATGCACGGGGAATTCTCGTACAGACAGTCCTTGAATCAACACTCACGTCAGTCACTGGAGAAGAGGAGTCGATCCAGTATTTCCGTTCATAGAAAACTCTTGAAATAAACAATCACGTTAGATATAGGAATCACCTCGAGCGTGGAGACGTAGAAACACTCCGAGGCATACTAACACTCGGATAGCCAACACGGGAATATCCCCGTTTGTAATGACGATCTCTCACGTAGACACCGGAGTCACCCCGAGTGAGTGAACACAGAGCCACTCGCCGATGACGATCTCTCACGTAGACACCGGAGTCACCCCGAGTGAGTGAACACAGAGCCACTCGCTGATGACGATCTCTCACGTAGACACCGGAGTCACCCCGAGTGAGTGGACACAGAGCCACTCGCCCATGACGATCTCTCACGTAGACACCGGAGTCACCCCGAGTGAGGGAACACAGAGCCACTCGCCGATGACGATCTCTCACGTAAACACCGGAGTCTCCCCGAGTGAGGGAACACAGAGCCACTTGCCGATGACCTCTGGAGCCAGTGTTTCAGAACTCAGATGTAGCATGTGGGAACAGAAACATGAAGTAACGTATAATACCCGGCAGTGAGACAATGGGAGTGAGGAGGTTATAAAGGCTCAGCAAAGCGAGATCATGAGGTGATAGGGAACAGCTGCGGTGATGAGGGAAGTGAGTGCAGGTGCGGGGATCCAGGGGGAATGCTGGGAAATGTAGTGCGGGACAGGACCAGGGAAAACCGTGACAGCGCCACATTTTTTGGCAGTAACGGTAACAGCGTTATTAAGATTAGAAGAGTAATCAATTAGATTACTCTTTACTGGAAAAAGTAATGCCGTTAGTGACGGCGTTATTTATAACACCGTTATTCCCATCACTGGTTGTGGTCCTGGCTAACTTTACTTTACTGATAGCTAACTTTCTCATGGCTATTGCCAACACGTCAAAGGCTTTTAGCACTTGTGCTGTGTCTGGTTTCCCTTATTTTTACTGGGTTACCTTCCAACATGGAAATTGGAGACCTGTCATGCAAACTCAGGGCGCTTAATCGGCACCCACGCCTCGACTCTGTGACGTACGAGCACTGCAGCTCGCTGGGGATCATCCGGCGCCCGCGCTACGTGCATCGTTCAGTCCGAAGGATTTTTAATTATCAGCAAACAACACCCACTGTTATCCCGTGCATCTGGCCAAATAACAGAGCTCTGGTCAAACCGAAACGCCTACTAAGAGACTGTCGTCCACCGCGATAGCTTGTCTGACTTTAGTCAGACTTCAATGACAATTTAACTGAAAATACAGATGTGCTGCAAAACCATTTTGCTCTACTGAACTGTCGCTCTATCTCAGAAAAGGGCCCCTATCTAAATGGACTTATTACCGACAAACCTGGATTTTATATTTTTTACTGAGACCTGGCAAACACCTAACGATTTCATGCAGCTTAATCTTCTAACACCATAGGATACCAGCACCTGTCCAAGCCGCGTTTATCTTCTAAAGGGGTAGGCCTTGCGGTCACCTATCACAACTCCATAACACTTGCTCAACTGGACTTTCATACTAAGACTTTTGAATATATGGTTTTGAAGGTTTCCTCGAACAGTCCCCTAACAATCATCCTAATTTATAGACCACCCAAAAAGCAAAATGATTTTTTCTCTGAACTTCGTGAACTGTTAACACTAGCCTGTGCTTCATCATCCAAGGTCATCTTGCTCGTGACTTTAACATCCACGTTGACACTCACTGTTCTAATAGTACTCAATTAAATACTGTTCTGGACTGCTTTGATCTTTATCAGAATGTTAATTTCCCAACTCATACTAATGGCCACACACTTGACTTAGTTTGTACATCTCGTTTGAATGATATCTCCATCAATGGTCTGGTTATTCCTATCTCTGATCATAAGCTTATTACTTTTGATTTTACATTAATTTGTCCAACTAAATATATTGACAATATAATCATCTCTTATCGTATGATCAGTGTTATTAATGCTAATACGTTATTAATGCTAATAAGTTTGCTAATATTAATGCTAATACGTTTGTTGCTAGTTCCCTGAAGAGGGAACGAGACGCCGCGTCACCCTGCCATACTCCCGGCATGCCCATGATCGACTTGCTTCAGCCTATCAGAAGCTGAAGCTATTTGGTTCTGGTGTGCGTTATACAGTAGTTTCCTGGTCGATGACGTCACGTGACATTCTGTCACACCATTTGTCACGAACACACACGGGGAAAGACAGATCCATTAGCAGTATGTTTAATAGGGTAATCCGTACTCACAATCCTGTCCAAGCAAGGTTCAAAATCCAAAAGGCAGTCCAAAACATAAAACACCAACAAGACTCAGGCAAAAGCAGGGCACAGAATTGTGAGGACATAAAACAACGACTCCGTGACATGGACTGAAAAAGACAGGGTATTTAGACAGACAAAGGATCGTGGGAAATGCAGTTCCAGAATGAATGGTGACAGTAAGGGAAAGAGACCTCTAGTGGACACCCGGGGAAACACAAACCAACACTGTGACATAACCCCCCCCCCCTCTACAGAGCGGCTACCAGACGCTCCAAGACCCACAAAAAAACAAACAAAACAAGAGTCCAGGAGGGAGGTGGAACGGTGGAGGATCAGGGGGAGGGATGGTGGGCCAGGTCCGTGAAGGGAAACAGGAACAGGGGGTGATGGTTTAGTCGGGGACCAAGGCGAAACAGAGAGTCCATCAGGTGACCAGGGTGAAACAGACCGTCCATCGAGTGGCCAGGGCGGTGAAGACCCCTCGGGTGGCCCGGGCGGTGAAGACCCCTCGGGCGGCCAGGGCGGAGCAGACAGTCCATCGGGCGGCCAGGGCGGATCCGGCTGTGCAGGCGGCCGGAACGGGGCAGGTCCTTCGGGCTGCCACGCCGGTGAAGACGCCTCAGGCGGCCACGACGGAGTCGACCAGGGCGACCACGGCACAGGAACAGAACCCTGCTCAGGAACAGCAACAGAACCCGGCTCAGGAAAACAGCAACAGACACCGGCTCAGGAACAGCAACAGACACCGACCCGGCGGCGGCCATCCTGTCTGGGGACACTGAAACCGGCTCAGGAACAGACACTGGCTCCGGCTCATGAACAGACACTGGCTCCGGCTCAGGAACAGACACTGGCTCCGGCTCAGGAACAGACACTAAAACTGTAACAGCCACAAGAACAGACACAAACACAGAAACAAACACTGGCTCTGGCTCAGGAACAGGCACTGGCTCCGGCTATGGAACAGCAGACACTGGCTCCGGCTCTGGAACAGGCACTGGCTCCGGCTCTGGAACAGGCACTGGCTCCGGCTCAGGAACAGGCACTGGCTCTGGCTCAGGAACAGGCACTGGCTCCAGCTCAGGAACAGGCACTGGCTCCGGCTCTGGAACAGGCACTGGCTCCGGCTCTGGAACAGGCACTGACTCCGGCTCTGGAAACGGCTCTGGAACAGGCACTGGCTCTGGCTCTGGAACAGGCACTGGCTCCGGCTCTGGAACAGGCACTGGCTCCGGCTCTGGAACAGGCACTGGCTCCGGCTCTGGAACAGGCACTGGCTCCGGCTCTGGAACAGGCACTGGCTCCGGCTTCGGCTCTGGAACAGGCACTGGCTCAGGCTCCGGAATAGCGAACACAGGCATGTCCAGTATCCGAGCCAAACGCTCCAAATAGTCGCTCAGTATACCCCCGGCTGCGAGAATGGGTATTTCCTGATCCGTCTCTGACTGGGCAGACGGGACGTGAACAGTCTCTGGCTGGGCAGACGTGACTTGAACAGTCTCTGG
Source organism: Rhinichthys klamathensis goyatoka (assembly GCF_029890125.1). Lineage (NCBI taxonomy): Eukaryota > Metazoa > Chordata > Actinopteri > Cypriniformes > Leuciscidae > Rhinichthys > Rhinichthys klamathensis. The sequence continues at coordinate 1,935,293 of NW_026606695.1, read as the reverse complement.
CTGGGCAGACGGGACGTGAACAGTCTCTGGCTGGGCAGACGGGACGTGAACAGTCTCTGGCTGGGCAGACGGGACGTGAAACGTCTCTGGCTGGGCAGACGGGACGTGAACAGTCTCTGGCTGGGCAGACGGGACGTGAACAGTCTCTGGCTGGGCAGACGGGACGTGAACAGTCTCTGGCTTAGCAGACGGGACGTGAAACGTCTCTGGCTGGGCAGACGTGACGTGAACAGTCTCTGGCTGGGCAGGCGTGACGTGAACAGTCTCTGGCTGGGCAGACGGGACGTGAACCATCTCCGAATCAGCCTCCAGAAAAGCGGCGGGCTGATGGGACACGGCCTCCGGGTCTTTGGAGAGGCTAGGGGTCTTCCTCCTCCTCCTCCGTTTCCGCTGGTGAAGTGCGCGCTCTGGGCTGGATGGAAACAGCGCCGGATGAAACTCTGGACTGGATCGCACCAGCCCAGGGTCGAAGAAGGGCCTGAGTGGAAAATGGTGTTGGAATTCCTCTCGACCACCTCCTCCACTGCGACCTCCACGGGTCCCGCGAAACTTGACCAACCGGGTCCCCTCAAACAAATCTCTTCTCTCCCACTCGTGGCTGGGGAAGAGATATTAACCCTCTGGGGACCAGAAACGCGCCGGCGCGTTTTGCCGTTTTTTTTTTCACATAGCAGAAAAATAGACTTAAATACTCTGTTGATTTTGATCGTACATATAAGTGTTATACATCAATCGATCCTGTTAATTGTCTATTATTTTTCTGTATACTCACAATAAAAACAAAGTTTTGTGCTTTTTGTCAAATAAAGAAAAATAAACATGATGCGAGTTTTGCCTTCTCTCTGTCAGTGCAGTCCATTCTGAAACACGTCCGAAAAATTAACTCTAACTCTGCAAATACTTGTCATACAGGCACGAGAGATTTTTCTTTATGAAGCTTGAATTCTCTTCTTTTCAATGAAGTAATTTATATAAAAAACAAATATTCTCAGTTTATGTAATCTGTATGAAAAGAGAGTGCTGTCAGAATTTTTTCCCCCAGCTCATTACACTTCATTACGCGTTAATCTGACACGCCCACGGAGGACGCGCGCTATTCAAACGCAAATGTTGAGGCAAGCCATGACAACGCCCACATCAGCCGTTCCACCGCGGCGGTAAAATGTGGGGTGTATTTTCTGCCTTTTACCGCTAAGAGGCGCTACAATCATAGACTCTGAAAAGTGTTCGTTTATTCTTTCTAATGCGTAATCCGCTGCCACACCGCGCTGATTCAGAGCGATTGAAAGCTGGTAGCAGATGAATTCAACAAGTGAAACGTAGTTAAAATAATTCATAATCACAATACTGAAATTAGGCTACTGAAATGAAATTGAATAAATAATGAAAACATAAAACATTGCAATAAAAACATTTACAGACGTACAGACGATAGATCAGTGGTTAACGCAACAACACGAGCTTCGAGGAGCTTCAAACGACCCGAGATCGAATCTCAATGTAGCATACATGTTGTTAACCGATGTTGGCCAACAGCGTTTATATTTTACCTTCTTGATGCTTAAATAGCTAACTGTTTATAACTGTTTACTTATTTAAAGTCAAGAGTTTTGTTTAATTATCATAACATAAATTTACTACATTCCTGTAGAACCGCAGCCGCTGCACAAACGACAAAAACTGATGAAGGAAGATTGTCAGCCGATTGCATCAGAAAATGAAAATGAAAAAGCTCGTCTTTAGTCTGCTAAATTATTGTGTAATGTAAAAGAACACTAAAATTACTTAAGTTTGAAACCAAGTTCGAACATTTCAAGGTTTAAATAAAGTGTCGGGACAGTTTTTTTTATTATTTAAAACAGGGTTGCATCGGGTTTAGAGTTTATTTCTTTTGCGATGCAAAATAAGAAACACTATAGGCTAATCTTATTCTTGCGACATTTTAAATTTGTATTGCCAAAGAAACATTAAACTATTAAACTATTATTAAATATAGCTATATTAAACAATTAAAACAGTAGGCCTACAAAACGAAAATTGTCCAAAGCAACATAATTAAATTAAAACATGCGTTTTTCTTTGCCTCTCTCGCGCTAAATCTCTTTTTTAACAAGTTTATTTAGTCTCCCTCGCTCTCCATATGAAAGAGGAACATTAACACCTAGGCCTATTGTCCTGCGCGCACGATACAGCACTGAACTGTCCCTCCAACCCCCCACCGGCTATCGGAGTCTGAGGCTGATTTAACACAAAGAGAAGTCGCAATTCACACTTAAATCGCTATTCTAGACAGTGTTGATAATGAAGGAATTAAATGATTTAAGTTACATGTAGCCTAGTGATATTTCTGTCATAAAAGTTTATTACTAAATATTTCATTATTTCAATAATTGATGAAATAAAACTGGTTTGGGCCAGCTTTTTCCAAGCAAAACTAAATATAATCTGAAAAAACACATGTTAATTTGTTGTCATGAACAAAATGTTCAACTCAATATCAAAGTCTACAGGGATCTTTGGATCCTTTCAACCAGGCATGCAATTTGTGAATTAAGTTTTTATTTTTTGTATTATTCAAATAAATATCGAAACACGGTGCTTCGTGGTAATGCTGCTAAATTAAATAACATGTATAGAATAATTATGAACTTAAATGAAACAATATCGCAACATTTCGACAAATACATTATTTGATCTGTTTTTACATTTTAATTCAGGGCGATTTAGCCTGCTACATTTAATTAGAGCGAGATTTTCACCCTTGTCATTTTCTCATTGGGAAGCGCTTACAGGCTACATGTTTGAGTAGATCCTCTGTACCTCTCGTTTTCATATGGATTACATAATCAGATAACATTTATTAGCCTGAATATTTAGACATTTAAAGGCTTTAGACAGAGCCGATTTCTTATAGTGACTGAGCTGAAGTGGCTTTCGGTTCATTTTTGTGACGCGCAGTTCCTGGAGACAGAGACGACAGATAAACTTATGTCGTTAGCAAAAGTTCGAATAAAACCCGACTTTAGAAAAATGCATAGGGCCACTCGGCGTGGTCTGCCAAAACACTTAATTATAAACTTCAATATTTCATTCAAAATAATCTCAAAACGCTTTGTGAAATTTTGAAAAGCCGTGCATGCATTAAGGCCACTTAAACTAATGAACAACTGAAACGCTGGTTTTGATTTTATTGTTTGTCGTTGTTTAAACGTGCTTGTTGCATATCTCTATTTTATATTTTATATGGTCTATTGGTGAAGTAGCCTATAGCATTGATTACTGTGGAGGGAGGGGTGTGGGGATTCAAATAATTCAGCAGAAGCATCGATGTTTAGACCAGAAGGAAATCCCCGTCCCCCCTGGCAAATCACACTTTACTTAAAACCATGTTTTTAAAAACTCTAGGTTGTAGGGAATCAAAATAATAATAATAATAGGCCTAATAAAAAAAAAAATATATATATATATATAGGCTATATATATAAAATTACTTTTTTTACAGAACTGCTTTTGAAATTACGATTGGTAGCCTCGTACGATTGGTACAGATGCAACGTCGTTCTGTTGGATACTATTGTTCCTTAGTGTAAAATGGAAATGCATGGTAATTTTATTTTATAAATATTTTTATTGTATTGGTCTACTTTAAAAAATAATACTTTATAAGACATTTATGGGAAAAGACTATTTTCTTTTCAAGATGTTTCCAACTGTAACTTTGAACCAATTCTGTAGACTGGCCCAAATAGCATTTGACCAGGATTTGTTTCCAGGTATGACTAAAAATGTGCTTCTGGCTTTCATTTATATTTTGATTGTTTGTATATATATATATATATATGTGTGTGTGTGTGTGTGTGTGTGTGTGTATATATATATATATATATATATATATATATATATATATATATATATATATATATATATATATATACACATGTAGGCTATATATATATACAAGAAAGAATGCAATGACAATATATATATATATATATATGTATATATATATATATATATATTGTCCTTACATTCTTTCTTGTGTGACACCCCTGAATGAAAGGCTCATTATTATGCAGGGTCACTGTCTGAGAACCACTTAATTATTCATGATAGGGGTTGGGCCGTTCCGCCCATCCGCATATTGCCTTGGCAAACAAAAAAATGTTTTTCACAATTTAAAACAATCTATTGTTTTATGTGAATGATTAGGAAGGATGATTTTCAGATCATTTTGAAGCAAAAACTCTAGGCGACAACGTACATTAGTCAAAAGTCTTGTGGACTCATATTTAGTATGTTTTTTGTGTCCTTATTTCAAAAACTTTATTTTTTAGTTTTTTCAATAACCACGCATAAACAATATTCTCTCAAAAATACAAACATGTACATACATGTTGCTCACACATTATGGTAGTCCTGTTTGTGCTAAATAGAGTGTAATTTCACCTGTGCCATTAATATGTTTATAAGCAACTGAAAAAAGCACAAATGTCAGAGCATGTCAAAACATCTCAAGGACCCCAAAAACACCTTGGTCCCCAGAGGGTTAAAAAACATACCGCTGGATCTTGATGACGGAGTCGTTCTGTCACGAACACACACAGGGAAAGACAGATCCATTAGCAGTATGTTTAATAGGGTAATCCGTACTCACAATCCTGTCCAAGCAAGGTTCAAAATCCAAAAGGCAGTCCAAAACATAAAACACCAACAAGACTCAGGCAAAGGCAGGGCACAGAAGTGTGAGGACATAAAACAACGACTCCGTGACATGGACTGAAACAGACAGGGCATTTATACACAGAACTAAACAATGTAATGGGAAACAGCTGCGTGCAATGATGAGTGATGAGAACAGACAAAGGATCGTGGGAAATGCAGTTCCAGAATGAATGGTGACAGTAAGGGAGTCAGTAAGAGACCTCTAGTGGACACCCGGGGAAACACAAACCAACACTGTGACACCATTGGACTGGTTTCATACGTGCTTTTATGACGCAATCAAGCAGAGGCATTCCCACAGTGTTTCGACGCAGCATCTCGTTCCCTCTTCAGGGAACTAGGTTTACATATGTAACCGAGACGTTTTCTCAGTTTAAATCTGACTAAAACAGAAATCTTACTTACTGGTCCACCATCTCTAACAAAAAAATATAACTTATACTCCCACACTTGACCTTGAAGCTACATCAATTATTCTATCTGCCACTGTCAAAAACTTGGATGTCACTCTTGACCCTTCACTGACCTTATAGTCAACTCTGTAAAGCTGCATTTTTTCAACTCCGCCATATTGCCAAACTCTATGTCTGCCCAAAAGACGCTGAATCGCTGGTGCATGCGTTTATCACATCTCGCCTACTGTTATGTTCTTTTTTTTCTGGACTACCAGCACACTCAATCTCACGTTTGCAATATATTCAAAACTCTGCCGCAAGATTGCTAACTTGCACTAAACGATCTGCTCATATCACTCCAATTCTGTTCAACCTCCACTGGCTACCCTTGTCTTCTCGTATTACTTACAAAATTATTCTGCTTAGTCACTCAATGGTCTTGCTCCTTCCTATCTCTCGGACTTACTTTTCTCGGTAACACTTTATTTTAAGGTGCTTGTAATAAGCAGTAATTAACAGTTAATAAGACACTTATAAGACCTTATAAGATGCATATAAGATGCATATAAGCATTAACTACTTCATATAAGGGTTAATTAAAGGTCCAGGCCCTGAAGAGATCAGGGAAACTACTCCCTCTTGGGAAGGTCCATTTTTAAGGGCCTGGGAGTTTGTGTTACCATTTATGTTTGTTCGGCTGTTCTAAAAGTGCAATGTATTGATACTTGAGAAATTTATTATTTAATTTAATTTATTTATTATCATTAGTTAATGCTTATATGCATCTTATATGCATCTTATAAGGTATTATAAGTGTCTTATTAACTGTTAATTACTGCTTATTACAAGCACCTTAAAATAAAGTGTTACCTCTATGGGTGGCAGGTCTTTCTCCGATATGCAACTGCAATCGCTCATTTATTGGACTGGGAAAATGTCTATTGTCCATTTATGTATGAACTGATTGTTTGTTCTTTACTGTTATGGTGAAGCGTCCTTGAGCCTGAGAAAGGCGCTATATAAATTAAACATATATATTATATTATTATTATTATTACCACACACCAGCTTATTGGTGGAGAGGAGACAGAGTGATGATGCCAATGAATATATATGGGGTTGATTAGAAGGTCATGATGATGGACAGCGGCCAAAGGGCAAATGTGTCCAGGATGCCGGGGTTAAACCCCTACTCTTTTTCAAAGGACATCCTGGGATTTTTAAAGACCACAGAGAGTCAGGACCTCGGTTTAATGTCTCATCCGAAGGAAGGTGCTTTACGACAGTATAGTGTCCCCATCACTATGGTGTTAGGACCCACACAGACCACAGGGTGAGCGTTACAAACCTCTTCCAGCAGCAACCTAGTTTTCCCAGGATGTCTCCCATCCAGGTACTGACCAGGCTTGGGTTACAGGGTGAACTTGAAATAATGACAAAAATATGTTGTTGTATAGTAAAATGTAGCCTCCCCAAAGTAATAATGCACAACACACAGGATCAAGGACAACGCAGGTCACTGTATTGAAGACAGCAGGATGAACAAAATGCAGCTGAGTAATAGTTTCTCAGGATGATTGATGGATGATATGCTGAATGATTATGGAGATTTTTGTCTTACAGGTTGAGTGGGGAGGACACACACACACATAGAGGAGCAGATGAGACAAAGGACACCATGAGATGACAAGAAGACCTGGAGATGACTTGGAACTGACTTGTAGATGACATGGAAGATAATTACAAGGAGATAGTTTTGAAGATCGTACAAGGACCTTACAGTAGGTTTTACCAGGTAAGTATCCAGATAAGAGAGTCGGTGTTCTCTAGACAAGGCCAGACAATGACTGAGGGTACGTTTACACAACAACGATGTACTAAAATGGAAAAGTGTTTCCTTTGCGGCTTTTCTGTGTATAGACGACAATGTTGTCAAAATGATCCCCGTTCACACAAATCCAAGAAAATGTTCAAACTTTTTGAACAAAAAAACAGGTTTTTTTTTTGGTTTATTTATACAGTATAGGTCCTTCTCAAAAAATTAGCATATTGTGATAAAGTTCATTATTTTCCATAATGTAATGATACAAATTAAACTTTCATATATTTTAGATTCATTGCACACCAACTGAAATATTTCAGGTCTTTTATTGTTTTAATACTGATGATTTTGGCATACAGCTCATGAAAACCCCAAATTCCTGTCTCAAAAAATTAGCATATCATGAAAAGGGTCTCTACACAAGCTATTAACCTAATCATCTGAACCAACTAAGTAACTCTAAACACCTGCAAAAGATTCCTGAGGCTTTTAAAAACTCCCAGCCTGTTTCATTACTCAAAACCGCAATCATGGGTAAGACTGCCGACCTGACTGCTGTCCAGAAGGCCATCATTGACACCCTCAAGCAAGAGGGTAAGACAGAAAGAAATTTCTGAACAAATAGGCTGTTCCCAGAGTGCTGTATCAAGGCACCTCAGTGGGAAGTCTGTAGGAAGGAAAAAGTGTGGCAAAAAACGCTACACAACGAGAAGAGGTGACAGGACCCTGAGGAAGATTGTGGAGAAGGACCGATTCCAGACCTTGGGCGACCTGCGGAAGCAGTGGACTGAGTCTGGAGTAGAAACATCCAGAGCCACCGTGCACAGGCGTGTGCAGGAAATGGGCTACAGGTGCCGCATTCCCCAGGTCAAGCCACTTTTGAAACAGAAACAGCGGCAGAAGCGCCTGACCTGGGCTACAGAGAAGCAGCACTGGACTGTTGCTCAGTTTTGCATGTCATTCGGAAATCAAGGTGCCAGAGTCTGGAGGAAGACTGGGGAGAAGGAAATGCCAAAATGCCTGAAGTCCAGTGTCAAGTACCCACAGTCAGTGATGGTCTGGGGTGCCATGTCAGCTGCTGGTGTTGGTGCACTGTGTTTTATCAAGGGCAGGGTCAATGCAGCTAGCTATCAGGAGATTTTGGAGCACTTCATGCTTCCATCTGCTGAAAAGCTTTATGGAGATGAAGATTTCATTTCTCAGCACGACCTGGCACCTGCTCACAGTGCCAAAACCACTGGTAAATGGTTTACTGACCATGGTATTACTGTGCTCAATTGGCCTGCCAACTCTCCTGACCTGAACCCCATAGAGAATCTGTGGGATATTGTGAAGAGAAAGTTGAGAGACGCAAGACCCAACACTCTGGATGAGCTTAAGGCCGCTATCGAAGCATCCTGGGCCTCCATAATTTTTATCATTACATTATGGAAAATAATGAACTTTATCACAATATGCTAATTTTTTGAGAAGGACCTGTATAAGCTCTTTTGTGTAGCACCTTATTTGACAAATTAAACAACTACTACTACTCTCAAAAATAGTAATTTATGTTTGATGAATTAATTCCATTAAACACCCTTTGCCTTTTTGTATTAATTTGTATTAAATCAAATATTTGTATTACAGTAAACCATACAACACTGAATCCTGAAAAAAAAAAAAAAAAAAAAAAAATCTGTTTTGGGGGGAAATAAAACAGATTTAATTGGGATTTAAATTAAAAATGAATATTTTAATAAATATTGATATCAAATAATATGAAAAATTATTATTACGATAATATATTAGATATATCACCCAGCCTTAACTCTCAGCATAAAGGAACACGTAAGAGTCTATCTTGGTTTTCGATGCGTCTTTAGTAAGACAGGTACATGATTGCTCTTGAGGGTCTGCAACCCACCAACACACATGCGTTCAAAGCCGAGAATTAATGGTCTTCCGATTGGTTGCTTCTCATTTCACATTGAGGTTCAAAACACATCTGACGTATCCGGTGCAGGGTGGCTAATTATTAATTCATGAGCACGCACAGAATGCAATTAAATATATATGTGGACCTTTTTGTGGCAAGCATAAAGATACATGAGGGGACTATGCGGGGGTTTTGTGTTTTTAAAAGCATGCAGACAGGTGAGAGCAGTCAAGTGGAAGATGAGTGCCATCAGTTTTTTGATAAAGAGAGCCAGAGGAAGAGGGGAAGGAAGGAAGCACTTCAACTATCTTGTCTGAACAGTGTGCTAAAGTATCATTGCTATTCATATCATCAGACAATCAAGTGTTTTTTGTTGTAAGTGTAACAGGTAGCGCTATGTAGTGCACCGTAGCTACTCCGTTTCTGTGTGTATCATCTGTATATCAGGATACACGCTATGGACCAGAACTCTAAGTTCGTTACAGAGGGCAAAATGAGGTAAAACACATTAACACAAAAACCAGACAGACCAGGAAAATTACTTTTACCGAGATGGTTTCCTTTTACTTTGCAGGAAAATGTAAAATGAATGTAAAATAAAATGAAATAACAATAAACAATAAAATTGTATAAAACAATGGAATTGTCTCTTTCTCTTTCCCTTTAAGATATGTAGGTTTTGAGCTCCTTTGTGGTTACTTGATCTAATTAAATCTATTTGTATTATATTTATTTACTTTGGTATTTAAATCCTGTTCTTTTGTATATCAATTTGTTTTTTAATAGACTTAAATTCAATTTTAGTTTTATGTAATTTCTCGTGTTCTAATTTATTATATTTTTTTTGGAGCTTTGTTTCTTATTAATTTGGCTGAATTAGAACCTTTAACCCAGAATAGAAAATACAATTCACATAACAGATTACTTCAAGAAAAATAACAATTCAACTGAAAATAATACAAAACTTAACAGCAATTCACTGTAGATAAACAGTTCTCAGTCCATGGAACAATTGTGTATGCAAACACAATTAGTCCTTTGAATCCAACGATGAAATCAACAAATATGAAAGTCTCTTGGTATGGTGTAGTGCAAAAATGTCTGTAGTGCAACAATCAGTTCTGTACGATACTCAGTGTTGAGGTAATTCCTGAGAAATACCACTAAGGATGAATTCCACTTGTGACATCAGATAAGGCACGGATCACTCGATGAATCACAGGATTTCTTGTCTCTTTTAGGACTTTTCAGCTGGGAGGCTCGCCATCTCAGGATCACAGCTTTTTTCCGAATCTCAAAAAAAAACCTGACCAAATCCGGGGGATTTCAATACACAATTAATCAGTCACATCGGATTCTAGAGGGCTCGCAATTGGCTATCATCCACTCCAAAATCAATCATTTATCACACTTTTGATCCACTTTGATTTCACTCGCGATCTGTGAAGCTCGTGCTCTCTGCAATTATGCGTCTCGTTTCAGTGACGTCATACACAGCGCCCGTCTAATGACAAACGTCACGCTTTAATTATTCAAGTTAATTTAATTATTTTAATGTTCATGGCACAGCAGAATGACTTTGGCAACACATTATGTTACTTATTTAAGCATTTTGAGTGACAATATAATTATTACAAATTATATTTATTTTTCTGATCAGCTCAATTTTGACCTGGGTTACACCCTCCCCTCTTAAGTCTATGCAAGTCCCTTTGCATGGCTGTAACCTAAGTATTAGGGTTTGGAGTGTCTAATTGATCTGGGTTGTTCAGCAAGTGACTCGACAAAGGCAGTGTTCAAACCCTGAAGCAAGGATTGAATTATGGATATCATTGGGTTTCCCAACTCTGGGTAAGTCAATCTTTTTGACTTCTGCTTTACTCTTCTAGACTTTCTTAGATGACTTTCATCCTCACTTTCATCTTGATCTGTTGCTTCCTCAGATTCAGCTGACTCCAGTCTGCTTCTCTGCAATGGAACATCAGGTACAGTTTCCTCAATTTGCACAGCATGCGTGTCATCGTCTTTTCCCTTTTTGTTTCCACCAGGTACATCTAGTGTCTGCTGTTCTACTTGAGGTGAGTGGTTTCTTTCTTTCAAGTTTTCCCTTACAGGTTCTGCATGACCGGATGAAGATTCAGCTTCGGGTAAGTACTGTGTATCAGCTGAGGTTTCGGTACCAGGTAAGTACTCTGCTTCAGGCGGAATCATCGTCTCGGAATCATCATTTGGAACTGATGGTATGTCAGGTGAGATTTCGTTTGAAGGATTAGAGTTAAGAGGAGCCTCTACATGCTTCCTTATGACATTGTATTCCCGGATGAACCTTTCTGAGGTAATAGCTGGCACTTCAGAGATCTGGGGTACATAGTCATCCTCATCAGAACTTTGGTAGTTCTCAGAACATTCCTCAGCTTCCTCATCTCTGCTTTGTCTGGTTACCCGTTTTTTCAGAGGTTTTATCACATCAACCTCATCCTCAGCAAGTGAAGACAAAAATCCACAAGGTAGCAACAAATCTCTATGCAGTGTTCGTAAGGGACCTTCTTGTCTCTCAGGTCTCACTGTGTAGACAGGTAGTTCACCCGCACGTCCTACTACAACATGTACCACAGGATCCCACCTGTCGGCCAGTTTATGTTTCCCACGTAACCTCACGTTTCTGACCAGCACACGGTCACCTTCTTCCAGAGACGACTCAGTCACTCTGCGGTCGAAATGGACTTTGTTCCTTTCGGCAGTTTTGGCTGCATTCTTCTGAGCTAGCTTGTAGCTTTCCTGAAGATGAGTTTTCAATGACTGCACATACTGTGAATGAAACTTGGGACTTTCATGATTCACTGAGGTGTTATAAATTAAGTCTACGGGCAATCTTGGCTGTCGTCCGAACATAAGTTCGTACGGTGTGAATCCTGTAGTCTCGTGTTTTGTACAATTGTAAGCATGTACCAATGGTTTCACAAAGTCTTTCCAACGTGTCTTCTCCTGAGCTTTCAAAGTACCAAGCATTCCTAGTAGAGTGCGGTTGAAACGCTCAACCGGGTTCCCTCTAGGATGGTAAGGTGTAGTTCTGACCTTTTTGATGCCAGCGATTTCACAGAGTTCTTTTATTGTCCTGGACTCAAAATCAGGTCCTTGGTCGCTGTAGAGCTTTTCAGGCACACCATAATGAACTATAAAGTTCTCCCAGAGACTCTTGGCGACTGTTCTGGCTTTTTGGTTTGGGGTGGGAACTGCGACCGCATACTTGGTGAAGAAGTCTGTTATCACCAAGATATCTTTGGTGTTGCTACGGTCGGGTTCCAATGACAAAAAGTCCATGCACACTAACTCTAGTGGCCGGGTGACTTGTATGTTCACTAGAGGTGCTGCTCTTTCTGGCAAGGTCTTTCTACACACACAGCGACTGACATACAGGGAACAACTGAAGATCCTTCCATCTGCTCGTAATCTTCTGGAATCGCTTCCGGGCACATAGAGAGTGACTCAACTAGAGTGATACAACTGCTGTCACCAGCTTGACATAATGAATGCTTGTCACAGATTGCTTGTATTACGTCAGTGGAAACAAGGGTGGAATTGGCCGCTTCAGGTGAGTGATACAAGGTAAACTGGCGTATTCGATCTTGTTCTTCCTGAGATGGTAAATCATTCACCAGATCACCATGAGGCCGTCTTGAGAGTGCATCTGCGTCGAGATTCCTCTTCCCAGGACGATACTGGAGGCTAAAGGAGAAAGTAGACAAGGCAGACAACCACCTATAGCTAGTCGCATCCAACTTGGCTGAGGTTAAAACATAAGTGAGGGGGTTGCTGTCTGTGATCACCTTGAAACTACTCCCATACAGATAGTCGCAAAACTTTTCAGTAACCACCCATTTCAGGGCTAGGAATTCCAGCTTGTGGCAGGATACCTGGCCTCGCTCTTTGACAATCCTCGACTGGCATATGCAATTACTCGTAGCACGCCCTCTTGCTCTTGATAGAGCGCTGCACCTAGTCCGGTAGTGCTCGCATCTGTATGGAGCACATACGGCAACCCAGGGTCTGCAAATCCTAATACTGGTGCTTCAGTGAGTTTTTCGATGAGTGTTTCAAATACTTGCTGGCAGTCATTGGTCCATCGCCCTCCAAAAGGCACTTTGGGATCAAGGTAGGCTTTTTCCTTACTTTTCATCTTGCAACTTTTCTGAAGAGGAGGATATCCCATGGTTAGTTCATTCAATGGCTTCACTATTTTCGCATAGTCCTTAATAAATCGTCGGTAATAACCGGAGAAACCCAGAAAGGAACGCAACTCTTTCAGATTTCTTGGACTTGGCCAGGTCTTAATGGCTTCTATCTTTTGGGGATCCGTCTCCACACCGTTTTCTGAGACGATGTGACCGAGGTATTTCACTGACGTCTGAAAAAACTTGCATTTCTCCAATGAAAGCTTTAAACCATAATCTTTCAAGCGTCCCAAAACCTGAAGAAGGCGTCTCTCATGCTCTTCTAAAGTATCTGAGAAGACAATCAAATCGTCCAAGAACACTAGGACTTCTGAAAGGTTGATGTCACCCATGCACTTCTCCATCAGCCTTTGGAAGGTGCTGGGAGCGTTAGTGATGCCCTGAGGCATCCTATTAAACTCCCAAAAGCCCAATGGGCATACGAAGGCGGTCTTGGGTTTGTCTTTCTCTTCTACTTCGATCTGGTAATACCCAGATTTGAGATCGAGCACTGAGAACCATTTCGAACCTCGAAGTGCTGAAAAGGTTTCCTCCAAGTTGGGTAAGGCATATGCATCCTTGATAGTCTGAATATTCAACTTGCGGTAATCAATGTAAAGTCTTATATCGCCATTCTTCTTCCTTACTACGACGATAGGAGAAGAAAAAGATGATTCTGACTCACGAATGATTCCTGCTTCAAGCAATTCCTCTAGATGTCGTCGGACAGCTTCAAGATCGTTGGGATGGATTGGTCTTGCTTTCTGCTTGAAGGGGGTTTCGTTGTGTAGCTTGATATTGTGTTTCACTTTGTCTGTTTGACCAACATCCATGTCATGCAACGCAAAGACTTCGGGCATGGCACGCAGTTTCTGAGTGATTCTCTTCCTCCACTCCTCTGGCAGACAGGAATCACCGAAGTCGAAGCAGAGTTCTTTGTCAGATTTTGCATGGACACTGGACACTGAGCAAACAGATTGCACGACATTGTGTGACATTACTTTTTGCAAAGCATGAATATCTGCAATCACACTCTTGCCAGGGATGATAATGTCATGTTCTGTTTCGTTTTTTAACACCACTGGAACCTTGCGTGATGGATACTGAGGTAAGTTTAATAAGCAACTGGCAACTAGCAGTCCTCCAGGAAAGGGTGAACATGAAGGAGGCTCCATCACAGCCCATTTTTCTGTTACTTGTCCACTTACACTCACCACTCCTTCCAGAACGACATTTTGACCCGCAGGAACAACAGTAGGAGTAACATCAGGGAGCCTAACGAATCCTATGCGACTGTTTACTTTCTGCTGGCGTCTGTGTTCGATGGTCTGAATCACGGCTCTGTAGCCATATGGAACAGCTTGACACACTGAATCATTGGTTTCAAGGTACTCTTCATATGCAAGATCCAAAGTGTTTGTGCCTATTAACACCTTTGGCTGGGCAGTGCCACCAGTTTCTGGGATCACCAAAGCAAGAGTTGAAACTTCAACGTCGGACCCATGAAGTCTCTGGGAAATGCGATTTTCACCTCAATATAACCCAGGTAAGGTACTGCTTGACCATTTGCTGCTTCTATTTCCAGCAGGTTATCCAAAGAAGTTATGCTTAATCCAGGCAGATTTTGCTCATAAAAAGACTGGGAAATGGTGGTCACTTGAGACCCTGTGTCAAGTAAACAAGGACAAGGTTTTCCCTCGATGTTCACTTGAGCAGTGCACTTCGTGCCGATTAATCCTTTGGGTAGGCCAACTGGACGCCATTTTCCATGGGACTTCAAATTGCTCATGTTCACTGACTTCTTGAGACTAGTTTGACAAGTGACAGCCCTTGTACGTCTCGCTACAAGGACTGGGCGGTGTTTAAAGCTCCTGAGGCTCTTGAACAATATTGACTATCCCATAGGGCTTGGCGCTCTTTCAATATCTTCCTCTTATCGGTCACTAGGGACGGGTTTGGATCATTTTCACAGATTGAAGCAACATGCCCATCCTCACCACATTGAAAACAATAGCCTGGCCTGGGCCGGTGAGGTGGCTTGTGGTCAGCTGTAGGAGGGTTCTCTCTGGGAAATTGTATGCTTGTCTGCTTCATTTTGCCTTGATTGTTCTTTGGCTCTGGGTTCTTTTGGACTCTGAGCTTTGTCATCTGACTCTGGAGCTCTGTGACTTGTTGCTTTAGCTCAAGAACAGCGTCAGTCGAAGGCAACACACTTCTTCCAGTCTGTTTATTCTTTTGCTTGACAAGCTGACTCTGGAGCTTAGCGACTTGTCTTTTTAATTCATCAACCTGAGATCCTTCTGACATTTCGTTTTGACCTAGATCAAGAGGATTAGCAGTGACAATATGGGAACTGGCTCTTTGTCTCTGTGCGCCTAGGTGCTGTCTCATGCGGCTTTCTTTGGAAAAGTGTTTGTTCTCCTCACTGCGCAACTGTAAGAGTAGCTCAGGGAATGGGGGTGGTCTGTTCCTTTTATGCTCAAGCTGAAGGTTTGCTATTAGTGTGTCGTCCCAACAACCCCGACAGAATTGTTTCAGAAGTTGTCGGTCAGCTTCATCAGCAGGAATACCGCCTCTTTTCATCACTTTGAGAAGGTTAGTGTGCAACCGTTGCAAGTACAAGGAAGGCTTTTCACCTGCATTTTGCAGCGTATTCAGAGACTTTGCGAAAAGGTCATCACCATCCTCTACGGTATCGAAAGCGGAGTCCAAGATATCGAGGTAAGCAACAGGCAAGGCTTTTGGACCTAACTGCTTGACAATTTCAGATGCTGGCGGCAGTAGGCTGTCTAAGATCCTCCTAGATCGATGTATGTCAGACAAAGAAGGGTCTTGAAGAATTAACTCTACACTGTTCCGCCAGGTGTCATAATCAACTTCGCCAGTAGGACGAGGAACTTTGCCTGAGAACACTCGTAGCCTGAACGATACACTAGAGGATGAACCTCCCTCACTTTTCACAATGTGCTCAACGACCATTCTTTGGACTTCAGGTGGGTTCACATCCTTTGCCTCGAGTGTGGGTGAAAGGCTTCCTGTAACCACTCTGTGGACTGTATCAGAATTTCGGCTTCCTTCTGAATTTTCAGTTCGCTTGGGTGGAAAAGGAATGTCAGATGAAGAATCAGTCATTTGGGACGACTCAAGATGATCGTTTGCATAAGTCAGATTGT
Organism: Rhinichthys klamathensis goyatoka; assembly: GCF_029890125.1. Classification (NCBI taxonomy): domain Eukaryota; kingdom Metazoa; phylum Chordata; class Actinopteri; order Cypriniformes; family Leuciscidae; genus Rhinichthys; species Rhinichthys klamathensis. Next base: position 1,919,052 of record NW_026606695.1, on the reverse strand, counting down.
CAGCAACGGAGGCAGCACTTGAGTGAAGCTGCTCTTTCAAGAGATCGTCGAAAGATCTGCCACTGAGCTTTGCTATCCTCTTCAGTTCGGCAAAGTAATGGTTTGTTGCATTCTCAGTTACTGCTGACGTATAGACACTTGACAGTAGCCTTATGAGATAAGCAACATTGTGCGGGCTCCTAAAAGTGTAAGGCAACATGGGTTTAAGAGCCACTACTGCAGAACAACTGCTGTACTCTACTATGACTTCCCTATGGTAAGACGATTTGGGATTGTCTATGGAAAGGTGTCTATGGACATGACCATACTTGTTTAGAAAATCAGTCAGATCTTCATCAAGTTCTGTGTTTGTGAATCCACTAATTATCACTGAGTTTTCAATTATGATGTTTTCAAGCTCAACTACCTCCATATTGACACTATTTGCACTACTTCAAATTTTAAAGTTATTCTCCTGGTCTCTTGTGCCTTTAAAGGTTTATTTATTTATTTATTTTTTACACTACAATGCCCTCCTGGCTGGCTCGCCACTTACTGTAACAGGTAGCGCTATGTAGTGCACCGTAGCTACTCCGTTTCTGTGTGTATCATCTGTATATCAGGATACACGCTATGGACCAGAACTCTAAGTTCGTTACAGAGGGCAAAATGAGGTAAAACACATTAACACAAAAACCAGACAGACCAGGAAAATTACTTTTACCGAGATGGTTTCCTTTTACTTTGCAGGAAAATGTAAAATGAATGTAAAATAAAATGAAATAACAATAAACAATAAAATTGTATAAAACAATGGAATTGTCTCTTTCTCTTTCCCTTTAAGATATGTAGGTTTTGAGCTCCTTTGTGGTTACTTGATCTAATTAAATCTATTTGTATTATATTTATTTACTTTGGTATTTAAATCGTGTTCTTTTGTATATCAATTTGTTTTTTAATAGACTTAAATTCAATTTTAGTTTTATGTAATTTCTCGTGTTCTAATTTATTATAGTTTTTTGGAGCTTTGTTTCTTATTAATTTGGCTGAATTAGAACCTTTAACCCAGAATAGAAAATACAATTCACATAACAGATTACTTCAAGAAAAATAACAATTCAACTGAAAATAATACAAAACTTAACAGCAATTCACTGTAGATAAACAGTTCTCAGTCCATGGAACAATTGTGTATGCAAACACAATTAGTCCTTTGAATCCAACGATGAAATCAACAAATATGAAAGTCTCTTGGTATGGTGTAGTGCAAAAATGTCTGTAGTGCAACAATCAGTTCTGTACGATACTCAGTGTTGAGGTAATTGCTGAGAAATACCACTAAGGATGAATTCCACTTGTGACATCAGATAAGGCACGGATCACTCGATGAATCACAGGATTTCTTGTCTCTTTTAGGACTTTTCAGCTGGGAGGCTCGCCATCTCAGGATCACAGCTTTTTTCCGAATCTCAAAAAAAACCTGACCAAATCCGGGGGATTTCAATACACAATTAATCAGTCACATCGGATTCTACAGGGCTCGCAATCGGCTATCATCCACTCCAAAATCAATCATTTATCACACTTTTGATCCACTTTGATTTCACTCGCGATCTGTGAAGCTCGTTCTCTCTGCAATTATGCGTCTCGTTTCAGTGACGTCATACACAGCGCCCGTCTAATGACAAACGTCACGCTTTAATTATTCAAGTTAATTTAATTATTTTAATGTTCATGGCACAGCAGAATGACTTTGGCAACACATTATGTTACTTATTTAAGCATTTTGAGTGACAATATAATTATTACAAATTATATTTATTTTTCTGATCAGCTCAATTTTGACCTGGGTTACATAAGAGTTGTATGAAAAGTTGATATGATTTCTGTGACATTCGGATTTTAAATTCTTTCTTTCTTTCTTTCTTTCTTTCTTTCTTTCTTTCTTTCTTTCTTTCTTTCTTTCTTTCTTTCTTTCTTTCTTTCTTTCTTTCTTTATATAATGCTCCACGTTCTTTCTTTTATTTCCCATCTGAGAAAAGTTACAAGTCCATACAATAGGTCTTTTGTTGATTTGTTTCTCTGTTACTTTTTGGGACCAATCGAAAGAGTCAAAATGAGAGACTGGACCCATTAACTTCACCCAATAGTTTATAATAGTGTCTTGCCCTGTAGTGACTTTCATTCCCTTCCTTTCTATTTTCTTCCAATTTATTTATTCTCACAATCTACCAACTATCCACTGTTCTCCTCTGCCTCTGTTTTCTCTCCCTTTCTCCATATAGTTTGTATTATTTTATTTAGTTTTGAGGTGTTCATTCATCAGTGTCAGAACATGAGCTGTATACTCAACAGACTAACATTTATTGATTATTCTACCCCAAAACAAACCAAAGAACTGAGAGGACCCAAAACGTAAGCAAACAAAGATAAATAAAAAAATATAATTTTGACTTTTTGATGTGATAGGTCTTAAGCCGGGTACACACATTTATAAAACACACATTTATAATAGTCCTTTACAACTGTTACAACACGATCCCGCTGTAAGTGATGTCACACTGTGGGATCTCAGTTGTCATTAATGTCAGAATGTACGGCAGTTATGGATGCATGCAAGAAGACTCGTCCAGAGTTTTACATCATCAATCCGTTGCGATGTGAGCTGCTTTTACATGTGGGATAGAAATGGTGGCTAGCAAACAAAAACAATCTATAGCGTCAATTTTGATTTAAAAAACAATCTTTTGTGTTCTCTTGAAAAGAAAAGACTTTGGAAATATCAAAGACTTTGGCCTATGGTCCGAGAAATCTTTTAGGATTCACACAATTGGTCTCAGATGGCCAAATCGTGGCATAGATTTTAAAGTGTTGAACCTGGTTTTAGATGATGAGGGAATAGAGGGCAGAAACAGATATGCAGCACACTGACAGGTGAACATGTTTGTAACTGAGTGCTGAACCAGAAAGCTGAATAAGTTGCCATAATGTGGGCAGTGTTTAATGAGCTGGACAGACTGTGGTTTGTGTATGAGCTTAAATCATTGTGATTTGATAGGAAGACACCACCAGGAGGACATTTATTATTTTTGCTTCAAGACACGACCAATCATTAGTGTTGAGAACCCAGACCTGCCTCTCTCCCACACACATGCACAAACACTGAGAATAGGTGATTTCTCGGGACCTTTTACCCTTGATCTCTCATTATGAGCTGACCCTAATCAAGGAGTGAAATTCACTCGGTACAATAATATAGCACACACAAATACACACACACACACACACACACTGAGAGGAGGGATAATGAGAAGATTCCAATTCACCAGATTCTTGTTCTCTCTTTTCTTTCAGTAAGACGTGATTATAGTGAGTGATCCGTCATGCAGGAAATAAGTGTATCTACATAATTATATAGTGAAATAAATAAATATAGTGATATATCGTGAATTATATTGAGAGTGAGGAGTCATGTGCCGATTTGGGCGGGGTCTGAGCCGGTCGGCCATGATGGTAGGAGACGCTATCGGTTGCCAGGGGCAACGCCTTCAGAACTTCACAGAGGCGCGACTAAAACATTCCAGAAATAGCGAAAGAGAGACAGCGCAGCTTAGTATTTGTTTACATTTTACATTTTACCGATACGCCGCAGTTTCTTTGGAAGATATGGAGAAGGAAGAGAAATGAAAGGGGTTCTATCGGGAGAGACTAAATAACAATGCTAGCCAGCTTAGAGAAACTGCTTGTCAATAAACTGACAGCAGCAACAGCGAGCAAAGCCTGCTTTCAAAAGCAACATATTTCAGCACAGTTCGCCTTTTATTTAACACAAACGAGCGAAATTAATACTCTGTTATTCATCTAGAGTTGTTTCATTTGTTATAGATATATCTGTACCGCGAAATGTTTTAAAAAGACACTTTTTTTAATGACGTACGATTCGCATTGACAGGGGAATGTCCGAACTGTTCGCTTAACGTTGCACGGCAGGTGCAAATGCACGTATCTGATTCATATAAGATTTATTTACACATATGAATGAGGCCTGAAACATCAAGTATGACTGAACTCTCTCGTTACAGGTTTGGGGGTTTCTAAGTCTTGCACGCAGCCGCAACAGACTTGTTCAGCTTCTAATGACTTAAAGCTTCTGAACTCTTGCATTGTGTAGGCAGTAACGTTAGTCACTGATACCATAAACAAACCAGGTATTTAACTATGTCAGCGTATGTGAAAGGTGGTAGTGCTTTGGGTCTTTCGTCCATTCTGGTTCTCTAAATAACGCTGCTTGGTGTTGTTATTTAGTCTCTCCCGATAGAGCCCCTTTCCTTTTGCTTCCCCCTTCTTCATTTATTCCCAAGAAACTGTGCCTTATCGCAAAAATGCAAACAAATGTCAAGCTGCTCTCTATCTATGTCGCTATTTCTCTCGGTCTCACGGTCGAAGTAACCATGACAACGGATAGCGTATCCTACCAATATGGCGAATCCTTCCCACAATGCAACGCGGAGTGATACGCGTGACGTCACCTTCTCATTCTCAATAGTGATATAAAGAAATATGTAACGCTTCCTTTTACAGTCCTGTTACCCATGTACTTACTATGTACTTATTATAGTAATTATAATTACTGGGTAATAACTAGGTACTAACCCTGAACCTACCCCTAAACCTACCCCTAACCCATGTACTTACCTTATATTAGCCAGTACTTTCTAGGTAAGTACACTGTAAGTACATGTAAGTACTGTACTGTAAAAGGAAGCGTTACCAAAATAATACAGTGCCAAATATTACAATGTGAACGGACAAGTTTGCCATCTGAAAAGCTCTAGGTCAGCAAAATTAGTCCAGATTGTTTTAAACTTTTAAAACTGGTTTAAAATAGCTCTTGTTATTATTTAATGTGGTTCCTTGGATTTTAACCTTATGGTGAAATTTGGTAAAAGAATGAATTGCTTTAATATTAACAAACATTACTGAAATATGTAACAGTTTAAATAGTCCTGTAGTGAAACTTGGGTTCAGATATTTTATATGTATTAGTAAGAGCTTTTTTTGTAAATCACTTTTGTAAATCACTTTTTTTTATTAAAAAATAATTAAGTGCTAATAATCAGAGTATAGAAAATCAGGAATAATATGTATGTATCCATTTATTTATTTTAAAATTAAGCAAATATATTTAGAAATTAATTTATGTTTATATATTTGCTAAGAAATAAAAATAAAGATAATGCAATTACATTACTGTCACATTCTGTTCTGTCTTGTCTGCACCTGTTCTTGTTTATCCTCGATTAGTTAACCTTCATCCACCTGTGTCGAGTTAGTTCCCTCATTTACCCTCTGTATATATTCTCCCGTTCAGTTCTATCCGGTGTCGGTTATTGTTCGTGTGTGCATGTTTCATGTTACACGCTGTTACATTAAAACTTCTCTTCGTTTGGAATCACCTTTGTCTGTCTGTTCCTTCTGCTAAGCCGTGACAGAATAACCAACCTACAAATATTAATGAATTTGATGGACTCACACTGCAGCTTCTCCTCCGCCCGAAGACCAGGCCCTATCTGGGTTACCTGGCCTGGATGTTCCGGAATGGCGACCTCTCCCTCACAGCCAGCGAGCCTGAGGCGCCCACCGGGGTCGTTTCAGAACGAGCCCCAGAGTTAATGCAAGAGAGAAGGTCCATCGCAGAGCCAGGTGCGGACTGATTGAGCTGTGGTCCGCGGATCCAATTCTCGCCCAAGTCCCCACCCTCACATCATCATCTTCTTCGATCCCATCCGGAAATCTTCTGCCCGTATCCCTGCCTGTCCTTACCCCGTCTCCATCGCTGGTCACAGCCCGTCCCCTGGATCCGTCGGCACCACTGGTGTTGTCAAGCTTCTCGGCTCTGCCACCGCCGCTCACTCCCTGCGGCTCATCCTCCGTGCGGCTCATCCTCCGTGCCTCGGGCTCCTCTGCCACCAGCTCGGCCTGTCAGCCCATCGCCTTCAGCTCGACCCACCACCCCTTCATCGCCTCCACCTCGACCCACCACCCCTTCATCGCCTCCACGGTCCGTCTGCCGGACGGCATGATTCGGCATCACTGGACTCCTCTCTTCCTCCGACCTCCCCGTCGGCCTCCCTCACCACATTATCACCCGGTCATCCGTCCTCACGTCACCGACTCAGTCTTGCTGGTCAGCGGCTCAGCTCCCGTCTTCCAGGTCAGCGGTGTCGTCATGGTCCGTCACCCAGTCGGTTCCACCGGTTCCTCCACCTCTCACCATGGTTCCACCTCCGCCGATCGGCCCCAGGGTTCCGTCCGTCCCCTCAGTCTGGACTCCACCCTGGTTCCTCCCACCATCAACTCCACCATGGTCGGCAACTCCACCAACTCCTCCTCTTCACCATTTGTCACCAGCTCCACGCCCTCAGCCTAAACCTCCGCCTCTTTCTGTTTTTTGAACTTTTTGTTTTCATCATGGCGCGAGGACGCGACTTTCCGAAGGGGGCGTAATGTCACATTCTGTTCTGTCTTGTCTGCACCTGTTCTTGTTTACACAGGTGGATAAAGGTTAACTAATCAAGGATAGAGTTAGTTCCCTCATTTACCCTCTGTATATATTCTCCTGTTCAGTTCTGTCCGGTGTCGGTTATTGTTCGTGTGTGCATGTTTCATGTTACACGCTGTTACATTAAACCTTCTCTTCGTTTGGAATCACCTTTGTCTGTCTGTTCCTTCTGCCGTGACAATTACATTATTGTGTTAAAGATGCAGTAAGTGATTTCTGAGATACACTGTTGATATTTGAAATCAACTTAAACAAACACATCCTCCTTGTATTGCTCAGGAACACACAAAGCAGGAGTGGATGACTCTGTATCATAGCTGAAGTGAAGCAAAATAATGCTTCACAAAAATAAAGCCATGTTGAAGAATGAATGACAAGGAAGAACAAAAAATGAACATGCAGTACACAAGAGTACAAGCAAGAGTTGGTTGTAAGTCATAGCAGCACACCAGCTCCAGACAAACAATGACACTTAAAACTGTCTTGTTACTATAGCCAGTGGTTAAAGTGGGATTTGGCAGGTGGGGGAACCCTCAAATTTTGTGTAGGTGCAACAGGGAAAAATGGCTCACCGTTGGACAACATATTGAGTATTGTGGTATAGCAATACCTTTTGGTATAATTATCATCCACAGCCCCACCCACAGACATGTGCATTAAAATGTGAGGTATTTAGGGGTGTTCGGGGGCAAACTAGCCAGAGAAATTTTTGATTTCTCTGACCTACAAATGTGCAATTTAAGACTTTTGAAGGCCCAAAAAATGGATAATAAATGCTTTAAAACCATGTCAGTGAGTGGGCATTAAATTATTTTGTCAATACCTTCTCTCTCCTCATCTAAATCTTTATTTTTCTCTCAGTGCGCTGTGCAAACGCATCATGCGCTGTGCAAACGCGTCAAAGCATTCTCAGTTATAAATATGCAGCATTAATGCACGTAGGTGATTTTGAACGAATATTTCATGTCGATATACAATAGTTACATAATGTTAAAACTAATCCTGCTATTGATATCTTTGTAAGACCCTATAGAACAGTGGCTAGGGAAAACAAATGTCAGGCGAAATATCGAACCGAAAACTAACTTTACCGCGCTCAACCACCGTTAGTGCATTTCGTAATCGCTAGCTTTCAGCGGGGAGGAAGGGAGGTTGGTCGGCCCAGATCAGATTCGATGAGATTAATGAATCTATTTATTTATGTATTTATTTATCTGAGGTGCCGGAACGCAGTTCCGGACCGTTCCGGCCCACTTTAACCCCTGACTAATGCTAACATTACAACGACAGCATATCCTGGTTCTGTGAAACATAGCAAAACACATATTACTATGTGATGCACTTGTGTTGCAAAACTAAAACACATTTGTCATCTTTTACACACAACAGCTCAAAATTATTCACACTTATATCTAATAATGTGATCAAACCAACTGTACAACATAAACCAGCTCAGAGTGCACAGGTGACAATAGTGCATTGAATGTTGATACGAACAATAGATGGAAACAATCTGAGAGCGAGAGGAGGAAGAGTATGTGTAAGAGGAGGAAGAGAATGGGGAAGATGAAGAGCAAGGTGTGGACAGTGTTGTCAAGGTTAGATCGGCACACTAGAAGGATTTTCCCTTTGCCTGGCAAGAGACAACATTGCCTGTGATGTGGACAAAGTCCTCAGGCCGGACCCAACATGAAGAAATGATGCTGAAGCAGAATGAATCTCTCACTGACTTTGATTTTGCAGTTGCACAACTCTTTTGAGTGTACTGTATCATGCTTTTCATTTAGGGTCTTTTTTAACCTTTTGGCTTTTGCAGTTAGACTATTGTATTTATACAGCATGCAAGTGTTGCATATACAATTCAGAACAATACTATACTTACAGTGCATGCATACAGTATACAATTTATTCCCATTTCTACTGTAAGTTGTGATTACTATACTCTTTTACGTAATTGCATTTTTTTACTGTGTTACAATATACTTATTTTCTGTAACTGGATGCTTTGGATGCTGTGTTCTTCATTTTTTTTTATGTAGTTTTTTTATGTTTTCAAAGAATGATCTGATGTGTGTATGGTCTGAAAGCATTATTTGATTTTGAACACAGATAACATGGTTTTGAGGCAATTGTTTGATTTGCAAGAAGAGTCAGAAGTTCTCTGAATGCAGTTTGAAGATTTGGTTTTGTGTTTAAGGTTTTGAGAAAGTGGATGATGGTTTCGAGAAATGTGTTTTACCAATTCAGAAAAACTCTAATAAAATTATTATGAATTGTCTCTTTTTGGACCCTCAAATAAGGTTGTCTTCATAGATGATACCCGGCTTCCTGTGTTTGATCATGTTAGTCTGATATGTGTTTTTGCATGTGTGCATGTCATCTGTGTGCTCACTCATGTGTGCATGTGTGGTTGTGTGTTAGTGTGTAAGAGCATAACCCTCATCTCCTTTTCTTATACCCACACTAACATGACTACATATACCGCTTTATGCATCTCTTTTAAACAGTCATAAATGTCAAAAGGCAGAAATGTTCCTGTTACAACTGCACTGATGTGTTGTTAAATGACAGTAATGTTTGGTCTGAAGTCTCTGGGGAGGATTCCATCAGGATATGATGTCTCTTTGATGTTCTTTTCACTTGTTATTGTGAAATGCTGGTCATCAGATTGCTCGGTGAAACATGACAGGCTGTGATATCGCCGTTGAACGCAGAAGACTGGGTTCATTAGGGCCTTTAACACAGTTCAGATATCTGTCGTGTCATTTCAGTAAAGTGATAAAGATTGCTACACTGCTACCAATCATAGGCTACATTAGAACTCTTGCTGTAAAAAAAACAAAACAAAAAAAAACTCACGCATGTGCTGATCAGCATTCAATCACACGCCATGTTGCCATCAGTGCTTAACATCTGCCGTGAGCCCTGTCAGCAAAATATCCCTGTTGTTGCATTCAGAGAGACAGAAAGCGAGAGAGTGAAAAAAAGAAAAGAAGACTCAGAAATTAAAGGTGAAGTGTGTAATTTCTGTGCAACTCATCAAACGTTGTCAATTTTTTTTTTCAAACTGGCTAACATGAGGTTTTGTCAAAATTGCAAGAATTATTGTTTTGCCTCATATACATATTTCTGAATTTATTGATGTCTTTCCTCTATAATAAAAAAAAAACTATAATTTGTAGCTGTTATAACATTTTATGTTTATCTAAAAAGAAAAAAAAAGTCATTTTTCTTTTCTTTTTTTTCTTTTTATGAAAATTAAATGTATACTGTTTGTATATATATATATATAAAAAAATATATATATATATATATATATCATTAATAAATTAATTCATTTAAAAAAAATGATTACCATTACAATTATACATTTTAAAAGGGAAATGTAAACTACAAAATATATATTTTTTTAATTATAAAACATTGAAAAAATTACACACTTCACCACAAGGAGGAATAGAACAGCACAATTAAGGAAGAGGAGGTGAATAAATTAGCTGAACTGGAAGGAGCAAAGAGAGAGTGAGAGAGAGAGAGAGAGAGAGAGAGAGAGAGAGAGAGAGAGAGAGAGAGAGAGAGAGAGAGAGAGAGAGAGAGTAGTGATGACTTCATTGATTTGATTCATCTCAATGGGCCTTAAGCATCTGATTTTTTTTGCTCACCATGAAAGGTGAAGAATGCACAGAACCATTGAAGATTGCAAGGAAACGGGTGAGACTGCAAATAATGGAGTGACAAGACAATACCAAATGCAAGCACTGAAGAACAGTGTTAACAATAGGGAATGTGTGTGGAGAGAGAGAGCCAGAGAGAGAGAGAGAGAGAGCAGCCGGCGGAGTCTGTTGGGAACAGGTACTACTGTATGTATGTGGGTCAGCACATTGCATCCTCAGCATTTCTTACAAGCAAACTTGGAAGGGCATATCAGTCTCTCGTTTCGCTCGCTCTCTTTCTCCTCCTGTCTCCATCTTGACCACCTGTCTGTTTATTTTAATGCACATATCCGCATCAGTGTTTTTCTGCAGCCGTCAAACTGGTCAGATTATATTTTGCATCCACAGTGCATTTAATGTTAATTTAAATATTCCTTGAGTGTACTTATGCAAATAATTGAGCACTTAATGGCCTATTGGATATTTGAATCCACCATATATGTTTTTAGAGTCCCACCGGATACATGCAAATGACAGAAAGAGAGACAGAGAGAAAGTCAGGGTCATTGATTTTACTTATGTATTAGTGTCTGTAATCTGGAGAGTATTAAAAAGTAATTTATAGCTTGTAAGCAATATCTGCTCACTGTAATATGAAAATGCTGAAAGCTGCATTTTTTTGCCTTAGCAAGATAACAAGCCTCGTATTTGCACAGAAAAAAATGGGTTATATCTTCCCACTCTCTTGCTCTTTACACCCCTCCTTTCCTCAGTCAACCTCTTTTTTGCACCTTTTGTATCTCCCTGTTGTGGAATTCTCTCCCTTCATTTCATCTAAGTTAGTTGTAACCTTTGTGTGAAATGGCAGTGAATTATAGCAGTGTTAGGTTTATTAAATGTGTTAATGGGATGCAAGATACAATTTTCTTGCTAAAAATGCTGTCTTAAGGCCTTGCCTGGCTACCATATTTTTGGGCATGGGTGTACATAGAGAAGTGATAACATGAAAAGTCTGAAAACGGAAACTGGGTTGTAGACGACAAGATGTATATTGATGTTTAAACGTTGATTTTGATGTAAAAAGTGATGCACTTAAAACTTATGATAACTTTAACATTTGTTTTTTGTTAAGAATTTAACGCAAATCAATTGCGATTCATTAATGTAAATATGATAGCAAAAAACTATTGTGACTATTCATACTGTCACGGATACACTAGCGACACACACCCCAGCCAGCATCAACACCTGGTCACATCATCCCCTGAATACTGATTACTCACCACCTGCACTGCATCACAAACTCACCACGCTCAAAGTCCTTTTAGGCAAGTCATGCCACTCAGCCGCCATCTTGGCAACGCCTCCGGGCAGCTATTTCGGACTAACAAGACCAGGCTCCTATCTAAATGAATGGGCAGAGTGTCAGAACTGCACTTTCACTGGTCACCGGGACATAAAAACTGCTTGTATAGAAACAGCAGTAAAATATGATAAAAATCGCTGAAAAAGTTTGATGACTTTGCCCCAAAATAAGGTTTAAAAGGTATTTTTCCCCACAGGTTATACGTTTACTACGCATGCGCAAGGGTTCTCGTCTCCGCTGTCGCAAACCTCAACTGTGCGCATGCGTCAGTGGAACCAGACGATAGGCTTACATGTTTCCCGGCTTGACTGTTAAAAGCAGACGATTGGCTTTCCAGCGGGAGGGGCGGGGCATGTGCATACAACCGCCATCTTTGGCGTTACGGGTATTGAGGATTGAGGAAGTGGCATGTCTCTATATAAATTGTCTCTGCCACGCTGCACACAGGATTTAATCTTCAGTCTCTCCATTGTTCTCTGTCCGGTCTCGTCTATCGACGCGTGTGACTCACCCGGTTCCTCATGCTTCTCTGGTTCCAGAATTCCGGTGTACTCGCAGCAAGTATACTCAAGTTTATTAGTAACCACTCACCACTCTCCTGTGTGTATTTCCAAGCAGCCATTGTGTGCGGCGGTGCTTCAGGATTCTCCAGTCTGATTCTCCGAGTTCCTCTGTGCATACGGACCTTGTATCTCTTCTTGGCATTCAAGTTGGAAGTTTATTCAAGTCCGCTCTCAGTTCATGTGTCTTCGGATCGGTATTCCTATTCAACTGTCTACGTATCTGCATTCAAGTTCAAAGTGCATTCGTGTCTGCCTTCAAGCCCTGATTTATCAAGTCAACCTCAGTTCAAAGTATTCAAGAGACTGCTTATGTTCCAGTTATTGTTGGTTATTCCCTGTTTCCTGTTTTCAATTCTGTGTGGATCTCGAAGCCATCTATAAGATCGGATATTGCAACAGGTGTATAAATAAAGTCTGTTAACTGTATTCCTTGTGTCCTCATCCTTCTAGTAGTGTGACACATATGGTCCGTGTCAAAAAAAAAGTTTAACATTACATTCTAAGTAAAACATTAAGAAAATGTAAGCATAGTGTACTTACTGTGTTCATGTTGCATTGCAAAACACTTGTGCTGCTATTGAGGTGGGATAAGTGGTGAGTTTAGTGACATGTTTAGTGTATGGTTAGGTTTAAGGATTAATGTGTAAGGTTAGGGTCAACAGTGTAATTATAGATGTCATTACAGAAATTAATTACGGCTGTAATTGCATGTAGGTATTTTTAAAATATAAGTACAATGTAAAAAAATGCATGTACACATGAGGGAGTACAGCAGTGAGGGAGGACCGGTGCACCCATGACAGTTATCTCATAGCTATTTGAATATAAATTAACTGGTAACACTTTACAATAAGGTTCATTAGTTAACATTAGTTAACATTAACTAAGAATGAACAATACTACTTCAGCATTTGTTAATCTTTGTTAATGTTAATTTCAACATTTACTAATACTTTATTAAAAAACTTGCTAACATTAGTTAATGCACTGTGAACTAACATGAACAAACAATGAACAGCTGGATTTATATTAACTAACGTTAACAAAGATTAACAAAAACAGTAACAAATGTATTGCTTATTGTTAGTTCATGTTAGTTAATACATTAATGTTTAATAAATGAACCTTATTGTAAAGGATTACAACTAATGATCCATTAAGCATTATATAATGTTTAAGGATTTATTAATGGTTTTTAATATTGTAAACCATGTGTCAAAATCATTTGTATATTTTTTAAAAGTCAATGATCATATGAATTGAAAGTTTAATGACATTTGATAGCATTTTAATTTACATTAAATAATGATGTTAATGATTATATACAACATTAACATATAGGATGTTATAACAACACATTATCATCCTTTGGCGTCATATAGGTGACGCCATATGACATTTCGTTGAAATACTACGCACATGGCACCCTTTAGCGTGAATATAACACGCACTGTTATGGGTAGGTTTAGGTCTGGGGTAGGGTCTGCGTCTCATATTGACGCTAAAGGATGCCAGTAACGTGTATGACGCCTTGGGTTCTGCGTGTTATATTCACTCTAAAGGGTGCCATGTGCGTAGTATTTCAACCAAATGTCATATGGCGTCACCTATATGACGCCAAAGGATGAGAACGGGCTCGTTATAATGTTTAATACGTTCATTAATAAACATTAACAAGCACATTATCTCATATTTCTAGCTATGTGAATATATATTACCTAATGATCTGTCAAGCATGATATATAGGGCCCTATCTTGCACTCGGCGCAAATGACTTTGTACACTGACGCATGTATCATTCCTATTTTGCACCCGCGCAAAGCGGACTTTTCCCTCCACAGACGCATGTCGGTTAACTAAGAAATACACTTGCGCTCCCCGGGGCGGTTCAGCGCAAAGAGGAGGCGTGTTCCGGCGCAAACTTTCCCTCATGCTATTTTGCTGTTCTATAAAACAATTGCGCCACTGACCAGAAAAAAACTAGTCTAAAGTCAGTGGCGCGTTGCGCGTTGTTCATTATGCTATTTTAAGGGCGCATGCTTGGCCATAATCAAGTGCATACACGTTGATTCTCTCATCTAAGGAAGTTTTCATTTTTGCAAATCATACATTATTACGATAGATAGATAGATAGATAGATAGATAGATAGATAGACAATTTATTATAAAAGCATGTAGCTTACACATTTACCCAAATTATCATACGCCTGTTTAACAGAAGTTAATTTGGGTGGGTTTCTCCATCCCCAATGTCACTTCTCTGTGTTTTACGGCCCTGACGAGAACGTTGCTCTCCTCGGCTGTGAACCGCTCCTGGTGCGCGCCTGGCAAATCCGCCGTTATAATAGGAATCCGCTTTAGAACAAGCGCGCCTGCTCTTAAAGGGAATGTGAGATGACGCTCTGATTGGTTTATTTCACGTTACGCCCAAACCACACCTATGAATAATGAAGCTACTTCAGACCAACCCCTTTTAGATTTGCGCCAGGCGCAAGAGGCATTTATCCCGCCGGGAAAATAGCAACAGCGCCGGGATCCGCCCACAAAGTTACTTGCGCTTTACGCTTAGACACTTGCGTTTCAGATCGTTAAAATAGGGCCCATAGTGTTTGTTAATGATTTATTAATGAAAGTTAATATAAAGTGTTATTGACTTTTTTTTTTTTACTTAACATACTAATGTTTAAATTCAAAATTCTGTGTCCTAGTGCTATTCTGTTATCACTCAATGCTGCATAGGCTATGATAGTTTACTGAAATGGAGCATTTTCAGAAGTGTTTCTTTTTCGTTAATTCTTTATTACAGGTTAATGTTGCGACGTTGTCAACGTTTGTTTGCTTCTTGTTTTGTTGTGCCCCCCAGGGTCACTGTACCCCCACACATTCAAAACAATGTGTCTGAAACACTAAGAATTCAATGTTATACTCAGCAGTTTTGTTAGAAGAGAGGGATGAAAGTGGCTTTGATACAATAATTCCCCGAGATAGCAGCATCAATACATCTTCAGGGAAGGAGGGAGGAAGGAGAGAGAGAGAGACAGAGAGAGAGAGAGAGAGAGAGAGAGAGAGAGAGAGAGAGAGAGAGAGAGAGAGAGAGAATTAAGGGGCAGAATGAAGGAGAGATGAGGAAAGGAAAAAAATGCCTGCCACTGTGGCTTTCCTGTAAGCCTTTTCTGATATTTTCCTGCTAATTTAGAAGCATCATTTACATTTTACTCATTAGAATCATGTGCACCCTCTGAGGGTATCATTACTGAATCAGTCCTGAAGCTTTCTGATGGAAGATTTCTGCCTCTCTCCTCTCTGTCTCATCTCTTATTTGCCCTCTTAGTGTGACCCTCTGAAGTAATTACTATATCAACACATTTGGGTTCAGATTAGCATTTCAAACAGCACAACGTTTATAATTTTTCCAAAGACTTTCTCATACATTTATCTCATGCCTTTAAAGATTTGGGTTAGGTGGTATGACCGCATACAAGACAGCTGGTAGTGTATGCCGTTTATAATGATGTATGGTCTGTGGTGTGATTTTATAAAACAGAACACAATAACTGTCTCAAATAAGAACACTTCCAGTGTAACCAGTGTAGGGTTTAAAAGACAATCGCTATTCAGCAATATTATTGATTTAACTGCAATGACACTATCAGGTGAGAACTTGTATATTGTACGTTACCCTATATATATATAGGGTAACGTACAAACAACACCAAATAAGACACACAGTCACATAGAACGCTTGCTGAAGAACAGAAAGCTGACGCTGTTATGTTCCGGTGTCCTTTTATAGCTTCCGCTTCACCGTCACATGCGGCGTCACGGGTGACGTCATCACGCAACACCAATAAAGATTGGACTTGTTCCATACAGGCTTCAGACGCGTCACGCTGAAGGCGTTCCCCAAAGTGTCGATTCTCGACGCAGCGCGAGTTCCCTCGAAAGGGAACCGGGATTTATCCGTGAAGAGAACACCTCTCCAAAGTGCCAGACGCCATTGAATGTGAGCATTTGCCCACTCAAGTCGGTTACGACAACGAAATGCAGTCAGGTCGAGACCCCGATGAGGACGATGAGCATGCAGATGAGCTTCCCTGAGATGGTTTCTGGCAGTTTTTGCACTTTGGTTATGCAAACTGATTGTTGCAGCAGCTGTCCGGGTGGCTGGTCTCAGACGATCTTGGAGGTGAAGATGCTGAATGTGGAGGTCCTGGGCTGGTGGGGTTACACGTGGTCTGCGGTTGTGAGGCTAGTTGATTGTACTGCCAAATTCTCTGAAATGCCTTTGGAGACGGCTTATGGTAGAGAAATTAACATTCAATTCACGGGCAACAGCTCTGGTGGACATTCCTGCAGTCAGCATGCCAATTGCATGCTCCCTCAAAACTTGCGACATCTGTGGCATTGTGCTGTGTGATAAAACTGCACATTTTAGAGTAGCCTTTTATTGTGGCCAGCCTAAGGCACACCTGTGCAATAATCATGCTGTCTAATCATCATCTTGATATGCCACACCTGTGAGGTGGATAGATTATCTCGGACTATTAAATAGGCCTTTGTGTACATAAAAACAATTTTAGATCTTTGAGTTCAATTCATGAAAAATGGGGGCAAAATTAAAAGTGTTGCATTTATAATTTTGTTCAGTGTATATATATATATATATATATATATACTCACCCTTAACAGTCGAAACTGGTCTCATGCCAATGAAAGTTCCCCCTTTTAGACCACTCCAGCTTTGTGGTGTTTTCCAGAAGTATGTATAGGGCCACCTGTGAAGCCTGAGGGTAAAGTACCTCCATCAGACCCTATGGGCAGGTGAGTAATGGAGGGCAATGGATTGCATTAATGGCCCCTCTGAGTCAGGGATGGACAGGGATTGGTCTCTCCCCAAGAGAACATCCTTGACACAGTAAAAGAAAGGCTATAAAGAGAGTGCCAGAGAGAGAAAGATAAAGTGAAATCTCAGTGTCATGGACAGTAATGTGTGAGAATTTTATCAGCAGATGTATAGATAAATTCATTAGTATTACAGTTAAATAAAGACAGAGAGAGAGAGAGAGAGAGAGAGAGAGAGAGAGAGAGAGAGAGAGAGAGAGAGAGAGAGAGAGAGAGATAGATTATGTCATGGTAAATATTTTTGCCACTTTTTTTTTTAATAATGTCATGTAATCTTTCTTTATGTTTAAATTTAGCCTAGATGGGACATATGCACATCCTTTAAGAGCAAAATGTCAATTCACCATATTCCACGTTATGTCATTTATTTCCAATTCTATGCATTTCAAATTGAATTTGGGAGAGGGTCCTATTATAGTAGAGGCAGAGGAAAAAATATCAATGTAAAATTCATGAGCACTTCATTTGAATGCAAATGTACTAACTTGTTGGATTTCTCGTAATTCACTAATTATTAATGTATTGTTCAAAATGGAAGATGGCTCTTATTTACTGAATAATATTTGAGACTGTAATCCAGATTTTAGTAGAATATTAGAAATTACATAATGGTCCCCAAACTCAAAATATATCTAAATTATATTGAAAATTATTTAAAATATATAATTATGTGACTAGGTGGTCATGTAGCAGAATGGGTCATCTGAAAACTGCTATTTTCATTCCCAGCTGTTTACTAGCTGAAATTATGACTCAGTTATGATTTTTGAATTTGACATCAAATTCTTATAATAAATTATTATATTATATTCTTATAAAATCACATGCATCTTCCAGGTTCTGTGGAATTTTTAGCACTAGTTTTGTTCATATTTTAGTCACAAGTAATACATGTAACAGACCAGATAACAGCATGAGAGTTTGTGTTTGTGTGTGCGAACAACGCATGACACAACACGTTGTCCATTCTATTCGCCCGCCACTGTGGATATTTCTCCGACAGATAATCGGATGTCTGACAGGGAACTATTCACAGGCGAGGGTTATGTAACCAAGGCAATCTTGATGACGACATTAGTCAGGGGCTAAAATAAAAATGATTTGTCTTTCTGTTTCCTAGAGGCTGAAATACACTACACAACTTTTAAAATTGGATCTGATTTTAAAACACTAGGTATTTCAGTATCTGGACTGATTAGACACACAGACACACCCCTCACCCAACAACCATGGCAACAAAGACAAATCAGCAAAGATAAGGCGCTGTATGACCTACATGAATGTAGAGAGACAGTCTACTCTCCCTATTGAAACAGACACACACAAAAAGAGCCCGTACAAAAGGACTTCTCTCCAATAATTTATAGACAAACCTGTCTATGAATGACCATGCACATCCCTAGGACATTGTGTTTATAACAACTGTTTTGTATATTGTCTTTTATGTTGTATTCTGTTTTATGCATGCCTTATTATAGAACTAAGATAATGTAAACTTATTGGTATCCTGCTTTATGGCAAATGAATCCTCATTTAACTCTCTACCCATTGGTTTATATCACCTCCTCATAACGTACATTGTATGTTTGTTATATTAATAGTGTTATTAAAACTGCCAGCCCACTCTGATCATGTAAATGCAAACAACAGACAAACAAAGTAACTTATCCCGCCTGAAATAACACCCTTTTCATTGGTCAAGCCAAATTCGAGGGGCGTGACCTCTGCATATATTAAACGGGCATTATCCCAGTGATACCTGCCTCTCTTCTTGTTGCTTTTCATTTAAAAAAAATCTGGAGACATCCTTTCCGACCGTGATGCCACAGGACCTCCCCGTTAAGTACTTTGGTGGGTCCTCAAAGTACAACAAGCCATGCTGCAAGCCATGCTTTACGTCTGGAAGAGAGAACTCTGTCACTAACAACTAAGTGAGAAAAACATTGATGAAATTTGTCATTCTTCTTCACTCAACCCGAAATAACCTGACTGAACCACCAAGAGTTTCTTATGATACTGCATATCTAGATGCTCATTCAATGGCTAAGGCATTGTGCAAGTATTGTACATTTAACTAACTAAACAGAGGTTTAGTGTAAGCTGTAGACCCCTTGCCAAGGTGCTTTAAATTAAGAAACTGATGGTCGTGACTCTAATGTTTCCATGGAGTCTTTCCCTTGTTTCTGTTTCCATTTTATTTATTCACCTTCACTTTCCATTTTACCCATGCATGCATGATTGTGTGTATGTGTTTGTTTAGAATAGTTACGTGTTCATGATTTAGTTGAATACAACTTTTTGGTCACACTTTAGTTTAGGGTCCAATTCTCGCAATTAACCCTTCAAAGTCTGAGGGGTTTTATGCCCGCCTGGCACTATGTTGATATTTTGGCTTCTGGAATGGTCAATTTTCATAGCAGAGTGAAGAGAGTCATATTTCTGGATTCTATAGACTCTCAGCTACAATGTGGATGCATTTATAATACACTTCTTAAGACACTTGTATGTCTTCTGCTGTGATATATCACCAAAAAATACAAAAACAAAAGTTCAATTTTTTTGTTTTTATTATAGAAAAATATTAAACCATAGATGAATAAGGGATTTTACAACAAATATTGATTCGTCAAAGGCTTTAGAAAAAAAATATAAAAAAAATGGGTGAAAAAATATAAAGAAACAAATGAACGGTTTACATTTTTGTGACTGTAGTCACCATACTTTTTTTGTGTGTGAAAAACACAGCAATTATAAGAAAATGTAAAGGGAACACAAATGTTAATTTTGAATTGAATATTCTCTCAATTTACCAAACACATCCAAAAACAACCTCTAGATGTCACTGTGCACTGCATTTGCACATCAGTCCATCCAGGGCGCGGGCGAGTTCAGAGTCCTGGGTTGCGCAATGATGCAATCGGCTGTTCTGGGGCTGTTCTAAAACACACAATGTGGTAAATAAAGATTAGCTATTCATCATCATGTGTGTATTTATACATCCAAGTCATAGAACTTCTAACTACAATAATCTAACTATTATCACAGGAGCGTTCATCATTACGCACCGAGTATACATGTCTTCCAAACCCCCTCCTATGTAGACCTCCTATACAGGCCTTATCTGCACCATTATTTCTGAAAAGCTACAATAAAATTTCCCTAAAAAAACATTACAATAAAATAGACAAGCAATGTAAACGAAATAGCTTGCAAATGAAGAGGGACTAGCAGCTACCCACACAGCAGGAGACTCCTAAGCGGATCCGCGTTCAAGTCGCCAAACCCGCGTAACTGTCACATTCGTTTTGGGGCCGCCCAGAGGATCAGCTCCGCCTCCGGGAGGCGCCGTAAATCCTACTGTCAAACAACGGATCCAGTGCGGACCCATGTCGGATCCTAGGACGCGGACGCGCCTTTACTGTAACGGTTGAACTAACGTTACAGCACACCAGTCCAGGAGCCGATCATCAGTCGAGACTTTCTTTGCTGGGACACGGTTGCGCTGAACCCTCTTTTGAGTAAGTAAGTTATTTATATATTGCGACATTGACTGTAAACATTGTTTTTTTATCGTCATGTAAATTATTGTAATGTCGTTGTTTGAAATTATTGACAACTTTAACATGTTCACTCGTGGATAATGATTCAGTGCTAGCTTCTAGCTAGCTGTGCATTAACGTTACATAGTTTAACAACAAATCAAAACGCTAAGGGAACATTATTAGCTAACGTTACGTTTATCATGTTGGTTTTAAAACAGTATCGTTAATACAGCGTGTCGGAGCAGCGTCTCCTGCAGCGGGGAGTCACAGGCAGAGGGTCTCTGCAGCGTTCGCTAACGTTAGCTTCTTGTCTTGGGACTGATAGCAGTAAACACTAAATTCATCAAATTCATAAATACATTTATTTTCCAATAAACTGTAACGTTAGCTGTCATATTTCACGGTAACACTACCCACGTGAGTGCGGATTTCAACGCTGTTTGTCACTTTGCCTATAGGCAAATATATTATATATATTATAATATATTATATACACTAATAAATAAGATTCAGTGACAAGTAGTAGGCCTACTCGCCCTGTTTAATTTGGTTGCCATGACTTCGCGTCCTGTCGCTCGAGAGGGAGGGGATGACAGCTTATTTGACACATAATAAGTCAAGTCTTGTCCGTATTGAACTGATACGGAACGCACTTTGTTCCGTATTTTTGAGAATCAATTCAGTGCAAATCCATGACAGACACATAGCTTCTAAAATATAAATGTCAGACAGACTTATGAACGAAGACCTGCTATAATGGACAATTCGGGGACTTGGCGCCCCCTTGGCGGGCTCTGACTGACGTAGAGTTGGCTCATTGGTCGCACGCAGCTCGCACGTCAGAGGCGCCCGCGCCATTGGATGTGCAGTTGCCGCCTTTCCACTGCACACGACATTGGCATACGATTGTCGCATTTCGCCTCCTAGTGTCAGTCGAACGGAACTTTGAAATTGGTCGTGAAGCAACCGTTAAGTTACCCTCGGATATTCACATTCACAATGGTTAAATTAATGATTTTTAATGAATGTGCTGTAATGCATGCATGAATATCCACACAAAACAAATTACCCTCAATACATCTAAAATAAAAACATTGTAGATTTTATAGAGCTAGCTAATCGATATAATTATTGATTTAATAAATTTTTTTTTTAAATCTGCCATAATTATTAATAACCGTCATTTGATAGAAATAGCGTTTACAGAATAAAAATGATGCACTTGTTTATACAAAAACAGGTAATTAGTGAAATGTACTGTCAGTTATTAAAATGGCATATTACATGTGTATCAGATACCTGTGTGTGTTTACAGGGGATTCACGAGAGAGACGGACATTTTGCAATCCATGCAGCAGTGAAGAAATGGACCAAAACAGTGGATCTCTTCCTCTATGATCTAGTTCTTGTTCCTTTGCACCTTGACTTGCACTGGGCTTTGGCTGTAAGTAATTTATGAATAGTAATGGCTTTGTTACACAATGTTTCCATATTTATACTGTATGATTAAAAGTGTAAAAATTTTATATTTACCTTTACACAATTTTTTTTTAACCTTCGACCTCCATTGCTTATCACCAGGTAATTTATTTCCAGTGCTATGACTCCATGGTCAGAGACATGATGAGATCTGCCAGATATTGTTGTGAGTTATGTCCAATTACAACTTTGGTTTTAACCTCAAACGGCTTTGAAGGCATGTATGCATGTCTCGTGTGATTTAATTAACAGGAAATACCTCATGGAGGAGAAGAAACTCCAAGCCTGCTGCTTTGAGGCTTCCAGATGGACCATCGGTCGAATAAGAACCAATGTATGCATACCCTCATATAATAAGTTATACAAATATTCTTTAAACTGTGCCCTTTTGTTTACCGTTATACTTACTTGGAATTTTGTTTCTAGGCAATTCCCAAACAGCCAAATGGAAATGACTGGTGCTTTTATCTGCAAATATGCAGACTTCCTTTCTCAAGGAAAGCCACTTACTTTCAGACCGGTACATGACCAAGCTACAATATTTATATTTCTCACAAACCTGATTCTTAACACTTGTTTGACTTTATGGTAACACTTTAGAATACTGTTTCTTACTTACTGCATAACTAATAAGGAATTAGGTAATTCTTTATTAACACTTAAGTCACTACTGTTAACTACTAAGGAAGATGTGTTAACTAATCAGTATGTAATATAATTTTATGATTGTGTTAATATCTGTCTGTTTGATTACAGGTGCTGTGAGAAAAAACTCGGTGACGCGGTCAGCCACAGATGCGGAGATGCACAGGTCACCAAGCATGCTATCAGGTGGTTCAACCTGGCTACAGATCGGGCAACAAGGAGACGTGTCCCGCCTCCATCCACACAAACTGAGTAATAGGAGAAATGATTAAACATTAAACCATCTTTTTATTGAACTTCTTGTTGTTCACCAGTTATTCATTTTCTGATATTTTAGCTGTACATAGTGCAGCATTTCATTGAAGTTGTAGCCTAATAGATAAAATATGTTATGTTTACACTGACCTAGGCCTATAAAGCACTAAATTAGGTTTTGACCACAAAATGAATGTAGATTAGCCTGGCCCACATACTGAACAAACCAGAATAGGGTATAACCTATAACTTTCCATAAATGTAAATGTCAATTTTATATTTCCATTGAGTAGTGATTACTTTTGTACAGTAAATTGATGTCTTGTATCGAAACTTTTATGTTAGGCCTATTTACAATATTGTTAGGTTAAAAATACAAGGCGATGCAGATTTAAGCTTAGGT
The DNA here is from genome assembly GCF_029890125.1 of Rhinichthys klamathensis goyatoka. Taxonomy (NCBI): domain Eukaryota; kingdom Metazoa; phylum Chordata; class Actinopteri; order Cypriniformes; family Leuciscidae; genus Rhinichthys; species Rhinichthys klamathensis. Next base: position 1,895,703 of record NW_026606695.1, on the reverse strand, counting down.
CTATATTGCTGTAGTACTAGCCTAGGCTAGCCCTATAGTTTTTGGTTTTATCCTATAGTTTAGTTTATCCTATTTTATCCTACAGCAAGAACAGAAGGGATTTTAAAAATGAGATAAACGGGTCCAAAACGGACCCGGGCCAGATGAGCCAGAATTTTATGAGTCCGTTGCGGGTCCGCGGCGGATGTATGTATCAATTTGCGGGTCCCAAACGGACCCGCCGCAGAGGTAAGGTTTTAATGGCGGATGCGTAGCGGATGCAGCGCGGAGCCACGGCGGGTCCGCGATCCGCCTTCGTTGCGGATCCGTCACTGCGAGCAAGTGGACGGCGATACGGGTCCGTTTCGCGGGTCCGTTCCGGAAGCCGCGATACCTCCGCGGCAGATCCGCCGCGGAGTCCTTTTGCTGTGTGGGTACATGCGGCCAAAACGCGCACATTACTTGATGGCGCACATTATTTGATTAGCCTACTGCTCCGTAATTTCTGAAAAGCTAAAATAATTTTGCTAAAAAAAACTGATACAATATATATTAGAAAATACATTATAATATTGCATTCATTACTTACTCCTCAAATGGATCGATTCCGCCCAGAACTTGATCATCTTCATCCGAATCAAATCGATCTGGATCAGATCCGTTCTGACTCTCATCGCTCTTGGCAAAAATCATTTCAGCAGTGAATCTTCGTTTGGCCATGTTTTCTTTGAAAAGAATCTAGTACAAATACGTGTATTTCCAAACGTTTTGTGTCCAAACACCGTTGCGAATCCCACGTGGGATTGATTCCAAACCCCTCCCCTTTTTTACGTTCCTGAAAACGTCATTTTTTGTTTTTGGTCTGTGATTGGTTCACACAGAGGTCTGTCATTGGTTCACACACATGTCTGTCATTGGTTCACACACAGATCTGTCATTGGTTCACACACACACACACACCCACAACAGATCTTTATAACACTAGATGGGATTAAGTACAATTTCTCCGTTTTGCGGAAAAATGCTATAGATTTGCACTCAAATACGGAAGGCTTATCATTCGCGGAAGTCAACAAAGTCAGGGTCCTTTTACGCAGACGAATGTCAGCTTTTTAATAAAAAAAAAAGTAAGTTAATACCTTGATCCATTCCGAAGTTATTAATAGATTTGTAAGGGGAGTGCATCTTGACGCTCTAGAGCGTCAATCGACTTTGGAGGGTTAACTAACTATTAACTATGACTTTTGCCTCAATAAACTCATTATTACTGCGTATTAATAGTTAGTAAGATAGTTGTTAAGTTTAGGTATGGGGCAGGATTAAGGGATGTAGAATATGCTCATGCAGAATAATGAATTTAACATATGCTTTATAAGTACTAATAAACAGCCAATATCCATGGTGATAAGCAACTAGTTCATATTGAGAATTGGACCCTACACTAAAGTGTTACCAACTTTTTGCACATTCATGTGAGTGTTGATTCTGTGGTTGCTCCTTGCAAAACAAAAGTCCATTTAACAATGTGATCACAGCTACATTCTCTGAGTAGCACTGTACCCACAGTGAAAAAGAGTTATTGTTTTTCTGTGGCCATGAAAAATAAATAACCTTTGTGAGAGTTGATAGACAATTAATACTGAATGTTTGCTGGAGAAACAGGTTAATTGATTGTAATATCAATTCTGCTACATCAAGCTAATTTTAATTACTGATCTACATTTTTATAATTAATTATAACAAGTTATAGTTAATTATTCATATTTCCGTAATATAGCTAATTTGCTACAGATTCATACCATTTCTAGCAGATAAACATAAACAATATATGTTCTAAAATGCTCCCACTGGAAGGATTCATAGGCTGCGTCCGGCATAAAAAGGCAGGAAGACAACAAAGCACATACGAATAATATGATCGTGTCACATCCTGTCTACTGAGATACCTTCATCTGATAGATTATGTAATGCACTATATGATTTTCTGTGAAATCTGTCAAGTCCGACTGTCCAAAATCTGCAGACTACCTCTGACTTTCATCAGAGCAAAAGTCATGTAGTGTATTCCAGCCTTAACTCCTCACCTCACAACCAAAACTCTGCCTGTTATCTGTTCACTCTGTGAGAAGAAATAGCCCTCAGCCCTGATCGCGACATATCAAAAAGACAAGGCTGTGTTTTGACAGACCTTCTAGCAATAAATACATTTTTATCAGAAGGTCAAATAGAGGGAAGTAAGATATGATAAGAGTCAAACGTCTGCAGGGTCATCTTCTGTATTGAACCCCATAAAGTTCATGCATTAGCCCATGCAAAGGGGAAAAGTAGCTTAGCTTCCATTGAAAAAATGAGCAGTGATATAAAAACTGTACTGTTGACTTTGTAAGAACAACGGTAGCATGCCAGCGGCCCATGGATCACACAGCATCTTGGGAAATTAAAGCTTGACAAACAGATGAGGTGTCAGAGCACAGAAAATATAATTTTTCATTCTACTCTACTCAACAGGGGAGAGGAGTTTTAAGCATGAAGGGGAAAACAGAGGAAAATATAGTGGGAGAGATGAATGGTGAAAAGACAACAGATAGACTGAAGGATAGAAAGAGCGTCTACATAAGTATTATGTTGTCTTTGTAATAGAATGCTACTCTTTTCCCAGCAGAGATGCTGATGTGTCATTTTAGGCTGCTATTGGTTAACGGCTTTAGCTTGCTTTAGTGTGACATATGACACATATTGGGTGTTTGTGTTTTTATCGGGTTTATTAGGACAGGCAAAATAATACACATTGTTCTGAGAGCTCCTTCGGGATGGTGGGAGGGGTGTTGGGCCTTGATGATTTGGCCCACCGTAGGTGCTCTTTCACTGCCCTGAGAGAGGCGGTAGTCTGCTGTGTGATAAAGTGGCATTGTAAGCCCAGGCCTCTGACCCACAAGAACAGCTGCATATTGATTTTTCTCTTTCTCATATATGTGGTTTCTAATAGAGAAATTCTCCAGACAAAGAAGCAATGAGTAAATACCAGTGCAGCGGGGCATGTAAGCCACGAAACAGCTTAGTGGAAGAATAAAATCAAGCTCCTCAGCATAAAGGGACCAAAGGACAATGGGGGATACTGAGCTTATTCTAATATGCAACCCAAGGCACATACATTAAATCTGATTCCAATTGAAGAATGGGTAACACTTTATAATAACTACACGCTAATAATCATTAGTTAAGCATGAGTAAACAGTTAATTCATCATTCATAAAGCATTAATAGACATTAATAAGCAGTTTATAAATACAGCTATAAATGTTTTCTTCTTGATTTACAAGCATATCTATAATTTATTTAATAATTGTATTTTCATCCTTTATTAATGATTAATTTATTATTTCTAAATGAATAATTGCATTTTTATAAACCAGTTATTTAAGAGTTTTCAGTGGTTCATAAGATTACTTAGAACGTGTAAGTAAATGATTAATAAACTATTTAAATGTACATTCATACATCTTATTATTCAGACATATAGTGATGGTTACTTAGTGTGTTAATAAATGCTTTATTAACATGTATTTATGCTGTAATTCAGGGTTAATTCGGGTAGTTATAAAGCATTTAGTAGTGGTCAGTTAACTATGTTTGTGAGCTCATCTAAAGTGAGGACTATTCATGCCTTGTAAAGCATTTATAAAGGAGATTTAAAGGCTGTTAAATATTTCTATGTTCTGTATCACTGTGTTGTGTTTGTTACATTTTACTGTTTAGAAGATTGATGCGCCTTCAAATCTCCTTTATAAATGCTTTACAAGGCATGAATAGTCCTCACTTCAGATTAGCTCACAAAATAGTTAACTGACCACTACTAAATGCTTTATAACTACCTGTATTTACTACATTTACTTACACTTTCTAAGTGATCTTATGAATGACTGACAACTCTTGTTTGTAAATAATGCAATACTTCATTTAGAAATTATTAATTGATCATTAACAAAGTATGAACATACAATTATTAAACGCATTATAGATATGCTTATAAATCAAGAAAAAAAGCGTTTATAGCTGTATTTACAAACTGCTTATTAATGTCTATTAATGCTTTATAAATGATGAATTAACTGTTTACTCATGCTTAACAAATGATTAATAGCATGCAGTTATTATAAAGTGTTACCCGAAAATGTAATAGATGCAATACACTGACACATACTGTATGTTGACAGCCTTGTAAGTAGTAAGTGTTTACTATTGGATTTTGACATTCTAGATTTGGCAGGTAACTGAGTAGCCTACCTGTGAAAGGTAATTGTGACATATTTTAAGATTTACTTTTGCTATTTTTGGATAGGACGCGAAGTGGGAGAGATAGATGCATAGGATCTTTCTTTCTTTCTTTCTTTCTTTCTTTCTTTCTTTCTTTCTTTCTTTCTTTCTTTCTTTCTTTCTTTCTTTCTTTCTTTCTTTCTTTCTAAAGCACAATTAATACAATTAATACCCCCCACACCAATAATACATAAAACAAATGGTAACACTTTACAATAATGTTAATTTATTAAACATTAATGTATTAACTAACATGAACTAACCATGAGCAATACATTTGTTACTGTTTTTTTTCATCTTTGTTAACGTTAGTTAATACAAATCCAGCTGTTCATTGTTTGTTCATGTTAGTTCACAGTGCATTAACTAATGTTAACAAGATTTTAATAAAGTATTAGTAAATGTTGAAATTAACATTAACAAAGATTAACAAATGCTGAAGAAGTATTGTTCATTCTTAGTTAATGTTAACTAATGTAGTTAACTAATGAACCTTATTGTAAAGTGTTACCAAACAAATAATACAACAATAACACAGATGCAATGTAAGTACAGATTTAGAATAATGCATGCCTCAGCACCCAATCAAGTTAAAATCCCAGGATAATAAATTAATGTGGCAAGCAGGCAGGCATGAGTAATAATGAGCATCACATGCATGCCAAATGTACGTATAAAAATAAGGTTGTATTTGTTAACATTAGTTAATGCACTGTGAACTAACATGAACAAACAATGAGCAGCTGGATTTTTATTGACAAAGGTTAACAAATACAGTAACAAATGTATTGCGCATGGTTAGTTCTTGTTAAGTAATACATTGACTAATGTTAAAAAATTTAACCTTATTGTAAAGTGTTACCAAATTGTGAGGTAGAAAAAGATCTGTTGGTCCAAATGTAATGATCTCTGTTTTACTATCATTAAGTTTTTTTAAAAAGGAAGGACATCCAGCTTTTTATATAATTTAGACAGGCTAAAAGAGGAGTTAAAGCACTCTTGTTATTATGTTAGAACCAAAAGGGAGCATATATAAGGAAAACAAGAGAGGAGCAAGAATGGACCCTTGAGGGACCCCACAGGTAAATGAGCTGAAGTAGATACAAATTTGCGAAGAATGACTGCAAAACTTGAACCACTTAAGGGCCACTCCTCGAGGTCCAACATAGTTCTCAAGATGAGAAACCAAGCTACTATGATCTACGGCAGGGGTCACCAACCCGTCGATAGCGATCGACATGTCGATCTTTGAGATTTTCCTGTAGATCGTGAAAATAATATTAAAACAGCTTCAGCCCCCCTAAACTTCTGCCTAGCCCCCCCTAAAAATGTGTGATTAAGAGTAGGCTACACAAATTCGTGTTCACTTCAGTGTTGTTATAATCAGATTCAGCACGTTCTTCATCTTCAATCTGTAGCGGCGCAGAGCTGAGCGCAAGTCAACAGAGGACAGGGGGTGTGTGTGTGTGTGTGTTCATCTGAGCCTCTTTGGTCTGCCACTGCTCAACAATGTCAGAATATTTGAGATGACCAATCAAATCAAAGTAGGCGGGCTTTATGTGCACAGATGCTGCAGAGCGCGGGAGTTTTAGCCAAGTTACAGACAGCTAACATGGCTGAGGCTCCGCGAAAGAAGCCGCGAACCTATTATTTTCATCCAGAATGGGAAGAACAATTCATTTTTACGTTAGTTAAAGACAAGTGTATATGTATGTTATGCCGGCAAACAAAAGCACTGGCTAAAAGAGGAAATCTGGAGCGGCACCCCAATGCTAACCACCCGACCTTTAGGGACAGCTATCCACCGAAGAGCTCCATCCGTGCTAAAAAAGTTGCCTTTTACAGACGACGAGTTAATCAAGCAGGCTATGGCTATTACCGCTGACACAGTTTGCAACGACTTAAAAAAAAAAAAAAGACATCAAAACAGCATTCAGCAGTGTCCCGCTTGGCCCCGCAACAGTGACAAGAAGGGTCGAATCAATGTCGGAGGACGTGGATCAACAGGTGTTAAGGGACCTATCACTTTGTGAATATTTCTCACTGCAATTGGATGAATCCCTGGATGTAATGGACATAGCTCAGCTTGTTGTATTTGTCAGAATGGTTTTCCAGGATTCAACAATGAAGGAGGACTTTCTCACTCATCTGCACTTGAAGGACAGAACAAGGGGTGAGGATATCTTTAACGAATTTAAAAAATACGTCGATGAAAATTGCATTCCCATTCATAAACTGGTGGCAATCACTACTGATGGGGCTTCCGGCAATGCGCGGTGTGCGCTCTGGTTTTATAGCGCTGTGCGCAATGATCCTGCTTTTCCAGACTTTGTGAAGTCTGGAATTCATCAGCAGGCCTTGTTTGGGAAAGTCGTGGGCTTCTCTCACGTCATGACACTGGTGGTCGAACTGATTAACTCGATTCGAGCAAAAGCTCTCCAACATCGTTTATTCAAGGCGTTATTGGATGAGCTCGATGCCGCTTACGGAGACCTGATTTTCCACGCTGAAGTCCGGTGGCTGAGTCGCGGCAAAGTGCTACAGAGATTTGTTGACTTGCTGCCAGAGATAAAGACTTTTCTGTCAACGAGGAATGAGGAGCACAAAGAATTGTAAGATGATGCGTGGCTACTTGACCTGGGATTTCTGACGGACTTAATGGCAAAACTGAATGCACTCAACACTGAGATCCAGGGAAAAAAACGATCCCTGTCCCACATGATAAGCGCATTGAATGCGTTCAAGGCCAAGCTCGATTTTTGGACCACACATCTGAACGGCAGGAGACTAACACATTTTCCCAACCTGGAAAAAATGTCACAAAGCATCAAAGACAAGGACGCGTTCCAACCGGAGCAGTACTGTGCTCACCTGGACAAAGTTGCGATGGAGTTCAATCGGCGTTTTGGTGAGTTAGACGTCATGGAAGACATTGCTGCATTCGTCTCAAACCCATTTCAGCCCATTGATGTAGAACAGGTAGCAGCCAAATTCCATCAAGGATTAGCTTTGGAAAGTGGTGTTGACATGGAGATAATTGATTTGCAAAATGACATAGAACTAAAAAAGCCAGATCAAGGGACAGTGACTTTTGGGGACTTGTAAGTAAAGAGAAGTTTCCTCTCCTCACTGCATGTGCACTAAAAGTGAGTGCCTACTTTGGATCCACTTACCTCTGTGAAATGGCATTCCCTTTCGAGGGAACTCGCGATGCGTCACTTGACGCTTTGGGAACGCCCCCAGCGTGAATGCGTCTGAGCATCAATGTCAACTAGTCCAATGGAAAGAATGAGCGTCAGGGGCGGGTGACGTCATGACCAGGAAGGCATAAGAGCACATCCGGTGAAACGCGGCATTAGCTTCTGTGTCTCAGCAAGCGATCTGTGTCATTTTGTCTCTGTCTATTTACTGTTGTCTGTTGCGGAAAAGGATGGAAACTAAACAAGTGTACAAACAGTGTGCTTCTCCCTGCCCGCGTTATTTAACGGATGGGGACACACACGAGCTTTGTGTCGTTTGTTTGGGAGTGGAGCATGCGGTCTCAGCCTTCGAGGGGGCTGAGTGCCAGCATTGTGAGATGTTACCGCTTCGCATGCTCCGCTCTCGCCTGTCACTCTTTGATAAAGAGAGTGGGCAGGCTCGCGATCCGCAGGGATCAGGACCCGCGTCTGCTGAGGCAGCGCGGAGATTGCATTCCTGGGGATCGCAAAAGGAACTTTCGGAGGGGTTGGAGACGGCTCCGAGGGCTCTTTCTCCTTCCTTACCCGAGAGATCCAGCGCTCTCCCCCCGGTGTCGGAAGCACGCTCTGCGGTTTCTTCCGCCCGGGGAGAGAGCCCTCCATTACTTCATTGCTCTTCCTCCGAGGAGGTTGATGCGATGAGTTTGGAGAGTGAAAACACACACATGGGGGAAAGAGATTCACAATTTATTTCCCCAGCATATGATGAGCTGGTGGATGTTATGTCGCGGGCTGTAGATAAATTAAAGATTGAATGGCCATCTGATAAGAGGGGCGCTCGTCCTAAGAGTAAATTAGATGAGCGCTTTTTATCTTCTACTGCTTCATCTCCACCACGAGGGCTTCCATTTTTTCCTGATCTTCACAATGAGATTTCTAAATCATGGAATAAGCCATACTCTTCACGTCTTTTCAGCCCTCAAGTTAATATTTATTCAAAAATTAGAGGGCTGAAAGAGTATGGTTATGAGGCGATGCCCCAGGCGGAACCGAATTTAGCTAGCTATCTTTCCCCTGGGCCCGCATCGTCTCTGAAAGCCTCGGCTTTGCCCACTAGACCGCTCAAAGCCACGTCGGTGTTAGTGGGCAAAGCTTATACGGCAGCAGGTCAAGCTGGAGCATGTCTGCATACTATGGCAGTGCTTCAGGCTTATCAAGCTGACCTGCTGGGGGATCTGGATAATAGCGAGGGAGTTAGTCATGACGATATTCGAGAACTTCGTCGGGCTACCGATCTTTCTCTCAGGGCTACTAAAGAGACCGCCAGAGCAATTGGGCGGTCTATGGCAGCTTTGGTAGCTACTGAGAGACATTTATGGTTGAATCTTTCGGAGATTAAAGAAAAAGATCGTGCTTTTTTGTTAGATGCTCCGCTTGAACCTTCTGGTCTCTTTGGTGACGCAGTCCATGCGGTCGTCGAGAGATTTCAGGAATCAAAAAAGCAAGCGGACGCTTTCAAAAAGTCTATCCCTCGCCGTGTCCAGCCCCCTGGGGCTGCTGGGCGTGAGCAGCCCAAGCCATCTAGCTCATCATATCGTGTGCATCAGAAAGAGAGTGTTGCGTCTCGTGCACCTCCACGTGGAAACTGGAGACAGACGCAGCCCTCTCAGCCGAAGTCTTCCAAGTCGAAGCCGGATCTGAGGACCGTTCTTCAGGCGAAGAAGACTTCGGCTCAGAAAAAAAAAAGGTCCTGATGTTCATGCATCAGGCCTGTGAGGACAGCCCCGACCGAAATAGAGCGGTGTACACCTCATCATACGGTGCCCGTTCCATTTCGGGGTCCTCACGAGCCCGTTCTGCCAACCCTGCCACCCTCGGTGCTTCAGGGCGCAGCGGTCTCCAGCGAGTTGCTGATGCTATGCTGCGGCACAGCATCGGTTTCGCGCCCTCTGAGGGGGGCTTTAGAGCGGCCAGTTCAGGTAGTTCCTGCCATTATGTTTCAGGCTCCGGAATTGGCTGTCTCGATAACACCAGAGACCAGCCCCGAGAGGCTGGTTCCCTTAGTAAATTTTCTGGCAGCGTGGAAGCTTCTGCCGAATATTTCTCATTGGGTCCTGCAGATTGTAGAGAAAGGATACAGAATCCAGTTTGGTTCTCGTCCTCCTCGTTACAACGGGGTGCTGCCCACAGTGGTGCATCCCGAGCAGGCTCTGGTAATGGAGCAAGAGGTAAAGGCCCTGTTAGCAAAGGAAGCTATAGAACAGGTGTACTCACCCGACAGAGAGTCGGGTTTTTACAGCCGTTATTTCATTGTTCCAAAAAAGGATGGGGGGTTGCGTCCCATTTTAGATCTTCGTCTGTTGAATCGTTCAGTACAGAAACTCAAGTTCAAGATGCTGACACTCAAACAGATCGTGACTCAAATCAGATCCGAGGACTGGTTTGTCACGATAGATCTGAAGGACGCCTACTTCCATATCTCCATCCTCCCTCAGCACAGGAAGTTCCTAAGGTTTTCTTTCGGGGGCAAAGAATACCAATATCGGGTTCTTCCTTTCGGTCTAGCTTTATCACCCCGCACGTTCACGAAATGCGTGGATGCAGCTCTAGCCCCTCTCAGGCTTCAGGGCATACGTATTCTGAACTACATCGACGACTGGCTGATTCTGGCGGAATCAGAGCAGTTGGCGGTTCGGCACCGAGGTGTCGTTCTCGCTCATATGCAGATGTTGGGGTTGAGGCTCAATGCCAAGAAGAGTGTTCTTTCTCCAGTACAGAGAACCACTTTCCTTGGTGTGGTATGGGATTCAGTGACGATGCGGGCCACTCTATCGCCCGTTCGTGTAGCTGCTATCCTGACAGCCACCAAAGAGCTAAAGCTAGGCCAGTCACGCACTGTGAAACAGTTCGAGAGACTGTTGGGTCTCTTGGCGGCAGCGTCCAACGTGATACCTTTTGGCCTGCTGTACATGAGACCTTTACAGTGGTGGCTAAGGACCAGAGGGTTCTCCCCGAGGGGAAACCCACTTCGTATGATCAAGGTCACGCGGCGGTGCCTTCGTGCCTTAATTATATGGAGGAAACATTGGTTCTTAACCCAGGGTCCGGTATTGGGAGCTCTTTGCCATCGTGTTACGATCTCGACAGATGCTTCCCTCACCGGCTGGGGAGCGGTAATGGAAGGCCGCTCGGTTCAGGGTCTGTGGAAAAGTCATCATCTTTCGTGGCACATCAATTGCCTGGAGATGATGGCTGTCTTCAATGCGTTGAGACAGTTTCTCCCAGACCTGAGGGGCCATCATGTGCTTGTACGAACAGACAACACATCAGTGGTCTCTTATCTGAACCGTCAGGGGGGTCTGCGGTCGCGTCCGCTTTGCAAACTGGCGCACCAGATCCTCCTGTGGTCTCTGGGGAAGGTACTCTCCCTGAGGGCAGTGTATATTCCTGGGGACCAGAATATAGGGGCAGACATCCTGTCGAGGCAGGAGCTGAGGCCAGGGGACTGGAGACTCCACCCCGAGGCGGTGGAGAAAATTTGGGAGGTTTACGGCCAAGCAGAGGTGGATCTGTTTGCGTCTCAGCATACGACGCACTGTCCACTTTGGTTCTCCCTTACTCACCCAGCCCCCCTGGGGCTGGATGCTATGGTGCAGACGTGGCCGAGGCTACGTCTGTACGCATTTCCCCCTGTTGCTCTGCTCCCAGGAGTTCTGGAACGAGTCCGCCAGTACGGAATAAGCCTACTGCTTGTAGCACCACGCTGGCCGAGTCGGATCTGGTTTGCGGACCTGATCCATCTCTTAGACGGTCCTCCCTTGGAGATCCCGATCATGAGAGACCTTCTGTCTCAGGCCGGGGGCACAATATTTCACCCTCGACCAGAGATTTGGAACCTGTGGGTTTGGCCTCTGAGGGGGCCCAACTCATAGAGAGTGGTCTCTCAGCTGAGGCTGCTGAGACCATCCTAAGCTCCAGAGCTCCAGCTACTAGGAAACTTTATGCGCTTAAATGGAGAGTTTTTTCTGTATGGTGTCACCGACATCAGTGGGATCCAGTTATCTGTTCTGTGAACACAGTACTCGAGTTCCTGCAGGAGCGCTTTACGTCAGGTCTATGTCCTTCCACGCTCAAGGTCTACGTGGCGGCCATTGCGGCTTACCACGCCCTGGTGGGGGGTACATCGTTGGGTCGAGACCCCCTGATTACACGTTTCCTTCGTGGCACATTGAGGCTGAGGCCTGCAACTCGCACTAAGGTGCCAGCTTGGGATCTTGCTATAGTACTAGAAGGCCTGTCTAGGGCTCCGTTCGAGCCCTTAGATTCGGTTTCAGAGAAATTTCTTACCCTCAAGACTATCTTTCTGCTAGCTATTTCTTCCCTTAAGAGAGTTGGAGACCTTCAGGCCCTTTCGGTTTCCCCCACCTGCCTTGAGTTTGCACCGGGGATGGTCAAGGCATTCTTATATCCAAAACAGGGATACGTCCCTAAGGTGCCGACCTTGATTCCGAGGCCTATTGTGCTGCAGGCTTTCTGTCCTCCTCCTTTTACATCTGCGGACCAGGAAAGGCTGAACCTCTTGTGTCCAGTGCGAGCACTGGATACTTATGTTCATCGTACATCTTCTATGAGGAAGTCCGACCAGTTATTTATTTGCTTTGGATCACCTAAGAAGGGTCTTCCTGCTTCTAAACAGACGGTTAGTAAGTGGATAGTCGAGGCTATTTCACTTGCATACGAGTACTCTGACCATCCATGTCCCTTGGTGGTCAGAGCTCACTCAACGAGGGGTATGGCGGCCTCTAAAGCCTTGTTATTTGGGGTTTCTCTCCAAGACGTTTGTGATGCGGCAGGCTGGTCTTCACCGCTCACATTCGTCAGGTTTTACAGTTTGGACCTGGATGCTGCCCCAGGTTCTCAGGTGCTTAGTGCTTAGTTCCAACAGACTGACACTCAGGTACGTTTTGGTTATTCTCGTTCCCAAAGCGTCAAGTGACGCATCGCGAGTTCCCTCGAAAGGGAACGTCTCAGGTTACTACTGTAACCATAGTTCCCTGAGAAAGGGAACGATACGATGCGTCACCCTGCCATACTTCCTGCATCCCTGTGATCGGCTTGCTTCGACTTTTTGAAGCTAATGCCACGTTTCACCGGATGTGCTCTTATGCCTTCCTGGTCATGACGTCACCCGCCCGTGACGCTCATTCTTTCCATTGGACTAGTTGACATTGATGCTCAGACGCATTCACGCTGGGGGCGTTCCCAAAGCGTCAAGTGACGCATCGTCTCGTTCCCTTTCTCAGGGAACTATGGTTACAGTAGTAACCTGAGACGTTTTCACAAATGAAAATAATAAAATCAAAGTATAGGAGCTGCCTTACTGACAGACACCTCACAGACTGAACTCAGACTGGCTGTCTATGAGCCAAACTACAAAGAACTCACAGACAGTATTCAATCACAGGCATCGCACTGACTTGAGTGGACATTACTGCAAACGTTTTGCCTGTTGGTATTGTGAAAGTGATGCTGCATAAAATGGACTAGACCTGCATTTAGTTTAATTTACTGGGGAAGTTATTGCCATTTATCTGCTTTCTTAAATGATACAAAGTAAATAACAAACATATGAAGCAATATCATAAGCTTCACAATTAGCTGTTATTAATGGCACTACATATGATCTGCTCATTACAAAATGTGTTGATTTTTTTCCCACTATGAACAAAATAACCTAGGCCTTATCTACATAATTAATACATGCTGTTCATTATGAGTTCATGATACCTAATGCATTAATTAATTTTAAAGTTCCCTCTTATCACCTAATTTTAAGGCCCTACCTATATAATTCTATAAAGTAAATAGAAAATAGGCCACATTCCTTTCCTATTTGTATTCATATGAATTTAATGCAACTTAAAATTGATGTTGTGATGTAAAGTTCTTAAAGGAATAGCTACGACCTGTTTAATACACCAGTTACAGTCTGCCTAAATAAAAGGCCTCAAGTTGGAAGTATTTTGGCTTTCTTTCTCTTGCTTCATAGGTAGATCTTGCCTTTAATCAGGGCTGAGGTCAGGGATCTTGGGCTCAAAAAGGTTGGTGACCACTGATCTACGGTATGCCTCACTAAGTTCTAATAATACTTAGAATGCCAAGGCTCCAGATTTAACACTTAATAAAATATCATTATAAACTTTTAAAACAGTTGATTATGTACTATGCTGTGCTTTAAAACTTGACTGAAAAACTTCAAGCACCGACAAACTTTCTTTCCAAAAAGATCTGTAAATGGGTAAAAAACTACCTTCTCCAAAACTTTAGAAAGGAAGGACAAATCTGTAGGATCCAAATTAGATTTTTTAATGCATGTTCAAAATAAATTGGCACAGTTCTTGTGACCAGCCAACAATTTATTATAGCCATGATACTTGTACCAATAACATGTGTACAAGTTTACAAACTTGTTTAAAATTGCGAGTATAAATAATATCTTGAGGACTGGATGTAGGCTTCAAATGTTCAAAAAATCTCTGCCAGGTTTGTGAAAGAAACAGGCTCAAACTTATGAAAACCAGCAGAGCATGTAGATGGAACCAATGGATCATAATCGGGTAGCTGAATAGAAGATGTAGTATCAGCATCTTCTGAAAAACAACAACAAAAAACCCAAGAAAAATAGCGATCCCGAACCAGCTCATTTCGGTGGACAAAAGGATAGGAATGATGCACAACAAAGGACGCCAGGTACAATTTCCATCTGGTGGATACGCCGCCTCACTTTCCACATCTTCGATGTTGTTTTCTTTCAGGAAAGGCATAGGGTAGCCTGCGTAAGCAGTATAGAAGACACAAACGAAAGAAGACAAGTGCTTGATTCTTTTAGATCATGCTTAATTTTTTTTTTCAACAGAATTTTGGATATCGAAAAGTGTTTGCCTGAGTAGTTGCAGTATCACTTCATATCCTGCAATATATAACAACTATTTCTCATAATTCAAACTTCAGGTAACACTTTATTTAGAAAGTCTACTGTAACACCGGTACATATTGTATGATTTTGGGTAGTCCCAGGTGAAAGATGACCAATCATGGCGATTTCTGTGGTCTTGGTCCTACGTCGTACAGTGACAAAGACGGCCGTTGCCATTGTCTTGCGACCAAAGATAGCCTGCAATAAATTTCTGACAGTGTGAGAAATTTAGCATGATAATCTCACAGTGTGTTTGCTGCTACGACCTACGTCTACTGAATAGGCAATAAAAATGCAACATGAAATTTACAAAGACAGAGAGAGAACAACAGACCAAGTTCCTTCCGTTTTGGTATTCTTGAAAGCATTTCTTAGTAACATGGAAACATCTTTAGGTATTTCCATGTGATATCATCACTGTACCATGGTACCCATATTTTTTTGATTGACTTTACAGCTATAGCAGTGCCTTTTACCTCAGTGGAGCTAATGTAAAGTCCTCAGGCCTCTGCATACTGCGAGTCTGTGAAACACGTGGAACACCTGTGGTGTATGAATGGACTAATAAATGGATGAATAAGTCCCTCTCTCCTCTTCTCTCATCCAGGGATTAGAGGAGGGGGCCCAAAGCACACATTAATCTGTCCACAGACAATATCCATATGTTGCCTAAGCAGGGACTCAAGGTCTTGGCAGCAGAGTGACTATGTATGTGTTGCTCTAGTGTGGTATTTATCAAGCAGCCAGAAGGAGTTGTCCCTGTTTGACCCAGCACATAACTCCAAACCTCTGTGTTGTACAAAGAAAAGCTATTACTAGCATCAGTAAATGATTCTGACTGAGGCAGCAGAAATTGATACAATCATGATATCTTGAAAGCACACAAACTTGAAAGCTCATAATAACATAACCTTGATAATATCATATCTATACAGCTCACATCTAGAATATCAGACATCTAGCACATTTACCATGACTACTCTGTAATTCAATATTACGTTTTTTCTAATAGTTTCTCTTGATTCAGAGGTCTTTTTCCTTATCTCTCAGAATCTTAGGATCTCCCTCTATTGTGGTAATATTTTCTGCAATTACTGTAAAAAAATATTTAGGCCACTAGAGGCAACAAATGAAATTAGTTTGTTCATTTGAGTGGCCGAACTGGGTGAAACATTGCTTTAACCACTGTAAAAGGCAGGACTACTTGTTTGTACTACTTGTAACATTGCAGACGAAACAAAATTTAAAACTGGTTCGAAAACAGTAATTATTATTTTTTTTAATTTGGAGCTGCTAGTGGGACCTCTATTTTCTTATACTACTACAAGGTATCTTTTTTTTTTGCATGGGCTGTCCACCCTCGGACTGATAAGGTTGGTGTGGGAGTAACAGTTTCCATCAGTGTTTGCATCTATTTGTTGGTCCTGCGGGTGATGGTACACAGTTCCCTTAGTTTAAGTCCTATTGTCTTCAGTCTGGCAGATGAATCTCTTCTCACCACTCCAGACATGTTTGAAAATACCTTTGGTCTGGTTACCTGCAATGTCTTGAATGCACTGAATATCCAGAGCTGTCATCCATGTAGCAGCAAGTGCAGATGACCTATAGCTTATCTGAAGGGTACAAATTCAAAGGAATTTTAGGGTATACACACATTCTCTATCCCTGAATAAGGCCAATTAAATGCATATATGTTGTCTGAACATTCTGTACAAGATTGGAAGAGTAGTATATGGGACCCCATGAGCCTATGTTTTAGGATTTATGTCATATAAGTGATAAATAATGTATCAACCAATAACCATCTACTACTTATCTATTTGATTTATTTCATGATTTACATTTTTTTAAGATAACTTACAACACATTTGTAAATTGTTAGCATACCACTTAATAATTTTAATAATTTATGAATGTTTAGTCATGTTTTGTAAATTATTAGTTCATCATTAACACTAAAATGCCAGAATTCCATAACTACTAGAACTGCCACAAGCAGTCATTTTTACCGCTAGATTCCAAACTATCTTTAATGATAAATACCCAATTGAGAGATTAATGCATTTATTGTAATAAAGCTGCCGTCGGCAAATTTTTTTTAATCATATTCAGTGAAATCGACACTGTAATGTGACAGAACAGCATAAATAAAGTGGTTTTAGAAAAAACCCCGAGCTTCTAACTCCACCTGGAGCGTGTTATTTGTTTTGCAAAAATCCACCGCTCCCGGATCATCAGGTCCAATCGGCGCAGGGGGGTGTGAGATCTGACTGTCAATCACAGGTCATGCACACGCCACCCCTCGCGCATGTTACAATCACATGCACACGCCAGAAGTTAACGAAGAGTGATGGCAGAAAAGATTCCAATTCCTCGGTTAACCTCAAAAGCTAGGAGGTCAAAAACAACACAGGAAAAGAGAACACCTGCTGAAAGAAGTAAAGAAAGAAAGCGACCGTGCCGTAATAAAACCAGGATCAACATCGGATCGGCATTTGAAAGTTGGAGAGATTTACGTGATTTAATTGGGTTCAAGCTGGATGCAGAGCTTGCAGTATTTCTTCTCGACAGGTAATTGTGTTTTATCAACCAGTTACTTTATTTCTTAGTGTTATGTTAGTAATCTAAGTATGTTTGCCCAAATGTGTTGGTATGAAAAATCTGGTGCACACACACTGACGAGCACAAACTCGATGGGAGGGTATTCGTTGATAGTGGGGGAGGGGCATGAGAGTTGTAGTCCACTCAATCTGCCAGACTTGCCGACTGCAGCTTTAAGATATCTTTTAAAAACAAAACAAGACCAAACTGTACATTTAAACAAGTTTAATTATACATTTATAAATAATAATATCATTAGTAGCCTATACCGTAATTATTGCATATTCACAACAGATAGGGTATATTTCCATTTCCATTCAACATAATTCAGAACAAGATAATAACAACTAAAAGTATCTTATTTAGATATTCTGTTGACAGTGAGAGAGACAAAGGTCAACCGCGGGAAATATAACAAAAGAATACCGTGAAATTCAGTGCGGTCAATATGGCCGTCTATGGCCGATATAGGTAAATATGTTCATTTGTTTTTTTGCCTTATGTGTAATTCATATGAAAAACATTTTAAATGAAAATACAGACACTTTTAGGAAAAGTCAGGTACCAGCAGAATTTTATTTATTTTTTCAACAAAGTTATTGCAGATATAAAATTCAAAACGGTCAAAATGACCGTTATAATAACTTATTAAATTACTTATAACTGAACGTTATTATAAAGTGTTACCGAAGTTTAAATGTGCTATTAGTATACTTATTTTAAACAAGTGTACTTGTACTCAATCTTTTGATCGAGATCTACTTAAAAGTATAATTAAGTATTATGTATACTTGGCTTATAGTTGTGTTTACACTTTTGATTGAATATTAAATACTTTTTTTCCACATAGTTTTACATACTGCCTCATAAACTTACATCGTTTGAAAATCGTATTAATTCAATTAAATATATAAAGAAATTTACATCAAATCTTCTTTACTCTTCCCCGAATGTTACACTGTTATACGGTAGGGTGGCGCTATTATGCATCTTCTAAGATAGTACAGAATCTCAGTTTCAAAACACAGGTGAAAAAGAAGCAGAAACAAGTAATAGAAGATTGCTTACAAATGAAAAATAACAATTCAAGTCATGTCACCTTCATTAGTGCGCTTTTACCAATATGGACTGTGTCAAAGCAGCTTTACAGTGTTAATAGGAAATTAAAGTAACAGAGATTGTTTTGGCTACACAGCAGCTCTAGAATAAAGTTAATGTCCAGCTAAAGTTAGTTTTGGTTGATTCACTTCCGTTGTAAAGATCATTAGTTATTAACTTGGGGCCCGTTACACGACACCGTTCTAACAGAAAACCCTTAATGCGCAATAAGACAATCATCAAACATTAAACAACATATAAGTTCAAAACTCCCTAATGACGTTATCGAATAAAATGTTGACACATGAAGTGGAAACCATTTTTGTGGTGTTGATGGACTCGGTCTACTCCATCTATGATTTAATTATTGTTCCGTATCCCATCTGGATAGTCTTTGACAAAAATACAATTTTCTCAGCTTTTTGTTTAAAATGTTTTTTTTATTTTTTATTAAACTTTTATTAAACTAAAAAGGATGCATGGAACTTGAATAAAATATTTTTAAAATGGAAAGAGTTAAAGTACAGTTAAAGGTATATTTCAAGTATAAAAAATGTTATAGGCTACCTAAATAGGAACATAGTAGTATACCTAAAGTGGACAAATAATATATAAATAGAAAACTATATTATGATTAAGAAAACTTACAACTATACTTGCAGTATAAAACTAATAAACTAGTAGTTTACTGAGAGTATACTTTAAAGTATTGTATACAATGTGGGACAATTTAGTACAAATTAGGATTGAAACAGTACACGTACAAGTATATTTTTAGTACATTGATATTAGTATCCTTACTGCATTAAAGTATACTTTAAAATACACTTGAACTTTACTTAAGTATAATTAGTAAAATGAACTTGAGGTATACTTATTTTTCGTAAGAGAATTGATGACAGAATTTACATTTTTGGCTGAACTGTCCCTTTAAGATATAACTTGAGGGGTTTGTTGCAACCGGCTGTTAGTAAGGTCAACAGTGTTCGGCATGGAACATTTATTTTGCAGGCATTGTCTCCATTTGTCAGTAACTACTGCTTCCCTTTTCTTGTAGCTTGTGATTATTTAAGACGCTCATCCTGTGCTGACACATGACTTCAGGCAGATATACAAGCTGTGAACTCTTACAGTGCCGGTGCAAGCCCGAGGAAATCCTGATGCAGCCTAGGGCTTTTATATAGACCAGGCTTCATTTAAAAGCTACCAAAAACTTTTTGATGCTACTGTGATCACCAAACCACAAGGAAGCCACATGGACAGCAGTGACCAGGTTCAGTTGATGTCATTGTTTAAATCATTACTTATTGAGTCATAGACATCATTGAGAGATTGCTCTTAAAGTAACCATGAGTTATGAGTTACCTGGAGTTAATTCTGCCGTGCACCCGCTCTGGCACTGAAGTTTTTTTTAATACAATACATCAAAGTCAAATCCCAAGTACTTTATTTATTTTTCTTATGTCAAAGAAAGTCAAATGGATGATGCAACACTGGTGCCCAAAATAGCTCATGGTTGTAGCTCTAAGCTGTTCTTATTTGTGAGTGAACCTCACAGCACATGTCCTTTATCTTTGGTGAGGAGGTTGATGCATCCAAGTTGACTACTACTGCCCCATCTAAGGTAGGCCGATAACCAACAGTTGCATTGACAGTTGCCTCAACCATCTATAACAGCAAGTTCCTGACACTGAAGCTATTTTTCATTGTGTAGCCATTGTTTTTTCCTTATCAGAAGAAAGTACAGTCTGTTAGACTGCCGGAGACTGCGAGACGGATTTCCTGTGGAGTGCTCATGTCCACATGGAGTCTTTTCAGCTTGTTCGCATGGCTTGCTTGTAGATATTACTGCTGTTTCTGAGATAGACCAGTTGCCATGGTCTGAATCCTAGTTTTAGTAGCTACTCCTTGAGATGCTTGCTTATGCACACAGGCAAACACCCCCACACATAGATGCACAAGCAGCACGTAAGTGTGGGCACACACTGAACCTTCAAAAAAAAAAAAAAAAAGTCTCAAGTACACCCCAAACAAATATTTTAAAATTTGCAGTGTTTGAATTGCGCCTGAGCTGGCGCCATTAATAATGCATTGAGCTTAAAACCGTCATGGAGTTTAGAAAAATCTAAATTCACTCATCCTCGATGACAGTGTTTTTACCTGTGAGTCACTCTCACAGACACACACTCTTTATGAGCACATGTTTTATGCATCTATGTATTATCATATCCCCCACTTGACTCTAATGTTTGCTAATTTCTGTTGCACGGAAATGCACAGATGAGATATCTAGAGGAAGAAAGTTCATCATGTGGATTCAGACATATTGGTTGTGGGCTGAAGTTGTGTTGGGCTGATGTTTATCCTTTCTTACCATGGCGAATACATTGGCACCAGGTGAGAGGTCAGTTATGTCAAAGTTGCCCTCTTGCATAATCGAAACCCTTTTTGGCCTGTATTTTAAAAGTGAATGCAGAAGTAGCCCAGCATCACTTGCTGCCCAGAAACCTTCTTGCTGAAAGCTTGTTTTGTTCCAAAATGTTTGAATGTCAAAAGGTGGCTTGCACCTCCATTTTATTTTAGGTGGTTAATTAGTGAATGCTTATCATAGCCACATGCCATGCCTCGGCAGGGACACAGCACCCTAGTGTTGTAAAATTAATTATTTCAGTAATGTGGGCCTTGCGCTTGAGAAACGGCACAACTCTAGCCCAATAGCTCATTAATCTTCTGACGGCCTCTCCTGAGTTTGCATTGAAGTGGTGTTGAATTTTAATACATATTTTCTCTTTTCGCCTAACCTTTACAAACAGGCTTTTTTATACAGGATGGTTTAACGGCAAGGGGTTTTTACACCTGCAGGGCTACTACAGTACATTTACATTGTACAAAGAAAGGTACTAAACACACACATTGTGCAAAAGACATGACAGCATGGTCATCAAATCAACAGGACTGTTTTCATGCTAAGGCATACTCAAGCCACTTTTTGATATACAAAGTAGCAGTCAGGAATTCAAGGTGAAAATAGGATTGGGAAATGCCCTGTCCACTCAATATCACAGCTAACTATGTAACTTTTTTTGAGCTAAAGTTTTGATAACTTTATTAAAGACATATCTTTGAATGAATGTTATATTAACATTACTGGAATAATGTTTGTTCATAACTTTGAGAGAACCTTGCCAGCATGTCAGACAAATATCTGAGAATGTTCCCTGTTAGCTATTAATCTAACTTTCATTATGCTTTTACATAGCGTGATTAGCAAAGACAGCTATAGATCTATAAAAGATAGAGTTCCTAGTAAAAAAAAAACTATACCAAAATGTATGTAACATACATTTGTTTTTCATATTACTACAAATCCATTAACATATTTACTGACATATCGTTTTACTCGTATACATATTATAATTCAACTTTATTTGGAGTACTTCTTTATTGCACAATGCACATGCCTTAATATTTAGCCTAAATATTAATAAATTCCACTTTAGCACAATCAAATAGTCAATTCTATCTTTAGTTGCCCTGGTGAAAAGAAAATGCTAAGTATATCCTTGCAGCCAGACTAATTATCAGTATACTTCAAGTGTGTTAATGATCAGTTAACTTGAAGTGTGCCATTTTGTAACAACTAATTTTGCACTAAGTATATTTTAGTTGTAATTAAATTGTAGTAAAGCATAACTTTTAGTGTAATTTTGTGTGCTAAATCGGAACAACTTCAAGTATACTTTTAAGTATATGCCTAGGGACTAATTAATTACATGCTTGATTAGTGATATTAAAGTGTACTTTATTTGTGCTACAAGTACATAACAAATTAATTAAGAGTGTCTTCGAAACTTACAAGCAATATACCATAAGTGTATTATATTTGCGTAAAAAGTATATGCTCAGTAATACCTTATTCAAAATACTTCAAATTGCACACTTTGTCTTCAATAACGAATGCACAGTAATAAACAAATATTACCTAGGTATACTTTGTACAATACTATTGTTTACTATTATGTATTTTACTTTAATGCAGTTACAAAATCAGCACAGAGTTAAAAATATACCTAAAATATAGTTTTAAGTAAAGTGCAAATAAATACACTTTTAAAAAATAAACTGAATTTTCACTTCAAGTATATTTTTCTAGAATATATTTTTTTAGAAGATATACTAAAATTGAGCATCAGCGTCAGTTCTGGCAGGCCAGGTGGTCAAGATGCTGCTAACGCTATCGGCTGACTACACGGTCTCATCAGCGATCGCTCAGCTGAGCTGCATCAGCGCATCTGCTGTTCATCTCCCCTCGCTGCTAATGCCTACGCTCAAATCAGGGCGCCCTATTTAAGCAGATTCAGTTCGCTCCTAACTGCTCGCTGCTCGCTCTCTGCAACCCACCTCCTCCCCAGCTCCTCCTTGTCGTGTATAATGTGGCATTTGCTTTTCTGTCATCGTTGCTGCTCTGTTCATATGGGGGAATAGTTCTGCTCTCCCAGTACTAAACTGTGAGCGGTTCCCTAATGCTGCTGCTGTCCTCTGACTCTCTGCTATTTCATGGTGCTCATGAAAGGTCAGAGGACTCCCTGAACAGAGCCATACCGCCAAATTTTAATTATCAACTTGAATTGCAATTTATTCAATACAATTTCCTAATCATTTATTGTCATGTGTGTTCTTGACTTAATGGACCTGACAGAAGTACAATTAAATTATTTTAAAGTGTGTCAAACGTTGTATTGTGAAAATAGGTAAAAGCATGATGCTTTTAATATATTTAAAGACAGTAACATTTTTGTAAGTATATTTGCAATGTACTATTAAAAAAGGGAATATATTTCAAATACAATAAAGTTTACTTTTTTTTTCACTATAGGGTGGACCTCAGCACTATTTCCGGACAGCTAAATTACATTAAGTACAAACTTAGTAGACTTTAAATATATCAATTTAGCATACCAAAAGTAGAATTGCAGGGTATTTATATTAAGTATAAATATGTAAATGTATTTGTAATATACTTAGCATAAAATAAACATTTTCAAATACATTTTTTTATATTTATTTTTCACTATGGGTTGTACACTTTTTTTGAGAGCCAACAACTTTTATTAAGTATTAAATTAATCATTTATTATCACCAAAATAGGGCCATAGGGGGGTCTCAAGGATTAGCTTGGTCATAGGTAGCTCTAATTAATAGGTCCTTTGGGGCAAGACTACTCTGAAACTTTGCTCTCTTGTCTTCATGCCCAAAGACTGAATTGAGCATTTCCTGAAAACCAGCAGGACATTGACTTTCATCATTCTAAAGTCATTGTACCTTAACCACAGGCAAACCTCTGGTCTCATGTGCAATTAAACCAGATTTAACATCTCACATTTTAACCATGCATGTCACAGTTTTACACAGCATAAAATAAATATGATGAGCAATTACTCAAGGTGTAAGGATTAGACTTTACAGAAATGATGAAAACTGTGTTTTTCTGTCATGTAAAATTACCATTCACATCATGTATCGTTCTGTTTTAATGAGAGAGAGGAAAGTCATTTTGATGATTGTGTTAATTACAGTTTTAAAATGAGTGATGTGAGCAGGAAGTATAAGGCTGCCATAGTTTTCAGTCTGCACTAATAGAGTTGAGAGTTAAATTGCTTATGTCTATGTAAAACAAAATATAAAGCACAACAAGTTCAAGGAGCAAGTCATTCCAATTCAAAAGGATAGACAGACAAATGGTAGGTAGGTATCTATCTATCTATCTATCTATCTATCTATCTATCTATCTATCTATCTATCTATCTATCTATCTATCTATCTATCTATCTATCTATCTATCTATCTATCTATCTATCTATCTAAAAACCAGAAAACCGAAAACCAGAAAACCAGTCAGTATCTGGTGTGACCACCATTTGCCTCACATAGGGCAACACATCTCCTTCTCATAGAGTTGATCAGGTTGTTGATTGTGGCCTGTGGAATGTTGGTCCACTCCTCTTCAATGGCTGTGCGGAGTTGCTAGATATTGTCAGGACCTGGAACACGCTGTCGTATACGCCGATCCAGAGCATCTCAAACATGCTCAATGGGTGACATGTCCGGTGAGTATGCTGGCTATGCAAGAACTGGGATGTTTTCAGCTTCCAGGAATTGTGTGCAGATCCTTGCAACATGGGGCCGTGCATTGTCATGCTGCAACATGAGGTGATGGTCGTGGATGAATGGCACAACAATGGGCCTCAGGATTTCGTCACGGTATCTCCGTGCATTCAAAATCCCATCAATAAAATGCCCCTGTGTTCGTTGTCCATAACATATGCCTGCCCATACAATAACCCTACCGCCACCATGGGCCACTCGATCCACAACGTTGACATCAGCAAACAGCTCACCCACACAACGCCATACACGCTGTCTACCATCTGCCCTGTACAGTGAAAACCGGGATTCATCCGTGAAGAGAACACCTCTCCAAAGTGCCAGACGCCATCGAATGTGAGCATTTGCCCACTCAAGTCGGTTACGACGACAAACTGCAGTCAGGTCGAGACCCCGATGAGGACGACCAGCATGCAGATGAGCTTTCCTGAGACGGTTTCTGACAGTTTGTACAGAAATTCTTTGGTTATGCAAACTGATTGTTGCAGCAGCTGTCCGGGTGGCTGGTCTCCGACGATCTTGGAGGTGAAGATGCTGGATGTGGAGGTCCTGGGCTGGTGTGGTTACACATGGTCTGCGGTTGTAAGGCTGGTTGGATGTTCTACCAAATTCTCTGAAACGCCTTTGGAGACGGCTTATGGTACAGAAATTAACATTCAATTCACGGGCAACAGCTCTGGTGGACATTCCTGCAGTCAGCATTGCACGCTCCCTCAAAACTTGCGACATCTGTAGCATTGTGCTGTGTGATAAAACTGCACATTTTAGAGTGCCATTTTATTGTGGCCAGCCTAAGGCACACCTGTGCAATAATCATGCTGTCTAATCAGCAGCTTGATATGCCACACCTGTGAGGTGGATGGATTATCTCGGCAAAGGAGAAGTGCTCACTAACAAAGATTTAGACAGTTTAGTGAACAATATTTGAGAGAAATAGGCCTTTTGTGTACATAGAAAAAGTCTTAGATCTTTGAGTTCAGCTCATGAAAAATGGGGGCAAAAACAAAAGTGTTGCATTTATAATTTTGTTCAGTGTAGATAGATGGAAAGATGGATAGATGGATAGATGGATGTGATGCAAGCTGCTTCTCTGATTTGTGAACACTGGAAGATGCTGTACTGCATTTAACCATGAACCATATTGGAGTGGACTTTTTTGAGAGATCTTTCACACTCCCTTCCCCGTATTGCCTCTAAGGGTGTACACTTGCCTAGGAGAGAGTGCTAGTGTTTTATAATTTTCATAACTTATTCATTGTGTTGTGTATTTCTATTGTATAAATTAATTTAAATTAACTATTTTCACCTGATTTATTCAAGCAGTGTAAATATGGCATAATTATGTCAGAGCAGCATTTTTTTCTTATAGCTCTTTAGATCTCCCCCTTTTCCTTCAGCTAGAGCATTTTTTTTCTGATGTAAAATTGAACCCAACGTTTCTCTTCCTTTTTCATCCATGTTCTTAAGAATGTCCTGTTAAATTTGGCTTTGACACTTAAAATTGCACTTCGGTTTTTTTTTTTTTCAGAAGGTGTAAAGTTGCTTGACCACCTGTTCTGCTCCTCTGTTGCTTTTGTAGCAGTAGAGGAGTTTCACTTTCCTTTGTTGGCGTCATTGCCCTTATATGGGAATGGGTGGATGAGGTAATCGGGGCCAGCGTATTTAAAGGTTCAAACAGGAAGCCCTAGAATGTAGGCTTTGTCACGCTCGCCCCTCTTCCGGTTTCACTATAGTCCAGGTAAGCGACGGAGGTTATGCACGGCTTCGTGTGGTTTTAAAGTGTTTAGACTGTTTTTATCCTTGAAGGATCGCTGTAACCGTTTTGGCTGCGTACCCTGGGAGTTGCGTCGAGCACTCATAGAAAGCTTGAGGTATGTCAGCGATCACAATCTGTTGTGATGTGGGTTGTATGGGGTTAGTCCAGTTTAATGGGGGTTATTGTGTGTTTTAGTGAAACAGTCGCGAGTGTATCCTGACATCGTGATGTGTGATCCGTGATGTGTGTGTGATTCTCGGGTGGTATGTATGATTTAGTAATATTTTGTATTTGTTGATTGGAGTAGATCCTTGTCTGATTGTTATGTTTTGTTTTACAGTGTTCCGCGTACCACGTGATTTAATTCAGGTCGTGCTGCTGTTTTTCTTAGACTAGATTATTCCCTTTATCCTCCGTGAATAATTGTTTTTTTAGGTTTTCATGACTTTAATAGTCGTGGTGTGTTTTTGATTTCATTTTATGGTTTGGGTTATTTTGCTATTTCTGTAATGGAGTTGGACTGATCAGTGTGATTTGGGCCTTAGTGCCGTGTGGTGTTATATTAGTGTCTATCTAACGGTCATCCACTGAGTATTTTGGGGTCCTCACAGCCGATGAGGTAGGACAGATTATTTATCATCTGTGCACCACCTGATCTGGTCAATCATCATATTTGTGTCTGATGTGATTGTGATTGTGATTATTTTGTCTTTGTATCTTCCCTACTAATCTTTTTTTTTGTTTCCTTTTGGTTTCGAGTCAAGGCTGAGTGCGCCGAGGGGGAGGCTAGTCACCTGGGTGAACACATTTGCTGTGAGGTTGGAGCACCCAGGTTTGAGCACCTCTTCATATGTAGTTTGCCGTGCACACATAAATGGTTGAGAGCACAATTGTTTACAGCTAGTTTGCCACCCCTAACGTAAGCTTTAGCCTTGCAGTTACATTCTTTTTGTAGTAAATATTCTTTTTGTCTGTTTTATTTTGTGGGGACGGTACATACATTTTCTTTTTTTTGTTTGTTATGTTTGGTTTAATGTGATTCAGTGCTTAAAAATAAGCGAGGTCTGGAGGAATGTTCTTTTAGCATTTGATGTGTTCCGTATTGTTATAATAAACTTGCCAGTGAATTATATTATGAACAAATGGTGCTAGTGGGACATTTTCCTTTTAAATAAAACCATTAATTTATTGGATGAAGCAACTCTGTCTTTTCTCTGCACCACCGAACCTGGGTCCCTTTTATATTTCCTTGGGTGCAATTCCCAGGGTGGCGTAGTCCGTGCTATCTGGATTTAGTTATACTAAAAATCATACCGCTCACGCTACACTTTAAAGCAGGGATCGGCGATCTTTCTGAGATGAAGTGCCATTTTAAGTTACTGCGTTAATCCCCCCACCCCCTATAATTTTCAAAATCCTTTAGTTTGTTTGTTTTTAGGTTTAAACTAGACTTTG
Source organism: Rhinichthys klamathensis goyatoka (assembly GCF_029890125.1). NCBI lineage: Eukaryota > Metazoa > Chordata > Actinopteri > Cypriniformes > Leuciscidae > Rhinichthys > Rhinichthys klamathensis. The sequence continues at coordinate 1,868,179 of NW_026606695.1, read as the reverse complement.
AAGAACATATTTCCAATGGGCCTATTCCTAATCATTTATGCGTGATCAGATAGCTATCCTTTTTCTTAAAACTGTTCCATTTACACTTGGCAATGTTTGTGTCTCCACAAAAAGAATATAAATCTAATCTTCAATTCTCACGCTATTTCACGTGAAAGAACGCAAAATATGAGCCATTATAACATGTTTCTCGCATGTTTAGTTTTTACCATTTTAGGAGGAGTAATAATGACAGCTTGTGGCTTCAACATCCAGATGAAATTTGTCCAGTTTCAGGAATGCGAAAAAATTACCTCTATTTTCATTTTGTATTCTTTTACGATTGGATAGCTATCAGATCGGAGAAAATACATGAAGTGAGCAGGGACACATGAGCTGAGTTTCCACATGCATCACAGTTATTTCAATGCGTTTGGAATGTTTAATAGGACTCAATATACTTGGTTGAATATCTCCGAAATGTATAGCGTTAACTATGTACAGCGGAACAAGCTGTAAGCTGTCAATCAGTAACTTGTAGTACTTATAATTTTATAACTCATAACTTAATAAAACAAGCTGTGTTACTATGAGGAATTATTACCTCAAAATGTAGATCTGTATGCATGTACGAGGTACTTTATCTGAATGAAATACTTCTCTCACTTTTGCTCACGTGCCAGTGAGTACATCTCCACGTGCCGACCGCTGCTTGATTGCAAACCTTACTATATCACACTGCCTTGAAAGCAAACTTAGTCTCAGTTGTTGAATCTCTGGTGTAAAGTTTGACCTCAGTGAGTGTAAAGTTGACATGAGCTATACTGGGCTGCCTAGCAGGATCAGACTACCGAATAAAGGGCAGCTCTCCGCTGCTTATGTTGGCTGTCAGTCTAGTGCAGATTTATTGGAGGTAATAGCCCTGTGATTGAGTGACAAGTGGAGTGGTTTACAGCTGCAGCTGTGGTGTGGAGGGGATAAATTCAAGCTGTGTGAGTCATAAAGAGCATGCAGAAGGAGAGCGAGTGAGAGAGAGAATGAAAGCGAGAAGAAGAGTCAGAAATAGAGTGCATGGGTCATCATACATTGATTTCACAATCACAACTTTAGAGCCTCTTGAGAAGTTCAGGATAGACTGGAATTCTGCATCGACTAACTATACAGGACGTCTGCTTTATTTGCTGTGTAAAACAGACTTCCATAGTGGTCAAATCAGGGTCAGATTAAATGGTAAAAAGGAAAAAAAAACAAAAAAAACATTTCAATCTTTACCTTTTAACAAATTAGCAATAAGAAAATGTTTAAATAAGAGTAAAATGCATGCTCAGTGTTGGGAAAGTTCACTTTCTACATGAACTAGTTCAAAGTTCAGTTCACAAATTTTAAAATGAACTAGTGAGTGAATACTTCACAATTTTGAACTAAGTTCACGGTTCCAAAAAATGAACTAGTTCATAGTTCTTTTTTTCCATATGTTGCTGCGAGCTATTATAATTTTTTTAATTATTGCCACAACCCATATACAACCACTACAGCAATTATTTTATCGAGCGGGCAAAGTTTGCACAGAAATGTAAGATTTTTTTTTCCCATCCTCACCGACCTTGTCTTAAAACTGATCATACGATGTGACGCCTCCTCGATGCTTTGTCGACTACATGCTGCTTCTTGTCTTGATGATGCGTACGGCGGCCGTGGTGCGACCCTGGTGGCTTGTGTTGCCAGATTGGGTGTTTTTTCGCTACATATTAAGGCCTGTTTATGTGTGTTTTAGCCGGGTTTTCGCCTGGAAGGCTCTATAGAAATCTGGCACCCTATTGAACGAAGTTAAACTGAGAGAGCGTGCGTTCACAGACACCAGAATGAACGCGTTCACAGTAACGTTCATCAGGCAGTAATACAGTACGTTCAGTTCACGTTCGCCCAAAATATGAACGTAATACTACCAAAATACTATCGTTCAATGAACGCGTTCAGGCACAACACTGTGCATGCTATACACTGTACATTCAAATTGATGTTGTTACTGACTGTGTGCATCACCTGCAACTCTGCATATTCTCAGAAGAATCCCAAAATTAGGAAAGTGTGTCTGATGTTTGATTTAAACAAGGTCTGTGTTAATTTCAGTCTGATCTTTATAATTTATGTGAGCCTTATTGGACCCGATAACAAACCCACAACTCCTGAGTAAATGCATCAAAACACTGTTTATCAGAGTCTGGTGGTTGATGATTGTCAATGTCAATGATGTCATGGGTGACTAGTCGCGGAGAAGACGGAACAAATATTCAGAGTTAAGGTTCCTATGGGGAGTGCTTTCAGCGTGGGACCCACCGAATTTCCGGTTTCGGGTAAACCCGCAAACGCCGGCTATTCTAATGTTTTCATCAGAAACAGGTGCGTAAGGATGGTCTGCGAGGTCCTGATTGGAGAGCGCTTGGATTGAGTGGAGTTTAAAGGGGCATTACATCGAGTCAGAGGGTGTGGTTGCTCGGTGACGTTGTTGCTCGGTGAGGTCGTTGCTCAGTGAGGTCGTTGGTTCCGGGTTGCCGACACGGCAGATGAATGGAAGCCATGAGCGGGGTCAATCAAGGAGAGAGAGAGAAGTGATATTCTGAGTTAGATTCGTCAATAATGTCATATTCTCGTAACTGTTTCAAAAACCTATGATGTGAAGCTGACTACTTAAAGGAAGTTGTCGTTGCAGTGAGTGGCCTACATTTCCCCATTGTCACGATCAGGATGATTTCGATGATGAGCGATGGATGAAACGCCGCGCTGAAGCCTTACCTTTGTGAGTGAAGTGTTTCACAGTATTTGATCGTATTTATTCATGTGTGTTTCCCTGTGTGGATTGTAGTGAACACGAGTGTGGAGAATGCATTGCTGAAGCAGCTGTGGTAGCAACCTACCTCCATTCTCTCTCCGCCTGAGCCCTGAAGAGAACAGTTACGCTGGTGAGCAATCTACCTCCATTCTCTCTGCCTGAGCCCCGAAGAGAACAGTTACGCTGGTGAGCAACTTACCTACATTCTCTCTGCCTGAGCCCCGAAGAAAACAGTCACGCTGGTGAGCAACCTACCTCCATTCTCTCTGCCTGAACCCCGAAGAGAACAGTTACGCTGGTGAGCAATCTACCTCCATTCTCTCTGCCTGAACCCCGAAGAGAACAGTTACGCTGGTGAGCAACTTACCTCCATTCTCTCTGCCTGAGCCCCGAAGAGAACAGTTAGGCTGGTGAGCAACTTACCTCCATTCTCTCTGCCTGAACCCCGAGTAGAACAGTTACGCTGTTGAGCAACCTACCTCCATTCTCTCTGCCTGAACCCCGAAGAGAACAGTTACGCTGGTGAGCAATCTACCTCCATTCTCTCTGCCTGAGCCCCGAAAAGAACAGTATGCTGGTGAGCAACCTACCTCCATTCTCTCTGCCTGAGCCCCGAAGAGAACAGTTTGCTGGTGAGCAACCTACCTCCATTCTCTCTGCCTGAGCCCCGAAGAGAACAGTACGCTGGTGAGCAATCTACCTCCATTCTCTCTGCCTGAACCCCGAGTAGAACAGTTACGCTGTTGAGCAACCTACCTCCATTCTCTCTGACTGAACCCCGAAGAGAACAGTTACGCTGGTGAGCAATCTACCTCCATTCTCTCTGCCTGAGCCCCGAAAAGAACAGTACGCTGGTGAGCAACCTACCTCCATTCTCTCTCTGCCTGAGTCCCGAGGAATACGGCTATTTTGGCCGTCCTTCCGGTTGATACAAAGGAACTTGCCCACGTAGAGTCATTCTACAATCAGAGTTTGAAATCAATAAAATAACTTTATACTGTACTCCACTGTTTTTTGTCTGTCTGTTGTGTACCTGCGGTGTCGGCTCCTTACGGTGGGGTGCAAGTTAGGGGTGCGACCGGTCATCTGGTGCCCACCCCGGCCTTCACCGGTGACATAAAAGTGCCGTAGTCGGCAGGGTTTACCCACCGTGAGTTGCAGCAGCCGCAGAGTCACTACGGCAGATGAAGAAGTGCCAGCAGGACGGACACAGATCGTATTTATGGGGGCTCCTTGAGCTCAGCGATATGGGGATCGGGATCAGAGCTGGGTCTCCACGAGTGGAAAACACAGACTACGTATCTGGCAGGACTACAAGAGCCGTTGAGTGACCAACAGAAAATTCAATTCGTTCTGGGGTCCCTGGAAGGGGAGGCAAAGCGAGAAGTTTTAGCCACACCCGGAGCTGCGCGGGCAACTGTCAAAGCTATCTTTGACTTCTTGTCTGAGCTCTATGGGGACTCTACCCCGGTGGCTGCCCTCAGGGCCCAGTTCTTTAATTATCGTCAGGGACCCAGGCAAACTCTGCGGGCGTACTCCTTAAAGCTGAGGGAGCAATTCTCCCGGTTGAAGGGATGACAAGATCATGGCCTGGGGGACGGAGATACCCTGCTACGGGACCAGTTTGTCTTGGGGCTCCGTGATGGGCCGGTTCGACAGAGTATACGGCTTCAGCTCCGCCGGGACTCCACATTGACCTTTGAAGCCCTTCGACACAGGAGGCGTTGGCTTTGGAGGTGGACCAGGGCGAAACCATCGATCCACCGGTCTGCATGGCGGCCAGCAGCGCTTGTGCCCCAACACCATCCGAAGTGGTGGACTGGAAACAGAAGTTGCGTGAGGAGCTCTTGGAGGACGTTAAGGGACAGATGGCGGAGTTATCAAAAAATCTTATAGAAGAATTGCGTCGAGGTCGACCTAGCGGCACGCCTATGACCCGAGAGCGATCCTATTCGGATGGGAGCCGAGAGCCTGGACGCCGTCCTGCCTGTCCAGCCGGCCTCAGGTTTCAGTGGAATGACCAGGGCAGGCCCATCTGCAATAGTTGCGGAGAGCCGGGGCACATTAGTCGTCAGAGCGGTCCCTGTCGTGGCTCCCAGGGGGGTTTTCAGGTTCGCCGGCCACTGTGGGTCAAGTGGCCGGGACCCTTTTAGAGACCCTCTTCCTATGCCTACCCCGAGGGACGATTGGGTCATTGTCCCACTGTGGAGATTCAGGTCAACGGGGTGAAGATTAACTGCCTAGTCTATACTGGCTCTCAAGTTACCTTATTCTCGGAAAGCCTGTCCAGAGAACTTTTTACAGATCACCGGCTCCAGGGAGCTGAGGCCTCGTGGCTTACGCTACGAGGGGTGAATGGACTCGATATCCCCTATGCCGGTTATGTGGTCGTTGACTTCCATATTCAAGGAGTCCCGGTACAACAGAAAGGAGTAGTCATTGTTAAAGATCATTGCCTGGGTACCCACCGAGGTTTACTTGGCATGAATGTCATCTCAGATTGCTGGGAGGAGTTGTTCAAGAACAGGCTGGCTCAGAAGCCCCTGAGGAATACGGCTATTTTGGCCGTCCTTCCGGTTGATACAAAGGAACTTGCCCACGGAGAGTCGTTCTACAATCAGAGTTTTAAATCAATAAAGAACTTTATACTGTACTCCACTGTTTTCTGTCTGTCTGTGTACCTGCGGTGTCGGCTCCTCACGGTGGGGTGCAAGTTAGGGGTGCGACCGGTCATCTGGTGCCCACCCCGGCCTGCACCAGTGACAATTACATAAGCTTAAAGGTGGGATACTAACTATACTTGAATATTACTTAGCATTTAAACACAGCCAGTTACTTACAGTGATAATGTTACGTAACGTGGTAGTGGAAGTAGCCTGAAGACGAAGGAGGGTGATAATAATGGTCTTTAATGACAAAACTCTTAAAACTTTACATTTAACGCACCATACACAAACGGTAACCGACCAGGAGTGAGGGAGAATACAGGGTTTAAATACACATAGAACAGATTGGGGAAACAAGGTACAGCTGGGGCTAATGAACTGATAATGACAGGTAAACAGGTGAATTAACTAAACAGTAACGAGGAGCGGGAAAATGGAAACAGAACTGAACCAAATACACAAAGAACGGGGGAAACACAGGACACACATATAACATTACGCCCCCTCCCAAAAAGGCGCGACCTCGCGCCGTAGAACATCAATAGCGCAGGAGGCCAGGGTGGAGCAGGTAACGCAGGAGGCCAGGGTGGAGCAGGTAACGCAGGGGGCCAGGGTGGAGACGCCCCTTCGGGTGGCCATGGCGGAGACACCCCCTTCGGGGTCCTATACCCCCCCAAAAAAAATTTGTGACAGGCTCAGGAACGTGCTCAGGGACCGGGACAGGCTCAGAGCTGACGTGAAGCACAGGCTCGGCGTGGCTGACGTGAAGCGCAGGCTCGGCATGGCTGACGTGAAGCTCTGGCTCGGCAGGCGTGACGTGAAGCTCTGGCTCGGCAGGCGTGACGTGAAGCTCTGGCTCGGCAGGCGTGACGTGAAGTTCTGGCTCGGCAGGCGTGGACGAAACCAGCGGTGAAGGCTCTGGGCTGGTCGGAACCAGCGGTGAAGACTCTGGGCTGGACGGAACCAGCGGTGAAGGCTTTGGACTGGGCGGAACCAGAGGTGAAGGCTCGGCAGGGCTGGACGGGACCAGCGGTGAAGGCTCTGCAGGGCTGGACAGAACCAGCGGTGAAGGCTCTGGACTGGGCGGAACCAGCTGCGAAGGCTCGGCAGGGCTGGACGGGACCAGCGGTGAAGGCTCGGCAGGGCTGGACGGGACCAGCAGTGAAGGCTCGGCAGTGCTGGACGGGACCAGCGGTGAAGGCTCGGCTGGGCTGTCGCAGTGCCCAATGGTAAAAGGAGACCCATTATGCCACAGCACCCACTCGACGAAAGCCTCGAAGTTCCCCGAGGCCCATCTCCGGGAGACCTGCTTGTCTTTAATGACAAAACTCTTAACGCTTTACATTTAACGCACCATACACAAACAATAACCGACCAGGAGTGAGGGAGAACACAGGGTTTAAATACACATAGAACAGATTGGGGAAACAAGGCACAGCTGGGGCAAATTAACTGATAATGACAGGTAAACAGGTGAATTAACTAAACAGTAACGAGGAGCAGGAAAATGGAAACAGGACTGAACCAAATACACAAAGAACGGGGGAAACACAGGACACACATGTAACAGATACATGGTTTGTACTTTTCTTATAGGCAGTTTTTGTTTTTATCTGCTGAATTGAGAGCTGGTGTGCTGGATATTTATAAACTGCTGCTGAGACTCAGGCTAATTACACCGGCTAGCTAGTAAACAGGTTGAGCATGTACTTCAATTGACTTAAAACTGATTGCATTAGTAGCAAACACAATATGAGTTTGATAAGAAATGCTTTTACACAAATACCATAAAGTAATTGCATTCCTGGGTGCCTCAAAAAGCAACTTGCCAAGAACATGTTGCTGTCTGATTTATTTATTTATTCTTTCAGAATCATTGAGATAAATCTCAAAGAAAGACTTTTAATGTAGAATAGAGGAAACATGCAGCATAATCATTACCGTGAGCAGATTGAATTGAGTTGATGCATGGCTTAATTCATATACAAATTAATTTCTTACACGTTTGAGGGTCTTGAAATGCCATTCTTGATTGTTTCAGTTGAGTTAATCCCCAGGGGTCAAACTGGATGAATACACTTAATTAGTGCTCATTCTGTCGTTATGCGGCAGACTTTTGCAATGTTTTTTCACAAAGGGCCTCAGGTAAATGTCCTCACGTGAACAAATTAGATTTTGGTTCAATTAGTGAAGTGACCGATTAATCAGGCGATCCTATTCAAAGATCCGCCTGTCTTGCTTATAAGCAATATCATTCATCAGAGGAAGAGATGGGGCATAAACAAAATCACCAACAAATATGCTTTACTACATTCAATTCACCTCTGACAAACCGCAAAAGCAGTGGAAAGCTTTGCCAGTTTCCATAGCTTCAGCTCTCCATCTGTTGAGAGAAACTGCATTTGCTGTCCTCAGCTGAGCTGCTATTTTTACAAGCGAATAGATGCTGCTCCACATCATTTCCATCAGAAAGCAAGGCGTGGAGACAGAGAGATAGACTAGTTAGCTTGTATTCGGTTCCAATGGCAAACAAAGGACCTCAAATCTAGCAGGGATATTGTTTGCGTTCGAATTGTGTTTTAGCAGCCCAAAGTACACTAGTGTTTCTCCGACGGATGATTTGCCTAATGCCACAGTCGCAACCTATTTATGCAAATCAAGTGTGTTACCTCCTGTAGGCTGGATTTTGTCAGTTTAATGTGTGTTTGTGGGTGTTTCATGTTCAAAAACCTTTTTATTAGAATGTGCATTTATACTAGTTTCTGTGAAATAACATGGAGGAAATAGACCTTAGCGTATCAAGTTCCAGCTCTTTGGTAATTTGCCATGCATGTGTAGATAAGGTGTGTGCGCATGCTCCACTTGCCCTTGCCCAAGGTTAATCTGTCACTTTTAGTGAATATTTACATTCATTCTTATCAGCTTCTCGCCACTCATCTGTCTGTGTGAATCCAAGCCTCACACCAAATCGCTTTCCTTTAAAATACACAAGCGTGCTCTCACTCAGACACTTGTCACTGTCTATCCAACACACACACACACACACACACACACACACACACGTTAAGTTTCCATGTTCCATGGGGACATTCTGAAGACATAATGATTTTTATACTGTACAAACTGTATATTCTAGCCCCTAACCATACCCATAACCTACCCATCACAGAAAACTATCTCCATTTTTAGATTTAAAAAAAATAAAATAAACATCATTAGTATGATTTATCAACACATTCTCATCCCAAGGCGTCATCTAACTGACACTTTTGACCATGCGTCAACATGCCGACGCACATGGTACCCCTTAAGCGTCAATATGAGACGCTCATCCTCGGGCGTCATCTAACTGACGTTTTTGACCATGCGTCTAAATCCGACGCACATGGCACCCTTTAGCGTCAGTTAGATGACGCTTCCGTTATGGGTAGGTTTAGGTCTGGGGTAGGGTTAGGGTTAGACCACTAGGAGGTGCGTCTCATATTGACGCTTAAGGGGTACCATGTGCGTCGGCATGTTGACGCATGGTCAAAAGCGTCAGTTAGATGACGCCTTGGGATGAGAACGGGCTGGATTTATAAGCTTTTTCCTCATGGGGACCAAAAATGTACCCACAAGGACAAGGATTTCGGATATTGCCATCTTTGTGGGGACATTTTATCCCCATTACACACGCACACAGACGCACGCACGCACGCACGCACGCACGCACACACACACACACACATCTTGCCTCTCATCTTGCCTCTCATGGTATGTCATGGCACAAAGACATTTGGTTGATTACTTTTACACACTTTTTTTCTGTCACCCTGTCCCCTAATCAGAGGATACATTTAAAGAGGCGGTGTAAGAGAGATAAAGAGAGTGGAGTGAGAGCAAAAACCAAGAGAAAAATATCTCTGTTTTCTTCTTCGTTCAGGCTGCATGGGCTGGTAACTGTATGTATATAGCTTTAGGCACTCATAATTTTCCACCTCCGCTGACCGCTGTTTTTGCAGATCAGAAAGAAGCAAATAACATTTAACACACTTTTACTTATTCATCGTATAATTTAAGCTATGTTTGTGTACATGTTTTTAGGGGCCTTTTGATGATACTGTGAATATGGAATGCATGCACATGTTGGTCTGTTTCGCTGAAATATGTCAAGAAGGGCCCAACAGCATATGTAACTTTTATTTTTATTTTTATGTTTGCTCCCAAAATAATGTCCGAATTAATTTTTAGATAGTTATTTCTAGTGTTAAAAGATCATCAGATTATCTAATGACAGTTACTGATCTAGAACATTTGGAATGACTTCATTTTTGAGGGGTCTTAGAGGTCTTTGATATATGAGTGACTGAAAGAGTCTGGGAGCAAACAGAAAGACTGCACAACAATTGGAGATGACAGATAACTCATCACTGTCTTCTCTGTAATTGTTTTTTATATAAAAATGCCTCTTGCACTTAAGGCTCTCTTTTGCAGCTTATTGATTTTGACCATATACCAGATACAAATGGTTTTGCTTTTACAGAGTAAGATAGAATGCAATTTATCTATTATTTGTGACAAAATGAATTGATTGACATGCTCCTGAAACTATATATTTGAATATTCAGACTTCAGAGTCCAAATGTTCCAAATGTTGAGCTAAGGAGACCAAATTTCAGTGATATCACTATCATTGAATAATGTTTCAATTCCCAGTGTTTTCATTTATGAATTTACTTTAACACTCTGTAATACTACTCTAATTCACATTTAGTCCATTCAGACTCTTACCATTCTGAATAACTCACAGCATACTTGTTTCCTCAAAATTATGTTTGCTAACTGACAGTGTTATCATTAAGCATCTAAAACCATGTGTGGGACTGACAGTTACTACATGAAATCTGTATGTAAAGCAACTTAATGAAATCAGTATTAAAGTATATAAAGTAACTGGCAAGTAATATATGTATAGCCTTTGTTTTCAATATCTGTCCATCCTATTTTCCTGTTTGTGTAGCTTGACAGACAGCTAAAACTGTTAATTCACTTTTTAAGTTGTTTACTGTTTAGTGAGTTTCTTTTCCTTTTATTAAAAAAAAACTGAAAATAAAAGATGATATTGAATGGTATACATTTTTACAAGCATGTGCAATATCTAACACATTAGCCATTCACTTTACAGGCTATTTTGAAGGCACATTTAAAAACGGGGACATCTGGTCACCTTATGGAAATATCCACACCATATCATGATGGCTGGTTTTTTTTTTAAGTAGATGTTGAATATTCTGGTTATTTATGATCATAATGATAAAGAAAATCATGTTTTTCTACACTGTGTGTGGCATATTTATTTTGTTGTGCAATGTGGTGCAAGTATAAATAGAAATGCCCTTCAAGAGTGTCGAAGCCTCCCACAGCTCTCTTTCATTATACAATTCAAAGAAAACACACGATATCTAGAATTAAATATATGAGACCTTAGTCGAGTGCCACTTTAAAGCTCAAATATGAGTTCCTGCTGGTGTTACCAATGGGAAACAACAAAACTTTGTCAGGAGACAAGACTGGATTCTAGCAAAAGTCACTACTCAATTTTGGCAAGAAGAAAGAAGAGGACCACTGCTAACATTACATGACTAGCCTGTTACATGCTGTGCTTCACTTTTTGTGCCAAAATCTCTGGATCGAAGCAAATCTTGCTAATCTCTCTCTGTGCTCATGGCGATGCCAGGACCCCTCAGGTAACCACTGAGAATTCAAACAAGCTTATTTGGAACACAAGTTGGACAGCTTTCAGTTTGAATACAGTAGATAACTGGCCATCCTCCAAAACTGTAATTATGTTAATGTTTTTTCTAATAATAATATGTAGACCACTACATAAATTTGACATTTGATGGAGAGTGTTTTCTCCTTATGCTGAAGGCCATATTGGAACTGCCTCAACTCTTTGACAAATTTTGGCATATCTCATACATACACACTAATGACACAATAATTCAAAAGTCAGTATAAAAAAAAAAAAGAAAAAAAGAGAAATCAATAACATGTTTTTGAGCATATTAGAATTTCTGAAGGATCATGTGACACTGAACACTGGAGTAATGACTGCTGAAAATTCAGCATTGCTATCTGGAGTATATTAAATTTAAAATATATATTCAAATTATTTTAAATTACTGTTTATGAATGTAAGCAATACGTTAGTTATAGATTAAATTTGATGATTGATGCGGGGCTTTTTAAAGTATAAAACAGGTTAAAGGAATTCTCTATACATAATATGTGGTTGTATAAACATATAGAGATATTATTATGATTTTTCTTGTTTTTTGGCACTTTTATTGATAGGGCAGTTGTAACTTGAACCGCCTTCACACCACCATGTTGTAGTGCACTGCTTACTGTTTTTGTAAAAGCTATTCTCTCATCTTTGTAAAGCCACTGTCTCAAATTTAATACATTGTTAATATGAAAGGTTTACAAACATCTGCAAGTATATGTGAGTTTAAATAAAGGTTTTTTCTTTCTCATGTGGACGTCTTACAGTGTGAGCTGTTCTCTTGGGAGCTGGCAGGTTAATTTTATTTTTTATTTTTTTTGTAAAGTTCATGCCTCATATGCCCTCGGCCGTACAGTGTGTGCACCTCTGCATAAACTCTTGGGTTTTTGTCGGTCATGTAGTGCACACTTGGCATTGCAGAACCGTATTCCGCATAGCCTACATACAGTACAAAGAGCCATTGATTCATCTCTGTATCTTAATTTGACACCTTGGTCTCATTACAAGTGTATTCATCTAAGGTTCAGCTACCAGGGGAGAGTGCAAGTGTGTGTTGATCAATTTTAATGCTGCCTTGATCGTTATCCCACATGTCTGTCAATTGACTTTTAAGGCATATCCTTTAGGGAAAATTCGGTTTCCTTGATTAGAGCCCAATCACACATGCAAAGGGGTATCTGAGGAAACATGCAGTCTTGTCAGGAGAGGAAAGATAATTGGGGCTTCAGGTACAGGTTGTCCTTTTTAAGCTGTTCTCAGGCCAGTTTAGTCAGCCCTCATTACTCAGACACATGCAGTTACTGCCGTCACAGCTGATCTGAGAGCAACAAATTGACCACCAGTGTAGTAGCACAAATTACCCTCTTCTCTTCTTCATTAACACAACATGGCTTTAATGAGTCCATATTCAGATGGTATTAATGAGCAGAAGCTGTTGAACTTGGTTGAGGCTGGCAGAAAAAGTTGTGTTGCCAAGGTCATTCTGCTGCAATTACTAAAGTTTAGATTTAGAAAAATGTTGCATTTAAAGAGAGATATAGCGTAAGGCAAGCATGTTATTTAACCTACAAGTTAGCCATACATTAGGGATGTGCAATTGTTAAGCTATTTAAAATCATATTTATGCACTGTAATTTCGTAAAAAAAATCTGTTTGTTTTTTTTTAAGTTGAAAATGAAGAATATTTACAAGAAAATATATGTAATGTCTTTATAACTTTAAAATGTATTGGACATTTCTGAGATAATTTATTTCCACCAGTGTGCATAAATATGTGGGGTTTTTTTTATGTCAGCAATGAAGGCATCATCTATATACACACACTGTTGGGTTTACATGTTTTAGGGGGACTTTCCATAGACATAATGATTTTTCTACAGTTTAACTTGGCAAAAATTTCTCACTGGAGCTAAATCTTACAAAACCCCCATTTAGGGAGATCATTTTGTAAGAAATAATATTAAAATTAAACACATTTTGTCTCCATCTCCATCTCTCTGCTAGGTTCTCATAGATGAGACAGTGTTGGTGTCCAACAGGGGGCACTGTGGGTATGTTTTTTTATCTCCAGGGAGAGCCAGACCTGAGTGTGGCCACTCAGCCAGCCAGTGGAGAGGGCAGTTATTAGCAACAAATAGTTCTGCAGAGGTTTTTTTTCTCTGCAACTCATTTTTTACACCGTCTGTCTGTCTCTCTCTCTCTCTCTCTCTCTCTCTCTCTCTCTCTCTCTCTCTCTCTCTCTCTCTCTCTCTCTCTCTCTCTCTCTCTCTCTCTCTCTCTCTCTCTCTCTCTCTCTCTCTCTCTCTCTCTCTCTCTCTCTCTCTCTCTCTGATTTTTGCTTTGATGTATATAGTGAAAACACTGAACAGCTAAAAATGATTGCATTTGAGAAATGCAAGGAGAGAGACTGGGAGAAAGGCTGACTGAGTGAACATTAGAAAATAAAAATAAAAATAAAAAATAAATAGAGAAAAAGAGCAAGAAATAAAGCTAAAATGTAAAATACTTATCCTAACAGACCCTGAACAGATATTGCATATTTTACCATTAGTTAACCTTTTAAAGCTCCAAAATAGGAGAGATAAACAGATCAAGCAAAATGGGAGGAATTTAATATGATAATTATAAAATGCATTATTATATATCATATAACAATACCTATTATTATGAATGTATGTAAAGCTGTGTGCAATCATTGTGCTGTTTGATATCTCTTGTATGCAAAAGTTATGAGAAAAATGCTATATCGAGTTGTTTGTTTCAGACTGTTTGTCTGGTTTGTATATTTGCTTCTGCCAAAAAAAAAGCTGTTCCAAAAAAAGTCAAATAATCGAGCTTTGTGTGTCACTAAGCAACACTGAGTCTAGAACAGAGTATGTTAGTTCAGTGACAACAGTTTCTCCTCTCTGCCCAAATCCTTCTGTAGGACTCTACTCCAGCTCCATCCCGGGTTTTCCATTTCCCACTCCCTACTTGCTGCACATTCACTCCACCTGCACTGTGGTCCACACTTACTGATGAAGGACTGTCAAGGTTCTGTCCTTAAGTGTGCTCTTATGACAACCCAACCCAACACACACACACACACACACACACACACACACACACACACACAACACGCACGCACACACACACACACACACTCACAACCATGCCAGCACTATGTCATGTCGCAAGAGTACAAGGGTCTTCTATCACTTCTGCACAAACACTCTCACAGAGTCATAGCAAGACTGAGGTTTGACACATAAATGTCAAACAAATTAGCCTAACCTTCATCTCGCCCAACAATACTACGATGGCATGCAGTCAAGCACATCAGCCCACCATACTCACCTCCTAGAAGAGCAGTAGACCTAATTAAATATCCTCAACTGTTGAGCTCTATACACATGACAGGTAATGTCAAGACATGGGAGTAACCTACTTACGTGTAGCATAGAATCCTATGAATAACAGAGAGACATTTATGGTTAAATGTAACTGAAAGTACTTCTATGTAGAGGTTGAGATACAATTTGGTTCAAGTTGCCTGAACGTTTTGTTCAGCAGCACCGCAACACTGCTCACCGTGACCATTGTAGTCCAATTCTCGAACAAATTACTCTTTTGACTTTTTTTCAGTGATCAAAAAACATTCAGTTTAAAGTTAACTGACAGTGAACTTACTGACTGGTTGTTCATATAGCAGTGTGTAATTAAGGATTCACATTATGAGTTTTGTCAGTACTTTATAAGTAAGGGAAAATATACAATATGTTACCACATTCCAAACCCGTAAGATTTCCATTCGTCTTCGGAACACAAATTAATATTTTTTTATATTCTCTTATCATTTTTGTCCAGCCATTGAAAATCCATGCAACCAAAACGTTTATGTATCAATAAGTAATTACAAAAAGAAATGATATAAGTAACCTATGTGGTAAATTCAGAAACTCAACCAGCTTGCTTGACGTGTCATCAAGTGCCAAGCAAGCACGGATGAGTTTACGTGTTTTTATTACGTGAGCTTTCAATGGACGGACAAAAAGGATGAAAGAATATTGAAAATATATTCATTTGTGTCCTGAGATGGACGAAAGTGCAATGACATAATTTTCATTTTTAAGTGAATTTTCCCTTGAAGGAACACTAATCATCCAATTCTTTACAATGTCCATCTTTACTTGCACGTAGTGCCACATGGATGTTCCTGACCTGCATCTGATATACTCTAGCTTCTTCTTTTCTTTTTTTGCAAAATTAAATACTTTTCATGCATTTTTATTGCATGTTTATGTTCAGCCATGAGGAGACTACAACCTTTCAAATGCATTTTGTTCTCATTTATCTTCCTAGCATGCCAAATACAAACATTAATCTGATAAAATACTGTATAAATGTGCATTCCTTATACTCCGAGCGCAGTAACTCTTTTAAACATGTCCTTCACAGGCCCACCTGGCATATGGCCCTGACAGACTGTCTATGTAAAAAGGCATGCCTCTACATCTTCCATATCCCCTTCTTTCATCCCTCTCTTTTTCACTTCTCTATTCCCTCTAATCCCTTCTTTGCTGAGCTGCGGCTCTTTCACCTCCTGCTCTATTTCTTGTCCCCCTCCCGTCATGCCTCTATTGATGACAGTGTTCTCACATAGCACCAGATTAAAATGACTACAGAAGAATGTTTTAGAAATATTTACCATTCCTCTCATATTACGGGGTGTATACTCAAGTGTAAGCATTGGCTATAGATCTTTAATTCTTAAAATAGATTAATATTTGACATTTTAACACATATCAATCAGTATTATGGCTTGATAATTGGTTAGCAAGATCTTGTTTGACCAAAAACGCATTTTGTTTTACTGGACTTCTCATTTTGAGGAACACAGGTTCTGTTTGACTTTCAAAATCAATTAGCACTTTAGACAGTAAGCTATTTCTACTCAAAAGTATGTCTTTGCCACATGGGCAAGGTGACTATCAAAGGCTTCCCTCATCAGTGGCAGACATATTTGTTTGCACTTTTATCTGAAACATTTTCAGCAGAGTGTTTATTTCTTGTTGATTGGGGTTTAGAGAAACTGGCAAACTTCCATTTGCTAACATGCCTCAATGCTATCAGTTCTGTCCAGATTTTGGAGTTATTTTCTGTCACTTCCTCAACATGTTGGAATGGGGAAGTGGCACAAACCATTTAAACATATGTCTGGTATGGAAGGATAAACCAGACACTAGAGTGGAGGAGAATTGTGAGAAGAGGAAGTCAGAGAGAGAGATGATTGGGCTGGGTGACATTACACCGGTCACATTAACTGTCCATGTCCTTGTTTTAACAACATAAATCACATTAGGGTTTGGCACAGGAATACATGTAATTCACCTTATTTGTTAATTTATTTATTTTACTTTTTGTTTTAGGGTCAATGACAGGATATTATTTTTGGTTGAGATATATTAGGTTATTCAAATAAAACAAAAACAGTTCACACATACAATGACTTATATAAACCTTTTCTATGATGAACATGTTTCTGAGAATCTCATTGAAAGGCTGACATTCATGAATGACATAACAACTTTTGCATAGAAGTTCAAAAGTTTGGGGTCAGTTCAATATTTTATATATTTTTTAAGAGAAGAGTCTTATGCTCAGCAAGGCTGCATTTATTTGATCAGAACAGTAATATTATGATATATTATTACAATGTAAAATTCTGTTTTAATATATATATATATATATTTTTTTTTTCGGTGATGCCAAAGCTGAATCTTGAGCAGTCATTACAGTCGGCAAAGTCACATGATTCTTCAGAAGTCATTCCGATATGCTGGTTTGGTACACAAGAAACATTTCTTATTCTTCTTAATATTTGTATTATTTGAAAATGGCTGCTGCTTAATGAAGTGCAGAAACAGGTTGATTTGTTGAACATAGTTGAAGTTGAAAATTTAATTGAAATATAAATTAGTTTTTGTAATTAGAAGTGTGTGACATACAGGAAAATACAATATGTCTTTTTTTCTTTTTTTTTTAACTTTTTTTCCAACAATACTTGAAATCAATATGAATGCAAAGATGAAGATGACATTTCTAAGAGCTTGGCAGATGTCGATTTAATAGTTTTCTTCTCTCTTTTTCATCATTTCAGACATCCTGATTTGCCTTTGACCCAGCTGCACTGAAAAAAAAGCAGGCTGGAAAGCTTTGTTATAGCATCAGATTTTCTATCCCCAAATGAAATACACACCAGAACTGTGAATGCAATAACATAGCAAACAAACCTTGATCAGCCAATATCTCATCAATATTGTGACTATCGCCGTCCTTTATGAAACCGCTTAGAGTTTGCATCTCCATCTCGCTCTAATTCTGTGTTGATTGCAGCACAATCTCTCCACACCCCTGGTTTGCACGGCTATTCCTCTCAATGGCACCTGCTGTCATCCCATAAATACAGTTGAATGGGCTATTGAGAGAGCTGGGCTGCTGAGGGTTTGCCACGGCGGATGGCGATGAGCCCCCATAAAGCAGATGCCTGCGTTATTTATCCTGCCTCTGTGAACTCTGGGAAATGAAATGTTTACCACAAATGAGCCTCTCAAAAGCCCACACCCGACTTTTAGTATTGATTCAATGAGTCTGATTTGTAAATAAATGCGGCAATATGAAGTCTCAATTCAAGCCGGAGATGTGGTGTCTGGTAAACATGCTGGTATTATGGAGAAAAATACAGGCAAATGTGTTGACAAATAAAAATGAATGTAGTTAATTACTGGTAAGATTTGAAGACTTCTTGTATCCTGTTCTCCATGCTTCAAATGGTTTTGTCAATTATGAGTGATTTTGCTTTATGTTCATGGCATTTATTTGTATCTTGACGTTCGAGAGTCTGCATTGACTCAGTAGATGTATATAATTTAAAATAATTATTCTTACTTTCACTCTGTTTTCGTGTTTTCATCCAAACACATAGGAGAGACCGGGGCTTGTTGTCACATTTGTTGCAAGGTCTATTTTCTCTAGCAGTGGTTTTGCTCTACTGAATGTTCAAACACCTAGTATAAATTTTTTCCTTCGCAATAAAGATGGAAATAGTCAATATCTTTTTTTGTAACCAAGACTTATGTAACCAAGAGGTACGCGCCTGTATAGAAATTGACTATTAAATCTAAATCCCTGAAACATATTTAGCAGAATTGTAAAAGTAATAAGCATCCCTTTGTCCAACATTTCTGCCTCTATGTAGACAACATGTTTGTAAGGAATTCCATCATAAACCAACCTTTAGATGTAAATCACCTGATTTAAAGTGACTGTCTTGCACGATGTGCTGTTAGCACTTGTAAGCAACAGTTTTGACAGCTGAAAAAGGTCATATCTTGTTGTGTAGTCGGACTCTTCAGTTCTTTAATATGCAGTCGTGAATATTACTGCTGTCATCCTTGTCGTCTCTCTTTCCTCGGGAAGACGATCTCTGAAAGAGCAAGAGTAGAATCCATTTCAAATTTTAATTAGCCGGCTTTGTGTCTCACACAGACACAAGTTCAGTCCAACATTATCCCCTCAAAGCTTTAATTACCAACCGCTTCTTGGATTCAAAACATCAAAAGGATGTGTAAGAGTGAGTGAGTGAGTGAATGAAAATTTGTGTGTGTGCGTGTAAGCGCACATTTGAAAGAGTATGTGGGTGGATGTGTTTTTGGGTTAGCTAAAGTCATTGTGAGTCCACACTCAGCATGTCAAAGGATTGTGATTTTCTTCAAGTCACTCCTCCGTTGGAGACATGGGGGGGGGGGGGGGTCTTACACATCACTGTAAATCTCTCTACTGTTTGATGTCCTTTTTCCTCAAGCCTCTTGTGGCTAATTGCCCATGAGTTGTCAGAGTGGGACAGAGTAAAGAGGAATGATCGAACATTAGCGGATTACTGACTAAACTGGCTATAGAGCTGTTCGTTTAAACGCAACGGATGCACATTGAGCACAGCTGTATCTAGCAAACTAACAGATTGATCTGTCTTATATGATTAAAACACCAAAGACGAGCAGTAGACTACTTTTTCACTCCAAGAGGCTTATGTACCTTGGCAGTTTATAAGCTATCCTATGGTGTGATTTTGCATCAGCAATTTCAATGATGTTATATTTACCTCTGTGATTACTAACAGCCAGCCTTGTCCAGATAATAACCCAAGAAGTTCTTAAGAATTTTTATCTTCCTTTTTATGTAGTTTATCTTATTTTCAAAACTTCTGCTTACTCAGTATTACTTGAACGACTTGTGCTTTGATGAGGGATTTTGATGACCGGCTTAAAATGGAAGTCAATTTGAGTTGGAAACAGGATATATATACACTACCCTTCAAAATTTTGAGTTAAGATTTTTAAATCAAACTTTTATTCTGTATTGATAAAATGTGACAGTAAAGACTTACATTGTTACAACATTTCTATTTAAAATAAAGGTTGTTCTTTTGAACTTTCTATTCATAAAAGAATCCTGAAAAAATGTATCCGAAATGTTTCTTGAGCATCAAATCAGCATATTATAATAATTTCTGAATGTAAATTGAAGAATGGAGTAATGGCTGCTGAAAATTCAGCTTTGTTATCACAGGAATAAATTATATTTTCAAGTATATTAAAATAGAAAACAGTTCTTTTGAATTGTAATACTATTTCTGTTACACTTATTCAGTTGAGATTTAATGGACTTTTAGTTTGTTTTCATTAGTCATGTGTTCCTTTGTTTGAGTTTCCCACCACTCATCATCATCACCAGATGCTCTTCATTTAGGTTATCGTCATGTGTATTTAAGTTTCTCACCTTCACTCAGTGTTTATTAAACTGTGCATTTGAACTTTATTCATGATCATCATCTGTCTGTCTGCACCTGGCTAACAATTTCACAATATTACTGAGTTGACTGTATGTTTTAACAAAGAAATGCAGCCTTGGTGAACAGAAGAGACTTAAAAATAACCATTTGAAAAGTAGTGTATGTATGTGTAATATATTTTCCTGTTGTTCTGAAATGCCCTTTATCTATATTACACATTAATAGTGACTTGATAAACGCTTGCAAAAACAAACAAACAAAAAACAATCTGTAGTGGAATGCGCTCACCTGCAGTTGTCAGATTGGAAGCGAGCCGGATTTCATGCTTTTCATGGACGATACTCACAAGGTAACTGAAGTTATGTGAGTCAAACAATCCCAGTATACAGATAACAGGTTAGAGTGCAAGTATCAAGAAAGAGCTATGTCCGGGTAATGGAATGGTTTGAATTAAGTCTAAATGGAAAAGGGAAGGGGCCTGGTGGTGCCATACCTTGGCAAATTAAATACACAATAATGCAATTTAGTACTCTAGACATACTGTACATTTGGTGGGCTAAAGGTGTTTTGTAAGCAATGGTTGAAGCAAAGCAGGTGTTTCTTAAAGTGATCAGAGTGGAAGTGAAGGTGTGTGTTAATGCAGAGAACAGTCATTGAGGTCAGCTAATGGTCTGCAGATTGAAATTTTGTGAGATTTTAGAGGCACCAACCATCTGAAATCCATGGAGGGAGAACAAAAGAGAGAGAGAATAAAACTTCTTTGGATGTGGTGTAGTCATTGTAATGATCTTTATCTGAACATACAAGGAACACTAAACTGGGTTCTTTCATGTATGTCCTACTCTCTTCACTGTTCACTGGGCATCTTTTAAATCCAGAGCTGAAGAGCACCTGACTGTTTTGGGCTGTGTCTTGTTCCAGGATCATCTTGGCTCTGTGGTCACGTTTGGCGCTGTCCTTGGTGCTGAAATTTGACAGAGTCAAGTATCACGGTACAACCAGCTTTTGCCTTCACATACAGATAGAGAGTTGTGACATATTTAGAAATGTAACCTCTCATAATCTAACAACTCTAACAGAGTATTTTGCTATAATCATGTATCTCAAGAGACTCAGTTGGCTCACCCACCTTGAAACATAGCCAACTATAGCAAACATCACTTTGATTGTGTTAATGGTTTCCATAGTGATAGGCCACCTGCATGTTTAAGATGAATCAGAGGCTATGAGCATGAGCTTCCCTAGAGTTACCATACATTTTTATGTCAAATGAATGTGTTTCTCATTTTGTGCGCTGCAGTGGAGCTGCAATTGTGCTGTAGTACATTTCACTGTACAATTAATCACAGGTTGAATTTTCTATGGCAAGTTTAAGCGGAAACTTGCCTAGACAAAGGCAAGTTTAAAAGTAAAATGCAGACTTTATTAAAACTGAATAAAGGAATTAACCAGCCAGGAATTATGGAAAATGTTGAAAGATTTTTCTTTTTCTGTTCCAAAACAAGACTTCAAAGTTTACCCTTTCCTCTTTCACTCACTCCTTGAATTTAATCATGAAGGAAGTGGGCCTTTGACCCAAGCGGTGAGGGAATTTGGTAATTAGTGCTGAGTGTCACCTCCTCTGCTCCACAGCAATGGCTGAAGAGAATGTGTTCATTAAGCTGTTGCCCGCTGACCTGCAGCCAGTAGATAACCCTCAGAACCTTAATCATCCAGATAGACGGTCCCTTCAGATCTTCACTGTTCCCTAAGCTTCTAAAACAGACCTGCTCCAACCTGCAGGCCATAATACCTTAGTTCAGTCCATCATCATTTTCAGTCAGGTTCATATAGAAAGCACTTTTTGAAGATTAAAGAAAATAAAGTTTATATTGAGGAAAGAATTAAATTAGGAGAGAAAAGAAAGACACTTAAAAATGGAAAACTTCAGACTGAAGCTGAAAGCAGTCTAATTGGAAACCCATGCAGAGTTCTTTTCAAAAAAGTACTTCCATTAATCAAATTGTCAGGGTTCTGTCACTTCTGTCTAGTTCATTTCTTGGTTTTGTGACAGAGCTCTGACACTCCTGCTTTTGTCTTGTCTTCATCTGAGCGTGCGGTTTCGAGCGCTCTCTTGTCTGTGTACCTTGTTTCATGTGTGGGGCGTGGTGTTTGGATCCCGGCACTTCGGGCTAGTTTGGCTTTAGTTCTGTGTCGGGATTCGGACATTCATACTCCGCATGTTTTGTCTTGTGAGCGTGAGGTTTCTAGTTCGCTCTGGCCGTACACTCTTCTGTCCGTGAGTATTGTTGTGTTCTGTGTAGCACACAGCTTGTGTTTTACACCGGCTGTGTGTTTTCATGTTGTCTTGTTTTGTGTGAACATGTGGCTTATGAGTGTTCATGACTCGTTTTGTGTGAGCACATGGCTTGTGATTTGTTTTAATGGCCATGTGCTTGTGTTCTAGTCATCTTTGGTGTGAGCACATGGCTTGTCATGTATGTTTCCTTGTGCCATGTGCTCTCCTGTCATTGTCTAGCCCCGCCCATCTTGCTACCTAATTATTGATTAATGTGCCTCACCTGTCCTCCCTCGTTACTTGCTTTTGTTTGCTATCCCTATTTATTCTCCTTGTGTTTTCAGTCCTGTGCTGGTTCGTTGTCGTATGTACTTCGTAACTCTACCCTGTTATTAGGGGTGTGCAAAAAAATCGATTCACATTTGAATCGCGATTCAATCTTTACCGATTCAGAATCGATTCATAGAATTCCAAAAATCGATTCATATATGTTTTTTTAATGGCGTGCACGGGTGGAGTGGCAATCGGGTGAGTCGGGACTTTTACCGGTGGTCCGGTAGTGTTTCGAGGCTGCGAGGGCCGGTCTGATAAATAGTTATACATTGCAAGTTCTTGCCGCCCGCTGGTCAAACTGTGCAGCCTCTCTGCTCAACCCGTAAATAAATGCATCGATCCGCAGATCTTATGTTTGAGTTCTGTAGATCTTTTGCCAAGCATGTCAGAGGTTACGGGTTCTAAACCGCACTCGTATAGTGTTTTCTCTCTCTCATCAAAACGGAATATGTTCATCACGTTTGTGAGCATTTCATTTTGTGATTTTACCGGTCTCCACAACGGCGATAGATTGAAGCGCGCGTCTGAGTGAAGACTGCGCGAGCCACAGAGAACACCGTATCCATGACACTGAGAGCAGCGGAAAACGAGCGCGCAGCTTGATTTCAAAAACAACAGATCTCTTATTTAATAGCGAACTAAATGAATGCTCTGCTAGTTAACTGGTGATACCCGCAAATTACGCCTATGAACGACTTCACTGGATCTAAACAAATCAATCTAACCATAGATGTTACCAGTAGCGGTGGCTTTTTAAAATCTATTTAAAATAATTTCGCAAGGCTTCTATGACATTAGTATATATTTTTAGGAAGTTCAATGTGCCCAGTCGAGTTCACATTTCAACAGTCAGCCTGGTAGCTGAAGTAGTCCTTAAACCACATTTAGCATAATTGTTTATTTGATCTGACTACAGCACTTTAAAGGTAAATGTAAAAGCTTCTTGTAGTAAAGTTCAAAGTTCGATATAAAAAGGATGGAAGAAGACAGGGGTCGGTGTGACTGGGTCTCGTACACTTTTATTTTCCAAACTCATACAGGTGCGCCCGAGCGCCTTCACCATAGATAAGCTACAGCACAGTCTCAAGTTACTCAAAATCACGTTGGTTCTCTGGTTGTGTGTGTACAAGATCCCAGTCCCTCTCTCTCACTCGAACACACGCAGCAACCGGCCTTTATCCGGTCTCCCCACGCCAATCACTGCAATCAGAAACAGGTGTTCGTCATCTTGCACTTGACCTACTTACTTACCGCTCGGCTCCACCCCCGCTCTCCCGCTACAGACCTCGCTGAACCACGCCCCCCTACTACATACCCCCACCGCCCGACTCAGGCCGGGGAGCCATCCGGACTGCAGCCTCCCCCCCCCTCCTTCTGGAAAGGAAGTCGGCCACAGCCATCTGTGCACCCGGCCTGTGGACCACCTGAAATTTAAAAGGTTGTAATGCTAGATACCAACGGGTGATCCGCGCGTTGGTATCCTTCATGCGGTGGAGCCACTGCAGAGGAGCGTGGTCCGAACAGAGGGTGAACTCCCGTCCCAAGAGATAGTAGCGGAGGGTAAGAACGGCCCACCTGATGACAAGACATTCTTTCTCAATGGTGCTGTACTTAGTCTCTCTCTTAGAGAGCTTGCGACTAATGTACAGCACCGGCCGCTCTCCACCCTCCATCTCCTGGGACAGGACTGCGCCCAGCCCCCTGTCCGACGCGTCAGTCTGTAGAATAAAAGGGAGAGAAAAGTTAGGAGCCTGTAAGAGCGGTCCGCCACATAAAGCAGCCTTTATCTGGGAAAAGGCCTGCTGACACTGCTCCGTCCACTGGACGGTATCTGGTACCTCCTTTTTAGTTAGATCAGTCAGCGGACTAGCGAGGTCCGAATAATTAGGCACAAACCTTCTATAATATCCCGCTAGCCCCAGGAACTGTCTAACCTCCTTTTTGGTCTTAGGTCTTGGACAGGTCGCAACTGCTGCAGTTTTGTCAATTTGGGGACGCACCTGCCCATGACCCAAGTGGAAACCCAGATACCTGACTTCCACACGCCCAATCGCACACTTCTTCGGGTTGGCCGTGAGCCCGGCCCCCCTCAGCGCTCCCAGGACAGCACGCAGATGCTGCAAATGCCGCTGCCAATCATTACTATAGATGATAATATCATCCAAGTAAGCAGCGGCATATGCAGCATGCGGCCGGAGAATCCTGTCCATCAAACGCTGAAAGGTCGCCGGCGCCCCGAACAGCCCGAAAGGAAGCGTGACAAATTGGTGTAATCCAAACGGCGTTGTGAAAGCTGTTTTTTCTTTGGAAATTGGAGTTAAGGGGATCTGCCAATATCCTTTCGTCAAATCCAGTGTCGAATAAAATCGAGCAGTACCTAGCCGATCAAGTAGCTCATCAACCCGAGGCATTGGATACGCGTCGAATTTCGACACGGCATTCACTTTGCGATAATCCACACAGAACCGGACCGAGCCGTCGGTTTTAGGCACTAAAACTATCGGGCTAGCCCAGTCACTGTTGGATTCTTCTATTACTCCCATGTCCAGCATAGCCTCTAATTCCTCCTGAACCACTTTTTTCTTGTGTTCAGGCAAACGATATGGCCGGCTACGCACTACTACGCCCGGATCCGTCTCAATGTGGTGCTGAATGAGATTCGTTCGACCAGGCAGGGGCGAAAACACGTCAGCAAATTCAGCTTGTAAATTGCGTATATCAGTGATCTGAACCGGCGAGAGGTGGTCTCCTCCAAGTGCCAGAGCGAGAGATTGTGATTTTGGACTCGTCTCTGGACCGAGATCCTCCTCCCCACTCACCACCGATGCCAACATCACTGATTCCACCTCATTCCACTTTTTTAACAGATTCAGGTGATAAATTTGACGTGCCCCGTCCCTATCTGTTCGAATGACCTCATAATTGAGATCCCCAACTCGCCGTGTTACCTCAAACGGCCCTTGCCACTTCGCGAGTAATTTAGAACTGGATGTGGGAAGTAATACAAGTACTTTATATCCCTGTGCAAATTCTCGCAGTCTAGTCCCCCTGTTGTACAGCCGTTTTGTTCTCAGTTCCATGACATATTGAATTTCATTTCTGCTATTCGAAGGTCCGTCCTCCCAAGTTTCTCTAAGCACGTCTAGCACCCCGCGGGGCTGACGCCCATAAAGAAGCTCGAAGGGGGAAAACCCCGTGTAGGCTTGGGGGACCTCGCGTACAGCGAACAAGAGGGGTCCTAGCCATTTATCCCAATTTCTGGCGTCTTCTTGTACGAACTTTCGAATCATTGTCTTTAATGTGCGATTAAAACGTTCCACAAGCCCGTCCGTCTGTGGGTGATAGACGCTGGTGCGAATCGATTTAATGCCCAATAATTCATAAAGCTCGCGAATCGTACGTGACATAAACGCCGTGCCTTGATCGGTGAGAATCTCTTTCGGGATTCCCACCCGGGAGATTAATTGAAACAGTGCACTCGCCACGCTCTTCGCGGAGATCGTACGAAGTGGCACTGCTTCTGGGTATCGCGTTGCATAATCCACTAGGACTAAAGCAAAGCGATGCCCCCGTGCAGATCGCTCTAATGGCCCGATGAGGTCCATACCAATTCTTTCAAAGGGGACCTCTATCAAAGGAAGAGGGTACAATGGTGCTTTTGGGTTGGCCGGCGGATTCACCAGCTGACAATCACGACAAGCGGCGCACCACTTGCGCACGTTCTCGTGGATGCCCGGCCAAAAAAATCGGGTCATTAAGCGATTGAGTGTAGCTGCCTGCCCTAAATGCCCAGCCATCGGATTACAATGAGCCGCCTGAAAAAGCATTTCCCGGCGGCTTTTTGGAACTAACAACTGTGTTGTATCTTGCTTTGACTGGGTGTCTTGGGTCACCCGATACAACTTATCTTTTATAATCGCGAAATAAGGATATGAGATGGGCCGGTCTGGGTGAAGAGGCTGCCCGTCGATTGTACGGACTTGATCAAAGGCATTTTTCAGCGTTTCATCTCGGGACTGCTCCAGAGGAAAATCATTGCGTTCTGAAAGCTCTTTCCTTTCAATCGCGCTCCGTTCCTCCGAGACAGGCTCCGATGGTCCCGGAACAGCCTCTCCCACCTGAGCAGCCCCCTCCTTCCCCCGCTTTTTCCCTTTCCCAGATGCACCCGCACATAAATGCCCTAATAAAATCTTAAATCCTGGCCAATTGGTCCCCAAAATCAGCGGATGCCGAAGGTGCTGACTAACAGCCACCTCCACCTTATGCTTTTGTCCCCTGAATTGAATCATGACTGGCATTAAGGGATATTCCATCACCTCCCCGTGCACACACCTCACCTTAACCTCGCGGCTCTTATCCAATGCCTCGGATTGCATCAGACTTTGATGAATCGAGGTTTGGTTACAGCCTGAATCCACCAAAGCCTGATACGTACCCCCCTTTATACTCACAGGTATTTGGTATAATCCGCCGTGACCGGGAGCAGCCTGCGGTGTGTCGGGTACCCTGACCAGTGTCCCTACCTCCATCACTGTACACTGGTCGACAAAATGCCCAGGGTCCCCGCAACGCCAACAGGCCGGCCCAGACCTTCCCGCCGCTCCAGTGGCGGGAAGCGGGTCAAGAGATTGGCGTGGGGAGAGCGTTAGGGCCGGTGCTGGACCGCCGCTGGTCGCGGCGACGAATTTCCGAGGCGCTGTCCTCGGTCCTGAACTGGGCTCCGTCGGGGCTCCAGCCCTCCACCTCGGCGCTGGTCTGGGCGGAGCCGACCCACGATACCTGGGAGCAGGGAAAGGTGGAGAGAAAGAAGAAAAAGAAGAAGAAAGAGAGGACGTTGGTAGGTTTTCACCGACCCCTGGACACGCCACCAGCTGATCCTCCGCCAGTTGGATGGCCTGGTTCAGCGACGTCGGGCGGTGGCACTGGACCCACTGTGCAGTCTTCTTGGGCAGTCTCGCCACAAACTGCTCCAGCACCACCTTATCGATGACTCCCTCGACGTCGCGATCCTCGGCCATCAGCCACTTGCGGCACGCGTCCCGGAGCTGCTGCGCGAAGACGAAGGGCCGGCCGGACTCCCCGAGTTCCAGCGACCGGAACCGCTGTCTGCTCTCCTCAGGGGTCCGACCGACCCGCTGGAGGATAGCGCGCCTTAGGTCTTGATAGACCAGGAGGTTCTGGACTGGCAGTTGTTGGGCGGCGATCTGTGCTTCTCCAGACAGCAGAGGGATCAGCCGCATTGGCCAGTCCGCCGGGAACCACCCCCCTGCCTCGGCCGCTTTCTCGAACAGATCGAGAAACGCCTCTGGGTCATCATGAGGACCCATCTTCTGTAACGGAATGGCGGTGGCCGAGGCAGTCGCTGGTATTAATGGGTCGGCCCGAACCTCCCGGTCCAGGCAGCTCCGGAACAGCTCGCGGTCCTCTTGTTGGGCCCTGAGGAGCATCTCGAACCGACGCTCCTGCTCCTCTTTTATCTCCACCAGGGCCCGATGTTGTTCCTGATGGAGTTCCGCGAGCGCGTGGATGATATCCTCAAGTGGCGACGGAGTTTGTCTGGCGGCGGTTCCTTCTTCCATCCCGGGTTTCGGCACCAGTGTAGTAAAGTTCAAAGTTCGATATAAAAAGGATGGAAGAAGACAGGGGTCGGTGTGACTGGGTCTCGTACACTTTTATTTTCCAAACTCATACAGGTGCGCCCGAGCGCCTTCACCATAGATAAGCTACAGCACAGTCTCAAGTTACTCAAAATCATGTTGGTTCTCTGGTTGTGTGTGTACAAGATCCCAGTCCCTCTCTCTCACTCGAACACACGCAGCAACCGGCCTTTATCCGGTCTCCCCACGCCAATCACTGCAATCAGAAACAGGTGTTCGTCATCTTGCACTTGACCTACTTACTTACCGCTCGGCTCCACCCCCGCTCTCCCGCTACAGACCTCGCTGAACCACGCCCCCCTACTACACTTCTATTTAAGTTTTATTTTAAACTTGAATTAAATGTAAGCTGGCCAAAGCTTGGCACTTTGCACTTTTTAGTTGCAGAAGTTTTTATTTTTGTATGAAGTCATATAAAGTAATATCAAACTACATTTAATTTGTTGTGTTTTTTTCTTTTAAATTGTGTCTACTGCAATCAATCACAGGAAAAAGTAAACTACATTTATATACTGCGAATCGTTTTTTGATTCGAGAATCGTTTTTGAATCGAAAATCGAATCTTGAGACAAAAAATCGGTATCGAATCGTGACATTTTCTGAATCGTGCACCCCTACCTGTTATGTTCCTCCTGTGTGTTTTCAAGTCTAACCAAGTCAAGTCTGTGTTTTCTACGGAGCCCCCCTAGTCCCACTTTGTCAAAAAAATGTATTATAACTATCTCGTGGCCTCATGATAAGTAACTTGTGGCCTCAAGATAGTATCTCGTGGCCTCAAGATAGTATCTCGTGGCCTCAAGATAGTATCTCGTGGCCTCAATATAGTATCTCGTGGCCTCAAGATAGTATCTCGTGGCCTCAAGATAAGTAGCTCGTGGCCTCAAGATAGTAACTCGTGGCCTCAAGATAGTAACTCCTGGCCTCAAGATAGTATCTCTATCTCGTGGCCTCAAGATAGTAACTCGTGGCCTCAAGATAGTATCTCGTGGCCTCAAGATAGAGATACTATCTTGAGGCCACGAGATAGAGATACTATCTTGAGGCCACGAGATAGAGATACTATCTTGAGGCCACGAGATAGAGATACTATCTTGAGGCCACGAGATACTATCTTGAGGCCACGAGATAGTTATAATAAATTTTTTTGACAAAGTGGGACTAGGGGGGCTCCGTAGTTTTCCCCCTCGGGGTAGTTTTTGTTTGTATTTTGTTTTATTTTTATTATGAATAAAAAAGCCCTTGTTTCCTGCACTTGAGTCCTTGCCTCATCTCCTCAAGACTCGTTTAACTATGCTGATAACGACGGAACTTGCGAACATAGTTGGCTTACTATGCTTTTGGGAAACGCACCCCATAATAGTACAATACAAGCTAGAACAGGGAGGGATATAAGAAATAGTGAAAGTATAGGAGATTCATTCATTCATTTTAAGTCAGAAGGATGTGGTTAATTATTCACGGAAGAGGTGAGTTTTCAGCTGTTTCTTTATTATCAGGGATTCGGCTGTCCGGATAGGGTTAGTAAAATCATTCCACCATCACAAAACACCAAACAAAAGCTTTCTAGAAATAGATTTTATGCCTCTCTGTTATCGAGATTAAAAAACAACAACAAATCTGAACATGGATGAATTGTTCACAATAAGATCAATAAAAAGCAAAATAGATAGGGTGAATTTCCATTTCATACCGACTTCAACTCTCAATAATAGGTTTTGCTATTGTGCAGACATCCAACTTGTGCTTGTAGCTTGTATCCGCTTTTCCCATTGGGACAGAGGAGAACAGGATGAAATAAATTAACAAGGCCCAAAAAGCAGCAGGGATGGGAGAAGGTTAAAAAAAATCTGAATAGCTGTGCCAAGTGTTTGAACCCCATTCCAAGTTGGACTTGGCTGAAGGATGGGTCAGTGCTCAGGATGTGCTTGGTTACACTCTCCTAAACCCTAATCCCAATCTCCCCCTCTCTCTGCTCATTCTGTGCTTTAAGTTCTCCCCCACTGATTTGTTTCAATTAATCTTTTATCTCCTAAGCCTGTGGCTGCATGGGCCATTCTCTTCTGCCAAACATGGGATTGCACGTCAGACTCAGAAAACCAGGACAGGGTAGAACTGTGGGCTTCTCAAGCATTGTTCTGGCTGTTTTGGAACCTGTATTGATGTGACAGTGAGTGGATGGTGCCAAGTTTTAGCTTTGGGAGAAAGGGATCCGACGCCTGCTATCTGCTACCTCTTATGGAGGAATTATCCTCTGGTATGGAGAGACTGCTTTACAGACATGCTCTGCTGCTATGGATGGAGGGTTCTGGGTCTCAGAGGCTTTCAGATGTCCTCCTCCTCAATGTCAGAGAAGGGGAATGGCAGATTGGATTAACAGAATTTGGATAATGTATGCAGTGCATTTATGAATGGGGAAAAAGGGCAGCGTAGATAAATGCGTATGGCTGCGGTTGATAGTAGATGAATATCATCTCTAGATTTTCTGTTTATCAAGGCTTGAATGGTCCTTTGGTTTGTACAAACACTAATTGAAGCTTTTTAGAGCACAATGTCAATGTAAAGTTTAACCCCTTAATTAATGGCCTGTACTGGCAAAATATCCCTTCTAGCCATCCATACACTGGAAGAGATGTTGGGGGGTAGCGCTTCTCTGCTGCTCTTCCCATATATGAGAAATGTTGCAATCCCAACAAGTGTCTGGATGAGTCTCACAGGAAGTGAAGGATGTGAGGCAGGGTTAGGCAGCAGGAACGGGGGTTTTTGCGTCTGTTTGCTTCGAGCGATCCTCCCTCGTTAGCCTCCTTCCCTGGCAGACGATGCAATGATTGGAGATGACAGGACAGTCTTTTTCAGCCCTATCTCGGTGAAAAAAATGTCTTCAGAAGCTGCATACGTAGAAGTGAGTTGTAGGAGGAAAAAAAAAAGATTCCAATGGCTAACTTTTGAGAGGTGAGCCATTTCTATGTGCCGCCATTTATCATTGCTTGAATAAATACTCAAAATATAAATATAAGACCACTAGCTGTAAAGACAATATTGCTTATTATTATTATTATTATTTTATGTGGTAAAATATCTTATCTCATTTATCATTCAGTTACAGCACAATTTTGTTCAGTGTGAATCTACTTTGGTCAATGACAAATAAGAGGGTTCACAATAAAGAAAAGGAAACTTTTTAAAATCTTGTTTAAAATAAATGTTCTTTAAAAAAACAAATTGTGTAACCATCATTTGAAAAGTAATACTGCAGCATATTTTCCTTACACCTTGAATACCTTTGAGTATACTTATCTTAATTATTATTTTCAAGGTAAAAACAAGTTGCATATATTTTTGTGGAGTAGGACTTCAAGACTTCTCACAACCAGAACTAACTTTGCTATGTCATAAAAGGTCAAATTATCTGATATTTTCAGAGACTTATTGACCTTGACACACAGCCATGAGGGTCTGCAGGGGGCCTCTCTATAATATCATTTTCTGTCCTTTTTTCCTGCATGTTGGTTGCATTAAATCACTTAGTTGGTTATAGCATATGACTTTGATTTGGCGGACAATTTCTTTTTTTTTTCAAATAATAATCAGCAGTGAATAATTTCTTTAAATTAATAATAATAAAACATTATGCAATGTTTGTTTCTTGCTCGTTAATTTTGAAATTCATTTTAATTCAGAAATTAAAAGTATTTTTAAATAAATTAATAGATTAAAAAACTGCATCATGTCATTGACCCATATATGATACATGACCCAATGAGATACAAAGAATCCCCACATGTACAGTGCATTGTGGATACTGTAGTTTCTATGTCTCTGGGCACTTGCCCGTCAGATTGATTAATAAGCAGATCTGCATGGCGGGCCCCCAACGGCTGATGAAAGATGAGATTACAATGAAAAGCGTGATGAGAAGAGTAAAGACCAAGGGGTAAATCAGATAAGGGTGTAATAGAGCAGATCTCTCCTCTACTGCAATAGGGAGAGGGTAGGGGTTAGGTAATGCTGGCAATGTGACTGTGAATGATCTGAAAGGCAGACACTGGCAGACTGCCCAAAGGACATACTAGCTTTCTGTGTTGGGCTAAGATATGGTATGCTACAAAAAATAGCTAAAATAAGCTAAAAAAGCTAGTTACAACAGACAGAGGAGATGGCGTGAGAATAGGACACCAGTGGATGAAGAGAAAGAAAGATGTAGCCAAGGCTGGTGATGTACCTTTTACACACTTAACATTTTTTTTCTTCTCCCACCAATATCCATTCTCTCAGTTATTACAGGAGTCAATAAAGGGTTGTGGAAGGAAGTTCTGAGGGATTGATCTGGCATTCCAATCAGGTCAGCTTTGGAATCAATTGTGTTGTTTGACAGAAGAGGGGTTGACTCAGAGTCCTAGAGGGAGAGTTTGGCTGGCTGTTTGTTTAGAATCAAATGAAGCCATTGGCATGCATGAGGCAATCTTGAGCAAGTTTATATACGCAAGAACAAGGAAGGCACACGCCACGGTCCAGGGCTAAAAATCTCAATCACAAGCGCTTGTGATTAGGGAAGGCGACTATCGATCTGTTTAGACACTTTCGTTCGTATTCAGCCGCTGACCATTTAGATGCAGCCATTTCTCAGAAAGAATAAGCATCTCGATTGATTGTTGTACCCCGAAAATAACTTTTGGAAATCAGCCAAGGTAATGCTGCTTTGCGGATTTTCACATAAAATAAAACCATCTGTGTATCTGTAAATTCATCTGACCTGCTCTTGTTTGAGATGAACCTTAATCAGATAGCTGATAGAGAGTCGAAGATAAATCACAGTGATCACTGGGAGGTCAGACACCTCCAGAAGCGTGCACATTAAGATAATGACACACTATGCTGTGACAAACATCTGACACACAGGGGGTATTTACACTTGGTCGTGTCATGCATTTTTAGTGATCTGATAGCTATCCCATTATGAAAAGACCCAGGGTAAATTCCATCTGAGACGTATCGGAAATGCATAATAGGCTGAATAGGAGATACACAGAACATTTCAGCATTATGCCAGCATTACCATCAGTGCACTCTTAAAGTAACACTATGTAGTTTTTCAACCTTCATAATATATTTCCAAGACCCTTGTGATGGTACATCGACTTACAATAGGTTAATTGACACGTCTGCCAAAGCCTGACGTGGTCTGTATCGCTTTTACTTGCACTATGTAACTTCGGGTTTCGGGTAGTAACCGGAGCACAAAAAGAACGTCACTTCCCCCACCACTTCCTCAAATTGTCTGTGGCCATTGTTGATTCCAAAGCCGGTGCTGGATAAATAGCGAGGGTGCGCGTGCGACAGTAGGCTGCGGTAGGCTAAATTATTTACGACAGCGGTAATGGACAATTCCGCTTCCAACCTGTAGGCCGACCGCAGAGGAAAAGTTCCTTGGTGTTGCTTTAAAAATAAAGGTACCAAAAGGGGGGTTTCAAAGCGATGCCATAACACACACTTTAACAAATTTCGATAGTTTTTACAGCAAAATTGTACAGAATATTACTGCTTAAACATTTGACAAGATGCATTCACAATGAATTATGGGTCAAACAAAGTTCTACAGTTGTTAACGGTATATTTCAATGTCAACTGTAATTCATTTACATGAAGGAGGTGTTGTTAATGTAGATTTTCACAATAACTATGTGTCGTTTAACTTGGGTTTTTGTTTCAGGCGAAAGGCTTAACGGGGTATGGTGAGACTAACATGAACAAGGTAAAAGCATCAACGAAAAGCGTCATATTATATAATAATTTTAACATGGATGAATGTTGCAGTTTGTTACGGTTTCATTTCGCTTTGCATTCCGTTAATTTTCTAATTTAGAGAACTTGCTGTAGAGAGAGCATTCATTCGCTGTTTTCACCGACATGGCTTGTTAAAAATGTATGTGCGGTAAGCTTTGGCTGACAAAAAACATCAGCAAATGTGATCATAGCATGTTTAAATGCTGCATTTTTCTCATTTCGCCAGTTTAGTTTTCTTATTGAGAGCATGTAAAGTAGCGTATAACTAAATTTTTTAAAATGAAGCCTAATGCAAATGATTGTCATGGCATCTTTTTAAATAACTGACAAAAAGCAAAATATGTGACATTTCTACTTATTTGTTAACTTTTGTTCAACTGTCCCACATATATATCTCCTACATGTAGATCCTACATGTAAATGAGAAATTGTGTCTGCACGAGAGCAATAACATTCTTTACTTCATAGCCACTGTAGCTTTACTGTATATTAAGCATGTATTTGAGTTTATTTAAAAATATATATGCATTTTTTGCGAGTGTATTGTGATCTAATATTTGTAAATTAATAATAAATTTTTCTTTATTTCTTGTAGGTGCAAAGAATAGCAGCTAATGTGGAGGAAAGTTTTACGCTTCAAGACTCTCTGAAACTGATTAAAGGTAATTTAATTTGTGAAAAGGGTTACTTAGTTTAATTACTGGTAAATGTAAATGTGTATAATATATGTTAACACTAATAATAATAATACATTTTATTTGTAAAAGCACTTTACAGTTTAAGAAACTTCATACATTAGTAGTGCAACAAATACTGACTGTATTGTAAAAGCGGCATTTTTACTTTTATTTTGTTGAGCTAATTTGATTAAATTCGGAACATTATTCTAAAGCTTCTGCTTGTATTTCTGTGCATTTTGTGTTTTGTTGGAATCACAACACTCACTGGAGCCGAGACAGATACAACAAGCACAGAGGCTAAACAAATGAAAAGGTTTCAGAGAAGAGGAACAACAGTCAACCCTTGTGTGGGCTCATCTCAGAAGGTTATGGACTTTTAGTGTGTATAAAGTTGTCTTTTGATGGAATATTCTTAGTTTAAAGGGTTAGTTCACCCAAAAATGAAAATTCTGTCATTAATTACTCAACCTCATGTCATTCCAAACCCGTTAGGCTTTTATTCATCTTCAGAACACAAATAAAGATGTTTCTGATGAAATCCGAGAGCTTTCTGTCCCTCCATTGACAGTTACGCAACTACCACTTTCAAGCTGCAGAAAGGTAGTAAATACATCATTAAAGTAATCCATGTGACTACAGTGGTTTAACCTACATTTTTTAGTCACGTTTATGTTGCCATGTGTAAGTGGAATGTGCAAATCCAGGCAATCTGATCAAGATGCATGAACGAATGTGACTAAGTATGAATAGGCTCATAATGTATAAAAGCCCTCCCAATTACTGTGCGGTTATTTTATTGCAAACATATTATGACAGAACAGCCTGGAGCTAATCATGGCAGCTCAATGGTGTTTGGTGTTAAAGTGTAATATGAGGATCTTGCACTGAACCACCCCTAAGCCATGCTAAAGGGCAATTTGATGAATAACCCAATGCTTTTCTCACAAGGTAAAACTTTCAAGACAGTACAAACCATTGATACCTAAGTCTGCTTTATGTATGATGAATAATAATTGACCTCACATTAAGGCATTGGATTTATTTTAACTTGAGATAATAGTGTTATGGAGTTTGATTGGTTTTTATTAGTGTTGGATTGACAGCTGTTTGTTACGATAATTAATTTAAAATGAGCAGAAGTAGGTATTGCTTCTACTAGACTCCAATAGACAGTTATGTTCAGGATTTGTAGGAAGTGTGTGCTGTATTTTGTGAATAGTGAAATATAATTTTAGAGGAAGCACTATGAGAGATATGTAGAGATAACCAACCCTATAATATATTATATTTTAGCTGCTCCACTCATACAATTGAGCACAAATTGAATCATGATTCACTAATAATTCCAATCAGACAATTAATTAAATTTCAAATATTAAGGGACCAATAATAGACTAAACGTTGAATCAATTAAACATTATATGAAAAATAACAACAGGCAGCTGGGATTATGTTCATAGGCATATCAGGCAAACAGCTTGCCAAAAAGTTTCTTCTCTGCTCTCATAGAATGTCGACTAAGAAAAGTTTGGTCTTGATGGATACCTAAGCTCTTCACAATCACGTGACGTGATTTTGATGATTAATACTATTGTTAGTTGTTAATAGCCTACAGAACGGTTATGGTTGCTTAAAACATTGAGCCTTTGTAAGAGATCACAATTCCAAAATATATGTATTACTTTTTCTTCCCTGTGAGCACAAGTTTTTTTTTTTTTTGAGAGAGAGACATAATTAATTCTGCACAGGCTCTTTTGTCTCAGGAGGGAAACTACTCCAGTTTTCATTACCTTTTGCCCTCTGGACCGCTATTAATCTGCACTCTCTAACCATTTGGTAAACAAAACAGAAATGCAAGGGGAGCAAAAGAGGGTTTGAAAGACAACAGAAGCAAACTGTTGTTCACACTTCCATCATCATGCCTCTGGGGTGTGGCACTTATAATGAGATACAATATGAGTTCATACCTAGCAGACCGACTCAGGGTACGATTTTAAGTTAGCCCATTATAATATAAAAAAAGGACAAAATATTTATAGTTGAGTCCCCTTTCTGCCCAACCTAAATGGTTAGTTATACCATAGATGACCTTAGCAGACTCCCCTCATCAAAGGGCCAAAGCTTTCAATGGACAGGATGATTGCTGAATACTGAATTATATAACAAACCTTTTGAGAACAGTGGTTATTGGGAGAAAACAATTGAAGTGGGAAGGAACTTTCATGAATATTTTTATTTTTTTTACTGTTCTACAGGACTGGATAAATGTACCATGCAGGAAGTGATGATATACATATACTTTTCTTCCAAGTTGGGTTCACACTTTTGCTGATGTTGTATCTGAAATATTTATTGCGTATATAGTGATTATATATTGATGGTGCATTTTGAAAATCATGTTCCCCTTTCACTTTTATTGCAGCTTGGACATGTATTGCACTATTATTCATATTCACATAACTATATTGTTATGTTTGTGTTCCACAAAAAAAAAAAAGATGTAATTATCACCCGAAACCTGTTGTCACAAAGCTAACACGTTACTGGTTTGAAAACATGAACTAACAAAGTACTTTTATACTATTGAAGCCCCTTAATACATAGTGGTCACTAGTCTAAGGAATCTGAACCCATGCTTATTTCAGTTTCTTTTTTTTGTACCATTCGTGGTAATATAAATTAATATCTTAATGACATCCATTTTTATGTCATTCAATTAAATAGACACAGCATGAACACACATGAATGTGTTTGTGTTTAATTATGATTTCAAGGCTAAGGTCTACTGTTCTAAACAAGAAAATTACTCTTTTCTTTTCGAAACCAAATGTAAACAGATTTCCTTCATGCTCCAACAGTATACTGAAGCCCATAGCATTTTTCACATATAAAGTTGAATTATTTCTGGCACATGATGTTAGCGCTCTCATATAAGACTTTTTTTTTTTTGCTGAGATGCTGTTCAGCAAAAATAAATAAATAAACACAACCAAATGATGGTGACGTCTGCTGTTCCTCTTTGCTTTGTAAGAGAAAGAGACAGAGACTTACAACCTAAGGTGTTTTGCTAGCTCTATGTTTGTATAATATGGCTTGAAAAAAAGAAGAAGCTCCATTTCTTTTCTATGAGGAGTGTAATGTGCAGTGGCTGCATCTAAATCTGCTTCTTACGGAATCTTGCTGCCGATGGATGATTTCCCTAAAGATGCCTTTGGGAGAATCCATGGCGGAACATCAGACATGAAAATAACACACCCATAATAAAATGGATGAGGGACTGAAAATTCGAACACTAATTTAACTTGCTTATTGGCTCATACATATATATATATATATATATATATATATATATATAAAGCAAAGGGCTCACATATTCTCATGTGGTGTCTCTTTTCACACTTTCCTTTCTGGATGTCTGACAGACTATGATATGTTTTTCAAGGAGGGAGAGAAGGAAGGGCTAAACAGTCCAACCGCTTTAAGATGGGCTTTAATGCTTAAAATAGTTTGTGGGACAACAGAGGTTCAGCTAGTGACATAAATCCTAAAATATATCATTTTAATCCATTCATTCCCTGAGGACAGTGGTATAGCTAGATCAATGTAAGTGTATGGCCTCGTATCTATGTTCAGAACAGCCCAGCTGGAATAAGTCAGAACTCATGTTTGGTATTTTGGATATCAGTACTTAAAACCGTCTTACTTGGGGATGCATCTCGAGTTTTGCCCCAACTCTTTTTCTGTGTAAAAAAAAAAAAAAAAAAGATTGCAGAAGAAGCGAAGCCTCCAGACTCAACTGCAATTAACTAACAATCTGTTACGTTATAATGATATGCATAGAAACCAGCTTACTTAAGTAAGAAACTGTCAAATCAGAGAGGAAATGAAGTACGTCTTGAGGCAATAAGCATAGAAGTCTCTGAACAGAACAGACCACACCCTTGAAGCTACAGGTTTTTTCAAGCCAAAAGCAGTGCTTTAAATTCGGATTCATTTTAAATTATGTCCATGCTTCTCACCGACTTCAAGACTGTGAAAAAGAAACTTGTTTGTCTTATTCGCCTCTGTTTATGTGGAGTATCCCCCCTCCCCCCAGCTTTATCGAATGATGTTGTTTAGCCTTTTTATAGCTGGACCTGGGTCAGTGAATGACACTTCTCTCAGGAATCGGTTTACAAGTCAAGATGATAAGGGCTTAATAACTCAAGGGAGCACACAAAATGGCCGACAAAAATAACAACCATTTACTCAAAGGAGTCTGCCCACTGACTACTTAGAGCTTCTGAAACCTATTAAACGCTTCAGCAGACGCTATTAATGGAGGCAGCCTGGGAGGTCAAGGGTACAATCTCGATTTGGAATTGAGTCAAGTTAAACCTCAAAATGAAAAAGGGTGAGGGGGTGCAAGCAAGCAGGAAAAAGAAAGAGCGAGTGAGAGAAAGAAAAAGAGAGAGAGAAAGAGCAGAAAACAAGTCTCTAGGGTTGCCTGCCTATTCAAGGGTAATTTAATCAAAATCAGGCAAATACTCTCGCTAGGGAGAGAGTGTTGAAAATGGATTGAACAGCCATGCTGGTGATATGATGTCAGCACAACCCCCATGACATCATTACAAGTAGAGCTGCAAGTAAAGGTTATGCTACTTCTCGCCTTCATTACACCTATGGTTTGCCTACACAACTCTGAAATCCAGACTGAGAGGTCAGGAACTTGATTGGTAATTACTTTGCTATTGTTATTTGAAGGAATTCTTTAATAGAAGCTCTTTCTTTCTTTTTCTTTTTTTTTTTTTACTTGAAGTCATCATTAAATTTAACATGTGCACACACACACACACTTAGCTATCTAAATGGGGAAATTCCATAGATGTAATGGTTTTTATACTGTACAAACTGTATACCTTCCATCACACAAAACTTTCTGTATTTTTACATTTTTAAAAAACCTTTAATTACTTTATTTTTATACCAGATTTACAAATGAGGACGTCCCTAAAGGGAGATTTTTGGAGATTTTGTCAGGTTTTGGTCACGTCTGGGTACAAATTTATCCCCTAGGTTTTGCTATCTTCGTGGGGAGTCTCCATAGACATAATGATCTTTATTCTGTACAAACTTTATATTCTAACCCTAAATCTACCCCTAAACATACCCATCAGAAAAAATACTTTTTACATTTTCTAATAAGCATCATTTAGTATGTTTATTAATACATTTGGGCCCCACAATGGAGGCTACACACCTGAACACACACACACACAACCTTTCAATCACATGGTAAATGGACTGCATTTATATAGCGCTTTCACAGACCCAATGGCCACCAAAGCGCTTTACATTTGCCCATGGGTGAGTGTGTGAATTCACCCATTCACACACTCATTCATACACCGACGGCGGTGTCTGCCGTACAAGGCGCCATCCAGCTCGTCGGGAGCGGCTGGGGTTAGGTGTCTTGCTCATGGACACCTCGACACTTGGCCAGGTGGAACCGGGGATTGAACCACCAACCTTTCGGTTCGCAGACAACCTACATGAACCACTGAGCCACTAATCACATGACATGACAATAGCAAACCACAACAATACAACGACTAAAATTCCAGATGAACAAAATCAAGTCCCATCCTTCATTTTTTTCTAATTCAAGAAGCCATTTCAATCAAGAATACATCACAATAGGGAAGAAAAGACTATTGCAACTTCCGTTTAATGCTGACTTTATCTTCTTTTGTGTTCCATAGAAAAAATAAAGTCCTACAGGCTTGGAACGGCATGAGGGTGAGTACTTTAAATTTTGGGTGTGCAATAATTTTAAATTACACCAAGGCTTTGTCTCAAAACTTGATTGGCTGTCTGATGCCTTCATTTAGTTTACATGAACATTTCTGATGAAGATTAAATCTGTTTTTAGATTATTCATATACAGCATCATTATAAAAACAACTTTCACTTCTTACCTGCTTGAATTATTTTAATTAACTATGTTAGCACATTTAGTACATTTGACATTATAACTTTCATCCTGCTATTTTAAACCACAAACCGTCTCTAAACACCGCCCTTCAAAAGAAGTAAAGACATTGTATGTGAGATATTTAAAAAAACAAACACTTAAAGCACCTTTAATTAGCATTGATGATCAACAACTTTGAAATATTACCCATGAGCAAAACACACATTTGTATGCACAGGAATGAGACAAGCATCAGAGCATGTTACAAGTTCATTACATGTGGGATACAAGTTGTTTCATTATTGCAAATTTGCATTAAGTTCAGTGTTTTTATGTTTGTGCGCTTTGAGAAATATTCTGTAGGTCTGTGTGTTTGGTGTGAGTGAAAAAAGCACAATACCTCTACATTGTGTCTGGATTTGGAACAAAATGTCAGAGAGAAAATCATGATAGAGTTTTCATTTTGTGTGAACTATTCCTTTAAAAAAGCAGTTTACTTTAGTAAATAAAAAAAGGCTATACTGAATAAGGCACAATTATTCCATGGTGCTCGATTGAGTTTGGGTCCACTGCCTTTTTTCTATCAATGTTTCATTAAGATTCCATTTCCAATTAGACAAAACGCTCAGAAAAGAAACCCTTGCAAACAAACAGTAAATTGAGCAATGGTATAATGTTGTTGCAATAGGAACGCTTCAGTACCTCTCCATTTCATTGCTTATTTCAAAGATTGAATGCTTCAATATGCATTTTCGGCTTATTTGACTAGTAAGACAAATAAAAAGGTTGCAATGCTGACAAGAACCTTAATGCATGGTATTGACTTCTTTGCATTTGAAACATGCCTAGTCCTCTTCTAAAATGATCTTTAGAGGAAAGTAATATCTACATCATAATCATCTTTTTTTTTATGAGCCGTATTCATTAAAACACGAACAAAACATATTCCTGTGTAAATCGTTCATAAATCCATCCTCACATTTTTTGCATTGATCTGAGAGTGATTTAAATGGTTTTATGAACGATTTCGAAACATTCATTCTGCTTTTGTTTCATGAACATCAGCCAATGTTTCAAATCGGTTTTCCAAATGTTTCTCTGTGTCACATGCATGAGGATCTTAAATGGCTATCAAGGTTTCTTGTAACTCAAAAAACCCTTCCATTGCACAAAGAGTTCTGTACAGTGGAAAAGGTTCTTTGGACTATTTAAAGGAAATGGTTCTTTTAGCAACCTGAAAGGAAATTTGGTGAGGCAAAAATGGTGCTTCTATGGCATCGCTTGTTAGTTCTTCCTTTACGTTTAAGAATATACAGTACTCTGCATTATACAGAACTGTACGGTTGAAGGAACCCGTCGGATGTCGCGCTGGTACGTTTTCAGTAAGGTCTAAAAATAGATTGTCAGATTGTCAGATGTCAGTTTTTTGTCAAAATTGGGTTTTCAATAAATTATTATTCTATAACATCTTGTTTATCATCTCTGAATGTATCTTGGGAAAATTCACTAGTTTAGTGCTGAAAAATAGCGATTTATTGTGGCAAGCTGAAAACACTGTCTTTCTCTTTAAGAACACGCATGGCGGAGCAGAGGGGCAAAAAAACAAAATCGCCCATTTAGCTCTCCTTCTCTTAACACTACAAAGACAGTTTCGCCTATCAAAATAAACCACATAACAGAATAAAGGTCCCGCCAGCAGTGTTGGGCAAGTTACTTTTAAAAAGTAATTAGTTACAGTTACTAGTTACTACTTCCAAAAAGTAACTAAATTAGTTACTCAGTTACAAATTTTAAAAGTAACTAGTTACTGAAGAAAGTAACTATTGCGTTACTTTCAAGTAAAATTAAATTTTAAATGCTCAAATGTGACCCCACCTCTACCCCTCTTTAACGGAACTTACAATACATGTGCATGTTCAATTATTTATGATAAATCTGAATATTATAATGAAATGGACACTTAATACAATACATTATTAACAGAAACATGAAACATTGTACACACATCTAAAAAAAAAAAAATGTTGCTGTGGGACAAAGTGAGACTAGCCTCCAATCAAATGCCATGTAGATATTATGTTTATATAGTGGATCAATGCAAATAACACAATAGATGTTTTGGAACTTTTGATATTTATTGCCCCTCAACAGGCCACAACTGGGCAAAATTAAATTAAGCTTGTTAAGCTCGTCGCCATACCTGTCTCTCGTTGACTGACTGGCTTGCTTGTGTTGTTCATTGTGCGTCCTGTCCTGTCCGAGTATGCGTTATGATGGGTCGTTCGCAATTCATGAGCGTTAGCCGTTAGTGATGATGGATCGACTCGTTCGCGAATGAGCTTTTGATGGGTCCTTCGCGATTCGCGAATGAGGCGACTCTAAGAGCCGGCTCTTTTAGGTGAACGTCGGGAGCTGGCTCGCATATCTGAAGAGCCGACTCTATTTTTACAAATTTAGCCTATAGAAATTAAATAATTATGTAAAAAAAAATTAAATATTATAGTCAAAGTCATTTAAAGAGCCGTTTGTGAGCCAAAAGAGCCGGCTCTTTTCAGTGAGCTGAGTCAAAAGTGCCGAATGCCCATCACTACTATGCGTGCTTTCGAACACCCGTCCAACTCTACCTCTGATTGGCTTACAATGACATTTTACTCTACCTCAGTCGTCAGCATTTATGCGCTTGTCTCGTGCTCTGCCCACTAACCAAGGAAGAACAGTAAAAAAAAGTATTTGCCTCTCGCTCAGAGATCTAGTTGGTCTGATGAAAAAAAAAAACCAGCAGCTTCATCAGTTATAGTAGCCTAACGCGCCGCATTTTTTGGCAGTAACGGGAACGGCGTTATTAAGATGAGAAGAGTAATCAATTAGATTACTCGTTACTGGAAAAAGTAATGCCGTTAGTAACGGCGTTATTTATAAACTGTGTAAACTACAACGGCAGGCAAGTTTTTATTTATTTATTTTTATCCAGCGTTATCGTGTGGTGTGATGCGGAGCACAAGAGGACAACAGAGTCTGAAGCTGCTCGCTTAAAAGACCTTGCTCGCCTCTCAATCGTCCAATTTCAAAACGGTTTTCACAGGATGAATTTTGAGTTCGTAAGCTTTCGAATGATACCTAATCTTTGATGATTTCTAAAATATGTGATATGAAAAAAAGGCAATAGAAAAAGAGCGCCAGTCGTCCCGCTAGCAGGACGTGACAGTTAATTAAACCGTTTTTTCTCAAAATTCCGTTTCTGAAAATCACAGCGATCAGCCGACTTCAGATAACCACAACTTTTGTTACAGACAAACGATAAAAGAAATAAAAACAGATTTCGTGAGCTTAGAATTATAAGGTTCTATCTCCACTTTTGGTCGAAATTGAGTTTTTGACATAATCTTATCCATTAGGTGTTTATGTGTGTGAACACCTTCATTAGGTGTTTATGTTTATGCCTGTGTGGTGTTATTTTTGTAAAAAAAAAATTTTTTGTTAGTAGTTATTAATAAAATAAAAAGGTTCCATCTCACAAAACAGCAGGGATGTAAAAACTTTGATGCTCAATATCTCAGAACTACCCTAAACGGAGATAGAACCTTATAATTCTAAACTCACGATTTGGAAAGGGCTTGAACCCAGCTTTAATATGGTCTCAAAACCTGTAATATGTCAAATTTCACCATGTGGTGGGTTTTCCCAGATCGCATCACGGTTTGTAACCTTCAAAAGACATAATGCTTGTGTTATATTTAAGCCTAAGGCATGAATGCTAAGTCAAACAGTGACAGTCTGAAAGTCTTGCTCAAAGACCTGAAGTAATGATTAACAAAAAAAAGATGTACATCTAAATAATGTATTCATTAATTGATTATTTTTTTTAGGTTTTGTGGAAGCAGTGAGCGTGTACATATTGCCGATTTTGCCAATT
Source organism: Rhinichthys klamathensis goyatoka (assembly GCF_029890125.1). NCBI lineage: Eukaryota > Metazoa > Chordata > Actinopteri > Cypriniformes > Leuciscidae > Rhinichthys > Rhinichthys klamathensis. The sequence goes on along the minus strand of NW_026606695.1, from coordinate 1,823,512 downwards.
TCTAGAATTTCAGTACTTGGCCCTTGGCCATGTTCACTAGTGTGGTGATGAATGACATTTGGTGACAGTCAGTGTGAATTTTCAGTTGCTAGATTCCTACAACTCCACAGTTCCCTGTCCAGGTGACGCTAACACAGGATGTTATGTCATCAAGTACATGTCAAGTCAAGGAATGCAAATCAGCTATCCAGTAACGGTCAACCAACAAACGGAACGACACCCGAGGAAATGTTTAGCATTCTGTCAAAAGGCGCCAAAAACACTGAGGTGGAGGAAAGGAGGAGGAGAAGAAAGAAATAATGCAGTAATCCGAGAAGGAAAAGAAGAGGAAGTGAAAACAAACAAACACACACACATGCACACACACACCAACATAGAATGAGCCCCAGCGATGTTCTCATTACTGTCACCTAAAGATGTTCTGCTTGCGGAGGCGAGGTGTCTGAGCCCATGACAGATTCAGGTCCGGAGAAACGGCTCGATTTTACCATTGAGGCGGAATTGGGAACGACAGCTGGCGTCAGGAGTGCGGCAGTAACTTTATTCTCCTGGAGAAAGGAGAAAACTGCCATGGAGCGAAAACATGGGGGAATGGTGTTTTGGCAGTATAGGAGTACACAAAGCTCTTTCTCACTTAATGCCTGTTGTGACAGAATAGTGTCAAGGGACAATGCAAATCTTTAATTAAAATGTTGACCTGTTTAATGAATGCAAATAGATATAAATTGCTTTCAGCGAATAGCTGAAGTGGTAACTTGACTTTACATTTGTTAACATTAGTTAACCATATTAGTATGAACTAATATTGAAAAAATACTTCTAAAGCATTTGTTGATGTTAATTTCACTATTTAATAATACATTATTAAAATCAAATTGTTAATATTATTTGACGTATCAGTATATGTATTTAATGGACCTGAGCTAACAATGAACAGTTGTACTTTTCGTAACAGTTTTTACATTTTTTATTCAACTAGCATTTATTGGCATGGGGCATGTCATATACATAGCTTGATTTTGGCGGACGAGATCTGCTACGTTGCTGATGCTGAGCAAATACGATAATTTGTTCAGCTTAGTTAAAATAGCAAACAAAAGGAAAGGCTACAGCAAGAAAACGGTAGAACCCCCTTAGCAGATCTCTACAGGTGGTGCTGGGGAGGAGGAGGGATAACAGAAGCTTTCATAAGGCGCGTTTCCATTACAGATTTGCGCAAAACTTTTGCGATTTTTTTCTAAATGTCGATAAAAAACTATTGCGAAATGACGGCGTTTCCATTAACCGATGTTATGCGACTAAAACGTCCTTTTTTCCTCTCGCGATAAGTCATTCCAAAAATCATGGCAACAGACATTGGTAGGCTTATAGCCTATATCACAGCCACCGCACTAGACATTATTATTTATGAAAGGAGACGTGGTGTGTTATCCAAGCATTAATGGCTGCGAACGGCACAGGCCTATAGCCTAAGGAGTTTCTGGGTGTTTCCCTCATTTCTGCTCCGAGGTCTTGATTGTGGCATTTCTTTGAGGTTTAGAATCCAGTATTCCTGAAATTATTGCTTCTTTTATGAATTTAATAAAGAACTCTGTCTCGTATTCTGTCCAAACGGTTAGTGTACTTTTGTGTCCATTTGTTTTTTTCCTTTTTTTAACCCGTAATTGCAAAACGAAAAATGAACGGTTGTTGTATTTTTAAAACGCAAAGTTGAACACCAAAATTTTTTAAATAATGATGGATTTTCTGATTTTTGTTTTTGACTTTTTGCCCCTTTATTAAACATTTAAAATATTCACAAATTAATATGGGGGGAAAAAATGTAGATTTTACTGGTTTTCTAAGGCCAAATTAGAACCTGGAAATGATATTTTTCCCGCAGTGCTGAATGAGAAGAGCCATATATGTCTCTGGAACCACAGCCTACAGAAAGGTGATTTATAGGTGAGTTATAGGCTACTGATAATAAATGTATCTGAAAAAATAACGAGGCATTTTAATTGTTTATTAATAAACTATTGTTTTCTAAATCAGTGTCGGCTAAAAACATATCTCCATCTCCGCTGTAAGGCCAATCCACCTTTAGAGAGAAAAGCACCTTTCATACGGATTACATAATCAGAAGGTAGGCTATTATCTTTCGATTCGAATTTGTTCGTTTTAAAGTGGACATTTCAAGCTTCAGCCTACATAGGCTATATTTTGTTTCAGTTCTCGCGCTCCAGTTCACAGAGATCATGAAACTGCGCCTGATTGTTTTATTTTATTTTACAAAAGCACAACGTTTTCTTGTTATTGTGAGTTAGGCCTAAGTTTACACAAATACAAGTAGTTGCGAATAATGTATTATTGTTTTCTGTATGACCAGAAATGATAGAGTAGGCTATTTTAAGTTGTTTCCACTGTTGATAGGGAAATGCAAGTGTTTGCGCTCGCGCCTTCCTGCCATGCGCACTCCGCACAAACACTTAATTGGATATGCGTCAAAATCTTGTTTATTTGTGATAATCTTAGCCCTGTATTATTATTGTCTAACCTGTATTATGAATGACATTTGACAAATTGCTTTGTTCCTTTTTTGGATAAAAGCGTCTTCTAAATATGTAGCCTAATAAATGTTATAATAATGATGATAATTATTATTATTATTTGCGTACACGGACCCCAGACAAACCGCGTCTTCGAAGTCAGGTGACTGTAAATGCGCAAAAACTGTTTCCATTGCAGTTTTGCGAAATATTCCTTTTTCGCATTGCCTGAAAAACCACCTCAAGTGAGCGTAAAAACCTTTTTGCGATAAACGAGAGTTTTTGCGAAATTGACGTGTTTCCATTGTGCGTATTTTCAATTCGCAATTTTAATTTGCACAATTTAAAGGGTAATGGAAACGCGGCTATAATAGTGCAATGTGCCGATCGCAGGCTAGGGTACACTATATATGGTTACTTGGATTTGAAAGTACTTCTGATTGGCTGGTGCCACGGCATTAGAAGAACCAATCAGCTTTCGGTTAGAGTTTTATTCCTGAACTATGTATTAACAAGTAACCTTAAAATGCTCAAAATGACCGGGATGGTGGACATTGGCTAAATTTGTCTAGCATCTTTTGTTCTGTTTTCTAGTTTATGAGAATGTGGTTAAGCCAGTGACAGGGTCACAAAACAATAACAAAAAGTGACAAAACAGATTAAGAAAGCAATCCTTTTCTCTCTCTCTCTCTCTCTCTCTCTCTCTCTCTCTCTCTCTCTCTCTCTTCTCTCTCTCTCTCTCTCTCTCTCTCTCTCTCTCTCTCTCTCTCTCTCTCTCTCTCTCTCTCTCTCTCTCTCTCTCTCTCTCTATGTTCCTTTAGAACAAAGACACATGATCATAGCAATTCAAAGCTTTCCTCCTTACTATTTACAAATGCTCTTTGCCATATCCCCATTATCATGTTCACCTATGCATTTTCTAATCCAGAATGTGGCCGCTGGGGTTATGCAGTCAGAAGGGCCGTCTGGACAGCGCATGTATATTCAGTGAAATCCTAATCATTTAACAAGCCCTTCAAGTCAGTTTAATGTTTTGGATGTTTACGAAACAGACCTCTCAGGCAAATGCTGCCTTTTGGATGTGTCGTATTAGCATCTGTGAGATATTTTTATTGTGGGTGTAATGCACCTACAAAAGCTGTCTGCTCTTTAGTGGAGGAGTGAGAGATTCAAATATAGATATTTCTGTTCATGTGTTTCTAGTAAAATTAAGCTTTGCTTTGTGTATCATGTGATTTGTGCTTCTTTAGTAATATTGGGGTAACACTTTACAATACGGGTGCACTAATATGCATTAATTCATACTTAATGCAGGGATAATCATGAGTTAATGTATGACTCATGAATAACTAAACCATTAATTAATTATTACTGCATCAGCAACTAATAAAGAGTCTATATGATTAATAGATTAAGTAATACATGAATTGCTATTAATTAAACATGTCATCATGTATTAATTCCTTAATAACATATTTTATTAAATAATAGTGTAAAATAATGTGTTAATTACCACAATTAGTCAAAGCTATGCACTTCAACTTCCAGTTGTCTGCTTTAATTAATCATTAGCTAATGATTTACAAATCTATCATTATGTTATGACTTTACTTGTTGAGGCACATGACTATTAACTAATTGTTAAGTAATATGTAATTTTGGTTTTGACATCCACACTATGGATTTCAATTTCCCGCCTTCTACAACCGGGATTCCACTGTGCCAGATGAACCGCCGCATCCAACAGTTCATGGCACAGGAGTGTGTCAGGTTAAGCTTGAGCTCTAGGATTTAAAGGAAGAACACTGAGAATATGCGGCCGGGCTCTGCTATTTCATAACACTGTCTAGACCGGACAAAGAAACTAGAACCCATTATAATCAGTGATACAACACTGGATGCGACACAATGCTACACGACACAACAAAACCCAGACAGTAAACTGATGCCTCACTCTATTTCTGACGTACTCCGAGCTCTTGCGCTACTTCTGTTATGAAGGACAAATGGACTTGCAATGGTCTGTCATGTCCAGTGTAGACAGCTGTAATGGTCTCGTCCAGTTTAAACACGGTGTAACAGCGTCAGTATTTCAGATTCTGGTGTGCTGATATTTGTGTGCGGCCCAACTTTTACCCATCCTTCAAAGACTCTCTGACATTACACTCACTGCAAGTGCAACTGCCCCACAGACACTTTAGTGGGGATGACAAAACCCATAACCATAATGACATATACTTAACAATTAGTTAATAGTCATGTGCCTCAACAAGTAAAGTCATAACATAATGATAGATTTGCAAATCATTAGCTAATGATTAATTAAAGCAGACAATGGAAGTTGAAGTGCATAGCTTTGACTAATTGTGGTAATTAACACATTAATTTACACTATTAGTTAATAAAATATGTTATTAAGGAATTAATACATGATGACACGTTTAATTAAGCAATTCATGTATTACTTAATCTATTAATCATATAGACTCTTTATTCGTTGCTGATGCAGTAATAATTAATTAATGGTTTAGTTCTTCATGAGTCATACATCACCTCATGATTATTTGTGCATTAGTTAAGTATGAATTAATGCTTATTAGTGCACCCGTATTGTAAAGTGTACCAATATTGGTATATTTGTACGTAAGTTTAGTTCTGGCACATGTATTTTTATACATTTGCACAGAGAATAAAACATACATTTTTAACATATTGCCAGCTCTAAATCATAAATAATCATAAAAGCATTACAAATACACTTGAGCTTCATATATTTAAAAACATGAATGTAATTAACATATGTTCAATGTAATTAAATGTATTTACATTTATGAATTTAGCAGATGTTTTATCCAAAGCAACTTAACATTGCATTGAACGTACACATTTCATTAGTCAAACCCATGACCCATGACCTCGCTGTTGCTAGCGTCATGCTCATTTATTTAATGCATTCACTGATTTTGAAATCATAACAGTTCATTTATTTGTGTCTTTAGAAGTCTTTTGATAGTCCTGTTTTGAAGAAAAGACTGCAATTGAACTACTCATGCATGGCAATCATCCATGTTTCCTCTCACAGTCAAGTGGTTGCATTCATTTAAGCATTTTTTTTTTTAGATTGTTGGGGTAGGGCTCAAAAATATCTATATAAAATGTAACAGTAACACTTTAAAAATGTAACTAATATTAACATATATACAGAGCCGGACAGTAACGGAGTACATTTACTCGAGTACAGTACTTGAGTACAATTTTGAGGGATCTGTAACTTTACTCGAGTATCATTTTTGGGGAATACTCATGACTTTACTCAAGTACATTTGAGAGGCAAATATTGTACTCTTTACTCCACTACATTTCTATCCATAACCGTGAGTACCCGTTACTTCTATAAAAAAAATTAAAATTAAAATTAAATTAAAAAAACTCGGAAACCCTCAATTTGTTGTTTCCCTCTCAAATGTGATTGGATTGTTCAGTGCGCCACTGATTGGGACAGCCTATCAGCAAATCACCTTCACCTTCAGCTCCTGAACTGACGCCAAAGTAAACTCCATGGTCAGATTTAGATAAGAGACGAAACCATGACGAAACAGGTTAAAATGTGGGTGCAAAAAATCCATTAAAACTCTAGCAGAGGTTTGTCAGAGCGTTGCCATTGTGCATTGCCTTGTGGGCAAGTGAGAAATGTTAAATAAAGTAACATGGTAAAAAGATGAGCGTTGCCATTGTGCATTGCCTTGTGGGGCAAGTGAGAAATGTTAAATAAAGTAACATGGTAAAAGATGAAAATGACTTGAATTAACTTTCAATTCCTTTTAGATTATCAAAGGTATTAACATTAACATTTTTCATAACATTTTTCCATGTAGGGACGTTTCTGTACATAAATGTAAGCACGGTTCGCGTACCTACCCCGAAGTGATAAAATCAAATTCTGTATCAAATTTACAGGCAAAGACATGTAGTTTGTTTAGGCATGGTTTGTAGGGAATTACAAACCTACACACATAACTAATAGAATCAATTCTTAATGCGCATGTGAACGCCGTCAGCGTTTATCACAGGTTCAGTTTAAAGTCTATTTAGAGAGAACGCCGTCGTCTTAGTGGCCCTAATTTAATAACAAATGATCAGTTCGCTGGAAGTGAATCAATCAAAACTAACTTTAGCTGGAAATAACATTATTCAAGAATCGCTATAAGCCAAAACAATCTCTGTTACCTTAAATTATGTTTATCTCTGTAAAGCCGCTTTGAAACAATCTACATTGTTAAAGCGCTATATAAATGAAGATGACTTTACTTGACACTGTGGCAGTAGTAATGCAATATTTAGAAAATTTACTCTTGTACTCTTGATACTCCAGTACTTTTACTTAAGTAGACATCTGACTGTAGTACTTTTACTTGTACTTGAGTAAAATTTAGCAAGGGGTATCTGTACTTTTACTCAAGTAACGAAGCTGTGTACTCTGTCCGCCTCTGCATATATACATAGATACATTTGTTACCGTATATTTGGGTAACGCTTCCTTTTACAGTACAGTACTTACGTGTACTTACAGTGTACTTACCTAGAAAGTACTGGCTAATATAAGGTAAGTACATGGGTTAGGGTAGGTTTAGGATAGGTTCAGGGTTAGTACCTAGTTATTACCCAGTAACTATAATTACTATAATAAGTACATAGTAAGTACATGGGTAACAGGTTTGTTAGTTAATAAAAATACAACTGTTCATTGCCAGTATCACGCTGTATAGTTCAGACACTCGCTGGAAGCAGGAATAGAAATCCGATGGAGTTTTATTTAAATTCACAAACAGAAGACTTTGCGCATCACAGGAGAAATTACTAAATAGCTTAACCAAGACTAATACCGGACAAGGAGCTAACTAAAACTGAGAGCTAACTAAGGAGCTAATTAACAAGACACACCTGAACAGAATACTCAAATCAATCAGAAACCAAGGTGACCAAACGGCAGGGAAAGGAGGATGACAGAACTTATAACAACCTACAAGATTAACAATGAAACTCAGACATGAACAGAAAAGAAAAACAGGTTGAAAACATGAGGTGTGTTCAACATCAGCTCCGGCTGGATGTAACCGATCGGCGAGAGTTGCAGCGTGCAGGCGGGGAGGATCTGAAAACAGAGACGTGAAGTCGGACACTTTCTGCTTCCCGTAGTGATGCTTCGTTTGCATACTTTACCACAGCTGACGTGAAATGAATGCAATCTTGTCAAATACAGAGACTTTTCAGAGATATTTTCATTCAATGCTTTATGTACTGCTTAATACAGCATCTGTTTGTACAAGAATAAAGTTCAACATAAGCCTATACTATCAATGTAGTTTTATTTTGATAAACATGACACAATATAACATCGAGACTACATGAAAAGAGCTATTTTACTGTTATAAAAAAGATTTGTGAGCATTAGTGGAATGGAAGGGATTCGAATAAACATGACATACATGTGATTGTTGTCATGTGGTGGATTCGGCCAATCGTGAAACAGCTGTCGTCATCAGAGCTCGTGCTCGTGCTCTCGCTCTCGAATCGCTCTTCCGGTACTTTGATGACATACATCACAGTCACGTAGATTTGGCGCTGTCTCAAGTCAGACACAATTTGCACTGCGTCAAGTCAGCCGCCGATCAGTCTGCGCAGCGCTGCATGAAGTCGAACAAGCCTAATCTCACTCACTGGAATGGACTCAGGAATTTCACACTCAGGAATGGATTTGTGAATTTTACTCACTGCAACGGACTCAGGAATTTCACACTCGGGAACAAGTCCAAAAAGATCCCCAGAGGACCATCGACGGGGAGATGTGCCCTCGTCTGCTCATTAAAGCTGGCGTGGTAAAAAGAGTTGCATTAGACATTCTACTAATATGTCAACTAACTCTCATTACAGTTTTAGTAGACTGTTTGCTTAATATCTGCTGACAATTTATTTTGATGGTCCTCCAACAGACATTCTACTGACTATTAGTAACTCTGTAAGTACGTCAACTTCTACTAACCCGAAACACCTAACCCCAACCTAACAGGCTACTAACAGTCCACTGCAGTCTACTAATACTCCAAAACTCCATTATTTATCCATCTAAATCTAACTGAAAAATTAAGGGACAAAATATATAATATTCAATCAGTGCAGCTGTTGGCACCTCTGTCATGACACGAATCTGCCCATTTCAACCCTGCAATATTAACGCTCAGGTCAAGTGACCCAGATGACACTGTAACAGCATGGTTCTGAAGCTTGTTCCTCATTAGACCCAGTCTGTCTTCATGGAAAATGTCATCTTAAATACTTAAGGTCCCACCTCCATCATCTTCTTGAGGTGAATAACTTGTATCAGGGTGACATAAATGAATGAAATGGAGGGAAATAGAGAATGGGAAATAGGAACAAATCACCCTGTAAATTGAACATGACACTCCTTTGATTGTAATCTCCATGAAGAGTTTTTTTTCCCGTTCTTTTTATTCTTTCTTTTTTCTTTTTTGAGGAGAATGAAATATCCCCAATTTGATGGATATGAAATATGGAATGTATTTCCAAGCAGACCAACTTCTCCACAGTGACCTTTGTAAACTGTTGCATTGCACTTTTTTTTCCCAATTAAGTTATTTTTTGGCTGTTTTTGTAAATGTCTGTAATGCGTGTTTAACTGGTCATGTCTGGACAGTGAAAGAGATGATTTGTTGATTCATACATAAGCTCCATATTGTGGTCCATCACGACTGATGCGTTATTCATTGTAGAAAATTATTAATAAAATGTATGTAAAATTTTGACGCGAGTATGTAAAGCTTGAAACTCACAGCATCATCGGCAATTAGTATTCAGTCCATCACCATCATGAGCAATGTTTCCAAATACAAGTGGTCAAACATGACGAAACATGACCGAATCTGGAACTGTGGTTCTATTGATTCACGAGAACAAGAGAACAGGGCTCACATATCTGCACCTCAAATGCATCTTTAATGAAGAAATTCAAATGAATGGACTTTGTTTTACATTAAGGGATTATACATCTGTGAGCACTTTGTACTTTTCTCTGATAGATTTAAAAGGATATAACTCTATTGAAGTTGCCCTTCAAAAACAACTTTTCAAAATACAAATGAATCATTTTCAAAGTAGAGTACAGCAAATAGTACTAACTCTAACTCTCTCTCTCTCTCTCTCTCTCTCTCTCTCTCTCTCTCTCTCTCTCTCTCTCTCTCTCTCTCTCTCTCTCTCTCTCTCTCTCTCTCTCTCTCTCTCTCTCTCTCTCTCTCTCACTCACACACACACACACACACACACACACTCATTCACGCATGTTAAGATACTCCCCATCATTTCTAAAAAGGTTCTGTATAAAAGAATGTCTCTTCAGCATGTTTCATGGTCTTAATCTCTTATTTTGCACTAATACTTAATTCCAAGTGTAAAGTTTAAAGCGATCAGTTACACATTAATATGCCTTTTAGACAAACTACATGTAGTTAGCTTACCCCTGGACTTTTTAAAGTTGCTTTTAAAGATGTCAAAATTGAGTTTAATATTATAGCTGAGATTTGGGTCAGGATTGTGACATAACTGCTCATATGCATTTCTGCATTCCTCATGTGCTCCTTAAGATGCACTCTAGAGGATAATTTGATGCAAATGTACTGGATCTGATCTAATTGAGTCTACTTATCTAAATCATGATGTTTTAAAATATAGCCAGTTTGAGATCTTGTGTACTGTATTTACTGTGAATTCATATGTGTACACTATTTTGTGCATTGACAGTGTATTTTCTAGTTAAAAACATGCAGTTCAAAAAGACCAATTGATCATTTGAATAATATTAAGATGCCCGTGAGGCCTATTTCAATCTAGAGGCATCTGTGCCACCTCTCTGCACCACACACACATGCGTGGACACACACACACACACACACACACACACACACCTCATTGAGAATGGCCACTGCAAAGTGTCTCAGATGACTACCATTAACATGCCAAAAGACAGATGTTAATGGCTGGTTTGCTTGTGCTGACTTTTTGTAGCATGTTATTACCTCGGTCCAGATGTCAGTGGGGGAGAGAGACTCCCATTGCTCATTGCTCATCTCTCTCTCTCTCTCTCTCTCCTCTCTCTCTCTCTCTCTCTCTCTCTCTCTCTCTCTCTCTCTCTCTCTCTGTTTGTTCTCTATCCTATTGTTTTCCATGATGTTCTTCCTCTATAATGGCATTTAGAAACCCATGGGCCTATATCTGAATTTACCTTAAGACATCATTCAAGACAGATGTAATATGTGAATAAAGTGTGTTAACTCCTTCCACTTAATAGCAGAGCTGTTTATTTATATTTCTTTTTCTTCCTTTTTCATGTTTTCTCTGTCTCGTACTATACTCTCAATCTCACTTATGATGGCTGGGCATTTGTCATGGCACTAGCAGGTGATTGTATTGCACTCATGCTCTCCCATTCTGTGTTTGCTAATATGGTAGAGGAATTAGATTCTAGAGGGCTAAGGAGTCAACTCTGCCCCATTCAGGCAATACTCTGCAACTGGACACAGCCATACCCCATTTACCCTGGTTGTTATGGTGGCTAATTCTAGCCTCATATTATACATCTGCTCAGCTAAAAGAGAACAATATTACTATTAAAGCCTATGATAGTTTATACATCACAATATCTCATTAGTTTTGTTTACTGGTGATGAATCACTCTCCCCCTCTCCAGGATCACTTTGCTCTGCTTCTACTGTACGAACATGCCTGCCAGGTGTTTGAACGAAACTCTTTCACTGGGGTGTTCTTTCTTTGCACATACTGCTTGTGTTTTGGAAGCAGTACTCTATGATGTGAGTGTATTGCACTGTCAAGCTTTAGCCTAATGGGAGTTGGGTAGGTGTGCAAAGAGTGAACCAGCAGACATTGATAAGATCAGACAAAACTCACATGGAGGCGAAACTCTCCTCAGAGCGTCGACGCTTACCTGACGTGTAAGGCTGGATATTTTTAATCTTAATGTGTGAGCCTGATTCTCTCACACAGGCACTCGACATAGTGTTCTGTAAAATATCCTCATCCCTGTGTAGTATTGCATCAGTTTGTTGATAACAGCATGTGGAATAAGATTAGGCTCCTTATTAGTGACTACAGAGTGATGCCTCAACCTGCAGTTCCGACTTTGCCCGAGGCAATACAGCCTCAGACAAGTGCGCGTACACACACACACACACACATACATATGCAAACACACTACTGTACGATTTAGGGAGCATTTGGATGCTCCACGCATATACTGGAATCCAGCCTGGAGCGAACATTTTCAGGCTGTAAATACCTCCATACTCTCCTGTTGCCCTTGTTGTTATTCCAAATGTACCAGGGAAGTCAAGCAAGATTGTTGTTTATACAATCAATTTTTTTTTATCCTTTAAGGCAAGAGATGAAATCAATTCAGTCTTCCTTTTGTTTCTCTAATGATTGAGCTGATACTGTGGACTTACAATATTCATTAGGGGCTGCTGAAAAACAGCTTTTATATTAATAATGCAGGAAGAGTGTTTGCTCATGGTGGCTGACTGTATAAAGTAAAGTTGAACAATGGGTAAAAAACAAACAAACAAAAAAAAAACATATCTAGGGAACCATTGGCTCCTAATTTTTTATTTATTTTGATGGTCCACATTAGACATCCTACTAATATCAACTAGGGTTGGCAACTTCTGGAACGGGAAAAAAGGGACAATTGTGGTTCTTTATAGGAAAATAAGGGACACTTAAAACATTTGTACTGTACCACACAGTGTATGTCAATTCAGTGTCTGCAGTTAAGTGTGTTTAAAGGTGTATAAAAGGTTAATACACAGAAATAAACACATTTGGGCCATTCCGTGTCAAAATCAAACACATTTCCGACACTTTCCTGGCTCAAATTTTTGATTTTGTTAATTTGAAGAAGAAAGCCAAATTATTAAATGTGATGGTATATTTACTGAGTAATTCAATATTTTGTAGAGGAGGGTCAAAATGTAAATTTTCACCTGAGATTTGGAGTCAGATTGCAGGGGGGTAAAATCATTTTTACTTCAGCATCATTATTTTATTTTCACACAGAGATTGGTAGGTATATTAGTTAAATCTGTTGACTTTAGCAATCTTTGTTGATTGCTAAATGGTGATAGTTAAAAACTGGGGGAAAGCACTTCTTGTGTTCACAAGTTTGCATGCCTGTAACTCATATTAAAGATATCTTAATATCATTTTAGATTCTAATTCTCTACAAACTTTTCTTGTTCCAGGAATAAATTGGTACATATTTTCAATAGTCGCACATTTTATGGAGAACAAATAGTGTTGAAACTAGAACTGTATCTTTCAACACAATTGAACATTCCTGTCTGAGTGCCATGCACAGTATTTTTCCAAAGGGTGTGCTCCTGTAACTCTAAAAATATGAAAGATTAATATCCTTCTATATTCTCATTCTTAATAAACTTTTCTTTTGTAATCTTCATTTTAAAGGTTCTATATGGTTAAAACCAATAGATCATGTGGCTCCATGTTCAAATTGTTGTATTTTATTTTACCCATTTTCTATAGCTACACCAACGGATATTAAATACCATCAACCTTTAATCTAAATTATAATCTAAAAAGATTTTTAGATTTTTTTGTCAGGAAGATACATAGATGGCATAAAATTTGAAAGCATAATAACTGAACGTCATTGAAATTTCAGCCAATAAAGCATTTTTTTTAAAGCAATGGCACTTAAAATGTTTAAGTAAATCTTGTTGCAACCATGAAGAATAAATGAAAATGCAAAGAGAACTTAGAGGGTTAATATGAGCTGCCTTTGATGCTTGAGACTTTAATGGTTATTATGTGTTTCAATAATGAGGTCCAAGGATACGCTACAAGTTTCTTAAATGTAAAAATAAAATTCTTAACATTAACTTTTTTGATCACGTCTTCCCTCCAGGAGAATGCATGTTTTCTTGCATTGGAGAATGTTGGACTAATGAACAATACTCAAGTTGTTTGCATTCACCCCAAAATTATCTGCCAAATTCAAAACGCAGGCAGTGAAAGAAGGGATTTGCCAATAGTAGGAGTCCCGCTCACTGTTAAGTGGCAGCAACCAACCGGCAGAGGATTCTGCTGGGTCTTAAAGCCTTCAGCAAATGGCTATGTCTACAAATCAAACAATGATTTGTATCAAAAGAATGATTGATTCTCAATTTAGAGCTTATACCGGCGTATACGTGACAAACTGTGTTCCGTATGGCTTTCATTGATGCCTTAAATATTCAATTCAATTCAATTATCATTTATTTGTATAGCGCTTTTCACAAAACATATTGTTTCAAAGCAGCTTTACATAAAAAAATATATGGGACGATTCTGTATTATACGGAATGGTTGGCACCATCATGTTAACTAACTGTCAATAGAGTATAGAGAAATAGAGTAGTAGACTGTCAGCTTAATGTCTGCTAACACTATTTTGATGCTTTCCCAAAAGACATTCTACTGACTTTAAGTAACTTTGCAAGTATGTCAACTTATTCTACTAACCCTTAACCCTAACCTAACTGTCTACTAATACTCTAATGAGAGTTACACAATACTGTACAGGCGCTGCGTTTCCCAAAAGCATCGTAAGATTAATTTGATCCTAGAACAATTGCCACCAATGGTCTCTACGATCAATTTAGGCTTACAATGCTTTTGGGAAATGCAGCCCTGTATGAAAAACCAGTCTCACAGACAAAAAATATATATCACAGTAAGAGTTCCTGGTTAATTTAAAATCTGACATAGCCAAAAATGGATTTGCAGTTCAGCGAGGGAGTCAGCTGTGAACTCAATAATGGCTTTGAAAGTTTACCTCACTCAGTGAATCTCTCAAATCTCTGATTCAAAACATTAACGCACAATGAGTCTGAGACCATTTTGTGAATAGTTTGAACTGTTTGAGTGTTTTAAAAGGGTGTAAAACAAAAAGTCATATTTTTTAAATGGGGGGTTACCTTTCAGGTATTAAACTTGCAGTATGTTTTTTTTTTTTTTTGTAGAGTAACCTCTTTTATGCATAAATATCAAGAACATTCAGATTTTCCATTTCACGACCCCTTTAAAATAATCACATTTTGCTATCAAATCATAGAATATTCCTAGATTATGCTCTAAATCTTCAAGCACACAAAACAGTCAATATGCTTCCCTTGAGCAACTTGATCAATGCAACAAGATCATGGAGCATAAGAATATGGATTGTGGATCTAAACATGGATATAATGAGATCACCAGACACATGGGCTCTTATACAACCCCTCCAACCCACCTACGTATCCACAAACACAGATTTCCTTTTACTGGTGGAGGTAGTCAGGCCCTTACAAACAGCGCATGGGTGGTCACAACATGGCGTATTGATTTATTCTTCCTCCTCAGCATTCAGTTAGATAGTATCTTTTGCATCCCTCCCTCTTTCTCGGTCTCATCCTCTCTCTTTCACCCCTAGCATCACCTCTATCGTGTGCAGCGTGTGAGAAGCATAGTTGAAAATCTGGGATTGAGCTGAGACAGTCAAAACAATGCCAGCCGGCCAAACTCTCGTAATCTCACTCCATGGCAGATGGCACTGTGTAACCTATGGCCTTGACAGATTGCTGTCTCTCTTTACCCTTCCAGAGCAATCTCTCGGTCCAAATGAGAGAGGAAGGGAGAGAGCGAGAGAGAGAGCCGTGTCGCTCCAAATAGTGGAAATTACAAATGCAGCATGATTTGCCAATTGGGGAATGCAGTGACTACAGGCAGGTTGTCTGCAACTCCATAAATGATGTTCGGATATAAAAAAAGAGAAGGATGCAAAACTTGGGTCTATCAAATGCAGGAATAATTCCAACAATGACACTCAAAACATGAGAAGGAAAACAAGTCCTGTTAGCAAGCTGGTAATTATAAACCAGCCCCACTGATGACTTGTCATCTATAATTCAGCGGTTAGAGGAAGAGACTAGCTTTAATTAGTGGCATAGCGCTGTAGCCTAACCTTCCAGCTCTTCTGTAACTATGGGATGCTTTCAGGCCAACATGACACCGTTGGCATTTCAGCTCCTCTGGGGAAAGACCAATTACGAACAATGACAGTGCCTTACATGGTTCAATTGAGATATTATTTAATTGTCCAAACTATGAAGTATGAAGTTCTGGAAGGAAATTAGATTATGATGATGGAGATAATGATTGATTAAGAAGATGAAAACAACGCCTGCAACTATCGGAGAATTCTTAACATACTCTAAACAAGCAGCCTGGTATGTTTTCCCATTAAAAAAAATCCAACGCTTTCATGTTTTCGAGTTCTGATTCTGCACGAAAGTTCCCCATTCCCCACTTCTGTCACTATTCATTTATTTATTTTGGACTTTATGTCCTTGGAATTTAGATTAGATTGTTATTAACATGGTGGGGAAATCTGCAGAATCTGAAGGCTACATGTTCAATTCAAAAGCTTTCTGCCAGAACATCATTTGGAAAGGATCATATTAAGTTCATGTTTTTTTCTCTAATGCTACATAAATCACACGTTTTGTGGGCCCTGGGAACAGCGGCCAATTAACCTAGATGTGCTGCCGTAGTTTTTGAAAGCGTTTCACATGAGACATGGACATTGATCAGACTTCAAGAGCTGGAAAAGAGAAAAGGGGGTATTATCAGGACAGTAACAATTCCAGTACAAGTTCTTATTGCCAATTTCGCCCACACTCTCATTTCCCTGTTTTCCCATTTTGAGCAACAGAGACCATTACACTGCTGTGTGTGCATGAAAGTGGGAGTTGGACAGTGGGAGAAATCTTCTTCAAGCGCATCAACATTTTTTCAACAAGATGTATTCACTTATTTGCCAGCACTAAACATACACTTATAATATAAACAGCAAAGGTAAACAAGCTGTTGTTTCTACTTAAAAAAAAAAAAATTTGGTTCATATTGGTTATGATAACATACAACACTGATTAAAACATGGTTTGGATAATGAATGAATGTAGTTAAATCACATGTGTCAAACTTCTCTTGGAGGGCCACTGTCCCACAGAATGTAGCTCCAACCATCTCCAAAACACCTGCTGGAAGTTTCTAGAGATCCTGAAGACCTTGGTTAGCTGGTTCAGGTGTTTAATTAGGGTTGGAACCAAACTCTGCAGGAAAGTGGTCTTCCAGCAACTGAGTTTGACACCCCTGATTTAGGGCACCTATAAACGTCAATGATGTACAAAAAAATGGAAACAATTTTCCTTTGCATTTTTTATGTACAGAGAACAAAGTTGTCAAAATGATCCCCGTTCACACGGATCCGATTAAAAACGCTGGTGTGGCAAGCAGGACGTGGCCGAGAGCTGTGAGAATAGCCCTGCTTGCCACCGCTGTATTCTGCATGCTAGGCCAGTAGTTGGTCAGTAGCAAGATATTAACTGGTCACTTTGTAAACACTACACGCCTATAGGCTGAACACATAATATGCATGCGCATGACGTTACCGTTTTCACAAATTTACATTTTTGTAGTTTACACCAGCCCAGTCTCATCCCAAGACGTCATCTGTCTGACGCTTTTGACCATACGTCAACATCCGACGTTTTAGGGTACCCTTTAACGTCAGTTAGATGACGCTAGCTAATCCTAACCCTACCCCAGACCTAAACCTACCCGCGTCATCTAACTGACGCTAAAGGTAAAGCGTCAGTTAGATGACGCCCTAGGATCGTCATCTAACTGACGTTAAAGGGTACCCTAAAACGTTGGATGTTGACGTATGGTCAAAAGCGTCAGACAGATGACGTCTTGGGATGAGACTGTGTTATTTACACAGAGATGATAACGTTATAATTTTCAAAAACTTGCATTGTGAAACCCTTTATCAAAAGTTTGTTTTCAGGCCCCCAAAATGTCTTTGTAGCGTAAACGAATGGCCAAAATGCATACAAAGTTTTCCGTTCTTAGTGTTGTGTAAACGGCCCCTTAAATTTTGTGTAAATAATCATTGTTAAATCAGTTTTTTAATGTTTATTTAAGCCACTGCAACTTAATTATTATAAATTCATAGATGGCCTTTTTATTAACTGTGCAAAACAATTCAAAGTAGGCAAATAAAATAAAAAGTGAAGAAATCCAAGGACTGTTTTCATTTATTTTCTTTATTTTATCTGATCTAATCTCTTTTATTTCCTTCTCCCTTTTTCAGCTTTAAGACTGACTCAGTATCTCTCTATGTCTCTTCTGATAAATATTAAAAGATATTTCTGGAACTGAGATGTTTAGAAATAGGGAGATGAACCCATTAACATCTCTAAAGAGAGTGTATGCACCCTAATTAACAAAGTAATGACATAAAAAAGAAAGAAAAGAAGTTCATTTCCGCTACTCTGTCACAGAGGGCCTAATACACACATAATAAAGCTTTTTACATTCCTACTCTCCATTGTCACTCACTGTTTGAGGCTAATTGGATTTTGATAATGAGTCACATTACGTCAAGGGGACAGTTCCTGATTCCAGTTTATTTCAGTGCAAATGACTTGTCTATCTCAGGGATTTGTAATGGATTCCAGAGCTATATGCTAAAGAAAGAGGCTGTTTTAGCAAATTAGGAAAAGGGTAGAGATGACCATATACAATTCTGTTAACATTGCAACACAATAGGGAAATTTAATTAGAGTATTGTTGTGTTTAAAAATGATGATTCAGTACAAGTTAAGCTTTATCAACAGCATTTGAGTCATTTTGATTACAACTGAAAATTATTTCACATATCTAACTTTTTCCAAACAAAAAATGCCATTACAGTAAAATACTTAAAACATGTCAAGCCATGAACATAAATATACACCAAAATATTATGCATGTTGGCATAAGAATAATTAACTAACCAGTTTATTTCAAATTATACAGAAAAAAAAAAAAGAAAAAACGTGGGTAACACTTTATTTTGATTTAGACATTCTGCTAACTATAAGTAGCTTTGCAACTACATATCAAATACCAGTCATTAGAGTAGTAGACTGTCTGGTTAATATCTGCTAAAACTTTATTTTGATGGTTCCCCAACAGATATTTTACTAACTATAAGTATCTTTGCAAGTACATGTCAACTTATTATTCTAACTCTAACCAATCTGTCTACTAATACTCTAATGAGAGGTAGTTGCAAATTAATGAGAGTTAGTTTACATGTTGTTGCGAAGTTGCTCATAGTTAGTAGAAAATCTAAAGTGGACTATCGAAATAAAGTGTAATCAAAATGTGCAAAAATTTTACCTTTACAATTTGCAACAGCTTGTCACTGGGACAGTACCCTTAAACAGCAACACTTTACAATAAGGTTCCATTAGTTTACATTAGTTAATGTATTTAGTATTTAATGAAACCTTATTGTAAAGTGTTACCCGCTTAAACTTTTTGCCTTACATACCCCTAAAAGTTGCATTTTAGAACCTTAAAATAGTTACAGTAAGGTGGACACTTAATATTTGGCAATATTAGTGATTAGACTGTACTGAGACTATTGGAATGATTACTGAATTGAGCTGGATGATGAAATCACTGTTCCCTTTCAAGGGAACTCACATTGCATCGTATGATGACATTTTGGGAAACGCCTTCAGTGTGACTGTGTCTAAAGCATGTGTGCAACTAGTCCAATTCTGATTGGTGCTGCGTTGCCTCGTGACGTGTGACAGTGTTACGCGGAAGCTATAAAGGGAGGCCAAGTGTTATGTTCGCTCCCTCAGATGAGGTTTGTACAAAATTGTGTTCGGTTTTCTCCTGCTGGCCAGTTGCTTCAGGGCACCGAACTCAGTACATGGAAAGTACCAGAGGTTAGTATCAAAAGGCTGCTTTGGGAAGAGATCCTGACGCTACGCACGGGCCTCTGAGGGTGCCCCATCGGGACCGACAAGATCTCAATTCTCCACGGAGCCCTCAGGAAATCGATGTTTGTATCCCGCCGTCAAGTGCGCTTTGGTACACATTGGTTTCCAGAAAACACACGCTGCAGTGTTCGTCCCTAAGGCTTGCGGTCAGGCAGTGCTCACGTCTGCACTCCGAAAATCGTTTTCGGTTACTCCTTTCCGGTCCTCCACTTCAGGGTATCAAAAACGACACAAACCCGAGGTCGGTCTTGAGAGGCTGATCCCCCTAATAGATTACTTTAAAAAGCATGGAAACTTCTACCAAATTTATCTCAGTGGGTCCTGTGTATAGGGGGTGGTGATGGAACTAGAAGTTCAGTCCCTTGTGGCGGAGGAGGCCTTAGAATGTATCCCTCCTCCCGAGAAGGAGTTCGGGTTCTACAGCTGGCACTTCATAGTTCCAAGGAGGGTTAGGGGTTGCATCATATCTTAGATCTGCAGCAATTGAACCGTTCTCTGAGGAGATAAATGTTCAAGATATTAACTGTCCCGCTAATTGTGAGTCAAAACAGGTCCAAGGACTGGTTTGTCACAATATATCTAAAGGATACATTTTTCCATTTATCTATCCTTCCTTAATACAGGAAGTTCCAGAGGTTCGCTTTTGTGGGTGAAGCGTTCCAATATTGTGTTTTTCCGTTCGGCCTAGCACTATCTCCCCGCACCTTTGCGAAAAGTATGGATGCATGTATGGTGCCGCATCAGGTCCTTCTATGGTCCCAGGGCAAGTTGCTTTCATTTAGAGCAATGTATATCCCTGGTGACCAACATTTGGGAGCAGACATCCTGTTGAGGCAGGGGCTGAGGCCCGGGGAATAGAAATTATACCCAGATCTGTTGGTGTCACAAGAGATTACCCACTGTTTGCTCTGGTTCTCCCTTATGCCACGGTACAGACTTAGCTGAGGCTTTGTCTGTATGCTTTCCCCCCAATTTCTCTGCTCCCAGGAGTTCTAGAGAGAGGGGGGCTGACCATTGAGGTTGACCAGTTCCTGAGTCACCAGTCACCTTCCACGCACCACTAAGTGGTGGAACTCTGGCGGAGCATTACCTGGTAATTTGATTCCTTCATGGCATTATGAGGATGAGGCCTGCAGCTCAGGTTAGAGTCCCAGCAGGGAGATCTAACCATGACTTTAGAAGAGTTGTCCCTGGCACTCTTTGGACCTTTGGCCTTGGCGTATAGTCCTTCAGACATGCATCCTGCGCCTGTGTCGGAGGGCCAAGAGAAGCATCTACTTTGTACGACTGCTGACCAGTCGTTGGTATGCTTCAGGCCCCCCAAGACGACTCCCAGGCTGCCAAACTAACAATCAGCAGGTGGATTTCAGAGGCAATTTCTGAGCTTGAGGCGCACTGTCTGCCCTTGCCTCTGCCAGTAAGCCCATTTTACCCGGAGTATGGTAACAAGACCATGGCAACGTAGACTGGACCCTCTGGCTACACCAGGGTCTGAAATGATCTCTTCCTGAGCTGTGCCTGAAGAGTTTCATACTAGGACAGGCATTTGTCAGTATGGCCAAGTGGGTATTTAATTCCCCAAACTGTCGTCGTACGACACAGCACAAGTTCCCTCGAAAGGGAACGTCTCGGGTTATGACTGTTATCTCTCAGGGAACAAGGTACAGTCGTAACCCGAGACATTTTCTACAGTGCTGCTTTATAACTGAATTGAGCTAATTTCATATTTGATGACTTTTACACAGTTATTGAACAAAACTGTATCAACACTGAACTTACCTCAGCTGAACAATGACACTTTTATTTTTAGAGCTGCTTTACAGCAGAATTGAACACTGTTTATATCATTGAAACATTATTTTCCTGTTTATCCTTGTAAAGCTGCTTAAAACAATCTGTATCGTTATATATATATTATATATATATATATATAAAAAAGGTGACTTGATTAATATGTACCCTTAATGTACTACTATGAACCTTTTAGGGGCACACAAGGTACAAAGATGCCCCTTTAATGGGTTCCTATTATGCTCATTTACAGGTCTACTCTGACTGGTAAGCCAGCCCTAGTCTGTTGTGATTTGTCTACTGCTTGTAGCAAGTGCTGGAAATGTAACGCCATAACCAGCGAATATCAGCTCCGGAAGCTTTTCTGTAAACACTACTGTAACTACGCTAACTATAGCCTCAGTTTTGCAGGAACCCCGTTGTAATGTGACGGAGCGGTAAAGGATTTCAATAAGTTACTTTGCTTATGGTGATAATTGTCGACTACGCCACCCTGAATAAATCAGGGAATATCTAAATAACCCAGCAGTTAGCATTAGGTCACACAGGTTCGTGTGTGTCAGGGAGGTTAGAGACAAGAGTACAACTTAATTACAAAAAAAGGTCTTTTATTGACATACAAAAATAGTTAAAAACAATATCTTCTCTTAAAACAAGGGCGCACAGCGCTCAATGCACAAATGTCGAGGCACAAAAACAGGTGCTCACAGGGGGGCAATATGAGTGGCACACACTTTGGCCCAATCCCAAATGGCACACTTCATGTGCACTTTCGGTCTTGTGGACTTACAATGGCTGCCGCGTGTCCGTTAAGTCCGTGAGACCGTAGTGTGTCCCATTTGTCATTTTTAGATCTCAGAAGGGTGCTCGCGAGCGCCCCGTGTGGTCGATTTGCGCCCTTGATGCGCACTTTTGCCGAGCCCGTGCTGATGCGGACTCCACAGCAGACTTCTTCCCGACAGTCAAAGCGGCATTACATTACGAAAGTGCGGACTCAGAGGAAGACCGCGAGTGCTTAGGGTTCCATTTGGGACAGGGCCCAACATAGTCCTCTACCCACGAGGGTAGGAGGAGTTTCAGTCAAACAAAAAAATAGTAAAACAAAACAACCAGGCTGAGCCTACCGACGGAAGGACCACTTAATGGCTTTTCCAAAAGCGCAATCCTACTCACGCACACACACGTCACCGTGCACTAGATCACACACACAGGCACTTCAAAAGTGTCACCCACTGCAACACCACCACTATCACCATGCACGAGAAGGTCCTTCCGCCTGGCCACCTCAGTCCCTGAGAAAACAAATACACTGAGTTTAGTAAAACCCAAAAATAAATAGCCAAAAGAAAATATAATAATCAAGGTCAGCAACGACACACAAAAATAATTACAGAAACAAAATCAAAACAAAATACACACAGCTAAACTAAAGAAACAGAACAGAATCACAGCAGATAGAGCTGGTGCAGCACACACACACATACACACGCTCACGCGTGCTCACACACAATGGTTCTCGTACAAATAACAGTCAATTATTGTTGATCATAACTTTTCTATCACATTAAAAACGAAACGAAGTAGACGATGCAAATCCTGCTGCTGACCCACGGCCCGATCGCAGCGTAAACACGTGCTTCTCAAATGCACTCAGGTTATACTAAGCGCTAGAGGTCTGCTACCCGACCCGAGCCCGACGGGTCCCGAAAGACGTGCGGGTTTCGGGTCGGGTTCGGGTTAATGTTTAATGAACAGCCTCGGGTTCGGGTCGGGTTCGGGTTTAACTAAGAAAAACTAAATAGGCTATATATAGTTTGCGTGCCGTGTGCTTTGCCTGCTTGCTGTGTTGTGGTGACCGGCACGCGAGAGAGAAAACATACGTGCGCAGATGTACAATATGTGCATACACACAGTCAGACACAGGCTCTCTCTCTCAAATATAATGATAATGATATATATATATATATATATATATATATATATAATTTTTTTAATTATTTGTTTTATTTTAGCATATCATTTATATCACAAAACTGTTTTGTGCATGTGCTACCGCTCTCGCGCGCTATTTCAGTCACAATACAGACAGAGACAGCAGACTACAACAAGCAAACCATGAGTCTGATAAAGCAAAAAATTACTTGGTAAGTTTTTTCTCTTACTGCTGTGCTGCCTGCTGATAGGGCCGCTGCGCCTACATGTATTTGTTTAATATGTCAAGCAATCATTAAATACAACATAGCATATTGCAAAAATGGTATTTGCTGTGAGAAACAGAATGGACCTCGGGTTCGGGCTTAATGTGTAAATGTAATTGTCGGGTCGGGTCGGGTCGGGTTAAATGATCGCGGGTACGGGCCGGGTTCGGGCTTCAGTTTAAAGCCCATGCAGACCTCTACTAAGCGCACTTCACTGCAGAAACAGGAGGGAGATCGCACTGAAGACGAGAGCGAAGAACGGTCCGGAGGATGAGAGAGAAGACCCACGCCTTAAAGGAAGCGAGATGTTACTAATGCTCTTTTACTTCAATTTCCATCCATCTTACATAACACTTACCACAAGAGAATATTCCTCACATATAATTCCCTCTGGCTACTGTTTACAGCAATCATCAAGACCGCCGATTAACTGGGGTACAGGAAGCAACACATTAACAGTAACATAGCGACCCACTATTACCCAAGGGGGTAATCCATCGACCGGAAGTTGAAGCCGGCCGGGTACCGCCATCTTGTAGCAGAACTTCACTTGCGTTAGCATTTCCATTGACTACCATTCATTTTGGCGTCACTTTGACAGCGAATAAATTTACATCTGAGTCGTTTAAAGACTCCATTTGTCCATTATTTATTTCTAAAGAAACACGACAATGTATAAATGGCTCCATTACCTTCTATGTTACATTATGGCCCCGTAGAAACAGTTTTAGTAAAAATAGGCTAACGATTGCGTCATAACCACTCGACTCTCTGTCGCGCTGTACAGAAATTACAGACAGGAGGAGAAGCTCGCAGGCAATCGGGGGGACGTCCCGTCAAGGGAGAAGCCCATAGATAATGAGTCCATAAAAGCAACGGAATACTTACTCCTGCTCACTCACGATAAAGGACTCTTTGCTCAAGTTCCCCGTCTCTGCAAGATTAACGTTGGCCATTTTCACGCACAGCTACTAGAAGATTCACGTCTGTCAGACAGGTTGCTCACGTCATCAAGCTTAGTTTGAGTCGGTCTGAGTCTGCGCGTCAGGAACGGAAGTGCTCAAAAATCGCTAAAAGTGGGCTTCAACTGTCTCAACTGAGTTCCAATGAGATCGCTCTGTCCATTTCTTTTACTGTCTATGCTATTACCGCACCCCAGTACTCAATACAGAGACAGAACATACCTGAAGGGTGAACAGACACACACTCTGAACTGATAACGTGCACCGTCGGAAAAGTGCTGATGGACAGCTACAATTTGAAGGGATGACAACACATCAGTCGTGTTCTAAACACCTGATTTAAACCAGACGCCATCAACACATACCTGAGACTCGAGTGAATGACGCACGCGGGGCGGAGCAAAGACGTGACGTATCTCCGGATACAGCCAACCCGCATTAAATAGATCATACTCTCCCCTGATAGGACGCCACAACTGTCAATCACTTAACTGATTATGTCACAGTAACATCCTACAAGGTAAAAAAAAAAAAAAAAGGATGACATCTAGTCGAGAAGACTAGTAATAATATTCACGTTAATCAGATATTGGTTGTGTAAGAGATCGTCCCTATACCCTCATATCAATATCATATTTATTTCTAGAACACAGTTCCAGTAGTGGGATTGAATGTGAGATTGAATAAGTGCACTCGTATAATAACGTCCACAATGGGGGACACCCAAATGGCTGTTCCCTCAAATAGTGCCCTATTTAAAGTCTCTTTGAAAAGTGTTTTGGCTTTTAGAATATGTTAGCCTTACTGTTATCTATAAGCTAGTGTACTCCAACACAATGACAAAATTCGCATTTGGAAGACCAAACCCAATGTTGAAAATAAAAATCAGGTTGATGTCAGAATCCAACATCAGATTGACGTTAATCTCCAATGTTGGACAGACGTTGTATTGTGGTTGAAAATAAAAATCGGGTTGACACCAGAAACGAAGATCAGCCGGGTTCTGACATCAACCCGACTTTAATTTTCAACCAAAATCCAACGTCTATCTGACGTCGGATGGTGACGTCATAACCCGACGTCGGGTTATGACGTCAGCATCCGACGTCAACCCGACTTTCATTTGCAACCAAAATCATCCCCTGACTGACGTTACTACTTTCTACTCAAGGACCTTGACATAAATATAGTGGAGTAAAAAGTATGATATTTGTCTTTCAAATGTAGTGAAGTTAAAGTAAAAAGTTTCCATAACAAAAAATAATACTCAAGTAAAGTACATATACTCAAAAAGTGTACTTAAGTACAGTACTCAAAAATGTACTTTGTTACGGTCCATCTCTGGTTTTGCCATATCAGTTTGAGCCCAATAATAACAGTAAAGAAGAACAAGCGGATCAACTCGAACCAAGACTTGTGCAGGAGTTTCACAGTGGGAATTTTTTGTTTTATACCTCTCTAGTGATTATAACGGTCATTTATAACATCTGACTTACATTGAACTGCATGGTTCAGAAAGCAGTCATTAGAAAAAATTGTGAGAAAACAAAGGTTGTGGTTGTAAACTGCTGAATAAAAGTGTTTAAATTAGTGCTGTCAATCGATTAAAAAAATTAACTAGATTAATAAAAAAAATCTGTGAATAATCGCAATCAAAAACACTTACGTTTTTATAATTGTTTTAATATATTTTAATATATTTTATAATGTAATACTTTCACAGTTAATCTCCAAATGAATGTAGAAACAACATAACAACAGTATATTTTAAATACTTGTTTAATGGCATATTTTTATGAATGAAGCCCCCCCCTATTATAAAAGCATAATAGGACCACTTTAAAAGTACTGCTCCACTGACAAGCTGTCGCTCCTCTAAAAGTGCAAATGCTGTCAGATCTTCCCTTGTATTGAACCCAGAACATCTATTTAAGTGAAAAACAATGCTGTAACAAAGACACTTGTGGGTCAGCAAAGTTTTGAAGTGAAAACCTGCTTTTTTCATTTTATTTGCTCTGGAACTGTTATGCTGGCATAATCATTTATGCTGATTTATAAACCTCCAATAGAAGTTTGGTCGCGTCCATACTTGATTTTTTGTTAATCATGCATGTCACAACTGATTGTTGTTTAAACAGTCTTCTAGGTTTTATTAGAGAGATTAATTTACAAATCCTCCATCGTAAAACAGGACCTGTTTGGGAGTGCACGCATCAGCAGAGTCATGATGGATGTGAGTAAGAGCCAAGCGCTAATCGATTTAAACTTCAGTCCTTTCATTCATACAGCACTCATTATCAGTCAGGCCATTCCCATAATGCATTACTCTTCAAGGATGATCTGGCAACGTCAGCAACATAAATCATACCTGGCTCTGTCTTTTCCAATCAACCGCTGCTGGTCTATTATCAACGCATCCGTCGTGAGAAGCGCAACACATAAAAACCAGCAAACGCAGGACTTTATCAACATACAGTATTGACTGTACTTCCTGATTTCAATGTAATTCAATGTAAATGTTAGTATAAACTGCAAATTGTTATGAAGGCTTTCCAAGGCCTGATCAAAGCTCGAATCCTGTGAACAAAGAGTTCATAAGTTCAGATGCTGCTAATTAAGTCACTGGTTGGGAATGATTGTGGCAATGTTGCCTAAGTATAATATATTCACATACAATACAGTTCAAAAGTTTGTGGTCAGTAAGATTTTTTTATGTTTTTGAAAGAAGTCAAAAATTAGTACAATTTAAAATATATTTTCTATTATATTTTAAATTAAAATATTTAAAATGTAATTTATTCATGTGATGGCAAATCTTCTTTTTCAGCAGCCATTACACCAGTCTTCAGTGTCACATGACCTTTCAAAAACAATTCTAATATGCTGATTTTGTGTGGTCCCACTTTATATTAAGTGGCCCTAATACCTGTGAACTTACATGGTTACTAGATATGTACTTAGTATGTAACTACAGTGTAAATACACATTGGTACATAGTATTTACAACTGTAATATTTGTGTAACTACACATATGTAACAACCCACGGAAAGGTATGTGTAAGTACAAATGTGTAACAGGACATTGGTAACAACACTTTTTCCACTACAGTAGGTACACATGTGTAACAGGCATTATGTAACTACATTTTGTAACAACAATATGTATTCACACAAGTTGTTCCACTTCCACACGCAGTCTTCCATACTGTAGTTACCAGTTAAGAACACACTGAAACCATGATGATTCCTATGTGTATACCATGTATTTACTATATGACCGGCAGGACTTATGTTGAATTACAGCTAAAGTTTTCCCTTGTGGTACCAGTGTACATGGTAACTCCTCAGGAACTCTGCACTTGATACAATGTGTTAAACTGTCATAACTTACATGTATTATGCAAAACCCAAACCTCTGTGCAACTGTACTAACAGTGTACTAACATGGTAACTCCTCAGGAACTGTCCACTTAATATAAAGTGTAAAATGGTCATAACTTACTGTGTATTATGCAAAACCCAAACCTCTGTGCAACTGTACTAACAGTGTACTAACATGGTAACTCCTCAGGAACTGTCCACTTAATATAAAGTGTAAAACGGTCATAACTTACTGTGTATTATGCAAAACCCAAACCTCTGTGCAACACTGACTGTATTAACAGTTAACTTACTTACATGGTAACTCCTCAGGAACTGTCCACTTAATATAAAGTGTAAAACGGTCATAACAGAGACCATCTCAGCAAACCCAAACCTCTCATAGTTTTATTAACAATAGCATTAAAATATATTTTGAGCCACTAATCCTACTCATACCCCTAAACCTACCCATAACCATTCCTTAAAACTACGTAGGCTAACGTTACACTTATGAAGAAAATAAAAACATAACAGACAGACAAGTAACGTTATAAATTTCACAATAATTTGTTTATTGCGAAAATGTCAAAACCGGTACCAAAAGTCGTTCACATGATGATGCGTTGCAGCCGCAGTCCTCTCTGGCAGTATTATAATAGTTGTGTATGAGGTACAGATCAGAATATAAATTATTAATCCATGAAAATGTTAATCCGGTTTCGGTTCGCTCTGTGAAGGCTCGCGCGCTTCTCCATTTCAAATGTACTACACCGACTGAATCACGGCATGTCGCAATCTGTGACGAAGCAGGCGAGAGCCAATGAGCGTTTGATATCACGGCCGTAAAACATGTCGTAACGCTTCTTGAAGGCGCATTTTTTTAATTTGAATTCATCACCAGCGCGCCTGAGCGCGGGATTTGACGTTTGCGGTCGCTGCTGAGAAATGGAGATGAAGATCATAAAGGGCTGAATTTGGATCTGTTTCTTGCAAACAACGTATGGATTCTAAAGATTTGGATACATCAGGCTAATACAATTGATGTTTTTTTTGTGAATTTATGTTGTGTTTTATTGGAGAAAAAGCTTTTTGTGTCTCAAGGTAAATAAACTAAATACTACAAAATGGTTAAACGATTAAACAAGGTATTTTTAAGGTTTTAAAGTGTAGGCTATTCTTGTTTATTGTTTACAGAACACTGTAATTTACTGTAAAGGCAAATAGGTCACCACAATGTCAAATCAAAAAATCTAAAATAAAGAGTAAATCTTTAAAAGTGCTATGCCGTAATATCCCAGAATCTTTCAAAGCATAACTATCACATTTATATTTCAGAGTTTACTATCCACTACGTAACCTTGTGTTTTGCATTTACTGTGGTACACAACAATGACCCTAACAATTACACTTTATATTAAGTGGACAGTTCCTGAGGAGTTACCATGTTAGTACACTGTTAGTACAGTTGCACAGAGGTTTGGGTTTTGCATAATACATGTAAGTTATGACCATTTTACACTTTATATTAAGTGGACAGTTCCTGAGGAGTTACCATGTAAGTACATTGTTAGTTGGGTTTTGCATAATACATGTAAGTTATGACAGTTTAACACATTGTATTAAGTGCAGAGTTCCTGCGGAGTTACCATGTAAGTACACTGTTAATACAGTGTTGCCCAGGGTTGGGTTTTGCATAATACATGTAAGTTATGACAGTTTAACACATTGTATCAAGTGCAGAGTTCCTGCGGAGTTACCATGTAAGTACACTGTTAATACAGTGTTGCACAGAGGTTTGGGTTTTGCATAATACCTATAAGTTATGACCATTTTACACTTTATATTAAGTGGACAGTTCCTGAGGAGTTACCATGTAAGTACACTGTTAGTACAGTTGCACAGAGGTTTGGGTTTTGCATAATACACAGTAAGTTATGACCATTTTACACTTTATATTAAGTGGACAGTTCCTGAGGAGTTACCATGTTAGTACACTGTTAGTACAGTTGCACAGAGGTTTGGGTTTTGCATAATACATGTAAGTTATGACAGTTTAACACATTGTATCAAGTGCAGAGTTCCTGAGGAGTTACCATGTATATACACTGGTACCACAAGGGAAAACTTTAGCTGTAATTCAACATAAGTCCTGCCGGTCATATAGTAAATACATGGTATACACATAGGAATCATCATGGTTTCAGTGTGTTCTTAACTGGTAACTACAGTGTGGAAGTGGAACAACTTGTGTGAATACATATTGTTGTTACAAAATGTAGTTACATAATGCCTGTTACACATGTGTACTTACTGTAGTGGAAAAAGTGTTGTTACCAATGTCCTGTTACACATTTGTACTTACACATACCTTTCCGTGGGTTGTGTAAGGATTCAGGGCGGATCTAATCCGTGGGGAATTTGCATTAATTAATTAAAAATTGGTAATTAATAATTATTCATACATGTTTGGATTAGATCAGTCTTACATTGAATTTACTCTCCCTCTAAGGGAGGATCTATCATTTTACCTGCATGCATACGTGTATCCTTGCATTTTAACTACAAGTTGATTGCATAATCACGTTTTACAGACAGGTAAAATTTAATTAGCTCAATTGTCAGATTAATATTGGGGGAATCCCACATATCATCTTACTTCATAGGATTTCAGGAAACGCAATTCTCTGGCCAGAAGAACTGGGTTTTCTGCCCTATAAACACATACTCTTTAAAGTATGTTTAATTTATAAAGCCGTAGCTTGATCTATTAATTTCAGAGACCTGGAGTATGAGCAGACACAGTAACATCAATCAAAATGAATATAATGGATTTAATAAAGGCATGACTACTTATGTATTTACTACGGTTACACGGGATATATGTATTTACAAACACATAGACATCAATGAACAATACAATAAGACATCAATGAACGAGAAATGCATAAAGTTTGGACAATGGATAACGTACACGCGTGAGCGAGTAAGAGAGAGAGGAAAGGGGATGGGGAGAGAGAGAACAGAGAAATTGGGAGAATTTCATTGGCAGGAAGACATTCACCTCTCTGATAACAACACGAAACATCATCTTAAAACTTCTTAGAAGCTCTATAAAGAGATATACTTGCGCAAGTTTCTTGGTCTCTCTGTATCGCGGCAATCCTGCGCGGCCTTGTCTGGCCGCGTGCGTGAGAGGATTCCTATGTGTGTGAGGAAGCATCACGTGGGCTGCTTGGCGCGCGTGTTGAACGGAGGTTCACAGTCTTTGGGGTAACATTACCAAAGGGAAATAGTTCGGCTGAGTTCGTTTCACTTCGTAGAACGGAGGAATCACGAGGAGTTAATGTTCCATCTGTGCATGGCTGGCGAAGAAGCGCGTGCTTCGCTCGGTCCGGCGCGTCACGCGGTCACGTGCGCGTGTTTCTCCTTCAAAGCGAGCGCGCGCTCGTTTAAAGGTCCCTTGTAGATGGATTTGCTGAAGAGATATGTCACGGGGTTTTCTTTTCAATCGTCGATTGGAATTAAACACAGAGACTTATCTACAACTGAAAAACACAAACTAAACTAGAAACAAATAAAAGAAAGGCGAAGAGCTCGCCCGGAGGCGAGACGTTACATCATGACGCGAGGACACGGGAGGAAGAGCGGAGTCCAGGGGGAGGTTCAGTCCTCTTTAGAGGAACTGGAGTCCACACCTCTGAGGTGCGAACTGGCCAATGACATTCAACGAAACTTTTGGCGGCCAAATTCTCTTTGTCTTGTCAAAGTTAAACTATGGCCGTGTCCGCCTCTTTTATGACCAGTCAGAATTTGTCAGAATCATTCCACAAGATGATAAAAACATAGAAAACATACATTTTACTGTAATCTTCTGTATCTGACCAAATCAGTTGGAACGAGATAATTAAAACGGTACCAAACACAACATTTACACATAATTGGAATATGAAGATACATTTAATACATAACTTTTAAACTCTCAAGAGTTTCACTGATACGCTAGGAGATCATTTCTAAACTACCATGGACTGGGAAACACACAGACATACAGGAATATATCATATACAATTGGTAATGGCTCGTTTTCTGCGTGTAATGTAAAGGTTCATTATGTGTGTGTGTTGGTTCGTGTGTGTGTGTGTCAGAGTTCTGTTATCTCTCTTGTAGAGATGGGGGATGGCATGGAATGTTAAAAGCATTTTATGACTCTGGCCATTCCTGAGAGAGAGAGTGTGTGTGTGTGTGTTGCATTCAGTCTTTTTGGGTCTTTAGCAGGATGTATTTAGTTATTCAGATTCACCCTTTTAGCCCAGTCCTTACAGTCCCCCTTTTTGTCTGATGAAGTCCCTGTGTGGACTTAATCGGACAACAATCATCACAATGGACGGATGGCAGGTGAATCATGACTCATGCAGCAGGTGGTTATTAGGGCTGAGGATTCAGCTCTATGAGGTTCGAAGCTGCCTCTGGCCTGGTCTCTGACTTGGCACCCCCTTTTTGCGGGTTTCGTCCGAAACCTTTCGTGAGCTCGGCTGAAGATGTTAGTATCTCGTTGAGTCTCCTGTATAGGATGAAGGTCAAGCCCAGTGTCAGGGTGTGTCTGACTACCATAGAGGTACACCGTGCAGTGTCGGCTGCGGTCCAGGCTTGGACAACAGGTGAGGTAGTCAGAATGGGTAGTAGAGACAAAGCTTGGAGAGCTGTGTCGATAGGAGCAATGTCAATTAGCTGGGATCACCCCCCTTTCGCAAACCACAACTCCCGTTCTGGAGTTAGGGTGAAAGTGTGGTACCTGGAGAAGGATGGGATTTCCAGTTTTAATTTGTACTCTTTGCATGGAAGATGGTATCATGCCAGGTCGTCAAGGTGAAGGATGGCACTTTCCGGTGCTTGGATTCACAGGCTCTAGTGGAGCGAGGTGACACAGGTGTCAGTGTCATTCTGGTCGTAAGTGAGTGCAGCTGTGCGCACAGGAGTGTTAGCGAGCCGCCTGTCACTTACACTCTCTGCTTGGGTCTTGATGCCTTGAGTGCGTAGCTTGGCTTCGGCAGGGCAGCGGGTGTCGCTGATCTGCAGCCCGCAGATTCCGTCAGTGTTGTCTCTGAGGAAAGGCTTGTTAGGGCAGAGATAGTGAATTTCTTTGGTCAATGTGCACACGTACGGGTTCGGAGCTTAGGACGGCTTTGTGTTGCTGTCGTTGCAGTCAACCCCGTCCGGCGTGTGGATCTTGATGTGAATGTTACTTTTCAAAATCTGACCTTGACAATGTTCTTGAGCCGGTAGATTCGGCTTGACTCTATGATGGGCAAGTTCGAGAGAAAGCCCCCCCCCTTCTCTGCTTGTAGTCGACGCAGAGAGGGATGGCACTACCCAGAGAGTAGGAAAGGTGTATTTGTAAAGAGTCAGTTGGCGTGGTGATGGCGGACGCCAGCACGGTTTTCACGAGGCTTAAGGGTATCAGGTGCGGTGGAATTCTACCCCTGGCGAGGCTGTCGATGGAGGAGTTCACCCCCTGCAGCAGGTTTGTCATCAGGGCTGTTACCAGCTGAGTTTGAGCACAGTCATTCTGGAAGACAGTAAACAGCTGTTTCATGGAGTGAGTGTTGGAGTGCATGGGGTTCAACGCTGTGAGTGTTGAAAGTTACCACAGTTCCCTTCAGTGTCTTGTCGATGGTCTGCAGGGATGCACTCTGTTGTGAGTGCTCGTGACAGTCATTTTCTCAAGTTGCTTGAGCATGTGTTCAACCACGGTCTAAGCGTGAGTGCGGGAGTCCTTTGTCCATCGGCACCTACCCAGCTGTATTGTGTTGTTACGCTGGGGTAGTGTGTTCTGTAGGCGTTGTAAGGATCAGGTGGCACATTCACTTTCTGAGTGCGGGTCCGGCAGAAAAGGAGTCCTGGTGCCAGACCTGGTGAGATGTCCGAGTGCGGTTGCCCTCTGGTTGGCTGGAGGCACAGCAGCATCCTGGTAAAAGTGAAAGGGAGAGAGAAAGAGAGAAAGGGAGGAAAAATTTCGCTGGTATGCCACTTGCTTCGGTGTCTTGCAAGTGTCTCTGGTGCTGCGGCGTGCAGCGGCATACATTGGCATTACCCCCCTTTTGCACTGTGGCATCACAAGCTGTGGCGCGGTGATGGCATCAGGTGCAGAACGCTGAATGTTGTTTAGTGCACGCAGCATGTGCTTGTCGACGCAGGTTGGCTGAAGGCACCGGTTGTCGGTGGGTGCAGACGGCGGTCGTGGGTGGTTGGAGGGGTAGAGAGGTGGTTGTCTCAAAGTTCATTTGGTTAGTCACAGTCTTTGGTGAGCTGAAAGGTGCAGGGTAGCAAGTTCACATCTCCATTTGGTGCTGAGGCTGTGCCTTTATGGCTGGCTGAGGGAGTTCTTGTGACCTCTGTGACCTGCCAGTTAGGTTCTCTTGACCTGTGTGACTGGAGGGGGAGGGGTTTTTGAACTTGAGCTCAGACATTCAGTTGTTTAGGGTCTATTAAAGGCTCAAAGCGATTTAACAGAACTTGGCCAATCAGAAGTGGGTACGTGATCGGTACACTGGGTGACCGGGAGCTACCTGTTTTGAGCCAAATGTTGTTTTGGCTGTAGGATTGCACGTTCAGCTCACATGTTTGGGACTTGAGAGTTCGTTTTGATGCTCAGCTGTAGCACTGAGTCTTTCAGAGAGTTGGGCTGACATTAGCGTGGTGTTCGAGCTAGTGTCTAGCAGGCCTTCAAGGCTCAAATCAATGTCTCTGGTGGTGGTTAGGTAGAGTTTTCGTGCCACCCCCTTTTTGATTAGGCTTTACAGAAGTCTTGGCGTCTGGGCTGGTGTCGTGACTGATGAGCGGTTAGGCAGGGGCTCTGTGGCATTCTGGCACACTTGTTGTGAGTGATTAATGCGTGGCCCTAAAAGTTCAGAACTACTGCTTAATAGGTTCGTTAAGCATTTAGCATAAAGCTAAGTGTCTCTTGTGTCCTTATCTTAGCTGTGACTGTTAGGCTAAGTTTTGTGTGGTTCCGATGGTATTTCCTGGAAAGGACATAGCCGAGATGAAATAAATGACGTAAGGTGGTTCTTATGACTAAATTATTTCTCTGGACTTAGAGATGGTTCGACGAAGTGAACGATAATAGGGAAAAGGACAGCTTTCTTATTTAAATTCTGCTTATTGTCAATCCTCAGGACTCTAGTAGTGGTGTTGAAGGGTCACAAAACGAGTGCACTGGTTGAAATTAAGCCAAAATAACAAATAAGGGGGTCTGTTTCCTTTCTGGGCCCTATAGGAGATGGAACCACACTCGGACAAGAGAGGCAACAAAAAAAAAAAATTAAATCATATAGATGACCTAATAGACCAGGGAATAGCTGCTTGCTATTATTATCAAGGTCAAAGGAATGAAATAATTAATGAGGAAAATAAAATAAAAATTAAAGCAAAATGGAATAAAATGATCAAACACAGGAATGATCTGAAGTCGAGAATAATCAGTGGCATTAGTGACTAAACTTTGGATTTGCTTTGATCAACACTTTATAGTGGGTTGTAGCGGTTGCATGTTCAAAACCACATCGTGTGTGTCCCTCCAAAGGTTTAGTCAACATGCAGATGAAAATTCCTATGGTTATACAAATTCTTCTGTAGTTAGTTACGCAGTTTACATGTAGTTAAACTTAAGTTTGATTGACAGGGGATCTGCGAAGTTAGTCTTCAACGGTTAGCAAGGAGTATTCCTAAACCAGTGAAGGTGAACTTTAGCTAATAAGAATTGCAAACACGGAAAGTGGATAATTAGAAACCCTAACTGGTGTTGAGGAAAGTATTCTAGAATACTTTGCCCTGTGGAACACAGGCGGTGATTAAGGGTTCAAGTAAATGATGCTTGCTGCTAACTGTGGAAGTTATTTAGCTTAGCCTATGCTGTACGGGAGCTAGGTTAGGTTAGCTTAGCCTAAGTTAGCTTGATGCTAAGCTAGGTTAGCTTAGCCTAAGTTAGCTTGATGCTAGGCTAGGTTAGCTTAGCCTAAGTTAGCTGGATGCTAGGTTAGATTTAGCTTAGCCACCCAGGCTGGTTTGTTTACAAAAGTGACATTACGAGTTAACACTTCCTGTGGCAAGTTGTTGTCATGGGAACCAGAGCATGTCAGAACAATTCAACAGTACTTGAAGAATGTCTGTACATTTTACATGAATCACACACGTTTTAACGGGTTAACAGGAGGCGCCTATACTTTGTTTTTCAAGAACTTGATGTTCCATTTAGTAAACTGCAGATGTGTTTTGGCATTTGCTAATTGTACTAATGGAACTTTGCTCTTTACTTTACATGACTTATTCTATTTGTTTACAAAGTAAGGAAGTAGAATTGCTGCAAGTCAACGCTTGTCTAAGCGTATGTAGTTACGTTTCTTCTCGTGCATAAATGCTGATTTTTCAGCACGTGACTTGGTTTGATCGCTTAGTAGCTTTCTGCTTGTAGATGCAGCCAAAATTTAGGTGAATTACATCAATCTAGCAACAAATTTTTTTTCTTTTTTTTTTTCTGAGGGCCTTTACATCGTAGAAAGGGGAGCATCACCCGGGTCTACATAGATAACACTGTTCTGAGTTTTCTTTGTCAGAAACAGGTTTTAGTCATACCGCGATTTGGATTTCTTTTTAACCAAAGCGGAATGGATATCGGTACAGATTACAAGCTGCTGAGATGATACCTTTTTCACACAGACTTACGCTTTAATGCTGAAGTTACTGATACCAGTTGAGAATCTAAGGCTCTTTTACTTGAAGTAGAGATGTCAATTCCAGCTATTGTTTTATCGGCATTTAGACAAGCCAGCGATCGAAACACGTATTGCACGTTTTGTTTTAGTTGGATCGCGATGATCAAGTGCACGCCCGTGGGTTAACGGTAGTTTAGAACTCAGGTGATTTTACTACACTCTGGCGTCAAGGTAACGTATACCCTATTTGGAGCTGGTGTTCTATGTAACTCTTCACTGTCACGGAACCTAATGTTTAGCGGTGCCGATTTACTCAACATCTAGAAACCGTTTGTTTCAACAGAGTCGTGCATAGTCTGTCGGCCGTTGAGGCTTACATGTCCGTCTAAGCTTCCTTTAAATCAGTAAAATTCTAATTTTACAGACGCAGAGTCTTGCAACTCTTTGAGCACACTTTCATCTACTTTTAAAAGTTTTATGTCCGATGTTGATCAAGGACCTTTTAGCTGAGTCTTGCACGGTGTTCGTGCAGTGTGTCTTCTGGTTTTGCAGTTCAGGAATTTGGGGTTTTAGGAATTCTTACTGAGGGGACCTTCACGCATCGTTGAGTGGGCATTGCGTGGGGGCAGAAGAACTATGGTGGCTGACGGGTTTTGGAGGGAAAGTTTCTTGAAACTTGTGTCCTCAGTCACAGGTTCGTTGTAAGTTCCACAGCAAACTCGTTCGGAGCCGGTGGTGGTAGCACAGGTTCTTCTAGGTCTGTGCTGCTGGGTGTCTGGGACGTGTGTTCACCGGTTGGAGACTGCAGGTGAAAAATCAATGTCCTGTAGATTGTCAGAGATGTGTGGAAGGCGGGCTTTTTCACCCCCCTTTTCAGCTCTTGTGCGTTGGCTGAAATGTGCGGACCGGTCAGGGGAAACTTGTGGTGTGTGTTTCCCCTTTTCAGGTCATGCTGCAGTCTAACAGAGTGTGGCGACTCTGTGTGATCGGTGCCAAGTTCGTGTTCGAGATCTTGTCTCTGTTGAACGGGCTTGTGGATGGTCGCACGGGCCTCTTTTGGGTTTTTCGCAGGCCGTGCGCTTTCGAGTCTCTTTCAGTTCGGTCTCTGCTCTTTGCAAGAGGCTTCACTTTGTCGGAGTTTCTCGTCGAGTTCCTCTCTGGTTCTTTTCTCTGACTATTCACTTCGGTCTGTGTCGATGAAGGTTAGCCAGGGCGGTTTGAAGTCTTTCCACTTCCTTCTTGTAGCTAGGGGTCGTTGTCATCCTCGGCTTGCATCCTTAGCGTTGCAACTTTGTGCTCCAGGGCGATGCGGCTCCTTTCGTGGAGACGTTCTTGTGTGATGAGCTGGCAAGTGAGGTTGACGTGTCTGACCGGTCTTTGTCGTGGGAGCTTTGGCTTGGTTTGTGCGCCGTCAGCTTGTCCACGTCTGCGATGCTCTTGGCTCGAGGCTCTGAGTCACTAGCGTCCTCGGGCAGGAAGTTAGCCGTCATGGCCGTCAGCCATGTGTCGAGGTTGTCCCAGCGGGTTGTGGGACCGGAACAAACTGGCTTCACTGTGGGCGAGAGGAACACAACACACGCAGAGAGACCAGTGCAATTTCGTTCTACGTTTAACGAGCTATAATACGGGCTATGCCGTGTATGAAAATTTTGGTTAACTGATGCAGACAGTTAAATCATTCGGTGGGACAATTTAGGTAAGTCAGTATGGGCCTGAATAAAATTTAACAGGGCGGTAGCTTAGTGGTCACCTGTTGATGCTAACGGCTTGGTTTGTCAAACTATTATTCAGCGTTCCTTGTTGTCTCAGATAGGCTCTGTCTTCTAGGTGAACTGAAAGGAACAGAGCACAACAGAAAAGAGCAGTGGCAAGATAGCAAAGTTTGAAGTAACATGCAACCATCAAAAATTGAAAGGTCTGTAATGAAATGGCATTAATAGTACACGAGAAGTGTTAAAAGGGGAAAAGGAGGCCTAAGCCTGCAGTTTGTGGCTTTGAGAGGGAGCCAAACACTCCCATGACCGGGGAATCTCTAGATTCTGTGGCCAATATTAAGTGGATGGGTTTAATACCTTTTTCTAGTTTGCCTGGGGTGAAATGAGGTCATTCCGCTCGAAGTCAGCATCGTGGCTGGTCCTTCTGTCGCCCCAAACACTTGGCAGCAGTGTCCCGGGCCTTTCGGTGCATCTGTACCTAGGTGCGCCCTTTCAAGCAACTTGACCTGGAACACAACCGGCGGTGCCGAATTGGTAATGTCGTGTTGCGGGCCGCACGAAGGGAAAGATACAGGAAAGTCCGAGACCCGTGCTCAGTCAGTGCTGGTGACGCAGATCAGACGAACCACCCGCCGGACCTCGAGCAGAGCTGACTGTCAAATCGCCACAGCCCGAGAGAGCTTTCTACCTACAAACACAAAACAGGATGAAGAACAATTGAACCTCAACGTGAATTAAAGCTCTTTTATCTAAATCAAATTGAGTGTCTCTTTTTTTTTTTTAGAAAAATCAAAGGCAACGGCTTTACTAAAATTATGGTAAAAACAAAGGGAATTATGACAATGTTAATTATCAGAATAACCTAGTCTCCCTTCGGAGGAGAGTTTTAGAGCCGCAGGAAGAGCACAGGAGGAAGCAGGCTGTAGTGGCGCGTTTGGGCCACAAAGGGTTTTGGGCCACTTCCTCTTAGTGGTCAAGCTGGCTGACAGAGAACTTGATTTAAATTGCATTCAAACTGGTTTAAATACGATTCAAATCAAGCGTATTCATAGATGTTAAGTAACTTCTAGAACAGCAAGGAGACAGTTGTAATAAAATCAAATCAAAATTATTAAAAATAATTTGAAAAGGGAAATATAGAAAAAGCCATAAAACAATTCCCAACGGGCAATGAGACTTAATTCAAATTAACCTTGAAATCTGTTTGTTTCAAACCAAATTTGAATAAGTGTAGGAAATTAAGGGTTGGCCTTATATTTGATGATCACGACCACAGTGAGGTGTCAGTGGTAGTAACCAACATAAGATCAACTGGGAGAAAGCCATTTCAAAACAGAGCGGTCATCAGAAACTGCTAAGACATAATTTTGAATTTTTAAGTTCAAATGTGGTTTGAACCAAAATCCAAAACAAGTGCACACAGTCAAGGCAGGGAAAATCATGTTAGTAAACGAGGCTGTAAATTGCCATGCATTGAAAGTTAGAAACACGAGTTCAAAATCTCACTGGTAAACTTTGAAGTTGTGGGAAGAGAAAATTGAAGAAAAGACGCTTTACCGCTAGTGTCCACACGATGGCGCTATTGCGCTCATGGAGGGCGTGGAGGCAATCTGATACTGGAAAACACTCAAGGGCGCACCCTAGCGTTTGGCAGTAGTATTGCAACCAGCCCGCTTTCGAGTGTCTCGGGGGAC
This sequence comes from Rhinichthys klamathensis goyatoka, assembly GCF_029890125.1. Lineage (NCBI taxonomy): Eukaryota > Metazoa > Chordata > Actinopteri > Cypriniformes > Leuciscidae > Rhinichthys > Rhinichthys klamathensis. The sequence goes on along the minus strand of NW_026606695.1, from coordinate 1,783,586 downwards.
ATGCACTGTCTCATTTAAATCTCGACGGATTTCTTTCCGGTGCTATACTTATTTTAAACACATTGGCAGGTTTTCTTCGCTGCGTTGTGCAAGGAAACAGGAATTATTCATCTGTTTTTCAACTCCAAATAACATTTATCAAATGGCATTGATTAAAAATGTTTTCAGTTTTGGATTTTTATCGGTGCTATATTTATTTAACACGTAGGCAGGTTTTTTTTCGCTGCGTCGTGCAAAAGGAAACAGGAATTATTCATCTGTTTTCAACTCCAAATAACATTTATCAATTGGCATTGATTAAAAATGTTTTCAGTTTTGGATTTTTATATGCTATATTTCACACAAGTGTGTGGCAGGATTTCTTCGCTGCACTACACGTAAATTGTGGACAACAGGAATTAGGCATCTGTTTTTCGGATCCAAATAACATTTATCAAATAGTATTTTATGATTTAAAAATGTTTTCAGTGTTGGATTTTTTTTTTCGGTGCTATGTTTTACAAGCACATCTAGCAGGATTCGTCGCTGCGTTGTGCGAGAGAAAACAGGAATTATTCATCTGTTTTTCGACTCCCATAACATATATCAAATAGCATTGATTAAAAATGTTTTCAGTTTTGGATTTTTATCAGTGCTATATTTATTTAACACGTTAGCAGGTTTTCTTCGCTGCGTCGTGCAAAAGAAAACAGGAATTATTCATCTGTTTTCAACTCCAAATAACATTTATCAAATGGCATTGATTAAAAATGTTTTCAGTTTTGGATTTTTATCGGTGCTATATTTATTTAACACGTTAGCAGGTTTTCTTCGCTGCGTCGTGCAAAAGGAAACAGGAATTATTCATCTGTTTTCGACTCCAAGCATATATCAAATAGCACTTGTGATAATATGCTTTTCGGTTTTTTTACAATTGAGTAGCTAAGTCAATGTTTTAACCAGGAGTTTTTATCGTTAATCTAACGATTATAAAATAAGGCCTTTTTAAGAATAGTGAAAGAGCATCGATTCACTAAATCTTGTCTTCACCCTGACAGAAGAACATCGTTCGGACAGGGGAGTTTAACATTAAAAATGTCGTCGTTCAAAAGAGGTTTCTTCGTCTTTTGTGGGACAAATTTAATACTATGAACTGCAGTTTACTTTTAGTTATTAACAATGGCAAACGGAATGTCAGACATTATTTTGCAGCGGTGAGTTCGCATTGCGTTCGCTCACTCGAGGCGCACGTACAATATTAAATCACAATACAGACATAGATTGAAAACTGATTTTGCTCATAAAACAAGTTTAAAATGTGCCCGCATTCTCCACCATTTTATGTAAGGATTCAGGGCGGATCTAATCCGTGGGGAATTTGCATTAATTAATTAAAAATTGGTAATTAATAATTATTCATACATGTTTGGATTAGATCAGTCTTACATTGAATTTACTCTCCCTCTAAGGGAGGATCTATCATTTTACCTGCATGCATACGTGTATCCTTGCATTTTAACTACAAGTTGATTGCATAATCACGTTTTACAGACAGGTAAAATTTAATTAGCTCAATTGTCAGATTAATATTGGGGGAATCCCACATATCATCTTACTTCATAGGATTTCAGGAAACGCAATTCTCTGGCCAGAAGAACTGGGTTTTCTGCCCTATAAACACATACTCTTTAAAGTATGTTTAATTTATAAAGCCGTAGCTTGATCTATTCATTTCAGAGACCTGGAGTATGAGCAGACACAGTAACATCAATCAAAATGAATATAATGGATTTAATAAAGGCATGACTACTTATGTATTTACTACGGTTACACGGGATATATGTATTTACAAACACATAGATATCAATGAACAATACAATAAGACATCAATGAACGAGAAATGCGTAAAGTTTGGACAATGGATAACTTACACGCGTGAGCGAGTAAGAGAGAGAGGAAAGGGGATGGGGAGAGAGAGAACAGAGAAATTGGGAGAATTTCATTGGCAGGAAGACATTCACCTCTCTGATAACAACACGAAACATCATCTTAAAACTTCTTAGAAGCTCTATAAAGAGATATACTTGCAATCAACTTATGTTATGGTCTCTCTCTGTGTCGCGGAAATCCTGCGCGGCCTTGTCTGGCCGCGTGCGTGAGAGGATTCCTTTGTGTGTGAGGAAGCATCACGTGGGCTGCTTGGCGCGCGTGTTGAACGGAGGTTCACAGTCTTTGGGGTAACATTACCAAAGGGAAATAGTTCGGCTGAGTTCGTTTCACTTCCTAGAACGGAGGAATCACGAGGAGTTAATGTTCCATCTGTGCATGGCTGGCGAAGAAGCGCGTGCTTCGCTCGGTCCGGCGCGTCACGCGGTCACGTGCGCGTGTTTCTCCTTCAAAGCGAGCGCGCGCTCGTTTAAAGGTCCCTTGTAGATGGATTTGCTGAAGAGATATGTCACGGGGTTTTCTTTTCAATCGTCGATTGGAATTAAACACAGAGACTTATCTACAACTGAAAAACACAAACTAAACTAGAAACAAATAAAAGAAAGGCGAAGAGCTCGCCCGGAGGCGAGACGTTACATCATGACGCGAGGACACGGGAGGAAGAGCGGAGTCCAGGGGGAGGTTCAGTCCTCTTTAGAGGAACTGGAGTCCACACCTCTGAGGTGCGAACTGGCCAATGACATTCAACGAAACTTTTGGCGGCCAAATTCTCTTTGTCTTGTCAAAGTTAAACTATGGCCGTGTCCGCCTCTTTTATGACCAGTCAGAATTTGTCAGAATCATTCCACAAGATGATAAAAACATAGAAAACATACATTTTACTGTAATCTTCTGTATCTGACCAAATCAGTTGGAACGAGATAATTAAAACGGTACCAAACACAACATTTACACATAATTGGAATATGAAGATACATTTAATACATAACTTTTAAACTCTCAAGAGTTTCACTGATACGCTAGGAGATCATTTCTAAACTACCATGGACTGGGAAACACACAGACATACAGGAATATATCATATACAATTGGTAATGGCTCGTTTTCTGCGTGTAATGTAAAGGTTCATTATGTGTGTGTGTTGGTTCGTGTGTGTGTGTGTCAGAGTTCTGTTATCTCTCTTGTAGAGATGGGGGATGGCATGGAATGTTAAAAGCATTTTATGACTCTGGCCATTCCTGAGAGAGAGAGTGTGTGTGTGTGTGTTGCATTCAGTCTTTTTGGGTCTTTAGCAGGATGTATTTAGTTATTCAGATTCACCCTTTTAGCCCAGTCCTTACAGTTGTTACATATGTGTAGTTACACAAATATTACAGTTGTAAATACTATGTACCAATGTGTATTTACACTGTAGTTACATACTAAGTACATATCTAGTAACCATGTAAGTTCACAGGTATTAGGGCCACTTAATATAAAGTGGGACCAAATAATTTAACATTCTAAATGTTGTATATTATAGATGTGTTACTGTCACTTTTTCAAAATTCTTCCCACAGTTCGTTTTTTATCAAAACATTTAATACATGCTTCAAAGCAAGTCATTCACTTGCTGCCACTAGCAAATGTTGTCAACTAACTCACTTTGTCATTCTAAAATTCTAACAACAGGTAGCATTTTTTTTCATTTCTCTATAAAACAAGAATGACAGCTCTACTGTTTATAATTCACTGCAGTATGTTACATGTTCCATGTTTACATTGCAGTATACAATTATGTTGTCCCATTTTGCATGGATGTTAATGAAATTGAAAGACCGTGTTCAGATTAATCTAATTGTTTTCATATTATTTCATATTTTTAATATTGTATTACTGTAGAAATGCAGCAAAATGCAGTTGTGTTCAGTTTTGTATTATGTTAGGTTTTGAACTTAAGTTTAACATGTAACATGCAAATTGGTCTGTAGGTATATGTAAAGTTAATCATGTAGTTTGAAAGTAGTCATTGAAAGTATTTTGTGCCAAAGCATTGAAGGTTCAGCCACAGTTTAGCCCACATAGACTGCTGTTATGCTCACTGTGTGAAGAGTTAAGAAAAAAGTTACAAAAGTATTGAGAAAGGGATCCTAGTGTTGGTAAAAACAGTCATTTCTTTTCAACAACAACAAAAAACGTACAGACCCAAAACTGTTAAACGGTATTGTATAATAATGATTACCAAAAACAGGTGAGAAAAGCAGTGGGTATAATGTTGGGTTTCACTGCAAGAGAATGCTGGGGATGAAATATTTCTCTAAGAGACACTGAAATGAAAGGTCTGAAAATTTGAGCCTCTGTCAGCTGGAGAGATTGAAGTCTATGAAGAATGACAGTAAGTGTGAGAGACTGTGAGTGAATGTGTGTCTGTGTTTGGCCAAGAATGAGAAGCCATTGCAGGGTGTCTTCCATCTTTTATGACTTTCACCAGGTGAGAGAGCAGCCCAAAGGCTTGACCTCAGCACACACACTAACCTAACTTTTATCTATCCCAGCTCCACACAAAGACACACACACACACACACACACACACACACATAACGTGCACACACCTATAGCATAGTCTAGATCAACTCAGTTTTAGCCGCTGCATCATCCCATCACTCACGGAAAGGGTGTGAATGTTCTCTCGTCTTCAACAGACTGTAAAACTCTAAGCCATCACTCAGACTATTTTCGTATATAACACCCATTTTAATAGCCTACCCCATACACAGAATATCTCCTTCTTTCTCTTTCTGTCTCTAGCACCGCCAAGTTCTCACACTCCTCGACATCAACCGTGAGCAATTTAAATAATACTCAAAAGATCAGCACACTCATTTCAAACTCGCATGCACGCAACTTAAAAATAGTCTACTTGTGATAATGAGGAGGCAAGGAAATCATCTGCACATGAAGGCGGAATATAAATCACGATACAATATTTTGCTGACACCTTCTCATCTCCACCAGGCTGTTCTGTTTATTTCCTGTGAAATCCAGCAAACTTAATTTGCCGGACGAGTTCAGCCTGAACTAAGCTGCTTAGATTAATAAATGTATTTCCTATTTATCGCTTTGGTTTTCTCTGAAGCTGTTTACAGGGTAAGAATGATCTGCGAGCGCTTTTTAAAAGCACGTAGGCCTACATTAATCTTCTTAGCTGTGCATAAATCTATTATCTGGCCATCAACACTGTATGGACTGTGTCTGCATGAGTGTGTGTGTGCCTTTCCTCTGCTACTTCAATGCCACTTAAGGCGAGACACTACAGGTGAATAGGGTAAATTTTTTAAATAATAGATATCACCATGAAACTTTCTCAGTTGATTACTTACATAAGTATATAAAAAAAATGTATTACAAGTTTTTGAAATTTTTATGTTTAATTATAAACATAATATTTTATATTATCTCATTAAATATGCATAATTTTGCACACATTTTCGGTAGATAGATCTGAACATATGATAAAGCTAGGTGCAAAATTATTTTTTCATTTTGTTTACACACAAGATGAAAAAAGAATTTCAGAGGGATTTCAGGATACATGCTTTCATTACCTAGGAAATCTAAATATATTGTCCATAGCCTTAAAAAATCGATTCTCGCCATATTTTTTCTATTAAAATGTCACATAAATCAGGCCAGGAATGATTTATAAATAAATCCCTCTGAAAATATCTTCAGAATACTGCTAAGTGTATAACTGGAAAGTTTGGTGTACATAGGTGCTACACAGGCTGAGAAGTTTCTACTGGAGAATGACAAAAAACTCATTTTGAGAAAACAGCATTTAAAGATTTGTAATGTAAAAAATCATACTTTTTTAGTGGAAACAACTATTTACAGACACAATATCTTATCAAATCATTAGCAACAACAATACAAACCACCTAAATCACATTACAACTTAAAACACAGCATTTATGGCCTTCAACTGAACAGAAAAACAGTCAAAAACACACATCTAAATGTCAGAGCACGTCACGTGATTCATCTGAACGAATCACGTTGTCAGAAATTGACATCAGCCAATGAGATTTCGGTTTTAGGGTTAAATGCCCATTGTACTTTCACGATTGGTGGCTGATAAAAAGGAAATGACCATATTTGGATCCGACAACAATGTGAAAGAGAGAGAGAGCTTTCCAACGTGTGTGTGATGACAGGGTGCAGATCGCGATCGCAGAGCAGCATGTTGATTTAGAACGACAACTTTTTGTTGAATTTAGGAGAAATCTACAGACGCAAACAGACAAAGTGTAGTAAAATAAAGACCTAAATGTGTATTTTGGAAATTTTTTCACCATAAGTATGAAAGAAGAGATGTTATTGAAGACAAATAGCCCAAAATCTCAAAATTGACCAGTGAAAAAAAAACTATGTTTTTGCCTGCCGTGTCTCGCCTTAATGAGACTTTGCATTTTGTCACATATGTCAGCATTTTGATTTTTTTTTTTTTTTTTTTTTTTTTACAGCCAGTAGGCTACACAATAACTCTGATTCCATAGACAATTGTGTTCCTCTAGATGGGATGTATACACACAAACAACATATCTGATTCCAAATTCAGTCTGTGGCACCCAGGGGACTGCTGCCTTTTTTTTTTTTTTTTTAAATGGAGGAATCAATTTGAATTCCTTTTAGCTTTTTGATTCACTTTGGTAATTGAAATTGCATGGTCCACAGACTGGTTTAATATTGTTCTTGAGTCCCCCTGCTTCCTGACAGAGGCTTGCACATGTATGTGTGTGTGTGAGAATGCAAAATAGAAACAGCGAGAGAGAGATGTAACAGGCAGAATTCATTTTGACTTGTTTAATATTAAACAAAATGGCTATGCTTATATATAGTACTTATTATAAATTTGTAATTTCTTTATTTGTATATGTAATGCTCATCCATTTTTCAATTAAGAGCTCTACTGAACAGAATTACTTCAACTGCAGTGATTTGCAAACTTCTTTCATATAAAACCACTTACATTTCATTGAAATTACGTATATAGAAGTGTAAGTTAGTAGCCTGGGAAAACCCAGACAACTTCCGGCAAATTTAGATTTGCTCTGAAAGTTAGTCTGGCAAAGAGCTCATTCAAGCTCATTTCCAATCCGCCGAAATCGCGGCACCAATCAGAAACGTTGGGGCGGGCTTTACACGATGATGACAGCGCTGGGATTTTGAAGCAGATTTTGTAGCCTACATTACAAAGATGGATGCCACCGTCGAACATCACTCGTTCGAATCAAGCGTGCCGCACAAGCCCTCAAAAGTGAAGCCAAAACGTCTCGATCGACCCCCGGTGACCGGTCCTAGTATAGGTCATGAGCCCCGCCTCCCCATGTTATTCAACGGGACCCGAGACTAACTAAATAATTAAATTACACTTCACATATCTTTTTTCTAAAGATAGTTTCTGTCATTTACTGTAGTTTCTATCACGTTTATGTAATTTCAATTGTTTGTTTTTAAAATAAGTTAGTTTTTAGTTAGTTATTTGATGCTATAAAAACGGTGCTGTGACATCATGATTGACAGGTTCTCTGTGTGAAGTAGTCACTGAAGCACCAACGGACTTTTTTTCATAATGTTGACTATGTCCTTAGTAGTTGTATTTACCTTATTTTAACGAGGTACTGCAATCAGCAAACATTATTGGAGAGGAACGGAGCAGACAAGGCCACTTAAAAAAAGTGCAGGGGCATGTGCTAGCGATTGATTCCGCAAGAGTGAGGGCGGGGCCTTGATTTCACGGCTTTACTTCCTGCTCACGACTGCGCATGACTGGTCCCGAAAACGCTACTGCGCAGACTCAAGTTCCAATATGTCAGCGCCATATCGGGACACTGGCGGCTTCAGTTCTCTCCAATGGAAAAGAGCGAAGGGGCGTCGTCCATCTTTTTTTACAGTCTATGGTTCGAATCAGCTATCGCGTCTGTTTTAAGCGATTTGAATGTTTCCTTTTTGTTAAAAACCGAGCAAAGAACAACACTCGGAGATGTTTCTGCCGCTCTGCATACGTCATCTCCTTCATCGCTCTGATTGGTTTTAGGTCTATCCGCGACGTCCGTTGGTTACGCCCCTCTGGAAATGATTTGTCTATGACGCTTTGCCAGACCATAACTCAGTTACATCTGAGAATGGTCTGGTTTTAACCAGGCTAGTAAGTTAGTGTATAGAGCAGAAAGCTCATTTTAAAATTAAGGTTATGGGAAATTGTGCTGACATGTCTGAGTATTTTATAGACTAAAGAAATATGTATACAATTGTAGCACGGTGACTACTGAGCCTGAAGCAAGTGTACCAAAGTGCATTAAAGGGATACTTCACCTCTGGAAAGATGAATGTGTATTTAAAATGGGTCATTTATGTAGAAGAAATGTGAAATTATTTTTGAATTTGGAGCTTTCTAGACTGAGAAAAGCCAGAAAATGTATTTTTGGCTTATGTGGATGAAAGACAACAACGCCCAGAATGCACTTGCTTCGCTGCCCTAGGAGGCCACGCCTACCGGTAACAGAGTGCAGTAGTTAAACAACAAGTCTAGGCTACTAGTGAGTTTCCGTGATGAGTCTGCCCGAAAATGTGTTTCGAGATCGCCCAAAATGTCCGGGATTCGGCTTTTGCGTTCTACAGTCGACATTCATTATGTTTACTGTGGCGAGCAGGACGCGGGAGAACGGCGCAAGGCCGGTGGCGTGATTACCAATGAGCGACACCTGTGAGACGCACCGGTCTCGTATCTCTCACGGAGGAGCGGGAATTTTCTTAGCAATGTTAAAACGCACATCAACCGATCTCTTGTTTAGCGTTCATGTAAACACTGCATTCAGATTCACCAATCGGAATGAATTCAGTTAGATTGAAACAAAAGGTGTGCATGTAAACAATGAATGGCGACTGCAGAAAGCAAAAGCTGAATCCCGGACATCGACGGACGGACATGTCCGGGGAAAAGAGGATGGTAACCCCTACTACTCAGCTTTCTCCACAGAACAAGAGCCTGCTAGCTTAGCTTCCAAAAAAAGATGGCTAACACTATGTGTATATTCTGTGAGTGAGATCCCACTCTCTATGGGCGGGTTGAGAACATGCGGAACAGCCCCTACTACTGACTGTAGTCTTTAGCCTCTGGCCAAAAAATCCTCCGATGACGCAAAATGACGATTTTTGCATCATCGGAGGATTTTTTTCCAGACAAAAAATACATAAATCTCTCGTCTCAGGGGATATGAGGGTGGAAAGCATGGTAATTCGAAAATACTACAGGTTTTCTACTAATACAAAGCATAATGCTAAATCCTGAAGTATCCCTCTAAGTATTTTACTGGAATGCAATTGTGGCAGGGCGGATTAGATCCCGCCCTGTTAATTGTGGTGAGTGATGGGTGTGACAGCCTATCGGCAGCCATCCCTGGCATATTTAAGGCGGAGTTCAGGCCACCTGGGTATGTGTCATTGTCACCCTTGTTTGGGTACGCGCGTGCATCTCTGCTGGAGACTAGGGTCGGGATTTGTGCGACGTCGCTGTTGGGTGCAGGCTGTCCTCATCACAGTACAGCTTATGTGTTTGGTCAGATGGAACACCGGTACTATTTCGGTTTGCCTATTATAAACGAGGCTGTGAGTAGCTGAGTCTTCTGTGGGTCTAGCGATCTACCATTGGAAAGTGCGTCAAGCTGGTTGTGAGCGGTTCATCTTGGTGGACTGCGGGGCAAAATGCTCCATAGACAACGTCGTTAAGACTGCACTGTTTTGTTCTGCTGCCATTAATCCTATTATGTGATCGTTTTATTATTTTGTTGCATTATTCATTTTCTTTTCTTTAGTTTATTTGTTTATTCTGTGAAGTTTGCTTTAAGCCAGTGCTGGTGGCCTAAGTGAGTGGCTAGTCCCAGAGCCGTCATTTGACGTGAGACGTGCTATCAATCGTGTAATTTAGCCCTTACCTTTTGTAATATTGCCATCAGCAGTTTGGTTATTTTGCTCTGTGATCAGTGCTTTTCTTAAAGACTGTGAAGAAATGAGCTACATTCGGTTTTGGATTTGTTTTCTGTGATTTAGTTCACTGTTCTCATTTTGTATCTTACTTTATTTTTTTGTTTTATATAGCATTTGGCTGCTCTAATGTTTATGCTGCACTGGCAGTCTGATGTGAACTCTTTGGGAAACACTAGCCAGTTCAACTGCTGTGACCAGTAATCTGCCAAGTGTTGGCTTCTTTTATAGTCAGAATTTGTTCTACTATAATTTGTTGATGCAGGTGTTTGCAGCTAATTGTGAAATTGTATTGTGTCTGTTTGTGTGTCTTTCAGGAGCTGCAGGCCCCCGGTGTAGGGAAGCTAGCTGTTTGTGCCCTTTCTGGTGGTGGTGTTTCCTTCACCGAGTGTTTTTTTCATTGGCACCTGCGTTCCTTTCACTTATCTAGTGTGAGTGTGTTTGTGAGGAGTGGAGTTTTGTGAGTGGTGTGGTCTTAGGATGCTCACTGCCCAGCTAGCTCCCTACCGGTAAGCCTCAGCCCGAAAGTGTGTTTGTGTTTCTTTGTTTTGGACGCACACTGAAGTAGTGTGAGACCCTTGCTCCTCCGGAGTCAATAGTTTTTATATATATTTAAAATAACTAGGATTGTGAAAAATAAAGTATTTTTGTATTCAGATTCACGTCTCTTGTCCTCTGTGGTAGCGAACCTGTGTGTTCTTGTGAAATTTTCCCCGTCTAGTGAAACGGGGTGGCGTAGTCTGCTTTTCCCTTTTTTATTTTGCTATACTTTTCCCATAAGTGTAACTTTTGCCCTACCTTCACCTCGCCACACAATCTTAGTATATCTCTCATAAACATGCATTCACTCAAACAAAACATGTCAATTCATACAGTTCAAAGCTTTGGGGTCAGTAAGATTTTTGAAAGAAATTGGTTTGCACTTCATTTTGATGGTCCATTTTAGACATTGTATTATAAGTAAGTTTGCAACTACATGTCAACTAAATCTCATTCATTTGCAACTGTCAACTACCTCTCATTAGAGTATTAGTAGACTGTTAGGTTAGAGTTAGTGTTAGAATAAGTTGACATGTACTTGCAAAGTTACTTATAGTCAGTAGAGTGTCAGTTGAGGAGCATCAAAATAAAGTTTAAGCAGATATTAAGTAGACAGACTACTAATACTCTAATGAGAGTTAGTTGACATGTTGCAAACTTACTTATAGTTAGTAGAATTTTTAAAGTGGACTATTGGAAATACATTTTCTTCCAGAAATTATCACTTTTTTCAGCACAGATGCATTAAATTGATCAAAATGACAACACAGACATGTGTTATAGAAGATTCTATTTTAAATTATTTTCATCAAAGATTTCTGTTCATCGAAGAATCCTGAAAAAGCACTTAATTAAGCAGCACAAGCATTTTCAATAATAATATTAATAAGAAATGTTTCTTGAGCACCAAATCAGCATATTATTATGATTTCTGAAGGATAATGTGACACTGAAGACTGGAGTAATGGCTTCTGAAAATTCAGCTTTGCCATCACAAGAATAAATATTTGTTAACGATATTATAACAGAAAACACATTTTATCACATAAATCCAACCTTGATGATTCTTTCAAAAACGTAAACTTTTGAAATTGTCACTAATTCATGTATATTGGTTTTTATTATGTTCAACCCTACTGTTACTCTCTTTGCACAGACTGATCTCATGAAATGGCGTATGTATGACACGCCAATTCGTATTTCCATTTTTGGCGTGCTATCAACACGCATAATCGCTTTTCAGCGTGTTTATCAACGCCTTTGACTTAACGTTATATTACTGTATTATGTATATATAGATATATGACCTACCCCAACCCCGTCCCTAAACCTACCCGTCACTGGGGTTAATAGCATTTATGAGTCTTTTCCTACCATCCTAGGAAAAGAAATATCGCTCCACAGATGTAGATATACATTTTGCTTCGTTTCGCTCGGACATTTAACGGCGTACACATACACGCGGAATCACTCGGAGGTTTAATGGCGTAGACATACACGCAAAAGATTTTGGCGTGGACATACACGCGGATAGCTCAAAATGCGTATAGATAACACGCCACTTGACTTGAAAGTGGCGTGTATGTTTACGCAAAGTCATGATGTCATGTTGCTTTGCAACAGTTTTATGTTGTCTGCCTGTAGAAACTTCTCTTCTCAAGGTCACAGAACTGAGCAGGGGTGCATTTCCATAAGCATTGTTAGCCAACTAAGGTCGCAAGTTCCGTTGTTATCAGCATAGTTTAACGAGTTGGTGTTTCCTGAAACCATCGTTCCAACGAACATTCACAAACAGCATCACAAAGCTGTGTGGTTGGAACGACAGCCCTCGAGCTGAGGTTAGAAGCATAGTTTCTTGTTTGCATTATGTGGACTTAATAAATCCCTATCTTGAGCAAAATAAGAAAGCTGACATTCATTACAATCTATTTATTTAATTTCTGAAATATCCTATTAGACTATTAGTTTGTCAAGAGTTTTTGAAGAGTGCGTATGTGCGTACATGCCCTAGTTCTTAAGAAAGAGCCTATGATTGAATCTGAAAATAAAGCAAAAAACGCCATTGTACGGGAAACGCACCCCAGCTCAGCTGTCAGCCATGACAGGCAAACAGTCCCATGATGAAGTTGTGCAAAGGGGCAGAAAACTCATTCAAAATGCCAACAAATCAGTCTACTGCATATTTGGGGGGGGGGGGGGGGGGGGGGGGGGTGAAAGACCATTTTTTCTTGTCTGTAAGGGCCCATTTCCTAACCATTGATATTTTTCACAGTAGTCTGTGACCTATGCCTGACATTTCAGGAGAGTAACACTTACTGACGTGCACCATAAACCGTGTCTTCAGAGTCCTATTCATCCAGCGTTGGACACATAGTGGAGGCTGTTATGCTTTTGAAATGGTGTTTGGTTATAAATGAAGGGAGGCGGTGAAGGCCTGCCATTGTGACTTAAGTATGGATGGCAACATAGTGTTGAAATACAGCTCCATCTAAAGAGAAATTGCCTTCATAAAAGAACATAGCTCAGCATTTTAAATGGTTTACGTGAGGGATATAGTGTTATTTATGCCTTGGCATTTTGATGGAGATGCCATTTGTAACATAATTCGAGTCATCCTTTTAGCCAACTTTCTTTAAAACATCTTTTTGTGTGTTCATGTTGTAAAATTGCGAGTTGTTTTCAAGGAAGGAGGAACATAACTATCCCACCTTGACAGAGATGTTTAGGTTCACAATGTACCTAATTTTCTTCAAATCCTGTATTTTGGTATTTTTCACCACTGTGGCATTTACATTCAGGCCCAGTACTCAAGACAAGTTCACAAACCTACACAGCAGACGCTGTCCTTGGTGCCGAACAGACATGGATGAAACAAGGTTTAAACAAAGGAAGCATCACTGCACAAAATATATAATGGCAGCCCTATTTGCATGCATTCACTCTTAAACCTCCTGTTTAATTTCCCCCCAAATTCTGATTTAATTTGTCTGAATTCTGTGTTTTTCGATTTAATTATGTATCATGAAGAAAATGGTGGTAATCAAATAATTCATAAAATGTCAACAATGATACAAAAATTATTTAAAAAAAATATAGGCCTATTTAAATAAGAATATATCAACTGCTTTTCAACAAATCATTAAAAATGTTATTTTTTGTCAAAGTGCTGCACAACAGAGATTTACTGTATAAATTGAAACATGAATTAACAAATCTGTTGATTGTGTGATAATCCTTAAAATAATGTTTCAATAAGGTATTATTATTATTATTATTATTATTAATTTTATAAATACAGTTTACTATACAATAATATGCAAATATATTTTTGTCATAATTTCTTCAGTTAAACCGAACTTTTATTTTGGTGGTTTGTAGTGAAGATCTTTGAGTTTCGGTTGGTTTTATTAAATTAAATGTTGAAATGCTGATAAAAGTAACTTTCAGAGCTCTGGAGATGACTTTCATATGGAGTGTCCTCATATCCTAACATCAAAAGGAATCTTAAAAGTATTAACACATTACTATTAGCAGACCATCAATAATTTCAGATGAGTCTTTCAGCAGCAATAATGGATATGTTAATATTACTGTATAGTAATATAGCCTATCAAAGTCTATATTATGAAACATGCACGTATATTGTGTTAATAAAAAATGTTCTGTTATAAACAGTGATGGATATTTCAAAGTGCTTTTCTTCATTTTGACAGGTAAATGTTGCAGTTTCCAGCTTTAAATATATTCCAGAACATTATATAAAACACTACTGGTGGATTGGTTGTGAAAAAGGGGAGACAACTACATTTTAAAGCACCACTTCAAACCGGAAGTGCCACCCATGATTTAAAATAATTGTTAAAAAAAAAATATGGATAATGAGACAGCAGACTCTGAAAGAGCAGTGATCATGCTTGACTATGTGTAATAGACAAAACCGTCCATTCACTTTGAGACATGCAGAGCATGCAGACTTCATATTTACATAACAGTCTTTTTGTGGGTTAATAATCACAGACACTGGTCAATATTGCAGCCCTACTTTTGATTTATTAATTCAAAATTTGACAAATTCTGTGACATTCCTAATTATTATGTCTGGATTGTGCGATTCCATCAGCATTTCCCGCATCACAGAAGTCTTATAGAACAAGTCAACAGGTTTAAGAAGGTACGTTTAATTGACAGACAAACGCCATTCACAGTTTGTGTGAAGCGCACACATTTTCTCTCTATCTCACAGTTTTGGCAAGGTCTGCTGTAATGAAGGCCCTTGGTTCCATATGTGTTTGATCAAGAAAGCAGCATATGTGGGAGAAATGTAATTACTGCCCAACGCAATATAGTATCAATATTAGTAAGCTGCACTACTGCCAACCCCATACAATGGGCCAGTGTTGAATTATTGCCCATCAATAATGTTTTTAATGACCATTTCAGGTGCATAATTAAGTGTAGTAATAGTATAATTTCGTGGATGTTTTGCATTTAAAATATATATATTATTGGCTTTTCTGTATCTGACCTTCTGTCACCTACACAAACAATGGCTGTGCTATAAATTGTGAACATTACTTCTTCACTAATTGATGTTCAAACAGAGAACATTTTTAATGATATTCACAAAAATGTAATTTTCACGCATGGCTCCATAACAGAGGGAGATATGTATTGAATATTGAATGCTATTATCTTTTTCCTTCCGGAAATATAAAGTCTTTGAACTTGCATTTTATTTTATATCTCTTAGAATTCCGCAGGGTCATCACTGGATTCAAACTGATTTGTTTAAATGTGCCACAGGCAAAAGATTTGACTAATTAGGCATGTGCTTGGACGTCTCTTAGAATGTGACATTTGAAGCTGCTGCGAAGTGTTGGATATGTAAAAAAGCACAAAGCAGCAGCAGGATTGGAGGTCGACTCTGTCTTCACTCTTAAAATGTTCCTCTTTGAAGCTACAAACAGACTTTTATGGATATGTATTCTTTATTATTCTGATAGAGGAAGCTGTACTTTAACTATGCATGATTGTGTGATTCTAATGTGAAAATATGTTTGACGCTAATGATATAACTAATGTTTATGTTTGTAAAGATGTAAACCCTTTCCCACATTCATGTGTCTAGTTTCCAAACATTATAACATTCTGTGGCATAATATATTCAAGGAATATTTCGAAAGTGGCCACAATTCTTGTATAGTTTATATTGCTACGTTTAGTGAATTTTTGCATGTATCCCATGAGGGGGAAAAAAACAACAACTCTTTATTCGAAAAACGGTTACAACATCTTCTGCATCACAGAGCGATGCGTTGAGTTTCTGCTATTACCTAGTTGGATTTGGCCCAAGAGGCCACTTCTGCAAAAACACAGAGAACACATCAAACTAATTCTGACATCAGTTAGTCTGCCTGGAGCTATATTCAACAAACAATTGAAACAAGAGATTAATAAATCAGATACCAACACCCTGGCATATGTTCAATTATTTCCTATGAAAGTGAATCTACTTGCTATCTCACATCAGAATGTTCACAAAGCTTAATGACTGAACTAATCATAGAACTTGACTGTGTTCCCTATAAAAATATGCCATGTTATGACCAGGAGTGCAATACTGTTTATTTGTGTCCATGTGATTTGTGTGGAGTAGAGATCTGATGCTGATAAACCAGGACTGCTATCTCTTGTCATCGGTCTCAGGAAGAAACATACCTTTCTCTCTCTCTCTTTCTCTTTTTCTAACAAATCTAATTATAACTGTCAGATATTCCCAAGCAGCCCCTCACAGGACTTGTCAAAGTTATTCGTCCTTGATTATTTCTCCTTGATCCTTCTGTTCTTCACTTTTGTGCTGAGAAAATATTACGGTTACATCTAAAAGTGCACATTCTGTGATATACTTGGTGCCATTTCAAATTTGAGAGGAATCGAAAATTCAGATATAGTTTTACAAAATAAGCTTGGTTTGATGCTATTTTTTTTTTTAGAAATCCATCACCGAGTTCATGTGTGCAGTTTCTGCTCTAGGTTTCTGTGTCAAAATTATAATTTAGTAAGGCAGTAGATTTGCATTACCAGACTTCCGAGTCTGACTAAAGGTACAGTAAGTACAGTAGCCTGTTCACCCTCTGGAGTTTGCTTTTATAAATGTGACATCTCTGTCAGTAATTTGAAAGATTGACATAACTTAAAAAAAAAACAGAATCTGTTTAGGTCTGTTTATTTGTTTCTAAACAAATTCTGAACTCACTGAACTGAATATTTGACACCTTAATCTCCAATCTGTTTGCAAACATAACTTTTCTTCATCCTGGAAACATTTGTTTCCTGGCAGATTGATAAAAAGCTCTGTACCATGACCACTGCATTGGCGGTTTCACACAACTCTTGCCTGACGTTTCTGTGGGCAGCAGACATTCAGTGATAGTACGTGAGCTGTGTGTGGCTGTGCTTTCTGAGGCTTGACTAATAAGGTAGTGACCCTTAAGGCCACTGTTGACCTATATGATGTACTTTAAAGATTATCTCTCAAGAGAGTGCAGGGTGTATGCTGCTTTCATACGTTTCTTGGGTCAGAATTTGTACTCAAAGTACTGAGAAACTATTATATTTATATCAGTTGTAAAACATTACCATTCAAATGTTTGTAGTCAGTAAGATTTTTTTAAAGGTAACTTTTGGCCCTCTAGTGGCTAGGAAACAAAACTGCATGCGTTTTGTGGAATAACATTGTTTTGGTTGTGCTTCGGTTCTGCGTGACTGTGCGGATGAATATGGTTATCCTACTGCTCATAAAACATTCTTAGCTTGCTCCATGTCAACTTTGCTTGTTCGTTGTGACAACTAGCCTATCCCACTCCCACACAGTATATGCGCCAAAGTAGCCAGATTAACTTTTCTTTATTTACGGATATGACGAGACACGGACGGTCTACTGATGTATGTGCGCAATTAACCGCAAAATTGCGGACCCCATGACTTTGTCCACAATACTATTGGACCCCATGACTTTGTACCATTGTATGGACAAAAAACAGTTATCTGTGGCAGTAAATATCTTCTTATGAGAGCAATACAAGCAGAAACAAATAAAAAAGTGACAACGAGTTGTGAGTAAGATGTGCAATATGCAAAGTGCAATATCCAGGTATCACTATGCATAAAACATCGAAAACAGAGAAAAGTTTTTGTATTTGCATGAAAAACAGTTTTTACTCCTGGTCCATATACAGCCAACAGCAAAGCTCCTCTGTCACCCACACACACATGTCTTTAGTGACGCCAACAAGTGAACTAGACTCTCATCGTCTGTCTCTTTCTCTTTCTCTCTCCACTTTAGGCTGCAAGATGCATGTGAGAAAGAGAAAAAGACAGTGACACTTTAAGACACTTGTGCCAGGCTGTTGGCTGTGGTGCGATGCAATGTATGTGTGTGCTTTTGTGTGCCAATAACGGCCCATGCTTTAGGCTGCAGGAAGATAGTGTGGATGAGGGTCCAGCCGTGGTGCAAGATTACTCTCGGAGCCAACTGTAAGAGCGAAGGCGTGATCTGAACAGCAGGGAAAACCCCAGGGTACTCACACTATTCACCCAGCCAACTGAGAGATGCCCAGAGACACACAGAGACACAAACAATAGACAGAGAAACAAAACATACAGATCACAGAAAACTAAATTTAACACATTTAAAAGCACCGTTATCACCCTATTCAACACTTCACTTGTCTTTTTCCTCTTCTGCGAGATCAATTCTGCTTCCAACTCTTCTACGAGACCCGAATGGAGTCTGTCAGTGAAATAAAGACTTTTTCTACAGACAGTCTCTTTCAGTCAAACAGTCTCTTTCTTCACCAGTTATTCCAGTTTAAAAGTCATTCCCCATTCCTGGAAATGCCACGGCCTTTCCATATGTGAAATGTCAGTCAGGAGCAGATATTGTTAAGTTTCACATTGTTATAGTGATGTTCGTTTACACTGCAACAATTATTTTCCATTACAAACACCTAAATGTTCCTAAATCAGGATACATTTACTAAATATACAAACATAAATAAGATATTAAGTTATGGGTAGGGTTGGGATTATGAATAAATGTTCAGACAGAAATGCTATTCCAGACTGTTTCCAATGACTGGAAGAGATTTTAAACATTGACTGTGAACACCGACTGAACACAATTGTCTCTGTCTTGGCGCATTTGAGCATGATCAGTCGTAAGTATCAAATTATATTCATAATCGGCCTTACAGTCATTACGTGTGTCCCCGGCTTAAAATGAACCGGAAAGATTACTATGTCAAAGAAGGCGGAGTCTCAGGGCACACCAACCTATTACGTAATCGCCATGGACCAATGGTAGTTTAAAGGTCTTCAACAACTAGAGTAAACTTTTCCAGAAAGTTTGTATTTGCAGACTGTTTTGAACTCCCGAAACGTACTTTGTTTGGGCCTGCTTTTGTTCAAAATTACCTCACACCAGTCCGTTCTTCGATTTAGCTTGAAGTATTTCAATTAAGTTTAACTATCTTACCCCATTGTCAGATATTTTTAATCATTAAAAAAAGACTTGATATCTCATGTCATTTTGAGTACTATATCTTGATTTAAGATTTTTTTTTGCTGTGTAATTTGCTACTGCTTTGTTTTTGTGTAGAGTGGAAAGTAGCACACAGAATGGGCCCGGACAGCTTGCTGCATATGGCAGCGTTATGAAACCTGATGGCTGTCTGCAGAAGGCATACTTATACGACCTGAACATACAAGGTATGACTCATTTCAATGTATGTTGATGTGTAATATTGAGTTAATGAATAAGCACTTATGGCATAAGTGCTTATTCATTAACTCAATATTACACATCAACATACAAGGTATGACTCATATGAATGTATGTTGATGTGTAATATTGAGTTAATGAATAAGCACTTATGGCATAGTGTCCAGATTGCTTGTAAACATGTCAGGGTTTCTAACTGTCAGAGAATTCAGATGAAACATGCAATCGTGTCTGTATGCTAACGCGTGTGCGTGTATGTGTGGGCATGTTTATTCGGTATGAGTAACTTGTATTGTTGATGATCATATTAGTTTCGACTGACAGGGTGAGTGTGTGTTTGTGCACATGCAACAACCTGACAGATCAAATACTCGGTGTGGGCTCAGAAGCATAGACAGCCCCGTTGCTCGTTCAGGTTGAGACTTGAGGAATGTGGGGGATGTGGGTGACGAAAAGCTCAGCCGAAGGCCCCTACCTCTGTGTCATGTCACAGAGTGGGGACAGAGAGAAAGAGAGAGAGAAAGGGGGAGGCAATGGAGCCTGACAGTTTCATATCTCATCAGGACTCCTCAGGATGTGCACTACCGACATGGCCTTTTTTGAGTTCTGTTGTCCTTCTCACTTTGTTCACTCATGTTTTTTTTTTTTTTTTTTTTTTGGTTGATGCAGAAAAATAATAAAAATTAAATAAAATAATACATAATAATAATAATAATAATAATAATACACTATTACCTGAGTTTAGACACATTTACATGTTTAGGGTAGAAAAGGGCCTTTCAAAATTCAAGCATTTTATACTCTACCTCTCTTTCTATTCACTGCATTCTTTAACGCTATACCGTTTTAAAGTTTAAGGTCAGAAGGTGATATATACACTCACCTAAATGATTATTAGGAACACCATACTAATACTGTATTTGACCCCCTTTCGCCTTCAGAACTGGCTTAATTCTACATGGCATTGATTCAACAAGGTGCTGAAAGCATTCTTTAGAAATGTTGGCCCATATTGATAGGATAGCATCTTGCAGTGGATGGAGATTTGTGGGATGCACATCCAGGGCACGAAGCTCCCGTTCCACCACATCCCAAAGATGCTCTATTGGGTTGAGATCTGGTGACTGTGGGGGCCATTTTAGTACAGTGAACTCATTGTCATGTTCAAGAAACCGATTTGAAATGATTCGAGCTTTGTGACATGGTGCATTATCCTGCTGGAAGTAGCCATCAGAAGATGGGTACATGGTGGCCATAAAGGGATGGACATGGTCAGAAACAATGCTCAGGTAGGCTGTGGCATTTAAACGATGCCCAATTGGCACTAAGGGGCCTAAAGTGTGCCAAGAAAACATCCCCCACACCATTACACCACCACCACCAGCCAGTGGTAACAAGGCATGATGGATCCATGTTCTCATTCTGTTTACGCTAAATTCTGACTCTACCATCTGAATGTCTCAACAGAAATCGAGACTCATCAGACCAGGCAACATTTTTCCAGTCTTCAACTGTCCAATTTTGGTGAGCTCTTGCAAATTGTAGCCTCTTTTTCCTATTTGTAGTAGAGATGAGTGGTACCCAGTGGGGTCTTCTGCTGCATACCTCGGTTGTAACGAGTGGTTATTTCAGTCAAAGTTGCTCTTCTATCAGCTTGAATCAGTCGACCCATTCTCCTCTGACCTCTAGCATCAACAAGGCATTTTCGCCCACAGGACTCCCGCATACTGGATGTTTTTCCCTTTTCACACCATTCTCTGTAAACCCTAGAAATGGTTGTGCGTGAAAATCCCAGTAACTGAGCAGATTGTGAAATACTCAAACCGGCCCGTCTGGCACCAACAACCACCAAAATTGCTTAAATCACCTTTCTTTCCCATTCTGACATTCAGTTTGGAGTTCAAGAGATTGTCTTGACCAGGACCCCTCTGCCCTACAAATGCAAAAGACCTTAACTCGCTAGATTGTGGAACTGAGAAAAATGACTTTAAAGATTTTTAGTTGTCCCGCCAAATTAATTATAGGTAGGACACTGAAAATCTGGCAATTAGATGTTTAAGTAAACCCCAGACCACTCGGTGAGTTTCACGTCTTTGTAAACTAAAGTTTAATGCGTTTTAGGAAGGATGGTTCCAGTGCACCTATGCAACCATTGTGGAGGTGGGGGGGTGCAACCACAGAAACCGAAAATTCTCGGGCCAGCAGCATGTGTCCAAATTTCAATATTAACCGTTCTATTTCATCAGAAACGATCTTAAAACAGGGCTTTAAGTGTAAAATACCGAAATTGTCCTTTAAACATCAGTTTAAATGTCTACTGAGGAAAGCGATATGTCCATCTTTGTCCTTCCAATGAGAGCGTTAACTTCCTTGTTCTGACTAACTCATAAAGACAGTCTTTGCGTAATAATGTAACTTTCACAGAAATCCATATTACGATCCTTTATCAATACCAAATACGGCATATTATTTATATAAAATACTATTTATTGACCACCAACATTTCACTTAACAACAATAGCCATTATAAAAAAACAATAGGAAATAAATGCAAGCAAACAATTCAATCAAACAAGCAGCACTATAGTACAGGATTTAAATGAAATATAGCCTAAATATAAAATTATGAAACTTAATTTTCCCCTTAACCAAAATCGATTTTCTCTCGAACAAGTAATAGATTAATAAGATCAAATATTGCCTGTTTGATATAGCAACCCCACATTGTATCTCATGTTTAACCACTATCAACATAAGAGCCAGCCGCAAATTCCCGAAGGTGTGGCCGAGATGATGCTGTTCTCTGCGCTTCCGCTGTCCTGGAGCTCGCATCTGCGAAAGCGTTTTAAACAGATTATAAAATAGGCACTATGATTATTAGTCACATATCTTAGGTCTAAATAATTACATTCTTGCCTAAAAAAACTCTTAAAACTACATTTCGTGACACAACAACAGCAGTATTTTTAAAAAAGATGGTGGATTTGCTCGATAGCCATGACAGTCGCCAAGCAAATGGTGAAACGGTTGAGTGCTGTTACTGGGTGAATATCACACGGCTGGAAAAGGCTCTCAGCCAATCAGATTCAAGAACCAGAAAGCACTGTTTTATATAAATCAGCAAGGACACTAAAATTTGTAGACATTGTTACAAAATATTTCTAATTCAATATGCTGTTCTTTTAAAGTTTCCAAAGACGAAATCTAAAATGCATTACCACGGTTTTCACAAAAATATTAAGCAGCACAGCTGTTTTCAACATTGATAATAATAAGTAATGATTCCTCAGCACCAATTCAACATATTAGATTTCTGAAAGAGCATGTGACACTGAAGACTGGAATAATGATGCTGAAAATTCAGCTTCGCCATCACAACAATACATTTCATTAGTTTAATTGTAATAATATTTCACAATAATACAGTTTTAGAGTATTTTGACTCCATTGTTATCTAATGTAATGCAATATATGATTTTGGAATAATGGCTATTGAGTTAACTTGTACAACAAAATAGAAACCCAAGACATGACATATTCAAACTAAAATTGTTGGGGTTTATGAATCATTTTAACTATAGACATAACTGTGGTCTTCTTTTAGAAAAGACACTTTAGAATTAGTTGTCTCTAAAATATCAAAGACATACAACATTTTTAGTCTGAAAACCACCTATCTAGAAATGATCATTTCATTTGTACAGATTTTTTTTATTTTTCTGATGTGACACTGTCTTTGTTGAGGCCTGAAAACAATGCTAAAACTCTATGAAACATCTTCTAAAACTGTCGTATGAATTATTTTAGAAGAGATTTCTGAAGGACAACTGAATTTACAATTTACTCTAAGCAATGATTCAGTGTATTTTGATATGCTGCACAGCTCAAATGTTAATTATATGGATGCTCACACTCACAAATCTTATTAAAAATGATTGCACAGTCATTTTTGTTTCTTTTTTTATTCTTTTTCAAAGGGTCAGATGTCACTTTTGAATTGCAGGCTTCTGAAACTAGAGAAGAGGTCAAACATGAGGAATGGTCCCAGTCTTCTTTCCATCATCCTGAACATCTCTAGTCATGAGAAAGAAGAGGATGTTTCATGAAGTTAATTTTTCAGCTATCATTGATTATCTCAGACTATGAGGGCGAATTAGACATTTGATTGACAAATAATCAATCACTGTCTGACGTCTGCATTTATCTTCCGTCCATGGAGGACAGTTTTTTTCCCCTTCAAGATGGCATATAATTTAAAGGAAGGAGAGTGACTTTCATCCTTCATTGCTTATCACACTAAGATCTTGACCTACCCACCCCTCTTTCTCTCCCCAGCCCTCTCTCTTTCTTACTCAATTTGTGAGAGAGCCATGAAATTTAAAGTCAGTGGTTACCTTTTTACTGAATAGTAGTCATTCCCAAACAGAGCTACCCCAGAGTATAAATAAGCAAGTCCCTGGTTGTTCTTTCTATTTTGATTTTGACTTGTCAACTCATAACAACAGAAATTATAAATTTGAATCTTTAATATTTATCCTTTTTTTTTTTTAATAACAAACAAAACAAATTCGGCATTAAAAAAATATGTATTATTATTATTCTGCATGTATTTGCAATTACGGGCTTAACACATTTTGTGTTAAGTCAATAAAAATATCAATAATATGTGTAATGTAAACACACAATTACTTTCAACAACAGTAATAATCAATGTTCCAAAACATTAAGAAATATCACTGACCCAAAACTTTCGAACAGTGGCGTTATATATATATATACCGTATATATATATATATATATATATATATAATGTTTATATTACAAAATATATAATATAGTGCCTTGCCAAATTTGTACCCCTTCATTTTTTTTTTTTTTTTTTTTACATTTTGTTATGTTGCTGCCTTATGTTAAACTACTTTAAATTATTTTTTCCACATCAATCTACCCTCCGTACACCATAATGAGAGCAAAAAAAAAAACATCTGTTACAACTTTGCACATTAATTAAAAATAAAAACATTAAATTATTACATTGCATATTCGTACCCTTTTTTAGGACACTTGAAACCTGTGGCAAATTCAATTGAATGGACATGATTTGGAAAGGCACACATCTCCTTTAAATCTCCCAATAAGAGGTATAGCAGTTGAAAATGCATATCAGAACAAAAACCAAGCTGAGGTTGAAGGAACTGCCTATAGAGCTCAGAGACAGGATTGTATGAAGACACAGATCTGAGGAAGACTAATAAAATAATAATCTGCTGTATTGAAGGTTCACAGAAGTATAAAGCCTCCATAATCCTTGATGGAAGAAGTTTGGGACAACCAGGACTCTTCCTAGAGCTGAGCAATTGATGGAGAAGAGCCAACCAAGAAGTTGTTGGTCACTCTGGTTGAGCTTCATGATCATGTATGGATATGGGAGAAATTTACACCAGGACAAACATCACTGCAACACTCCACCGATCTGGGCTTTATGGCAAAGTGCTCAGACTCAAGCCTCTCCTCAGTGAATACACATGAAAACCCACATGGAATTTTCAATCGCCAAATGCAGATGTGCAAAATTTGTCACATCGTACCCAAAAAGATTTGAGGCTATAAAGGTGTTTTAACTATAGTGAGTTAAGGGTACAAATACTTATGGCATGTACTTATTTCAGTTTCATGTTCTTTTCCTGTCTCACTTCTCCACAACAATGAAACACTCGTTCCTATTTTTGTCCCAGTAAATGTCTTAGCCAATAATTCATGATAAATAAAAAGTTCCGCATAAATTTAAACCACTTAAATTTAAACCAATTTAAACCACAAAAATACATTTAAAAGCAGTACACATGTCAGATTCAAAAACAACAGTGACAATGCAGCTGTAAATTGACAAAGCAGTTCAAATTATGCACAATGAAGAATGACATTTCATCCAGTTATGCAATTACACTCACCTACAGGATTATTAGGAACACCATACTAATACTGTATTTGACCCCCTTTCGCCTTCAGAACTGCCTTAATTCTACGTGGCATTGATTCGACAAGGTGCTGAAAGCATTCTTTAGAAATGTTGGCCCATTTTGATAGGATAGCATCTCGCAGTTGATGGAGATTTGTGGGATGCACATCCAGGGCACGAAGCTCCCGTTCCACCACATCCCAAATATGCTCTATTGGGTTGAGATCTGGTGACTGTGGGGGCCATTTTAGTACAGTGAACTCATTGTCATGTTCAAGAAACCAATTTGAAATGATTCGAGCTTTGTGACATGGTGCATTATCCTGCTGGAAGTAGCCATCAGAGGATGGGTACATGGTGGCCATAAAGGGATGGATATGGTCAGAAACAATGCTCAGGTAGGCCGGGGCATTTAAACGATGCCCAATTGGCACTAAGGGACCTAAAGTGTGCCAAGAAAACATCCCCCACACCATTACACCACCACCACCAGCCTGCACAGTGGTAACAAGGCATGATGGATCCATGTTCTCTTTCTGTTTACGTCAAATTCTGACTCTACCATCTGAATGTCTCAACAGAAATCGAGACTCATCAGACCAGGCAACATTTTTCCAGTCTTCAACTGTCCAATTTTGGTGAGCTCTTGCAAATTGTAGCCTCTTTTTCCTATTTGTAGTGGAGATGAGTGGTACCCGGTGGGGTCTTCTGCTGTTGTAGCCCATCCGCCTCAAGGTTGTGCGTGTTGTGGCTTCACAAATGCTTTGCTGCATACCTCGGTTGTAACGAGTGGTTATTTCAGTCAAATTTGCTCTTCTATCAGCTTGAATCAGTCGGCCCATTCTCCTCTGACCTCTAGCATCAACAAGGCATTTTTGCCCACAGGACTGCCGCATACTGGATGTTTTTCCCTTTTCACACCATTCTTTGTAAACCCTAGAAATGGTTGTGCATGAAAATCCCAGTAACTGAGCAGATTGTGAAATACTCAGAACGGCCCGTCTGGCACCAACAACCATGCCACGCTCAAAATTGCTTAAATCACCTTTCTTTCCCATTCTGACATTCAGTTTGGAGTTCAGGAGATTGTCCTGACCAGGACCACACCGCTAAATGCATTGAAGCAACTGCCATGTGATTGGTTGATTAGATAATTGCATTCATGAGAAATTGAACAGGTGTTCCTAATAATCCTTTAGGTGAGTGTATATGGTGTTCTTTAACAGTCTTCACCCAAGTTTGAAAGTATCGAGCATGACAAACACTCGCAGTATTGGATTTACATCGGTCACATCTGACTGATACAGATCCTTTAAAAAGTTCTAAAAAGTATTGGTTCTGATACAAGCAATCCAATCCAGATATTAGACCAGCTATATTCCTATTTTGGACTTGTTAAATATTCTTGGCAGAAAGTAACAGAGTTGAGGAACAAAGAAAAGCACGATGCTGTCGAGCAAGAAAAGGATGAAGAAAGGCACACATAGAGGTTCTTTTAGGAGCCAAACTGCACCGTGTGCCAGTATAAGATGCTAGATATCTCTCTCTCGCTCTCTCTCTCTCTCTCTCTCTCTCTCTCTCTCTCTCTCTCTCTCTCTCTCTCTCTCTCTCTCTCTCTCTCTCTCTCACACACACACACACAAGTGCACGCTATAATCCTACCAGACCTCATACCCTCATCCAATCTCCCTCCTCTTCTCTCTCTCTCTCTCTCTCTCTCTCTCTCTCTCTCTCTCTCTCTCTCTCTCTCTCTCTCTCTCTCTCTCTCTGCTCGCCTCTTGCATCTCTGTCTTTGTTTGAAGAGAGAATGTATGTACTATAGGCTGTGCTTCGTGTTACTATTCTGACAAACCACACAGATATATTTTGTGGAATTTAGAAAGCTCATTTTCTGTAATGTTGGAATTTACCATCTGAAACTTTGATAAGTACTAAAATAACAGTTTTGAAGCCTATAAATGTTCTACTCCAGGATAATATGAACAGAACAAACACACACACAAATTCGTTAAACATTTCAAATGTATATGAGAGCAAGTGAAAGCCTTTTATACTCATTGCATCAGGCAATAGAATCACCAAAAAAGAGAAGCTGAACTTTACTGTAGTCTGAATGTTTTAAAAGAAATGTATGCTGTCTCCTCACAGCTGAGTTGATTACGCATGCTACAGCCTGACAGCATGTGATGAATGTTTAGCTCGCAGTTCTTTAACATAAAAATGATTACTCTGCTCCCCTTCACTCAAAGGTGATTATCTGCAATGACAAACTTGGATTTATTTCTCATTGGCTCTGGTTTGGTGCATCAATATAATTGCTGTAAGTAATCTACCCCATGTCCAGATATGTGTACTTCCCAGCTACACAGTGTGCAAAAAGCTGTACATCAAATGAGTCAAATGTGAGAATACTCAGTCAAGTCAAGTAAAGTCATCCTCATTTATATAGCGCTTTTAACAACGTAGATTGTTTCAAAGCAGCTTTACAGAGATAAACTTATTATAATTTAAGGTAACAGAGATTGGTTTGGTTTTAGAGCGATTCTTGAATACTGTTATTTTCCAGCTAAAGTTAGTTTTGATTGATTCACTTCCGTTGAAATTATCATTTGTTATTAAATAAGGGGCCGCTAAGATGACACCGTTCTCTCTAAACAGACTTTAAACGCGAACAGAGCCGGACAGTAACGGAGTACATTTACTTGAGTACAGAACTTAAGTACAATTTTGAGGGATCTGTACTTTACTCGAGTATCATTTTTGGGGAGTACTCATGAATTTACTCAAGTACATTTGAGAGGCAAATATTGTACTCTTTACTCCGCTACATTTCTATCCATAACCGTGAGTACCCGTTACTTCTAAAAAAAAAAAAAAAAAAAAAAAAATCTCGGAAACCCTCAATTTGTTGTTTCCCTCTCAAACGTGATTGGATTGTGCAGGCGCCACTGATTGGGACAGCCTATCATTAATCACTCCATGGTCAGATTTAGATAAAAGACGAAACCATGGACGAAACAATGGATGAAGACGCAGCAGGTCTATCCCGTGAATGTACCAACCCGTGGCCCCACCTCGCTAGACTATTTCAATTTTCTGAACAAGTTAATGATAGTTTTCGCTTCAAGTGTTTGCTGTGTTTACCGAAACAGAACTTCATCACCGCCTACAAAAATTCATCCTCCAACTTGCGGATTAAAGCAACATGGTACAAAGATGAAAATGACTTTATTTTACTTTCAATTCCTTTTACATTCTCCAAGGTATTAATATTTTTTTTTATAACTCCATGTAGGACGTTTCTGTACATAAATGTAAGTGTCACAGGTCGGGAGGGTCGACTCGGTCTACACCCTTCCCTTACAGTGGTTCCCAAACCTGTCCTGGCGACCCACCAACACTGCAGGTTTTCTTTGTCTCCCTAATCAAACACACCTGATTCAACTCATCAGCTCATTATCACATGGGTTAATGAGCTAATGAGTTGAATCAGGTGTGTTTGATTAGGAGACAAAGAAAACCTGCAGTGTTGGTGGGTCGCCAGGACAGGTTTGGGAACCACTGCCTTAGAACATCAGTATCACTAAGGAGCAGACCAGAAACCAAGCAGACAAAGGGAATAAGAAGTTAAACGGCTTTATTGACTTAAGACAATTTGTAAATCCTAATTTAAAACTTCTTTCTCAGAATCCAACGAGCTGCAGGGGAATGCCACTCCTCAACGGCAGTGCATACCTTGAATGCGGAAGGGCATTAACTGGACAACAGGTGAGTACTCTCAGTACGGTTGACTCTTCTCAGTCTCTCAGGTGCAGAAGGCTCACGGCTGTGGGGGAGGCGCCGACTAGACAGCAGGTAAGTACTCCAAGCACGGCTGACTCTCTTCCCCGTATATCAGATGCAGAAGGAATTACGGTTGCGAAGAGGGCGTCGACTGGACAGCAAGTGAGTACTCCAAGTACAGTTGGTTCTTCCCAATACGTCAGGTGCAGAAGGCTCACGGCTGTGAAGGGGGCGTCGACTGGACAGCAAGTAGGTACTTCAAGTACAGTTGATCCTTCTCAATACGTCAGATGCGGAAGGCTTCCGGCTGTGAAGGGGGTGTCGACTAGACAGCAAGTGAGCACTCCAAGTACAGTTGGTTCTTCCCAGTACAGCAGGTACAGAAGCTTACAGCTGTGAAGGGGGACGTCGACTGGACAGCAAGTGAGTACTCCAAGTACAGTTGGTTCTTCCCAATACGTCAGGTGCAGAAGGCTCACGGCGGTGAGGGAGGCGTCGACTGGACAGCAGGTAAGTACTCTAAGTACGGTTGGTTATTCGCAGTATATCCAGTGCGGAGGACTTACAGTTGTAGAAGGGGCGTTGACTAGACAGCGAGCGAGTACTCCAAGTACGGTTGGTTGCCTCCCAAGATAACAGATGCAGAAGCTTACAGCTGTGAAGGGGCGTCGACTGGGCAGCAAGGGAGTACTCCAAGTACGGTTGGTTCTTCCCAATACGTCAAGTGCAGCAAGCTTACAGCTGTGAAGGGGCGTCGGCTGGACAGCAAGTGAGCACTCCAAGTACAGTTGGTTCTTCCAAATACGTCAAGAGCAGAAGGCTCAGAGGGATGGCGAGAACGTTGACCAGTTGGCAGATGGGTAAATCCAGACAGTCGACAAGCTCCTAACGTCAGCAGGCTTAAAATCCACTGTCACTTAATCTCTCCCTCAGAAAGCTCCGAACTGTAACACAAGGCAAGACCGATGGGCACGTGACATAATTCTGTACAGTAAGCCTGCAGTAACTTCACTTCAACCACACCCGGTGAAACACAGCATTAACACACGTCACTCTCATCCACTCCGTGCAATTTAAGGCCACGGCCCACCTCCTTGCTCTGGACAGCGGGGGCAGAAAGACGGAAGAATTTAGCGACTACAATCACTAGTCACAACAGCGGTCTTCTCCTTCAGGCGTCTGGACTCCTTTTTCTGTCACTTCTCCAAATATATAATATCTTTGTGTGTAAATCACATGTAATACAGCCAGTAGAAGGTTGGTACTTATCTTCACCCCGGTAAGTGGACTCGATCATATTTTATAGATGACTTCGCCCTCTGCCTCTCTTTTCTCCGCCACCCAGTTCTTCGTAGCGGATCCCTTTCCACGGATCGATCTCACCAGCCAATTTGTCCCACAGAAATCTCTCAGCCCACCTCAGCAAGAAAAAGAGTTAGGACGCCACAGCAATCCCACACCACCCCCACGGTCTCTCAAAGCTTTGCTTTTATCTGTTCCTAAAGGCGGCGTGTCACAATCATCACACAGTCGCTTAATGCGCCGCACCTGCTGTCACTTTGCCATCAGCGGCTGCTGTTACTATGGTAGCGACGCATCCGAGGCTGGCTTGGTGTTCGGTTGAAACCGCTCCGGGTGGAAACATCCCTCCGCGGACTGTTTAGTTCCGTCTCTAGTTCGTCACCTTGTGACATAAGCACTGTGGCAGTAGTAATGCAATATTTAGAAAATGTACTCTTGTACTCTTGACACTCAAGTACTTTTAAAAACAAGTACTTCAGTACTTTTTCTTAAATAGACATCTGACTGTAGTACTTTTACTTGTACTTAAGTAAAATTTAGCAAGGGACATCTTTACTTTTACTCAAGTAATGAAGCTGTGTACTCTGTCCGCGAACCTGTGAGAACGCTGATGGCGTTCACATGCGCATTAAGAATTGATTCTATAGTTATGCGTGTTTGAATATATGTGCGCAGGTTTGTAATTCCCTACAAACCATGCCTAAACAAACTACTTGTCTTGCCAATAAATTTTGATACAGAATTTTATTTTATTTTATCACTACGGGGTTGGTACGTGAACCCTAATTTCCACAACGCTTCATCTGTAGAGTTGAATAGGGATCCTCCATAGGGAGAGGCTAGTTGGATCCGGCAGGCTGTGGGAAAACCTCGGGATAAACAAAGACACTAAAATTAGCGTAGATGCCATTCTTCTTATGATGTAACGAGTACATCAGGATTTAAGGGAAGTGTTCCCAGTTCCCGGTTAAGCCAGTCTGTCTGCTTCCTGGTGCCCAACTTGTCATGTTTTATCGATGAGCCAAATTACTAGAGAGAAGAGCAGCACCATCCCAGGAGGGATGAATACCATCTCTTTTCAACAGGTCAGGTATGCCCCAAAAACTTTTCCAATTCGTTATGAATTCTATATTATTTTGCGGAACATCACTTAGACAGCCAGCCATTGAGTGAGGCCAATCGACTAACTATCTCATCACTCTCATCACTCAGTGTTAATTATACAGCAAGTGAACAACACCTACAGTAGATGACGTCCTTAGAAAACTATTGTCTTGGTTGTTAAAAATGTTTAAAAAAAACAAGTTTCCTCTCTCCGAGGCTACATTTATTTGATGAAAAATACAATAAAAACAGTTATTGTCAAATATTATTAAATTTAAAATAACGTTTTTCTATTTTACAGTTTTTCTAAATTGCTAAAACACTAAACCGCATACCCTGAAACAAGGCCTAAAACAATTTGTCAAATAATTCACTCTTTTTGTAAAACCCTAAACAAGTGCAGGTAGTTAGACACTCAAAGCACTCTTTTTGCAAAACTCTAAACACATTCTCACTCACTAAAACACATTCCACACTAAGGAGGAAGAGGATGAGGACGAGATAGAGCAAGGATCTGGATCTGGCACAGCAGAGCGTTTTCCCCTTTGCCTGGCAAGAGACAACACTGCCTGTGATGTTGAACAAGTTCTCAGGCCGGACCCAACACAAATATTTGACATAATTAAGGAATGACTCTTTTGAGTGTACTGTAACATGCTTTTCATTTAGAGTTTTTTTTACTGATGTGTGAGTAATTCAGAAAAACGAATCGGTTACCTAACGTAACGTCTCGGTTACGGATGTAACCCTCGTTCCCTGAGTAGGGAACGGAGACGTTCCGTCGGATGACGACGAATGGGGTTTCGCTTAGAAAGCCTATCGACTTCGAGTATACAAAACGAGCCAATGGCAAACAAATGCCATGGGTCTGCAGAAATTGCATGGCGCAACTCCGCCCCACCTCGTGGGAATAAAAGGAGAAAGCCGGCAATATGCAGATATGTTTCTTCGCTGAGGAGCCAAGACTGAACTCGGCTGTTCCAGCGGTACAGCGGAAGTGGCAGGCAGACGGAACGTCTCCGTTCCCTACTCAGGGAACGAGGGTTACATCCGTAACCGAGACGTTCCCTTTCGTTGTCACTCCGAGTTCCGTCGGATGACGACGAATGGGGATACCAGTCTAATCACGCCACTTCTCAGCTGTCTTCCAGTGCCCTGCGTAAATCTGAGATCCCTGTCGTGAGACTAGCACGGACGAAGGACTCCTATTTAACACAGGAATACCAAGGTACACTGGGGAGCATATCCCAGATCTTCTAGGGAAGTATGCAATTACTGCCAACCCAGAGGGGGGGGGACTTAAAAATACACATATGACCCGAGGGATGCATATGGGGAATCACTGGGGTGTCCAGCCGCAGGTGGAATATTTCAACCCCAGGGGTGGCAAGGTGGCTTGCCGAGGGAAAGACACATGCTCAAAGAGGCTTACAGTTGAAATACACATGTGGGGGTAGCTCAGAGGAGGTACCATGCACACGGCAGGCACCTAGCCGACGCGCAGGCAATAGACACTGGCGCCGTCCGCAGTGCTGGAGGAGCTCAGGGCTTTCGGGGAAGCTCCCCTGAGGAGAATATCGCACGTATCCAGTCCGAGGAGTGGCATGGCGAGCAAGCGAAGACGTCTAACGGATCCCATGTTAGCTTGAAAAAGACAGTACACGGGAGGAGACTGGCTCCACTCGGAGATTGTAAAATCTGGCGAATGTGTTAGGTGTCGCCCAGCCTGCAGCTCTGCAGATGTCTATTAGCGAGGCGCCATGCGCTAAAGCCCAAGAGGACGCGACACTCCGGGTGGAGTGGGCGGTCACACCAAGGGGGCACGGTCGACCTTGCTGCTGGTATGCCAAAGCAATGGCGTCCACTATCCAGTGAGACAACCTTTGCTTGGAGAGAGCCTTTCCCTTCAGCTTCCCACCATAACAGACAAAGAGCTGGTCTGAGGTCCTGAAACACTGCGTTCTGTCTACATAGATGCGAAGAGCACGTACTGGACAGAGCAGTGCCAAGGCTGGGTCTGCCTCCTCCGGGGGCAGCGCTTGCAGGTTCACCACCTGGTCCCGGAAGGGAGTGGTAGGCAGTTTTGGGCAAGTTACTTTTAAAAAGTAATTAGTTACAGTTACTAGTTACTACTTCCAAAAAGTAACTAAATTAGTTACTCAGTTACAAATTTTAAAAGTAACTAGTTACTTAAGAAAGTAACTATTGCGTTACTTTCAAGTAAAATTAAATTTTAAATGCTCAAATGTGACCCCACCTCTACCCCTCTTTAACGGAACTTACAATACATGTGCATGTTCAATTATTTATGATAAATCTGAATATTATAATGAAATGGACACTTAACCCTCTAGGCGCCACGGTCGAGTTTACTCGACAAGATGCGGGACTGAATAAAACGGCCGATTTTGTCAAATTGGGTGTCAAATTTCGTTCAACCTCCCCTCCACTGGATGGCTGACATGTCATACTTCATCCCCGAATCAAAAAAACGTCATGTTTTTATACAAAATGTTCGAGTTAGAGCGCATTGAATCAGTGCGATCAAAAGCGGAGCTAGTGTGAGAGTGAGCCATGTTATCAGATCCTTTCCGCAATCACGGCGACAGTATTGTGGTGGAGACTTTGTCTAATACCACTGGGTATGTTAGACGAGGTTGAAGTATTCATAGGACAGTTAGGAGGCAACGTGGAGGCAGGGTGAGGAGTCGCAATGACAATGACAGTAGTCCGAGCTCCGCACACTCGGCGCGCGC
Organism: Rhinichthys klamathensis goyatoka; assembly: GCF_029890125.1. Taxonomy (NCBI): domain Eukaryota; kingdom Metazoa; phylum Chordata; class Actinopteri; order Cypriniformes; family Leuciscidae; genus Rhinichthys; species Rhinichthys klamathensis. The sequence goes on along the minus strand of NW_026606695.1, from coordinate 1,749,412 downwards.
GCGAGGCAGATCTGGCCGCGCTGCTCGTATCATGTCACTCATGATCTGTGCGAGTGAGCGTTTGAACTAAACAGGTCTTGTCTACTTGTGTTTGTATGTCATATGAATAATATATATGTGCCCCATACATGGAATTAGAGTGCCTACTGTATTTAGTAAATGGAAAATCTCTACAGCAAAAGGCCAACCACTACATGCATTCGGTTTGTTTCTACCATTTATTAGTAATGATTTACACAGTTTGTTTAGTACTTACTATATACCAGAGCATTCAGTATTGTGCAATATAGCATACAGAAGGTGATGGACATTTTGGGGGGAAAGACGTGCTGCATTTTATCATTTAAACATGTGACTTTTCATGAAAATTCTATAATCCAAGATTGCCACCACCATATGACGTCATAATATGCTAATTAGATGGGAAAATATAATCCCTACATAAACTTTGGGTCATCCTTAATATTTCTCTAATTTACAGAAAGTCTCTATCTTTTATCACTTTTAAGATATAGTCTTTTGAAATTAAAATGTCAAAATCGAACGTTTTAGGAAAAAACCTCTGGCGCCTAAAGGGTTAATACAATACATTATTAACAGAAACATGAAACATTGTACACACATCAAAAAAAAAAAAATGTTGCTGTGGGACAAAGTGAGACTAGCCTCCAATCAAATGCCATGTAGATATTATGTTTATATAGTGGATCAATGCAAATAACACAATAGATGTTTTGGAACTTTTGATATTTATTGCCCCTCAACAGGCCACAACTGGGCAAATTTAAATTAAGCTTGTTAAGCTCGTCGCCATACCTGTCTCTCGTTGACTGACTGGCTTGCTTGTGTTGTTCATTGTGTGTCCTGTCCTGTCCGACTATGCGTTATGATGGGTCGTTCGCAATTCATGAGCGTTAGCCGTTAGTGATGATGGATCGACTCGTTCGCGAATGAGCTTTTGATGGGTCGTTCGCGATTCGCGAATGAGGCGACTCTAAGAGCCGGCTCTTTTAGGTGAACGTCGGGAGCTGGCTCGCATATCTGAAGAGCCGACTCTATTTTTACAAATTTAGCCTATAGAAATGAAATAATTATGTAAAAAAATAAATAAATATTATAGTCAAAGTCATTTAAAGAGCCGTTTGTGAGCCAAAAGAGCCGGCTCTTTTCAGTGAGCTGAGTCAAAAGTGCCGAATGCCTACTACTACTATGCGTGCTTTCGAACACCCGCCCAACTCTACCTCTGATTGGCTTACAATGACATTTTACTCTACCTCAGTCGTCAGCATTTATGCGCTTGTCTCGTGCTCTGCCCACTAACCAAGGAAGAACAGTAAAAAAAGTATTTGCCTCTCGCTCAGAGATCTAGTTGGTCTGATGAAAAAAAAAACCCAGCTTCATCAGTTATAGTAACGCGCCGCATTTTTTGGCAGTAACGGGAACGGCGTAATTAAGATGAGAAGAGTAATCAATTAGATTACTTGTTACTGGAAAAAGTAATGACGTTAGTAACGTTAGTAACCCGGCCCGAATTCCAAGTACGCTTCGTCAACGGAGAATGCGTGCAGGTCCCCTACCCTCTTGATGGAGGCCAATGCGGTCAGAAGCGCTGTCTTCATTGACAGGAAGTTAAGCTCGACTGACTGCAAAGGCTCAAAGGGAGCGCTGCGCAGGGCAGTTAAGACCACTGTGAGGTCCCAAGAGGGTACGAGAGGAGGGCGAGGAGGATTCAGTCTCCTTGCACCCCTCAGGAACCTGATGATCAGGTCATGCTTTCCCACAGACTTACCTTCTATCGGGTCATGATGTGCGGCAATAGTGGCAACATAGACCTTGAGGGTGGAGGGAGACAGCCTTCGCTCCAACCCCTCTTGAAGAAAGGAAAGCAGGACACTGACCGAACATCTCCGGGGGTCTTCTCGGTGAGAAGAGCACCAGTTGACGAAGAGGTTCCACTTCAACGCATAGACGTGTCTCGTGGACGACGCTCTAGCGGAAGTGATGGTAGCCACCACCGCTGGTGGTAGGGTACTCAAACCTGCCTCGTCCCGTCCAGGAGCCACACGTGGAGGTTCCAAAGATCGGGACGAGGGTGCCATAGGGTGCCCCGTCCCTGAGAAAGGAGGTCCTTCCTCAGAGGAATTGGCCAAGGAGGTGCTGTCGCGAGGAGTATGAGTTCGGAGAACCAGGTCCGGGTGTACCTGTACGGCGCGACCAGATTGACCTGCTCCTCGTCCTCCCTGACCTTGCGCAGGAATTGCGCAAGAAGGCTCACTGGGGGAACGCATATTTGCGGCCCCGCGGCCAGCTGTGCGCCAGTGCATCCGTGCCGAGCATGCCCTCGGTCAGGGAATAATACAGGGCGCAATGGGTCGAGTCGTGAGAGGCAAACAGATCTATCTGTGCGTCCCCGAACTGGTCCCAAATCAGCTGAACCGACTGGGGATGGAGTCGCCAATCTCCCGGGAGGGGCTGAAGCCGTGAGAGCTCGTCGGCTGCACAGTTCAGGGCTCCGGGGATATAAATGGCACGAAGCGACCTCAGATGCTTCTGACTCCACAAGAGGAGGTGGCGGGCGAGTTGCGACATACGGCGGGAGCGCAGACCACCTTGACGGTTGATGTACGCTACGGTCGCGGTATTGTCTGAACGGACTAGTACATGCTGGCCCCTGAGCATGGCTCGGAAGCGGCGCAGGGCGAGCTGTACAGCTAGCAACTCGAGGCAATTGACGTGCCATAGGCGGTGGGGTCCTGTCCAGGAGCCCGCGGCAGCACGTCCATTGCACATGGCACCCCAGCCCGTGGTAGAGGCATCTGTCGTTACAACAATATGCCGGGAAGCTCGTTCCAGGGGCACTCCGGCCCGTAGAAAACTGAGGTTCGACCACGGGGTGAAGGTCTGACGGCAGGTCGGAGTAACTGGTACTCGGAGAGCCCACCTCGGGACTCGGTCGCGAAGCCAAAGCTGAAGCGGTCTCATATGAAGTAACCCGAGCGGTGTTGCCACGGCTGCGGATGCCATATGCCCCAGGAGCCTCTGAAAAAGTTTCAGTGGAACCGCACTCTTGCCCTCGAACTGTCTCAGGCAAGTCAGCAGTGACTGCGCGCGCTTGCTCGTAAGCTGCGCGGATATGGCGACCGAGTCGATCTCCATACCGAGAAAAGAGATCCTCTGCACGGGGCAAAGTTTGCTCTTCTCCCAGTTGACCCGAAGGCCCAGACGGGCTACATGGCGGAGCACCAAGTCCCTGTGTTCGCAAAGCTGATCTCGAGAGTGAGCTAGAATTAGCCAGTCGTCGAGGTAATTCAGAATGCGAACCCCGTGTTCCCGGAGGGGAACAAGGGCTGCCTCGACGACCTTCGTGAAGACGCGAGGAGACAGGGCTAGCCCGAATGGGAGAACTGCGTACTGATATGCCTGCCCCTCGAAAGCAAACCGCAGGAACGGTCTGTGTCGAGGGAGGATGGAGACATGAAAGTAGGCGTCCTTCAGGTCGATCGCTGCAAACCAATCCTGGTGCCGCACACATTCGAAAACGCGTTTGGCGGTGAGCATCTTGAACGGCAGCCTGTGAAGGGAGCGGTTCAGAACGCGCAGGTCCAGGATTGGCCGTAACCCACCGGTTTTCTTCGGGACAATGAAGTACGGGCTGTAGAAGCCGGTCCTCATTTCGGTTGGAGGGACAGTCTCGATCGCACCCTTCGCCAGCAGGGTAGCAACCTCCGCTCTCATGATAGGGGCATTGCCACCGACCATAGTGGAGCGGACTCCCCTGAAGCGGGGAGGAGACCGCGCGAACTGAATCGCGTAGCCGAGCCTGATCGATCGTGCGACCCAGCGGGACAGGTTGGGAAGCTCTAGCCAGGCTCCCAAGGACTGTACCAGCGGGGTCACGCGAACCACAGACTTCCCGTCGGTGGAGCAGCGAGGCGGTATGGCTGACTCAGACGTGGACGGCTTAGCGGCCCGGTGTGGGGGTACAGTCATAGACCGCGTCCTGACAGAGGAGACCAGGGAAGGACGAACGTTCCACGGGGGTCTGCTCTGCCAGGGGTCTGGCGACAGAGGAGGGTGAGAGCGGCATGGTCCGGGGACGGCGCGCACTGTCATCCGGCTCTGGGACAGAGGAGGACGAGGGGTGAACGGCCCGGGGGCGGCGCACCGTGTCGTCCGAGAACTCTGTGTGCTTAGAGATGGGAAGTCAGCTCTCTGGAAAAAGAGGTTCTCCCCCGGCCCTCCACCGGGGAAAGGAGTGGCCCTGCAACCACCTCCTGGAGAACTGCAACCCATCTCTGAGCTGCCCGTAACGGGAGCGCCGCTTTGCCTGGCATTTGGCAGGCTGCGGGGCTGGTACGGGCTGGGGCGCTTTCCTGCGACCACCTCCACGGCGCGGCCCGGAGCTGCTGGGGCCGGGCGGGAGGGGGCGAAAGTCGCAGGAGGGAGCGTTCGGCGGCAAGCTGACTGAGGCGTCTGAGCCGGCGGCAGCAGCTGGCCGCGGGGTCAGAACGTGTTTGGTAGCCTCAGTCTGCTTCTGGGCGGCCGAGAACTGTTGGGCAGAGTCCTCGGCCGCGCCGCCGAAGGGCCAGCCTGGGATATGGGGGAGTTGAGGAAGCGGGTTCGCTCAGCCTCGCGCATATCAACCAGGTTAACCCAGAAATGTCTGACCACACAAGTGGACATCACCTGACCCAGGGAGCGTTCGGTCACCTTCGTCACTCGTAGAGCGAGGTCGGTGGCGGCAGGCAGTCTCTTAGATGAGCCCTGAATCAGCCCTACCCTCGTGCATGTCATTGAGCACCCCGAAGGATGGCAATAACATGCAGTGAGACGGCAGCCTGTCCGCTGCTCTATAGGTCTTTGCCACCGGAGTAGACAAAAAACCTACAGGCATTGGAGGGGTGCTTAGGGTCGCCACGCCAGGTGGAGGCGCTGTGGGGGCACAGATGTGCTGCCACAGAACACTCCACGGGGGGAACCCCAGTGTACCCATGGCCGCGGCCTCTCGAGGGCAGAGAAGGTGGAAGAGGCTGCTGAGCAGTCGCGAAAGTCAAAGGAGACTCTCACGATCTCATAACCTCTTCATGCACATCCGGGTAGAAAGGATTTTGGGTTCGCCTCCCCAAAACCAATCAACAGCCTTGAGTGCTCGAGACATGGCAGAGTAATCCACACATGCCCGATACTCGCGGCGGCCCGGGAAGCATAGCTGTCAACTCTGGATCAGACTCGCTATGTTGCACACCCGAGAGTGGCAACATAGACGAGCCCTCACTTCCAAAGGACTCCAGCTCACCTTGTGACGCGGCGATAGACATGATTTCATCAGCCGGGGAACTGAATGAGATGCCGGCCCGCCGGCGTCCTCTGGACGCGGCTCTGACCAGCTAACTTATTCAGAACCGCGCGGGTTGCAATGTTAAAGAGAGGGGTGTGGACCACGGATATTAATCGGCGGTTTAGTTCCACACCAGCCATCTCAGGTCACCCTGGCCACCAGCCAAAGTATTCTCTCACGTGGAGAAAATAGATTGGGGTGTGGATGAGGGGACTCTCACTCAGTTGAGCTCATTGAGTCTTGACCGTTACATTGCGATGGTCATGTTCCCCTTAGAGAACGTGACGCATCCGCGAGCGCTGTTCGAACGTGATCGAAGCCCAAACACGTCAAAACAGCGCTCGTGCCCATCAGCTGAATCTATCAGACTACCGCACTCAGAAATGCACGGGCAGATCGTCTTTAAAAAGACGCGCCGCGTGCACGCTCTTTTTGTGTGAGAAAAGCTTGCAGCAGTGCTGAAGCGCCCAGGGAGAAGCACACAACTGTTCAGATCAGCAGGCAGGAATGTGAAACTCGCTGGAACACGCCATCACACCAACACCGACTGGAAGCTGCTCGTCTTGAAGATTCTCGAAGATAGTCAGAGAATAGACTGCAGGAGTGAAGAGAACATCTTGGCTCCGAAGCAAAAACATATCTGCATATTGCCGGCTTTCTCCTTTTATTCCCACGAGGTGGGGCGGAGTTGCGCCATGCAAATTCCGCAGACCCATGGCATTTGTTTTCCATTGGCTCGTTTTGTATACTCGAAGTCGATAGGCTTTCTAAGCGAAACCCCATTCGTCGTCATCCGACGGAACTCGGAGTGACAACGAAAGGGAACCTCGGTTCTCTCTAGATGAGGGAACGAGTATTGCGTAAGCTAGCTTACGCTACGGGAAAGATTCATCTTTTCTGAGAAATTGAAGCCAAAAAATGATTCTATAATTTTGTATCCATTGTCAACGCAGTTCAGCTGCAGCAGACCATGAGCGGGCTAGCTAGCAGCTCATTGGTTCGCTCACAGAGAACTGCTTAAGCCTATGAGGAGACGCGAATGAACTCTCGGCCAATGAGAGTCTGACATGCTCTTATTACGTCAGAGCCCGCCGAAACGGGCGTGGTCAGAGAGTATATTACTGGCGTCCTAGGCTGTAAACTCTGGTTTTCATAGAATGAAGCGAGAACGCTAGTAGCACAAGCACGGCCAGGAACGCAATACTCGTTCCCTCATCTAGAGAGAACCGAGGTTACGTTAGGTAACCGATTCGTTCTCTTACGAGAGGTTCTCTCGTATTGCGTAAGCTAGCTTACGCTACGGGAACACCTGGTCAACGCCGTGCGTGCTAAGCATCCACTATGAGTCCCAGGGGAGACCCCAGGGAACCCTTATGAGTGGGAATAAATATATGTACATGTGACAAAGGCCAGCAGAGCGGGCCGGAGATTGTGTAGTACATAAGCACATGATAGAGAGGGACAAAGCGAAACCGGTCTGTGTGAACAACTCCCCATAGTGCAGCTCAACCAGAAGAGCTGTAACATACTAGACTGCTAGTAGTTTAGCCTGCAAGGCGGGAACTTCCAGATTGTAAAATCTGACAAAGGTGGAGGGGGAAGCCCATCCCGCTGCCACACAAATGTCATGAATGGAAATTCCGCTGGACCATGCCCATGATGAGGCCATGCCTCTAGTGGAATGAGCCCTGATGCCCAGAGGGTATGGCAGGTCTTTTGATGCGTAAGCGGCTGCAATGGCATCAACTATCCATTTGGATAGAGTCCACCGAACGAAACAAAAAGCTGCTCGGATCGTCTGACCGGAGCAGTGCGAGTAATGTATAAACTCAGGGCCCTGACCGGACACAGGAGATCAGAGTCAGATTCGCTATCGGATGCAGGCAGAGCCGATAGGGAAATAAATTGTGCCCTGAACGGGGTACCAATCGCTTTTGGGACATAACCATGTCTAAGTTTGAGAACGACTAAGGAGTCATTGGGCCCAAACTCGAGACAGGAAGCGCTAATGGACAGCGCGTGAAGGTCTCCCACACGTTTTACTGACGCGAGCGCGAGCAGAAAAACTGTTTTGAGCGAAAGGTATTTGAGGTCCACGGTGTTTAGCGGTTCGAATGGGGGGGCTTTCATAGCTTCGAGAACTATGGAAAGGTCCCAAATCGGCACCAAAGGGGGGCGTGGAGGGTTCATCCTTCTAGCTCCCCTGAGGAAGCGGATGACCAAGCCATCTTTGCCCAGTGACTGGCCGCGCCGGGGTTCAACGAACGCTGCGACGGCTGCCACATACACCTTGAGAGTGGACGGGGACCTGCCCTTGTCCAACATCTCTTGGAGAAAAACTAGCAAGGAAGGAACCTCGCATGACCGTGGGTCCAAATTTCAGTCGGTGCACCATTTAGAGAACACAGACCATTTAGACGCATAGAGCCTTCTAGTAGAAGCCGCTCTAGCCTGCATGATCGTGTTTAACACTCCCTCTGGCAAAGCAACGGGTAGTTGTTGATCACCCATGCATGTAGCGCCCAGCGCTCTGGGTGGGGATGCCAGATCGTGCCGCGAGCTTGGGAGAGGAGATCTGCTCTGACTGGAATGGGCCACGGGGCTGTGTGTGACAGCTGAGTGAGCTCTGGAAACCAAGTCTGACCCTCTCAACGCAGGGCTATGAGGAGCACCGAATGGCGTGTTTCCCTGATTCTCTGAAGCACCTGTGGTAGCAGAGAAACCGGAGGGAATGCATAAAGCGGGCGGCTGGGCCAGGTCTGGGCTAGCGCGTCCTCGCTCTTTGAGAAAAATATTGGGTAGTGGGTGTTCTCTTCTGAGGCGAAGAGGTCCACCTCTGCTCTGCCGAATATTCGCCACAGCTTTTGGACTGTAAGAGTGTGCAGAGACCATTCCCCGGGGGGAATGGGGTTCCTGGACAGACTGTCTGGACCGTCGTTCAGATGGCCCGGCACGTGCATCGCTCTGAGCGAGAGCAGGTGACACTGAGACCAAACTAAGATGCGTTCTGTCAGCCGGAAGAGATTCCTGGATCTGACTCCGCCCTGACGGTTTAGATAGGAGACCACGGCTATATTGTCCGAACGGATCAGCACGTGGTGACCGTGAATGCGCGGAAGAAAGCGCGTGAGCGCGTTCTCGACCGCCAGCATCTCCAAACAGTTTATGTGGAGGAGGCTCTCCTGAGCTGACCAGGGGCCGAAGGCCGGTGAGCCCTCGCAGACCGCACCCCAACCCGTGTTGGATGCGTCTGTCGAGATGACTTTTCGGCGAGAAAGGGTCCCCATGGAAACGCCCCGCTGAAACCATTCTGTCACAATCCATGGCTGCAGAGCTGTGATACAGGTCTGCATTACTTTTATCAGCTGGCGGCCCGTGGTCCACGCACGGTGAGACACACGGCTCTTCAACCAGAGCTGAAGCGCGCGCATGCGCAGTAACCCCAGCTGGAGCACCGCGGAGGCTGAGGCCATGTAACCCAACGCCTTCTGAAAAGTTTTCAGAGGTGTGAGTCTGTTCATCTGAAAAGATGTGGCGAGACGCTGAACACGGCGCGCGCGCTGTGTTGACAGACGAGCCGTCATCGTGACCGAGTCTAGCTCTATAACCAAGAAGGAGATAGTCTGACTGGGTTGTAGTGCGCTCTTTGTCCAGTTGACAGAGAGGCCCAAAGCTTTCAGATGGTCGAGGAGAACTGTACGATGAGACAGTAGCTCTCTCTGTGATTGTGCCAAAATCAGCCAGTCGTCCAAATAGTTCAGTATTCGCAGCCCCTGACTCCACAGGGGGGCGAGCGCCACATCCATGCACTTCGTGAACGTACGGGGTGCTAGGGATAGGCCGAACGGAAGGACGGTGTATTGATAAACCTGGCCTTCGAAGGCGAAACATAAGAATGGCCTGTGAAGGGGATTTATCTGAATCTGAAAGTAAGCATCTTTCAGATCTAGTGAAATGAACCAGTCCCCCTGGCGCACATGCGCGAGGAGTTTTCAGATAGTGAGCATTTTGAACGGTCTCTTCATGAGAACTTTGTTCAGAAATCTGAGGTCTAAGATTGGTCTGAGGCCGCCGTCTTTCTTGGGAACCAGAAAATAACGGCCGTAAAACCCCGACTCGCTCATAGACAGAGGAACTCTCTCTATAGCCCTTTTGCACAATAGCTTTGCTATCTCTGAACGGAGCAGCGTCACTGCTTCTGGGTTCACAATAGTTTCTAGCCGCGCTCGAAAACGTGGAGGGCGGCGGTGAAACTGTAAGCGATAGCCTAGCCTTATTGTGTTTAGCACCCACTGGGAAATTCCCGGAATAGCTTCCCACGCTTTGAAGCGTAACGCTAGAGGGTGAATGGCTACATGGTCCCCGTCGCTGCACAAGGCGGAATGCGTGAGCACGCTCATAGTGTTTATAAAAGCGGGACTTACACTCGGATAGGAGTTTATGGGCCGTGTAACAGAGTGAGCAGAGGCCCACGAGCCCGTGTGCGCGCTTATGCACTCTGAAACTCGAGCGGGTTGGAACCGCTTTATGAGAGTGGACTCTGAGTGAGACACGGGAACTGAAGTGCTTTTGTGTATGAGTGAACACAGTGTTGTGGGCACATTTTCTACACAGGAGGCTTTTATGCTCTTTATGAGATTTCTCTGGGTCGCCGTGAAAACGGCGTTTGTGCTCATGCAAGCGGGAAAGGAGACCGGCTTGGTAATGGCAGAAGTACACTGCTGTAGTAGCCGCGTGAGCGGGGACTAACAGAGGGCGAAACTTTGACGGCGGTCCGTCCGCGGCGGGAGAGCGCCGTCTTTTTCTCAGCTGTGCTAGGCAGACTTCGAGTGATCGGGTTTCAGCGCGATCCTAGGCCGAGGCCCCCGAGGAGGCTGCGGTCTGTGGCGGCTGTCAGAGCGAGAACGAGGGCGGCCGCCCTGGCGTCGCTGAGAAGTCTGACTGTGCTGAGCTGGGCACTGGGGTGGGGCTCGTGCAGGAGGCAAGTCACGTGAGCGGCCTGCAGAGGAGCTAGCGTGACGAGGCAGAAAGAGATTCATGGCCTGGGAGGCTTTCTGCACTTCGGAAAATCGGTCCACGATACCCGTGACAGCAGATCCGAAGAGGCCGGATGGAGAGAGCGGGGCGTTGAGAAAGGCGGCGCGCTCAGAATCTCTCATGTCGGCGAGTGTGAGCCACAAATGTGTCTCAGAGACACAAATGGCGGCCATGCATTTCCCCAGGGCTTGAGCAGCAGATTTTGTGGCGCGAAGGGCAATGTCCGTGGCGCTCCTCAAATCCGCGACTGAAGAGGGATTTTTTCCGCTCTCGTCCCATTCCCGAAGTATGTCACCCTGTAGTATCTGAAGGACGGACATGGTGTGAAGTGCAGAGGCTGCTTGGCCGGCGGCTGAGTAAGCGCAGGCGTGAAAGCTTGAAGTCGCTCTGCAGGCTTTAGAGGGGAGCACAGGTGATGAGCGCCATCTCGCGGAGGGCGGGCACAGATGTGCGGCGACCAGGTCCTCTACAGGGGGAATGGAGAGATAACCCTTCTCTGCGGCTCCGTCCACAACGCGAAGCGGGGTGGAAGAGTTGGAACGAGTTCTAGCAGAGAGCGGGGCGTTCCAGGACTTCGTGAGCTCCGCGTGCAGTTCCGGCAGGAAGGGCGCAGCCCGTTTAGTGGCGGGAGTCGAGCGCTGGCGGAAGTAGCTGCCGTCCATACAGTTGATGGTCTGCTCGGGGGGAGGGGACCAATCGAGCCCGAGGCGTTCGACGGCCTGTGAGAGGAGGCGCACTAATTCCTCCTCGATTCCAGCGCGGGTCCCGGAGGATTCTCGGGCCGAGGAGGCGTAAGAACCGGACCATTCCTCACTGTCTGAGGCGAGAAGCGAACATGTTTCTTTGATGTCCGCGGCGTCATCGGAGGCGACAGAGCGACCACTCGGCGGCAACTGTATGTCCGGAAGCGGCGGAGAAGGAGAGCGGGAGGCGACAGGCTCCGGGGGATGAACGCTTCTGGCTGGGGTTCCGGCGGCCTCTGAGAGCGGCGTTTCTTCTTCCGCGGCGAAGTCAGAGGCGGCGCGGAAGCATCTTCAGTGGCCTGAAGTCGAGCCCGCAGGGTCGACAACGGCATGTCTTCGCAGAGATCGCAGCCGCCATCGGCGAGGGCGAGCTCGGCGTGCTCCAATCCGAGGCAGAGAGCGCAGATGACGTGGCGGTCTCCATTCTCAAGGGGAGCGCGGCAAGAACCGCAGGAAGATTTACAAGACATCTTTAAAAAGACGCTCTGCTCTTTTAGATACAAAATGTACAGGAAGCTTTTTGTAAAAAGGATACAAATCCGTCGGATGGCGCTAGCTCGCAGGACGGCTGAAGGTGGCGAAGACGGCCGGCTTCCTCAGTCTCCCAGATGCTCGCTAGAGTTGCCTTTTCGACGACGGCGGCTTCTCTCAGGATCAGCAGATGCGTGTAGCCTCGCTGAAGAGATAAAAATCAGAGTTTACAGCCTAGGACGCCAGTAATATACTCTCTGACCACGCCCGTTTCGGCGGGCTCTGACGTAATGAGAGCATGTCAGACTCTCATTGGCCGAGAGTTCATTCGCGTCTCCTCATAGGCTTAAGCAGTTCTCTGTGAGCGAACCAATGAGCTGCTAGCTAGCCCGCTCATGGTCTGCTGCAGCTGAACTGCGTTGACAATGGATACAAAATTATAGGATAATTTTTTGGCTTCAATTTGTCAGAAAAGATTAATCTTTCCCGTAGCGTAAGCTAGCTTACGCAATACGAGATAACCTCTCGTAAAAGAACTGTATATTTTCCCTGTGAATGCAAAGCTAAAATTTCAGCATCATTACTCCAGTCTTCAGTGTCACATGATCCTTCAGAAATCATTATAATATGCAAATTTGGTGCTCAAAAACATTTCTTATTTTTATCAATGTTGAAAAAAAAGTAATATTAACTTAATATTTTTGTGTTAATCATGATACATTTTTCTAGGATTCTTTGATGAATAGAAAGTTCAAAAGACTACCTTTTTTTAAAAATAGAAAACTATTGAAACATTATACATGTCTTTACAGTCACTTTTGAGTTTAATACATTAATGTGAATAAAAAGTATTCATTCCTAAAAAAAAACCCTAAACTGCCATGGTTTTGATGTGCCCTGGAAGATGGGTTTGTTTAGGGCGCTTGCTCAGATGTAATACATCTCTAAAACGTCCCCTGACATTTAGAACATTTCAAAGATGTATATGATTGAGAATGTACTGTAAAGTTAAATGTTTGTTCACAAAACATGTTTCCCAGATGACGTAAGAGTTGTACAGTGCAGTTACCCAGAACAAGTTTAATTACACAATCTATAGCTTCACTTTTATGCAACATAATTTAACAGGCATTACTATTCATATTTACACAGTTCAGATGACAAACACCGAAATGTAGGGTTTTCAATTACACTGAATATATTTTTACCTCACAGCAGTGTAACTAATAATACTAAAATTCTAGCAGTAGCTCACTTTGACACATCCAATTTATCAGTTAATGCTATGATGAGTTGCTCTAAAAGATAAGTGACAGGCTGGTAACAAAATACACATAATCTAGTTTCATTTGGTGTGAGTATTCACTGCTCTGACCATTTCATATTTACACAGTTAAGCATGGTTTATTGGTTTAGCCCATACCTCATTACTGCTTGTGTTATGTGTTCAGACTAGACTAATTGAGATGGATGAGGTTTACAGCACTGAGAAGAAACATCTGCCCAGAGAATTATTCTGAATTAAGCAGATAAACCGATAAACATGCAACTTAGTGACTGAGCCAGAGGTACTATCCAGCTGTTTCTTACTATGCCTCTAAGCAAAAGGCCTTCAGGGCCTGGAGTCTTATGCTGCGATGTACAGTATGTTGCCAGATTCATTCAGCTCTCATTGAGGTTTCAGACATAGTGACACGAAAACTCATCTCCCATATACTCCTAAATATCCACATTTGAGGGCGAGCCCTCTGTGTATGTGTCTATTGCCCTGGGTGACAACAATCAAACAAGAACTTCAAGCGGGACGGCATAATCAGTAACATCTGGACCTCACTTTTGATCATCAAAGGTGGATACAAAAGAGATGTTTGTGTCCCAGTAGAGTATCCCTCAAACCTCACATGCATCTTCTCTCATTTTTGAAATCAGGTGGATTGATGTTCCTTGCATTAGTTGGACGACTAACCAATAGAGGCAGAAATGCCTGTAACAAGGGTGGCATAGGGTGGTTGAGGATCAGTGTGACTAGTATCACTAGATCCCTATGTTGTATACAGCACTGGAGATGTACCACAGGCATTGATTGTATTCTCCTCTTCTGAGCTGCTGTTCAGCCTCAGGGTCTCCTCAGTATTGAAAAGAAGGCGCAGGAACAACAACCAGCCCACACATCTCAAAGTTTGAGCATTAAAAATAAGATTGCTTCATTGCAATATGTTTTTTTTTTGTAACCTATCAGAACACCAAAAAACAGACAGTCCAGCCTTCTAATGGGAGAACTTGAAATTTGTCAGCTTCAAAAAAAAAAAAAAAAAAAAACCTATGCATGACCAAAAAAAAAGGCTCCCTTTCTATAAAAATGGCACAGAAAGGTATAAAAAAGTGAAATTGTAATGAAATCGTCTCTGGTTACTTGCGTAACCTATGTTCTCTGAATAGGGAACGAGACGCTGCGGAAAGCGCAGTGGGATATTCTCTGAATGTGCCGATTGTCTGAAGCCTTATAGAATCACGCCAATTCATTGGCTGATGGCGTCCGCGCGATATGGCTCCGCCCGACGCTCTTATGTCGCATCATTACATATTCGCGCGCGCGCCATCTGCTCTTCAGATTTCTCTGCCGAAAAGAAACTGTCAGCAGCGCGAGGAGCTTGGCCGCTAACGCAGCGTCTCGTTCCCTATTCAGAGAACATAGGTTACGCAAGTAACCAGAGACGTTCTCTTTCATAGGTTCACTCAACGCTGCGGAAAGCGCAGTGGGAACGGACTAACAAACTCGCCAAGCTAGAGCGCTTTTATAACTGGTAGATAAAAGAGACAACGACCGAAATGAGTTCAAACAGAAAGAACCTGGGAATCCGGGGTCATGTCAAGATCCAAGCTATAGAACCTTACAAAAGTGTGCGGAGAAGACCAGCCTGCCGCAACACAAATATCCTCCAAAAGTGCTCCTCTGAAAAGAGCTTGAGAAGATGCTACACTTCTGGTGGAATGTGCTCTAATGCTAAGAGGTGAAGGCAAGCCACGCACCCCGTAAGCCAACGAGATAGCCTCTGTGACCCAGTGAGAAATCCTCTGCTTTGATGCAGCAAGCCCACGGCGGCTAGCACCGAAGCAAACCAGAAGCTGGTTAGATTTCCTCCAACCGCCTGAACGGTCTACATATATCTTAAGAGAACGAACTGGGCAGAGCAAGTTAAGCTTCCTATCTTCCTCTGATGAAAATGGAGGTGGGTGGAAAGCGTTAAGGTTAACTACCTGTGAACGGAAAGTTGAGGAAAGAACCTTGGGGACATACCCTGGTCTCGCCTCAAGGAAACTTTGACCAGGCCAGGGGCAAAGTCCAAGCAAGACTCGCTAACAGAAAGAGCTTGTAAGTCTCCCACCCGCTTTAATGAGGACAAAGCTAACAAACGCGAAACCTTGAGAGTCAGAATCCTCTCCGGAGCCGACTCCAAGGGCTCAAAGGGGGCTTTCGTCAAACCCTCTAGGACAACAGAAAGATCCCATGAGGGAACTCTAGGGGAGCGAGCCGGTTTCAGGCGCTTCACCCCACGCATAAAGGCAGAAACTAACCTTAATTTGCCCAGGGGAATCTCATCCGATTCCCTATGCGCTGCAATAGCCGCGACAAACTCTGAGAGTGGTAGCGGCTGCTCCAGCCGCAAACTTCTCCTGCAGGAATTCCAGTACTGAACCAGCAGGGCAGTTAACTGGGCTCCTATCATGTGCTAAGCACCAAGTCTCAAACACCCTCCATTTGGAAGAATATAATCTCCATGTAGAAGGGGCTCTAGCACTCGCAATGGTCTCCTGAACATCAGTTGGGAGACCAGAGCTTAATGCTAACGGCCTCTGATCGGCCAAACATACAGCTTCCACATGTCTGGGCGAGGATGCCATATCCTGCCCTGTAGCTGGGACAGCAGATCTTCCCTGACCGGGATCCTCCAGGGGGAAGATTCCAGTAGAGGAATTAGCTCCGAAAACCATGGCTGAGATGGCCAGAACGGAGCTACCAGGAGGAGGCGGACTCCGCTCTCTCTCACTCTGGCCAAGACCGCCTGGATCAGTTTGATGGGCGGGAAGGCATAGAGATTCTGCGTTGGCCAAGGGTGAGCGAACGCATCTATCCCCAATGGGGCCGGGGGACTCAGGGAGAACCAAAGCGGGCATTGGGACGACTCTTGAGATGCAAAGAGGTCCACCTCCGCCTCTCCAAAAACCTCCCAGATCAGGGCCATCGTCTTGCGGTTCAACATCCATTCCCCCGATCTGAGTTTCTGTCTCGACAGAAAATCTGCTGCGAGGTTCAGAACCCCTGGGACATGAACCGCTCTTAGAGATAGGAATCTGCTCTGAGACCACAGGAGAAGGTGACGCGCATGCCTGTCTAGGGCAACCACTGTCTAGGGCAACCACTGCCATGTTGTCTGTTCTGACAATGACATGGTGACCCTCCAGAAGAGGGAGGAAATGATGCAGAGCCAGAAAAACGGCTCTTAACTCCAGGCAGTTTATGTGCCAAGAGAGAGCCTCTCCGGTCCAGACCCCACACGCTGGTCTGCCCTCGAAAACCACTCCCCAGCCGGTGAGAGAGGCATCCGTCGTAATCATCTGGCGATGAGATACCGCACCCATGCTGACCCCTTTCCGAAGAAAAAGAGGGTCCCGCCAAACTGACAGGGGTCGAAAGCAACTGCGCGATACCTTTAGTAGGCGAAGGGTTGACCCGGAGGGTCGAACCCCTGAGAGTTTCACCCACCACATGACGGGTCTCATGTGGAGTAGGCCCAGCGGTAGCACGGAGGAGGCCACGGCCATAAGGCCCAGCATCCTGCGGCAGGTGCCCACAGACACATGATGGCCTAGCAAAAAACGAGCCAAGCATGTCATCAAGCTGGAAATCCGGGGCCAAGCGGGCCTGCAGGAGAACGGAATCCATGTTCACCCCCAAGAAAACAGTGCTTTGAGCCGGAGCAAGGACACTCTTCTCCGAGTTCAACCTCAAACTGAGAGACTGGATATGACTCAGAACGATATCTCTGTGGTGGGCCACTAGCTTCCTGGACTGGGCTAAAATGAGCCAATCGTCCAGGTAATTTAGAACACGGATGCCCTGGAGCCGCAATGGGGCCGGAGCTGCATCCATGCACTTTGTGAATGTCCTCGGGGCCAGAGATAGGCCGAAGGGAAGGACCCTGTACTGGAACGCCCTTTCTCCAACGGCGAACCTGAGGAACTGCCTGTGTCGCTGTACAACCTGGATGTGAAAATAAGCATCCTTTAGGTCTATCGTCACGAACCAATCCCCTGGCCGAATCTGAGATATGATAGCTTTCAGCGTCAACATCTTGAATTTCCCTTTGTAAAGGGCGAAGTTCAGTCGGCGGAGGTCCAGTGTGGGACGCAAACCGCCGCCCTTCTTCGGGACCAGGAAGTAACGGCTGTAAAAGCCCCGCTCGGTTTCCCCTGGAGTAATCTCCTCTATTGCTCCTTTGAGAAGGAGGGAAGAGATTTCCTGATGAAGTACAGAAGCCTGAGTGGCGCTGTCTACTACAGTAGGAAACACCCCGTTGAAACAGGGGGGATTGCGGCAAAACTGAAGAGTGTAGCCGAACTGAATTGTGCGAAGAACCCAAGACGATACCCCTGGTAAGCGCTCCCACTCTGGAAGGAAATGTGATAGAGGAGGAGGGATGTTGTAATGCAGACGACATACCTGGGTGAGGGTGCCGTGCTGACGCTCCTGGAGTAAAGAGGTTGACTGTGCAGGAGGGCCATCGGCGTCCTGGCACGTGATGGGAGGCATCGATGCTGGGGTCATGGTGACCAGATCCGCCTGCTCCGGAGGAAAACGGAAAGTGCCTCCGAGGATGCGGCCAGCAGTTATAGAGAGTGTGGGGGGTGAGGGGAGAAAGCAGAAAGCGTCTCCTTCCTCCCGCACCGGACTGAGTAGAGAAGGTGAAATATGGCCTGCACTTCGAGACACTCTGAGTGGCGAAGGTGACAGGGCAAGGAAAGGAGAGCTGGGAGGTGGGCAGAAACGCTTGTGCGGGGGGGGGGGGAGCAGAAGGTTCCCTAGCCCTAGCCTAAAAAGTCTGAACGCGGCCGATTGGGATTTGGAGGAGCGGAATTTCTCAACCACTGTGTTGACCGCCTCACCAAACAACCCCATTTGAGAAATGGGGGCGTCCAAGAGGAAAACTTTCTCTTTGTCACGGATCTCCGTGAGATTAAGCCACAAGTGGCGCTCCACCGCAACAGAACCAGCCATAGAGCGACCTATAGCGCGTGCGGTATGCTTGGTGGCTCTTAAGGCTAAATCCGTAGCCTTACGAAGCTCCTTTACCGCTTCAGGAGTCACGCCGTCGCCCTCGTCCATTTCCTTCAGGACGTCCGCCTGGTAGGCCTGAAGAATGGCCATAGTGTGCAGGGTCATGCCTGCCTGCCCAGCCGCCATGTAGGATTGCCCAATGAGAGAGGAAGTAGTCCTACATGCTTTAGAAGGGAGGAGGGGGCGCGACTTCCAGGACGGCGCAGACGACGGAGCAAGATGGTCGGCTAAAGTTTCCTTAAGCGCCGGAATGGCGGAATAGCCCTGTTCCACAGAGCCTACCAGGTTGGTGAAATCAGCAGCAGCCGCATTAGTGAGGCGCGAAGAGAAAGGCTGCTTCCAGGTTCTGGAGATCTCATGATGCAGATCACTGAAATATGGCAGTTTCCTCCGTTGAGGCCTAGAATTAGGGCCACTGAGAAGCCTTTCGTCGGGTTTCGACGACTGAGACTCACGTGGCTCGTCGGGCCAATCAATAGTGAGCTTCTCCATGGCGCGCGAAAGCACGTCAACGAGCTCCGCGTAGGCCGCGCTTCCTGGCCGCTCGGCGGGATAACCTCGTCGGCGAGAGTAGGCCCGAAATCCTCGGAGTCGGAAGCCTCGGTAAAAAGTATGTCCTCCAGCCCGAAAGAAACCGCCTCGCGTGCTCCCGGGCTGGGGCACAAATAATCGTGTGAAAATTCGACTGGCATCCCTCGCGCGTGCCGAGGGGAGGGAGGGAGAGAAAGAGCGGGGCTCGTCTGCTCGAACTCCACATCCTCAAGCTCTACATCCGAATCCCATGTCGCGGATCCTCGAGAGGCCTCGGGAGCGCGACAGGGGGAGACGAATGATTCCCTCTCAAAGACCGCGAGCCGCGATTTGAGGGTTTTGAGCAACACATTTTCACAGAATTTGCATTTAGACGATCCTATAACTGCCTCACGTGCATGTGAAAAACCCAAACACTTAACACACTTACTGTGTGGGTCGTCGTTAGCGATGTAACGAGCACATGCCGGAGTACAGCGACTGTAATCCATGGCAACTTCACCGTAAGGAGAAACAGAGTTCTGCTTGAACAGTCGCAGAAGCGCCGAGAATAATCCTTAGATGTAGCTCAGAAAAATCACGAGCGAAGGGCAACGTGACCGCTTCGTTCTGAAGGTAGAGAAATCAGAGGAGCAGATGGCGCGCGCGCGAATATGTAATGATGGGACGTAAGAGCGTCAGGGCGGAGCCATATCGCGCGGACGCCATCAGCCAATGAATTGGCGTGATTCTATAAGGCTTCAGACAATCGGCACATTCAGAGAATATCCCACTGCGCTTTCCGCAGCGTTGAGTGAACCTATGAAAGAGAACATATTTATTCTATTATAAACAAATGTTTACATGTATCAATGATACCAATTTGTTCACTTGTACATATACAATCTACATATACTTGTACATGCAATTCATTATAATTCAGACTTTAGAGTATAATATCAATTTTACAGAGAATGACACCAGTACCAGTCAAAACATTTTACATACCTACCTGTTACCATTACAATAGTTTTGATTAATCCTAAAAATCGAAATTATATTATTATATCTTGCATGCTTCAAAGTAGTCAGCCTTTGTCTACAGCTCTTACAACCTGATAAGTTTATATATATATATATATATATATATATATATATATATACACACACCGGGCATTCTCTCAATTGTGCCACCTGTTATTGTTTTCAACAGTCTTATGCCCAGACTGTATGCATGCGAGTATATATATATATATATAAAATATGAAATTACCATAGTAGGGACCAACATTTTAAGTAATCCCTTGTCAGGGATTTGTAAAAATTTTTGACGATCTTCAAACATATCTAAGCAAAATACCAAAATAGAAATGCTGTTGATAGTAAAATTTCATTTTTCGTTTTTCTTGAAGATTTATGGCAAATAAAGTTAAGTAATTATTAAGTAATTCAATTATATTATTGAACGAGGAGAAACATATTCCAAAACCACACCCTGTTGGGTCAATTTGACACCCGTTTTGCATTCTCTGATGAGTCTTCAGTCAGTCCTGGTCAGACAGCTGCTGTCTGTCAGGTGTTATTGTCAGGCAGTGGCCCTACAGAGTGCCCCAGGCCCTCAGACCACTCATTTTAATAGTCTGAATATAATGGTTGTAAAACCATATGGCTGTCACAGAACAGAAGAATGCAACACGGGTAATGTCTAAAACAAGAGGTTTATTGCAGGTATGCAAAAACAAGCGACGTTAGCAGGTGAGTTACTGAGTGAATGGATAAGTTGTCTTGATGATAGCAGTGAATGATGACTGGTTCGCTGGAGAAGACTGAGCTGATAGGTTTGCACAGGTAAGTATCTCAGCAGTAGGTAGTCAGGTAAGTAGTTCAGGTTATGAACGACAAGACCAGACTCCTGTGTGTGTGGTGCTAGCTTTTATAGAGAGGTGCTGATGAGGGTAATCGCAGACAGGTGTTGTGATTGTGGAGTGTGAGCCACGAGGGATTCTGGGATATGTAGTGTGCCGAGGTGACTGGACAGGTGAATGGAGATCATGACAATGGCACCCTCCAAACTCTGTAATGATTTCTAGAAGCTTGATACGGTCTCACAGGTTGACAGCTACCTCATGTCTCAAGTGGATGACCTCAATGAATGCCTAGACAAGGCCAGGTCCATTCCAACTTTACATCTTACAAAAGGATGTCACCCACAGCATACGAAACAGCCTTCAGCAAGCCAGATGGACTGCAGCTGTAATGACTTCTCACTTTTGGCCTGCAAGGGGGACACTTCAAGTCATATAAAATGTGTGGCACAGCCTCAGAAACAATATGCTGCTGCTTGCCTAGATGATGTATCTACGAGTAGGGCTGAACATTTACTGATACTCCATAGGCTTCCAAATGATTTTCTCAGGGCTGGATCTACTGTCAACCCATGGAACAAAAAGCGAAAGTGCATGCAAGCAGCACAACAGTTACCTTTTCCTGAGATATGAAGCAAGGCATGTGCCTTCACCACAGATGCTTCTGATCCTCGATTAACGTTTCTTCGGTTGCATGTCCTCAAAACTAATGGGAAGCTAGAAAAAATAGCGTACAAAGACAGCAGAGATTACTTTCATATAATGGGCCAGACTTCAATTTTGTTCAAATCACTACACATTATTTTTAGAGCTACATTATTTTGTGAATATATATATTAGTCATAGCTAAAGCTTGTTGTTATTGACAATGAAAAGCAGAGAATAAAACTACTTTAGCCATAAATATTTTATAGCTCAACCTTGAGTTTTTTTTAAAGGTTACTGACCTCTAAACATTGATTAACCCACATACATAGAGTACAAAAAATATGGTAAATGGAAGCTCACATCCTTGCTTCATGTGCAAGAATCAATGAGGTTTTTCTTGCATTTCACATAAGAATTCCACTAAATTCATATGGATTTCATTTAAAATGTCTTTATGAACTTTGGTGTTTTGATGAAATGGCATTTAGAGGAGAGGTATAAATCTCTTAGAGAGAGAAATCTCTCATCTTAATTTGTGTTTCAAAGATCAATGAAAGTCATATGTTTTTTTTTTTTTTTACATATTAGCTGTTGCTATATTGTGGATCTTATCATGGTTAAAATGCTGTATTGACCAATCAGAAGCCAGTATGTGACTATTTATTTAATAAGTAGTCATTTGAAATTGCATCAATTGATGCTATTAGACTTGTATATCTCGTTTTACCTCCACTCTTCTGAGGTTTACATCTGACCTTACCATCAACTAAGACAAAAAAAACTATTCTCTTTGGACCCACGAGAGGAGTTTCTTTATCGTCTGTTCTACTTGTCTGGGCTTTAATCCAAAATTTCCATTAGAAATATGGCCTAGGTCCCTTGTGTAGTAGCATAGCTCCAGCCTGCTGTTTGCTTGACTTTATCATTCATATTTATTTTTATTAGAGGATTTATACTTACATTTTCTTCTCTTTGTTTGCCATGAACATTTTTGGGGAATATACATTACCTTCGGTAGAAACTGCTTTTTCAGGTTTTGTATGGTCTGTAGCTCAGAATAGCACTGATAAGGTCACAGATTTGAGACAGGAGCAGGAGCACAAATATTTACACATTAGAAGGAATCAGAATTGCAGAAGGGGGAGGGTGAAGAAGGAAAGGGCAGGAGGGAGCCCACATGGGATCATATATTAGTCAAAACTACTCGCTGCTTGTTTGTTGCCAGAGAACTAGAATGAGAGAATGAATAAAGATTTAGTGAGAAGGGGAGGAAAGAACATTGGGAGTTGTGATTAAATGAAGAAAATCTATTACACTGCAATTAGCGTTCATTGTTTGATGACTTGAAACCAAATACAACGTTGAAGAGGAGAGAAATAAAGCAAAAGAGTTTGAGGGAAGATGTGTGCTGGGCAAAGAGATATACAGAGGCTGTGGTGTCAGGCCGTGGTGGAGGCATGTATTTTTAAATAAACATGAACATGAAATATTAAAAAGAGAAAAAGTGTGCAAAGGGAATATTGTGACAAATGAAAGGGGGCATGATGTTCTCACAGTGATTTTGCCACCAGTTAAGGTCTGTGAGTGCTGACAAGGGTTTGGTCCTGGTGAGGGGTGGTGGCTTCCCTGTGGCTACGGTCAGAGTCATGGAGCCCACTGGCCACAACATGTGCTTCTCAGTCCAGAGTGTGGGTTTATTGGCTAATCTTTGTGGTGGAGCAGATGTGGTGCGATTTACACTATTGACCAAATGCTTGGGGTAAGATTTTTTTTTTTTTTTTTTAAGAAGTCTCATATGCTCACTGTTTATTTGATCAGAAGTATTTAATCTATTTTTAGTAAATGGAATTTATTGCAGTGATGACAAAGCTGATTTGTTTAGCATTACCATTAACCCAGTGTCACATGATCCTTCAGAAATCATTCTAATATGCAGGTTTATGTGCTCAAGAAACATTTATTATTATTATTATTATTATCAATGTTGAACACAGTTACTATTAACAGTGTTTTAGTTTTTTTTGGCCTAATATTTTGTGTAAAATATATTTTTTTTCAGGACTTGGATAAATAAAAAGATCTGCATTTGTTTAAAATAGAAATATTTTGTAATATTATAAATGTCTTTACTGTCTGTCACTTTAAATCAATTTAATGCATCCTTGCCGAAAAAAAAAAAAAAAATCAATTTATCAATTTATTTCTATAAAAAAGACCCAAGACTTTTGAATGGGACATTAGAAAAAAAAAAAATGAACAAATTCTGCCATAATTTAATCTCCAGCAATTACAATAGGTGATCAATATTTTGATTTGATTCAAGAGTTAACCATGTCAATTTCACTCTGTTTATCATAAAAAGTGATTGTATCGCTTAAGAACATTTGGATTAAATCACTGCAGTACTATGATGGATTATTTTTTACACTGCATTTATGGCCTTTTTTTGGAGTTTGAATTGGACTCCACTTACTTTTGATGTGTTGACAAAGCTGAAAGATTCCTCAAACATCGTTTTTGTTCCACAGATGAAAGAAAATCATATGAACAACATAAGAGTGAGTAAATAATTGAATTTAAATTTTTCCGCGAACTATCCTTTTAAGTGTATTTGAGCTGTCACGATATCAGATTTTTCACTACACGATTACCTTGGCCAAAATAATTCACGCCTTTTACCCCATGGAGCCTATAGCCCCATTGTACCCTACTCAGTACTTATCTATGTACAATATAACTATATCACCTTAAGTGTAACCTAAACACGATAATCCATAAGTTTTTATCCGAATAAGCACACTTTTAGACTAAAAGCCCAGAGGGATGAAAATAGGCTAAAAAAACACAGAAATGCATCAGCAGTAAGCAGGTTAATGTAACATTTCCCGTTTCAGGACTAGCAAAGTAGTTGCAATTTACTCTCTGTACAGTGGCCAAATCTGAAGATAATGGATGCGGAGGTGGGTGAAGAGGTTGGTGGTATTACCCCCTTTTGCGCTCACTGTCGATCGAGAGTACTGCAGACTGGGATGATTAACGAGTCACTTTCACGGAATCCAAAAAAAACGTCCACAACAATGAGCTTACTTTCTTGAAGTGCGGCTGTGCAGGTAGAGTGTCTCGTGTATAATTTCCGTCGACGTGCTTTTATGCGGTAGCTGCAGCTGCGTGCTGTGTCTTTTTGTGTTTTATGATACGTTAAGGTGCAATACAGCCACCTAATGTACGGTACATTGGGATGTCAACCAGATACTGGTGCTATGTTATTTACATGTTATATTATCATTGTGTACTACTCATTTTAAATATATCGCCAAAAGTCCATATTGCGACACCCCTTATTAACCTGATAATGATATTTCTTTTTATATATATATCACGGTTATCGTCAATACCAGTATTTTGTGACTAAAGCGTATCACATATTGATAAAGGAGGACAGTGAATGGAAAAGTTTTGTGTGACACAGCTAGATACAGTGATAAAATATGCAGTAATAAAATGTACATTTATGAATATAGGCACCGGAAAACACACACAAACAAATGCACACAAATTGACCTATTCCTTTACCTCCACTAAAGCACATGACTGTCCGTTAGCAGCTGAACCCCATGAGATTTAGCGGAGTGCTGAGACTGCAGCTAACAATGATTACCAGACTGCAGCCAGGCCTACTAATCAATCTGAGCACAGGGCACTTTCCTCCTCAGGATTTCAGCTGTAATCATAGCACATTATGAAGACAAGCAGGTGAAACTTAATGAAGATTTGTCTGTTTGTGGCAGAGGATCATTGGGAAACAGAGGAATTGAGCTGGCTGACAATTTGGTTTAAAGAAGCTAGACAGAGAGATGAACAGGAGTTAAAAAAAGTGAATGGTGGGTTAAAGTAAACATGTGTCTTTCTATTTTCTAGAGATAAATGTAATATGTGTGTATATCAGAGAGAGAAATGAATGTAAACAGTTTAAGATTGCTGGAGTGTGTGTGCCTAGGCCTATATGTCTACTTTTCTGCAGGTTGTCAGAACAAAGTGGGAAATGTTAAGCAGCATGGTGCATGCGATAACATCAAAACACAAAGAGAGTAACTCAGACAAACACCTATTGATCAGTCCTGCTTCCCATCCTGATGGCTACTTGCTATGTAAGTGCCTAATACTCTTCATCACCATGGCCTCTTGGCACAAGGGTCTCTATGGAAACTCCAAGACTTATCATCATCTCAGCCATCTCCATTAATGACCAGAACTGAGAGAGCAGCTGCACTCACATCTCTCATCTCTCATCTGTCTGAGAGAGCTGCACTGTTTCCCATTACTTGTATGTTCCCATGTTATACATCGTAACATTTTGTAACCACATGGTTTAGCTCAAAATTTTGTCATTAATTACTCAACCTCATGTCGTTACCAAGTCCGTAAGACCTTCGTTCATCTTCGGAACACAAAATTAAGATATTTTTTTATGAAATCTGAGAGGTTTCTGAACCAGCCAGCAACATCATTGCAACTTTCAGAAAGGTAGTAAAGGCAAAGTTAAAATAGTCCATGTAACTGGTTCAATCTTAATATTATGAAGCGACGAGAATACTTTTTGTGCGCAAAAGAAAACAAAAATAACGACTTAATTCAACAATCTCTTCTATTCCACGTCATGCTTCCGGGTTCTACGTCAGAACGTAGGCTCACTATTGGCTGACGCTGGTCATGTGAGCATCAAGACACATGCGTGTGATGCTGACGCAGGAGCTAGCCAATAGTGAGCCGACGTTTTAATGTAGGACCCGGAAGCACTGCACTGTTTACACTGCGTCAACAGAATAGGAGAATGATGTGAAAGAGAAGAGATTAAAGGATTAGTTCACTTTTAAAAAAACTTTTGCTGATAATTTACTCACCCCCATGTCATCCAAGATGTCCATGTCTTTCTTTCTTCAGTCGAAAAGAAATTAAGGTTTTTGATGAAAACATTCGAGGATTTTTCTCCATATAATGGACTTCCATGGGAACCAGACGGTTCAAGGTCCAAAAGACAGTTTCAGTGCAGCTTCAAAGGGCTTTAAACGACACCAGACGATGAATAAGGGTCTTATCTAGCGAAACGATCGGTCATTTCAAAAATAAATAGAAAAGTAGTTGAATGAACGAAATGACTCGAAAAAAGATTTGTTCATTTTGATGAACGAGTTCGAACAGGAGAGTCACGAACGTGTATCATTTGTGCTTTTTAAACTTCAACTTTTCTATTTATTTTTGAAATGACCGATCGTTTCGCTAGATAAGACCCTTATTCATCGTCTGGTGTCGTTTAAAGCCCTTTGAAGCTGCACTGAAACTGTCTTTTGGACCTTGAACCGTCTGGTTCCCATGGAAGTCCATTATATGGAGAAAAATCCTCGAATGTTTTCATCAAAAACCTTAATTTCTTTTCGACTGAAGAAAGAAAGACATGGACATCTTGGATGACATGGGGGTGAGTAATTTATCAGCAAAAGTTTTTTTAAAAGTGAACTACTCCTTTAAGTCATTATTTTAGGTTTTTTTGCGCACAAAAAGTATTCTTGTCACTTCATAACATTAAGGTTGAAACAATGTAGTCACATGGACTATTTTAACGATGTCTTTACTACCTTTCTGGGATTTGAAGGTGACAATGACGTCCCTGCCTATGGGTGGTTCAGAAACCTCTTGGATTTCATCAAAAATATCTTAATTTGTGTTCTGAAGAGGAAAGAAGGTCTTACGAGTTTGGAACGACATGAGGGTGAATAATTAATGACAGAATTTTCATTTTTGGGTGAAATAACCCTTTAAATTAGCTCCCAGTGCCCTACAACCATCATTTTCAGCATGTAAGCCATTCGTACCAACAACAGCAAAACAGACGTGTGGATGAAAAACATGCCAAAGCTTGTAAATTCATGAGCACTTGATCTTTAATGGCCATTAGTACAAATGTCAGATAAGCAGAAAGTTTCTCATAATGGCAACAACAGATGAGGAAACACAAAAATAGCCCTTGCCAATTGGCCAAATTTATTGTGCAACTGCTGAAATATTCAAGCAGAGATCTACAGTTAATTAAATGTCACTCACTACTATCTAAATGTCTTCTTGCTGCTCTCATTGAAAGCAAAATCCTCAAAATAAATCTTTAAAATCATGGGGGGGTCATGCTTCAAACAGTTCAACAAAAGTCTATTTTCATTAACTGAAGTCTTTTAGGGGTAATAGGTTTGGGACACGTGTAGAAACAATCATCACTTTTGCAATTCTGTTTGGTGGTGCAGAAATTGGCTGTGTCCGAAACCGCATAGTTTCCTACCATATGTGGCCCTGGATCACAAAACCAGTCACGAGTAGCACGGATATATTTGTGGCAATAGCCAACAATACATTGTATGGGGCAAAATTATCGATTTTTCTACTATGCCAAAAATCATTAGGATATTAAGTAAAGATCATGTTCCATGAATATATTTTGTAAATTTCCTACCGTAAATATAAAACAATTATTTTTGTGAGTGAATGCAGCATAATCATGGACATAAATGGACAACTTTAAAGGTGATTTTCTCAATGTTTAGATATTTTTGCACCCTCAGATTCCAGATTTTCAAATAGTTGTATCTCGACCAAAAATGTCCTATCCTAACAAAGCATACATCAATGGTAAGCTTATTTATTCAGCTTTCAGATGATGTGTAAATGTTATTTTAAAAAAATGACCCAATGTGACTGGTTTTGTGGTCCAGGGTCACATTTAGTTGGCGAAAAACAGTTTGTGACAAAATAAGTATGTCAGAATTCACAGTACTCATAAAGGAGATGGCAAAAAAGTAACTATATAACATACTGCTTATGGTGAGATTCTGAAGTGTGCATACGATAGACAATTTACTATCCCATGAGGCCACGGGAGAGGATTTGTAAATGGCAGATAAGCGACGCAACTGACGTTGGTAGGTTACATAATAATGACAACAATGGTGAATATAGTACATCTGAATTTCATTCATACTACACACATTCATACTATATCCACCTTATTTTTCAGGTAAGCACGGGCTTAACCATTTGTAATTGTAATTTATCTAGCTTCCGGTGTCATTCGCTTCCAGTTATTTTTAGCTGTATAAAACCGCTCATTATGCTGTTTATTGCAAACTAATATTCTTACCATATTATTTTAATGAAGTGTCTTAATTATAAACAAGCTGGTTTGAAGCACAAACAGTTTTACTGTTTACTGCTCTTTGATACATTCTTCTCGTTATTTCCCTTTAGTGGCTAATAAATCTGAAGTTTCGCACATTCACAGAAAACACCTTACTACTGTGTTGAAAAATAAGGTGGATAGAATGTACTTTTTTAGAGTTCTCAAAGTACTTATTCTAAATAAGTACCTACTCAAGAAAGTATGCAATTTTCGGACACAGCTTTAACTTCATATTTTACCTCCTGTTTCGGTGCCCCCTAGTGGTTGTCCTGGGCTGTGGCCCATGTTGTCCGTTAATTGCTCATTAATTCTAATGTTGCTGTGTTGCAAAGAGTTTTATCCATTCTCCCAAAAACCTCCAAACCTCAGAATAGCACAAACTCCTTGAAGTAGTGTTAGAATTACTGTAAATGTATTTACATCTCAGTCTTCCTGAATCCGAAGAAAATCTTTTTGAGCTTTTAAGTTTCAAAAGTTACATCATACTACTGCCAGCTCAATACGAAAGCTACTAGATGTGAGGGATTTCTAATGCAATAGCATGAAATATAACCAACAGGCTTAACCAAATCCTAAACATTCAGAGTAAACAGATTCTTGCCTTGTCCCTTATGTTTCTGTGTTTTCAACATCACTGGACATTGGTCTCAGCTTTCTTTCTCAGTTTAAACCCATAACTGTGAGCAGCCCAATTACAAAAATACTGTATTTCAAATGTGCAAACAATGGGTCTCATTCATGAAACTCGAGCAGAACAAATTTTTGTGTAAATCGTGTGTAAAGTGGCTCTGGCGTAAATTTTCGAATTCATTAAAATGTTCGTATTTTCCAAATGTTAGTTGGTACACAAGAAATCTACACCTGCTCCCAGCCACGCGTAAATAGTGCGCTTAACACCCGAACGTTTTGCTCATTAATAAGGCTGCATTTTAATTCACCTTAATCGGGTACATATTTGCACAGCATTTTGAAAAAATATCATATATAGTAATTACATACGGTTTTTCTTATTATGAGAGCCAGTAATAGCATCTGCGATAGTGGTCCTTCTCCAGTTTGAATACTATTTTTCCGAAGTGAACTAATTCGTTTTTTGCTCTCAAGCTTAATGTCGAACCATTTTCTTCTCACTTCTGGGAATGTTCGATTAACAGATCAAACTCCATTAACTGCATCTGTAATATGCTGCCAAGCTTCCTTTTTTTTTAGGACCCGATACGCCACTATGTACGCTTGAAAATAAAATGTGGCGTTTTGAATGAACTTCTGATAATAAAACAGAATTTTTTTTTTTCATTCGCATTCATGTCATAATATGATGCCCATATATAGTTGTCAGTCGGATTTAATGGGCGGGATTTATGGGAATTGAGAATGAACGTGCACGTGCATCCCATTTACGACTGATTGGAATTCATTAACACACACACACTTCACTCTCACATCTGACGTTTACGAAGTATTTGTGAATCAGGAGAAGAGTTTTCGGGAAGGTCTCTTTACGCGCAAATCACTCGCATATTTACGAATGTTTCATGAATGAGACCCATTATGTTTTATTAAGTACACTAATTTAGATTGTAACAGTGGCTATGTTCTCTTTCATAGGTTCACTCAACGCTGCGTAGCTTAAGACGCAGTGGGAACGCCCTCTGGGTGTGCCGATTGTCTGAAGCCCTTATAGAATCACGCCAATTCATTGGCTGATGGCGCTGATGGCCATCTGCTCCTCAGATTTCTCTGCCTTCACGAAGCGGCCATCTTAAGCCCTTCGGTCTCGGTTTTTCTGGCCCAAATAATTCGGATTTATCATCAGCATTCTTCATCTGCACTTCAGCGACTGCGAATAGTGGAACTCAGTTCTCCTTGCGCTGAAGTGCCATGGAGTTTCGTCGTTGCCCGCCTCCATGCGTTCGCTTTATTGCGAACGATGACCCTCACAGTGAGTGTGTTAAATGACAACCTGCTTCTCAAAACCCTCCGCTCTCGGCTCGCGGTTTGAGGAGTCATTCGTTCCCCCCCGTCGCGCTCCCGAGGCTGCCGAGGCCTCGTTGGAATCCGCGACCTGGGGTTCGGATGTAGAGCTCGAGGATATAGAGTACGAGCAGACGGGCCAGGCCCTTTCTCTCCCTCCCTCTCCCGAGCACTCACGCGGTGTTCGGCCAGTCGAGTTTTCGCATGATTATTTATGCCCCAGCCCGAGAGCACGCGAGACGGTTTCTTTCGGGCTGGAAGATATTATTTACACTACAGCGTCCGACTCCGAGGATTTCGGGCCTGCTTTAGCTACTGACGGTCTCCCGCCTAGCGGCCAGGAGGCGCGGTCTACTGCGGCCTACACGGAGCTTATCGACGTGCTTTCGCGCGCTACAGAGAAGCTCTCTATCGACTGGCCCGACGAGCACCGCGAGTCACAATCATCTAAACTCGACGAGAGATTTTTAAGTGGCCCTAATTCTAGGCCTGAGCGGAGAAAGCTGCCCTTTTTCAGTGATCTGCATCACGAGATCTCCAGATCCTGGAAGCAGCCTTTTTCCGCGCGTCTTACAAACGCGGAAGCCGCTGACTTCACCAACCTCGTTGGTTCTGTGGAGCAGGGCTATTCCGCCATTCCAGCGGTTGAGGACACGTTGGCTACTCACCTTTCTCCGTCGTGGAAATCTCGCCCCCTCCTTCCCTCTAAACCGTGCAGGACTACTTCCACCCTTATCGGAAAGTCCTACATGGCAGCTTGTCAGGCAGGCATGGCCCTACATACTATGGCCATCCTCCAAGCCTACCAGGCGGACGTCTTGAAGGAGATGGACGAGGGAACAGGAATTACGCCAGAAGCTGTCAAAGAGCTTCGTAAGGCCACGGATCTGGCCTTAACCCTCTGGGGACCAGAGTGTTTTTGGGGCCCTTTGGATGTTTTGACTTGCTCTGACATTTGTGCTTTTTTCAGTTGCTTATAAACATATTAATGGCACAGGTGAAATTAAACTCTATTTAGCACAAACAGGTCTACCATAATGTGTGAGCAACATGTATGTACATGTTTGTATTTTTGAGAGAATATTGTTTATGCGTGGTTATTGAAAAAACTAAAAAATAAAGTTTTTGAAATAAGGACACAAAAAACATACTAAATATGAGTCCACAAGACTTTTGACTAATGTACGTTGTTGCCTAGAGTTTTTGCTTCAAAATGATCTGAAAATCATTCTTCCTAATCATTCACATAAAACAATAGATTGTTTTAAATTGTGAAAAACCTTTTTTTGTTTGCCAAGGCAATATGCGGATGGGCGGAACGGCCCAACCCCTATCATGAATAATTAAGTGGTTCTCAGACAGTGACCCTGCATAATAATGAGCCTTTCATTCAGGGGTGTCACACAAGAAAGAATGTAAGGACAATATATATATATATTGTCATTGCATTCTTTCTTGTATATATATATATAGCCTACATGTGTATATATATATATATATATATATATATATATATATATATTGTCATTGCATTCTTTCTTGTATATATATATAGCCTACATGTATATATATATATATATATATATATATATATATATACACACACACACACACACACATATATATATATATATATATATATATATATACAAACAATCAAAATATAAATGAAAGCCAGAAGCACATTTTTAGTCATACCTGGAAACAAATCCTGGTCAAATGCTATATGGGCCATTCTACAGAATTGGTTCAAAGTTACAGTTGGAAACATCTTGAAAAGAAAATAGTATTTTCCCATAAATGTCTTATAAAGTATTATTTTTTAAAGTAGACCAATACAATAAAAATAAACCAGTCGCATTTCAAAGTCGCTCGCGAAATGACCGCCAGGTGGCGCAAAGGGACATTTATCAAAACGTAAGTGGGGCTAATGTCAATTAACAGTAAGGATGAAATTCTACAAGTTATGGTAATTTACAAATAAGCCTACAACAAACATTTATTTTTAAACAAATATTTTTAAATATGCAACATGCACGTTTAAACAACAAACAATACAATCTGAACCAGCGCTTCCTGTATTGAGACATGCAGCGCGTTTCAGTTACGATCCTGGTTCCAGTGGCCTTAATACATTCACGGCTTTTTAAAATGTCACAAAGCGTTTTGAGATGGTTTTGAATGAAATATTGAAGTTTATAATTAGGGTATTTTGGCACACCACGCCGAGTGGCTATGCATTATTCTAAAATCTGGCTTTATTCTGGCATGTTCAATTAGAGTTTGACAAACGCGGCGGCGCGTTCATTTGGATTTATTTTTCTCATAACAGCTAAAAGAACTTACTGCGTAATTGTTGGTCATACAGATAAGATATCATCTTTTAAAACTGTAAAAGGTCTACTTTTATTCATGTAGGTAGGCTAAAGTAGGCCTACACTCACACAGGCTAACGACAAAACGTTTTCTCGCTCATGTGAGAAACAAACGTTTGGGCATTTCTCAGTGAGAAAATTCATAGCCGAGCGGTAGAACTGACGGTTCGATCATCAAGATGACACGGGTTCAAATCCCGATCAAACATGGTCTACTGCAAATTTTATATTTATTAATGCAGAGAGATTTGTCTAGCTCTAAAACTCTGTTACACCATACAGTTTTTTGGTTATATTTATAAAATAAAATTACCATGCATTTCCATTTTACACTAGGAACAATAGTATCGAACAGAACGACGTTGCATCAATCGTACGAGGCTACCAATCGTAATTTTAAAAGCAGTTCTGTAAAAAAAGTAATTTTACATATATAGCCTATATACAGTATATATATATATATTTTTTATTAGGCCTATTATTATTATTATTTTGATTCCCTACAACCTAGAGTTTTTAAAAACATGGTTTTAAGTAAAGTGTGATTTGCCAGGAGGGACGGGGATTTCCTTCTGGTCTAAACATCCCTGCTTCTGCTGAATTATTTGAATCCCCACACTCCTCCCTCCACAGTAATCAATGCTATAGGCTACTTCACCAATAGACCATATCAAATATAAAATAGAGATATGCAACAAGCACGTTTAAACAACGACAAACAATAAAATCAAAACCAGCGTTTCAGTTGTTCATTAGTTCAAGTGGCCTTAATGCATGCACGGCTTTTCAAAATTTCACAAAGCGTTTTGAGATTATTTTGAATGAAATATTGAAGTTTATAATTAAGTGTTTTGGCAGACCACGCCGAGTGGCCCTATGCATTTTTCTAAAGTCGGGTTTTATTCGAACTTTTGCTAACGACAAAAACAGTTTATCTGTCGTCTCTGTCTCCGGGAACTGCGCGTCACAAAAATGAACCGAAAGCCACTTCAGCTCAGTCACTATAAGAAATCGGCTCTGTCTAAAGCCTTTAAATGTCTAAATATTCTGGCTAATAAATGTTATCTGATTATGTAATCCATATGAAAACGAGAGGTACAGAGGATGTACTCAAACATGTAGCCTGTAAGCGCTTCCCAATGAGAAAATGACAAGGGTGAAAATCTCGCTCTAATTAAATGTAGCAGGCTAAATCGCCCTGAATTAAAATGTAAAAACAGATCAAATAATGTATTTGTTGAAATGTTGCGATATTGTTTCATTTAAGTTCATAATTATTCAATACATGTTATTTAATTTAGCAGCATTACCACGAAGCACCGTGGTTTGATATTTATTTGAATAAAAAAATAAATAAAAAAAAACTTAATTCACAAATTGCATGCCTGGTTGAAAGGATCCAAAGATCCATGTAGACTTTAATATTGAGTTGAACATTTTGTTCATGAAAACAAATTAACATGCGTTTTTTCAGATTATATTTAGTTTTGCTTGGAAAAAGCTGGCCCAAACCAGTTTTATTTCATCAATTACTGAAATAATGAAATATTTAGTAATAAACTTTTATGACAGAAATATCACTAGGCTACATGTAACTTAAATCATTTAATTCCTTCATTATCAACACTGTCTAGAATAGCGATTTAAGTGTGAATTGCGACTTCTCTTTGTGTTAAATCAGCCTCAGACTCCGATAGCCGGTGGGGGGTTGGAGGGACAGTTCAGTGCTGTATCAAGCGCGCAGGACAATAGGCATAGGTGTTAATGTTCCTCTTTCATATGGAGAGCGAGGGAGACTAAATAAACTTGTTAAAAAGAGATTCAGCGCGAGAGAGGCAAAGAAAAACGCATGTTTTAATTTAATTATGTTGCTTTGGACAATTTTCGTTTTGTAGGCCTACTGTTTTAATTGTTTAATATAGCTGTCATTTCTTTGGCAATACAAATTTAAAATGTCGCAAGAATAAGATTAGCCTAGTGTTTCTTATTTTGCATCGCAAAAGAAATAAACTCTAAACCCGATGCAACCCTGTTTTAAATTAAAAAAACTGTCCCGACACTTTATTTAAACCTTGAAATGTTCGAACTTGGTTTCAAACTTAAGTAATTTTAGTGTTCTTTTACATTACACAATAATTTAGCAGACTAAAGACGTGCTTCTTCATTTTCAGATGCAATCGGCTGACAATCTTCCTTCATCAGTTTATGTCCTTTGTGCAGCGCTGCGGTTCCAGGAATGTAGCAAATTTATGTTGTAATAATAATTAAACAAAACTCTTGACTTTAAATAAGTAAACAGTTATAAACAGTTAGCTATTTAAGCATCAAGAAGGTTAAATATAAACGCTGTTGGCCAACATCGGTTAACAACATGTATGCTACATTGAGATTCGATCTCGAGTCGATTGAAGCTCCTCGAAGCTCGTGTTGTTGCGTTAACCACTGAGCTATCGTCTGTACGTCTGTAAATGTTTTTATTGCAATGTTTTACTTTTTCATTATTTATTCAATTTCATTTCAGTGGCCTAATTTCAGTATTGTGATTATGAATTATTTTAACTACGTTTCACTTGTTGAATTCATCTGCTACCAGCTTTCAATCGCTCTGAATCAGTGCGGTGCGGCAGCAGATTACGCATTAGAGAGAATAAACAAACACTTTTCAGAGTCTATGATTGTAGCGCCTCTTGGCGGTAAAAGGCAGAAAATACACCCCACATTTTACCGCCGCGGTGGAACAGCTGATGTGGGCGTTGTCATGGCTTGCCTCAACATTTGCGTTTGAATAGCGCGCGTCCTCCATGGGCGTGTCAGATTAACGCGTAATGAAGTGTAATGAGCTGGGGAAAAAAAATCTGACAGCACTCTCTTTTCATACAGATTACATAAACTGAGAATATTTGTTTTTTATATAAATTACATCATTGAAAAGAAGAGAATTCAAGCTTCATAAAGAAAAATCTCTCGTGCCTGTATGACAAGTATTTGCAGAGTTAGAGTTAATTTTTCGGACGTGTTTCAGAATGGACTGCACTGACAGAGAGAAGGCAAAACTCGCATCATGTTTATTTTTCTTTATTTGACAAAAAGCACAAAACTTTGTTTTTATTGTGAGTATACAGAAAAATAATAGACAATTAACAGGATCGATTGATGTATAACACTTATATGTACGATCAAAATCAACAGAGTATTTTAAGTCTATTTTTCTGCTATGTGAAAAAAAAACGGCAAAACGCGCGGGCGCGTTTCTGGTCCCCAGAGGGTTAAGAGCCACCAAGCACACCGCACGTGCTATAGGTCGTTCTATGGCGGGGGCGATTGCTGCAGAGCGCCACCTATGGCTCAATCTCACGGAGATCCGTGACAAAGAGAAGGTTTTCCTCTTGGACGCCCCAGTTTCTCAATCTGGACTGTTTGGGGAGGCGGTCAACACTGTGGTTGACAAGTTTCGGGCCTCAAAATCCCAGTCAGCTGCCCTCAGGCAGTTTATGCCCAGGAGGGCTAGGGAATCCTCTAACCCCTCCCCGGCTCAACCCAGAGAACGTTCGTCTCATAGGCCTGCTATGGTTTGGGGAGCCCGCGGTCGCCCGTTTCCCCGCCAGCGACCTCATAAGCGTCTGGAGCTGAAGCGGTCTAACAAACCCTTCGCTCCAGCCTCCTCGAATCGTTCCTGACCCGCAGGTCAGAAAAAGGAGAGCTTCCCCCGATTTACGAGGTTGGGACAGACCGCGAAAGCGTTTCTGCCCACCTCTCACTTGCTCTCCTTCTCTAAACCTGTCACTTTCGCCACCCAGCGTGTTTCGAAGTGCAGTTACTACTCAACCTCGTTCAGACCGTCTGGCGCAAGAGGACGGGTTCAGCTTTCTCCCCTTGCCTCCGACGCATTTGATACCTGCCGCTCGCATCCTCGGAGACACTTTCGGTTTTCCTCAGGAGCAGGCAGACCCTATGATCTTGATCAAACAGGCAGTGGTACCTCCCACTACGTGTCAGGACGTCAAGTGCTCTTCTTCACGTTGGACCACGCCACCCCACAGGAGTCAGCGCGTCACCCTAACACAGGTATGTCCGCCACATTGCAACACTTCACTTCCTCTATCTCATTTCTTTCAAGAATGGAGGCATCTGCCAGGGGTATCGCCTTGGATCCTCCGCACGGTTCGGCTCGGCTACACACTTCAGTTCTGTCGCCCGCCCCCTTGCTTCAACGGAGTCTTTCCAACTGTAGTCAACAGCGCCTCAGAGGCTTCTGTACTACAGCAGGAGATTTCGTCCCTTCTCCTCAAGGGAGCAATAGAAGAGGTTCCTCCGAAGGAAGTCGAGCAAGGCTTCTTCAGCCGTTACTTCTTGGTCCTGAAAAAGGGCAGAGGTCTGCGACCAATACTAGACCTGCGCCGGCTAAATTTCTCCCTTTACAAAGGGAAATTCAAGATGTTGACGCTGAAAGCTATCATATCTCAAATTCGAGCAGGGGACTGGTTCGTGACAGTAGACCTGAAGGATGCATATTTTCATTTTCAGGTCGTACGGCGACACAGGAGGTTCCTCAGGTTTGCCTTTGGAGAGAGGGTGTACCAGTACAGGGTCCTTCCCTTTGGTCTCGCTCTAGCGCCGAGAATGTTCAAAAAGTGTATGGATGCTGCTCTGGCCCCGTTGCGGCTCAAGGGCATCCGTATACTCAACTACCTGGACGATTGGCTCCTTTTAGTCCACTCCAGGGAATTAGTGACTCACCACAGGGACATTGTCCTTCGTCACATTCAGTCTCTCGGCCTGAGGTTGAACACAGAGAAGAGTGTTCTTACCCCAACTCAAAGCACAGTTTTCATAGGGGTGTGCCTGGATTCCGTTCTGATGCAGGCCCGTTTGGCTCCTGCCCGGATTTCCAGTCTTTTGACGTGTTTGGCTCGCTTCACGCTCGGCCATTGTGTTTCTGTGGGCACTTGCCGCAGGCTTCTGGGTCTCATGGCCGCAGCATCCCCTGTGCTTCCCCTAGGGTTGCTCCACATGAGACCGTTTCTGTGGTGGATGAAACTCTCAGGTGCCCGGTCCACAGGACCGACTCTTCGCCTGTTGAAGGTGTCGCGCAGTTGCTTCCACGCCCTTTCAATTTGGCGGGACCCTCTCTTCCTTCGGAAAGGGGTCGGCATGGGTGCAGTTTTCTGTCGCCAAATGGTTACGACGGACGCCTCTCTGACCGGCTGGGGTGCGGTTTTCGAGGGCAGGCCAGCACGTGGGGTCTGGACTGGAGAGACTCTCTCTTGGCACATAAACAGTTTGGAGCTGAGAGCTGTTTCCCTGGCCCTTCTTCACTTTCTCCCCTTTCTCGAAGGACACCATGTCATTCTCAGAACAGACAATATGACGGTAGAGTCTCATGTAAACCGGCAGGGGGGTTCACGTTCGCGCACCCTGGACAGGCATGCGCGCCACCTTCTTCTGTGGTCTCAGGGCAAGTTCCTTTCACTGAGGGCAGTCCATGTTCCTGGGATCCTGAACCTCGCAGCAGATTTTCTGTCGAGGCAGAAGCTCAGGTCGGGGGAATGGATGTTGAACCGCCGAACAGTAGCCCTGATTTGGGAAGTGTTCGGAAAAGCAGAGGTGGACCTCTTTGCATCACATGAGTCGTCCCAATGCCCACTTTGGTTCTCCCTGAGCCCCCCAGCACCATTAGGGATAGATGCATTCGCCCACCCATGGCCGATGCAGAAACTTTATGCATTCCCGCCTGTCAAGTTGATCCAGGCAGTTCTGTCCAGAGTGAGGGAGAGCGGAGCCCATCTCCTACTTATAGCCCCATTCTGGCCGTCCCAGCCGTGGTTCTCGGAGCTGGTTCCTCTTCTGGAACTCCCCCCTTGGGAGATTCCGGTCAGGGAGGATCTGCTGTCCCAGCTTCAGGGCAGGATATGGCATCCTCGCCCCGAAATTTGGAAGCTATGCGTATGGCCCATCAGAGGCCGCTAGCTTTGAGCTTTGGTCTCCCGCTGACGTCCAGGAGACCATTGCGAGTGCGAGAGCCCCTTCCACGAGAAGGTTATATTCCTCCAAGTGGAGGGTTTTTGAGTCGTGGTGTTCGACACGCTACGGACCCAGTCAGCTGCCCAGTCGGTTCAGTGCTGGAATTCCTACAGGAGAAGTTTGCTTTTGGAGTGGCCGCTACTACTCTGGGTGTATGTTGCTGCTATTGCCGCTCATAGAGAGTCGGATGAGATCCCCCTAGGTAAATTGAGGTTAGTCTCAGCATTTATGCGTGGGGTTAGGCACCTGAAACCAGTACGCTCCCCTGGAATTCCCTCTTGGGACCTGTCGGTCGTCCTGGAGGGCTTAACGGAGGCTCCCTTTGAGCCCTTAGAGTCAGCTCCAGAGCGGATTCTGACTCTCAAGGTTACTCTTTTGTTAGCCTTGGCTTCTTTGAAGCGGGTGGGGGATTTGCAAGCTCTTTCTGTTAGCAAGACTTGTATAGACTTCGCTCCTGGTCTGGTCA
Organism: Rhinichthys klamathensis goyatoka; assembly: GCF_029890125.1. NCBI lineage: Eukaryota > Metazoa > Chordata > Actinopteri > Cypriniformes > Leuciscidae > Rhinichthys > Rhinichthys klamathensis. Next base: position 1,710,405 of record NW_026606695.1, on the reverse strand, counting down.
GGGTGACTTTGAGACCGAAACCGGGATATGTGCCCAAAGTATTGTCCACAGCATTCTGGTCTCAGGTTATTAACCTTCACTTTTTCCATCCTCCTCCTTTTGTCTCTGAGGAGGACAAGAAGCTTAATTTGCTCTGCCCTGTCCGAGCATTGAAGTTATACGTGGATCGCTCTGGCGGTTGGAGAAAATCCAACCAGCTCTTGGTATATTTTGGTGCTGGCCGCCGCGGGCTTGCCGCATCAAAGCAGAGAATTTCCCACTGGGTTACAGAGGCTATTTCACTGGCATATGAGGTGCGCGGTCTGCCTTCACCTCTTAGCATCAGGGCACATTCCACCAGAGGCGTGGCTTCCTCTCAAGCACTTTTTAGAGGTGCCCTCCTGGAAGACATTTGTGTAGCGGCAGGCTGGTCCTCTCCGCACACTTTTGTCAGATTCTACAGTTTGGATCTTGACATGACTCCAGGTTCCCAAGTTTTATCTGCTTGAACCAGTCGTGTGAGTTATCTGGTCATTGTACTAGTTACGGCAGCGCTTAGCTTGGCGAGTTTGGTATTTTGTTCCCACTGCGTCTTAAGCTACGCAGCGTTGAGTGAACCTATGAAAGAGAACGTCTCTGGTTACTGATGTAACCTATGTTCTCTGAATAGGGAACGAGACGCTGCGTTCGCTGCCAAGCTCCTTGCGCTGCCAACAAGCTTCCTTTTTCGGCAGAGAAATCTGAGGAGCAGATGGCGCGCGCACACTAATATAATATGACGACGCAAGAGCGTCGGGGCGGCGCCCGCGCCATCGGCCAATGAATTGGCGTGATTCTATAAGGGCTTCAGACAATCGGCACACCCAGAGGGCGTTCCACCTGCGTCTTAAGCTACGCAGCGTCTTAATGCTTGCTAATGGCTGTGTCAATGAAGCACACGGCGAAGGATGGTTTCAGGAAATAGTCTTTTAATCAAAACCCAGAAGGAACAGGAAGAGAAGCTCAAAAACCACCATCCAACAAAGATGACGAGTACAAGACTACGACTTAAATACACAGGTGACAGGGAGGAACTGATTGACAAGATAACTGACACACAGCTGAGCCAAAGTAACTAATGAGGAGGGTTACCATGGTAACAAATGAATGGTGGGAAACTGAACAAAAGAAACAAAGAATAGAGTCCAAAAACAAACAGACATGTAACATTACTCCCCCCTCCCGGAAGGCACGACCTCGCGCCGTAATCCATACATAAGGGTGGGCGCCCTGGAGGCTAACTATGAGAGGCCTAGGTAGGACGGGATACCTCCAGGGCGGTACCTGTGATACAGGGACCCAGGGCAGAGCAGGCAGTTCAGTGACCCTGGGCGGTGCTGGTTCAGGCGGCCATGGTGGAGACGGCCCTTCAGGCGGCCAGGGCGGATCGGCCATCATGGCCTTTCCATGAGGTACAGGTTTGGCCAATCTGGATGGGGACCTATAGCCCCCCCCCCAAAAAAATTATTGGGTGGAGCTATGGGCTCGGGAACAGGCACAGGCTTCGGGAATAGGCACGGGAACAGGCTCGGGAACAGGCACAGACTCGGGAACAGGCTCGGGCACGAGCACAGGCTCGGGCGGCCATCTTGGCCGGAGACGAGGGCTCAGACATGGCGGCGGCCATCTTGGCCGGAGATGAGGGCTCAGGCGTGGCGTGAAGCTCAGGCTGGGCAGGCATGACTTGAAGAAGCTCAGGCTTGACAGGCATGACTTGAAGAAGCTCAGGCTTGACAGACATGACGTGAAGATGCTCTGGAAGGGCGGTCTTGATGGGACGAGACTCTGTGACATTTCGGGGCGAGTGGTCTCAAGTTCACGGCTGTTGGAAAGGCCGATGGTGAAATGAGAACCACAGTGGGATAATACCCACTCAACAAAAGCCTCAAAGTTCTCTCGAGGCGTGACTTCGTCTCCGCATTGAGGCCTGTGTGGAAAAAAACACTCAATGAAAGGTCCGGGAAGGAGGTAAGGCACGCCAGGTCGAGAAAAGCCGTGGTGTGGGCCTCGAGAGAGAGCTGGTCCTGCTCTAGGAGAATCAGCAGCACTGCAGGATCCAACGATCGATTTTGGTCTGTCGTTCTGTTACGGAATGGCTGTGTCAATGAAGCACACAACGATGGATGATTCCAGAAAATAGTCTTAGGGTGCTTTCACACCTGGATCGATTTGTTTTGTTCCGAAACAGATCCGAAACAGAATACTTTGTTCCGAATCAATTTAATACGTCACTCTGTTCACACCACACTGTTGTAAAGCGGTCCAAATCGCGCACCCTTCCAGGGCTTTCCTTACGCCATTACGTCACTACCTCATGCGTGCAGGTCGCGCATTCCATTGTGGGACATCGTCATGACAACAGTAGCCTAACACAAAATGAATCGGGGGTTGACTTGGTGGAAGAGGTGAAATGCCTCATAGATATTTGGTCGGAAGAACACATCTCCCGGATGTTGGACACTACACACAAGAACACCGAAGTGTACAAGAAGATCAGCTATAAAATTAAAGAGAGGGGTTATGAACGGTCCGTCGAGCAGTGCCGCGCAAAGGCGAAAAAACTCCGACATTGATTTGTTCCGGTTCGTGGGTCGGTTGTGTTCTCACTACAAATGAACCGCTCCAGGGTTCGTATGGAATCGAGCCGAGACCACCTCTTCTAGGCGGTCTCGGCTCGGTTGTTTTGTTCCGATTCAGAGTGCGATTGTTGTGTTAACATATGACCAAACGAACCGGGCCAAAAGGGAAACGCCCCTTTGTTTCGGAACAACGTCTCCAATCGATCCAGGTGTGAAAGCACCCTTAATCAAAACCCACAAGGAACAGGAAGAGAAACTCAAAAACAACCATCCAACAAAGACGACGACTAGACAGTACAAGACTAACGCCGGTTTCACACTGCACGCGTTAGCAGAGCGTAAGCAGCGCAGGATCAGTGCGTACGGTGAGCGGAAGCAGGACACGCGCGTTTTGCTTTCACACTGGCAGCGTTTGACGTGCGCGGCTGAACCGCAGCGTGTGTACAGACAAAGTACTCTATAATGGGTAAGTTGGCATTGCTTTATTTCGTTTTCAAATACATTTAACACTAGAAGTGCCAGAATTCCATAACTACTAGAACTGCCACAAGCGGTCATTTTGACCGTTAGATTGCAATCTCTATATCTTTAATGATAAATACCCAATTGAGAGATTAATGCATTTATTGTATTAGGATATCTTTTAAAAACAAAACACCAAACTGTACATTTAAAAAAGTTTAATTATACATTTATAAATAATAATATCAGTAGCCCATAATTATCGCATATTCACAACAGATAGCTATATTTCCATATCCATTCAACATAATTCAGAACAAGATAATAACAACTAAAAGTATCTTATTTAGATATTCTTTTGACAGTGAGAGAGACATTCTTTTGACAGTGAGAGAGATGTCACGGTTTATGAATTCGCTGTCTCCTTTCTCGTCTTGTTGTGTGTGTGTGTGTGTGTGTGTGTGTGTGTGTGTGTGTGTGTGTGTGTGTGTGTGTGTGTGTGTGTGTGCGCGCGCGTGCGCGTGGTCGCTGATCATTGCAGCTGATCAGCACGCCCGCTCTGATCAACGCGCCAGCTGCAACTGATCAGCGATTCGACCCTTTTTAGTGTTACTGTTGTCGCCTAGTCTTTGTCAGATCGTTGTGGATTTTTCCTGCGTGTTTTTTCCCTGCCTGTATCCGTTTTCCGTGTGTTATCCCGTGTTCAGCACTCCATGGTTCTACACGCAGCGTCCCTGTGCTGCCAAGGGCTTCATACCGGACATTTACACACCTTAACTCTCCCAGCATCTGACCAGCTCTCAATAAACATATCTGTCATTTTGCAATTGAATCTTCTGATTATTTCCTAATAGACAAAAGTCAACCGCGAGAATTGTAACAAAAGAATAGGCTACCACGAAATTCAGTGTGGTCAATATGACCGTCTATGGCCGAAATAGGTAAATATGTTCCTTTGTTTTTTTTGCCTTATGTGTAATTTATATTAAAAACATTTTAAATGAAAATACAGACACTTTTAGGAAAAGTCAGGTACCAGCAGGATTTTATTTATTTTTTCAACAAAGTTATTGCAGATATAAAATTCAAAACGGTCAAAATGACCGTCGTGGCAGTTCTAGTGTTAAGAGAAAAGACTTGTCAAGAAGCTTATTTTATTAATTAATATATTATATAACTTTTGGTTCATCTTTGTTTTTGTAGTTTGGGCAACAAGTTTATTTTTGGACATTTGTTTTCTTTTTAAATTGATGAAGGTCATTTGATTGACTGTTTAAAACGCAATAGATATCATCAATGCGCTTTTTGGGTAAAACTGCTGTGTATTTTGACCATGATCAATGCATTGTCACTTTAATTCAGCGTAAGCGGCGCGGTACAAATAGACTGGGCGCCGAAACTATCGCGGCACTGCTGCTCCTGCTCTGCCGCGCCACATATGCGTGCGGTGTGAATGCTCTAATCTGTTAACATGGGCGTCGAAAAAATTGATTTCATATCACGTAATCATCATAAATTAGGTATTATTTGAATGCTTACAAACTCAAAATTCATCCTGTGAGTCCATTATGACATCATATAGGGCACTGACATCCCCAGGAATTAGCAGATTGAGGCGAGCAAGATCATTTAAGTGAGCAGCTATTTCAGACTCCGTTGTTCTCTTGTTCTCCTCCATCTCGAGATAACGTTATAAAACTGCTTGTCGTTACAGTTTAAACAGGATTGGCGCGAAATCTGATACACCTTCACTGTACATGTTATGTGGTTTATTTTGATAGGTAAACTATCTTTGTAAGCTTAAGAGACGGACAGGTATGGGCGATTTTTTGCACCTCCGCCGGGCGTTAGAGAAATGGTTGCATTAGAGAAAGAGAGTATTTTCAGCTTGCCACTATAAATAGCTATTTTTCTGCACTAAACAAGGGAATTTTGCCAAGATATTTTCAGAGATAAGAGACAAGATGTTATAGAATAATAATTTAATGAAAACAAATTTTTGACAAAAAACTGACATTCAAACTATTTTTTGATCTTCCTGAAAACAGCCCAGCGCGACATCTGACGGGTTTTCCCAGATCGCATCACATTTGTCCACTATAAGCAGGTGTAGAAATGTTTATGTGCATTTTAGAACTTTTTTGTTCTGTTTGGTTCCACTTCATTTTGTTAGTCCACTTTTGAAATTCATCTAAATTTAAGTAACTTTGCAACTACATGTCAACTAATTCTCAAAGTATTTGTAGACTGCTGCTGTAGGTTATGATTCAGGTTAGTAGAATAACTATGTTGACATACTTGCAAAGTTACAGTCAGTAGAGTGTCTAAAGTGGACTATCGAAATAAAGAGCATTACAGAAATAGTGCTTATGTCATTTAATGAAACACTAATTTCAATCACCATCATCATCATCATTCAGACCATGTGTGTATGTGGCTCATTTATCATGTGCACAGACTCTCCGTGTCTGGACTCTGATACGAGAGCAGTTGCTGCAAGAGAAACTGTTCTATAATAACCGAGCCAGCGTATTTGAGCCAGCAATGCGTAATGCCAAGCCTGGTTGGGAGATGCTCTATGCAGAAACCAGATTAACAAGTTCAGGCACAGCATCCACAGCCAAAATGAAGTTGAACGCCGAAGCCATAAAAAAACTCAGGCAAATGTACTTTCGCACAAACTCGTAATTACACAAAAGCATGAGGTTCAGTGAATATCGAGGACGGTCTCAGATGCGGCAGTATGTTTGTTGTTAGCATCTATCAGGGGAGTTACAGAAAATTCCCTTGGTGCCTCCTAGTCCATGAAACATGAAAATTGTTGCTGCTCACATATTTGGCATGTATTTGGAACAAAGTCTATTGTGTGTATATTTTCTTGTAAGAAATAAAAATAAGAGATGGAGTGTGCTATTTCCAGTGGATGCTCTTATATGAATCTAAAATACATGCACTCAAACCAGGCAATACATTATTAAGTAAGGAAGTAAGTAACAAAATGTACTATTTGTAACTGAGAGACAAACAGAAAAAAAGCACAGAATGATTTAAAAACTGTGACAAAAAGGACGAGATTGAGAGGAAACGAGACAAATGGAAAAAGCGAGTGCGAGTGAGCAGAGGAGACAGAATCTTTAAGAGTACATGCTGGCAGATGGTGCTCACGGGAGCGTGATCATTTGGCATTTTTGCGCCAAAGTGCTCATGGGAAAGGAGGGCAGAGAGAAAATGAGAGATGCCTTTACCCCTCTGTCTTCCTGTTTCTCTTGCTCTCGCTCTGTTTTTTTCTTTTTCTTTCCATGATTGTTTTCACTCATGTGGTGCACCACTGACTGGTTGGTAACTTTAATATTCACCGGCACTTCATAAGACGTGTGCTTCTGGCACATGCCTGAATCACACAGCTTGACATCCCCTTAGCCATCCAACACAGATGCATTATATTGCAGACTTGCAGTAATGTGCAAATGTCTTTGATGAACTCAGACAATTGAGGGTTGACTGACACTACTGTAAGTGTCATGTACTTGCTGATGGTTGTAATGTACTATTTCAAATAATATATCTCCAGTAGTACAGGTCACTATTTATAACCTGCACGCTGTTATTATATTACATTGATGTATATGAAGAACTCAAGCAATTAAGGGCTGACTGACACTGTTTCTGAGAGAGTCAGTGTACTATTTTAAATACACTCACCTAAAGGATTATTAGGAACACCTGTTCAATTTCTCATTGATGCAATTATCTAATCAACCAATCACATGGCAGTTGCTTCAATGCATTTAGGGGTGTGGTCAAGACAATCTCCTGAACTCCAAACTGAATGTCAGAATGGGAAAGAAAGGTGATTAAGCAATTTTGAGCGTGGCATGGTTGTTGGTGCCAGACGGGCCGGTCTGAGTATTTCGCAATCTGCTCAGTTACTGGGATTTTCACGCACAACCATTTCTAGGGTTTACAAAGAATGGTGTGAAAAGGGAAAAACATCCAGTATGCGGCAGTCCTGTGGGCGAAAATGCCTTGTTGATGCTAGGGGTCAGAGGAGAATGGGCCGACTGATTCAAGCTGATAGAAGAGCAACTTTGACTGAAATAAGCACTCGTTACAACCGAGGTATGCAGCAAAGCATTTGTGAAGCCACAACACGCACAACCTTGAGGCGGATGGGCTACAAGAGCAAAAGACCCCACCGGGTACCACTCATCTCCACTACAAATAGGAAAAAGAGGCTACAATTTGCAAAATTGGACAGTTGAAGACTGGAAAAATGTTGCCTGGTCTGATGAGTCTCGATTTCTGTTGAGACATTCAGATGGTAGAGTCAGAATTTGGCGTAAACAGAATGAGGACATGGATCCATCATGCCTTGTTACCACTGTGCAGGCTGGTGGTGGTGGTGTAATGGTGTGGGGAATGTTTTCTTGGCACACTTTAGGCCCCTTAGTGTCAATTGGGCATCGTTTAAATGCCACGGCCTACCTGAGCATTATTTTTGACCATGTCCATCCCTTTATGGCCACCATGTACCCATCCTCTGATGGCTACTTCCAGCAGGATAATGCACCATGTCACAAAGCTCGAATCATTTCAAATTGGTTTCTTGAACATGACAATGAGTTCACTGTGCTAAAATGGCCCCCACAGTCACCAGATCTCAACCCAATAGAGCATCTTTGGGATGTGGTGGAACGGGAGCTTCGTGCCCTGGATGTGCATCCCACAAATCTCCATCAACTGCAAGATGCTATCCTATCAATATGGGCCAACATTTCTAAAGAATGCTTTCAGCACCTTGTTGAATCAATGCCACGTAGAATTAAGGCAGTTCTGAAGGCGAAAGGGGGTCAAACACAGTATTAGTATGGTGTTCCTAATAATCCTTTAGGTGAGTGTATAGTCTCTAGTTGTACAGGTCAGTATACGTATATTCCAAAATCTGTATTATGTTAATTATGTCATTAATTACTCAGCCTCTTGTCATTTCTAAACCCGTATGTCTTTAGTTCATCATTTGAACACAAATGTATTTGATGAAATCTGAATGCTTTCTATACTCTCTATTGACAGCTACGCAACTTCCAATTTGACGCTTCAAAAAGTTCATAAAGTGATTGTAGCGTGTAACACGCGTTTAGTGTGTCATACTAGCGTAACATTCAATATGGGCCAATTGATCAGAAGGAAGATGCGTCTACTGGAGAGAGGAAGACAGCACAACAGGTGAGTGAACAATCAATACAAAGTCTTGTTTCTGATTCAGTTTTTGGTCTTGTATTAGGAGAAAATACACTTTTACTCAAAATGTGTGAATCACAAAGGTAAGCAATTAAAATACAATAAATGACAATATTCACACTCTTCTTGTTTTTTTTTTTTTCAGATACGTGGACTCAGTTTTGAACAGTACTCTATTGGAAACAGATTCTCACATGCTTATGAATAATAAAAGAAATAAAATAAATCTCTGTGTCAGATTCCTTACAACACAACAAAATTAAAGAACAATACTGCCGTGCAAAGGCAAAAGACCGTAACTTCGTTTTTGGTCGAAAATGAGTTATTGATATTTTTGGCACATTCAAGACCTCCTTTATCATGTATCTTGAGTCAATTCCGTTGTTTTTTCGAGAAAATATTGGTTTGTCTTAACCGTAACTTCAAAAAGCCCATGAGAAACCAAGGCAGAACACCGTAACACCAGTTACGGCTCTTTGGCTTAGTTTTGGAACGCTCATATTGAGTTACGGCACTCTGCCTTTGTTAAGCCGCGCGTCAATAAGTTACTGTGCTGTACTGTTCTATCAAATAATGCTACCTATCAGATTATACGGTGTTCTGCCTTTGTTTTAGGCTACTCTCCATTAAAATTACGATGTAGCCTGTGTACTTTGTACAGCTACCATCCGTCCCTGTAACTTCTGATGTCCTCAGAGCTTTGTCCTGCACTAATGCTGTCAGAACATTTAGTATGCTCTTAACCCGCTCCATCGACAAAAGTGCGATATCGATCGCGAAGGATATATGCAGAGTTGACAGAAAAATGTTACACATGCCGAAGCAGGTCAATACAACAAAGAACTAAAGCCCCTCCTCACCCAGTTCGGGTACCGGACCTAGTTGAAACAATCATGCATCTAGCTGGCAGAGTGCCAAAACTTCGCCGGCGCCTTCAGCTCCGCCTTGAACACGGTCGAGCCGACGCGGGACTAATATATCACAGAGTGATAATAATAAAGCAACAAGGGTATATTGGCGCATACAGCATAATGAAGCAAGAAGTGCTGGTGCATACAACATCAGGACAGCTGTTAAAAGCATGCATAAAACACAGCGTCCGGAATAAATCCGCGGGACGAGCGAAGTGCACGCACAATAATAGGGCAGACAGCTGAAACCAACGCATACTGAAAAGACGCAGAACACAGAAGGTTGTGCTATAAATGCATTAGTCGCCTAAGTAGTCCAGAACGCGCTCCCTACTGAGTCCTAAGGGGCAAAGCACTGCATAGGCTACTTTTCGTGAACGGAGCGTGAAACCTTCGAACACGAATCTCAGTAAACGCCTGTGAAAGTATGCGTCTTTCAGATCCACGCACCGCTATAAACCAGTCTCCGGGTCGAATGTGCGCGAGGATCTGTTTTATCGTGATCATTACATTACATTATAACGCGTGTTTAGCAAGTCTTATGCCACTCGGTACCACTTGAAGATACTCTTTAGTCTTTACCGCTATGGAGGTATTTTGTCATGTCTAATGTATTAATAGGGCCACCAGAATGCAAACAAAGCACAATAACTAAAAGGCTAGGTAATTGTAAATCATACAAAATAAATGCCATGATCACTAGATTTTATATAGGTGTTACTATAATGATTTTGTTAATGGTGATCAGCAACCAAATATTGATAATGTGGAAGTTACTGCCTTTTGCCTTGGCATGACTTGTCACTTTTTTCTGACAATACAAAGGCAGAGTACAGTAACTTTAAAATAGTGGTCAAAAGTCAAGTTTGAGCTCAAAATTTTGTTATGTAGATAATTTTCATTACTTAAACATCTAATTGCCAGATTTTCAGTGTCCTACCTATAATTAATTTGGCGGGACAACTAAAAATCTTTAAAGTCATTTTTCTCAGTTCCACACTCTAGCGAGTTAAGGTCTTTTGCATTTGTAGGGCAGAATAGATAATGCTTTCACACAAAGTATTGCAATCAATAGCTCAATTACCTCAGAATATAATCAAATGAACAATCAGTTTGATTCAATACACAGAATGAAATTCTGAACTTTCGCTTTCAGTTGCAAACGAATCACTTTCTCCTCAAAACTTAATAGTCTGTCCAATGTGAATCAGAGACTCAAGATTTGACAAATCAATTCAGTTAACCTGAGTTCATAACTCGAGTCGATGAGTTCAGAGAACTGTTGATTCTTTTAGAATGATTCAGGATCACAATTAATGTCTTTTTTTGAGAAATCAAAAAGGAAACATAGAAAAAAACAAGATGATCTCAATGAGTCCGAGTCCCAGTTGTCCAAAAGTAAAATAAATAATTATCCTACCAGTTTGATGGTTCAAAAACACAGTTCAACACAGAAAACGGTTCCATGGGTGGCTCGCCATATACAATCTGCACCTCGTGCGTCCAGCACGAATCAGGAAACTCATCACAGAAGAACTTGAATCTCACAAAAAAAACCAGCCAAGGCGTTGAATTTATATGTTCAACAAGGAAGTTAATTTGTGGCACATTGATTGTAGACCGTGTTGACAGTTGCCATGGTTACGGCTATGACAGGTTCACGTCAGGGGGCGGGGGAATGCAAGTTGGACGTTACCAGAGTCGGTGTTGTGTATAAGCTGTGTGTGCTAAGCTTCAATAAAGGCTAGTGTTCTCAACACGGATATTGTTATTTAACACACGCACATCTACATGGTGTCAGAATGGCTCAAGGACTCCGCCGGATCGACCCGCTCGTTTTCAATGAGGATATCGCTCACAACTGGGAGAAGTTCAAGCGGGAATGGCGCGTTTACAGCAACGCCGGACTATCAACAGCTACAAAAAAGGTGAAGGCCTATACGTTTCTTATCCTTGCCGGCCCGGAGGCGCTGGATAAATTCGACACGTTCGACTTCGAGGAGGACGAAGACCGAGAGGACCCTGACGTCCTCGTACAGAAATTTTAACAGCTATGCCTGCCAGTAAAAAACGTAATTATGGACAGACATGCATTTAACACGACCAACCAGAAACAACATGAGTCAGTCCAGTCTTATGTTTCCACACTGAAAATAATGGCCAAGAAATGTGAGTTCGGTGCACTAAATGATGAACTGATCAGAGACCGTCTGGTCTGTGGGATCCACAGTGACCCTGTCCGTGCACAGCTTTTAAAGGAGAAGAAGCTGACATTAAATTCTGCCATTGAAATCTGCATGTTACATGAACAGTCTGAGAAGGGCAACAGAGAGTTAAAGAAGGAAGCAGAGGTGTGCACAGTGCAATTCAACCCATGCCCAAACTGCGGTGGGCAACATGCACCTGACCGCAGCAGATGTCCAGCTTTCAACAAGCGCTGCAACACCTGTGGGAAGCTCAACCACTTCTCAAGATGCTGCAGATCAGGAAGACCATCCACCGCCACCAGGCCAGCACAACTCCCGCCCCCCACTGCATGTAGGGGCAGATACGCACACGTGAGTGAACTGGACATGCAACCAACACAAGAACCGACTGATGTGTTTCACTGCGAGAGCATAGAAATTTTCTATTGTGAAAGCATAGACCAACCACAGGATGTGCGTGAGCGAGATGAAAGGTTTGCTCAACTATCTGCATGCAACACTGGCAGACAACTGCTTGTGAAAATTGACACTGGGGCCAAATGCAACGTCATATCCAGGACATTGCTACAGCACACTGATCCTACTGCTCACATTAATCTCAGCAAGAAAGCAAACCTCGTCGCCTATGGGGGTCACATCATCCAGACTCTTGATGCAGCAGACGTGAACTTTACTTGTGGTTTGCTGCAATTCCAAGTCGTGGATAGGAACGTTAAACCGCTGCTGGGTCTCAGAGACAGTGTCAGACTTGGTTATGTAACTTTCGCTCCAGAAGTGCATGCCGTCATCCAGCAGGAAATGCCTGAGCTGGTAGAATACAAGGACCTGTTCGACAACAGCACCATTGGCAGGCTGCCTGTGGTCTACCACATGCGCCTGGATGATACTGTGCCCCCCACCATATGCGCTCCAAGACGAGTGCCGCTGGCCATGAGGGATAAGATCGTGGCAGAGCTCCACAGAATGACCAAATTGGGAGTTATCACACCGATTCAGGAGCCTACTGAGTGGGTATCAGCCATGGTGGCCGCGAAAAAAAGAGATGGCAGCATAAGACTATGCATCGACCCTGTCAACCTCAACAAAGCTCTCCTCAGGCCCTGTCACCCCCTGAAGACCGTGGAGGAGGTGATCGCCGACATGCCGGATGCCAAAATGTTCAGCATTCTGGATGCTAAGTGTGGTTTCTGGCAAGTGCCGCTCAGCGAAGACTCCTCAAAACTCACCACCTTCATGACTCCCGTTGGCCGCTATGCCTTCCTCCGAATGCCCTATGGCATCACCACAGGGAGTGAGGTTTTTCAGAGGTGCATGGAGCAGCTTTTTGAGGGGCAGCCATGTGCAATTGTGATCGACGACATCTTGGTGTGGGGCCGCTCAAGAGAGGAGCATGATCTGCGCCTTCGCCAAGTCATGGACAGAATACGGGCTGTCAGCCTCAAATTGAACCCTGACAAGTGCCGGTTCAGGGTCACCGAAGTCCCCTATGTCGGTCACCTACTCACCGACCAGGGTGTTAAACCTGATCCTGCCAAGACAGCTGCTGTCCACCTGATCCCCCCCCCAAAGGAAAAGCACAGCCTCCAGAGGTTCCTAGGTATGACCAACTACCTGGCCAAGTTCATACCGGGTTACAGTGAGCTCACTGCACCCCTGCGTGAGCTCTTGTGTCAGGATGCAGACTGGTGCTGGCTGGAGCCCCACACGGCGGCATTCACCAAACTAAAAGAGGTCATCGCCAGCCCCCCGGTGCTGAAATACTTTGATGTTCACCAACCTGTGGTACTGTCAGCTGACGCCTCGCAGCATGGACTGGGTGCTGTCTGTCTCCAAAACAACAGGCCAGTGGCTTTTGCTTCAAGGGCCCTCACAGAGACTGAATCGCACTACGCTCAAATTGAAAAAGAGCTCCTGGCCCTTGTCTATGCCTGCACCAAATTCCATCATTACATATATGGACGGGCTGTGACCGTTGAAACTGACCATCAGCCCCTCATCACCATACTGAAAAAGCCACTACACACTGCCTCCGCACGCATCCAAAGGATGATGCTGCGCCTACAGCGCTATAACCTCAATGTCACCTACAAGAGAGGCAGGGAGCTCTACGTTGCTGACGCTCTTTCCCGTGCATATTTGCCCTCCACTGACCAGGCTGAGGAAATGGAGGACTACGAGGTCATGGTGGTGGACGTCCTCTCCTCGCTCAGGGTCGAGGAGCTGAAGCGTGAGACGCTGGCTGATCCTGTTTGCCGGCGTCTCTCAGAAGTTGTTACCGCTGGCTGGCCCACTACATTTAAGGAGGTGGCACGTGACCTGAGGCCATTCTACGCTATGAGAGAGGAGCTCACAACTGTCGATGGTTTGCTCCTCCGTGGTCAGCGATTCATCATTCCACACTCGCTGCAGCGCTACTATGTGCAGCAGCTGCACCAGGGCCACCCTGGTCTCGAAGCCACCAGGCGCAGGGCCAGGGAAACCATGTTCTGGCCCACCATCCACAATGACATTGAAAAAGAGGTCTCCAAGTGTGGCCCCTGCAATGCTCTCAAGCCACACCAACCCAAAGAGCCGCTCCAACCACACGTCGTCCCTGACCTACCGTGGTCCCTCACAGCAGCGGACGTGTTTGAGTGGGAGGGAAAAGAGCATCTGGTGCTTGTTGACTCCTACTCGGGGTGGTTCGAGATAGACCGGCTCCCTGGAACTACAAGTGCCACACTGATAACCAAGTTTAAACGCCACTTTGCCACTCACGGAGTGCCACAGCAGCTCATGACAGACAATGCCGCCTACTTCACAAGTAGAGAGTTCCAGGAGTTTTCTTGCAAGTGGGATTTCTGCCATGTCACCAGCAGTCCCCAGTACCCTCAGTCAAATGGACTTGCTGAGAGGGCTGTGCGCTATGCAAAGCACCTGCTGGAGAAATGTGCACGAGACGGAACAGACATAGATGCAGCCCTCCTCAGCCTGCGTAACACACCCAGAGAGGGACTGCCGTCACCAGCTCAGCGCCTGCTTTCCCGGCGCACCAGGGCCTTCATTCCCATGACCAAGGCCATGTATTCACCTAAAGTGGAGGTACATGTTCAGACGGCCCTGACACAGGCGAGACAGAGAAGAAAAGCCTACTATGACAAATCTGCTAGGCCGCTGACTCCACTGCGACCTGGGCAGACTGTGAGAATGCAGACACAGAGAGGCTACGACAGACTGGCGACAGTGATAGGAACGGCACCGCAACCCAACAGTTACCAGGTCAAGGCTGGAGGTGCCACATATGTCAGGAACAGACGCCACCTACTCCAAACGCCTGAAACCTACGCCTCTGCCCCCTCAGCAGAGGACCCGCCTGCTGCCACTGAAATCGCACCTCCCCCAAGTCCACGACATGTTGCTGTAGAACCAGAAATGGCACAGATTCAATGGCCTCTGACTGTTACTCGCTCAGGGAGAGTATCAAAACCCAGCTCTCTCTACGATGACTTTATCACAGACCAGCTCTGTGACATGCAGGCGCATTAACATTTCACCTATATTACAGCCTTTTCAGGTGGACTGTGGAGTGTGGACACTGTTTGTTTTGTTGGTTCTGTTATTTTTTTTTCTCTTTTCTTTTCTCTCCTTCCTCTGTGAAAAAAAAAAATAATAATATATATATATATATAAATGCAGGATAGGAAGAAAATGTGAAGTTGAATATAGTGCTGGATGCCCTGTGCATACGTTTCACATGTGTTACCCATATGTTTATTCCACAGTTTATTGAAGTTTCTCTCTGTGCAAGTTTGTGCCTTTGTTCGCTATGTGTCACTACGTACTTTCCTTTAGGGAGACACTTAACTTACGAAGGGGGATGTAGACCGTGTTGACAGTTGCCATGGTTACGGCTATGACGGGTTCACGTCAGGGGGCGGGGGAATGCAAGTTGGACGTTACCAGAGTCGGTGTTGTGTATAAGCTGTGTGTGCTAAGCTTCAAGAAAGGCTAGTGTTCTCAACACGGAGATTGTGATTTAACACACGCACATCTACATTGATGTTCCGTGTATCTGCATCGATCTGTTTCACAAGCCTCCGTCTCATCCGCTTCTTACTCTGGCATCAGCTCCTTCATATTACAGCATCAGATCAGAAATCCTGTTTTTCTGTTGTATTCGATCACTTTTCTCTGAAGTAATCACTTACATGGAGGGGTTTTGAAGATCGCTCCGTGTAGCTGCCTCATCTCACTCGCTCCACGAGTAGCAGATAGGCGGGGCTTGGCTCACTGCTGCTACTAGCTCTTAAAGAGCCCGTCACCTCATTTAATCGGTGATTTCTTTCTGTTTCTTTCTTACTTATTTTTTACTTTCATTTTATTTTATTAGTAGCCTGGGTTACCCAGGTTACAAGATCACGAAAACTATTCCATATGAATTGAGCGGTTTAGTCCAAATTTACTGAAGAGACTCGATTGCTTTATATTATGAAGAGATTTAATTTAGGCTTTTATTCACATTTAAGCTTTGATCAGCGAACATAAACAGAAGCTCAATCGAACCTGCTTGACGTGCGAGAACAAACCTCATTGGTTCTTGTGGAAGCTCAAAAGAGCTGCGTAACACACGAGAATTAACCTCATAGGTTAATGCGGAAGCTCAAACATGCTGCGTAACATGAGAACGAACCTCATTGGTTCTTGCACGTCAAGCGAACATGCTTGAGCTTCCGTTTACAATAACTGATGTGTGAGATGATGAATGTTTATATGTGAATAAAAGCAAAAATTTAATCTGTTTATCATATGAAGCAACCGAGTCTCTTCAGTAAATTTGGACTAAACCGCTTAATTCATATGGATTAGTTTTACAATATCTTTATGAACATTTTGAAGCATCAAACTGGTAGTTGAGTAGCTGTCAACGGAGTCAAGTCACCTTTATTTATATAGCGCTTTTTACAATACAGATTGTATCAAAGCAGCTTCACAGTGATAACATGAAAATAATACAACAAAGTTTGTTTCTAGAAGAAAATTGCATCAACGTCCACCTTAAAGGTCAGAGCCTGACTCCACCCACTGGCAATATTTGAAAAATGCTGGAAAAGTGGGCAGAGCCCAGCGGAGATAGAGGGGACGAACTGAGACCGCAGTGAGGGATTGATTGACAGCTGCTGTCAAACTCGCTAAAATGGAGACCGACTGGAGTGACGCAAGTAGCTTTGCAACAGAGCGGTCATTTGAAGTATTTTCTTCCCCACCTTCATCTGATTTTTCTGCCTTTTAAGAGGGCCAAATCTGAGTGTGGTCATATTTTGGCTTTTACAAAAGTCCTGAGGGAAACTTAATCGATGATGGTCACCCTGTCTGCAGAACATGCACAAAAAGTCGCTGCAATACACTTCAAAATGTTGTTTTGAGTTGAAATATTTTATCTCACTCACTTGAAATAAATGTGAAGCTTCCACGAAGAAAAGTTCGCATTAATGTTTTAAATCTTACCTGTTTATAAATCCATTTTGTACAGCGTACAAAACAATCGTCCAGACAAGATGATCACAACAATATTATCAAACTCTGTAAACAATAAATTAACTCTGATTTTATTTTCAATACAATCAAAAACGGAGACGCAAGACGGCAAATTGTATTTGAATGAAACGAGAGAGCGCGTCCGTTGTGATGCATGGATTTGCACTGTGTTTATAATGCGTTGCTATTGACGACGGTCAGAAGGAAATGCCACAGAATAGAATCTTGCCTTAAAAAGTGCATAGAGCTGCTTGTTTTATTTGTTGTTTGTTGATTTTCAAATATGAAACTATCCTGATCGTTTTCAATACTCGTAATTCCAACTCCTGACTCGCTACAGTAGTTTTGACGGAACCAGATGCTTTTATACCAGGGGCTGCCAAGGGGGTGGTGAGCTCGCACCAAGGGCGTGACAGAGTTACGTCAGAGAGTATCCTACGTCAGAGAGTACCCCTACTGCAGGAGCTTTCCGTTTAACCTGAAGAGGGCAGCACTCATACGTTTTTACACCATATATTTGAAAATTAAAACACTTTATACCCAAATGTCAAAAAATTTCCTCGAATCAAAGAACAGCATTTATGAAGCTCCATTCTTACAGATCATTATTAACTAAAAAAAGTTGTTTCAGTGTTTAGTTACCCTTTAAGTAAGGCAGATCAATAATATTGTTGAATATTAAATGTCCCCAACTAAGCAAGCCAAAAGCCAAGGCAAAAGTGGCAAGGAACCAAAACTCCATCAGGTGACAGAATGGAGAAAAAAATCTTGGGAGAAACCAGACTCAGAGGGATCAGACTCAGAACGGAGGGACAGACAGGTCTCAGATTTCATCAAAAAATTCTTCATT
The DNA here is from genome assembly GCF_029890125.1 of Rhinichthys klamathensis goyatoka. Taxonomy (NCBI): domain Eukaryota; kingdom Metazoa; phylum Chordata; class Actinopteri; order Cypriniformes; family Leuciscidae; genus Rhinichthys; species Rhinichthys klamathensis. The sequence goes on along the minus strand of NW_026606695.1, from coordinate 1,692,623 downwards.
CGTGTTCTGAAGATGAACAAAATTCATACGGGTTAGGAACGACATGAGGGTGAGTAATTCACGAGTTTACATGTTAATGAAATCAGATGTAATATTATAATGCGTATTTGGCTTGCTGTCCGGGGGGAGGGCTCCGAGCTCAGAATTCGGCCCGACCCCAGAGTACTCCCCCCATAACCTTAGAGATCATAGGTAACTATGAGCGGACCCAGCCGAATGTGGGGTGAAGGGGTGGTGGTGGGATGCTGAGAAATTAGTCATGAGACAGGAGGTAAGGGAAGGCTTTATTTATACTGGCTTCTTCTTGCGCTGATTGGATGATTACCTGAACATGCTCCTCCCGAACTTTGTTTACATAAAACTTCATTTCACGAGTTTACATGTTAATGAAATCAGATGTAATATTATAATGCGTATTTGGCTTGCTGTCCGGGGGGAGGGCTCCGAGCTCAGAATTCGGCCCGACCCCAGAGTACTCCCCAAAATGCCAGATAAACGAAGGACAGCGAGCGTAGAATTTAGCCCCCCAAAAAGTGAAGGGTATGTATTTACCAAGGAACGAGCTTGCCTGTTCGACTGGGAAGGCTCTCGCAACGACCGACGGGAACTTGGATGCTCACGGCATCGGACGGATAAGCCCATTCTGCAGTTGAACTGACAGCTCGCTGATGCAAGAATTATGCGAGCGTGAATTTGTGGACGAGTTTAACCGTTCACCCGGGAGGGCTCTCGCAGCGTCCGACGGGAACTTATATGCTCACGGCATCGGACGGGTAAGCCTCGCCAGGTTGGACGGAGGGCGCCCGCTGGACTCGGTCGGGAGGGCTCGACCGGCGCTTCGAAGGGGGGCTGGGGCACGGGAAAGACCCCTCACGTCCCGACGAATGGGGAGCCCGCCTGGCGACACGAGCGCGGTCGTCCGGCGACGACTAAGACGGGCAGACTCTCACTGCAATTCGAACGGGAGGTTCAACCAGCGTTTGAAAGGGGGACGGAACCCGGCCTTCGAACGGGTGAGTCATCGCTGCGTGCGAACGGGGGAGTCTGCATATGATTGAAAAACGTACACTATGAATATTAAGCGAGCGTGCAAGCGGCGAGCCCAGATGTAATCGGAAGGTTTGGTGTAAACGGATGTAACTGAAATGAGGCGCAGCAGGTGATAATTATCATTAATTAATTAGTTAGGGCTTGGTGAGCATTTCTGATGAAAAACCGGCTAGACCTAATATAGGTTTTGAAGGCATTCGATGACCAGCGACCGAGGGTTTTGATTTGTTGTTGGGAGAGACCTTTTTGAGCGGCTGTGGTAGCTGCTCCGATGCGGAATGAGTGGCTAGAGAAATGCTCTGCTGAGACGCCGGATTTGATGAGGACTGCTTTAAGATGCTTTTGGAACCAGAATCTCGTCGCTGGATGATTGGAGTCGTTAGTGAAAAGAGGGTCTAGTGGGGATTTGGACGAGGAAAGTTTATACTGCAGGTAATTAAAAAGCGCATGGTACGGTTGGATGGGAGTTTGTAGATTGAAAATATAAACGAAGTGACCTCTTTTATCTCTGTCCGTTTTGCTTTGTTTAATGAAAAATGATATGGTTTCATTATCTACGATCTGGAGGTCTGAAATGGAGGGATGGATATTTGGGTCGAATAAGGAAGTAATGGTCAGTTCGGAACAGCGGAGGAAACCGAAGAATGCTAGGATGAACATAGCTTCTAATGTATATGCGGTGTTGATGGAGTGGTATCCAAGACGGAGTGATGAGATGCATCTGGTGAGTATATCGATTGTGATTGGTTGTCTGGTATCTGGGCGCGTGGGGCGGGATCTTTGGATTCCTTTAACTAGAAGGGACGTTTGGGAGTTATTTATTGCAGGTGTAGGTTTACCGTGGATTAATTTATGGAAGAATTGAATGCCGCTTAGATAGCTTTTAATGGATCCGGCTTGGAGACCTTTAATACTATGAAGATGAGATATGAATGAAGTAACTGTTAAAAGAGAAAATTCGGGAAACGACAGGTTGTGAGAGAGGTGGAATGATTTGAACGATTTCCATGCGGTGTAATAAGTTTGCAGGGTTCTGGAAGAGACGGCTTGGAGGATGGATTCGATGGAGGTGTCCAGGAGGGATTTTAGCGGATGGTTTATGGGAAGATCAGCTGAAAATAAGGAGGTACTGGAGTTGGAGTGGGGTCTGCTTCTGGTGCCAGCATCCTGAACTTCTGAAAAGAGAAACGGGAGAGAGAGTCAGCGATTTGATTTTGAGCCCCTGGAACGTGATTTGCAGTTATTAAGAACTGGTCGCATGCGGAGATCCATATGATGCGTCTGAGGAGTGGCATAAGCGCAGGTGAGCGAGAACGACCTTTGTTGATACAGTGTACAGTTGCTTCGTTGTCGCAATGGATTTGGATGCTTTTGGTTGACCATTCTTTCCCCCATAGGGAAGCTGCGACGACGATTGGGTAGAGCTCGAAAAGGGCAGAGGAGGCTGAAGCCTGGGGTGTGTCCAGGAGCTGAGGGGGCCAGGGAGACGCGAACCAGCGTCCTTGGTAATAGCCGCCGAAGCCGATCGAGGGAGCTGCGTCTGTGAACAGTTTGATATCGAGGGGGAGAGAGATAAAGTTGGCGGAAAAAAAAAGTTAAGCCGTTCCACTGATTGAGGAAATTAATCCATAATTTTAGCTCGTTTTTTGACTCGTCGGAAAGGATGATCCGATCTTCCAGCCCATGAACAGATGAAGAGAGGGCTAGGAGATGCGCGATAAAGGGTCGGCCCTGTGGAATAATGCGCATCGCATAATTTAGGTGGCCCAGCAGCGAGAGAAGTTCGCGTTTTGAACAATCTGTGCTGTCTGTAAAATTGGATGCGATTAAAATGATGCGATCGATTTTTTCCTTAGGCAGTGAGGCCTGGAATTTTGCTGAGTCCAGATTGATGCCCAAGAACTCGATGGATGTAGTTGGACCCGATGTTTTCTCGTGGGCTAACGGAATCCCTAGTTCGGCGAAAACTTTTTTCACTATGAGGAGGTGAGCCTCGGGGATGATGTCGTGAGGTGAAATTATTAGGAAATCGTCGAGCAGATGGAGAAGATGAGGAATTGCATAATTATTGGAAAGGATCCAACATATGGCTTCAGAGAGAGTGTCAAAGATTTTTGGGCTGCTTTTGCAGCCGAAAGTTAAGCGCACGGCGAAATAATACTTTTTCTGCCAGTTTACGCCGAATAAGTGCCATGAATCGGGGTGGATTGGCATTACTTTAAAAGCAGAGGAGATATCTACTTTTGCAAGCCATGCGCCTCGTCCAGCTATTTTAATCATGGTTATGGCTTGTTCGATATCATGATAGTTAAGAGAATACTCTTCGAGGGGGATGAGACTATTGATGCTCGGATATGGAGAATTATGGGGGGCTGAAAGGTCGATTATCAGCCGCTTTTTTCCGGAGAATTTCCTAGTAGCCACGCCTATGGGGCTGATGCGAAATTTGTCGAACGGGGGGGCCTCGAATGGACCGATCATGAAACCGGATTCAATTTCTTTTTTAATTAGCTTATCTACTACTCCGGGCTCTGCTAAGGCGGACTGAAGGTTAGCGCAGATAATATTTTGCGCGGGATGGCTTTCTACACCGGGTTTAAAGCCTTGATTGAGACCTGTCAGTAAATAATTTGTGAAGTTGGCATCTGGGTGGTGTGATAATTCTTCGGCTAGACGGAAAACATTCACAGGAGTCGAGAGATAGTTTTTAGCATTTTTAATTGACAGAGTTTTTGACTGGGCATATCACGCGGGCGTGTGCGCCGCCGCAGAAATCGCAGACGTGGAGAAAACGACAGCGTTGTCTTGGGCATCTCCCTTCGTTGAAGTTCCTACAAACTTGTCTATCGGGTGCCGAGTATGGTGCTCTGATTGAAAAATCTTCTCTTGCGTGACGCGGAACGTAACTTGTGGATTTTATGGCATTCTGCTCTGGGCAGGGAGGGATCGACGGGTTAATTTGTGGGCATGCCGTGGTGGCATGGATTGTGGATCTGCAGATTGCGCAGGAGATATTTCTGCACCCGAGGAAGACTCGGTTATGGAGATCGGTGTCCAACGCTCCCCAATAGGGACACTGATTCCATTGGGAAACGCGGACGGCGCATTTTGCGGAAAACAGCTTGTGGTACGTATAAAAATGACTACCCCCGTAAGACAACGCGAGCTCCGCTATGATAGACAGATAGTCGTTCAGCTCGCGCCGTCTATTGGGAAAAGACGAGCATATGATTTCTGTATAACGGCTGAAGGCAATACAGAATTCGGCTAGTGACAATGAACGTGATGTAACCTGTGAGTTATTTTTTAGAGTGACTGAAATGTCGCCGCAGTCTACTTGGCGATTGGACTCAGCCGGAGGAAACAAGGACAGGAGAGAACCCAAATCAACATCTGCACCTGCTAGGATTTGAGCTCTGATGTTGTTCGTCACTGGAGGAGGTTCAGATGCTACTGCATTCGGAGGGGCTGGTTGAGGAGTGGCTTAGAAGAGAGAGAAAGGAGAACGCACTTGGAGAGGGTTAAAGGGATGGGAAATCGGGGCTGTGGCCGTTTGCGGAGGCATCCTCACGCGGAGATCGGCCCCCGGGTTAGGTGGAGGAGGAGGAATAGGAAGAGCATAGTGTGGAAGGGGAAAGAAATGCGCCGGCGATTGACCGGCTAACGGAGGCATCCTCACGTTAGGGTAAGCACCTGACGCTTGGGAAGGAGGAAAACTGAAAGAAGTAGAAGGGAAGAAAAACGTTTGGGGATCATGTAAGAAAGTAGAACTGCCGGGATCTAGAGTGTGAGGTACCACGATGGGAGGGGCTGAGGAAGGGATTTGACCTGGAGGAGATTGGCGCCCATCCGTGACTGGTTCCGGGGCGCGGCCCAGGCTAGCGGAAGGTCTGTGACGCCGTGGCGCGGGGGCGGAGCCTAGCGCTGCCAGTGAGGAAGGAGGTACTGCGGGACGAGCGATCGGGGCCCGGCGAGCCTTGCTCGTTCGAGCCGAAGGAATTGGAGCTGAAACAGAAAGGTGAGAAGATTGTAAGGTGACATATAAATTAAATAATTCTCCTTTTTTCATCCTGCGGGAGACATTTGCATCAGAATTAATTAGGGCTTGTCTTAGCCCCTTAACTGTCCACTTCCCTATGGGAGGGATGTTAGGGGGAGCTGGAAGGTGGGAAGGCGCGGAGGAAGACGATGATGAAGATGATGAGTTCCTCGCTGGCGGTGGTGAGGGGAGTCTTCGACGCCTTGGAGTATGTGGAGAGGATCTGGAGGGCCGACGTCCCCTGGTTGAGGATGGAGGCTCGATGTTGTCGTTGGCTGCTGGAGAAGGAAGGGTTGCTGGATCTGCGTTTTGCGGTTGAGATGACTCCGAGATGAAAGATTCATCGTCGGAGGGGAAGAGCTCTAACTCGGACATGACTGCACGGAGGCGGAGTCAGATGCTGAGAAATTAGTCATGAGACAGGAGGTAAGGGAAGGCTTTATTTATACTGGCTTCTTCTTGCGCTGATTGGATGATTACCTGAACATGCTCCTCCCGAACTTTGTTTACATAAAACTTCATTTAATGACAGAATTTTTATTTTTGTTTGAACTATCCATAGTCCTATGAACTATGCATAGCCTAGTCCCAGACTAAAATGCATATTTGAGCTGTTTTAACTGAAAGCAACTTCCACTGACATATTTTAAAATATGTCAGTGTTGTTTTGTCTCAAGATGCACACCAGAAATGTTTTTTTCTAAGCCATGTTTATAAAAGCTACTTAAATATCTTAATTGGAATAAGGCATCTGCCATAATCCTGGCTTAATCTAAACCCTTTCTGTGAAACCGGGACTTAATGTACTATTTCAAATATTAGATTTCCAATAGTACAGGCCAATGTACAGTATATGTGTATTACAAATATGTATGCTGTTATTTATTTATTTTAACATAGAATACATATTTTGAAGCAGCTCCTTTATACAGATCTACATAGTCACCATATTTTTGAAGCTTCTAAAAGGACAAAAAACACAACAGCAATAAAATGTGTCCATATCAATCTTGGCACAGAACAACAAAGTACTTTTTTACAGATAATAGTCCCTTCCATTCCAGATTGAGAACAGTTCTAATTTCAATATGGTCTGAAAATAAGGATTAAAGCCCTAAATGTCTGCAAATTAAGCTATATTATGGTTTGAGAAGATTTGCTTGGAATATAGTACATACCTTTGTAATTTTTTTGGTAACACTTTATTTTGATGGTCCACTTTAGACATTCTGTTGACTATAAGACCACATACCCTGTAAAGTTTCAGGAGTGACAACCGCATTTAAATGCCAAAGTGATTCCCCTATATTATCGTTCTATGTGTGTACGGAACACGACTCACTCACTCCAGAAACTGAGATTATTGACACCATGGAGCAACGTTCTGTCTTCTCACGAGATTGGTATACGCTATTGTGAATAAAGAAAATATTATAGTGACAAAAGACTCATTATGTTCAGCAATTTTCACAGTCAACGGAGTACGGAGAGGTCTTGTAAAGTAGTGTGTGTGTCCTTTTTGGAGTTCAAATATGTACGGACATAAATGGTTACTATGAACTTGTATGGAAATAGCTGTTTCAATATTATACTTTTTTTTCTCAGTGGCACAACATGAGGGTAAGTAAATGACATAATTTTAATTTGTGGGTAAACTTATTATTTTAAGGTCATACATCTGCCATTCCACCCTCATCTTCCACAGGACAAATAGCAGTGTGCCTGTTCCCGTGGTTTGTAGCTGCATGTGTCCCACTGATAAAGTCACACAGCTGCTTCAGAGACTTGCTGCTCTCAGACCAGCAGTGCTGCAAACACGTCTTTGCAGTGATATGATTAAGAGTACTGTTTTGAAAAGTGTATAAACAAGACCACCACAGGGTTGGGATCATTGCTGATACTCATACAGCATTAGAGCAAGACGGCGACAGTTAGTGGATAAATTGTATATCGGATCTATGAGTCATGAGTGCATTGGTCCTCCCTCAATGCTGTGCTCACACTGCTGCCCTCACTCACACTCTAGACTACAATTCCCAGCATTCCTCCTGATCATCACCTGCACTCACTCAGCCATCATCTGCACCTGCACACACACCTCAGTCACACACATGGTCTGGTCTTGTTTATGAGAAAATCACTACTTTCCAATGTTCCAAAGCTTCGTTTCTCCAGTGTGTTCCAATCTCCTTCATGTCTCCAGTGTGGTCTACATGTGTGTTTAAGGATAACATGTCAGTTTCTTCTCTAACCATCTGTCTTGAGTCTGTGATTCTGTAACAGAAGACCAGACCTTTAAAAACAGACAGCAGCATGAGCATTCTACTATGCCCTATCAACCTGTTGGACTCCCTCTCCCAAAATGGCTGCCTGATTTAGGAATATGTAGGGGATTTCTGGGATCTCTGTCTTCCACCGTTTTTCTAGATGATGTGACATTAATGATGATCTTTCATGGGGGCTTAGATGAACCACTGTATTCTCAGATGCCATGGGATGCTAACAACTGCACATTGGAGCAATATATCCTCCATGGACTCCTGCTTAGGCGATCCACTTCCAGAACAGCTCCTCTTCTCCCTCCAGTCCATCATCCCACTCCAGCTCCAGAGCTTAGCCTTGATGGCTGCCTTGATGACCAGTCATGAGTGCACTGGTCCTCACTCACACTCTGGACTACAATTCCCAGCATTCCTCCTGCTCATCACCTGCACTCTGTCAGCCATCATCTGCACCTGATCAACATGCTCATCATCACAGTATTTGAGGTTACGTTTACACAACAACGATATGCTTAAAACGGATAAGTTTTTCCTTTGAGTTTTCCGCGTACAGACGACACCATTGTCAAAATGATCATTCACGCGGATTCGCGAAAGTGACTAAAACGCTGTATTCTGCTGCCAGGCCAGTAGATGGCGATGAAACACTGTAGAGTGAACACGAAATACGCATGTGCATGACGTCATCGTCTTCAGAGATTCACGTTTTTGTTGTTTACACGGAGACCGTTTTAAAATGCACTTTGAAACCCGTTTTCAAGAGTTTGCGTTTCCAGGCACCCAAAACGCCGTTGTCCAGTAAATGAACGGCCAAAACGCATAAAAAGTGTTACATTTTTAGTTGAAAATGGTGTTGTGTAGCCCGTGAGTCTGTGATTCCATTACACTGTGCTACAAGAGATTTAGCTTATCAGATTTATAAAGTGAGAATAAAACACTTCTTTTTTTTTTTTGCTGACAGCTGTGAAACTAATCTAACAGATTTTTTTATATTATTTAAAAAAAAAGGCAAGGTTTCCAATTGAGGTCTCCCAGGTGAAAAAGACGTAGTATTAAATGTATAAAAAAATATACTTGAAATTCAAATAGTATGTTTATAATACATTTGTATTCCCAACATGCTTATTTGAAGTGCATTAAAAATATATTGAACTGCATCTATGAAAATAAATATATTGTATAAATAAAATATATGTACTTTATAAACACTTAGGCCTACTGCAATATATTTTAAATATTTATGTGTTAATCATTTTAATATTTTGAAAAACAGTTTTTTTAATTTTTACCCAGCTTCTTCATGGCGTGTGACATTTGGAATCTCGTTATTTTGTGATTCTAGGTAACGTTAAGATTTGTATTAAATTAACGTTCCTTGTCTGTGCCAGTCGCATTTTTGACACAAAGTGTAACAGCACGTCTTTTTCAGTACAGCTACATTCAATTCGCCTTTGGCTAAGCCCCGCCCCCCTTAGTTACTGTTGCTACGTCCGACAAACAAACTTCATCTGGGCTCTGGTATCAACATGGCTTATGCTGTGACAGCTCTTCCTGCTGAAATTTTATCAAACTTTTATAAAGCAGCAAATAAAGTGTCCGATAGATAGGCAAAAGGGGCTGCGATACACGTTCGAAGGCTATATTCACGACATACAGGTGAAACGCAAGGAACAACAAGGCATCCAAATAGAGGCAAAAGCATACCGGTCACAGTCAAAAAATGAACCACCGCATATCCTACTAATCGAGACGGAGGCTGGGACTAACAATATCAAGGAGCAACACTGTTCATGCAAAGCTGGGTAGGTCTCTATTCACTTCTATAATCGTTATTACAAAGCAAACGGACTACTTGAGTATAACGTTGTATTTATTAGCAGCGTGTGCTAGACGACACTTGTCAGGATTTGACTTCGGTTTTGGAAGGGAAAAAAATGGACACCCCCCTCCAACCTCTCTGGGAAACGCGTATCTGTGTTACAAATGCCCCAGGCACAACGTTTAACCATATTTTTGATAAAACTACGACGGTAATAGCCTGCCGAGACCAAAAATATGAGACGCCTGTGTTAAAGTCAATGGAGCGCTGTGAAAAAGTGTCGGACCTCTGTGGGAGCTCGTTCTTGGCTGCGCTGTGATTGGTCAATCTACATTCTAGGGTGTGGCTTAGCCAAAGGCGAATTTGACCCAAGCTTTTCAAGTCGAAGTCGCAGCAGACGCGAAGAGATGAAGATACTGCCCTTAGAAGTTAATGGCAAGTTTTAGTTGCTGTTTGCATAAATAAATTGCTCACTGTTTAGTTTTTTTCCTAGGTGGATAGGGCTGCTATGCATTTGCTAATATGACTTTAATGTGGTGGAATACTGACATTAACCGCTGTAACTTGATGCTCACACTGATTTCTAGGAACTTCAGCACTGGGTATATAGTCAAAGTCTAAAGTCTTTGATAAATCTGTTTAAAATATATGTGTCATTATTAGTCACTATTATTAGTAGCCTACTATTTGTCATTATAACATGTACAACATTACATTAACAATCTTTTTATTTGCAAAATGAAGCTGTGTATTTATTTCTGATTTCCTGAACGATTTGGCTTCATTGTTGTGATGTAAATGATCTTTGAAAAGTAAAAAAAAAAAAAAAAAAAACATGTTATAAACATAAAGTTAGTTTGTCTTGCGCTGACCAGCCAATTATGGTAGTGTTTGTTGATTGGTGTTTATATTTGTTCAAGCTTGACAACCTTATTGCGTTTTTGATTACTTCCTAATATATATTTCTAATTACAAATAAGTACAAATATTACGTTGTTAAAAGGGATGCTTATAAGAGAGCATACATTTGAAACTGCCGAGTCTGTGAAGGGTTTTGATTATATTACACACCAGGTACATTGTACTCTGCGTACTGTCATTCCTAAAAAGAAAACAAATCAGTCATCATAATTTGCCTGCCTTATATGTGTATATATATATATATATATATATATATATATATATACACTCACCGGCCACTTTATTAGGTACACCTGTCCAACTGCTCGTTAACACTTAATTTCTAAGCAGCCAATCACATGGCGGCAACTCAGTGCATTTAGGCATGTAGACATGGTCAAGACAATCTCCTGCAGTTCAAACCGAGCATCAGTATGGGGAAGAAAGTTGATTTGAGTGACTTTGAACGTGGCATGATTGTTGGTGCCAGAAGGGCTGGTCTGAGTATTTCAGAAACTGCTAATCTACTGGGATTTTCACGCACAACCATCTCTAGGGTTTACAGAGAATGGTCCGAAAAAGAAAAAACATCCAGTGAGCGGCAGTTCTGTGGGCGGAAATGCCTTGTTGATGCCAGAGGTCAGAGGAGAATGGCCAGACTGGTTCGAGCTGATAGAAGGGCAACAGTGACTGAAATAACCACTCGTTACAACCGAGGTATGCAGCAAAGCATTTGTGAAGCCACAACACGCACAACCTTGAGGCGGATGGGCTACAACAGCAGAAGACTCCACCGGGTACCACTCATCTCCACTACAAATAGGAAAAAGAGGCTACAATTTGCAAGAGCTCACCAAAATTGAACAGTTGAAGACTGGAAAAATGTTGCCTGGTCTGATGAGTCTCGATTTCTGTTGAGACATTCAGATGTTAGAGTCAGAATTTGGCGTAAACAGAATGAGAACATGGAACCATCATGCCTTGTTACCACTGTGCAGGCTGGTGGTGGTGGTGTAATGGTGTGGGGGATGTTTTCCTGGCACACTTTAGGCCCCTTAGTGCCAATTGGGTATCGTTTAAATGCCACGGCCTACCTGAGCATTGTTTCTGACCATGTCCATCCCTTTATGGCCACCATGTACCCATCCTCTGATGGCTACTTCCACCATGTCACAAAGCTCTAATCATTTCAAATTGGTTTCTTGAACATGACAATGAGTTCACTGTACTAAAATGGCCTCCACAGTCACCAGATCTCAACCCAAAAGAGCATCTTTGGGATGTGGTGGAACGGGAGATTCGCATCATGGATGTGCAGCCGACAAATCTGCGGCAACTGTGTGATGCCATCATGTCAATATGGACCAAACTCCCTGAGGAATGCTTCCAGCACCTTGTTGAATCTATGCCACGAAGAATTGAGGCAGTTCTGAAGGCAAAAGGGGGTCCAACCCGTTACTAGCATGGGGTACCTAATAAAGTGGCCGGTGAGTGTATATATATATATGTGTGTGTGTGTGTGTGTGTGTGTGTGTGTGTGTGTCATATATATATATATATATATATATATATATATATATATATATATATATATATATATATATATATATATATATATATATACATATAAATATGAAGACTTCAGATGCAAAAGCCTCTAAGTGCCATCTGAAATTTTCTTCTAGAATTATCATTTTTATCAAGCTTGTATGTTTATGTTCAGTTATTTCACTTGAAGAGCATTTATGGATGATCTGACGGTGACCACAACATCGGTTCCGGGGTGCAGATGGATCCTCCAAGGGCTCGAGCACCTCATCAACTGGGCTCGGATGGATTTCAAGCCAGCTAAGTCCAGGTCCCTGGTGGTAAAGAAAGGGAAGGTTACAGACCAGTTCCGCTTCTCACTAGGAGACATCCAGATACCATCTGTCGGAGAAAATCCAGTCAAGAGTCTGGGTAAGATCTACGACTGCACCCTGAAGGACACCGCAGCTCTCCAGACAACCACCAACCAGTTGGTAATCTGGCTGACGGCTGTGGACAAGTCAGGTCTGCCAGGTAAATTTAAAGCCTGGATCTACCAGCACGGCATCCTGCCCCGACTGCTCTGGCCACTGCTGGTCTACGATGTGCCGATTACCACCGTTGAATGCTTTGAGAGGAAAGTCAGCAGTTCCCTGCGGAAGTGGCTAGGCCTACCACGAAGCCTCAGTGACATCGCCTTGTACGGGAGGAAGAACAAGCTAAAATTGCCCTTCAGCAGTCTGAAGGAAGAGTTTATGGTAACCCGATCAAGAGAGGTGCTACTGTATAGAGACTCCAGTGACATCAAGGTCTCTGCGGCAGGCATAGAAGTCAGAACCGGCAGGAAGTGGAAGGCCCAAGAGGCAGTAGACCAGGCTGAGTCACGGCTGCGACATAGTGAGCTGATGGGGGCAGTGGCATCTGGACGGGCAGGACTCGGGAGCAATCCAAGACCTCGCTTTAACAAGGCCCAGGGGAAGGAAAGGAGGCAGCTGATTCAAGAGGAGGTCCGAGCTGGGGTGGAAGAAGTCCGCTGCAGCAGGTCAGTAGGGATGAGGCAACAGGGAGCATGGACTCGATGGGAGCAGGCGGCAGACCGGAAAATATCGTGGACAGAATTGTGGAAGTCTGAGCCACACCGGATTAAATTCCTGGTTCAGTCTGTCTATGATGTCCTCCCCAGTCCATCCAATCTCTTCCGCTGGGGCCTGGCAGAGACACCACTGTGCCCACTCTGCCAGAGAGTAGGTTCATTAGAGCACATCTTGAGCTGCTGCTCAAAAGCACTGGGAGAGGGGCGCTACCGTTGGCGCCACGACCAAGTACTGAGGGTCATTGCAGAGGTTATCAGCACTGGGATCGCGTGCAGTAGATACCAGCAGCCAGCAAGGCAGAACATCGGCTTTGTTAAAGCTGGGGAGAAGCCACACCAGCGCCTGAAGCAATCAGGGGGGCTGCTGGCAACAGCACAGGACTGGCAGCTGAAGGTCGACCTTGGGAAACAGCTCAAATTCCCAGAAAACATCGCAGTGACCACACTCAGGCCAGACATTGTCCTGGTGTCAGAAATAACAAGGCAAGTGGTCCTGCTGGAGTTGACTGTTCCCTGGGAGGACCGGATGGAGGAGGCTTTTGAGAGGAAGAGGGCCAAGTATGAGGAGCTGGCATGCGAATGCCGAAGCAGGGGGTGGAGGACCCGATGTAATCCCATCGAGGTCGGGTGCAGAGGATTCGTCGGCCAGTCACTGATTAGGGCCCTCAAGATGCTTGGAGTGGAGGGACTGCACATCAGAAAAGCCATCAAGAACATCACGGACGCCGCCGAAAAGGCGTCAAGATGGCTATGGATCAAGCGGGGCGATCCATGGATCTTACAAGCTACTCAGACACAAGCCAGGGTCTGATCAACCCTGGCTGGGTCGCCTGGGCGAGGGTGTATGATGTTGTGAGACCCGAAACACCCAATGAACCCAGGATACATCACTGATGATGTGCCTGAGTTGCACCAGAGGTGTATTTCAAGAAAAAAAAAGAATGACAATGAAAATTACCTATTAATTGTCATTAAAGTGAAATTACTGAACTTAAATATGAGAGCCTGATAAAAATGCTCATATTAGAAGAAAATTTCAGGTGGCACTTAGAGGCTTTTGCATCTGAAGTCTTATATTCATTTTCATGTTTTTGTCTGCTTGAAAGGACCATCAAATATATTTGATTAGAGCAGTATCTTGTATTAGAGCAGTTAAAATTTGTCCTTTGAGTACAATTCTCTCATACTGACCACTGGATGTTCAACATGGCACCTCATGGCAAAGAACTCTCTGAGGATTTGAGAAATAGAATTGTTGCTCTCCACAAAGATGGCCTAGGCTATAAGAAGATTGGTAACAACCTGAAACTGAGTTACAGTACAGGCCAGGGTCATACAGATGTTTTCCAAGACGGGTTCCACTCGGAACAGGCCTCACAAGGGTCAATCAAAGAAGTTGAGTCCTCGTGCTGTGCGTCAGGTGCAGAAGCTGGCTTCAAAAAACAGATGCACGAGTGCTGCCAGAATTGCTTTAGAGGTTGCAGAAGCAGAAAGTCAGCTTGTCAGTGCTCAGACCATACGCCACACACTGCAACAAGACGGTTTGCATGGCCGTCATCCCAGAAGGAAGCCTCTTCCGAAGCTGGCTCACAGGAAAGACCGCAAACAGTTTGCTGAAAGCAACCCGTGTAAGAGCATGACTTACTGGAACCATGTTATGTGGTCTGATGAGACTATGATAAACTTGTTTTGGCTCAGATGGTGCCCAGCAAGTGTGGCGACGCCCTGGTAAGGAGTACCAAAAAAAATTGTGTCTTGCCAACAGTCAAGCATGGTGGTGGTAGCATCATGGTCTGGGGCTGCATGAGTGCTGCTGGTACTGGGGAGCTGCGCTTCATTGAGGGAAACATGGATTCCAACATGTACTGTGACATTCTGAGGCAGAACATGATGCACTCCCTTCAGAAACTGGGCCGTACGGCATGATAACGACCCCAAACACACACGCCAAGATGACAACTGCCTTGCTGAGGAAGCTGAAGGTGAAGGTGATGGAGCGGCCAAGTATGTCTCCAGACCTGAAACCTATTAAGCACCTGTGGGGCATCCTCAAGCGGAAGGTGGAGAACCGCCATGTGTCTAACATCCAGCAGCTCTGTGATGTCATTATGGAAGAGTGGAAGATGGTCCCAGCAACAACCTGTGCAGCTCTGGTGAATTCCATGGCCAGGAGGATTAGGGCAATTGCTAGATAACAATGGTGCTCACTCAAAAATATTGACACTTTGGACACATGTTTTTACATGTTCACATGTTCACTTAGGGTGTACTCACTTTTGTTGCTAGCTATTTTGACAATAATGGCTGTATGTTGAGTTATTTTCAGAGGAAATTAAATCTATACTGCTATACAAGCAGCACATTGACTACTCTAAAAGTAGTCAATGTGCTTTTATCCAAAGCGACTTACAAATGAGAACAATAGAAGCAGTTGAACAAACAATAGTACAACAATATGTGCTATAAGTGCTATGACACTTCCCAGTTTAATCTAACTTTTTACTTTTTTTTTATTTTATATTTTTTAAGATAATAGATATAGAATAGAAGATAAAGTGTTAGTATTAATGGATCAAGTGTTGCCGAAAAAGATGCGTTTCAGCCGTTTCTTGAAAATGGTCACGGACTCAGCAGCTCTGGTTGAGTTGGGCTGGTCAGTCCACGAGCATGGAACAGACCAGAAAAAGGTCAGAGAAAGAGCCTCTTTGATATGGCACCACAAGACGGCATTCCCTTGCAGAGCGCAGGTTTCTGGATGGCACTTAATTGTAATTACTATAATAAGTACATAGTATGTACATGGGTAACAGGACTGTAAAAGGAAGCGTTACCAATGAGTTTAGGTAAAAGGGAGCAGAGCCAGTGGTTGTTCTGTAGGCAAAAGTCAGTGACTTGAACTTGATGCAAGCGGCAACTGGCAACCAGTGCAATTCTGTGAGGAGAGGAGTGACGTGTGCTCTCTTTGGCTCGTTAAAGACCACTGACGTCACTGACCAGCTGAATAAAGGCTCGTTAAAGACCACTCTAGTTGCAGCATTTTGGATCATTTGTAGAGGTTTGACATTGCAAGCTGGAAGACCTGCCATGAGAGCATTACCATAGTCCAGTCTGGATAGGAAGGGCCTGATCCTCCTAATGTTGTATAAGGCAAATCTGCAGGACCGGGCAGTTCTAGCAATGTGGTCTGTAAAGTTCAATTGATCATCAATCACAACTCCAAGGTTCCTGGCTGACCTTGATGGAGTTATGGATGACGAACCTAGCTGAATGGAGAAGTTGTGGTGTAGTGTTGGGTTGGCCGGGACCACAAGCAACTCTGTCTTCGCAAGGTTTAGTTGAAGGTGGTGGTTCTTCATCCAGCCAGAAATCTCTGTCAGGCAGGCTGAGATGCGAGCAGCAACCATCGGATCATCAGGCTGGAATGAGAGGTAGAGTTGTGTGTCATCATCATATTAGTGATAGGAAAAGCCATGTTTCTGAATCACAGATCCTAGTGATGTCTTGTAGATGGAGAAGAGAAGTGGTCCAAGCACTGAGCCCTGAGGCACCCCAGTATCTAGATGTTGGGTCTTAGACACCTCACCCCTCCACGACCTGAACCATTGTAGTGCGGTTCCCGAGATGCCCTTCGTTTTTAGGATTTACAGGAGGATCTGGTGGTTAACTGTGTCAAAGGCAGCAGACAGATCCAGCAGGATGAGAACTGAGAATTTGGAAGCTGCTCTTGCCAGTCTCAGAGCTTCAATTACCGAGAGCAGGGCAGTCACAGTTGAGTGTCCGCTTTTGAAACCAGACTGGTTGTTGTCCAGGAGGTTGTTCTGTGTAAGAAAGGAAGAGATCTGGTTGAAAACAACTTGTTCAAGTGTGAATCAAGAAGGGATACTGGTCTGTAATTTTCCAGATGTGCTGGATTTAGAGTGGGTTTCTTAAGCAGTGGAGTTACCCGAGCCTGCTTAAATGCTGTGGGAAAAGTACCAGTGTGAAGAGAGGTGTTTATAATGTGCGGGTGCAACTGAGGAAGAAATGACTTGAAGTAGATCAGTGAGAATAGGATCAAGCGGACAGGTAGTAGGGCGATTGGAAAGGAGGAGTTTGGAGACTTCTGCCTCTGAAAGCAGAGAGAAGGAGGGTAGAATGTGTGTGTTAGCTGGTAAGATGTGTGTGTCAGTTTGTGGTTTGGTAAATTGGCCGCTGATGGTGGTTGTTTTATTTATGAAGAATGTGGCAAAATCGTCAGCTGTTAGATGGAGGAGGAGGAGGGTCGAGTTTTGAAAAGCATGCGAGAGTCAGAAGAATTGTTAATTTTGTTGTGATAGTAAGTCATTTTAGCAGTAGATATGTTAGCAGAGAAGGAAGAGAGGAGGGATTGATGAAGACCAAGGTCAGTAGGATCTTTCGATTTTCACCACTTCCTCTCTGCACCCCTGAGATTAGAACGATGTCTGCGGAGAACATCAGATAACCAGGGGGCAGAGGGCTGGCCTGGAGGAAAGGGGGCAGAAGTTGTCCAAGCAGGATGTTAAAGTGGAGAAAAGAGTATAAGTTGCACTGTTAGTATCTAGTGTTGAGAGCTGATCAGGTGGAGGAAGTGTGGATGAGACCAAAGATGATAGGCGAGAGGGTGAAATTGAGCGTAGGTTTTGCCGAAAGGTGACATGTGGAGGAGTTTGTGTTGTGTTTTGAGGCGGGTTGAGAGTGAGTGAAGTGATCTGAGGTGTGGAGCGGAGTGACCAGTGTATGGTCAGTGGAGCAGTAGCGCGTGTAAATAAGCCTAACAGTTTATTTTGCACAACTTCTAATTTCCTTAAATCTTTGCAACAGAGGTGAAGAAAGTGCATGTTAGCATGACCACACTAGACACGTTCATAGGAAATACCCTAGGTTTAAATAAACCACACTTATCAATATACAACATACCCTCTAATACTCACAGGTTGCTTTATTGCTGCAAAAAACTATGAGCAGAGTTCAATCAAAAAGTCACTGATACTGTATGTGGTGTTGGGCTTCTTCTAATCTTATGTTCAATGTAACTCATAGAGTGTGCTGTATAGTGGCGACAGACAAGAGGATAAAAATGGACACTCATGTCTAGCTTGATGAGGATATAGTCAAAGCTTTGAAAGGTAAACTGAGAAGTCAACGAAATTCTAATGCATATCTATGCAAATTATAATACATATATTCAAACCTGGATACAAAAATGTTAATCATTGGTTAATTGGTTAAATTATTCTTCCCTTTCACAGATCCTGTGATAAAGCAGTCTTCAAATACTACAGTTTCTGAACCACAAGCCCTCAGTTACAGAAAATGCGAGTCGTTCTCAAAGAAGTGATCGTCCACTTGAAGATGAGGATGTGACATTCAAACTCTTCCGTTTCTTTGGTTCAGCCATTTGTAGGCCTAAGTTTGTACTTCTGCACATTGTTTTTCCGTAACTTTTCTTTTTCTTTTTTCAGAAAATTGCATTGTGGTGCTTATTTATTTAGTGATGTAATATTCATAGTGTACTTTTCAGTAGGTATAACTGAAATGTTTTACAAACAATGTATAAATGATTGTACATTGTAGAATTGTAGTGATTGTAGAAATGATTGATTTCAAAGTATGTCTTAACATTTATATTTAATTATTTTTGCACTTTGAATATACCATTTTGAATACTGAATAAAACAGCTTTATAATAAACTATTAGTGTAATGCTAATACATTTCTAATGAGCTGAAATGCTATTTAAATTTTCTTGAAGTACATTAAAATGAAGCTTCAAATATATTCTAACTGTAGTTTAAGAAATATGAAAGTATATTTTAAATGAACTGTAAAGATGCACAATTTAATATATTACAATTGATCTTAAGCATATCTTGAAATACACTTAATATACTTGAAGTTGTTTCAAAATAATACATTTAATATGCACTTAGTATAGAGTAATTGAAATATATTAAGTATGTCCAAAAAAGCACATTTTAAATATATTTCCTTTTCACCTGGGCTTAGAGAACAACTGACTTAGCTACATGTATTTTCATGGCTGACACTGTCTTACCAGAGCACATATTATGAGTCATGACAATTAGACTACTCCTCAGTGAGAATAACATCAGTGCAACACTCATTTCCTTTTTATTCTTCCGTTTTCTTCCCTCTTCTCATCCACTCCCCTGGAGGTTAAAGCAACGAGGTCATGTTCTGGGAAAGATTGTCCTCTAGGCTGTAATTAGTCTTTTGTAACATGTAGGAACAGAAAGATGAACTTGGGCTTGAAGGATGACTGCTGGAGTCTGTTACCCATCACACTCATTCGTCCATGGGTGCAGTTGCTGGATCCTGACAGCTAATTATTAGTCAATAATATGGTGTTCCACCCTTGTGCCAAACAAAGCCTTAAAAATAAAATTGGAGGAACTAGAAATAACGAAGGCAGGATGGCGAGAAAAGAAGATCAAAAGAGAGGCCTTGGAAATTATTACGAACTGGAACACAGAAATGAGAATGGCACACATTTGAAGTTAAATGTGAGTCCCTGTCATTGTATTTGCTTTCTCTTCGGAAGCTCAGCCGCTGTTTCTTTAGTGATCCCACTCGAGAGAAGGAGGGGGAGAACTCAAGCGTTTTGGGAATGCTCCCAAATATTCCCATTCATAGCGGTTAATCCTCGTTAATGGGTTTGTTTTAATTCAGTAAAAGAAGGATGAATCTGAGAAATAATTAATATGCTACTTGGTGTTTATTGAATGGATAAATGAGTGCAACTATTTATATACATTTTCCAGTTTACACAAAATTGTTCTAAAGACCCTTTAAATGTATTTACAGTACATCCAGAGACAAAGGGATGTTCATGTTCATGTTCATGCCATGGCCTTAGTTATGCATATAATTCAGCATTGTATAATCAATGAAATACAAACTGTTCTTCAAAAGCAATGCAGCCTGTAATTGAAACAAAATTATACATTAAGATAACGTTAAGGAATTAACATAAGCAGTAATTTTCTTGCATCCAATGATTGTAGTCCTGTAGCTGACTCAATTTTACACCAACAAATTTGACTTTTTCCTTTTCTTCTGACTTTTGAACCTTTACTTCTAGAATCATACATTTCTCATACTTCAGAAAACATAATTTCCTGCCGCATGCAGAGGTTAATGAAATCATTGATTTGAGTCTAGACCCACAAGATTTGCTGCCATCTTGGGTTTTGATAAATTATTTTTTCACTACTCAAAAAAGTGATGTCAAATCATCACAAATGTTGGTGCTAGATGATCTTCAGACCAAGGCACACACACACACACACACACACACACACACACACACACACACACACACACACACACACACACACACACACACACACACACACACACACACACACACACACAAAACAAATCTAAATAATGGTTGAGTCTCGTAGAGGCATTTTTCAAAGTAATAATGGCATAAAGTTCACAGTTCCAGCTCCAGACAGGAATAAATTAGGCTGCATCTCAGCAACACTTTAGCCTACTGAAACAAAACTTGTTTAGCATCATGGTCACTCTGATTTTTGACTTTACATTCCCAGACAAATTGCCTGTCAGCCATTTAAAATTTTGTTGTAAAATAAAGTATTGTGCCAGTGCTTGGGTATTATAAAATACAACATTTAACAGTGTAACTTTGACGATTAGTGTTAGGGGGTAACACATTACAAGTAACTTGAGATACATAATCAGATTACTTTTTTAAGTAACTAGTACAGTAACGCATTACTTTTACATTTACAAAAGTAACTTTTTTAAATAAGTTACTTTGTTTTCCCATTTATTGACTGACACCTCTCCTCTTCCCCGACAGAAATCGGGAGTAAGGTGCACGGGTGGTGTGTGCACTGTGTAAACATCAAGCTCAAGCATCAAGTTAGTTCAGGCAGGTCACATCAGTCAAGCTCGCATCAGCTGACTCTCAGCTGATCCACGTCTACCTATAGTAATACAATGCCTATCACATCATCCCTATATGTCTATTCAGTATTAACAGCAGCTTTGTCGCGTTTCTCAGGAGCTAATTACCCTCCTCCTTCCGTCCACAATCAGGACATGGCCTTCTGGTATTCCTCTTTAAATCAGACAAATTTTTCTCGAACTATGTTAAATGATTGATATCATTATGTTGATATACATTTCTGTTCTGTTCTGTTTACCCTAAAGGGGGTTATCACTGCTCTGCTCTTATCCATGCTAGGCTGCATGGATGTGCAGGGAGTTCTTGCTCAGAATGGAACCATACCGCCAATCCTAACTGTATGCTAATTGTCAATCATATTTGACGATAGAGGTCCTGCATAAATGGCGGTTAATGTAGCTCACGACTAAATGTGAATATGCTTTTACTCATCTCAGTTGCACAAGATAAAAACAAAAAAACAAACAAAAAAACAGATTAATTATTACTCAAAATGAATACAAAAACATTGAAATGCAAACTCAGAATATTACACAAATAAATAAATAAATAAATATGTTAAATAATACATATAGATCTCACTTTATTAACCAATCAATATCTTTGCTGATGACCTTCGATGATCCAATTCGACCATACAAGCAAAAATGACTTTAGATAAACATCACATTTGTTTCTTTTATTATTATTATTATTGCTGAAGAAAGAGAGTTGTACTGTGCAGGCGCGAATTTAGATTTTCTTTTGCATTTGCACTTTTGGTGTGAAAGGGTCTTTACACTTGCCAACAATATAACTTTTTGTTTTATTAAAAACCAAACAAGCAAGCCCAGCCAGAGAAAAAATAATGCAAAAGTAGGCAAATGTTATGCATTATTTTCCATAAAAGTAACCAAGTAACGCGAGTAATATTGTAACGCATTACTTGTAAAAGTAACTTTCCATAACACTGGTGATGATGCCCTGAAATTACCTAAGCAGTTTTGGGGCAGTCATTTGCAGAGACAGGTGTGTAAAAGATGGCAAATCTCCATTTCATATTAAATATCATGTTGTCATTGTCATGTGTTCTACCAATCACTTGTGTCACTTCACTGCCATCCACAAATCCTCTCCCGTGGCCTCGTGGAATAGTAAAGTGTCCATTGGATGGACACATTACAATCTCATAGAAACCAGGTTATCCGGATACTTTTCGCCAACTGTTTTATGACTACTGTTAATTCAGACACTACTTACAAATACTGTTTTTCGCCTATATAGTAGGAAAGAATGCATACTTGGGTTCAGCTATTAAATTTGCACATAACATTTGAAAACATTGGCATAAAACGTATCTCTATTGTTTTTTTGTTTGTTTTTCGGATTGTTGTTTAATGTATTTTAATGTATTTAATGTATTTCAGTTTCTTTGCAAACTAATCATCTGAATGTTTCATGCCAATGAGGGAAGGACACTTCCTAGAAGCAGGCCTACTGGTGTCAAGTCCAGATTTATCGCCGACATTCAAGCATATTTTACTGCTGGGAATGCCAACAGAATGTTTGTGACAGAGAGAGTTGGGCTTGGGAATTCAGCCAGGAGAGGGAGCTTTTTTCAATGTAGCTTGTCAAACACTTGAGGTTGTGGGTCAAAGGGGTTCAGGAAAACTCACACAAAGGAAGTTGTGGGTGGTTGTGGTTGAGTGCCAACAGCACCATATGCCAGGATTTCTGGGGACAGACAGAAAGATCTGGGTAGTACACTCACTTTCAGCTATTGTAAATATTTAACTGGACCTCCCTGGACGCAGGCAACCAGAGAAGCAAACCACAGATGATAGCTTTCTGTGAGGAACAGACTGAAATGTAGCTTGTTATTCACTGAAATCTTGCTTGACAGTGTCCACTTTTGTGGAGATACCAGCAGCGCTACTTTACAAGTAGTCCTAAATCATCATGGCACTTTTAGTTTCTATGTATTTGCCGAACAGTCACAACCTATCATATTATTTTAGAATTCATTTGATGTACTGGCTGTTATAATGTCTTCAAACATGACTCATCCAGTCATACTGATAATGTTTTAATGTTTTGAGTATTTTGCTTTTCATAATGTGAAACCGTGTTTGAACTGGTTATGGACTGATCTACAAAGACAATGAAAAAGAGCATCTAATCCATCCATGGAAATATTATAAGTTACGTGAAAGTTTAAATGAAGTAGAAATGTAAGTGCAGTGCAAGTGATAATTGTAGATGTGGTGTGGAAAGGTAACATCGTTAATTGTGCAAAATATGTCAATCTGTATGCGTAGCATGAACAATGTCAAAAATTTTGATATAAATAAGTAGCAGGTATAGAATAAGGCAATATACTAATACTAATATGCAATATAGATAGATAGATAGATAGATAGATAGATAGATAGATAGATAGATAGATAGATAGATAGATAGATAGATAGATAGATAGATAGAAAGAAATTAAGTCAATAAATTAATATAAAAACTCTTACCGTGATGTATTCTGGTCATAATACATATATCACATAGCCTTATTATTAAAAATAATTATTATAAATTTAAGAGAGCATCATAAAGTCCAATAGCCCTGATCTAGAGTTTATGATTCATTTAGTCTGGAATCCATCAAGATAAAATACTGACATAAAGTACGTGGGGGAGTTTTAATTGATGATGTATTGCCTTTATAATATTTCACTGAACTATCAATTATATTCACACCTAATAGAAAGGGGATAAAGTAAAGGGTAAAAAATATGATTGCTGGTACATGGGATGATTCAGAAAAGGGGATTTTTGGGAACATTGAAAGAAGCAAGCACACTGATGATACTGTAGTTGACTCTCAATCCCTTCACACAGGCATGCACATGCAAAAATCAGTATTTACAAATTTGATTCTTGGCTCTTCCGTTCATAATTATTTCTCCCTGTCATCAGCACAAGCACATTGCAGGCTCTCCGGCACAGCTGTATAGGAGCCAAGCTCTCTCTCTCTCTCTCTCTCTCTCTCACTCTCTCACTCTCTCACTCTCTCACTCTCTCTCACACTCTCTCTCTCTCACACTCTCTCTCTCTCTCACACTCTCTCTCTCTCTCTCTCTCTCTCTCTCTCTCTCTCTCTCTCTCTCTCTCTCTCTCTCTCTCTCTCTCTCTCTCTCTCTCTCTCTCTCTCTCTCTCTCTCTCTCTCTCTCTCTCTCTCGCTTCACCCCACCAGTACCCCCTCTATCTGCCTCCACAGCTAAAAGCCAATTATTCTCCACAGATCTGCAACACCATTTCCAGCGTCATTCTCATATGAACCGCTACTGCCAAAGAAATTAAATTCTTATTGAAGTTGATAAAAGACAAATTATCAGTGATTTCGGGGGGTTTACGCATATTTCTCTGTCCTCTATTTCTTTTGTGTTCCGTAATTTTCCCTTCTATATCTTGCCTTGATTTTCAATTGCCAATTATCCAATGTCTTGGCATGCTGACGGCGGCACCTGTGTTGGCATGGGGTGTGTGTGAATGAAAGGATCGGACCTACACATGCACACGAGTACACTTACATCATATTTTTGTCACAAACATCCGCTTGCCCCCTGCTTGATGTCTTGAATGGGACTATGTTGCTTCAGCTTTTGGCTTGATTTCTCCTCAGATGTAAAGAGACAGCAGTCGACACTCTGTCTGCCTTTCTGCTTAAACTGTGAATCGTTTACATCTGCTATTTCACTTACTGTAGCTGTGTATATGGCTGTCTGGAATACTTGGGGCCCTATTTTAATGATCTAAGTGCATGGTCTATTGCGCAGGGTGCAAGTGTACTTAGGTCGTGTCCGAATCCACTTTTGCTAGTTTAACGACAGGATAAATGGTCGGCGCGCCCAGTGCGTGGTCTAAAAGGGTTGTCTCTATTCTCTTAATGAGTAATGGGTGTGTTTTGGGTGTAACGTGCAAAAAAACAATCAGAGTGTAATTTCTGATTCCATTTAAATGCCAGTTGCGCTCGCGCCATGGCAAATTGCTATTTACATGGCGGAATTTGCAAACGGAAAGACTGAACGCGTCTCCAGAGAGGAAACGGATCTGCTCGTACGCGAGGCTAAAGCGTGAAAACAGACTATCTACGGGACTAGACGGATTCCACCATATCTTTATGTACACAGTATTAATCTTTTACATTGTGATCCTTTTATTTTTATGTGGCATGTTTCTGTGCTGCTGCACGTGACTGTGTGTGTAATAAGCAGAATGTACGCAAGTTGTGTACCTGCCTATAGAGGCACATTACAAACGCTCTCTTTCAATAACAAAAAAAATACTGTGCCATTGACTTTAGACCAGGTTTCAGTTGGTCAATGGCACAGTCTATTTCAGTTGCCTCAAAATAGCAATGCGCCTGAACACACCTCGTTTTCAGACCAGCACGCCCATGGGCGCAGAAAGGGGCGCAAATGCATTTACTATTTAAACAACATGGCACAGAACGTGAAAATGATAACTGCGTCAGGCTGAAACTAGCAAAAAACACTAGGGTCGCGCTTGGCCCTACATTGCGCCGGTTGTATGATAGGGCCCTTAGTCTCAATTTGTCAGTCAATGTTTTCAGGGGTTTGATATTCCCCATTAATTGTATCCATGTTAACCATATCAGAATTGATTTTTAGCAATGACTTATAAACCTTTTATATAGTGTTTTAAATATATTCTGCTGTAGACCCAAAGCACTTTGCAATCATGTCAGGGGGTCTCCCCTCAAACACCAGTGTGCAGCATATACTTGAATGATGGGCTCATCACACTCCATCTACAGGTGGAGAGGAGAGAAAGAGTTATAGAGCCAATTCAGGGGATAGGGATTATAAGGAGGCCATGATTGATAAGGGCCAATGGAGGGAATTTGGCCAGGACATCAGGTTTACACCCCTACACTTTACGAGAAGTGCCTTGGGATTTTGAATGACCACAGAGAGTCAGGATTTGGGTTTAAAGTCTCATCCAAAGGAGTAAACATACCGGTAATACTTTAGAATACGGTTCAAATACATATCAATATTTCATATTTAAAAAATCCACATATTTGTTTATTTGATGTGAAACCATATAACTGTCAGGTGTGGTGGAGGTGAAAGGAGCGAGGACTCAGGTGCAGAGATAATGGGTTCTTTAATGATAATAACAAAACAAAAATACAAACAAAACTACCCCATAGGGGAAAACAATTGACTTGGCTTGACTTGACTTGACTGACTTGACACAAGAGGTAACACACCAGGTGCATACGACAACGAAACAGCACAGGACTGCAAACGCAGGGAGAATAAATAGGGAGACCAAACAAAGGAGGTAACGAGGGAGGACAGGTGGGGCAAATGAATCAATCAGGTAATGAGGGAGGACAGGTGGGGCAAACAAATCAATAATCAGGTAACAAGATGGGAGGGGCTAGACAATCAACAGGGGAGCACATGGCACAAGGAAACATACATGACAAGCCATGTGCTCACACCAAACGTGACTTGAACACAAGCACATGGCCAGTAAAACCAATCACCAGCCATGTGCTCACACAAAACGAGACATGAACACGCAGCTAATGAAAACACTCATAAGCCACGTGTTCACACAAAACATGACAACATGAAAGCACACAGCTAGTGTAAAACACAAGCTGTGTGCTACACAGCACAAGACACGAAAGCACATGAAACAAGGCACAGACAAGATAAAACAGGTGTGTCAGGGCTCTGTCACAAAACCAAGAAACAGACTAGACAGAAGTGACAGAACCCTGACAATAACTTAAAATCTTTTTTTGATATACCAATTGAATGTAAGGGATTATGTACAGTCATCCGGTCATTTAACGCAAAATAATCCTCTATAGGGTGATATATTATTTGCAACATTGGAAATGTATACATATGTAGCATTTCAAAATATCTCAGATAGGATAACATGTTGTACTAAAAACAACAGCAAAATAAATGTATCCATTATCTCTGAAAAAATTTGTTAATGGATTTTTTTTTAATTCAAAGTAGCAGTTTAACTATTCACACCTCCCACTGTGAAGTCTGAAGTAGCTCAGCCCTGGAGCCTGCTGGTTGGTTTCTTGATGAAGAGCTTCAGGGTTAGTTATCCTGGCTTCCTTTGGCCCCTCACATACAGGGACTTTCTTGATCGCCGACACCACTGAAACAGTGTCAGCTATTATCAGCCTCAAAGACTCTGGGTTGCCATGGCACCTAATAGAAGAGAGGCTGGCTTTGACATCAGGTCAGTTGTTGGTTCCCACGGACACAGGGAGCTGGAAGCTGATTTGACTACTCTGTCTGTTGTGATATTTCCTTTTTTTTTCCTTTTTTTTGTGTTAATTACGAGATGATTCTTACAAAGAATATATAAATCAAAGGATAATTAAATAATTGTAACACTTTACAAAAATGTTAAATTCACTAACATTGATGCAATAGGTATCATGGACTAACAATTACATTGTTATAGCACTTATTATTCTAGGTTCATGTTAATTTATAAATATATTATCAGCCCCGGCAAAGGTTTATCCAATGAGCCTGAGTTGCAGCTTATTGTTCATTGTTAATTCATCTCTGGTCATAATACATTAACCAAAGGTTAAACAGGTATTGGTAAATGTAGAAATTTACATTAATCTAGATCACTGTTCATGATACCTAATGCATTAACTAATGTTAATAAATCGGACTTTATTGTAAAGTGTTTCCAGAATTATGCTGAAATAAATCTGCATATGGATTTATCATCCATGCACATATCTGTGGCACTGCACAGTGTTTAAGTGTTGTTAGCATTCTCTTACACTTGTTTACTCAATATGAACTGGCAGAAAATACCGTAAAATGCCTTTGATTGTTGTCTGTTGTAATATACAATACAGAAATAGTGTCACTGCTATTTTCTTAACCACAGCAACAGTAGAAGAAAAGGTGAAAACATGTATAACAATGTGTATAACAATAAGACTGAGAAATATCTACAGCATCTCAATACTGGATATTGAGATCATTTTAATGTGTCTAATTTGGTGTCTGGATGGAAACGTGTAGATGTTGAAAGCACTCTGTTGCTATGTTTAAAGACAGATTTTTTTATATATATACACACACACACACACACATATATATAATGATAAATTATAGTAGCACAAATAATTCAACTCACACAAATACACATGCATACATTCAAAGTGCAAATGCAACACCTTTTATTGATGTATTCAGAGCCATAGCAGCATGTCTACAACATTATTACCATGACATTGTTCTCGGCTAAAACGTAAAGCGAAGCGACATGGTGAACTTTAAAAATCATAATTTTCACCCTCAGTTGAGCTGCTCAAAGAACATAAATTCAGCACGTGCTGGAAGTTTATGCATCAATTGCATTCATTCAGCTATTAACTGAGCACAACAGTCCCAATGTACAGTATAAGCAATGCAAATGCATACCTTCTCCAGACATAGTATTAATTTGGGTGACACGTTCATATCTGGCCAATGATGTGTCCTGATCTCATTCCATATATCTCTTCTTTAATAATTTTCTGATCTTTCTCAATCCAATTTTCTTTTCCACAGACTTTATTGTCCGTGGGGAGGGAAAGGCCCTCAGAATAAAAAAAAAAAAAAAATATATATATATATATATATATATATATATATAAATAAATAAAAACATCCTGCCAAATACTGATTGTCATAAAATAATTATTAGGTTTTTTTTTCATATCTTGAACTAATTATGGAGGTTATTCACCAAGACGACACATAATTGCATATGATCAGTGTTTTATCCCACTTCCCTACACATCCAACACTCACTAATCCCAGTGCATAGTTTTTCTATCTCTGTATATCTGCAGATGCCTGTCCTCTCTGGCTGGGAATGTGGCCATCTGTCGTCGTGTTTCTGGGCGGATGAGGATGCCTACAGCGCAGCCACAGCATCTGGTAAAAGTTCTGATCGTGTCAAAACCGTGTATTCGCTCTGGGGAGTAACAGATAGACTAGGGTATGGACAAGGACACTGGAGAATGGCGTTCTGTCCAGGAACATCATGACGATGTGCAGGGAAGTTTAAAAAATCACTTGGTTAAAGATTTTCACTATTGGAAGATAATCTTTTTTCATTTACTTGCTCTCGTTCCATTACGTATTTGCTAATGCATCCCTTCACTCCCTCGTTTATTCTTTCAGTCAAAAACTCCTGCACTTGCAAATTCATTCAATCACTGACCTGTGTAATTATATCTATATGAGCTAATGTCCTGCCTCACTAATTCACGGACATATGGCCATCTTTTGCGCTGTCTGTTTTATTCTCTCATTCATTTACGCCCAAAGTGTTGAAATGCCTCTCGCATACTCACTCGTTCAGTACTGAGCAGGGCTTTTTATTCACATGACCACGTCAATCCATCAACCTGCCATTATTCACATTTATACACACTGTACCGTATGACGTAACATGGAAATGTAATACTGAACAAAGCATGTGCAAGCATGTCCACTTGATCTTAGTCTTTCAGCTCTTCTCATCCCATGAACACTCTCTTTTCGTCCAACAATACAGTACTTCCTCACCCCACATTTGCATATAAACATTTTTTCTTACCCTTACATAAATTGGCCAAGACACTTGCTTCAGCAGAAATTTTAAATATATGGGGCACATTACAGATTAGCACTAAAAGTCCTCATCAGCACTCCAGGGCTTGTAGGAGAGTGTATGTGTGTGTGTGTGTGTGTGTGAGAGAGAGAGAGAGGGATGGAGAGAGGGAGAGAGGAGGAAAAAAGAGGTTACGAGTGCATGTGTGTGAGAGCAAGGAAGGACGAAGGAGGAAGAATGAAAATGGTGATAGATTTTGGGTGGAGAGCAGAGCGTGGTTGGGCCTAATGAACAGGAATCTAATGGTGGAGAATGGTTTTCCATCAGTCATGGCTCTAAAGCCGGGCTCAGCATGTAATTAAATGACACAAACATACACACAGTGAAAAACCCGCATGGGCTTGAAGAACACACACACACACTCACATATACACACATATACAAAGTTCTTTTTCACAGACGTATTGAGCTCAGATTTATAAATGTCTATAGTAATTTTAAATGTAGAATTATATAATTCAGAGTTTTTTTTTTTTTTTTTTTCATATTTTGAATTTTCCATTACTGGAAATTCATTGTTGTGTGAAATTCATGGTCATTATGGTTGTGTTTAAAGATTAAAGGAAATTTCCAAAAAACTAAACAGAAATATCATGGCATAACATTTTGATTTCAAATAAATGCTAATGATGGTTTTCAAATACATGTTATATTAATATTACATATATTATAAATACATTAAAATAGAAGAGTTATTTTAGTAACTTTTATTCATACTGTTGTTGCTGTATTATTTGATCAACTAAATGCAGCATTGGTGCAAAAAAAGAAGAGTTTTCATGCGTAGGTTTAGGGGTAGGGTTTGTTTAAGGGGATAGAATATACACATTATAAAACCATTAAACCCTGAATGTCTCCATAAAACACGAAAACCCAATGTGTGTGTGTATGTTATGCTTAAATTATGAAACATGGTATGTATCTATTTATTTATGATTTAGCACATAAAGCTTAACCATAAATCTGAGATCAATTTTATTGTCAGTCAGTTTAGTTTTGTACCCAACATATGTCAATTAAACAACAAATGTTATTTTAGATTGTTCTCAGGGGTTAGTTAAAGGTCTTTAACTAACCTCTGAGAACATTATAACATTCTAAACTGTGGTGAAAATCACTTTTTTAATGTTGTTTATATGCATATGTGGTGTTTTTAATATGCTTTCAGACAAAGAATTTGCAAATGATCTTATGCTTTTAAAGTCGCTATTACTAGCCTCTCTAAACAACAGCTACCTTACCTTTAACTATGCTGCGAAGCAGGGGTGTCTCAAGAGAAGCCATGTTATCTCAGTATATTTTTCTGTTGATATGAAAAATCGGGTAGATTTAGCAATATAGCGAGTGAATAATGTATGTGAGGTATATTACGATGTTAGGATAAACTCTATGCCTTTCTCCACTGACGTTCTAAGTTGTTCAAATTTTTTAAAGGCAGCTGTCTGACTGGTGGTGAACAGGAACATGGTTTGTGTAACATTAGCAACACATTATTAGCTGTTTGATAGCATAGTCAAGCAAAAGGATAATCAATCGATTACCGTTATGTGTCCGACATTGTAAAGAGCGATACATACAATGAGTTACTGTTCTGATACATTGAATTGTGGACGAACATAATTGGCTCTTCCTCTGCTTCTTCCGAATCAGTTTCTGGTTCAAACATGGTTCAAACAAATATGGCTGAATTAATTCTACTTGCAATTGCGCAGCGTTTACTACAGTAAAGTTGTTTAGGATCAGGTATTCTGAGCTGGTGTGATTGAGTGGAGGTAGGGACTAATTTGCATATTCACGGATCCGTGTACTAATTGAAGCAAGGGTGCAAAGTTACATTCGAGATATTTTAAGGCATGGAGAAATTATTTTCACAGTGGAAAAAAAGTTTTAATATGTAATTTCAGTGATCAAAGATGAGTTTTAAGCAATAAAATTATTGACTACAGGGGGACGTTAACCTTCATGTGTCATGTAAAAAAAAGTTTCTCTGTAATTACAGTATGAAAGATAGCAGATGCATTTCAACACTTAATGTAGTTAAAGGTTTATCTCTACCAACCCTTAGATATACAATTCATGGTAAAGGCAATTAAAACTCTCCAGTTTTGCCTACATTTAACACCAAATGGGATTCATTGCATCAGGTAATGAAATCATCTTAAATTAGATAGTCTGTGCTGACTCTTTGATTCTCTCAGCAGGATAAGCAAGGCCACATCAGTGGTGAATTTAATTGTTCCGAGTCTCATTAGTCTCTGCTATGTTTAGCACTGGGGATGTGCAGCTTTATGAAGAGCCAGCAAAGATACAGAGTATCACTTCAATGTACCCTTGAGATCCATTTGTCATGAGGAAGATCAACTTCATCTGACTCATTTACAAATGATACAGATGTAAAAGTGTCCCCACAAGAAAAGTTTAGTTTATAAAGTATTTTAACAGTCATCTTCATTTCCCTCAATAGGTGATGTGTACAAGGTCACATCATTCAGAACTGTCTTCAGATGTTTCACTATAAACAACCTCAAATTAGTTCACTTTTCAAAAATAAGAGAACGTTTATGTTATTAGGAGGGAAAACTCGTGTCTGAAAGCATTTAAAAATGCTTCACAAAAATATAACCTCAGGTTCTGGACTGAATGTGTACCCCTGAGAAACTCAAACTGCCCACATATTTAAATGTTTTTCATATTTTGGTTATGATTTTAACTGAATGTGTGATTTTAACTACAGGCTGAGGACATTTGGGATTTGCAGGAATTATTTATTAAAATCATTCTTGGCAAAGTGCTAATGCCTGACTTTAGCACAGATAATAGGATTACATGAAGATATCCAAAAAAAAAAAAAAACTAGCTGTGGTTTCAAAGTCCCGACAAGCTCCATTTCCTTTAAAATGTTCTCTGTCCTCACTCTGAAATTACTCTCTGCCTTCATAATCTCCTCCTCACCTCACAGAGCTCACAGTGAGAGATCAAATAAATAAATAATTATCTTAACATTCAACTATGGTTTACTGGATCTATGTCACATAACCAACAATTTACCCTATTTTCTTAGAAATCAAATCTGGGTTTGACTTCAATCCACATTCAGTCCAGTTCACAATTGCAAACTAAAAACTAAATTTTATTGCATTTTTGTAAATAATTATGTATGTATTTTTATTAAATGCAACTAGTTGAACTTAAGAGTGTTTTTGACTCACTTAAGTAAGACTTATGTACTTCTTTATATGTAATTTATAGTGTATTATGAACTATGGTTACTGACAAATGTACTGACAAGCATTTATGGTAAAGTGAAATATACTTTAATTAAATCATTGAAATGTGTATGTCATGTATTCACATTTGTAATGATATACTTACAAATGACTATATTTAAACACACATATACATGAAAATGTTGTCTCTTCAAGTACACTTACTGTAAGTGACCTTTTTATTTCATTACTTATAGGTTCTGGTTAGATCTTTCAAGTACCGAAGCAGTTATAGTCTACTTATAGTTTAAGGTTTGTTTAAAGTTTCCTATGATTGAAGCTCCTGGCTAAATAAAAAGGTAATATTTACTATCTATCATATTTAAGAACGATTCTCTTATTCACTAGAGCATACACTAGCATGACAGTCACGGTCTAAATGCACACAAACAGTGAAGTTCACACGCACAGATGCACACATACATGCAAACTTATCATGCGTTTATGTGTCGTGTCTCTTCTGTTCATGCCAAAGCTCATCCATCCGCTAATATCCACTGGTGAAGCAGAATGCACCCAAATCCACCCATTTAACCCATTTCAAACACATGGATAGACAGTTACTGCTGCCCATAGACTGGTGGAGAGTGAACGAGAGAGAGAGAGTGGCTGGATGGAGAGACAACAAATGGCAAAACTGAGACCAAAAATATGTAGAGAAAAAAAAAGAGAGAATTAATAGATTGGCACAGAGAACAACAGACTAGATCAAGACTATACTGCCTGTAGCTGCTTCGTTTTAATTGGCCCTGGTATCATCAAGTCCCCTAGTAACAAGTCCATATGAATCTAAACCTTTCAGTGTCCACAAACACATAAAGAGCATCTCTGACATGATATGTACACTGAAGAAAAGACTGAGAAGCACTATTAAAAAAATAATCATAACAATACAACAAAATCTGTTCCTAACCTTATCACACCTTGAGGGCAGCAAATGTGTTCTGAGTAACACTTTATTTTACAGTGCCCTTGTTACGTTACATGTACTTATTACAGTAATTACAGTGCGTTATGCATAATTACAGTACATACACCTAACCCTAAACCAAACCCTACTCCTAACCCTATACATGTTGTTAATTAATATTACTCAGTACTTAAAGGGATAGTTCACCCAAAAATGAAAATTAGCCCATGATTTAATTACCCTGAAGCCATCCTGGGTGTATATGACATTCTTCTTTCAGACGAATACAATCGGAGTTATATTAAAAAATGTCCTGGCTCTTTCAAGCTTTATAATGGGAGTCAATGGGTATATTTTTTTGGAAGTCCATCAAAGCGCATCCATCCATGATAAAAGTGCTCGAAACGGCTCTGGCGGGTTAATAAAGGCCTTCTGAAGTGAAGCGATGTGTTTGTGCAAGAAAAATATCCATATTTAAAACTTTATTGACTAAAATAACTAGCTTCCGGTAGACGGAATGATAAGTCGACTTATGGTAAAAGAGTAACCCTTGAACTTGACTCACATCATAATGACAAATGCGGTTGCCCAGCCCTGTTTGTTTGAGGCGTCAAACAAATCCTATGTCATACACATACATTGTCAAGTGTTACTCTTTTGGCGTAAGTCGACTTGCGTACGGCCGTCTGCCGGAAGCTAGTTATTTTAGTCGATAAAGTTTTAAATATGTGATGCGATCTGGGAAAACCCGCTGGTACGGTTTCAGTAAGGTCTAAAACTAGGTTGAATGTCAGTTTTTTTGTCAAAATTGGGTTTTTATTAAATTCTTATTCTATAACATCTTGTCTATCATCTCAGAATATATCTTGACAAAATTCACTAGTTTAGTGCAGAAAAATAGTGATTTATAGTGGCAAGCTCTTTCTCTTTAAGAACACGCACGGCGGAGGTGCAAAAAAAGAAAAAAAATCGCCCATAGCTCTCTTTCTCTTAACACTACGAAGACAGTTCACCTATCAAAATGCACCACATAACATCTAATAAATGTATATCAATGCGCATTTCCTGCCAGTCCTGTGTAATTTACAACGGCACTCAAGGTTTTTTTATCCAACGTTATCGTGAGATGCGGAGCGGAGCAAGAGAGAACGGAGTCTGAAGTAGCTGCTCGCTTAAAAGATCTTGCTCGCCTCTCAGTCGTCTAATTTTCACAGGATGAATTTTGAGTTCGTAAGCTTTCGAATGATACCTAATCTATGATGATTACTAAAATATGTGATATGGAAAAAAGGCAATGAAAAAAGAGCGGCAATCGTCCCACTAGCAGGACGTGACAGTTAATTAAACCTTTTTTTCTCAAAATTTCGTTCCTGAAAATCATAGCGATCAGCCAACTTCAGATAACCATAACTTTTCTTACCGACAAACGATGAAAGAAACGAAAACACATTTGGAAAGGGCTTGAAATCAGCTTTAATATGGCATCAAAACATGTAATAGGTAAAATTTCACCATGTGATGGGTTTTCCCAGATCGCATCACATATGGATATTTTTCTTACACGAACGCATCGCTTCACTTCAGAAGGCCTTTATTAACCCGCCAGAGCCGTTTCGAGCACTTTTATCATGGATGGATGCGCTTGATGGACCTCCAAAAAAAATATACCCATTGACTCCCATTATAAAGCTTGGAAGAGCCAGGACATTTTTTAATATAACTCCGATTGTATTCGTCTGAAAGAAGAATGCCATATACACCTAGGATGGCTTCAGGGTGAGTAAATCATGGGCTAATTTTAATTTTTGGGTGAACTATAATTACAGTGTAACAAAGACATCTTAGAATAAATTGTAACCATGTTTTGCAATACAACATGAACACAGTAAGCACATTAAAGACGCCTTTATTCTAGAATTCTACAATGCATGAATTTCAGAAGTTTGTGTAACACCTGATTATTATGTTCTCCAGTATTATTTGAAATGATCCAAAGCATATTGAGCTTCAATTTGCTTTATCGTCTATGCGAAGAGCCACATTATCAATTTCATAATTTTTTTAAATAAATTTCTTTATATTTGCATTTTTAAAGATTATTTTTTTTTGTTTCCAGGTACCTAATGTGATTTCATTGACATATACAGTAGATAGACAAATATAAACAAATAGATTATGATAAACAAATAGCACATAGCACATATATAAATTGTATGCGATCAGAGATAGAGATAAGCCAAGGATATCTCTATTCTATTTTTCTTACAGGCACTTTAATTGCTTTTGTACTGCACAGATGGGAACATTTAATTCTTCCTGTACAGTACAGCTGACGCATCTCTGCAAGGCTTATCAGCATCTCGGATGCCCACATGCCAAGCCATCTCTAATCAAAATGCACGCAGAAAATAATTATCGAAGTGGAGACTATCAGTTTTGTTCCTAATAATTAGGCAGGGTTCAGAAAAGGTTATGACTCATTGATGATTGCCGTTTCCTGTCCTCCATGTCAAAAAGGATAAGGCAGAGATAAAGAGAGAGAAAGAGAGAATGCTTTATTTATAGAATTCTCTTAAGGCTTCATGTATATAAATTGCCCAGATTTTATGTGACATGGGACTGTATTATTAGCTATTATTAGTCAGCCCACACATCATTTATGAATAATAAGTGTGTGCGCCCCTAGCATAGACACAGATCCGTGTTTGTAAAAGAGATACATTGTGATTTAATTTTGCACATCATAACTTTATGTGTGAAACAGCTGAAGAATTCCCTTTTAAATTCATGCTGGTAAAGTAGTGACCCTTATAATGTCCAGTGCCAACAAAAACACACACATTTGTAAGCAGCAGTAACCCATGCACTCATGGGTCATAAGTTTACGCCCCCACTCAAATGCTGCCGAGTGCATGGTCATGTCATATTAGAGATGCATGAATCTATATTTTGGGTTGGACTTGTGATGTATGTTACAATAACAGTGAAGTATGTGCATTTAATTCAATGTTTTGAGAAATGAGTGTGTTAAATGTAGTTACTCTCATGTAGCATACAAATAACAGGTATATCAAAGAAGTGTCAGTAGAAGTTGTCATAGAAGTTGTCTTGTGTGTTGGGAAACACTAAATGATGTGACATCCATTTAGGAATGTGCTAAAATATATATGGGACGTTCTGGAAAGGACATCAGGGTTTGTTTGCCATTTTACAAGCACAACAAAATTAAATTAACAACAAGGTCACAAAACTAAAGTTTAAACACACTTTCAGGCTGAGTTTACCCTAAAGGCCTCATGTTTGTATATGTGTGTGTGGAGTTTTTGCATAGAGAAATACTGATCAGCTGCCATATTAACTTTAATCAGGTCACATTGTAATAGAATGCCGCACTCTCCACTGCAGGAAACAGGCTTAATTAAGTTGAATCTGTTTTTCATGACGTTCCCCATAAGTGAATTAGCCTGTGTAGACACTCACCAGGCCACATTCGTTAAGGTTATTTTATTTGTATCTGCTCTGCCTATGTTTAGTACAATTGTTTTTTGTTTAGTTTTTTCTAAGGGTGTTATTCTGATCCAAAACATTTATAGTCTTTCTGTCCCTTTTTCTGTTTTTGTACAATGTATTTGTCACAGTAATGTATTGTATATTGTGACCTGGATTTGCTCACAATTTGTTGGTTTGGGATTTATTTTATGGTTTCACACCAAAAAAAGTAGGCTACCACAGTGGTATGACATTCTTATGTTGGAGCACCGTGTAAATGCATTGGTACATGGTTCACTCAGAAAAATATCTAAATACCATGGTAAAAGCATCTGATACTATCATTGTACTAAGTTACCGCCACTATTTTCTGATCCTGTGCGAAAGAGAAAGAGAGGATGGGGAGAACAATCCAGTGTGTGTTGCTATACAAATAATAACAGATGCGAATGGAAAGTCCCCACAAGATTAAATTTACAAAGTTTTATAGCCTGTGTGTTTGTGTGTACAGAGAGAGATAGCAAAAATTCATCCTCACACATATGTGACTCTATGCCAAAAGAAAAAACACATTCTCTATAAATCATTCCAAGAATGAAACAAAGCAGTATGATACAACATAATCCTCTCTCTCTCTCTCTCTCTCTCTCTCTCTCTCTCTCTCTCTCTCTCTCTCTCTCTCTCTCTCTCTCTCTCTCTCTCTCTCTCTCTCTCTTCTCTTTTCCCTTTCTCTGAGTTTGAGTGTAGCACGGGCAGAGTGACATGTACAAAAGAGAGGCATTTTATACGTTTTCCCCCCTCGCTCTCATCTTTTGAGAAGATAGCCCTATTCTCTTTTCCTTGGAAAGCATTCATCTCTTTCTGGTCAGGACAGTGCATCTGTCATATGAGCCCTTGGGCTCAAAGTATGCGTGAGGGGTCAAAGATCTAAACTCCCACAAATCTCTAAATGCCGGGCTGAAAGAGGCCAGGGATGAGATTCTCTTTTTGGTTTCTTCACTCTTTTCTTCCTTGTACATCATGGCTGGTCTTTCCTGAGCAATGTATCTTAAATCTCATTATTTCTTCTCACAATTTGTCTGTTCCAGGTGACAAGGAATCCCTCTATACAAAATATGGGTCATTCTATAAAACAGATGCTCTATCCAGTTATTTTTCAAGTACTTTTTTTGTAAATTTTTTCCCAGACAAATGATTTGTTAATTTACATGAATGCATATGTAATAAATGTTAAGACGTTAAGATGTGATTATGCCTTCAGCAAGGTAAAGCGTTGATGGTGAGAGGGTTGACAGTTTAATTTGACTTTACAAGCTTTCTGCTCAAGGTCGAGGAACTACAAAGTGATTCTTAGAAGGAATTTTGATATCGAATGTTCATATTTCCACTTTCCAGTGATACGTTTTATTACACAAAATCTTGGTAACAGGGTTTCCATTTTAAGACCATCCCTTAATGACAAATGCATCAACACATAACATAAGATTATAAATAAAAACATGTGTTTTCTTTACTTTGTTTTTATGACTTAAAAATCCATTGAATTACAAAAAAAGAAAAGAGATCATAATTTAAAGTGTTCACTCCATGAAAATATGATTTGTAAAGTTTTGAATTACTTTAAAATGAGTAAATATGTTAAAAAGATTGATACAAATTTGAGTATTTCTATGATACATTAAACTAAACCAAAAATATGTACCAGATAGAAAGAGAATATAATAAAGACAAAATGCATTCAAAATGCCCCAGCATTTCCACCAATACATTTAGCTGACAATAGTATGTTTTTTCACAATTAGACACATTTATGTAAATAATATGTATTTCCATAGCCATTTCTTTTCACTCTCTCTGTCCCTTTCACTCTCTCAATCTCCCCATATGTCTTTCTAGTCATAAAGAACCTCTCGGAAACTCAAACACTTTTGAGTACTCAACTCAAACACAAAACACTGGTCCATTAAGACACATTTGGAGATTAATCTTCTAAAGAAGGAACATAAGACAGCTTGGATGAGCTTTTTGTCTTTGGATCATGTGTAAATCCATTTTGTAAAGACATGAGCCCCCCAAAAAATCCTTCACTGCTCAGCGGGAGGAAGCCCGACCAGGCAACCCAGATTAACCAGAAGTCTTAAAGAGATTAAGCAAACAATTTAATTGCCTGTCTCACAATTAACTAACATATGCTGGACTCTGATCTGATAGCTTAAGAGTGTCATTTTGTTAGGCACACATTTACACATGCTCATGGAATCACACCCACAGCCCGTCAGCCCAACAGTCCAAGCTCAATTATTGTGTGCTGTAGGCAGCCTGAGAGAGTCAGAGGAGAGGACAACAAAGGTTACTATTGGCAGTCTGTTCTGGGCCAATGCGTCTTCCCTATAGTGCACATACTAGTGTGACATTTATCTGCTCATCAATAGTGGAGAGCTGAAAACAACTGGTGTGCCCCTTTGTTCTTCCCTTAGGACATCATTTTTAGGATGCTAACTATATACGCGCGTCGGGTCTTTTGGGAAAGTGCAAGGAAAAAGATGTATGACTCACATGTGGGACCAATGAAGTTTATTAACATTCTGCAGAAAAAAGGGACATTGGCCCTGTTTTCTATAAGTATGAAGGACATTTATGTTTTAAGTGGGATAATATGCAACCTTTTTAAGCAGCAATTGAGAGTTTTCTTAAGAGTCTAATTGGAAGATCACACAGATTTGCATCTCTTTGTATCTGTTTGTTTTTATCTGTATCAGTTACAAAGCAATGGAAGAGGATACCCTCTAACTTGCTTCTCTTTGTACCAAAGCGTAAACGCCGGACTATAAATCATTCTATCTCAAGGCTTATTCATGAAAGAGATTTCCTGATAGATACTGCAAACTCATAATTATGCTGTATGCAAGTTTGATATCAAAGAAATACCAACACTGTAAAACAGTAATAGTAACAGTAATATATGACAACATATGTTTTCACATTGCTTTAGCTCATCAACATAAGTTTTTTTCATCAACTTTTTAAAGTTTTAATCAAGTTATACAAGATTTAACTCATTTTTTAAGTCAGTTTACTGTAATTTAACTTGAAATGAATTAAACATCCAAGTTGATTGTACTTAAAATATTAAGTTGATTTAATTAAATTATTTAAATTTACTGTGAATTGGAAATAAAATTATGCCATATAGGCTCTATAAAACGAACATAAAATAACATATCTTAAGTATAGTCAGTTACACAATAAATCTATATAGACTGCATACCAGTGATGGAGTACTCGAGTCCTGGACTCGGACTCGAGTCCGACTCGAGTCCTTATTCTCTGGACTCGAGTCCGACTCGAGACTCCATTCTCTGGACTCGTGACTCGACTCGGACTCGCGGACTGATGACTATACTTGGACTCGGACTCGAGAATATATAAAATCGGACTTAAGCATTCATCAAATGAATGACATTGTTTCTAAATAGGTTATAAAAAATTGAAATAAGATGTTACACTTTTCCTGTTTCGGGGTCCAAGACCGGCCGTGATCTATTTTTTCCCTCACAGACACTGCTACCGCTCGCTCTCCTTGCTTGACAACACACTCACTGACATCACTCACTTTACGCCGCATTCTCGTGAGAGAGTTAACGTAACACTCATTTAACACTAGATAAGTTCCTCTACATCTAATCAGCAATTTCGATTTTGGCACGCTTTGCAGCAGCTGAGCTGACCACTAAGGAGCGAATGTACAGTGACGTGACATTAAAAGGTACCAGATTTAAACTGTGCTTTCGTGCTATGGCTGGCGCTGAGCCAAAATCAGACGCGCTCAGCGCTTAATTCCGCTTGTCATACAATAACACAATTATGTTTATTTTAGCTAACAAACTAGACGGCGACCTTGACTATGTCACACATCGCAACCACTCTTTTCCTGCGGAGTTACAACTGCTTATAGCACTGCATTTTCTGTTTTTTTTTGCCACAGTTACATTGGGATTTAGTTTACTTTTCAAAATTTCAAAATTGTTTTTCTTTTACCATATTCGTCAAGAAGAATGCATTTCTCCTCCTCTGTCCAATTAGGCTTTCTTTTTTGTTTTCTTTATCCATTCCAGTTGACTGATCATCCAAAAATGTATTTAAACAATTAAATAAATAATCGTGCCACAGCTAGTTGACAATGATTTGAACTAAGGTCAAAGGCAATTCTAGTGATATCATACACATTTCTAGCTGCAAGAAAGAGTGCCTGAAAAATGTTGCTTGATTTGGCTCAAGTGTATAAAATTTCGACTCGGACTCGAACACGGGACTCGAGACTCGACTCGGACTTGAACTCAGGTAATGGTGACTCGACTCGGACTCGACTCGGACTCTTCTTTGGTGACTCGGACTTGGACTCGGACTCGAACACTGGGACTCGAGACTCGACTCGGACTCGACAGTTGGTGACTCGACTACAACACTGCTGCATACATAGTTGGGTTCTGCAGTAAAAAAAAGTAAATTTAAACAATAATCATGTGGCAGAATTCCTGGTGAAAAACAATTGTATCCATGATTCTGCAAAGAAATCAGACAAATGAAACAAGTAAACAAACGTCTCGGTTACGTATGGTAACCCTCGTTCCCCGAGGAAGGGAACGGAGACGTACGTCAAAAGTGATTCTGACGAATGGTGTTACTAAATCGACTTCGAGTGTAACTAAACGAGTCAATGCACATTGTGTCATAATACAAAACCAGGAAGCAATAATGCAAGTAAAAGGACATTTATTGGTGGTACAGATAGTCAGATGTAGACAACATAAACACAGTGGCAGTTGAGTGGCGCAGGGAACTCGATGCCATGGGCAACACAGATGAATGGTGGTGATGAAATGGTTAAAGTTTGTGAAGAAACAGGTGATGTAATCCAGACAAGGAGCGGGGAACACACTGACACCAAACAGGAACACCGACTCACGAACACATCAGACTGAAGCACAACAGGACGTCAGACAGGATCGTGAAACAGGACACAGCACAAGAAGACTTCACAAACGATCTGACAATGAAAGGGAGAAAACCGTGAGTATAAGAAGGCGTGATGAGTAGCTGCAGCTGGCGCCGCTAGTGAAGATCAGCTGTCACCGCTGATCAGCGATAATGATCCGGACCGCGCCCACACACACACACACACACACACATAACAACAATGACACGAGACGAGAAAGAGACAATGAATTCATGAACCGTGACACATTGGCATACGATAATTGCACCAGCTGCTGTGCATCACGGCGCGAGCATATAATGAGCGGAAGGTGCATCGCATCCTTGTTTTTCCGCTGAGGCGCCGTACAGCGGAAGATCAGCAA
The DNA here is from genome assembly GCF_029890125.1 of Rhinichthys klamathensis goyatoka. NCBI lineage: Eukaryota > Metazoa > Chordata > Actinopteri > Cypriniformes > Leuciscidae > Rhinichthys > Rhinichthys klamathensis. Next base: position 1,650,224 of record NW_026606695.1, on the reverse strand, counting down.
CTGTGGCGAGGGGATGTACGTCTCCGTTCCCATCCCCGGGGAACGAGGGTTACCATACGTAACCTCGATATTCCTCTTCGTCAGCTCACTATTACGTACGTCAAAAGTGATTCTGACGAATGGGGATATCTACCAAAATGCCACTGCTGCTGGCCCTTCCAGCGCTCCGGTTGAGCCTCCTGACCTGACAGCAGAAAGTAGGAGCTCTAAGCAGAGAGAGGTCATTCACTGCTGTTCCGCAAGACCCACTCAGTGTGACTCATTGGATAACGCTGGGAAAGTGTGCACTTGGGGAAGGGAACGCTGCGGAAGTCACATCCTACCCCAGAGGGAGGCACTGTGACGGTTACACAGAGCAGGGTAGTACAACATATGGCAGTCTCTGGGGTGGTTCCAGCCTAGTTATAGGGGGGAAAGAACACCAGCAGAGATGACAGAGCGGGGTCTGTCGAGGGAAAGACACAGGCTCGTCCGCAGAGGAGCTGATCGTGGAGGAATACACATATGGCGTCGCGACTGTTACATATCGACACCCAGCCTAGCACAGCTTCCACAATGCATACGAGTGTAGGCCTGGCGTCAGACGCTCCGCAACGTCTGACGGCCGCATGTGTGACGGAGGAACTCAACAGGGTTAGCCATTTCTGGAGAACACTACTGGAGCAAATAGACGCACGTATCCGGCCTAGCGGGGCGATAGTGGTGATCCAAGCCGACACTAAGAACGGATCCTTCACGCTACTGGCCACTGGGGGCGAGTATACGGGAAGATACTGTTTCTGCATAGAGGCTATAGAATCTAGCGAACGTGTTAGGTGTGGCCTTGAGCCAGCGCCCAGGAGGAAGCTAGACTTCTAGTTGAGTGTGCTCGCAACCCGAACGGGCAAGGCTCCATCCTCTGCTTGGAGACAGCCTTTCCCTTCTGCCGGCCTCCGTAACAGACGAAGAGCTGATCTGAGGTCCTAAAGGTTTGCGTTCTGTCCACGTATAATCGCAAGGAGCGGACGGGACAGAAAAAAGCCAGGGCTGGGTCTGCCTCCTCTGAAGGCAGTGCTTGCAGGTTCACAGGCTTCAGTCTCCTAGCTCGCCTCAGGAACCTGAGATCAGGTCATGATTTCCCAATAACTTACCTTCAACTGCATCGTGATGTGCGGCGATAGTGGCACGACTCTGATCGGACATCTTCGGGGGTCTTCCCGGTGGGAAGAACACCATTCAGTGAACAGGTTCCACTTCAGTGCATAGAGGCGCCTCGTTGAGGGGGCTCTAGCAGAAGTGATGGTGTCTACCACTGCCTAGGGTAGGTCACCTAGAACATCCCATAGAGTGCCCCATCTTTGAGAAAGCAGGTCCTTCCTCAGAGGAATGGGCCAAGGAGAGGCTGTCGCGAGGAGCATAAGTTCTGGGAACCATGTCCAGTTGGGCCAATACGGCACAACTAAAAAGACCTGCTCCTCGTCCTCCCTGACTTTGCACAGTGTCTGTGCGAGAAGGCTCACTGGGGGAAACGCATACTTGTGTAGGCTCCGGGGCCAACTGTGCGCCAGTACATCCGTGCCGAGGGTCCCCTCGGTCATTAAATAAAACAACTGGACCGCCTATCAGCTGGACCGCCTAGGGATGGAGACGCCACTCTCCCGGAAGCGTAGGCTGCCATGAGAGCTCGTCGGCTGCACGATTGAGCATGCCAGGGATGTGAATGGCACGAAGCGACCTCAGATGCTTCTGACTCCATAGGAGGAGATGGCGGGCGAGTTGTGACACGCGGCGGGAGCGTAGACCACCTTGACAGTTGATGTACACAACGGTCGCAGTGCTGTCCATACGGACCAGTACGTGCTTGCCATGTAGCAGCCCGCCATGTAGCGGCCCCTTGAGGTGGCCAAGCGCAAGGCGTATTGTGAGCAACTCGAGGCAATTGATATGCCAATGCAGTTGAGGCTCCGTCCACAGACCTGAAACTGCATGTCCGTTGTACGTGGCCCCCCAGCCGGTGGCAGAAGCATCCGTGAAGACCACAGCATGCCTGGACACTTGTTCTAGGGCAAAACCTGCCCGTAGAAATGAAGGGTCCGACCACGCCCATCTCGGGACTCAGCCGTGAAGCCAGTGCTGAAGCGGTCTCATATGAAGCAATTTGAGCGGCGTTACTGCGGCTGCGGATGCGATATGCCCCAGGAGCCTCTGAAAAAGTTTCAGTGGGACCGCTGTCTTGCTCTTGATTGTACTCAAGCAGTTCAACACTGACTGACTGTGAGTCGCGCTGTCTGGTTGACCGAGTCCAACTCCATACCGACATAAGAGATCCTCTGCACAGGGGAGAGTTTGCTCTTGTCCCAGTTGACCCGAAGCCCAAACAGGCTGAGGTGATGGAGCACCATGTCCCTGTGTTCGCACAACTGATCTCGAGACTGAGCCAGAATAAGCCAGTCATCGAGATAGTTGAGAATACGAACGCCATGTTCTCGGAGTGGAACAATGGCTGGCTCCGCGACTTTCGTGAAGACGTGGGGCGACAGTGACAGCCCAAAGGGTAGGACTTTGTACTGATATGCCCATCCCTCAAACGCAAACCGTAGAAACGGTCTGTGTCAAGGAAGAATCAAGACATGAAGCGGAGCCCGAAGCGGAGTCTGAGTGTGCTGTGCCACACTTACCTGGTTCCAAGGTGGAGGGTGCGTGGGAAGGCCTGGTGGCGTCCCCGAGCCGCACACTGCTGCCCATTGGCGATGGAAGAGGGGGAAAGGTGTGCCAAAGCATGGAAGCGTTGCTCACTGCAATCCGCATCCTCTTGTGACCCAGAGATGGAAGAAATTGCTCTTGTATTTACACCATCTCCCGAAGAGCAACTTCCTCCATCGCTGGGTCGCCCGTCTCAGGGCCGCATTCCCTTATGCTTGCCGCCTTTGGCAGGGGCCTGGACGGGCTGGGAGCTCCACTTACGGCCGGCCGCCTGCTGTCTGCGTGGAGGCTGCTGCTTAGGCTGAGCAGGGGCAGCCGCAAGAGGAGCGCCCACCCCTTGGAGGCCAACAACTGGGTGGAGGCCGCAGCTGGTCGTTGGGGCAGGATGTGCTTGATTGCCTCCGTCTGCCTCTGTGCAGCGGAAAACTGCTGGGCAAACCCCATGGGTTACGGAGAGGATCTCCACAAGACACCCCACAAGACTTGCCATTTTGTAGATGCTCTGACCTAGTCGTCTAGCCATCACTATTTGGCCCTTGTCAAAGTCACTCAAATATTTTCGCTTGCCCATTTTCCCTGCTTCCAACTCCGTTCACATGCAGTATACAGGACACACAAAAAAAAATAATAGTTGTATATTACTTTATATTATGTAATTTGCAATGCTTTTGCTTTATGTAATTGTAGTTATTTCCTTCATTGAAGCTGTTCAGTACACAGTACCTTTTTCTTTTTGTCAGATTTCAAATACTTTCTTGCCTCAAATTAGAGTTTGTAATGTGATTCAACTCGTAGCTGGTTGAAGCAACTTTGAAACTTGTCAAGTTACGTTCATAGTTTAAATGAATTAATCTACAACTACATTGGCCTAAAATTTACTCTAATTAAATTATAAATTATATCATCAGCCAGCTAAAGCTATATTTAGAGTATTTTATGAGGTTCTATTAATGAATAAGCAAATCTCAATTTAAGAAACATTTATGCTAAACAGCCTACCACATCATCTAAAATACACAAATTCAGTAGAGGATTTATGTTTGTGTAATTATTATAAACTGATTTTCAAAAGCATATATCTTAATCATATCATAACAAATACGGTTTTCATTAAACTAAAATTCTCCATTTAAAACTCCACATTATAATTGCTCAAACAATGAAGCCTAATATTTGATCAGAATATCAAAACTGGAAAATACTCAGGGGATAATATCCACTGGGATCCATATCATTCCATCACATATATGAAAGATGGCACATGAATGCATGTTATCTCTGAACATGTTTTTTTTTCAGCTCAACATACACACTGTCACACCCCTCTGCCAAGATGTTATTCTGAGAAGTACAGCAGCTGAAATTGGCTCAGAATTACTATCACAGGCCTGGACTAGAGGAACATAAAAGGAGGTGTAATTGCCATGTTTAGGGGCAGAAGGAAACACGGGCATCAAACGTAGAAAGCTCTGCCTTTTACCGGTCCAGAGAGAGAGAGTGGCACCACACTGACAGAATCCATAATTGCCATCTTCACTCATTTTGAATGACAACTCCAGTAGTTTCTAAATAGAATTGTGCTGCATTGTGAGAGACACGAATGAAAAGTCTGAAATGAGATGCATGTGTGTGCATGTCTCATTTTTCCTCAAACCAGCTAAGTATATTAGAATAAATAAGACCCAGTTCTCAGACAGGTGGGCTTGCTGTTGTTGGTGTTGCTCTTTTTTTTCCCAGCAGAGGCAAAATCCTTGATAATTGGTCATAAGGGGAGGATTGACCTTTGCTAAGGCAAATGACTTTGCAGGTCCCTATGAAACTCAACACAATGTCCAACGCCATCTGCCATGTTTATCTGTGTGTGCGTACCACTGTCTGTGTGTGTTTGTATTCTTTTGTGTCATGAGCAAACACTCAGCAAATTAAGGGCAGTACACAAGTCAGCAGTTCTTTTTCCTACTAGAATAACCTCAAAGCATCATGAGGTGAGTGCTGCAAGTTGCCATTATTGTTGTTTTTTTACCGTAGATCACAGGCTGCTGAAAGCATTTTGAAAAAGTTGGGGTAAGAATGACGACAAGAAACAATAATTAATAAAAAAGTCACTTAAAGTCTTGCTCTTTGTGAATAAAAGTTTTCCCCCTTTTTTTAGGGAAAATTTAAAACTTTAAAAAAGCTCTAAAATATTTTATCCGCACATTGCACTCTTTTTTATATTCCAAGTATTTTATGTGCATGCATTTAATGTATTTACTTTGGAGCAAGTTGCCTGGAATAAACAATCTTAAGTAGTTTGTCTTTTTTAGGAGAAGCATTTACATAATACTATGAATTCACTTTAAAAAAAAATGAACAAACGAAATCTAATCATATTGAATGTTGTGAATCAGATTGAAAAAAAATCTATCTATACATCTATCCATTACAATTTTCTTTATCCATCCATCCATCCATCCATCCATCCTTTATCTGGACATTTTTCCCCACACTTCCTTCATCCCTCTTCCTCACAGCAATTATCAAGTCTTTTTCTCTTTCCTGTATTTATTAGTGTGAGTTATGAAGGCTTGCCCACTGCCATATGGGGAGAAAATGGTGTCTCTGCTTCCGTTCTGGTCCTTTACGGCTCTGTGGAGCACGGCTCTCTTAATCAGGGGCCTCATCACTGCTCCTGGTTCTGCCGCACGTTCGGGCTATTAAAGCCTTGGGCTGATTACCGAGAGAATGTATTGCTGACATCCAGAGCTCAGTCTGTTACTATGTCTGATTGGAATTTCTGCCAGGATTAAATAAAGTAAGTGGTCCAAATTACCAAAATGCTCAGAAATCATCAAGGTGATCTCCAAAAAGTGTGATTCAATAGTACAAATCAGTTGGTGAGATTTTCTGTGGTGCTGAGGGAGACTGACGCTTGAAAAATCAAGGAATATATCTATTTGGAATCAAACTGCAGAGATCTTTCATACCTAGGAGAAAAATGCTCCAAACAGGGATTTGGTCGATGGTCACAAGGGGAGACCAGGGATGCTATCTCAGTGCAAACAGCTGTGAACCTAACGGACCGACATCAGGTTGACTTCTGTAGCTTTGCATCACCTGTGAATCACAACAGTATTGGTGCCACCTGCTTTTTATCATAGCGCGGGCTCATTGTGGTAGCCTGGACATGAGCCTTCAAGGCCCATAGAGCAGCATGCCAAGCGTAAATTAAAATATCAGCCTCAAACAGAGGGAGCCAAGTGACAGGATTATGGTGAAAATGGCCATCCTCAAGTGAGAGAGTTGAACAATAAAAAGAAAAGAAAAGGAATCTCCTTCTGAGGCCTTATAAATGGTTCAAAACTAACTTGCAATCAATCAAGCTGATATGTAGTATATGAAAAAAATATGGCCTATAATAATTATCAATAAAATGTTGGTTATATGTTTATTTTACAATAAATATTAGTGATACACTGAGGGGTAAAATTATTTTAAAAAATGTAGTTTATTCTTCTCATCATCTGTTGGTTATATTTGTCTGTCATTATTTGTCTGTCAACGTCATTCCAAAATTCATATTGATACATTTAGATATACGGTAAAGCACCAAATACACCATTCAATAGTTTGGGATTGGTAAGATTTTTTTATTTCTTTTTTTATTTGGGGACCAAATCTCACTATTAAGGGACTGTTCATTATTTATTTAAGGGGCCACCGGAGGAGATTTGAGATCTGTAGTCAAAAAAGACTTGACCCTCCCTTCGCCACTAATAATTTTTTCTATGACCCTCCAAAATGATTGTGAAAAAAGGCATGACCCTCCCCGATAATTTATTAATTACTTTTGTACTGGTTTTGGCAAAGATGTTCAGATAGCCATTCCACGATAAACGACTAAACTCCTGCTTTCTCATCTTGCGGCTGTAACGATAGACCAAACCTACAATTCGGTTCGTATCACGATTTTTGATTTGAAAAAAATATAAATAATTTTTAAAAAATCATGTTTTCGGTGCTGATGCCGTGGTGATGCGTTCATGTAAAATGTAAGGATGGCGCTGCCAATACAGTATCTTAAAGCTGCCACAAAGAACCGGCAAAAGTAATGATTATGAATAATTTCAAGGGGACATTTTAATTGTTTATTAATAAACAAGTCTTTGTCAGTGTGGCTGCAAATATAAAGGTGATGATGCTGACTCGCGATCTTCGCAGTAGTGAACTCGCCAGAGAGAAATGCACATTTACGGATTACAGAAGCAGAGAGCAGTCTGTAGTCTGTTTTCTTTCGTTTTGAATTATTCTGTTAAAAAGTACATGTCAAGCTTTCTATATATTTATCTGTAAAAGTTTTAGTCACTTTCAGAGCGGTCATGTCCGTAACGGAGAACTGTCACGTCAGTAAAAAAAAAATGTCCCTCATAAATGCAAACACGAAAAAAATAAAAAGAATATTTTGTGTTATTAACAGTCTCAAACCAGGATAATTCGATGATTGTTGTGGTTATGTCTTATTTCGACATATGTGTGCTGCATGCAACAATCAAGATGTGCATTTGTAAATCCAGCTATATTTGCTTCTTATTAATTAAATCCAGGTAATTGGTTGATGAAAAATTGATTAAAATTAAGATACAATTTATACAAAACGAAATTCACTTTAAAGAAAGGCTTTCTACAAAACAACACTTAATGAAGTGGTCAAAATCATGTCTGGCCATGTCTCCCGATATATTGTGTATAGGCTATACTTTTCATAATAAAGATAGATGAGAAAAACATTATAATTAATATGAAACTAAATGCGCTTATTATGGCAACAACACATAGGCTACAGACTCTTGTACATATTGCTGCACATTCATTTAATTCAGAATCTTGCACACAAGTTGAAAGGCATTTGTTTGTGCATAGTAAAACATATCTGCAACATTTATCAAGTTCACTGATAATTGTGCGTGCATTTATTAATCAATATGATACTAAAATCATAATAAAGTAGTAGGGTTCCCTTTCAATAGTCCAAATTCGCGGTGGCGCTGCCATTCTTTCTTCTGTGGATTTCTTCAGCTCCTGATTGGTCAAATTCAGATAGATCGACAAATCGGCTCATTCAACTGCACAGCGTACACACCTCACGAATTCAAGACTACAGCTCCCGAACTTTTTAGATATGTTTAAAAATTATCGTGGGGTCGAGAGGTTCGGCTCGGCTCGTATCTTCCTAGCACATCCGATTTCCACGCGATTTCTCCAGAGTGAAAAAAAAATCATCTGCGAGCTCGTAAAACAGCAAAAAATCGCACCGTGTAAGCCCGCCTTAAGGGAGTATGAATGTTACAGACGTTTCAGTATTAAATGCATTTTCTGAGAATTTATATTTCAAGTTTTGACTGCAAATGTCACATCCACAACGCTGGAATTGCCCAATTTTAAAGAATTTATCCTCAAAAAGTTTTTTTGGTGTAGGTCTACGTATTTTATTATGTTAACTTCAAATAATACGAATAGTAATTTAAAAATGTGGTAGCCCTATGTCCAACACATCACACTCCACTGTTATTGTGGCAATTTCAGTAGATTTGCTCACTAACATTGTTGTGGAAACACAATAAGAATGGAAACTAAAATAGTATCGTGCTACAGCACACATCAGCTGCAGTTCTGGCGCCTCAGTCCCATTACTGTAAAACTCGACGTACATTCACATCACATGTTAATGCAGCGGTAGACTAGCACTCACAGGACACTGCACTTATTCGCAATCCCAAAAGTTCATTATTTGCTTGTGCTTTAAAGCTTTGCCGGGTAAACATTTCATTGGCGTTCTGTTCTAATGCACTTTTTCTGAGCGCGTAGCCTACTGAAGCGCGCGCGCACTGTCAGACAGCGCCAAACTGGATTTTTGTTGGGTCAGACCCATCTGATAGCGATGGGGGGCCGAGACCGAGAGAGCTGTAGCTACATGGAAAGAAATATGCACCAAACAAGCCACTTTGAAATTTAGCTGTTTTGATGAATACAAAAGTTGGGTGACCCTTCCCTATAGACGAAAAAAAGTTGGATGACCCTCCCCTCAACAAAGAATCAAAAGACATGAGCCTCCCCTATTTTCCTCCGGTGGCCCTTTCCATAAATACCGAACGGTCCCTAACTAATTGCTTTTTACTGTAGCTTGCATATTACTAGCATATTGGATATTTATTTGTACTTATAAAGCACATATTGATGCCTTATTCCGCATGACCATATTCTACATACCTTAATCCTTGCCCATACAATCTTAAACACCATAACAATTACCTTACTAACTAGTAATAAGCAGTAAATTAGGAGTTTGAGGGAAAATTCTTTGTTAAAGGAAGGGTAGGCAAAACATTTTTTTAAAGACTTTTTGTTATACTGGTTGAAACTCTCTTCACATCCTGATAGCAATCAATAATAGAAGTAGTCTAAATATTAAAACATGTATACAGTATATCTTCTGTGGAAGTCTCAAGACAAAAACATTTTTTTGACCAATCATTGCATGCAGTCCGAATGCAATCATAAAATGTCCTACCTGCCTGTCAACCAAAGTTTTTATATTTTAATATATTTTAAAATGTTAGTATCCCTGTGTTGGCAAAGCAGCCATTACTCCAATATTCAGTGTCACATGATCCTTCAGAAATCATCCTAATATGCTGATTTGGTTCTCAAGAAACATTACATATTATTATCAATGTTGAAAATGTTGTGCTGTGTAATATGTTTCGTAGAAACCATGATAAATTTTTTTCAGGATTCTTTGGTGAATAGAACTTTCAATAGAGTGTATTTTTTTAACATTCTAAATGTCTTTACTGCCACTTTAATGCATCCTTGCTGTATAAAAGTATTAATTCTTATTGACTTGGAGTGCAAATATGGAACACACGTTACGAATAATATTATTTTTACTTTTAAGCTTATTTCAGGACAATTAAATATGAGTACAGTAATTAATTATCTGTGTTTAAAAATATGTGGCAGGAAAAAAGGAAACAAACCAACACAAATTATGTATTTGTAAATGTAAAGCCATTATTGTCACTGTTCACTTTATGCACTTTATTCTAATTAATAAAGCTTTATGTTCATTCACTTACCTCTGTCTCCGAGCCTGTATCCTGACAGAAGGCTTGACCATTACAAAAAGAAGGCTTGACCTAAGGAAACAGATATTCGACGGTATGGATCCAGCAGTTCTGTTTCTCCTGAACCTGCGTCAAGGAGACCTCACCATAGAGGATTATGTAGTAGAGTTTTGTGAACGCTCTCATCTGTTGGACTTCAATGATGTGGCTCTTAAGGACTTATTTAGGATAGGTTTAAATGAACCTATCCGGTCTTGTTTGCCAGGTGGGAAGATTCATTTTTCCCTGGCTCAATACATAGACCATGCCCTTTGGTTGAGCGGCTCAACTTTTACCGTGGGAGACATTCAGCCTGAAATCCACGCCAATCCCACCGAGCCTGCATTCCACATCAGTCTTCCCAAGTCTGCACGTCCCATCGCGACAACCATCCAGCCAGAGTTTCGTTCCAGCACAGAACCAGCCCCAGGGGTTCCTCGCTTCCCTGTTGTTCAGCCTGAGACTCTCGTGTGGCCCCGAGCCCGCAAGCTGGTTTCTAACAGTAGGGACTTGGGGGCAAAACTGGCGGATCCGGCGCTCCAATCCGTGCGATCAGCGTTATTAAAATCAGTTTTCCCTCTCCGGTCTTCAGTCCCAGGTCTTACTTCCACATCCAGCCCAGAGTTTCCTTCGCCGCTGGTTCCGTCCAGCCCAGCCAACCCCTCACCGCTGGTTCCGTCCAGCCCAGCCAAGCCCGCACCGCTGGTTCCGTCCAGCCCAGCCAAGCCCTCACCGCTGGTTCCGTCCAGCCCAGCCAAGCCTGCACCGCTGGTTCCGTCCAGCCAATCCGAGCCCGTCGCCTGCCCGCCAGAGCCTGAGCCCGTCGCCTGCCCGCCAGAGCCTGAGCCCGTCGCCTGCCCGCCAGAGCCTGAGCCCGTCGCCTGCCCGCCAGAGCCTGAGCCCGTCGCCTGCCCGCCAGAGCCTGAGCCCGTCGCCTGCCCGCCAGAGCCTGAGCCCGTCGCCTGCCGATCCTGCGCCAGAGCCCGCTGATCCTGCGCCAGAGCCCGCTGATCCTGCGCCAGAGCCCGCTGATCCTGCGCCAGAGCCCGCTGATCCTGCGCCAGATCACTTTCCTGCACCAGAGCCCACTGATCCTGCGCCAGTCCTGTCCAGCCCAGAGTTTCCTTTGCCGCTGGTCCTGCTTAGTTCAAAGTCCTCTTCACTGCTGGTCCTGCCCAGCCCAAGACCCTCTTTGCTGCCGGATCCCCCCTTTCCTGTCAATTTTCCCATTAAAATTTTGGGGGGGCGCCCACCCGAAGGGTCGTCACCGCCCTGGCCGCCTGAAGGGTCTTCACCACCGTGGCCGCCTGAAGGGTCTTCACCACCGTGGCCGCCTGAAGGGTCTTCACCACCGTGGCCGCCTGAAGGGTCTTCACCACCGTGGCCGCCTGAAGGGTCTTCACCACCGTGACCGTCCGAGGGTCCGACAGCTCCGCCGTGGCCACGCCCACATCCAGCTCCGCCCTGGACGCCCGAGGGTCCGACAGCTCCGCCCTGGACGCCCGAGGGTCCGACAGCTCCGCCCTGGACGCCCGAGGGTCCGACAGCTCCGACGTGGACGCCCGAGGGTCCGACAGCTCCGCCCTGGACGCCCGAGGGTCCGACAGCTCCGCCGTGGCCACGCCCACAGCCTGCACCGCCCTGGCCACGCCCACAGCCCGCTCCGCCATGGCCACGTCCACAGCCGGTTCCACCCCGGTTCCCCAAGCTACCAGCTCCGCCCTGGAGGCTTCCCGTCCCTGCATCACCATGCCCTCGTCAGCCTCCAGGGCGCCCACCCTCCCACCCCTTTGGATGTTATACGGCGCGAGGACGCGCCTTCGGAGAGGGGGGGGTTCTGTCACGGTTCACCGTCTATCTTTGCACTACATTTCCCAGAATCCTCTTTGGCGCACCTGCAATCACTCTCCCCGGATTACCAATCACCTGCACCTGTTCACAATCAACAGCCCCATCAACCTCTGCATTTAAACACTCACCACAGCCTCAGTCATTGTCAAGCCTCCAACAGGAACAGACCATTACCCAGTTGCACCAGTTCTCTTATGCTGTCAACACCCGACAAGTAAAGTATACTCACCTGTGGATTACTAACCTCTGTGTCCTTGTTCCGATGTTTCCAGAATCCTTGCTTGAACCCGTGTATCCTGAGAACTAGTATTCCTCCTGAGTTCAACCTGCTCGTGGCTTCATCTATAAGAGAAAAGACAAGTATCACTGAACTGTGTTGTTTGACATTGGATAATCTGAAGAGGATCTACTCACCTGGAATCCTTCTCGCACCGTAATCTTCACCGAATTCTCCCTTGAACTCTGAAAGACTCACCATTGCACTTTATTCTAATTAATAAAGCTTTATGTTCATTCACTTACCTCTGTCTCCGAGCCTGTATCCTGACAATTATATATAATGCATTATACAAATATTTTTAATGCAATAATTAGGCTTTGTAATGCACCTTATAAGGCATTGTGTGATCTCATGAATAATTGTAACCACAGTTGTAATTCTTGTTTTTAAATTACATTTTTAACCCAACATTTGGATTTGTCCATATGACCCAAAATTGGGTTGAAACAACCCAGCATTTTTTTAGAGTGAAAGTGTAATGCATTAAAAGACATGTCAAACAACTAATTTCAGATGTAACCAGGAATCTCCAAATATTATAATTCATTTTAACTTTGGTTACAATTATTTATGAAAATATATGATGCATTATGCATTGTGAATACCTTTTATAATGCATTAATAAAGGTGGGGTATGTGATTTGGAAAACGACCGGCAGATTTTGAAAATATACAATTCAAATGTCCTACCTTCTTTCCTCCAACGCCGGCTCTGACTCCACCCATTCGAAGAACATGGACGCGCAATCATGCACGAGCGAAAACTCAGATGCGTGAGAGATTGTAATGACGATTTACTACTAATCATGGAATCGGCTTTACTGACGAGATGCGCATGCGTCACAAACTTTGAGTATGCGCACGACGGGGGTCACGCGCGCTGGGGGGAGGGGGGTGTGGTACAACCGTTTGATTGAAGGACTTACTGTCCAATGATTCTGGTGGTCTTGGAAATGATTGGCTGGAGTTTTTCGAGTCCTGCCCGTTCCACAGATGATTAAATTGCTTAATTTTCATTTCAGTGCTTCTAACTCAGTGGCTGTAAGTGGGTTAGGAATAGGATTTCAAGTTATTTTGAAAAAATTTACAAAAAAGAGAATCACATACCCCACCTTTAAGACTTTAAGTAAAGTGTTACCATTATTTTTAATTCAGTTTGATTTAGCTTAAGGTATACTTTTTTGTCCTTCATGGCAAAGTATACAGTTTTAATCTTTGAAAGAAATATGCTATTTAACTTCATTTCTACCTGTGACCGTTTGCAACCTGCTGGCTCAAATGGCCAGAACCATTTCAATCACATCCAACCCTGTGGTCTCTGACCTCATCTGAGATACTAAGTGCTTTGAACAGCGAGCTAAAAGGTTGCTCGGATAGCATAAAATGCTCTGAAATTAACATCAAATGAGGCTTATGCTCTCATTGCACTCTTGGCCTCCATCCTGCATGCATTGCATATTTCTTTTCCCCTTCATCGTGCATGTCTTGGTATGAAACACAAGACAAGGGGCTATGCAAATGATCACTGACAGCAGGTATTTGATATGCTAACTGCCTTAGATAAATAGTATTAGCTAGACTAGACGCTTTCCAGCATACATAAGATAGTTCTCTAAGCAGCGAGTCTATGAAATGTGGATGAGCTGCAGACCGGATCTCTTCTGAATGCTGACTTCGTTCCATGAGAACCAGGTTGGAAAGCACTGGTCAAGACAAAATGCAAATAATTCAAATGTCATCGTTCAAGCTTTTGCCATCTCACCATGGCTGCCCTGACACACTTTCCTCTGCATACAGATTCAAAATTACTCTCAGCTCAGACCACAACAACTACATCCGAAAACACTTTCTACGTCTCTCTCTTTCCCATTTATGTCTCTTCTCGCCTCTCCCTTGCGTACACGAATAAGTGAGTGGCCTTTGGATCTCAATATTTATACTGTAGCCGGGTATGCTGCAAGCTAATGAAATGATGATCCCTACTAAGGAACACTGTCAAAGCCCTTCATCTGCCGGATGTCAGGGTGGCTTTGAAGGTTGCATTGCGAGTTAAATTACACCTAGGGGCGGGCAGCGGTCTCCTTAGCGTTTACAAGAAATATTGGATGCCCTTTTAGATCTCAAAATGCATTGCAAATGCACAGAGAGCACAAAGAGAGAGAAATCACTTAAATATCACCATCTAAAAGGTGTATATAAACTGCTTTTAACCTTTTGCAAGTGGAGATTGGCTGTAAAACATTTCAATATCACTTTATAGACCACTCAGCACTTTTCTTCAACTTTTTTTGTGGATGGAATATTTTTAATTATTAAAAAAATAAAACACAGCCGATAATTGTTTTGGTAACACTTTATACATTAAGGTTTCATTTATTAACATAAGTTATTAAGGATACTATACTACTATTAGAATCAAAAGTTGTATTTGTTAAAAATTTGTTAATGCACTGTGAACTAACATGGGCAATGAACAACTTTATTTTTATTAACTAACATTAACAAAGATTAATAAATACTGTAACAAATGTTTATTTTGTATTTTTTATTGTTAGTTCATGTTAGGTAATACATTAATTAATGAAACTTTATTGTAAAGTGTTACCATTATTTTCATGTAATGGCTGATAACTAATAAATGCCAAATATTAAAATAAAAGAATACTGTAACGATCACCAGTGAGAGTGCCCAGGATAACCATCAGAGGGCACTCCAACCCGGACAATCACCACACATCCACAAACTACATTTCCCATAATCCTTTGCCCATACTAATCAGCCATGACCACATTCACCTGTATGTCATTACTTTGTTTAGCTCACCCCATATACTCCGAGTTCCGTCGGTTGACGACGAATGGGGTTTCGCTTAGAAAGCCTATCGACTTTGAGTATTACAAAACGAGGCAATGGCAAAGAAATGCCATGGGTCTGCGGAATTTGCATGGCGCAACTCCGCCCCACCTTGTGGGTATAAAAGAATGACGCTGGCAATATGCAGATATGTTTTTCGCTTCGGAGCCAAGAAGTTTTCTTCACTCCTGCAGCCTATTCTCTGGCTATCTTCGAGAATCTTCTATACGAGCAGCTTCCAGTCGGTGTTGGTGTGATGGCGAGTTCCAGCGAGTTTCACATTCCTGCCTGCTGAACTGAACAGCGTGTGTGTTTCCCCCTGGGCGCTTCAGCACTGCTGCAAGCTTTTCTCTCACAAAAAGAGCGTGCACGCGGCACGTTTTTCTAAAGATGATCTGCCCGTGTATTTCTGAGTGCGGTATTCTGATAGATTCAGCTGCTGGGCACGAGCGCTGTTTTGACGTGTTTGGGCTTCGATCATGTTCAGACAGCGTTCGTGGATGTGTCACATTCTCCCAGTGGGAACGTGACCATCGCAATGTAACGGTCGAGACTCGATGAGCTCAATAGAGCGAGAGTCCCCTCATCCACACCCCGATCTATTTTTCTCCACGTGAGATAATACTTTGGCTGGTGGCCAGGGTGACCTAAGACGGCAGGTCTGGAACTAAACCGACGAAATATCCTCGGCCCACCTCGGCAGTCTTTCACATTGCAACCCGCGTGGTCCCGAGTGAGTTTGGCGGCCCGCCTGCGGGCCCGAGGTCTCATTTGGTCCCCTGGCTGATGAAATCATGTATATCGCCGCATCACAAGGTGAGCTGGAGTCCTTTGGAGATGATGGCTCGTCTGTGCTGCCATCCTCCTTGGACCAGACCTTCACCCCGTGGTCGAACCTCTGTTTTCTACGGGCTGGAATCCCCTGGAACGAGCTTCCCGGCATGTTGTTGTCTCAACAGATGCCTCCACCACGGGCTGAGGTGCCATGCGCAATGGACATGCTCCCGCCAGCTCCTGGACAGGACCTAGCGCCCTTAGCATGTCTATTGCCTCGAGTTGCTGGCAGTATGCCTTGTTCTGCATCGCTCTTGCGTTGCTCAAGGCCAACGCGTACTAGCCCACTCTGACATTACCGCGTCAGTAGCGTACATCTACCATCAAGGTGGTCTGCACTCCCGCCGTATGTCGCAACTCGCCCGCCACCTCTTATGTAGTCAGAAACGTCTGAGGTCGCTTCAAGCCATTATTCCTGGAGCCCTGAACTGTGCAGCCTACAAGCTCCCACGGCTTCAGCCCCTCCCTGGAGAATGGTGACTCCATCCCCAGTCGATTCAGCTGGTTTGGGTCCAGTTCGGGGACGCACAGATAGATCTGTTTGCTTCTCACGACTCGACCCATTGCACCCTGTATTATTCCCTGACCGAGGGCACGCTCGGCACGGATGCACTGGCGCACCGCTGGCCGTGGGGCCGCAAATATGCGTTTTCCCCAGTGCGCAAGGTCAGGTAGGACGAGGAGCAGGTATTTCTGGTCGCGCCGCATTGGCCCACCCGGACCTGGTTCTCCGAACTCGTACTCCTCGCGACAGCACCTCCCTGGCCAATTCCTCTTCCTCTGAGGAAGGACCTCCTTTCTCAGGGACGGGGCACCCTATGGCACCCTCGTCCCGATCTTTGGAACCTCCACTTGTGGCTCCTGGACGGGACGAGGCAGGTTTGAGTACCCTACCACCAGCGGTGGTTGCTACCATCACTTCCGCTAGAGCGTCGTCCACGAGACACGCCTACGCATTGAAGTGGAACCTCTTCGTCTCCTGGTGCTCTTCTCACCGAGAAGACCCCAGAAATTGCTGATCAGTGTCATGCTTTCCTTCCTGCAAGAGGGGTTGGAGCGAAGGCTGTCTCCCTCCACCCTGAAGGTCTATGTTGCCGCTATCACCGGACATCATGACCCAGTTGAAGGTAAGTCCGTGGGAAAGCACTACCTGATCATCATGGTTCCTGAGAGGAGCGAGGAGACCGAATCCTCCTCGTCCTCCACTCGTTCCCTCTTGGGACCTCTCAGTGGTTCTAACTGCCCTGCAGAGCGCTCCCTTTGAGCCTCTACAATCAGTGGAGCTTAAGTTCCTGTCAATTAAGACTGCGCTCCTGGTTGCATTGGCCTCCATTAAGAGAGTAGGGGACCTGCACGCATTTTCTGTAGACGAAGCGTGCCTGGAATTCGGGCCGGCCTATTCTCACGTGATCCTGAGACCTGGATCCTGGATATGTGCCCAAGGTTCCCACCACTCCCTTCCGGGACTAGGTGGTGAACCTGCAAGCGCTGCCCTCAGAGGAGGCAGACCCAGCCTTGGCACTGCTCTGTCCAGTACGCGCTCTCCGTGCCTATGTAGACAGGACGCAGTGTTTCAGGACCTCAGACCAACTCTTTGTCTGTTATGGTGGGAAGCTGAAGGGAAAGGCTCTCTCCAAGCAAAGGCTGTCTCACTGGATAGTGCACGCCATTGCTTTGGCATACCAGCAGCAAGGTCGACCGAGCCCCCTTGGTGTGACTGCCCACTCCACCCGGAGTGTGGCATCCTCTTGGGCTCTAGCGCATGGCGCCTCGCTAACAGACATCTGCAGAGCTGCAGGCTGGGCGACACCCAACACATTCGCCAGATTTTACAATCTCTGAGTTGAGCCAGTGTCCTCCCGTGTACTCGCTTCAACCAGCCAGTACTAGGACCCGCTCAGGTGTCTTCGCTTGCTCGCCATTCCACTCCACGGACTAGATACGTGCGATATTCTCCTCAGGTGAGCCTCACAATCCCCGAGTTCCTCCAGCACTTCTGACGTCGGCGCCAGTGTCTATTGCCTGCGCGTCGACTAGGTACCTCCCGTGTGCATGGTCCCTCCTCTGAGCGACCCCCACATGTGTATTTCCACTGTAAGCCTCTATGAGCATACAGTCTTTCCCTTGGCAAGCCACCTTGCCACCCCTGGGGTTGAAATTTTCCACCTGCGGCTGGACACCCCAGTGTTCTCCATATGCATTCCTTCGGGTCATATGTGTATTCTCTACGTTTTCACACTTTCACACACTTGGATTACGTCTTTGGATTACCCTGTTTAATAAAACTACATTTGGATCTTCAACCTTCGTGTCTCAGAGCAGTACGTGACAAATACACCCCTTTGTCTAAAAAAATAAAATAAAATAAAAAAATAAAAAAATACGTAGCCTATATCTGTTATTTCAAATATTAAAAGTTAATTCTGGCATTTAGGTAGATGTTTAGAATTTACAAAATGAAACAAAAATATGGTTATTATTAAAACTAAAGCTAAAACAAATTTAAAAAAAATTGTTAATTTGATAATTGAAATAAATCTGATATAAAATAAAACATTACTATTATAGATGAAAAACTTAAACTAAATGGAAATTGGAATTGTTGTCTTGACAACTAACTGAAATTAAAAGTTGAAACTACAAAATTACTATCTGAAAATTAAAAACTAAAACGGAACTAAAACTGAAATAAAAATAAATTAAATCTAAATACTAATAAAAAGTATAATAAAAATGACAAAAGCACATACTATATTTTTTTATTGAAAATATAAGCTGATTCAAAACATTAAAGGGTTAGTCTTTAGGCCACACTTCCGCCGGAACTAGACTTGCTTACGGCAGTTACCAGAAGCCAGTTATTAGTTTATAAAGTATGGATATTTACATCACTTCACTTTAGAAGACATTTCTTAACCCCCTGAAGTCGGGTAGATTACTTTCATGATGGATGGATGCACTTTGTGGGCTTCAAAATCCAAGTTACCATACACTCCCATTATAAAGCTTGGAAGACCCAGTATATATTTTCATATAACTCCTA
The DNA here is from genome assembly GCF_029890125.1 of Rhinichthys klamathensis goyatoka. Taxonomy (NCBI): domain Eukaryota; kingdom Metazoa; phylum Chordata; class Actinopteri; order Cypriniformes; family Leuciscidae; genus Rhinichthys; species Rhinichthys klamathensis. The sequence continues at coordinate 1,631,538 of NW_026606695.1, read as the reverse complement.
TTGTGTTTGGCTGAAAAAAAAGAACTACATAAAGACCTAGGATGGCTTGAGGGGGAGTAAATTATGGGATCATTTTCATTTTTGTGTGAACTAACCCTTTAATAAGGCAATACTAAAATAACTTAAGATTTCAGTATTATCAAAATGTTTTTTTTTTTTTAAAGATATGACTGTTAGATGATGGCAAATGTAAATATATTAATGGCAATGAGAATGCCCAATCAGATATCCAATATTGGCAGATACATATCTTATATTTACCAATACTGATGAAAACAAAATCTCTAATATTGGTATAGTACTGATGTATTGTACAGCAAATGTGAAACGTTAGCTACTACATCAATGCAAATCACTGCACAGTACCCTTAGAGAGATCCATTGATAATGTGTTCTGTTATTGTTTATATGTCAGGGACTGTGTCATTTTGTGGAAGGATTGCACTTGATGAACTCTTCAAATGTGTTGAACAACTCTTCAGATTCAGTTACAGAACAAAACTGCTCTGGTTCCAGATGTGAAGACAGAGTTCATGACAGATGGAATCAGACCTAACCAAAAGATCAAGTCAGGCCACGGTCCTCCCTGGTGTTGTAATTAGAACTCTCCACCCACTTCACTCCACTCAGTCCTCTTCACTGAACTCAACGGGAGCAGAGCCACTGGCCTGCATCTGCCCTGCAGTGAAACGTAACCTCCAAACCACCACAACAATTCAAGCACATGAGTGATCCTTAACCAACCAAACCAAGATATAGCATTTCTGAAGTAAGGGCATGCCATCTCTCACATGGCAGATGGTTACTGCTCTGTGGGTTTTGTCCTTTTGAATTAAAGATTGATATAACAGTGCATGTCTATAGTTTTGTGGAATCACTGCATGCGGAACGGCTGATAAATATATTTTAGGATCAATTAGCTATTCCTCCCCTGTGCCGTATGTATTGGAATGAACTCTGTCTCCAGTGGAATGCAATACATGGACAGAAGCTGTCACACAGTATATGTTGGTTATGAGCACTGGGACGTGCAAAATTTAACACATTTTGAACGTGCATATGGCATTGGTTCAAAGATCACATACTCGAATTGTCATGTTTAAGCAACTGTACCGAGAGTGTGAAAAGACTGAACACCAACTGTGTGTCCAATCAAGCTGTGAGAGAGGGAGGCCTCTCTGCTAGCCTTATTATATTTGAACCCTCGTTGGGAGGTCTGTTCATTAAATCTCTAGTCTCCTCTTATGCTGATTGTTTCTGATTTATAATCATATAGAGCTCACCTACTGTAACACCCTTGTGATGTATAAAATGTTGCCGAGTGAGTGGACACTTTGGGTGTTGCATCAGGCTGACATAAAATGTTGTCACAATATTAAAGTGCAGTATGTCATTGGTATCAGTCAATATTTCATATTTAAAGGGATAGTTCACTTTGAAATTATTTTTTGGTATGTTTTAGCTTACCTCAAGGGCATCCAAGATGTAGGTATCTTTGTTTCCGCAGTAGTTTCAATTGTAAGGGGGTGTACAGTCAAAGACCCAGAACCAGATATGAAGAATGAAGACCCGGAGTCAGAATTATAAAAAATTAAAGAAAAGTTTTACTGAAGATAGTTTGCATTTTCATCAGCAGAAGTCAGCTTCAAGACTCACACAGGAGTTCGTAGGCCGACCCGCTTACAGTTACAAAGATCACAGCAGTTATACCATTTCCAAGGTCTAAGCTACGTCATTGCTTACAGGTTGAATGATTCTCATTGGCTAAGAAACATGAAAGCCTAAACAATTTAACACATGTGAGGAGATAGGGGTGCCTATCGCCGTTAGTAAAGATAGTTGTCGTCCACTCATTGGATTTAGGTCTGTGGTGGCCTCGCAGGTTAGAGAAGGGCGACCAGACACCAGGGGTGTCTGGTCCGACCGTCCAGAACCTACATAGAATGTCATACGCACACACACACACAAATAACAGACACTAGCAAATAACAGCTCCCATCAAGGCTGAAGAGAGTCTGAGCTCCTTATTATCAGTTAAGTATACCAAAACATAATGCTAAAACATTCACTCGTTTGGGAGAAAAACAGATAACTGACATTTACTCCCAAGGAAGGAAATACACTGGAAAGAATACATTTTAATACAACAATTAAAGTATTGATAGTAACGCTCAATATAGCTTGACCATATGTCCAGCGAAGAATCATATGTGCCCACGCTGCCTTTAGGACCCTCTAACCTTTCTACTGATCCCAGAGAAAGAGACAAACGGCCTTGTGGGTTACGTGGCCTTCGTGTCCTGCGTGTACTACGTGCAATCTCAAAGTAAGATTGGAATGCACCTAAAAGAAACTGGTTACTTGCATCCATGCATTTAAGAAAATATAATTTCACAAGCACAAGAATATAAAAATTATTATGTGATAATGAATATATTTGATTATTGATTTTTATAAAGGAAGTATATAACCATTCAAAATGATATATGATTATATATGTATTTGAAGAGGCAAGGGATTTTGACCAACCCTTCACAATTTTGATATTTTTAGGTCAAACCGTTCTTGTCTGTCAGTCATATAATGCAGGTCTACGGTCACTTCCTCAAAGAGCATACGCAGAGAAGTCCAAATTAAACATGATTTAATGACCCGTAAATGTAAGTACACATTGATGGCCTAAGACACGAAACGAGCGGTTTGTGTGAGAAAACGAACAGTATTTATATCGTTTTTACCTCTTGTAAACACAGCCACGTCCAAGTGATCTGAGGTCGCCGGCGCTTCGGTCTTTTCCGGAAAGCGCTGGAAGTGATCTCTTGCGCGTGTACGTCACTCATTGTTTACACAGAACAGAGATTGTAGGTAAGACGACTAATTAAAATGGTACTAATTTGCGCTTATCCGGGATGTTTAAACCGTCGTAAAAGAAAACAATTAAAAAAAAATAAAACAATTGTATGAGTGACGTACACGCGCGAGAGATCACTTCCGGCGCTTGCCGGAAAAGACCGAAGCGCCGGCGACCTCAGATCACTTGGACGTGGCTGTGTTTACAAGAGGTAAAAACAATGTAATTACTGTTCGTTTTCTCACACAAACTGCTCGTTTCGTGTCTTAGGCCATCAATGTGTACTTACATTTACGAGTCATTAAATCATGTTTAATTTGGACTTCTCTATGTATGCTCTTTGAGGAAGTGACCGTAGACCTGCATTATATGACTGACAGACAAGAACGGTTTGACCTAAAAATATCAAAATTGAAACTACTGCGGAAACAAAGACACCTACATCTTGGATGTCCTTGAGGTAAGCTAAAACATACCAAAAACTAATTTCAAAGTGAACTATCCCTTTAATTGATTTCCAACCCAATCGCATGAGAAAATTTAACCTTTTTTACGATGTGGTGATTTCATATGGAAACATGATTTTTAGAAGAAAAAAAAAAGTAGGCTAAGCATGAAGCTCCACCCCATCCCCATTCCTAAACCTAACCGTCATCGGGGCATAAACAGATCACCAAGGCTGCATTTATACAGTTAAATTAGTAATATTGTGAAATAGTATTACAATTATAGATACATTAATTGTCATATGATCTTTCTGAAATCATTCACATGCTTGTTGAAAAAAGGTTAAAAATAGTTGTGTTTAATATTTTTTAGTGGAAACTATGATACATTATTTTAGGATTCTTTGATACTTTATAAGTACTACATTAATTAAGTAATTAATAATTAATTCATTAATTCATTCATTAATTAAATAAAATATCAAAAATAAATCTTTCTGACCCCAAATGTTTGAACAGTATATAAAGTAGATGTAGAATATTGGCCAATTGTCTGCCATTTCTTGACAATATTATTTATAATTTTATCAGTTTCAGCCATCATTTTAATTTCAATGCATCCCATGTCTCTATGTAAGTTTCTTTGTAATTCCTCCTAATGAACACAGATTTGCCATGTCAGCAACATCAATCTCATGCCAGTAAAGTGGCTAAACTGGGGCATGATTCTCTAACAATAGAAGTACAGTATGTGTGTACAATACGTCTGAAGGGCATTGGGAATAGAGCATTTGGGAGGTCCAGAGATAGAAAGGGAGAGGGGTGGGGGCTGGAGGGCTGGCATATTGCACCATGTAACAGCGGGATACTAAAATGCTGAGCGGACACAGCCTGTTTGGCCCAGCACGGATTCAGGTCCCCACGGGCGACAGGTATCCCCAAAGAGCTGACACATTGCTTTCTCGCCCCTTCCACTGTCTTCTTCTCCCTGCCTCTTTTTCTTTTCCATTCACTCCCTTACGCTTGTCAAGGGAATTCTAGCAGGTGTCTGGAAGGGACCAGCTGTAATGTCTTCCAATACATGTCTTCTTCTTAAACAACTTTTTTTTATCCTCTTTTTGGCATAGCTTCACCTGGCTCTGACACCTGTCACCTTGTTCCCTTTAAAGTCCTAGTTCAAATCTCTCAGCGCTACTGTACAAGGACAACTCATCAAGCCAGATGGACCCAGGTAAATCCAGAGACCCCATTCCACCCCCTTTAACCTGCTCTCCTAAATAAATAACCCTGTATTTGTGCTTAATTCTTTGATGGACATATTTTTGCTTTGGTAACATGTTTGTCTTTAATGTTGTAACTTGTATTACTTAGAAGGCGTCACATTTTTTTTAAATACAGGGATGGACTGGAACTAGTGGATGCTAAAAAAAAAATGTATGCAAAAAAGTATAATTACTGACTCAGTCTGGTACCCTAACTGAGTCTAACTGAATAAGCTGTGCCTGTGAAGAGTATAAATGATAATTGCATTTATTGATCAAAATGCTTGTCTTGTTGAGATATTATTAATGTAAACAGGTCAGGTGTGCCTTTTTTTTTTTCAAGATGTAATATAAGTCTCAAGTATCCCCAGAATGTGTCTGTGAAGTTTCAGCTCAAAAATACCCCACATCTAATTTATTATAGCATGCCCTAAACAGTGGCCAACACATTTGCCCCCCCCCCCCCATCCCATCTTTATGAGAACGAAAAAAAAAATTACCGACTGAATGGTAGGAAAAGCTAATCTACGGGGAAGTAAAGGTTGGAGAGGAGAAAAAAAACCTTCCCCAAAAGAGAATAAGGTTTCAGATAACACCTGTCTTTGCCAAAATTTTAAGATCAAATCAATATCAATATAACCAGCAAAACAAGTAGTTAGGGTAAACCCCCACAAACAGCCATACACTTAGCAAATATTGCCAAGATGAATAATTGACTTTGTATGAGTGAGTGAGGTTGCAATTGGCATTGCACATGAGATTGACATTTCAAACATTCTACAAACAAACATTTGTATAGGTTTGTATTAGTTTATATATTTTATAATGTAATAATTTCACAGTTAATCTACAATTAAATGTACCTAGAGACAACATAAAGACAGTATATTTTAAATACTTGTTTAATGGCATCTTTTTATGAATGAAGGTCGGTGTCACTGATACTAATACAGCTATTGATGTCTGGATAAAAATGATTTTTTCCCCCTAATTTTAAACATTAATTATAGCCAGCCATCCAACATTACAGTGTAATTGAAAGCCAAAAAAAAAACATTTTGTTAGGCTTCAAAAAATATATAACAACTTTTAATTTACGTGAACTTAAAACAATCATCAGATAAACCCATAATAAATGCCATATTTACTTTTGCCCTTTCTGTCTAACAGGATGTATAGACGTTATCCTCAACTAGCGTCACTTCACAGCTGCTGCTGTAGCGGCATGTATCCCCAACAGTAGGCGTAAAAAAGTTTGTCATTTTTGAGCCGCTTGGGTAACTTCGTTTCATTTTCGCGTTTAGACTCGTCTTGCTTCATTGTGTACTTCCCAGTCCTCCTGTCATGTTTATCTTTCGCGGTTTCGCACCGCGCACCGTTACGGACTAGTCCATTTTATTGTGAAAGTAGGGGGTGTTATGTGTAGGGACAGAGAACCATGAACCGGACATTTTAACTACTACTTCAACATTTCAACGTATTTCTTAAGAATATTAATAACATTTACTATGCTTTTGAAGCGTTCATGATGATAAGGGGCTTTTTCTTTTCTTTTCTATTTTTCTTTTGAGGTTGGTTGGGGGCCCCCCTACTACGACCGCTGGTAGGGGGCCCCAAGCAGCCGCCTACCTATGCCTCTATGTTAAGACCGCCACTGGCCCTAAATGCCCCTTTTAGGGTGGAAAACATGCTGTTTTGGTGTGTGTATCTCTAAATGCAAATTAGTTTCTGCTCCCTGCCCCCCTTTCCACAAGAGGGCATAGCCTTTACAGCACGTTCTTGACACTACGGCAACATGAATACTTGAGAACCTCACACAGCAAATACAGTATGTCTGAAATTGTCAACACCGGTGTTCAGCCTTGTATGTTTGAACCATCCGACACTAATGGAGAGATGCATTTATGTAATTGTTGTAGAGTTAAATTTATTCAACTTATGGATTAGCATGTTGCGTCATGATCATCTATAAATTGTTGTACAGATGTTGGCAATAACATCCTTTGTATTATTATAGTATATATTATAGGTAACATCCCTTGCGTTTATGAATAATACAGACGGTGAGCGTTTTCATGTTAAAAATAACGGCATAGCTCTGGTCTCTGTGAATACAGTCAGAGACAATGGTTAGCCACTTTCAAAACTGACTTTTCCCCCCCCTCAGAATTGCAATTTGCAAGAAAATGAAGAGAATTGTGAGATAAAAAACGCAAGCTCCCATAGTATACTGACGTTTTTACAGTGTGAAAAAAAAACTGCCAGCTGTAAACATATTTACAGAACAACCTGCAAAAATGTACAGTTTAAAAATGTCTTCAAACCGGTGAATTCAACAGCCATTTTATGCTGAATTAGTAAGACCATGCTGCTGCTAAACCTGTTTTGTACCTAGACAGGCAACTAACACCGGTGGTAAAGAAAAAGACACATGATGAATCAAAGTTCATCACAAGTAGCATTTCCACAATTTTACTGTAAAATGTAAGGCTAGATTTATTACAGTTCTACCATTTGTATATAAGCGATCTTACTGTTAATGAACAGGCTTTTACTGTTGCATTTTTTACAGTCTTTTACAGTTAAAATTACAATCATTATGACACCATTAAAAGCAACCTATGCAATTTGTGTTTCATACATTATGTGGCAGAGCGGGTTAGACCCCGCCCTGTTATTTGTGGCTGTCACATGAGTGATAGATGTGGCAGCCTATCGGCCGCTGTCCCTGGCCTATTTAAAGACTGTTTATGCCACCTGGTCATGCGTCATTGTTAGCTCCGCCCCTTGTTGCAGGCGCGCCACCATTCAATGCTGGCCGTGTTTGGTTGGCAGCGCCGCGGTGATGTGCAGGCTGTTCCGTTCCCCCAGGTAGGCTATAGGTAAATGTTTGTAATGTAGACTTGTGCAGCTTGCGATAATCTACGTGCTCTTCCTTTCAGTTGGTTTGTTTTTATGTGTACGCTGCTGTGAGCAACCGTAGGCTTATACAATTCCGTGATGATCAACTGGTATGTAAAGTTATTCTTTTAAAGTTTCAACTAATATTTAACTGAGCTAATCAACTGATGTCTGATGTTTTTAGCAGGATATTGATTCCTTTGAAGATGCTCCGTCTTAATGTGGACGTTGGGCTGATCATTTTCTGCATAAAATCCATTTAGACTGCGCTGCTGTCTTGCTGCTGTTTCTGTTGTATGTCTTCACCGCTACAACCATCGATCTGTTCACCGCTGCAGGTGCCGAAGTTGTGTACGTGGGCTCGCCCTTCAGTCATCTTATCATTGGCTGCCTGTGTGTTAAGTTGTATGTTTCTTTACTTTGTTTTTGGTTAGTTTGGATGTTGATTATTGTGAAATGTGTGTGTTAAGTTGCAACGTTGTTGCCCTGTGATTTGTGAACTTGTTTTGTCTACAAGTTAGTGTTCCTTTGTGGTGAGTTTTTGGTATCACCAACCACTCTGAATTTTGTTATTAGTTGTGTCTAGTATCATTTGTTTAGTGTATTCATTAATCTTGTTTTTGTTTATTTTAGGCTGATGGACCCCGGGTTGGGAGGCTAGCTTTTCTTGCCTTCTGGTGGTGGTACTTCAAGCACTTAGTGTGGTTTGCCGCTTGTAACCACTTATACCTCACTGGGCGTGCGTGTGTGTGTGCGTGTGGCTTTTGAATTAGATACTTAGCTAGCCTACCCCACTACGGGTGAGCCTCAGCCATCTTAACAGTTATTTATTTTTATTTTCTCATTTATCGTGTGTGTGGATGAACAGTGTGGTACGAGTCATGTGTGTGTGACATTCTGCCTTTATAGTGACCAGAAAGTTTTACCTATTGATGTGAACTTTTAACTTTTGTACTGATATCCACGTCTCTTTGCCCTCCATGGTAACGAACCTGTGTGCCCTATTTACATTGGGTAGTTATTTCCCCTCTCTCTGAAGAGGGGTGGCGTAGTCAGCCTGTTATTTATTTACTACTATACGATTTGGTCTTTCCAACCGTTTATTCCCCCGGCCAACGCTACAATTATAACCTATCAAAAGCAAGGTAGTTATGCCTCCACCACTTCAAAATGTACAACAGACCTTAAAACTTGTAAGTATACAATAATAAAGTACTTGCAAATCATTTGAAAAGCAAACTATTAGTTTATAGTTAATTCATAGTTAATATATTGGATTGACTATAAACTAATAGTTTGTAAATGATTTGTAAGTACTTTATTTCTGTATACTTATTAGGCTATAAAGTGTACCAAAATGAATTCATATTATGATTGGTTTTGACATCAATTACTCTAACATCAAGCCCTTTGGAATGGACACATTAAAGCAACTCGTCCTGACTTGTTTTGATATAAAACATGTAACCGGACATTTGACTCCAGTCTTTACTAGAAACATAAACTGAAGGTTAAGATTTGAAGCACGACTCTGACCTGAAAACCAATAACTTTGGCCCATGTCTGAGGACTATCAATACGACTCTAGCTTAATACTAACAGCTCAAGATGAAGAGATATATAACAGAAGGTTAAGGGTAAATTGTTTTCAGTGAGCATTTCTTATGTTTTCTTGCTTCATATTCAGTGTGAAATAGACAATGATCCAGGCTGAAAGATCAACAGGGACTAGTGGAACGTCTGTGCCACCTCGGCAGTGTTCAATTCATCTTATTACTTTACTTTGCCTTTGAAGCATTAACCCGATGACCTTACAGATCTTCACAACTGAGACTGTCAAGCTCTTATAGTATTACACATCAACGATTCCGACTTTAACAAATGTTTCGATTTGACAAAGTTTACAGATAATAGTAGGCCAGTCAGGGATGCGGAAGCCACGGCTAAACTCGCCAAGCCTAATGTAAAACAATACACAAAAAAACTGCTTCATGTTGTGACATCCACATTAACTGATTTTATTTAAGTCAAACATATTCTTTGATGATAGAATAAACCTGACTACATGTACATATGCTTGGACCAACAAAAGTACTTTTCAAGGGGTCAGATCAGGTAAGAAAATTGCTGCTTTCACTTTTCACCATGCACATTGAAATCAGGGTGTGGGAATGTTACACATGGACTGAATTTGGAGGTGTTTGCCTCACCATAACACTGTATCAAGACCATCAACTTTACCACTGGGCTAGCTGTGTCCTTCGGCCCCCCTCCCAGGGCACAGCTAAGGTGGGATTTCACATTCAGGCCTCCTGCTGTTTTGTTGTGGTCTACAGCTCTGCAAATTGCTCTCTAGAGGTTTGAGAGATAAAAAAGAGATGTATGCAGGTGATTTACCCCTGTGGTCTGGACCACCCATCCTCTGTTTGCACCCCGTTATCAGCAGTTTTTCGAGGCACGATTCACCACCAGGCCTTTGGAGGGCAGTTAGGTGACAGCCAATTACAGGTTTACAAATCTCAGAGATCAAGGAACATTCAGCTATTTTCTCTTTCTCTGTGTCGATGCATCTTCAGGGCCACAAAATGGTATTCCAACACATTAAAGCTATCATTCTCATGGGGACTGATAACATTCCCACTCCTATCTTCCTCTGCTTTACTGGCTAATTCTGTACTTTCAAGTAATGGCATAAAGTCCATAAATGACATTTAAATAAAGTTGTTCTCTGAGGTATTTTAATGTGTTAGAACATAAACTATAAGTAAATTAATTACTTTAATGTGACATTGGGTCTCATTCATGAAACATTCGTAAATATACGAGTAAATATGCGAGTGATTTGCGCGTAAAGAGACCTTCCCGAAAACTCTTCTCCTGATTCACAAATACTTCGTAAACGTCAGATGTGATAGTGAAATGTGTGTGTGTGTTAATGAATTCCAATCAGTCGTAAATGGGATGCGCGTGCACGTTCATTCTCAATTACCATAAATCCCGCCCATTAAATCCGACTGACAACTATATGTGGGCATCATATTATGACATGAATGCGAATGAAAAAAAAAAAATTCTCAGATGCAGAAATTGAAGTTTTATTATCAGAAGTTCATTCAAAACGGCACATTTTATTTTCAAGCGTACATAGTGGCGTATCGGGTCCTAAAAAAAAAGGAAGCTTGGCAGCATATTACAGATGCAGTTAATGGAGTTTCATCTGTTAATCGAACATTCCCAGAAGTGAGAAGAAAATGGTTCGACATTAAGCTTGAGAGCAAAAAACGAATTAGTTCACTTCGGAAAAATAGTATTCAAACTGGAGAAGGACCACCATCGCAGATGCTATTACTGGCTCTCATAATAAGAAAAACCGTATGTAATTACTATATATAATATTTTTTCAAAATGCTGTGCAAATTTGTAACCGATTAAGGTGAATTAAAATGCAGCCTTATTAATGAGCAAAGCGTTCGGGTGTTAAGCGCACTATTTACGCGTGGCTGGGAGCAGGTGTAGATTTCTTGTGTACCAACTAACATTGGGAAAATACGAACATTTTAATGAATCCGAAAATTTACGCCAGAACCACTTTACACACGATTTACACAAAAATTCGTTCTGCTCGTGTTTCATGAATGAGACCCATTGTTTTGATTGTTTCATTGTTAAAAAAAAAAAAAAAAACTGTTTACAGATGTCTTCAATCTGCTTGTTGCCAAATCTCCAAGTTTACACAGATGAAAAACAATTTCCCCAACAAGGAGACAATAGCCTGAATCATATAGCTACTAAAATCCCACAGCTACACGATCATTATTTAGGTTGTGAATCTGAAGTATCGCTGTTAAAAAGAAGACCTGGGAGCATAAAAAAAAAAAAAAAAAAAACTGTATAGTGACAAAGTAAAACAAATGACTAGGAAAAGAGTACAAAACAATATCCAAGTGTTGGATGTCCCAGTAGGAATTGTTGATTCTGTTCTCAGGAAGTGGCAGCTACATCAAACCTCCCAAAGGCTGCCTAGCAAAGGTCGTCATTAAAATAAAACCCTCTGTGCAAACCAAAAAAAAACCTGAGAGAAATGATACAGAGATGTCATTACTTAAAAAAGGCCATCCAGAGATTACCCAAATGTTTAATGGTGACCAGTTGTCATGTTGGAAAACGTGAATATAATTCACATTTTCTAATTTTATTTATCTTATCCTATTTTTATTTTGTGAGTAGATTGAGTAAATTAAGGCAAAATTATTTTTTAATACTGTACAAAAGAAAAAAACAAGAAACCCATTTTCTCCCAACTCGCAAATCAATTATTCTGTTCCCGCTATAGTTTAGGCTTATGCTAAATAGCAGGCTAACTAAACTAAATGCATGCAAAACTGTATGTGCCTTGCTGTTTTTGTGTAACTATAGCTTGACACAGTATTTGAGACACAAGGCATGCATTCATTAAGGCCTAATCATTACCAGATTACTGAAGCTTGAAGGACATCATGTCCCTTTAGTCATCCCATTCTTAAATATCAAATTAATTGATTCACATTTGAGGTGACCAACTGGCAAAGTGTCCTCGTCAGCTGCCCTGTCAGAAGAACAGACCCACAGGGAACCCATGCAAGAGAGGAGGCAACATACTGACCAGCAGGCCATTTTCTGCTTAACCTTTTCCTCAAAGTAGACTTCAGCCGAAGAGGTTGCAGACATACCAAATAATGCATTTACAATACATGATGGATAATGTACATTCAGCTGATCATTGTCAAAGTAAAGACAGATATAATTATGCATAAATAAATAAATAAAGACATAAATAAAGTATTGATACATTAGTTTAAGTATTAATTAAGAAATGCTCAAAGAGTAAGAAGTTCCTGTACACTCGATTACTTCTTTCAAAATAAAATGTCATATATATATATATACAGGTCCTTCTAAAAAAATTAGCATATTGTGATAAAGTTCATTATTTTCCATAATGTAATGATAAAAATTAAACTTTCATATATTTTAGATTCATTGCACACCAACTGAAATATTTCAGGTCTTTTATTGTTTTAATACTGATGATTTTGGCATACAGCTCATGAAAACCCAAAATTCCTGTCTAAAAAAATTAGCATATTTCATCCGACCAATAAAAGAAGTGTTTTTAATACAAAAAAAAAAGTCAACCTTCAAATAATTATGTTCAGTTATGCACTCAATAGTCAATACTTGGTCGGGAATCCTTTTGCAGAAATGACTGCTTCAATGCGGCGTGGCATGGAGGCAATCAGCCTGTGGCACTGCTGAGGTGTTATGGAGGCCCAGGATGCTTCGATAGCGGCCTTAAGCTCATCCAGAGTGTTGGGTCTTGCGTCTCTCAACTTTCTCTTCACAATATCCCACAGATTCTCTATGGGGTTCAGGTCAGGAGAGCTGGCAGGCCAATTGAGCACAGTAATACCATGGTCAGTAAACCATTTACCAGTGGTTTTGGCACTGTGAGCAGGTGCCAGGTCGTGCTGAAAAATGAAATCTTCATCTCCATAAAGCTTTTCAGCAGATGGAAGCATGAAATGCTCCAAAATCTCCTGATAGCTAGCTGCATTGACCCTGCCCTTGATAAAACACAGTGCACCAACACCAGCAGCTGACATGGCACCCCAGACCATCACTGACTGTAGGTACTTGACACTGGACTTCAGGCATTTTGGCATTTCCTTCTCCCCAGTCTTCCTCCAGACTCTGGCACCTTGATTTCCGAATGACATGCAAAACTGAGCAACAGTCCAGTGCTGCTTCTCTGTAGCCCAGGTCAGGCGCTTCTGCCGCTGTTTCTGGTTCAAAAGTGGCTTGACCTGGGGAATGCGGCACCTGTAGCCCATTTCCTGCACACGCCTGTGCACAGTGGCTCTGGATGTTTCTACTCCAGACTCAGTCCAGACTCAGGTCGGCAGTCTTACCCATGATTGCGGTTTTGAGTAATGAAACAGGCTGGGAGTTTTTAAAAGCCTCAGGAATCTTTTGCAGGTGTTTAGAGTTAATTAGTTGATTCAGATGATTAGGTTAATAGCTCGTTTAGAGACCCTTTTCATGATACGCTAATTTTTTGAGACAGGAATTTGGGGTTTTCATGAGCTGTATCCCAAAATCATCAGTATTAAAACAATAAAAGACCTGAAATATTTCAGTTGGTGTGCAATGAATCTAAAATATATAAAAGTTTAATTTTTATCATTACATTATGGAAAATAATGAACTTTATCACAATATGCTAATTCTTTGAGAAGGACCTGTATATATATATATATATATATATATATATATATATATATATATATATATATACGATATAGATACCGATACCTTGACTTTGATACCGGTTCCTTTTTTCGATACCAATTTTATGAAATCCGGTTTAACAAGATTACCTTACAACATTACCTCAAACAAAAAAAAAGTGGTTTTATTTTTTCAGTTTGTTGACTTTTTTACACTCAAAGACTCAAATAGGTTACTGGGGGCGGAATATATGCCTCACGCTCAAGCGCACACATAAAGCTTGCCGCAGAGCACTGGCGGTAACACTTTATTTTGATGGTCCCTATTGAACATTCTGTTGACTATAAGTAACTTTGCATCTACATGTCAACTAACTCTCATTAGAGTATTAGTAGACTGTATGTTTAATAATATCTGCTAACTCTTTATTGTGATGTTCCTTCAACAGAAATTCTACTTACTATTAGTAACTTTGCAACTACATGTCAACTTATTCTAACCCTAACCCTATCAGTCTACTAATACTTTACTAACACTGTAATGAAAGACAATCTGACATGTAGGTGCAACGTTACTTATAGTCAACAGAATTTGTTAAAGGGACAATCAAAATAAAGTGTAAACCTAGTGTTTTCTGAGTCAGTGTTGGCTGCAAAGACGAAACTCCTCTCAGCTAGCGCGTCTTTTCGAAGTGACTAACAGCCTTGTCACCTGACCTGAATACTGCGCACTGATTTGCTAAAACTGACTTTTCGGGTTGTGTTCACAAACAACAAGGGTGCTGCTTGTCAGTTTCTGCTGTAAACATGAACTCGCGATGCCTTGACAGTGGACAATATTGGCTTTTGTGACAAAACGGTTTAGGGTTCAGTCAATCTTGTCAGGCGTCTATTTCAGCTGAGAAATGTTACGTAAGGATGTGGAGAGTGTCAAAATAAGGGTACCATATATCGATATTTTATGTGTGTCATCGATGCATCGTATCGTTAAACGTTTGAATGATGCACCGATCCATATCGATGTATTGTTACACCCCTAATATATATATATATATATATATATATATATATATATATATATATACTGTATATACATATGATATATATATATATATACACTCACCGGCCACTTTATTAGGTACACCTGTCCAACTGCTCGTTAACACTTAATTTCTAAGCAGCCAATCACATGGTGGCAACTCAGTGCATTTAGGCATGTAGACATGGTCAAGACAATCTCCTGCAGTTCAAACCGAGCATCAGTATGGGGAAGAAAGGTGATTTGAGTGACTTTGAACGTGGCATGATTGTTGGTGCCAGAAGGGCTGGTCTGAGTATTTCAGAAACTGCTAATCTACTGGGATTTTCACGCACAACCATCTCTAGGGTTTACAGAGAATGGTCCGAAAAAGAAAAAACATCCAGTGAGCGGCAGTTCTGTGGGCGGAAATGCCTTGTTGATGCCAGAGGTCAGAGGAGAATGGCCAGACTGGTTCGAGCTGATAGAAGGGCAACAGTGACTGAAATAACCACTCGTTACAACCGAGGTATGCAGCAAAGCATTTGTGAAGCCACAACACGCACAACCTTGAGGCGGATGGGCTACAACAGCAGAAGACTCCACCGGGTACCACTCATCTCCACTACAAATAGGAAAAAGAGGCTACAATTTGCAAGAGCTCACCAAAATTGAACAGTTGAAGACTGGAAAAATGTTGCCTGGTCTGATGAGTCTCGATTTCTGTTGAGACATTCAGATGTTAGAGTCAGAATTTGGCGTAAACAGAATGAGAACATGGAACCATCATGCCTTGTTACCACTGTGCAGGCTGGTGGTGGTGGTGTAATGGTGTGGGGGATGTTTTCCTGGCACACTTTAGGCCCCTTAGTGCCAATTGGGCATCGTTTAAATGCCACGGCCTACCTGAGCATTGTTTCTGACCATGTCCATCCCTTTATGGCCACCATGTACCCATCCTCTGATGGCTACTTCCACCATGTCACAAAGCTCTAATCATTTCAAATTGGTTTCTTGAACATGACAATGAGTTCACTGTACTAAAATGGCCTCCACAGTCACCAGATCTCAACCCAATAGAGCATCTTTGGGATGTGGTGGAACGGGAGATTCGCATCATGGATGTGCAGCCGACAAATCTGCGGCAACTGTGTGATGCCATCATGTCAATATGGACCAAACTCCCTGAGGAATGCTTCCAGCACCTTGTTGAATCTATGCCAAGAAGAATTGAGGCAGTTCTGAAGGCAAAAGGGGGTCCAACCCGTTACTAGCATGGGGTACCTAATAAAGTGGCCGGTGAGTGTATATATACACACGAGACGATACACACACACACACACACACACACACACACAGACACACACACTCCCCTCCCCAAACTGCTGTAAAACTCTTGCTCTTGCTTAACCTTTTCTGAAAAAGAACAGAGTCACTGCTGAATGCACAGAAGGAGAGCTGACATTAAGCAAACAGAAACTTGTGGCGTTAAAGGCAAGAAGGATCCTCCAGTGTAGGGACCTTTTGCTAAAGAAAACGTCAGCACTGATCTTCAGCAGAAGCTATTTTTGGGGAAGAGGACAGCAGGCTCTGTCTTGCATTCCAACCGTCCTTCATGATTTTGAGGAGGTTGGTCATGACAGTTTATCTGGTCATATAGGGCCGCATACAAAACAACTGTAATACTTAGAACAGCATTGTCCTACACACACTTCTCCAAGAGTGTGTGTACTGTATGTGCGTACATGTGAGGTACGTAGGTGCACACTTGACCACTTGGCATCATTATCGGAGAAGAAGGTTGCAGTGGGTGAAAGGAGAGGGGCACCACATGCAGCTTAGCTGCACAAAAAAAGTCGTCAGCCTCTGCAAACCTCCAGAGAACCATTACGCAGACAGCGGCTTCAGCAGGCGGCACATTGTTAACCCACAGAAAGTTATCGTGGTATTATCTCTGCTGCCTTGATCTTCCTCAGGGATTTCCACTTTCCTCTTTTATTTTTCCTCAATGTCCGTTTAGTCTGAATCTTCCAAGTATTCTTCCTACCAAAGGACAAACATGTTCTTGAAAAATGTCCTGGTCATTTTATTTATTTATTTATTGGATTATTAATTGCATCATGGAGCAATGTAGTGTGTTTTCTTCTAGAGCAATTATAAGTTCACATGCCTTTACACTGTTTTTGCAGAGATGACAACACAGAGTGTTAATCTCTGTAAACATATTGTACAACTGTAAAACTAAAACCATGTAAAATTATATTACTCGTTTAAATCTACAATGTCTGGTGTTGTGTAATATTCATAAGAATATCACCTTGCCTCATTGTTTGATATACAGTATTTAACTAATATAATGTATAATGCTTTATATTTTGTTTATTTCCTGGAAAGGCCTTAAATGGACAATGATGCAACTGTTACATAGGTATTTTATTTATAATGCAATGAATATAATGTTTGTATGAAGTGTTATAGTATTCACCCAGTAGTACTGTGAGTGTTAGGCTGGCGAGCATTGCAGAGTTATATGTGTATGCAGAAGCGGCTGTACATTTGAATTTGAAGCTGAGTTGAATTTGAATATAATATAAATTAAATCATATATTTTTTGCATAATTAAAAAAATAAAGCTTGATTGAAAATTATGTGTTGTTTTAAGTGAAGTGATGTTTAGCTTGATTTTGCTTTGCTTTCATCGCACATCGTATCTCTCTGGTTCTTCACTGACACTTTTGTCTCATTGTTCAATAAGTGCACTTTGTGAAAGAACTTAGGTTAACTAACCCTAACCTTAAAATAGGCAAAATTGTTGGTTGTGATGGAAATAATGCCACAGCAGAGGGACAGTGATAATTTGTGTGACTAAAAAATGACTGGGTTATTTTTACATACCAGCTATTAAAATTTACATAAAGTCATTTGAAAAGTAGCACAAAATTAATCATGATGGCATGTTAAAATGTGGCTAAGAGTTTTAATGTGATCTTCATAAAAAAAAAAGTAAAAAAAAAAAAAGTTCTGTTATTTGTTAGTTTTAATAAAATTCAACCCCTGGGACATGAAAGTTGAAGAAACACCCACACACACCACTACAGACATGCAGGCAGGTTTTGTAGGCCATTGTCTTCCTGAGCCCTCATCTGGTCCTGCTGAGTGTGAGTTTTAGCATTGAGGTAACATTTCAGGGGAATGTCATTACTCTCAGTTGTCCCTGCGACCTTGGCAGCCTCCACAGCTGCTCTCTCTTTAGCAAGTAAAGGGAGGGAGGATAGCACAAAGTACAGAGAGAGAGAGAGAGAGAGAGAGAGAGAGAGAGAGAGAGAGAGAGAGAGAGAGAGAGAGAGAGAGAGAGAGAGAGAGAGAGAGAGAGAGAGAGAGAGGGAGAGAGATAAGGGGAGAGAGAGAGAGAGGGAGAGAGAGAGAGAGAGAGAGAGAGAGAGAGAGAGAGAGAGAGAGAGAGAGAGAGAGACAGAGAGGGAGAGAGAGAGACAGAGAGGGAGAGAGAGAGAAGGGGAGAGAGAGAGAGAGAGAGGGGGAGAGAGAGAGAGAGGGGGAGAGAGAGAGAGAGGAAGAGGGAGTGAGAGAGAGGGGGAGGGAGGGGGAGAGAGAGAGAGAGGAAGAGGGAGTGAGAGAGAGGGGGAGGGAGGGGGAGTGAGAGAGAGAGAGGGGGAGAGAGAGAGAGAGAGAGAGAGAGAGAGAGAGAGAGAGAGAGAGAGAGAGAGAGAGAGAGCAGGATGCCAGTGAACAAACATATTCTAATCCATGCTGATATCAGCAAAATCAAAAAATGAAACAGAAGGGAAACTTTCCTAAAACATGTTCACATTTACTGTATTTTCCCCTCTCACTTTCTAACTTACTTTCTCTCTCATTCCTTTTCTATCAGTGCCTTTCTCCTTTTTCAGTTCTCTCGTCTCAATGGTGTCACTTACGCTGCTGTTAAAAAAGGGTTTTGTCAGCATGTCTCCAAGCGCAAAGCAAACTTATCAAACACCCTTAAAGTCACAGCTACACACCCTCACATTTGTAAATTGTGCCCTAAAATGAGGAAAAAGAAAGGACAATTTCTCCCAAATAACATAATGACTCTATGAAACTATGACATAATATTTCCAGATTTATCTGTTAAAAATGAGTTTAGTAGTCTACTAGCTATGCCTAAATGAAACACTTGAAAAAGAGAAACGATCATGTCATTTATTTAAAGTGCATCATTTATGGTCTATGGTTTCTGTTATTTTCTTGTCTAAAAGCAAATAATACTCCCCACATAAAAATTAAAAGAAACAATATTGTTTAAGTAGTAGTTTTGCTTGACAACATATTGTTTATGTGCAAAACACATACTGGCCAGAAAAAAAGAAGAATTATTTCAAAAAAGAAGAATACTGTAAAAATAAAAAGAAAGGCTACCCGAGGCACCATTTTGATTCCTCAGATCGCCCTCTAGAAACCCTAGCACCCTTTAAAGGTACTCATATATCCAATTGTGTACACAAGGAACTATATTTCAATACTCAAAGCCTTTCTCTTGAGATGGGGTTACTGGAGGAACCGTTTAGAGATCATACAGTAACTTTGGGTTCTATTTAGTAAGTTCTTCAAAGATCTGAACTTTTGAAAGGATGACATAGAGGTTCTCCTCAGTCTAAAAACACAATATATAATGTGTGTGGCCGCATTAGTCACAGTACAAATGTAGCCTATATGCTGTCCCATTTTGTACAATCTGCCTGTCACATATTAAAGGGGTGATGAACTGAGAAATCAAATTTTCCTTGAGCTTTTGACATCTAAGAGGTCATCAAATTATAAGAATATCCTGTAAGTTTCAGAACTGAAAACGTCCTTGTTAGTCCAATAAAAGCTTTTATTGACACCAGGCTCAGCAAACGACTTGTTTTTCAAAGTGGGGAACAATGACGACAAAGAGGATAAAACACCACCCCCGCTGAAGAAGATCAACGCCTACTTCAACACGGCCGGTTTAGCCCCGCCCACCGATCCGCGCATTACACGAAACTCATTATAATATGCAAAACTGTTATCCACTCACAGCAGTGGGCGTTTACTTCCAAGTCTTCAATGCGAGACGCCCATAAAAACCGAGCGTTTTTGAGCTAGGCTCAAAACTAGGGTAGAAAATAGCCTATTACTTATTCATTTTGATGTTTTTGAATGTAAAAACCAAGCGAACGTCGTAAGTTGACCTCAGACAACAATATAAAACAATTTTAAAAGCCAGTTCATGACCCCTTTAAAGTGCCGCTATGCTATTTTAAAGGTTCCTAATCTTGTTTTGGAGGTCTCCTACGATAGGTGCATCCAAAAAAAAAAAAAAATACATTGTCTCATAATTTATGTTGAAGCTTAAACTCGTTTATCACAGTGTTTGATAAAGGATTCTGTCTGTCTTCACCCCTCCTCAGAGTCCTGCATGGGTCCTGTTTGGTAAACCCGCACCCGCAGTACTTAACAGAACACCCGACCTGTTATCCGACAGGAGCAGTACAGTAATTTAATTCCGTACCCGACCCGACCCGTTTGACATAAAGACCACGACCCGAACCGCACTAAATCTATGCATTAAATCTACATCAGGTAGATGACAATTATTTATTTTCTCATGTAACACAAGCAATCAAAGCAACTTGGCATTCTGAGTTGATGAATTTAAGAAAAATAGACACGCATCCCAGCATGGTGATAATTAAAAGAAAAAAGATGAGAACGTGCATCCGTTGTGTAAATAACACAAAACTTTTGATTATATGTGAAAAATCTGCCCATACAGGCTATTTTGAACAAATGCACATAAATAGGCTATCTACTGATGCTTAGGCCTTAGAGGATTAAAAGATTATAGCCAAATTAGCCTATATTGTTATAATATTATATCAGGGATATTTTAGTGGATTCACTCTGCATTTCAATGAGGTTGTCTCTCCTGAAACTCTGCAGTGTATACATGGGCGTTGGTCCTCTTAGAAGCATGAAAAATAAAACTTTTATTCAAATTACGAATAGATTATATACAGAAAGCCAGCAAAGAGTGAGCATTCCTTTATAATGACTAAAGCTGTCAATCACCTCAGTTTTAGCACGCAAACGCTGCTGTGCTTACAGCTGCAAACCATGTTGAAACATTGGAAACATTTGACAGTCTTCAGACTACAGATGACAAATAAGCACGGGGCCGTTTGAAAACAGCTGCCTATCAGTGGGTACCGAATCAAGTTGAAATGCCAAGTCTTGTGCCTATTGATTCCTGACCCGTACCCAGACTGCAAATGACAACGTAAATATTATTCCACCCGTTACATCAAAATTAGCGACCCGTGTGCAGGACTCTGCCCTCCTTTCCATGAGCCTTCTATGCTCTGATTGGTCAGATCGCCCAGTCTTTTGTGATTGGTCTACCGCTTACAGCACGTGTTGGAAACGATACATCCATTACCATCTGAATTTCATCTCCAGATGCTTCCTCAGCACCTGTGCACAGTGATACGATCAGTAACGGTGGTTTCGGTTTTACTGTATTAATTCGAGCCCGAGTCCTTTGGAAGTGCATTCAATGTGGATTTGCTTTCGCAGTGCAGAAAAAAAAGGTCTTCTTGACATTTCAACAACACAAACCAAACTCTTCCAGGCCTCAGCTGCAACGACAGTGTTTGAGGGTGGGTCGAAGTATAGGCCTTGTTCAAGGGAGGCAAGTGAAGATCAAAGGCTGGCATTATACAAGTTTGTAACAAACCTATGTAGGTTCGTGCAAAAAATACACTGTAAAAAATGATTTTATGGCAAAGTAAATAAAACAGGAAAAATCATGTATCTTTTGCTAAGAATAATTTTGTAAAAATGAAAACTTTATAATATTAAGTAAATCCTAATTATACACTCAGTTTTTACTTGTAAATATTAGACATCCAAAAGACAAGTAAATTTGCCTTCTAACTCTCTGGCATATTTACACGCATTAATTAAGTACTTGAAGCAAATTTTAAAAAATCAAGTAAAATTTTCGTCCTTGAAGAAAGGAATCTGCGCATGCGCGGAAAGAAGAAAACCCGCGACCATTGAGGGATTTCCAATCTCCACTCCAACTGCTCTCAGTTAAGCAACAGTAAAAAACTGCATTATATTACGGATTTTTAGATGTAATTTATTCCGTAAATGTACGATCAACGATTGTGTTGTTGTCATCACTTAATTCTATACATTTTAAAAGTTTAATGTTCTTAATGACGAGTTAGCTTCGTAAGACGCGTTAGCCATATTTCTTTCTCGGTTTTAAACTTTAACGTTACGTTTTACGTTTTACGCCTAAAAAACATGAATATGTTACTTAAATCATGATCTTTTTGTTTAATATTTGTTATTTTGTGTGAAATTTTCTTTATAGATGACAAATATCGTGGCCACGATTCACGATAACTATATGTGAGCAGGTTTTCGTTCCCTCATTGTGCACAATATAATTCATTCCCTCATTAATTCAATAAATACTATCTATTAAATGATCCCTGCTTTTACCAAATCGTGACCACGTTGTAAATGACAATAATTCGTTGCCTTATTTAAATCAAGACGAGTGAAAAATTAGTAGGCCTAGTGGCCTACTACGAGAGTAAGGTCATGCAGGAGGTTTTTGATATGATTTGGTATGAGTGAAATGAATAATGAGAATGCAAATTAATTAACTTTTAATTTAAAAGTATTTGCTGTTTACTGATTATTGTTTATTTTTTCTCTTTTCTTAATTTCAGGATATTTCTCAAATGCATTCAGTCCTTTGTGCCTTCGTTGCTGGAAACCGGTTGAAATGGACAAAGAGAGAGACCGAACACGATGAATTGTGCGCCCAAAGTGATCTTAAGCATTATATGTTTCTGTAGATGATTATTTCTTAATATATTACTCTTAACTGCACATTGTCTCTGTATGATTTTGTCACATTATACGAGTAACATTTAATTTAATTTAAAATAATTACCAGCACTGCATAATACAAGTCAAATGCATTTAAAATATCAAATGGTTTTACTTAATTATATTAATTACATCAGATTTGTAAGTAAAAAAATACTAAATATAATTTAACAGGCCAAGTTATATGTACTTATTCACTTTGTTAATTTTACTAGGCTTAGTTAAAGGGATAGTTCGGCCAAAATTGATATTTAACACATGCATTACTCACCCTCAAGCCGTTCAAGATGCATATGTCAATTTTGTTTCAGACGAACACATTTTCAGTTATTTTAGAAAATAATAAAAAGATAAATAAATATAAATATAAATAAATAAATAAATAAATAAAAAGACCCTTCAGTGGATATAATGTGAAGCAATGGGGTCCACCTCCTTCAAGTCCCAAAATGTGCATACATCCTTCACAAAAGTAATCCATCCGGCTCCAGGGGGATAAACGAAGGCCTTCTGAGGGTAATCCGTGCGGTTTTGTCGTAAAAATATACACATTTAAAACTTTATAAATGAAAATATCTGACTTCCGGCAACGATCGACGCGCGTTCACGGGTGATGGAAGTCGGCGTCCGAGGTAGAACGTAGCGTAGGAACCGTCGTGACGTAGAACGAACACGCCTGCGCAGCCAGAGAGCAGAGCAAAACAACGTCTACGTCACGACGGTTCCTACGCTACGTCCTACCCTGGTCCTACCTCGTACGCCGACTTCCATCACCCGTGAACGCGCGTCGATCGTTGCCGGAAGTCAGATATTTTCATTTATAAAGTTTTAAATGTGTATATTTTTACGACAAAACCGCACGGATTACCCTCAGAAGGCCTTCGTTTATCCCCCTGGAGCCGGATGGATTACTTTTGTGAAGGATGTAGGCACATTTTGGGATTTGAAGGAGGTGGACCCCATTGCTTCACATTATATCCACTGAAGGGTCTAAGACTAGGGGTGTGACGAGATCTCGTGCCACGAGATCTCGCGAGACTAAATATGACGAGATTTCTCGTCGAGTGAAAAAGCTGTCTCGCGATATCCCCATTAATATTCCACCGCTACACTCACATTCGCCTAAACTATCGTTTTGTTGTTTTTATAAAAAAATAAAAACCATTATAAACTAATGCAAAAGTCTGCTCTGCTCATCCAGCACGAGTTGCCGTTGCAATCAGTGCAGCACGAATCACAGTTCACTGATCGCGTGACGATGGCGGAGGATTCGTTGCGCAACAGACTAAACGTCTGGTAAATGTCTTATCATTTAGAATGCGCGCTCAGCACCGCTGCTCCCTATACGCGCGGTCACGAATTTGTAAGTGAAAGTAAAACACAAGCTCCCTGATGTGCATTGCGCACAAATTAGGCTGCATACATAAAATAATCCGTCTCCCAATACCTATCTCTGGACTGTTTATTTGCGGCTCTGGTCTCTGTTGGCACTGCGAATATTGAGAGAGTACTGTAACGTACAAAGGACAACAGACAAGGGAGGCTCCGTTTCTGAACTTATAATCGGAACGCAAGAACAACTGTAGAGACAAACAGCCTCGTTTCTCTCGGCCTTTTCCGAACTCACCGCATTAACCCTATAACTGCCGGTGCAAAATAAAACCGCAATTTCACAACAATTATAAAGAGTCTGTGTGCTAACTTTGATTATGGTTGCACTCGCACTTATTGTTTGCACTTAATAAGACTAAGAGAAAACAGTTATTTATTTTTGTTATTTATACGGTTTTTATTTCTCTGTTAAATGTGTGTTAAAAGGAGTTCAGTTAGGAGGTCACACACAGCCTCAATCAGAAGTTCTGAAAGCTCTTAAATGTACAGTAAGGTCTGAAGAGACTAATGTGAAATTATACAGGAGAAAAGCCAGTCAATAAAAACCTTTTACAGTGCTTGAATATTGTTTTCTTTCAATGCATTTGATAATTCATACTCATAAAGTAGACCTGAAATGACATGCATTAGAAGATTATTAGTTAAAACATTGAAAAATGCACCTGCATACTATTTTTCCAGCCATGAATTTTGTCATTGAGGATTTCTGAAAAATTGTGCAAAAATCTCGTCTCGTCTCGTTCTCGTGAACCCAATCTCGTGTCTAGTCTCGTCTCGTGAGATAAGCGTCTCGTCACACCCCTATCTAAGACATTTTCTAAAATAACTGAAAATTTGTTCGTCTGAAACAAGATTGACATATGCATCTCGAACGGCTTGAGGGTGAGTAATGCATGTGTTAAATATCATTTTTGGCCGAACTATCCCTTTAAGTAGATTTACTTAATTTCCATAAATGTGAAATTTACTTAAAAAACATTTGTGCAAAAACTTGCCAAATAAAAATTGAGTAAATTCTACTTATTGTTTTTTTCTCAGTGTAAGACTGGAATTTCTGACAACTTGTTGCAAGCTGTTTTGGCAAATAATAACTCCACAACATTTATTTTGCACTTTGAACTTTGAAACTTTGCAGACCATTTACATTCACAAACAGCTATATTTCACAGTACATGAAAGATAATATCTAAAATAGGGGCACTTTAAATAAAACAAGAGCACCTGCTGATTAATATAATCAGAGCATTTCTGTCATTTAAAATCCATTAATATAATTGTAAATTAAATTATGAGCCTACATGATACATGAAAGTTTTCTTTTATAAATAAAAGTATGAAATAGAAAATTGAAAACAAAGGATTTCGCTCTGCCATTAGGATACACAAACAGCTAGAGTTGCAGCTTTTTCTTGTATATATTATGTCAAGATTACCCTTTTAGCACACCACTCTGGGGTAAAGAGCATCTGACGATGCATTTTCCTCATAAATGCTTATTTTCTTGGCTCAGCTCCTTTTAATTAAATCAAATTTCTGAAAGAAATTAACATGGTTTAAGATCACTCCTACATCATCTATATTTACCCCTCCTTACCGATGTGGCCTCCAGCTCTCCCAAAACCATTAATTAGCATTGAGTGTTTTATGTATTTGCTGTAGCATGAAAAAAGTGCCAATGTGAGTGAATAGGTGAGGAACTGTTGGCATGAAAAGAGCTGAGAAAATGCACATGAATCAATTCAGTGCTGGCCTGGCCCAGTGAGCTATGCCAAGCTGCTACATTATTTATCATTGCTAACAGACGTGGTTCTGATGAAGCAGTGAATGAGTAATCGGGGCCTCCAGCATCAGCATTCGCTAGCGCTGCTCCAACACTTAATACACTGTGAATGAAGAGCACTTGTTGTAACTATTTGTCATTAGATGATTTGCTTTGGATGGTTCTTTGGCAAAGGGAAGCATGTGTATGGCGTGTCCATATTTGTGTAAAATCTGCTTTGTGGTAATGCTGTGAGGACAGCATAATGCGGCCCTCCATTTCAAGATAAATGTGGGAGGATCTAGTAGGTAAACTAAAATAAGTTTTATCTTGTTGCAGTTGTAAAAAAAAAAAAAAAAAAAAAAAAGATATTTACCCACATAAGTAACATTTTGGCTTATGTCTGAATACATATTTGTGTAAAATCTACTTTGTGATAACACTATATTATTTTGTGGTTATACTGCATAAAGTTGCGCTGGGGGGAGTCAAAACGTTGCTAAAAGTAAAAGTATCTTTATTTGTGCGTTTTCTGAGAGGAGTATCTTTCATTTGTCCATAAAAAATGCAGGTTTTTTTCTACTTGCTTCTCGACTGGCACTTCCTCTCAGCATCAGCACAAGTTTGGTAAAGTTTGTAAAGCGCAGTATTCCGACTTTGTGAAAATTCATAGCGAATTCTCGATGGCCTGAGTCTGAACCAATGAAATGTGATTTTTAAACTCATGCTGATGTAAACAAATCGATCTTAATCGCGCTGATTGACAGAACCGATGCGTGTGCACAAAGACGCCTCAGACAGTGCGCAATCCCGATATACACGTACAGTACAGAATTACAGTATTTCAAAATATCTGTCTTGGCGAGTATTCCCGCAAACATTATCTGTTATGTCAAACGTTTGTTTAACTGTTGGGGAAAATAATCTGATGTGTAACGTATCTGTGCGGGATAGTGGGTAGGCTGTCTGTTAAATAAAATGTTTCAATAAATGGTCCCACTTTATATTAAGTGGCTTTAAGTACTATATACTTACATCGAAAAATAAGTACAATGTACTTATTGCGTTCATGTTGTATTGTAACACTTTTGCTGCTATTGAGGTGTGATACTGGTAAGGTTAGGGACAGGTGTGGTGGTATGGGAAGGTTTAAGGGTGGGTTAAGGTGTAAGGGAAGGGTCAACTGTGTAATTACAAATGTAATTACATAAATTAATTACAGCTGTCATTAAATGGAGGTATTTTCAAAATATAAGTACAATGTAAAAACATGTATGTACACAATAAGTCCATTGTATCAAATTATTAATTTGAATGTAAGTACATAGTACTTAAAGCCACTTAATATAAAGTGGGACCCAATAGATACATAAATGTTTATCAAACAATTGTGGTATAATGGAAAAAAAGTTGATTATGTATTTGAATATGTATATTTTTCCTATATATCTGTATTTGGTTTTGACTTGGTGTGTGCCAAATTTGGTGTTATTACCAGGGATGACTCTATCGACTTCAAACAGATGTAGCTCAGTAATTGTTTGTCTAATTGCAACAAATCATGCATTATTTTGAAGGTTTTTTAACAGAGAATGTGAATGTGGAATACCTAATTTTTGAAAATGTGCACATTGCGACTCATATAGGTAGCATTGCACATTGCATGCACTAAATAGATGCTGAAATCTGACAGAAGCGATCAATTAAACCTTTTTAAGGAATAGGTTGGATATTCTGACATTGAATTGAACACAGAATTTAACCCCCCAAAACCAATTGTCTCTCTCATAAAATGAACAATAGACTAGACACAAATACCTTTGTGTGATCAGTTTAAATACGAGTAGTTTTAAATAAAGCCACCAAAGAAACTGTCCCGATAGTACATCTATGATTCAATAGCACTATTTGATTCAATTATCTAGTATAACACAAAGACTTTTGAAATACTTCTTGAGATGGTGTCAGGATTTTTTTTTTTTTGACAGCTGTAGAGAGGTAGGGAGTATATTTTTATCTTGGGATTTTCATCAGCACAATTGCTTCACTACCAATTTCCATCTCTTTATGTGAGCATAAGACAGCTGTATTTTTTTGAGAACGAAAAGGATGCATTTACTGATTTATGCTGTTAAATATTGTGTCTTGGCCCTCTTGACATGGACTTGCAATGTGCTCAAATCATTGGGAGGTTAAGTGTTCTTGTTTATGTTAATTTATAAAGGCCAGATATTTACACGCTTGGATTGTACATTATTGTGCTGATCCTCTTAATCCAAGAGCAGAGCACACACATTTGGAGGGAATTTTACACCTCACGGTGTGTTGTCACAACAGTCAAGAACGTACACAAAGATTCACGCTATATGCCGAGCTATTCTATAACTATATTCTAAACTTAGAGCAGGTCTACAAATGTAAACAAAAGTAGAAAATAAACAAATAAGGTGAACAAAATAAAATCACACCACATATGATTCCCTTCTTCCTACAGTCCCAACCACACAGTCAACTTTTCGCTTCTCAACACTGACACAAAGCAAAATACAATCAACACTCTCCAAATGACATTTGTTCATGGTCGTGGAAACAAACATCACAATTTTGCACAAATATGAACATAAACATTATGTCTGCAACTCTAGTTTCTGTAGACATAAACTGCACTCTTACAGAGCCTGCGGGCCTATGTGTCCCCTGCAGATCCTTCTACTTTTGGCTGAGTTCCTCCCCTTGACATTTCCTTCTTTCTGATATTTGGATATTGCCAGCTGCCACATTAAAGCTGGGATAGTTGCACACGCTGTCAGTGGCATATGCCTTGATTTTGGGGGCAACTGCAGACCCCTCAATTCTGCGCAAAAATGGCCTTTAATGATCTATCATCTGTAATTCTGCCATTGGGACCAGTTTTTCTACTTCCTCCAGGCCTAGAATGGCATTTCAAAAATATAAGTCAATCTGAAGACTCCACTATTCTTTTAAATTAGGTCACAATTACAAAGGAAGTGTATTAGGCAGAGTAATTTTACTGTATATGTACCTTCCAGCTTCATTTTCCAGTCATGTGCATATAGCGTAACTGGAAAACCTGTAAGTTCATGTTCTCATTTCCTATAGTTGCGCTAGTACAGTATGTCTGGCAAATTAGTGCAGCAAAATATGTAAGGATAGATAAGACATTTGTTAGATTGCGGTTTGAAGTGTGCAATCGATTAAGAGCGTGTAAGGAAAGTACCCTAACACCAACTGTTATGTATTTTAGAGAAACCTCAATAAACGTATTACTCCATGGAAAATAGTTAGCAAGTTGACTTGTAAGCTGGCTAACATTAGACATTTTAATGGTACAATTGCTTCCGCTCATTTTCTGTTGCTTCTACTTATTTTCTTGCAATCATTTGCAAATGAGAGGCAAAAACAGGCATTAACCACTAAGAATTCACAGAATGGTGGTGATACAAAAGTTTACGAATGTTTGACATTAACCAAAATGAATGGAGGTACCTCCCTACGAACAAGAATATGCAGCAATATGTTTTATTACATACCCCCGCTTTCACAGACAAGGCTTAAGCTAGTGTTAGACTAAAATGTATGTTTGTGGTCTTTTAACTGAAATCAACTTACATTGACATATCTTACAATATGTCAGAGCCATTGTTTTGTCTCAAGATGCACACCAGTAATGTTTTATTTTTATTTATTTTTATTTTTTAGGGTACATATATATAAGCTACTTACAGTAAATGCCATAATTGATCTCAGGCCTAATTTAGTCTAAGCCCTGTCTGTGAAACCGGGCCGTAGTCATAGACCATACCATTCGAAGGTTTGGGATCAGTATGGTTATATATATATACATATATGTTTATTTACCAAGGATGCATTAAATTGACCAAAAGTGTCAGCAAAGGTATTTATAATGTTTAAAAAAACAGCACTTTTTTTTTTTTTTACACCGATGATAATAAGAAATGTTTTTGAGCACCAAATCAGGATATCAGAACCTTGGAATATCATCAGAAGAATGATTTTGAATCATGGAAGTGGAAGTGAATTTGTAAAGCAAAATGAAATGTACCGGCAATTGCCTGTCTAATATTATAGGTGGTATTTCTAAACAGACTGATGAATGGATTATTGCATTTTTTGGTAACACTTTACAATGAGGTTTCATTTGTTAACATTATTTAATGTATTAACTAACATGAACTAGCCATGAGCAATTTGTTACGGTATTTGTTGATCTTTGTTAAATAAAAATACAGCTGTTCATTGTTTGTTCACATTACTTCACAGTGCATTAACTAATATTAACAAATGCTCATTTTAATATCAGTGTCAGGTAAGAGTAAGATACTTTTCTAGATTTCGCTGATCACTTATGCAAGTTTATTATAAACAGCCGCTGCTATAAACTCGTGAAGTTTACTTAAATAAGGTTTTTGATAATACAGTTTTTTTCGATTGCTAAACAACAGTGAGCACAACTGGAGCTACATGTGCAAAACTCTAACTACAGTCTGCACTACCAACAGTCACCTGAGCTAAACAGTTCAATTCACCTGCAAAACGCATTCCAAGCAACACAACTCTTAACACATGGCTCAAAACAGGCTCATGCAGACAAACACTTTGCACAACCCTCACTGAGATAACACAAACTGTCACTCAGAACACACTGAGGGAAAAAACACTAGCATCAAACACCAATACAGAAAATACTAACTTTTCATCTTTACAATTTGAACAATTTCAGTGACTTCATAGAAAGTAATATTTTCTTCAATGAAAAGATTGACATTCTTTCACATGATTTATTTAATTTTTAGAACATAACAATTCTTTAAGGGTAAATGAAAATTAGCAGTTTGCTTCAATAGTCTGTAGTACGGTAATTTACGGAATTACAGTAATGAGAAAAAAGGTAGAAACTAAAAGTACATACTGTAATTCTAACAAATAATTGAGGGGCTAATCCTGCTTCTCTCTAGCATCAGGCCACAGGTTTTCGTCAACATCACATCTAATGTTCTCTCTTGCCATGCACCTGGGGAAGAACCTTCTGGAGTGCCTTATCCATCCCTGGCAGTCCTCTGGACTCGTGGCCTCACATCCGGCACGCATGGCTTCCAAAAGAGACATTTGGTCATGTGGGTGGTGATCAAACACTTTCCACCTCCAGGCAGAGAAAAACTCCTCTTTTGGGTTGAGGAAGGGTAAATATGCAGGCAGGTACAAAATCATACATCTGCGATGTGCTGCAAACCAATCTGTGACAGCTGCAGAGTGGTGAAAAGCAACGTTATCGCAAACTATGACAAAAACTTGGGGGTTTCTTACTGGCTCCCCTTGTTCTGCTGGCACTAGCTGAGCATAGAGCTCTTCTAGGAAAGCTATAAGCCTTTCTGTGTTGTATGAGCCAATGAGTGGTGTGTTGAGAAGCAAACCATCATTGGCCATTGCAGCACACATGGTGATATTTCCCCCCCTTTGGCCTGGAACCTCCACAGTGGCCCTTTGACCTATAACATTTCTTCCTCTATATCTGTGTAAATATTCTATAATTGCAATACAAAACAATTTCCTGTAATGCTTTTATTTATTGTAAGGATGTAACTCTCACCTGTTTGTACAATGGAAAATTCGCATTACAGATGCCACTGTGGATCTTTGCAGATTGGGTTGCACCCTCAACCCTATGGTTCACGACATGGTCTATAAGTGTAGCCCTTATTTAATCTGAAATAACAGCTCTTTGTCTTCTTTGTCTCCCTCCACGAACCCGCCCTCTCCCTGCCACCCTTCTCCCTCCACGAACCCGTCTTCCTTGTTCCATTTCCAAAATTAGTCTTTCTGAGCTCTACCTATATATATATATATATATATATATATATATATATATATATTTGCGTGTGTTCACTAACAAGTCTAAAACAAGACACCTGCTTAGCCTTTCAGCTGAAATTGCACTCAGCAGTGTTTGAAAGGCACAAAGCTGAAATCTATTCTGTTTTGAATGTATGGTTCACAGTTTTGACAGCAGTGTGTTAGCATTTGAACAAAGTGCTGTAAATCCACAGTGTTGTGCAGGTTGTGGTTAAAGTCATGGGATAAGTGTGTAGAGTTTTGAAAACTGTGTTCAAGCACTGAAAGACGAACTAGTGTTTGGTCCACATGAACTGCTGCTGTGCAGACTGTAGTTAGAGTTTTGCACATGTAGCTCCAGTTGTGCTCACTGTCGTTTAGCGATGGAAAAAAACTGTAAATAAAAATTATATTAACAAATAATAAATTAAAATACACATTTGTCATACGTGATGCACGGAAGAACAGCACATGACCTTCTGTGACGCCCACGTCTAGAAAACACAAACTCGACCTCTGGAATAAACATGTTAATCCTGTCCGAATAGGTACATGAAATCACAGTCGTTGAGTGATAAGAATTGTGACTCAAAAGTCGTTTAAAAAAAAAAGTCCCGCCCGAATAGCGCTAAATACAACTTTTGATTTTAATAATGTATTAGTAAATGTTGAAATTAACATGAACAAATATTAATAAATGCTGTAGAAGTGCAGTTCATTATTAGTTCATGTTAACTAATGTAGTTAACTAATGTTAACCAATGAAACCTTATTATAAAGTGTTACCAATTTTTTTATATTTACAGCTTAAATATACAACCAAGTTAAATTGCATTTTAATTACATCTTTTTCAGTTAGTGCAGTTCAACATGCTTTTTTGTTTCAAAGAAATTTCTCATTGATTTACTTCGATACAATTATTAAAACAATTACTTAATTAATAATGCCACCTACCGTGACCTACATTAATTATGGAATGTGTTATAAAAAAAAAATCAGACTAAATTATTATCAGCCCCCAGGGACGGACTGGGACTAAAAAACGGCCCTGGACTATGACTAGGCCCGGCCCAAAGCAATCGGTGCGCGGAAACTCGACAACAACAACAATAACGCCTGCCGCCTGGCATAAGTGTCACAAATTTAATTGTGGCTCATGATACTACCATCCAAATTATAGCTAACAGCATATAATACAATCTATTCCAGCTGTCTTAAAATGAATGTATTACTTAATAATCTTAATTCATTTATGCAGTAATTAATCTTAGCTACTGCACAAATAATAATACCACATCTAAATGAAAATACACCATTACAAATGTAACTTCTGTATTCAAAATCTTCAAAGTTTGTAAGCATCAACTGTAACGTTACCAACATTTTTAAAAGTAAAAGCACAACATATTTCTTAGCTACTGCATGTGGAATTTTGCAGCTAAAATGTTGAAGTTTAGCTGTTTTAACTACTGTAATCATAAAAAATGTTGCACGCTGAATATCACTTCCTAACGTCATCCCTAGCAATTAAGTAACTTGCAAAGTAATTTCTGATTAATTCGATTCGGGAGTAGTAGAGATAAAAGCCCGTCCGCACTGACAATTGATTGGTTGGGTCCTTACATGCGCTTCGTGAGGCACACGCGCACACACACGCAAGGTCTCTCGCTCGCTCCCTCTGCCGTGCGCGTGCTACGCATGTGCGCTCTTGCTCGCTCTAGATTCCAGGAGATTTTAACTAATTTGCGGGACTCAGGGAGCCGCTATCAATATGCGGGAGACTCCCGGAATTTCTGGGAGACTTGGGATGTCTGTGACTGCGTGTGTGGCGGGCGGTGGGCCGGCCCGCCGGCCGTCCTGGAGTACCGGCCGTTCTGTGATTCTCCAGATCACACAGATGGCCAGTCCGCCCCTGTCAGCCCCTAAAAACGGCAATGTGGAAACATACGTATCTGTGCAAAGTAAATGGATGGATGGGGAACAGTTTAGCAGGATTATATGTTAAAATGCAAAATGAGATTTTGCATACACGGATGTGACAAGATTTATGACACCCCATTGCAGCTCCAGCTCCTTTCATAGCGTTTCATTTGATATTTAGATGAATGACATCCTTGCTCTGGCATAATCAGGCATGCTTTGTCATAGGCTGACCTTCGACTTTGGCCCAAATCCTGCTCAGTTCTCTTATGTATGTGTGTGTGTGTGTGTGTGTGTGTGCATGAACTTGTGTTCCTGTGATGGATGTGTGGAGCAGAACAGCTGTTTAGGCCATTGCCGGGCTCAGGGTCAACAGTTTTGGGTGACAGCCCTGGACACCGAGATGGATAGAGACACCATTTCTCTGGCAAGGAGCGTTCTATGGCAGGATACAGTTCTTGTTAGTCTATCGATCTCTGTGTGTGTGTGCGTGTGTGTGTGTGTGTGTGTGTGTGTGTGTGTGTGTGTGTGTGCGCACAGATGTAAATCAACATATAAACTGAAAGTTTGGGTAAAAAATCCAGGAACAAATCCAACTAGAACCAGGGCTTCTTCAACATAACCGAGGTACGACGGCATCTGCGCGCAACCTTGATTGTGCGGAACGGGTTGTCCCAAAAGGGAAAAACCCCTGGTCTTGAGCCACCACTGCAAGGGTTTAATGTACAGCAGGACAAAGGGAAGCGTGTTGGACACCACTGCCATCAAACCCAACAGTCTCTGAAACTGCTTGACAGTGCGTGACTGTCCTAGTTTCAGTTCTTTCATGGCTACGAGAATCAAATCGATATGTGCTGGATACAGACATGCCTGCATCGTTGGTGAATCTCATAGTACGCCCAGAAAAGTGGTGGAGAAAGCAGACTCTTCTTGGCGTTCATGTGGCTAACATTAACATCTCGATTAGTCAACATCTCGATGTGGAGCCGCCAAGTGCTCTTAGTGAGCTAATAACAACCAATCGTCAATATAGTTTAACACGCGAATGCCCCAGAGTCAAAGCCAGTACAGCATCCACGCATTTCTGAGAAGGCAGGTTAAAAAAAAACCTCGAGTTACTGCAAAAGACCTGCAGCAAGACTTGGTGGCAACAGGCACTGAGGTTTCAGCTTGCACAGAAAGGCGCATAATAAACGCATGTGGTTTCCAAGACGTAAAGCAATACTGACCCAAAAGCAAAGAAAAAGTGCTCAAAATCATAAAAATAAGTGGATCAGTGGTATGTCTGGAGGTAGAAGAATAAAGCATATGCTGAAAAGAACCCTCTGTCTACAGTTAAGCATGGTGGGGCTCGGTGATGCTCTTGGGGCTGCTTTGGATCTTCTGGCACTGGAAACCTGCAGCGTGTGGAAGCAGGGTGGCCGCGGGTCCTTAAAAGGTCTTAAAATGTCTTAAATAAAGTTTTCCTAATAAAATGTCGTAAATTCAGATTCAATGGGTCTTAAATATTTCTGGTCACATTACCGCTAAAATTTCTCCAGTCTGACACACACAATGTCCGTCAAATAACCAGTGAAGCATCGAATCGTAAGAATGATCTTGATTTTATTACATAAACAGAGATTGATAATGATAATGTATTTCTGGTAGCGCTGTTGATACTTTGTGAGAGATTTTATAGTGAGAAATCAATACAAATGAGCAGCACACGTAAAACAACTCACATGAGAAACATACTTTGGTAAAAATTCAAAATGTTGAGTTTTTTATTTCTAACATGATATAGTTAGTAACATAACATGACGAGCTATTTTGCTGAATATTCTCACGATTGCAAATGTAACATTGATTTTAGTTCAATAACAACAAGTAGTTAATATTAAATTACTTCAATTACTTAGGTTAAACATTAAATATTACATATACGTTTGTAATATAATGTGTATTTCCATCACAGGTTTGGTCTTAAATTTCATTCAAAGAGACATTAAAAAGGTCTTAAAAAGTCTTAAATTTAAATTGTTTATATCTGTAGACACCCTGGGAAGGCAAGATGGAGTCATTGAAGTATCAGGAAATCCTAGGAGAAAACATCATGCCGTCAGTGAGGAAGCTGAAGCTTGGGGGTGTCATTGGACCTTCCAACAGGACAATGATCCTAAGCATACTTCCAATTCCACCAAGGCTTTGGCAGCATGCAAACCAAGAATATTTCTGAACTGGAGGCCATTGCTCATGAGGAATGGGCTAAGATTCTTTAAAAACGCTGCCAGAAGCTGGTGTCTGGTAATACATCTCGTTTGCAGCAGGTCATAACAGTAAAAGAATGTTCTACTAAGTACTAAAGAGGCTTGCCATGAGGGGGTTGAATAATTTTGAGACTACAAAAGTCATTAAAAGTTGCATTTTCAGTTACATTTGGGAAAACCACTTGAAACATTGGATGTGTTGAGCTATTTCAATTTCTTTTGTTTGATGTGTTCATTGAAACAGCTGAACGTCTGTGAATTTTGCTAATAAACCTGATTTGCAATGGGGATTGAATTTCTATTTTCTAGTAATATTACTTGTTTAATGTAATGTTTAGTGTAAAAATGATTAAATGCAATAATTTAATCTTCATTATTATTATTACTGTTATTATTTATTACACTATGTATTGCTTGGGTTAAATACAACAGAAACAAATATTACTACAAATGGTCAAATTGCTGAAAAGTCCCATTAATCAGTCTAGTTTGTCATAAATCAGAGTTAAAGCTTTAATAATGTCCCTCTACTGGGTTTTTATTTGGTCAGAGTAACTTATTGAAAGAATGTGAAGAGAAAATTAAAGGGTAACACTTTAGAATAATTGTCTGTCATTGTCAAGGTGTGGGTTTTGTGTCTTGTTCCTTGTTCTTGTCTGTCATGTGGTTCCCTGTTTGTCATGTGATCCTGCCATGTGTCTTGTCCCATGTTCAGCTGTTCCCCATTATGTTGATTAGTCTTCCCAGGTGTCTCGGATTAACCACGCCCCCTTGTTATCTTGTTTAGCCTGTCTGCTTGTGTATTTATACCTCTGTGTTTCAGTTGTGTTTTGTCGGTCGTTGAAGTTGTTTGCTGTTCTTTTCCCTGTCCTGAGTTCCATTGGATTACCTGTTTGTTTTATTAAAGTGCTTGCATTTGGATTCTCTCTCCGCTTCTTCTTTGCTGCATCGTCACAGTCATTAATAATTACAGTTTTTTTCAATCGCTAACAAGCGCTTACCCATACTTCAGATACTTTTTCTAAACTCTTAACACAGACTCACACCTACAAAACACAATTGGCCAAATGGTAAATTTTCTTCTCAAAAACACATTTTGTTAAATATACACTCACCGGCCACTTTATTAGGTACACCTGTCCAACTGCTCGTTAACACTTAATTTCTAAGCAGCCAATCACATGGCGGCAACTCAGTGCATTTAGGCATGTAGACATGGTCAAGACAATCTCCTGCAGTTCAAACCGAGCATCAGTATGGGGAAGAAAGGTGATTTGAGTGACTTTGAACGTGGCATGATTGTTGGTGCCAGAAGGGCTGGTCTGAGTATTTCAGAAACTGCTAATCTACTGGGATTTTCACGCACAACCATCTCTAGGGTTTACAGAGAATGGTCCGAAAAAGAAAAAAACATCCAGTGAGCGGCAGTTCTGTGGGCGGAAATGCCTTGTTGATGCCAGAGGTCAGAGGAGAATGGCCAGACTGGTTCGAGCTGATAGAAGGGCAACAGTGACTCAAATAACCACCCGTTACAACCAAGGTGGGCAGAAGAGCATCTCTGAACGCACAGTACGTCGAACTTTGAGGCAGATGGGCTACAGGAGCAGAAGACCCCACCGGGTGCCACTCCTTTCAGCTAAGAACAGGAAACTGAGGCTACAATTTGCACAAGCTCATCGAAATTGGACAATAGAAGATTGGAAAAACGTTGCCTGGTCTGATGAGTCTCGATTTCTGCTGCGACATTCGGATGGTAGGGTCAGAATTTGGCGTCTACAACATGAAAGCATGGATCCATCCTGCCTTGTATCAACGGTTCAGGCTGGTGGTGGTGGTGTCATGGTGTGGGGAATATTTTCTTGGCACTCTTTGGGCCCCTTGGTACCAATTGAGCATCGTTGCAACGCCACAGCCTACCTGAGTATTGTTGCTGACCATGTCCATCCCTTTATGACCACAATGTACCCAACTTCTGATGGCTACTTTCAGCAGGATAATGCGCCATGTCATAAAGCTGGAATCATTTCAAATTGGTTTCTTGAACATGACAATGAGTTCGCTGTACTCAAATGGCCTCCACAGTCACCAGATCTCAATCCAATAGAGCATCTTTGGGATGTGGTGGAACGGGAGATTCGCATCATGGATGTGCAGCCGACAAATCTGCGGCAACTGTGTGATGCCATCATGTCAATATGGACCAAACTCCCTGAGGAATGCTTCCAGCACCTTGTTGAATCTATGCCACGAAGAATTGAGGCAGTTCTGAAGGCAAAAGGGGGTCCAACCCGTTACTAGCATGGGGTACCTAATAAAGTGGCCGGTGAGTGTATATTAACTCTTCATTTCAAAATAGAACACATCTTTCTCTGCACACACTAACTTTACCAAAACACTGAAAATCTGTCTCAAAATGAAATTATTCTGTCAAAGAATAACACTTGTTTTCACTTCACATGGTACATGCAGTCAATCAAAGTACACCAGGTTTCAAAATACTGGCTATTGTTGACATTACAAAAACTACATAGACTTTGATGTTTCAGTTTTACAGGTATTTGCATGCAAAACATGCAATCCAACCTTTTTACACTAAATTTCTTAGTTGGGAACTGTATGTCCACATGTACAGTAATGTTCACATTCAAAAGCAATCTAGTAAAAAGCAAATCAGTTTTTTCCCTTTACTGTTTACAACAGGAGGTACAGTAGAAACACGGTATGAAAGAACAGAAAAAGTTTTACAGTATTGCTTACAAAAAAAGCACAAAATTACTGTATCTAAACTCTGCGATCTTCAGGGTTAGGCCACATGTTTTCATCAAATATTGCACTTCTGCACCTCTCACTGCACCTCTCACTGCACATCTCACTGCACATCTCACTGCACATCTCACTGCACATCTCACTGCACCTCTCACTGCACCTCTCACTCAGAGCCGGATTATCCATAAGGGCACTTGGGCCAGTGCCCAGGGGCACCAACCATTCACAACCACTAGGGGGGCACCACATGAGTCAAGCTTTAAAAATATTTTTCGTAAATTGTTATATTATTAACTTGAAATTCTTGACAGACCATAAATAAATCGTTTATGAACACTAATTTAACAATAATAATAACAATAATGATTTAATAATAAATTATAAATAAATAAAGATTACATGACCACTATCACTCCCCCCTCCCCAATCTGTCAGAGTTGCGTTGGTCCACAACAAATACGTGCAAATGTGTCATTTTTTTAACGGCTACAAAAAAATGAATTAAAATCAAAACTGGACAGACGTCAATTGAGTGGTTTTGCAAAAAGAAAGTTAAAGAAAGACAAGGACGCTAGACGTAGCTACAATTCACAATGTTCCAGGTATCGAAAGATTTTTTGTGAGAACATCACGGGAATTGCGATCACTAGCAGCGCTGAGTCTGACGAAGCCGGAGCTAACTGTGGAGACGGTAACAAAGAAATGGACTTTGGGGATGTAGTTGACACCTTTGCTTGCGCAAAATCAAGGAAGGAGCAGTTCTGCTAAACTTAATACATGAAAACGTTTTACCAGATTTAGTGCTACACTTATTGTCTCTTATTTGTTCCTCACTAAATAATGTTTTTTTTTTCACTAAATGTTCGATTTTATACAATTATTGTGCACTTGTGATTTTTCAAGACTAAATTTTACTGCTGAGTTACCCACTAATCTAGTTTATATAATAGAATTTTTGTCATAGGTTATGATCATATATTTTTTTTTATTTGTTGTTTTTCTTTATAATGAAGTTGTCTGTATTAAGTAGATTGTGTTTAACAGAAAATAGTGATTATCAGTTCAACACACAGAGTTATAGAAATTCTACTTGATTTTTTTTTTTTTTAACTGCGCTGGTATCGGATCGGTATAATTCAATACTCAGAATTTTTGGTATCGGATTGGATCGGTTCAGAAGAAATGGTATCGGGACATCCCTAATATTTTCTGGTAGGCTATATCTAAGTTACCCAGGAGCTCTGTTGACATAGGCTTTGCTAACGTTAGTTACAGCTTGATGAATTGAGTTGAACACATCAGGAGAGAACGCAACATTAGCCAGCTAGCTAAAGCTCTGGTGGGAAATTATTAGCTAACGCTACGGAGGCCATAATATTTTTGACTCATGGCTGAAGTTAAGTTTCTCCAACTCTCCCCAGGTTGGCAAAAAAAATGCATCTCAAAATGCATCAGATTGATGCTATAAAATATGGAATATTTAAAAAAAATCTTCCGGGGGGGCATGCCCCCGGACCCCCCTAGAGGGGTAATAACCTTCTCACCTTTTTCACCCCTGACCCCTTTTCATGCCTGTAGAGGTAAGAAACCTGATAGATTTATTATTATTTTTGGGCAAACGTGAATTGACGCTGTCAATTAATTTATGTACATTTTTAATTGACACATTTGAATATAGGGGGCCTTTTGAGGTATAGTGCCCAGGGGCACCACACTGTCTTAATACGGCCCTGCTCTCACTGCATATCTCACTGCACATCTCACTGCACATCTCACTGCACCTCTCACTGCACATCTCACTGCACCTCTCACTGCACCTCTCACTGCACATCTCACTGCACCTCTCACTGCATATCTCACTGCACATCTCACTGCACCTCTCACTGCACATCTCACTGCACCTCTCACTGCACATCTCACTGCACATCTCACTGCACCTCTCACTGCACCTCTCACTGCATATCTCACTGCACCTCTCACTGCATATCTCACTGCACCTCTCACTGCACCTCTCACTGCACCTCTCACTGCACCTCTCACTGCACCTCTCACTGCATATCTCACTGCACCTCTCACTGCATATCTCACTGCACCTCTCACTGCACCTCTCACTGCATATCTCACTGCACCTCTCACTGCATATCTCACTGCACCTCTCACTGCATGTCTCACTGCACCTCTCACTGCACCTCTCACTGCATATCTCACTGCACCTCTCACTGCACCTCTCACTGCACCTCTCACTGCATATCTCACTGCACCTCTCACTGCATATCTCACTGCACCTCTCACTGCATATCTCACTGCATATCTCACTGCACCTCTCACTGCATCTCTCACTGCTCCTGCTATTCTCTCTGGGCCCCTTGCTCTTACTCTTCCTCGTCCAGACATTACAGTGTTTGTCTTTTTCTGTTTCTGTTTCCAAAAACATCACTCCTCAAAGTCCTAATTTTACTGTATAAGTGTCAATGTAATAGAAAAAAAAAGGGTAATTTTGGGTTGGCCCAATTTACCCAACATAAATCAGCTGTGTGTCAATTATTCAATTGTTTGTTTATTATTTTGCTGATATATATTGTTTTTGGAACTGATATCATTGCAAAAGCAGAGGTTTTTATACTGTATCTAAGGTTTGGAATATTGTTTTTGCTATTGTGGGATGGTGTGTGTTAACATTCGCAAATACTACAAAAACAATCCATAATTTTGTTGGGAGGTATAACTTGTCTGTTAAGAAAATGTAAGCATTGTGGAAATGTGTTCACTGACTGCATATTGTGTGAAAACGACATGAAATGTGTGAATGGTATGGCCACAATAGACCGATGCTGTGCTAATTGTGTTTAGAGTTTTGAAAATGTGACTACTGGTTGGACAAACACTTGTTAGCGACTGAAAAAAACTGTAACTATGCAGGAAGTAATGCAGGATAGTACTACATTAACACTTCTGCTACTACTATTAACTAATATGGAAACAAGTTTAAATAATCAGTAAGTAATATTGAATTTAGGACTAAGAGTTCATTATTAGGTAATCAACAATTACATAATGAGATTGGCATCATTAAGAACTAATGACAAATTATAAAGCATTACTAATTAATTACTAATCACAACATTAATGTGTCTGAGACGTTAGCAATTGTCTTTTTTTTTTACTCTCAACGTGGTCATAAAATGCATCACTAATTACTCAAGGAACTACTAGTGATATTTTTCACTTTAAAATAATGGTCCAGATCACTAGTAGTTCTTGAAGATAGTATTTTTTTACTCAGAACATGGTCATAAAACGCATCACTAATTACTCAAGTACTAGTCACTCTTCAAGAACTAGTGATATGGACCATTACATAAACATTACATTACATTAGACCAAACATATTTTACATTTTAAAATAATGGTCCAGATCACTAGTAGTTCCTGCATAATGACTAGGTAACACTTGAGTAATTAGGGATGCATTTTTATGACTACATTCTGAGTAAAAATTATGATTACGTCTCAGACACACGATAATGTTCTTTATAATTTGTCAGTTAGTTAAAGGAATGACTGAGTTGTACTAAAAAAAAAAACATACACATTCAATGAACCTGTTGCCATGGGTTCACAAAGTTAACAAATCGGAGTTCAACCTACTGAGTGATTTAGTTGGCCAGTAG
Source organism: Rhinichthys klamathensis goyatoka (assembly GCF_029890125.1). NCBI lineage: Eukaryota > Metazoa > Chordata > Actinopteri > Cypriniformes > Leuciscidae > Rhinichthys > Rhinichthys klamathensis. Next base: position 1,589,233 of record NW_026606695.1, on the reverse strand, counting down.
TTCTAAAGTTATTAGCTCACTGGAGAGGAATACATAAACAACATAAAACATGTAAGAGCATTAAAGTACAATAATAGGACAATGTAACAATCTATCAAACATGCAAACTACAGAATGATACAAGGCCTTGTGAACCCGGTTTACAATCTGCAATAAAAACAAACGTCCCTGTTATGTCACTGCGTGATTCTCACCACAAACTAGTTTTTGTCACTGTTTGCTTTGGGGAGAATGACAATTACTCGCATGAATATGAAATATGCATATATTTACATCACATAGGGGACATGCAAAATCAAATTCAGCATGATGAAATTTACATGTCAAAGCTCAAGGTTAGAACTGATTAAAAATGTGGGCCATTCCCCGTGGGATACACTGCAATCATTTGTTTGTGAGGGTAAATCATAAACTTCAAACATGAATGCAGTTAATGAAGAAAAATAGAAAGTAGTGTGAAAAAAGCATATTTTAGTGTTTTAATCACTTTATTATTTTAATAACAAATAGTTCATATGCATTTGGCTTCTCTAGGGAAATTGTTTTTTACTCTACTTTCCTGGGAGCCATGATTCTTTACCCTTCTTATCTTTTTACATATGTATGTTGCCATTCCTTGAGGAATAAATTTATATTTCATGTACCACAACAAACCACACTTGATGTGGCCTTTTTCACTCTTAAATAAAATCAGTTGTTTCAACTTCATAAAGCACCTGCAGTCTCTAGAGGTATCTTTCAAAACACAATCATAGGCGTTTGAATCTGCAATATGTAAAGAGCTTCTAAATCACAATCAGCCCAGCCAAGAATAGGTCTACCTAGAGGAAATGTGGGTACTGCAGAGCACACTCATGCTGCATTTCTCATAAAGAACAGATGTGCTTTTCTGGCTCTGCTCCTCCTAAGTGCATCTGCTATCACAGTAGTATACACTTACTTAACAAGGACTTTGGCACACTGTGGCCATCAGGAAAGCACAGTGCTGCATTCTTAGCGACTAACCCAAATTGCAAAGAGTGGTAACCTGCTATTTAGGAGTGTCGCAATATACCGGTGTTGACGATAATCGTGATATTCAAAGCATGAAATATCGACATTGTGTTAATTTAGAGTGTGGCAATATACCGGTATTGACGATAACCACAATGTTTAAAATGAATAGGACTGTTTGGATGTCGTCTGAGCGAGAGAGTGAAACACTCTGTCCACACCTGAAAAAAGTAAGCTCGCCTGTATGGGAGTTCTTCGGCTCAAAAGAAAACAGCACTTTAAAGGGGGTCGCACATCGGACGAGAAGCACAGCGCCACGTCTTTAAAATTCGAACTCATTTGCTCTCTGTCCGCGGTGCCCAGCAACGGCTCAGGACCTTGTTCAAAATCCTGCCGCGACACAGAGCGCCATTTACATGGTTTTATATTAAATTTACATTATATTTGTCTCACTCTCAAATCATCGTAAATGACTTCACCCTTTGCTGCAAAATACATTTAGTTTTACATTCATTTACAGGAATCAGCTGCTTGAATGAAAATTGCTGATGTTATCGGATTTTCAGGTGATATTCTCAATTCATTCAGTTAATGGGTGCTCTGAGCAGGGCCGGCGCTCCGCACACGCACATCACGCGCTGCGCGTAGGGCACCAAGTGCTTGGGGGGGCACCAAAAAATCTGGGTCGTGAAAAATCATCACAATAGGCTACTAGTATAAATAACAAATAAAATATGTCTAAAGCATGTTAATATACAAAAGCAATACAAAAGTAATATAGGCCTAGACCAAATTAGTCGAGAAAAAGGTGAATCTCATTTTTCGTCTCCCTCTGGTGCCCCCCCTTCCCCACCTCCCAGTGGTCTGTTCGAATATGCCTCAATCAATGTCAAATTTGGCAGACACCGACCTCAGACATGGCCTCGGAAAGGCACCAAGAGTCGGGGGCGAAAAAAGGAAAAAGAATAGACAGCGGGATGATACTCGCGCGTCGCTTTGCAGGTAAGACAATGTTTTAAATAAAAATGTTAGTTTTGTAGCGCGGGCGCCCTTGCGTCGTGTATGCATGTCCAGGGGGCGTCGCTAGTAGTGCAAATGATCCGGGGCTTTTTTAGCCCTGCATTTTGAATCTTTTATTTTAACGGGGTCCGGGGCTTTCTCCCCCGGAAATTTTTTAAACTTGGGCTGTTTAAGATGCAGTTAGTTTGTTTGAGAAGAAAAGGAAGACCGCTTAGATACGTTTTTTCGTTGTTGTTTTATGCGGATAATGCGTTCATTTTCAAGAGGCCAAGGCCCAAGGGCGACATCTGTTGGTGAAACTGCAATTAGAAAAAAAAAAAAAACCCACAATCTCAGTGTTTGTATATTTTCATATTCACAGAGTTGTCAAATTATTAGGGCTGGGAAAAGATTAATCGCATCCAAAATAAAAGTTTGTGTCTACATGATATATGTGTGTGTACTGTGTATAATTATTTTGTATATATAAATACACACACATATGCACGTATATATTTAAGAAATATTTGCATGTATATACTGTATATATTTATATATAATTTATATTATATATAAATTTAAATATTTTATATATAAATAACAAATATTTCTTAAATACATACATGCAAATGTGTATTTATATACACTACCGTTCAAAAGTTTGGGGTCAGTGAGAATTTTATTTTTATTTTTTGGAGGAAAGAAATCAATACTTTTATTTATCAAGGAATAGTTAATTTGATTGAAAGTGACAGTAAAGACATTTATAATGTTACAAAAGTCTTTTGAACTTCCTATTCATCAATGAATCCAAAAAAAAAAAAAAAAAAACTGTACAACTGACAGACCAACAACTGTTTCAAAATTTGATAATAATAATTAATGTTTCTTGAGCATCAAATCCTCATATTATACTGATTTGTGAAGGATCATTTGACACTGAAGACACTGACACTGGTGATGCTGAAAATTCAGCTTTGATCACAGGAATAAATTACACTTTACTATATATTCACACAGAAAACAGCTGATTTACACTGGAATAATATTTAATACTATAACTGATTTTTGTTGTATTTTTAATCAAATAAGCGCAGCCATGGTTAGCAGAAGAGAATTATTTTAAAAGTATTTAAAATCGTACCGACCCCAAACTTTTGAACGGTAGTGTATATACAAAATAATTATACACAGTACACACACATATATCATTCATGTAGACACAAACTTTTATTTTGGATGCGATTAATCGCGATTAATCTTTTCCCAGCCCTACAAATTATGTACAGAATTATTATATTGTGCTTCATCAGACTAAGAAATTCTGAATGGTTGTTATTCCTTGGGTGGGTGAGGGGGTGAGTGGGGTGGGGGGGCACCACCAAGCATTTGTGCTTAGGGCACCCAAATGGCTAGCGCCGGCCCTGTGAGGAAAAGTGTTCAGATCACAGACTCAGCAACTATTATTTAATTGTACAGTACAATCATAACATAGTACAGACATTATCTTAATTTCATAATGTCCTTAAACAGAATAGGCTACTGCTGGCCATAAACTGAGAAAGTGCGCGTCCGTTGTGCGATACCTCGAGTTGTCCTACACGCGACGCGGCGCTGCAGAATGTGTAGCCACCAACCTTTTTACCCATCTCCTCGTCCATCACCCTGCGGATTACGCAATTTTACAGAGAATAAATTGCGATTATTTTGTCATGGAATGGGAAACGTGGCATTAACCTGTTAACAGGGGTTTCTGTGTTCATACATTTAATAAAGGGTGATTATTAAGAACCCTTTTCTTTACTCATTTTTTGTATTTGTATTTGCACTTGATTTTTTTTTTATTATTTTTTTCAAATCTGCTATCTGCATGACTTTATTGGCGCCTCTCTCTATTATCTGCTACATAAAAGTGACAAAGGGCCCCCAAAAAAGGTGTTATAAAAAAGCTCTTGGACCTTTTTTCTGATTTAGAGCATTAAAAAGTAATAATTGTGAGAGAGTGCTTTTCTGAAAAACTTTAATTAAACTCATTTTATTTTTAAAGGCTGCAGGTGTGCTGTGAATGTATTCCATATTCAGCTGTTTCGATGAGGACTGGCAAACAATTTTCCTGGTTCAAAGCATTCTCGCCCGCTTCTGAGAATGTTTTTCGGCAGCCTCTCACATTGGAAGCGGCTGTGTGGGAGGAAAACCTCAATGGCTGTGAGCACGTGGAAAACGGTGCATGTTATTTCCCTCCTAAACTGCAGCAGATGAAACCCAGTGAGTGGCTGACAGAAAGGCCTAATTTAGCGAGGAACACACAAATCTTGGCTGTATACTTTCAAACACTCCAACCCACTCTAATCGATGGATGAAGCACGAACGGTGCCTCCTCAAAAATGAAAGAGAGATAAAAAGTAAGAGAGTGAATGAGTGAAAGTTACAGACTGGAAATTAACAAGTGCAGATTGCAAATGTGGATGAGCTTTAAGAGTGTACAATAGAACAGAGAGAAAAAAAGAGAGCGAGAGGGAGGAAAACCACGAAGGAATCGATCAGTCCTCTGAAGTATTGAAACTGCTTTTTAACTTGCAAGTGTAATGTATAAAAAAAGCATTACGACGGAACATCAGAAACTTCTTTCATATCAACCCTCATGTTCTGTTCTAACTTTACTGGTTTTATGATGTAAAAAATTAAAATTAACCTTCAATTGGTAACACTTTAGAATAATGGTCCGTCATTAATAAGTAACTATAAAGGAAGTAATGCAGGACTAAAGATCGTACATTAACACTTCAACTACTACTATTAACTAATATAGAAACAAGCTTAACTAATCAGTAAGTAATATCAAATTTAGGAGATACTTCAGTATAAGGTAATCAATAATTACTTAACACTATACTACCTACATTATCAGTGCATGCAGAAATCTAGACTAAGTCGTCATTAATCTGTATGTTATACAGGATATACCAAACCAATACCTAACTATGTGTCAAATCCTAGATGACAAAACTGCTTTAAGGGTGTTAACATGAACAGAATTACTGCTATATGAGCTGAACAAGCGTAAAAAAAAAAATGTCCAGAGCATCAGCCTTGGTCCAGATGTCAAGAGATTTTTGTATTCTGTATTGGTGCTGTCAAGCTGCTGGCTAGATCACTGAGAGACATTATTTTTGGCATTCATTTTTGGACAATCCTGCATGTTTTTCCCTTTCATCTTAATCTGAGTAAGTAACTTCTTGTGCACTGCATTTGGCCAATTATCTATGTATGTCTCTAATAAGCTTCTGTCTTGTTCTATCTATCCTTTTCTGTCTCCTTTTATTAAGCTTGCTTCCCATAATATAACATTGAAAACTGAAATAATTTTCAAGTAAAATGCCTCAGTGTTTCTTATCATAGTCCCCCAGGTCCAGTATCTTCTTGAAATTGATGCCTTTCTGCAGGTATATTCTCTTCACTGATGTCAAGTGATTGCCCACTTCACTTGCATGGCACTGGGAAGATGAAATCTTGTCTTCAGATCTAATGATGTATCAATGGTCTTCATTTTATCTTCTTTTTACTGGTTTTCTTTGTGTGTTATACTGCTCTATATTTATTTTGGAGAGTGTTTTTATGACATGGTTTCATGGCATGTACTTAGTTTGGAAGTGGAAAGAAACCTCAATACACAACACATCTGGGAACTTATGAAAGGGAACACCACATTCATATGTAGTCACATGAAGACCAGGCAGTCATGTTGGGTGCTGGTGCCTGACCAGATGTCAACATGTCAGGAAAACATTTCTATTTAGATCTTCATATATAATCCAAAAATGCATTTGAGGGTCCCCCTCAAACTGTTGCCACAGTGTTGGAATTGAAGCACAACGTAGTGTGTAGTAAACGTAGTGTATCTTTCTGAAATTACTGGAATAGCTAAACCCATTCACTAGAAGGGGTCATGCAATTTTTTCTTTGTTCTTTTTCAACCCTGCGTCATTTCAATGCCGTTCCTTTTCAACCGCCCCACCTTTCACTTTCTGATTTTGAGATTTTACGGAAAAATTCCAGTAATGAAACAGGGCTATTTTGGAAGCTTTCTTTCCATTGAAGTCTAGCAATGTTTTGTCAGAAATCTTTTGGCTGTCATTGCTGGCTGGGTTTACTTCCCTCCTGTCTCAGTGCAGTCTATGCTCATAGTCAAGCCAGAGAGCAAAATTGGGAAATTACTGCCTTGCATGTTCAACTGAAAAAAGAGTGCTTTCAACAAAAAAAAAAAGTGCTTTAGCTGATTAGCTTACTTGCAGATAAGAGTAGTGCACGATTGGATAACTGTCCCACATAACTGCATAACTGTCTGTTGATTTACTAAACATTGTAGTCTCACCACAATCATTGTCTTTGTGTGGGTAAATTGGGACAAGTGAGTCAGATTTCTGTCAGCAGCATAACCTAGTATATGGATTAATATTCCAGGGATGCAGTATTGCCAAAGGCTATAAAGGAGTGCTTGGGGATTCATGCATGTCTGAAAAGTGGTGAGTGCAAATTGACCACTCCAGGAATACATTCCGGTACAGTTAACCTTATGGTAGTGACACAGTTTGCACAGCCCCTTGTAAACACCTGTTGCTAAAGTATTCAACAGACATATTGATATCTATTAGATATATCAAAAGATTTCATGGAACGTCTGGGATCATTTGAACAAAGATATTTGCACAAAGAACTTCCAATGGCTTCTAGGATGTTGTGTTCTGGAAACTCAAAACAATGGAGTTGGGCTTAGCTGAGTAGCCAAATGAAGTAGAAATTGATTTTTTTTTCATTTCCCCCATCTTCCTTCTGCTAATTTATTTTGTATTATTTCTGCAGGATTAGTGCCAGGATTTTTGTCAGTGTAACTGCATTTGGTCTCAACACCCGGTGTACTTGTTTCTTGAGTAGATTAATTTGAAGGTTGTGTACATCGAACCCAAACTGATGCCTGCTAATCTGCAAGACATATATTATTTTTTCTCTTTCTCTTTCTCTTTCTCTTTCTCTTTCTCATTCTCATTCAATCCCCTTACACCGGATTAGGTCAAAATATGCTTATACAGTGTCTGAAATGGATGACTTTTTGTTGAGTGTTTTTAATAATAGTTTGCTTCTATCATCTTGCCATCTGCTTTACTTGACATATTTCACTTTAAACTCACAGCGTAAAGTTAAATAAAAAGCCAATTGAAAATACTTTCAGTGCCCTGAAGTTCATACAGCTTTGACAACACCTCAATTGACCTTGAATCTGGAGAACAAATTTACATCAAAATGCCTCCAATAGGGACCCTCTCTTCAAGGAGAGCCCTGGCTACAAAGTGAGAAAGAACCACCAAACAAACAGTTCATATTTATTTCGTTGGGGAAGCAAACCGCCTGGAATCAGAGTCAATTTAGTCTGGTCCTGTAAAAAGCCCGGTCCCCATCTGCTCCCTTGTATCCCACTAACAAGGCTTGTGCCTGGGCAAAAACAGCTTTGTCATTCAGGGAAATGAAAAGATACATCCACTGTAGGTTAGACGATCCAACCGTATAAAACAAAACAAAACCAAAAAACAGCTGTTCTGAAAATAAATAAATAATAATAAGTTAACACTTTATTTTGATGGTCCCTTTTGAACATTCTGTTGACTATAAGTAACTTTGCAACTACATGTCAACTAACTCTCATTAGAGTATTAGTAGACTGTCTGCTTACTATCTACCAACTCTTTATTGTGATGCTCCTCCAACAGACATTCGACTGACTATAAGTAACTTTGCAACTCAGAGCTGCCAACTTTTGAGTTTAGCTTGGCGTGAGACTTCTCCAACGGGGGTGGGGGGGACGGGGTTGGGGCTGTGTTGCGAAAGACACGCAAGCTCTTTCGCTCGCTTACCTCTCTGCCGTCGTGCGCGTGCGCGGTTAGGACCGCGCCGTTAGGAGCTCAACACATCTGTCTCGCATGCACGCTCGCTCTAGATTACAGGATATTTTAACTAGTTTGCGGTAAAACTAGTCGATCACGAATGGCTCAACTGGTAGATCTATAGATAAACTTATCTTTCAGGCATTTGACCGACCGGGTTGACACTTCAGCGCGAGAGCGTGAGAATTGGCTCAATTGCGTGAGTCTCATGCTGAATGCGTGAGAGTTGGCAGCCCTGTTGCAACTACCGTAAAACTTCAAATAATAGCCGAGTCCCAAATAGACGCCTGTCTCTTTTACACGCCTGGTGTGGCTGCAGGTTTGGGTAAATAAAGGCCGGTCTCAAATAGAGGCCGGGTCTGTTTTTTAGTTTCGGGTTGTATTTAATCTTCTAAAACCGTCAGATCGTCCGCTTTTTGGCGGCCGCCAACGCAAATGTTTGTCCCGCCAAAGCCTTTTTTGATCAGTGAGTGATGTAGAATAGAATGACTGCTGCGCTTGACAGGGCGTGAGCAGAGAGAGCGCTCCGGCCGCGCGCGTGCACTCTCACGTCTTCAAACAACACGAGCGCTGTCTTGGTCTCTCTCGATCGCGCATATTAATCAAAATCATTTGACGCGATAGTAAAAGGTCGGAAGTTTCACGTGGAGCATTTGGGGATTTTTAGAGATTAGAGACTCTAGGCCTACACTCAATGAACAACATCTCAACACTAAATTATAAAGGCCTGTCTCATATAGACGCCTGTCTCAAATACAAGCCGGTGCAGTTCGACGATTTGGGAAAATAAAAGCCCGGGCTACTATTTGAAGTTTTACGGTACATGTCAACTTATTCTATCCCTAACCCTATCAGTCTACTAATACTCTACTAACACTCTAGTGAGAGTTAGTAGAGATGTAGGTGCAACGTTACTTATGGTCAACTGAATGTGTTAAAGGGGCCATCCAAATAAAGTGAAACCGTTTTTTTTTTATTTTTTTTTATCCATCATTCATCCATAATCATCGTATCATAATCTTATTCTCCATATTGGGATATCATTTTGGAAAGTTGGTGGGAAGAAATAAAATTATTGATAAGTACGCAGCAAAGCACTAATCCACATTCAGCCAATAATCAAACAATTTTTTTTTGAGAATTGATTATTGCATTTTTGAGAATTAGAACAAAAGGAAAAACATTGTTTTTGTGTTCATTAGAGAAATACACAACACACATCCATTTTGCTTGGCAGCTGCGGCACTCATTGAGCTGCTTGCTCAATTTAGTTAATTAAAATGGACTAATGCAACACATTTCTTCAACATTTTGTCACAACTTAATTGCATTGCTTGTGGTCTATTTGAATGTGTAAATCAGTAAAATTACTTTATCCATTCACATTGGGAGGACATTAATGATATATGTTAGCGCAGCATTGCTAAAACTGGGTAGGGGATTTCCAGTTCCAAAAATTACATGTTTTTGATCAAGATGAACCATGAAACATTTGATCAAGATGAGTCTTAAGTGTTTTGGGTAGATTTTTTTAGCTAATGCGAGACATATAATTGAGCTGGCACTATCCTAATTTTATTGGGGTTAACCTAATTACATTATGGTTCCGATACACAACACTTTAATTTAATGTTAAGATTTTTTTTTACCAATTTCCAATGTGTAATACCACTTTCCTCTTTGAATTAAGCCAAATAATTCTTTTTTAGACCACAAATGGCTTACATTAATCAGGATGCAGATTAATAGAAATATTGATCTTTACTTCCATAGCAGCCTGCTTCCCCTAATGTCCGTTTCCCATTTCCTGTAGAATGCATCTATCTCTGAGAATGGTGTGGAATGTGATTACTTCAGGATGGAGAAAGGGCAGAGCTATAGGAACGAATAAGAAAAATAAAGTAAGGAGAGAACACAGAAGCAGAACATTTTACCTCTTAGTAGTCATTCTGGACTGAAAATGGAGAAAGCATTAAGGCAGAGTGATGGAATGGAAGGGATCTGAGTTATTAGAATGAGCTGAAAAATTGTATCTGCTGTGCCACCCTTAGTGTGACTTTGGGAAAGAACATATACATATTTTGTTTTGTCCTTTTCTCATCTGGTTAAATGGAACAAATGGTAGAAAAGGTTGTTATAATGTGGACTCTTTCATCCTTTTAATTCTTTATTTATACTACAATTTAAAACGTGTGCATCTCTTTAAAGGGGTCATATAATGGTACATGCACTTTTACAAGTTGATTGTACTGAAATGCATGTTGGCAGTGTCTGTACACAACCATCATAAAATGATAAAAATCCATCCAGTGTTTTTGTTTTAATCTCCTTATATGTTTTCCCCTGCCTCAAATCAAGCCGTTCGACCGTGTGATGTCACACGCTCGGAAGCCCCTCCCACGATTGTTGATTGACAGGTGCGTTTCAACACAGACCCGCCCTCGCTCGTGAGAGAGCTGTCAATCATAGTCCGTGCGGACAGGCGCGGTCATTGTTGATATGCTGGAGCACTGTCTATGAGCAGGATGGCATCTAAGCGATTGTGGTGTTCTGTTCTTGGGTGTAATAACGAACACAGCAGTCATTTTAATGTTCCTAAATCCGAACCGCTTAAGACGCAGTGGCTGTGTTTGTTTTCGAAGGGAATATTCCCCACGAGCAACGTCAATGCTCTCATGTTTGCGCGAATCATTTCTCACCAGACTGCTTTATAAACGAGGATTAGTATAAAGCTGGATTTGCTAAGAAGCTGCTCATGAAAAAAGGATCGGTACCAGATATTCGTGTTCCTGCTGAATCTCCAGAAGAACGGAAGTGAGTGTAACGTTTTATTAAACTTTATATTAATATATTAATCTTTGCAAATCGCTTGCATGCTTCACAATGAATGCGTCTAAGGTTTACACTCAGGGTACATTACGGCATGTTTTCTATGTATGACGTTCTCAATATAAATCATAATACTACGTCTATACTGAACAACGCGTTATGGTTATTGTGTTATTGAGTTACAAATGGTGTACGCTAAGGGTGCTCCGATTGATCGGTCGCCGATCATGATCGGCCGATAATTGCTTTGGGATGTGTGATCGGCGGTCTCTATAAAGGCCGATCCAGAAAAGCCGATCAGATGACGCAAAACTCGCGAGACAATTTTTTTACGCCCTGGTAAAAATGGCTTCACCGGTCTGGCAATTCTACAACCGGGCTCTCAAGTGTCAAGCATTGAGCGTGACAGTCACTCATTTCGGTCTTTCGTCACGCTCTCCCGCGGCCCGCCACACATTGTATTTCTCACGCTGAAAAACTATTTGTAATATATTTAATATGCCGCAGCGGCCAAAACTCTGGCCGCGCCGCTCTCACTGTGGAACCGGCATGAATCAAGCGCGTTTCCTCTGGTGTTGTTCGTCGAGCTATACAATAGCCAATCAGAAAATAGCACTATTGTATCTGGGTAAGATTTAACGCAACAACCAATGACAAAAATGTATCCAACCCCCCCTCCCCGTGCGTCCGTCAAATCACTCGTACATATTTTTTTCTCTCATCAAAACTGAATCTGTTCATCAGCGGTTAAAGTTATATCAAGCAAGGATACGTTTGTGTTTTATTTTCTGATTACACCGGAATGAATAGAGTCCGCAACGGCGATAGATTGAAGCGCGCGTCCGAGTGAAGACTGCGCGAGGCACAGAGCACTGTATCCATGCAACTGATCGCCGCGGCAACGAGCGCGCAGCTTGAGTTCAAAAACACATTTTAGCGCTAGATTTCTTATTTAATAGCGAACTAAATGAATGATCTGCTAGTTAACTGAAGAGGTTTTATTTATTTATATTAGGTACATTGTGGGACAGACTTCACTGGATCTAAAAAAAAATCAATCTAACCATAGATGTGTTACATGTATGTCCTGTGTTTCCCCCGTTCTTTGTGTATTTGGTTTAATCCTGTGTCACTTTTCCCGCTCCTCGTTAGTTCTCAGTTCCTTCACCTGTCTACCTGTCATTATCAGTTCATTTGCCCCAGCTGTGTCTTGTTCTCATTATCCGTTCTAAGTGTATTTATACCCTGTGTTCTCCCTCACTCCTGGTCGGTTCTCGTTTATGTAAAGTTATATGGATGTGTTTTGTGTGCGTTTCTGCCCGTCATTCTGCTTGCCTGTCTGTACCTGTGAGTTTGATCAGTAAAACTGTTTGATTTGGAGCTTTTGACTCAGCCATCTTCTTCTACCCGCACAACACCGTAACAGAAGAACCGACCAAAATATGGAGGACGCTATGGAGGCTTTTCTATTTAATCAGAATGGGAGTTCTCTGGAGGAATTTGTTGCAGTTTACCTGCATCTGCATCAGGACGTTTACTGGGAGGAGGAGTTCTTAAAGCAGCGGTTCTGGAGAGGACTGGATGATCCACTAACCCAGATACTGCTGCTAGAAGACTTAAATCTTTCTTTTGCTGAATTTATGGACAGAGCTCTGTGGGTTTGTGGTTCTTCCCTCACAGTAACACCAGCTGATCCAGAAATATCTGAGCCAGTTCCTGTCATCTGCCCAGCCGAGCCTTCATCGCTGGTCCCGTCCAGCCCAGAGCTTCACGTCAGCCACGTCCAGCCAGAGCTTCACATCCTCCACGGTCCTGCGCCAGAGCCTGAGCCTGTCGCCTGCCCCCCAGAGCCTGAGCCCGTCGCCTGCCCGCCAGAGCCTGAGCCCGTCGCCTGCCCGCCAGAGCCTGAGCCCGTCGCCTGCCCGCCAGAGCCTGAGCCCGTCGCCTGCCCGCCAGAGCCTGAGCCGCCTTCACTACTGGAGCACGCCTATCCGCCAGAGACTAAGCACACCACACGTAAGTCCACTCAAGAGGAGACTGCATTGATGGTGATGTCTGCGGCGATTTTGTGTGTGTGGGCTACACACACATCAGTTCTGGCCCATGCATCCAGTCCTCCCGAGCCTTCTCCGCTGGTTCCGTCCAGCCCAGCCGAGCCTTCACAGCCGGTTCCATCCAGCCCAGCCAAGCCCGCACCACTGGTTCCGTCCAGCCCAGCCAAGCCCGCACCGCTGGTTCCGTCCAGCCCAGCCAAGCCCTCATCGCTGGTTCCGTCCAGCCCAGCCAAGCCCGCACAGCTGGTCACGTCCAGCCCTGCCGAGCCTGAGCTTCCCTGCAGCCCTGCCGAGCCTGAGCTTCCCTGCAGCCCTGCCGAGCCTGAGCTTCCCTGCAGCCCTGCCGAGCCTGAGCTTCCCTGCAGCCCTGCCGAGCCTGAGCTTCCCTGCAGCCCTGCCGAGCCTGAGCTTCTCTGCAGCCCTGCCGAGCCTGAGCTTCCCTGCACGCCTGCCGAGCCAGAGCTTCCCCGCACGCCTGCCGAGCCAGAGCTTCCCCGCACGCCTGCCGAGCCGGAGCTTCCCCGCACGCCTGCCGAGCCGGAGCTTCCCCGCACGCCTGCCGAGCCGGAGCTTCCCCGCACGCCTGCCGAGCCGGAGCTTCCCTGCGCGCCTGCCGAGCCAGAGCCTTCTCCGCTGGTCCCGTCCAGTCCTCCCGAGCCTTCTCCGCTGGTCCCGTCCAGTCCTCCCGAGCCTTCTCTGCTGGTCCCGTCCAGTCCTCCCGAGCCTTCTCCGCTGGTCCCGTCCAGTCCTCCCGTGCCTTCTCCGCTGGTCCCGTCCAGTTCCCCCAAGCCTGTCTCTGAACCCGTCACTCCCCCCAAGAAAATTTTGGGGGGGGGATATAAGCCACCCTGGCCACCTGAAGTGGCCTCTCCACCCTGGCCACCTGAAGTGGCCTCTCCACCCTGGCCACCTGAAGTGGCCTCTCCACCCTGGCCACCTGAAGTGGCCTCTCCACCCTGGCCACCTGAAGTGGCCTCTCCACCCTGGCCACCCGAGGGAAAGTCTCCACCCTGGCCTCCTGCACGTCCTGCTCCGCCCTGGCCTCCTGCACGTCCTGCTCCGCCCTGGCCTCCTGCACGTCCTGCTCCGCCCTGGCCTCCTGCACGTCCTGCTCCGCCCTGGCCTCCTGCATGTCCTGCTCCGCCCTGGAGGCTTCCTGCTCCGGGTAGGCCACTCCCTCGTCAGCCTCCAGGGCGCCCACCCCCCCACCCTTATTGATGTTACTCGGCGCGAGGACGCGCCTTGCAGGAGGGGGAGCTAATGTTACATGTATGTCCTGTGTTTCCCCCGTTCTTTGTGTATTTGGTTTAATCCTGTGTCACTTTTCCCGCTCCTCGTTAGTTCTCAGTTCCTTCACCTGTCTACCTGTCATTATCAGTTCATTTGCCCCAGCTGTGTCTTGTTCTCATTATCCGTTCTAAGTGTATTTATACCCTGTGTTCTCCCTCACTCCTGGTCGGTTCTCGTTTATGTAAAGTTATATGGATGTGTTTTGTGTGCGTTTCTGCCCGTCATTCTGCTTGCCTGTCTGTACCTGTGAGTTTGATCAGTAAAACTGTTTGATTTGGAGCTTTTGACTCAGCCATCTTCTTCTACCCGCACAACACCGTAACAAGATGTGACCAGTAGTGGTGGCTTTCTTAATCTGTTTAAAATAATTTTGCAAGGGTTCTTCACACACACACACACACAAAAAAAGGTTTCTCTACCTCTCTCTTCCTCTCTAAATGCCCACAAAATCTGACTAAGCATCCCAGAGAAAAGCAAAGTTATAGATACAGATATGGAAGTTGTTAGTTTGTTTTTGTTTTTTTGTTGTTGCTGTGCACTTTACTACCTGTGGTCCTTTAAGTGTATTAGAAAAACTGATGGCTGACTGACTCAAAACATTATTTTGGCTATAGCCTTTTTTGTTGCTGTTTTTAGTTTAAAGTAGTCTAAAGCTAAATGTAAAGACTCAGATGTTCTGTCTTTTATTTATTTATTTTATTTATATTCTACAGGAAAGTTGTATGTCAAGCCCTAAGCTGCTCCCAATAACCAAGCTGCTATGTTAATACATGTTGCTTGCAAATAAATACACAGGTGTCAATTCATTATGCATTGTCTTCTCTTAAATGTAATACTTAATGTACATTGTTGTTAAATATAGTTTAATAAGTAATGCTACATGATAAAAAGAAGTCTTCAAATAGACCCTGTAATCGGTGATCGGTATCGGTATCGGGTGATACAGCTTCCAGTAATCGGCGATCGGTGATCGGCCCCAAAAATCCTGATCGGATCACCCCTAGTGTACGCACAGAACAGAGAGGTGGGGTGAGCAAAGCTCATTTTACCAGAGAGAGAGAGAGAGAGAGAGAGAGAGAGAGAGAGAGAGAGAGAGAGAGAGAGAGAGAGAGAGAGAGAGAGAGAGAGAGAGAGAGAGAGAGAGAGAGAGAGAGAGAGAGAGAGAGAGAGAGAGAGAGAGAGAGAGAGAGAGAGAGAGAGAGAGAGAGAGAGAGAGAGAGAGAGAGAGAGAGAATTGAATTTTAAAATGCCTTTTAATCCTATAAATCACTCTTCATTAAACACTTGTTACAACAAATTACTAAGTTACCTTTATCAAATAAGTACCAACGAAAAAGAAAACATTAAACCAGGGTAAATAAATTACACCAACTATGAAAAAATAAATCATCTTCAACAACAGAGCACAACGCTCCATTACCACACCATTTAATTTCAAACGTTAATAGATCCTTTGTAGACTTATAAAAACAAAAATCTATCAATACTCGTGATTTCATTATATTTAAAAACAGTATTACTACATCTTCACCAGGGGTGGTAAAAGTACTCAAAAGTTATACTCGAGTAAAAGTATATATACCTAAATAAAAAATTACTCCAGTAAAAGTAGAAAGTCCTCCATTCAAACATCACTTGAGTAAAAGTACAAAAGTATCTGATTTAAAACGTACTTAAGTACCGAAAGTAAAAAGTAAACATTCAAATTAACTGTAAATATCAATAATTAGCCTAAGTAGATTAATTGTTTTGGGAGTGATATGCAATGTTTTATTTGAACAAATGATAAGATTAGATACTGCAATTAAGAATTTGTTAGCTAGCTGTTTACAAGGCACGTTTCAATATGAAATCACTTGGCTAACAATAGTAACATTAAAGCAACACCAAGTAACTTTTCCTCTGCGGTCCCCCTACAGGTTAGAAGCGGCATTGTCCGTTACCGCTGTCGTAAATAATTTAGCCTAACGCAGCCTACTGTCGCACGCATGCTCGCTGTTTATCCACTGTTTATCCAGCACCGGCTTTAGAGTGAATGATGTCCAATTGTAACAAATGCCGTAAAGCAAGTCAGATTTGTAGTTTTCTTATGTCTCATTCGAACTACAGAAACGCGACCCGATCAGGCAAACTTATATAGTGTGGTTATAGCAGATATAGGACCACAAAGCGAATGCAGAAGTGCCTTTCAGCCTGTTACGACTTGATGAACCACTGGAACGATTTTGGAAACATTATTTTAAAGTAAAAAAATCTTGTTTAGTGTTGCTTTAATGTCAACTCACCTAAATATGTTTTCTCAGATTTGAGGGTGAAGTTTTGAATGCTGAAATTTCATTCACCCGTGGCAGGCAAAGAAGACATTTCAGCCGATCTTAATCTCCCTTGACTTCAGTGAATTCGAACATATCGTTGATATATGGCCATGGGTGATCCCTGTCGGGAATCTTGGGATCATTGCTGGCAGCGAGAGCTGCACCGCTTCACCGGTTTCTCCAGTAGCACCTCATTGCAGTACACAAGATCCAGGGGGCGGAGTTGGATCCAGATCTAAGGGGTGGAGATGGGTAGGATTTGGGGTGGGGTTAGGGATCAGGGGGCGTAGATGGGTAGGTTTAGGTATATGTAAGGTGGGAGGAGTTGGATCTGGATCCAACTCCTCCCCCTGGATTTCGTGTTCTGCAGTTTCTGCGGTCAATGGCGAACTGACTGACTGCTATGCGAGTTTATGCTGGCAAAGAGCTTGCACATTATTTTTTTCAAAAGAAAAACAAGTTTTTCATTAGTTTGGAAACCCAGTGTAATAAATACTTGGAGCGGGCATGGGGAAATGTATCAGAGTAAAAAGTAAACTTTGTCTTTAAAATTGTTGGATTGGAGTAAAAGTGAAAGTAGATGCAAATAAAACATACTCAAGTAAAGTACAGATCCCCGAAAAATATACTTAAGTAACAAAGTATTTTTACTTCATTACTTACCACCACTGATCTTCACCCGACAATCTTTAAACCATATCTGTTCCCTTTCGAGGGAACTGGCGATGCGTCGATGACGCTTTGGGAACGCCTCCGCGTGATTACGTCTGAAGCACGTATGTCAACTAGTCCAATGGAATGAATGAGCGTCACGGGCGGGTGACGTCATGACCAGGAAGATCACACTTCGTATGATCAAGATAACGCGGCGGTGTCTCCGCGCCTTGGTTATATGAAGGAAACACTGGTTCTTGACCCAAGGTCCGGTGTTGGGAGCTCTTTGCCATCGAGTTGCGATCTCGACAGATGCTTCCCTCACCGGCTGGGGAGCGGTAATGGAAGGCCGCTCAGCTCAGGGTCTGTGGAGGAGTCATCATCTCTCTTGGCACATAAACTGCCTGGAGATGATGGCTGTCTTCAATGCGTTGAAACATTTCCTTCCAGACCTGAGGGGCCATCATGTGCTTGTCCGTACAGACAACACATCGGTGGTCTCTTACATAAATTGTCAGGGGGGTCTGCGTTCGCGTCCACTCTGCAAACTGGCGCACCAGAACCTCTTGTGGTCCCTAGGGAAGATACTCTCTCTGAGGGCAGTGTATATCCCAGGGTGCCAGAATATAGGAGCAGACACCCTGTCGAGGGAGGGGCTGAGGCCAGGGGACTGAGACTCCACCCCGAGGCGGTGGAGCTCATATGGGACTTCTACGGCCAAGCAGAAGTGGATCTGTTTGCGTCTCAGCATACGACGCACTGTCCACTTTGGTTCTATCTTACGTATCCAGCCCCCCTGGGATTTCCCCTGCATTTCCCCCTGTTGCTCTGCTCCCAGGAGTTCTGGAGACAGTCAGCCAGGACAGAATAAGTCTATTGCAAGTAGCTCCACGCTGGCCGAGTCGAATTTGGTTTGCGGACCTCATTCATCTCCTCGACGACCCTCCCTTGGAGATCCCGATCAGGAGAGACCTTCTGTCTCAGGCAGGGGGCACGATATTTCACCCCCGGCCAGAGATTTGGAAACTGTGGGTTTGGCCTCTGAGGGGGCCCAACTTATAGAGAGTGGGCTCTCAACTGAGATTGTTTTGACCATTCTCAGCTCCAGAGCTCCAGCCACGCGGAAATTATATACACTTAAGTGGAGAGTTTTCACTTCTTGGTGTCACCAGCATCAGTGGGATCCAGTCAACTGTTCAGTTAACACAGTACTTGAATTTCTCCAGTATCGCTTTTCATCATGTTCTTCTACTTTAAAGGTCTACGTGGCTGCCATTGCGGCTTTCCACGCCCCGGTGGGTAGTACATCTTTGGGTCGAGACCCCCTGATTACACGTTTCCTTCATGGCACCTTGAGGCTGAGGCCTGCAATGCGTACTAGGGTGCCGGCTTGGGATTTGGCAATAGTCTTAGAAGGCCTTTCAAGGGCTCCCTTCGAGCCCCTTGAGTCAGTTTCTGAGAAATTTCTGTCTTTCCAGACCATTTTTCTGTTGGCTATTTCGTCCCTCAAAAGAGTCGGAGACCTTCAGGCCCTTTCGGTTTCTCCCACCTGTCTTTAATTTGCACCTGGGATGGTCAAGACATTCTTATACCCTAAACAGGGATACGTCCCTAAGTTGCCAACCAATATTCCGAGGCCCAATTTACTGCAGGCTTTCTATCCTCCTCCGTTTGCCTCTTCGGACTAGGAAAAACTGAATCTCTTGTGTCCAGGACACTTATGTCCACGAGCACACGAGCACTGGACACTTATGTCCACAGAGCTGCCCCGTGGAGAAAATCTGATCAGTTGTTCGTCTGCTTTGGATCACCTAAGAAAGGTCTTCCAGCCTCTAAACAGACTATTAGCAAGTGGATAGTCGAGGCTATCTCTCTCGCGTATGAGTCCTCTGGCCAGCCGTGTCCTTTGGTGGTCAGAGCTCATTCTACTAGGAGTATGGCGGCCTCTAAAGCCTTATTATCAGGGGTTTCCCTTCAGGAGGTTTGTGATGCGGCAGGCTGGTCCTCACCGCTCACATTTGTGAGGTTTTATAGCCTGGACCTGGATGCTGCCCCAGGGTCCCAGGTGCTTCTTACTTAGTTTTCCGACAGTTTTGTCATCTGGCATTTTGTAAGTATGGCGTATTGGGTATTCTCGTTCCCAAAGCGTCATCGACGCATCGTGAGTTCCCTCGAAAGGGAACGTCTCAGGTTACGTCTGTAACCCTAGTTCCCTGAGAAGGAAACGAGACGATGCGTCGCCCTGCCATACTTCCTGCATCCCTGCGATCGACTTTGCTTCGGCTCTAGAAGCTAACGCGAGTAACGCACCGGATGTGCTTTTATATCTTCCTGGTCATGACGTCACCCGCCCGTGACGCTCATTTATTCCATTAGACTAGTTGACATACGTGCTTCAGACGTAATCACGCGGAGGCGTTCCCAAAGCGTCATCGACGCATCATCTCGTTCCCTTCTCAGGGAACTAGGGTAACAGACATAACCTGAGACGTTTCTGCTCATGTAAATGGACAGTTTTGCCTGACCTAAAACAAAATTCAAAAGCTGACAAGTAAACCTTTTAGTTCAAACAAATTTAAAACCAAAAATAAAAAACCTCATGGAAAACAATTCACTAAAATAAATAAAAACATTTTCCAAAATTGAAAATAAAGGTTTCAGTCTGTCCATTCCATAAAAGCATGAAAAAACAGTTTATCTTTTTGAGCAGAAAGGACAATTAGCAATAACTTCAGGATTAAGAACTGAAATAAAAGCATTAACAGTGATGGCACAGTGAAGAAGCCTCCACTGTATATCCCCTGCCCTTTTAGATAAAGGTGGCTTATACAGTGACCTCCACTCAGGTTTTACATTCTCTTCAACACCCAATACTCTGCGCCATGGCGTGTCAACTGTATCACTTAGTACCTTTTTATTAAAAACTTTAACAGATATTTTATAAAAAGCTTTGCCAGGTGCTGTACACAAGTCCAAACACATAGGTCTTTCAGCATCCAAAAAAGGTCCACTACAACCATCCAATTTAGGCAACATGGTAAAAACAGGAAAATAGTCTTCTGTACTGGGAGTGTTTACTCCTCCATGACTGTCCATCAGTAAATCTTTTTCTTCATTACTGACCAAATATTTCCAGTTCTACCAGAAAGACTCGGGATAATAATACTGTAACAATTAGCCATTTATTAACAGCCCAGCAAGCAATATTATGATATAAAGTTCTTTGGCGTAGGCCCCGTCCATAGCTCGCAATCCGAGGGTCCAGACTCTGCATGTCCTGCCTAAAGTTGAAGGCAGGGGCACAGCCGACCCCCTGTGAGGTATGGGAAGGGAAGGGCATCTAAAAACACCAATCTTTCCATTGCTGACGTTGGAGCATAAACACAAACAAAGGCATATTTTTCAAAAATAGCTCTTATTTTTAAAAGTCTTCCTTTCACAATCTCATCAACTTGATATGAGACTGGACTAAAACTCTTAGTAAATAAAATACCCACACCACCAATACGTGTGGTATTGTGACTGAGGACAGAAATACCATCCCACTCCTGCATCCAATCAGCAGCATTTTAGACATCCCTGTGTGTCTCTTGGATAAAAATAACATCAATTTTTTTTTCTGTTTAATAACTTCAAACAATTCAGCTCTTTTTTTTTTTCTTTTGCTATTTCTTGCACCATTCACATTCAATGATGCAATACACAATTCAATCATCCTTAAAAATAAAAATCAGACAATGATTCATAATCCATTACTACCATTACTTCCATTACTACCATGGCAATGGAAGTAATTATTAGGGCATCAAAATGGGAAGTAGGAGGAGAGCGCTTGGCTTCTGGGATGCGACTACCACCAATCAGAGCATACATGGATGACATGACAGCCATGACTACAACAGAAGCCTGGACTAATCGATTATCGGGTAAATTAACCAATAACATTGAATGGGCACAAATGCAATTTAAGCCCTCTATATCAAGGAGCATCGGCAAAGTAGTAGATAAAACATTCTTCATTAATGGTGAGGCAATACCAACAGTGTCTGAGAAGCCAGTGAAGAGTCTTGGGAGATGGTACGATGGGGATCTAAAGGACACAGTTCGAGTGGGAGAAGTTAGATGACAAGCAGTGGAAGGGTTGAATAACATAAACAGCTGCGCTCTACCAGGCGAACTAAAACTCTGGTGCTTTCGCTGCTGCGAGACTGGAAAATGCTGCCAGATGTTGATCAACGGCTTATTTTTACACCTGAGATTGCCACCACTAATTTTCGACCAGATATTGTCTTGTGGTCTGGATCAGCTCACGCCTTGTTCACCTGATAGAGTTAACAGTGCCATGGGACGATAATGTAGATGAGGCGTATGAGAGGAAGAAACTGTGGAATGCTCATCTAGCCATTGAAGCAGAACAGCGAGGATGGAGAGTCCGGGTTTATCCAGTGGAAGTGGCTTGTTGAGGATTTGTGCTACACTCTACAACCCGGTTTCTCAGAGACGTCGGATTCAGTGGCCAAGAGTTGCGTCGCACAGTGAAGAACTTATCTGAAGCAGCAGAGAGGAGCAGCAACTGGCTGTGGTTGAGACGGAAAGATTCTGGCTGGCTGTGTACAGGCCGCCTCACTACGGTTTCGAAGAATTCTTGAAAGACTTGAAGAGTCTGTTGGATTATTTGTATAGTTTGCATGGTTATCAGTTATTACAATCCTGTGTACTGTATTTTGCGTGAATGAGGATTTGTGTTGGACAGATATTGTTGTGTTTTGCGGTAGGTAAAATGCCATACGGAACCGTTGCAACTGAACCTGCATTAACGACGACAGTGGGGCTTCGACAGCCTTAGCCAAACGGTTGGCGCGTATGATCGGTTTTTGTGTGTTGCAGTAGGTAGTATGCCATACGTAACCGTTGCCACTGAACCTGCTTTAACGACGACAGTGGGGTTTCGACAGCCTTAGTGGGGGATGGAGGGGGGTGACTCTGGGATGCCAGATTCATTGTCGAGCCCTCTTGAGGTGCCGTGGGCTAGTCGACGAAACACTGAGGACGGAATGTGCCCACTTGAAGACCCCAGAGATGTACCCTACTCAGCTCTATCCAGACGGTTGTCATGCTGATCCGCTGGGGAGACCGCACTGTGGTTGATCCCCGGAGCCAGCATCGCAGCCGTTGTGTGTGCTGATGCGCCAGGAAATATACTTCAGCCATTAACACCAGACAGAAGGATATTCACATTACCATAAGGAGGGAAGTGTAAATGGATGGAGATGCATAGGTTACTGTAAGCTATGTCTTATGTCACAGGTCGGGGCGGCAACCAGGCCTTAAACGGCGCCTCTTTCAAGTGTACCACCCTGAGGAGCCTGACCAGAGGAACACCACAGACAGGACAACGTGATAAGATACAAAGTTGTGTTACTTTATTAGATTAAAATAGTCTCTCAAAAAAAAGGGCATCAACTAATCGTTCTCTTCTTTGTCTTCCAAGGTCTCGAGGGTTTTAGCGGCTGCGGAAGGGAAAGCTCTCACTGGCGTTGACAATGGTAAGGTATCCCTCAGCGGATCTTCCAGACAGGCCGTGACCAGAACTCAGGTAAGGGAAGTGGTGCAGTTCGTGGTATTTTCCCCATTCATTTAAATTGCCATTGTACGCTTAAGCACTCGGTGGGCTCGCTGCAGCATATGGACGCCCATTTGCCATTGTAGTGAACGGTGAAATGTACATTTTTCGTTTTTGGGGGTAAGGCGTGACAATGCAGTGCATGTCCTATAGGGCCCTTGACGTACACCTCTAGGGGGCGATCTCGCTCCACCGGGGGTTTCCACAGAGGGCCTACGATGTCCACGGGGGCCCCTTTGTCCAAAAACTGCACATACCATCCCCCTGTCAGCTTATTCTTCATCCTTTCGTCCACGGAGTGCGTTAGGTTTCCCCCTGACAGCCTATCCCCTACCATAGTCTTCCTCTTGTCCACCAAGTGCCCAGAGTGCCCCCTGACAGCCTATTATTGTCCACGGAGAGCGTATCCATCCCCCTTACAGCCTTTTTCCCTCACACCCGCTCCACGCCATTGGCCGAAGTCGCGGGGTGGGCGGGGCTGTCCACGGAGAGCCCATTATGTCCCCTTACAGCCTAAATGAAGTTAGGGGGCGGGGATCGATCCCGGACACGCCCCCTGTCCACGGAGAGCGTATCCGTCCCCCTTACAGCCTTTTTCCCTCACACCCGCTCCACGCCATTGGCCGAAGTCGCGGGGTGGGCGGGGCTGTCCACGGAGAGCCCATTATGTCCCCTTACAGCCTAAATGAAGTTAGGGGGCGGGGATCGATCCCGGACACGCCCCCTGTCCACGGAGAGCGTATCCGTCCCCCTTACAGCCTTTTTCCCTCACACCCGCTCCACGCCATTGGCCGAAGTCGCGGGGTGGGCGGGGCTGTCCACGGAGAGCCCATTATGTCCCCTTACAGCCTAAATGAAGCTGGGGGCGGGGATCGATCCCGGACACGCCCCCTGTCCACGGAGAGCATATCCGTCCCCCTTACAGCCTTTTTCCCGCACGCCCGCTCCACGCCATTGGCCGAAGTCGCGGGGTGGGCGGGGCCGTCTATTTGTCCCCTTACAGCCTAAATGAAGCCAGGGGGCAGGGATCGATGCCGGTCACCGCAAATGACCACTTTATTCATGAAACATGACCTTTTAATGCAGAGCCCACAGGGGCTCCGTCGAATAAGTTGCAGGTGGGAATTCCACACATGTGTTGAAATCGCCTCGTAAATACGGGGATTCACCCGCTGAAAATGTCAAAGTTAAAAACAGCATCCCACCCGCACCTTATTCGACAGGGCCCCTGTAGGCTCCCCGTGAACAATATGATTTTGTGCAAAATTTGCACAATTAATATCTCGGGAGTTAAGCCGAGTTGGAGCTCCAAACTCCGGGCATGAAGGGGGCCCAGTGGGGCCCTTCAGACCCCACCGTCCCCGGCTCGTGGGACCTTCCGTTTCCGAGATACGGCCACTTCCTGTCCAGGTTTGACCGGGTGTATCTCGGAAACCAAGCCGACTTGGAGGTCCATACTCCGGGCGTGGGTAGGCACCCATGGGCCCCCCATTACCCCAGAGTATGGAGCCCAAAGTCGGCTTGGCTTTGGAGTTATGCCCGGTCAAAAATGGGACTTTGACCGGGTGTATCTCTGAAACCAAGCCGACTTGGGGCTCCATACTCCGGGCATGGGTAGGCACCCATGGGCCCCCCATGACCCCAGAGTATGGAGCCCCAAGTCGGCTTGGTTCCCGAGATATGGCAACTTCCTGTGGAAATTTGACCGGGTGTATCTCAGAAACCACGCCGACTTGGAGCTCCAAACTCCGGGTGTGGGTAGGTACCCATGGGCCCCCCATGACCCCGGAGTATGGAGCCCAAAGTCGGCTTGGTTCTTGAGATACACCCGGTCAAAATATCTTTATAAATTAAAGTCATTTCAAATTAAACCGTGTCCTCCTTGAAAATATACCAGAGACCTGAATGTATCATTTAAAGTAAGTCACTATCTAATGCATCTACAATCACTGCTCTGTGTCTTAAAGTATACTTGAGACTGCTATTATAACTTTAAGTAATTTTGCATGTAATAACAGTGGATTGCTTGAAATTATACATGCAGACATCCACTAGTAAATTTTGAAGTAATGTGCATGTAGTTGCATTGATTTACTTTAAATTATCAGCACGCACCAGCTAGTATATCTTTAAGTAATTTTGCATGTAATAACAGTGGATTACTTGAAATTGTACCTTCACAACCTTAGTCAATTCCACAGGGAGCCCACAGGGGCTCCGTCGAATAAGTTGCAGGTGGGAATTCCACACATGTGTTGAAATCGCCTCGTAATTACGGGGATTCACCCGCTGAAAATGTCAAAGTTAAAAACAGCATCCCACCCGCACCTTATTCGACAGGGCCCCTGTAGGCTCCCCGTGAACAATATGATTTTGTGCAAATTTTGCACAATTAATATCTCGGGAGTTAAGCCGAGTTGGAGCTCCAAACTCCGGGCATGAGGGGGGCCCATTGGGGCCCTTCAGACCCCACCGTCCCCGGCTCGTGGGACCTTCCGTTTCCGAGATACGGCCACTTCCTGTCCAGGTTTGACCGGGTGTATCTCGGAAACCAAGCCGACTTGGAGGTCCATACTCCGGGCATGGGTAGGCACCCATGGGCCCCCCATTACCCCAGAGTATGGAGCCCAAAGTCGGCTTGGCTTTGGAGTTATGCCCGGTCAAAAATGGGACTTTGACCGGGTGTAACTCTGAAACCAAGCCGACTTGGGGCTCCATACTCCGGGCATGGGTAGGCACCCATGGGCCCCCCATGACCCCAGAGTATGGAGCCCCAAGTCGGCTTGGTTCCCGAGATATGGCAACTTCCTGTGGAAATTTGACCGGGTGTATCTCAGAAACCACGCCGACTTGGAGCTCCAAACTCCGGGTGTGGGTAGGTACCCATGGGCCCCCCATGACCCCGGAGTATGGAGCCCAAAGTCGGCTTGGTTCTTGAGATACACCCGGTCAAAATATCTTTATAAATTAAAGTCATTTCAAATTAAACCGTGTCCTCCTTGAAAATATACCAGAGACCTGAATGTATCATTTAAAGTAAGTCACTATCTAATGCATGTACAATCACTGCTCTGTGTCTTAAAGTATACTTGAGACTGCTATTATAACTTTAAGTAATTTTGCATGTAATAACAGTGGATTGCTTGAAATTATACATGCAGACATCCACTAGTAAATTTTGAAGTAAGGTGCATGTAGTTGCATTGATTTACTTTAAATTATCAGCACGCACCAGCTAGTATATCTTTAAGTAATTTTGCATTTAATAACAGTGGATTACTTGAAATTGTACCTTCACAACCCTAGTCAATTCCACAGGGAGCCCACAGGGGCCCCGTCGAATAAGTTGCAGGTGGGAATTCCACACATGTGTTGAAATCGCCTCGTAAATACGGGGATTCACCCGCTGAAAATGTCAAAGTTAAAAACAGCATCCCACCCGCACCTTATTCGACAGGGCCCCTGTAGGCTCCCCGTGAACAGTATGATTTCATGCAAATTTTGCACAATTAATATCTGTAATGTACATCAGTGTGTTGTGCTGTGTCCCCTGAGTGGTGTACAGTAGGCTTGACCGCATATAACCACTTTATTTATGAAATATGACCTTTTAATGCAATGTCCACGGGGAGCATACAGGGGGTCCGTCAAATTAGTTGCAGGTGGGATGCTGTGTTTGACTTAGACATTTTCAGCTAGTAAAGGCTTCAGCAGTAAGGCCGTTGTGACTTTGGACCCCCGTTGCGGGGCCCCTGGGGGGTCTGGAGACATGGGTTTTTTTCCACGGACGTCGGGGGAGTCCCAAGATGAGGCCAGTGGCGTTTCGTTGTCCCTAAAAAATGTTTTGAGGTCAGCGCGCAGCGATCAGGGAATGCCGTCCACCGTGTGTCAATTCAACGCGGCGAGTAAGGAACTTCCCTTATTAACGGTAAGGGAATTTAGGCTGTTCGTGGAAATTTTCCCATTGATTTAAGCGGCCATTGGTCAAACTGTATTACGGTGGACACGCTGGCTTCATTTTGGATCCCATTTGCCATTCAGCTGTGTTGTCCATTGGGATGATGTCCCTTACTTTGCTATAAGGGAGTGCAAGGGGCCATAGGCTCCGTAGGTACACCTCTAGGGGCGCTGTTCATGTCCAAGACCAGCCTAAAACGCCTACTTCCAACTTATTTAATGTGTTTATCCATGAAAGTGCCTATTTGTCCCCCTGACAGCCTACGTTTGTCCACGAAGTGCATTTTTGGTCCCCTGACAGCCTACGTCTGTCCACGAAGTGCATTTTTAGTCCCCTGATAGCCTACGTTCGTCCACGAAGTGCATTTTTGTCCCCTGACAGCCTACGTCTGTCCACGAAGTGCATTTTTAGTCCCCTGACAGCCTACGTTAGTCCACGAAGTGCATTTTTTGTCCCCTGACAGCCTACGTTTGTCCACGAAGTGCATTTTTGTCCCCTGACAGCCTACCTATGGTGTTCTTCGTGGTATTTTGTTCTTCAGGGGTCAAAAGGTCACAGGGGCTCCAAATTTGTCATGGAGGTAGTGCAGGGCCCCCCGGGCCAAGACCCCGGACCCCGGGGTCCAGGGTCATTTCCGAGTGTGCAAAAGGTCTCAGGGGCTCCAAATTTTGTATGGTGGTGATCGGGGTACCCCCGGGGTCCTATGTCAGTCATAAATACGTGTTTTTGCAGAAAAACATTCTCCACCCTATTTTTCAAACTGCCCATTCAAGATGGTCTGCAGGTCTATGTGAGAAAGAGGTTCTATTGAGAATTTTTAACAAAGCGCACCAAAAATATTTCCCCTGTGTTCTAGAGGCCCTTCCTTTTGATATGCTCTCGTGGGGCCCCCAGACGAGCGGTACGTGAAGTTCCGACGAGTTCCGTGTCCCTTTGACCTATTTTCGTGCTCAATTGGCCCAATTGGACACCAGCAGCCTATGTCGAATAAGTTGCCGGTGGTACGTCTGTAAAGCAGGGGTCAAAAGGTCTCAGGGGCTCCAAATTTTGCATGGTGGTGATCGGGGTACCCCCGGGGTCCTATGTCAGTCATAAATACGTGTTTTTGCAGAAAAACATTCTCCACCCTATTTTTCAAACTGCCCATTCAAGATGGTCTGCAGGTCTATGTGAGAAAGAGGTTCTATTGAGAATTTTTAACAAAGCGCACCAAAAATATTTCCCCTGTGTTCTAGAGTCCCTTCCTTTTGATATGCTCTCGTGGGGCCCCCAGACGAGCGGTACGTGAAGTTCCGACGAGTTCCGTGTCCCTTTGACCTATTTTCGTGCTCAATTGGCCCAATTGGACACCAGCAGCCTATGTCGAATAAGTTGCCGGTGGTACGTCTGTAAAGCAGGGGTCAAAAGGTCTCAGGGGCTCCAAATTTTGTATGGTGGTGATCGGGGTACCCCCGGGGTCCTATGTCAGTCATAAATACGTGTTTTTGCAGAAAAACATTCTCCACCCTATTTTTCAAACTGCCCATTCAAGATGGTCTGCAGGTCTATGTGAGAAAGAGGTTCTATTGAGAATTTTTAACAAAGCGCACCAAAAATATTTCCCCTGTGTTCTAGAGTCCCTTCCTTTTGATATGCTCTCGTGGGGCCCCCAGACGAGCGGTACGTGAAGTTCCGACGAGTTCCGTGTCCCTTTGACCTATTTTCGTGCTCAATTGGCCCAATTGGACACCAGCAGCCTATGTCGAATAAGTTGCCGGTGGAACGTCTGGAAAGCAGGGGTCAAAAGGTCGCAGGGGCTCCAAATTTGGCATGGGGGTAGTCCAGGGGCCACCGGCCCAAGACCCCGGACCCCGGGGTCCTGGGTCATTTCCGAGTGTGTCATTCAGCCAACGGGTTGGTTAAAAAGGTCCGTTCGACCCGAAACCCGGTCGTGCGTCTCGTCACGGGCCCCTGGGGCGGCGTCCGAAGTTCCGCGCCCCTTCGACCTTTTTTCGTTCTTATTTGGTCTAGTTGGACACCACCAGCCTATGTCAAACGAGTTACAGATGGGACTACGGCTAGGGTTAGGGTTAAGCCAAGGTTCGGCGCTGTCGTCCCGAAACTGACTTGGGCGCCTCGTCACGGGCCCCTGGGACGGTGTGTGAAGTTCCGTGTCCCTTCGATATGTTTTCTTGCTTAATTGGCCCGTTTGGAAACCTATAGCCTATGTCGAATGAGTTGAGCAAGCAGGTGTCAAAAGGTCTCAGGGGCTCCAAATTTTGTATGGTGGTGATCGGGGTACCCCCGGGGTCCTATGTCAGTCATAAATACGTGTTTTTGCAGAAAAACATTCTCCACCCTATTTTTCAAACTGCCCATTCAAGAGGGTCTGCAGGTCTATGTGAGAAAGAGGTTCTATTGAGAATTTTTAACAAAGCGCACCAAAAATATTTCCCCTGTGTTCTAGAGGCCCTTCCTTTTGATATGCTCTCGTGGGGCCCCCAGACGAGCGGTACGCGAAGTTCCGACGAGTTCCGTGTCCCTTTGACCTATTTTCGTGCTCAATTGGCCCAATTGGACACCAGCAGCCTATGTCGAATAAGTTGCCGGTGGAACGTCTGGAAAGCAGGGGTCAAAAGGTCGCAGGGGCTCCAAATTTGGCATGGGGGTAGTCCAGGGGCCACCGGCCCAAGACCCCGGACCCCGGGGTCCTGGGTCATTTCCGAGTGTGTCATTCAGCCAACGGGTTGGTTAAAAAGGTCCGTTCGACCCGAAACCCGGTCGTGCGTCTCGTCACGGGCCCCTGGGGCGGCGTCCGAAGTTCCGCGCCCCTTCGACCTTTTTTCGTTCTTATTTGGTCTAGTTGGACACCACCAGCCTATGTCAAACGAGTTACAGATGGGACTACGGCTAGGGTTAGGGTTAAGCCAAGGTTCGGCGCTGTCGTCCCGAAACTGACTTGGGCGCCTCGTCACGGGCCCCTGGGACGGTGTGTGAAGTTCCGTGTCCCTTCGATATGTTTTCTTGCTTAATTGGCCCGTTTGGAAACCTATAGCCTATGTCGAATAAGTTGAGCAAGCAGGTGTCAAAAGGTCGCAGGGGCTCCAAATTTTGTACGGTGGTGATCGGGGGCCCCCCGGGGTCCTGTGTCAGTCATAAGTATGTGTTTTTGCAGAAAAACATTCTCCACCCTATTTTTTCAAATTGCCCATTCAAGAGGGTCTGTAGGTCTATGTGAGAAAGAGGGCCTATTGAGAATTTTTAACAAAGCGCACCAAAAATATTTCCCCTGTGTTCTAGAGGCCCTTCCTATTGATATGCTCTCGTGGGGCCCCCAGACGAGCGGTACGTGAAGTTTGGGGCCCCTCGAAGCTCCGGGTGCCCGACGGGGACTGTGTACACTTGCAACTCATACCATTTGTTTTCGAAGGTGTTTCGTGGAAAACGGACAGAATGGTCCAATCGACCCGAAACTGACTTGTGCATCTCGTCACGGGCCCCTGGGACGGTGTGTGAAGTTCCGTGTCCCTTTGACCTATTTTCGTGCTTAATTGGCCCAATTGGACACTAACAGCCTATGTCAAATGAGTTGCCGATGGGACTTCCACACATGTGTTGAAATCGCCTCGTAATTACGGGGATTCACCCGCTGAAAATGTCTAAGTCGAAAACTGCATCCCACCCGCAACTCATTCGACGGAGCCCCTTTAGGCTCCCCGTGAACAGTATGATTTTATGTAAATTTTGCACAATTAATATCTGTAATGTACATCAGTGTGTTGTGCTGTGTCCCCTAAGGGGTGTACAGTAGGCTTGACCACAAATAACCACCTTATTTATGAAATATGACCTTTTAATGCAATTTCCACGGGGAGCCTACAGGGGGTCCGTCAAATGAGCTGCAGGTGGGCTCCGAACTTTAAACGGCTATAACTCGGGGACCCAACCACCTAGAGACACCAAACTCGGGTCAAAGTGGGGTCCCGAGGGGCCCTCTCCAACGCGCCCTAGCCCGTGCTTCTAGCGCCCCCACGGTCCGAGATACGGGGCCCAACAGGAAAGGGTTCACTTCAGAAGGAAGGGTCCTAGAGTCTCGGGACTCTGGGGTCTGAGAGGGCCCCTAGGGACCCCTCACTGCCCCGAAGTACGATCCGCTGGGGCCCGTCATTTCCGAGATATAGATCGTTTTGTCCAAAAGTCCCTTTTGTATAACCGGGTGTATCTCGGGAGTTAAGCCGAGTTGGAGCTCCAAACTCCGGGCATGAGGGGGGCCCATTGGGGCCCTTCAGACCCCACCGTCCCCGGCTCGTGGGACCTTCCGTTTCCAAGATAAGGCCACTTCCTGTCCAGGTTTGATCGGGTGTATCTCAAAAACCCATCCGAGTTGGAGCTCCAAACTCCGGGCATGAGGGGGGCCCATTGGGGCCCTTCAGACCCCACCGTCCCCGGCTCGTGGGACCTTCCGTTTCCGAGATACGGCCACTTCCTGTCCAGGTTTGACCGGGTGTATCTCAGAAACCACGCCGACTTGGAGGTCCATACTCCGGGCTTGGGTAGGTACCCATGGGCCCCCCATTACCCCAGAGTATGGAGCCCAAAGTCGGCTTGGCTTTGGAGTTATGCCTGGTCAAAAATGTTACTTTGACCGGGTGTATCTCGGAAAGCAAGCCGACTTGGAGGTCCATACTCCGGGCATGGGGAGGCACCCGTGGGACTTCCACACATGTGTTGAAATCGCCTCGTAATTACGGGGATTCACCCGCTGAAAATGTCAAAGTTAAAAAGAGCATCCCACCCGCAACTCATTCGACGGAGCCCCTGTAGGCTCCCCGTGAACAGTATGATTTTATGCCAATTTTGCACAATCAATATCTGTAATGTAAATCAGTGTGTTGTGCTGTGTCCCCTGAGGGGTGTACAGTAGGCTTGACCACAAATAACCACCTTATTTATGAAATATGACCTTTTAATGCAATTTCCACGGGGAGCCTACAGGGGGTCCGTCAAATGAGTTGCCGATGGGACTTCCACACATGTGTTGAAATCGCCTCGTAATTACGGGGATTCACCCGCTGAAAATGTCTAAGTCGAAAACTGCATCCCACCCGCAACTCATTCGACGGAGCCCCTTTAGGCTCCCCGTGAACAGTATGATTTTATGTAAATTTTGCACAATTAATATCTGTAATGTACATCAGTGTGTTGTGCTGTGTCCCCTGAGGGGTGTACAGTAGGCTTGACCACAAATAACCACCTTATTTATGAAATATGACCTTTTAATGCAATTTCCACGGGGAGCCTACAGGGGGTCCGTCAAATGAGTTGCAGGTGGGCTCCGAACTTTAAACGGCTATAACTCGGGGACCCAACCGCCTAGATACACCAAACTCGGGTCAAAGTAGGGTCCCGAGGGGCCCTCTCCAACGCGCCCTAGCCCGTGCTTCTAGCGCCCCCACGGTCCGAGATACGGGGCCCAACAGGAAAGGGTTCACTTCAGAAGGAAGGGTCCTAGAGTCTCGGGACTCTGGGGTCTGAGAGGGCCCCTAGGGACCCCTCACTGCCCCGAAGTACGATCCGCTGGGGCCCGTCATTTCCGAGATATAGATCGTTTTGTCCAAAAGTCCCTTTTGTATAACCGGGTGTATCTCGGGAGTTAAGCCGAGTTGGAGCTCCAAACTCCGGGCATGATGGGGGCCCATTGGGCCCCTTCAGACCCCACCGTCCCCGGCTCGTGGGACCTACCGTTTCCGAGATACGGCCACTTCCTGTCCAGGTTTGATCGGGTGTATCTCGGGAGTTAAGCCGAGTTGGAGCTCCAAACTCCGGGCATGATGGGGGCCCATTGGGGCCCTTCAGACCCCACCGTCCCCGGCTCGTGGGACCTTCGGTTTCCGAGATACGGCCACTTCCTGTCCAGGTTTGATCGGGTGTATCTCAGAAACCACGCCGACTTGGAGGTCCATACTCCGGGCTTGGGTAGGCACCCATGGGCCCCCCATTACCCCAGAGTATGGAGCCCAAAGTCGGCTTGGCTTTGGAGTTATGCCCGGTCAAAAATGTGACTTTGACCGGGTGTATCTCGGAAAGCAAGCCGACTTGGAGGTCCATACTCCGGGCATGGGGAGGCACCCGTGGCACTTCCACACATGTGTTGAAATCGCCTCGTAATTACGGGGATTCACCCGCTGAAAATGTCAAAGTTAAAAAGAGCATCCCACCCGCAACTCATTCGACGGAGCCCCTGTAGGCTCCCCGTGAACAGTATGATTTTATGCCAATTTTGCACAATCAATATCTGTAATGTAAATCAGTGTGTTGTGCTGTGTCCCCTGAGGGGTGTACAGCAGGCTTGACCACAAATAATCACTTTATTTATGAAATATGACCTTTTAATGCAATTTCCACGGGGAGCCTACAGGGGCTCCGTCAAATGAGTTGCCGATGGGACTTCCACACATGTGTTGAAATCGCCTCGTAATTACGGGGATTCACCCGCTGAAAATGTCTAAGTCGAAAACTGCATCCCACCCGCAACTCATTCGACGGAGCCCCTTTAGGCTCCCCGTGAACAGTATGATTTTATGTAAATTTTGCACAATTAATATCTGTAATGTACATCAGTGTGTTGTGCTGTGTCCCCTAAGGGGTGTACAGTAGGCTTGACCACAAATAACAACTTTATTTATGAAATATGACCTTTTAATGCAATTTCCACGGGGAGCCTACAGGGGGTCCGTCAAATTAGTTGCAGGTGGGACTTCCACACATGTGTTGAAATCGCCTCGTAATTACGGGGATTCACCCGCTGAAAATGTCAAAGTCGAAAACTGCATCCCACCCGCAACTCATTCGACGGAGCCCCTTTAGGCTCCCCGTGAACAGAATGATTTTATGTAAATTTTGCACAATTAATATCTGTAATGTACATCAGTGTGTTGTGCTGTGTCCCCTAAGGGGTGTACAGTAGGCTTGACCACAAATAACCACCTTATTTATGAAATATGACCTTTTAATGCAATTTCCACGGGGAGCCTACAGGGGGTCCGTCAAATGAGTTGCAGGTGGGCTCCGAACTTTAAACGGCTATAACTCGGGGACCCAACCACCTAGAGACACCAAACTCGGGTCAAAGTAGGGTCCCGAGGGGCCCTCTCCAACGCGCCCTAGCCCGTGCTTCTAGCGCCCCCACGGTCCGAGATACGGGGCCCAACAGGAAAGGGTTCACTTCAGAAGGAAGGGTCCTAGAGGCTCGGGACTCTGGGGTCTGAGAGGGCCCCTAGGGACCCCTCACTGCCCCGAAGTACGATCCGCTGGGGCCCGTCATTTCCGAGATATAGATCGTTTTGTCCAAAAGTCCCTTTTGTATAACCGGGTGTATCTCGGGAGTTAAGCCGAGTTGGAGCTCCAAACTCCGGGCATGAGGGGGGCCCATTGGGCCCCTTCAGACCCCACCGTCCCCGGCTCGTGGGACCTTCCGTTTCCGAGATACGGCCACTTCCTGTCCAGGTTTGATCGGGTTTATCTCGAAAACCAAGCCGAGTTGGAGCTCCATACTCCGGGCATGGGGGGGGCCCATTGGGCCCCTTCAGACCCCACCGTCCCCCGCTCGTGGGACCTTCCGTTTCCGAGATACGGCCACTTCCTGTCCAGGTTTGACCGGGTGTATCTCAGAAACCACGCCGACTTGGAGGTCCATACTCCGGGCTTGGGTAGGCACCCATGGGCCCCCCATTACCCCAGAGTATGGAGCCCCAAGTCGGCTTGGCTTTGGAGTTATGCCCGGTCAAATATGTGACTTTGACCGGGTGTATCTCGGAAAGCAAGCCGACTTGGAGGTCCATACTCCGGGCATGGGGAGGCACCCGTGGGACTTCCACACATGTGTTGAAATCGCCTCGTAATTACGGGGATTCACCCGCTGAAAATGTCAAAGTTAAAAAGAGCATCCCACCCGCAACTCATTCGACGGAGCCCCTGTAGGATCCCCGTGGAAAGTATGATTTCATGCAATTTTGCACAATTAATATCTGTAATGTACATGAGTGTGTTGTGCTGTGTCCCCTGCGGGGTGTTCAGTAGGCTTGACCACAAATAACCACTTTATTTATGAAATATGACTTTTTAATGCAGTGTGCACAGGAAATGGCTGTAAGGGGACAAACATGCTCTCCGTGGACAGGGGGCGTGTCCGGGATCGATCCCCGCCCCCTGGCTTCATTTAAGCTGTAAGGGGACAAAACATGCTCTCCGTGGACAGGGGGCGTGTCCGGGATCGATCCCCGCCCCCTGGCTTCATTTAAGCTGTAAGGGGACAAAACATGCTCTCCGTGGACAGGGGGCGTGTCCGGGATCGATCCCCGCCCCCTGGCTTCATTTAAGCTGTAAGGGGACAAAACATGCACTCCATGGACAGGGGGCGTGTCCGGGATCGATCCCCGCCCCCTGGCTTCATTTAAGCTGTAAGGGGACAAAACATGCACTCTGTGGACAGGGGGCGTGTCCGGGATCGATCCCCGCCCCCTGGCTTCATTTAAGCTGTAAGGGGACAAAACATGCACTCCATGGACAGGGGGCGTGTCCGGGATCGATCCCCGCCCCCTGGCTTCATTTAAGCTGTAAGGGGACAAAACATGCACTCTGTGGACGGCCCCGCCCACCCCGCGACTTCGGCCAATGGCGTGGAGCGTGTAAGGGTGAATAGGCTGTAAGGTGGACGTTTAAGCACCCCGTGTCCGCCCAACCCTGACTTATTCGACGGCCTTCGAATGGGTTGAGGTTGGGACGTCGGTGAGCCACCTGGTGGCCGATGCCCGAACTGCGGTTTTGGGGGGGTAACTTCTGGCCCCTCCCATATGGCCCCTGGGGGGTCTAGAGTCTTGGGACCACCTCTCAGCTGCCCTTGGGGACGGCCCCTTTCGGGAAGGGTCGTCACGGGGCCCCC
Organism: Rhinichthys klamathensis goyatoka; assembly: GCF_029890125.1. NCBI lineage: Eukaryota > Metazoa > Chordata > Actinopteri > Cypriniformes > Leuciscidae > Rhinichthys > Rhinichthys klamathensis. Next base: position 1,553,662 of record NW_026606695.1, on the reverse strand, counting down.
CAAAAATCATCTAGGGGGCGCTGCGCAGCGTCCCCGGAGTGCGTCCCCTCCCGCGTCATTCGAGCGGTGCGGTGTACCCTGTTCGAAATCACTTCCCTAGAGTGAGTAAGGAACTTCCCAATGAATCTGCAGGACGGACGGTGAGCGGCGCTCAGGTGAGGGACTCCACAACGGATCTCAAAGACAGGCGGTAGGTAGCACTCGGGTAAGAACTTTACAACAGATCCTCAAGACAGGTTACAATGGCGGAGAAGTAAGAGGCACTCTCTGACGCGGGCAGCGGTAAGGGATCCCACAGCAGTCCTCCAGACAGACGGTGCACAGCACTCAGGTGAGAACTTCACAACGGTGAACAGCACTCAAGTAAGGAGCTCCACAGCGGATCTTCAAGACAGACGGTAGGTAACACTCAGGTAGGAACTTCACAGCAGATCCTCAAGACAGGTTACGATGGCGGAGAAGTAAGAGGCACTCTTTGACGCGGGCAGCGGTAAGGGATCCCACAGCAGTCCTCCAGCCAGACGGTGCACAGCACTCAGGTGAGAACTTCACAACGGTGAACAGCAATCAGGTGAGGACCTCACAGCGATCCGGCAGGACAAACGGTGACCAGCACTCAGGTAAGGAAATTCTCAGTGAACCTGCAGAACAGACGGTGGACAGCACTCGGGTGAGTAACCTCTCAACGAATCTGCAGGACAGACGATGGACAGCCTACGGGTGATGAATCTCTCAACGAATCTGCAGGGCAGACAGTGACAAGCACTCAGGTAAGGAACTTCTCAGTGAACCTGCAGGACAGACAGCAGTCAGCGTACCGGTACAGACCCTCCTCAGAACAGACAAAGCATACCACATGGGTAGGAACTCCTCTTCAGGTCAAACAGCGTTCCACATGCTGGTGCGAAGCCCTCTCCAGAATAGGCAAAGCACCACACGGATGTAAACTCCTCTTCAAATCACACCAGCACGTCGGGAAGAATAATGGCTCTTTCCTGCTTGATACACACTCCACACATCACAGTTAATACGGCCCAGCGTCCCACGAGGATAACAAGTCAACTGGTCGAAGTTACGGTTAAAGACAGAACTGTTCTTCCCACACTCGTGTATTCAAATCAAACTCTCAAGACTTTAAACGTGCTTACATCACCACAGACACTGCAATCTTCACACGTACAATGAATTAAGGCCTTCACTCCAGTATTCATCCAGTTCCCTTTCGAGGGAACTCCAACTGCGTCGAATGACACATTGGGGGAACGCCCCTCAGCGTAGCGCCTCTGAAGTATGAATGAAACTGAGCCGATCTCTGATTGGTGCAACGTCATGACGTGATGTGTGACGGCACATAGGCGGAAGCTATAAAGGCAGCCGGCACACATAAGATGTCAGCTTTCTGTTCTTCAGCAAGCGCTCTATGTCAAACTGTCAGTCTTATTTGGTGTTGTTTGTCCCATAAGAATTGTCCTAAATTATTGCAATATGGAATCTAGTGGCTCGGATCTCGCGTTTGCCGAGGCAGCGTGTAGATTACGGGTCTACTCAGCAATAAAGATTCTGTGACTGAGATCTCGCGTTTGCCGAGGCAGCGCGTAGATTAAAGGTCTGCATTGCAATTCAGAATCTAGTGGCTCGGATCTCGCGTTTGCCGAGGCAGCGTGTAGACGGGTCTACTTTTGCAATAAAGATTCTGTGACTGGGATCGCGCGTTTGCCGAGGCAGCGCGTAGATTTAAGGTCTGCATTGCAATACAGAATCTATAGTGGCTCGGATCTCGCGTTTGCCGAGGCAGCGTGTAGATTACGAGTCTACTTTGCAATTAGATTCTGTGACTGGGATCTCGCGTTTGCCGAGGCAGCGCGTAGATTTAAGGTCTGCATTGCAATAAAGAATCTAGTGACTCGGATCTCGCGTTTGTTGAGGCAGCGCGTAGATTCGGTCTACTCTGCAATAAAGATTCTGTGACTGGGATCTCGCGTTTGCCGAGGCAGCGCGTAGATTTAAGGTCTGCATTGCAATAAAGAATCTATAGTGACTCGGATCTCGCGTTTGTCGAGGCAGCGCGTAGATTCGGTCTACTCCGCAATAAAGATTCTGTGTGGGTGCGAGGCATGCACAGACCAGCTCCTGAGGGCGCTGGCTGTGTTCATTGAGAAATATCTCGACGCACACACAGCCGTGTGTTCGGGTGTTTCAGCCTCGCGCGAGTCGCGCCCATTGACTTTCTTCTCGAGAGATGAAAGCCAAATATATTGTGAATGACTCGAATCTCGCCGTTGCCGAGGCAGCGCGTAGATTGCGAGTCTACAATAATAGGGACACACAGGGAAATAATACTGTTTTGTGCGAGGCATTCACAGTCAGCTCCTGAGGGTGCTGGCAGTGTTCATTGAGAAATATCTCGACGCGTAGGCCTACAAAATTAACCATGCGCTGTCGGATGTTTCAGCCTCACACCTGTTGACTTTCTTCTCGAGGGATGAAAGCCAAATATATTGTTACCGCTCGATTCTCGCGTTTGCCGAGGCAGCGTGTAGATTACGAGACTTTAATAATATTAAAACAGTATTTTTTGGTGAAAGAGTACCGCTTCTAGAGCCCCTCCTCAAGGAGCTTGGGGGCATAGACGGCACTCTCAGGCGAAGCCTCAGCCTAAACAGTGCGACCTGAGGGTCGTCCTGCAGGGTTTGAAGGCTTCCTCAAAGAGGTCCTAGCCAGCCTAGGTTCTCTGCGGGCGGCCCCACCCGTGGTGGAGCGACCGAGGTCGTCTCTTTCGCGGAGCCCGCAGGAAATCGATGTTGCTCTCCCGCCGTTAAACACGCTTCGGGACACATCGGTATCCAGCGAACGCAGGCTGCACTGTCCGCCCCACAGGCTTGCGGTCAGGCAGCATTCGCGTCCGCCCATCGAGAATCGTTTTCGGTTCAGCCCTGCCGGGAATCCGCTTCAGGGGGCCAAGAACGAATCCCGATTAATACCCGAAACCAGGCTCGAGAGCCTGGTTCCCTTGGTAAAATATTTCGATGCATGGAAAAATCTGGCGAATATTTCTCCTTGGGCCCTGCGCACCATTCAAAATGGGTACAGGCTGCAGTTCAGTTCCCGCCCACCCAGATTCAACGGGGTGGTCTGGACTGTAGTCGACCCAGTGCAGGGTCGGGTATTGGAACAGGAAGTAAACTCCCTGCTGGCAAAGGAGGCTATAGATCGTATTCCTCCACCGGACAGGGAGTCCGGGTTTTACAGCCGCTACTTCATAGTTCCCAAGAAGGATGGGGGGTTGCGTCCAATAATAGATCTCAGGCACCTGAACCGTTCTCTGAGGAGATTCAGGTTCAAGATGCTCACTATTCCCATTATCGTGAGTCAAATTCAGTCCGAGGATTGGTTTGTCACGATAGATCTAAAGGACGCATACTTCCACATATCCATCCTTCCATCTCACAGGAAGTTCCTGAGGTTCGCTTTCGGGGGCGAAGCATACCAATATCGGGTTCTTCCGTTCGGCCTAGCTCTCTCCCCTCGCACATTTACCAAATGTATGGATGCAGCTCTGGCACCGCTGAGGCTTCAGGGCATCAGGGTGCTCAATTATATCGACGACTGGCTGATTTTAGCACAGTCACAGGAGCTGGCGGTTCGGCATCGAGATGTCGTCCTCGCTCACATCCAGAGCCTGGGGTTGAGACTCAACACGAAAAAGAGCGTGTTGACACCAGCCCAGAGAACTACGTTCCTGGGAGTGGTGTGGGACTCGGTCACGATGCGGGCACAATTGTCTCCCGCGCGGATCGAGTCCATCCTGACCACAGTGTCCAGGATAAGGCTAGGCCAAGCCATCACTGTGAAGCACTTCCAGAGAGTGTTGGGGCTCATGGCAGCAGCGTCCAGTGTCATTCCATTCGGCCTGCTGCACATGAGGGCCCTTCAGTGGTGGTTAAAAACCAAGGGGTTCTCCCCGAGGGGAAACCCGTTCCGCATGATCAGGGTTACGCGCAGATGCCTTCGTTCCCTATCTACGTGGAAGAAAGCTTGGTTTCTGTCCCAAGGGCCAGTGTTGGGAGCGTCATGTCGCCGGAGAACCGTTTCGACAGACGCCTCCCTCACGGGCTGGGGCGCGGTCATGGACGGCCGCTTTACGACAGGCCTATGGCAGGACCATCATGCCTCCTGGCACATAAACTGCCTGGAGATGTTGGCGGTGTTCCGAGCTCTGAGGAGCTTCCTGCCGGACCTCAAAGGTCATCATGTCCTTGTGAGGTCAGACAATATGTCGGTAGTGGCCTGTATAAACCATCAGGGGGGTCTGAGGTCTCGCCCTCTATGCAGACTGGCGCATCAGATCCTCCTGTGGTCCCAGGGGAAGTTGTTGTCTCTAAAAGCAACATTCATCCTGGGGAGTCAAAATCAGGGAGCAGACATCCTGTCGAGACAGGGGCTGAGGCCCGGGGAGTGGAGACTCCACCCCAAGGTGGTGGAGTCAATATCTCAGAGGTTCGGCCCAGTGGAAGTGGACTTGTTCGCGTCTCGAGAGACGACCCACTGTCCACTGTGGTTTTCCCTCACCCATCCAGCCCCGCTGGGGTTGGATGCCATGGTGCAGACGTGGCCGAGGCTACGTCTGTACGCATTTCCCCCGATCGCTCTGCTCCCGGGAGTTCTAGAGAGAGTCCGTCGCGACGGGATCAGTCTACTGTTGGTAGCCCCGTTGTGGCCGGCCCGAGTATGGTTCTCCGACATAATTTTGCTCCTGGACGGCCCTCCATGGGAGATTCCCATCAGGAGGGACCTGCTGACACAGGCAGAGGGCTCAATATTTCACCCTCGGCCCGAGTTATGGAAACTGTGGGTCTGGCCCCTGAGGGGGCACAGTACCTAGAGGCCGGCCTATCAGCTGGAGTAGTGGAGACCATACTCAGCTCTAGAGCTCCATCCACGAGGAAATTGTACGGCTTAAAGTGGAACGTCTTCACCGTTTGGTGTAGGGAGCGTGAGGTGGACCCAGTTAACTGCCCAGTGGCTTCAGTGCTGGAGTTCCTCCAAGATCGCTTCTCCATTGGTCTTACCCCGTCCACACTCAAGGTGTACGTGGCTGCCATTGCGGCTTTCCACGCTCCTCTGAGTGATGGGCCTCTGGGGAGACACCAATTGGTCGTACGTTTCCTCCGTGGGGCTTGGAGGATGAGACCTGCGGCTCGTACCAGGGTTCCCACTTGGGACCAGGCAGCAGTTCTTCACCCTAGGCCCGGCTATTTGCCTAAGGTGCCGTCCAGTGCGGCACGGCCTACGGTTCTGCAGGCTTTTCATCCTCCACCTCACGTGACGGCGGATGAAGAGAGACTTCACATGCTCTGCCCTGTCAGAGCACTGAGTATTTACATTCAGAGGTCCTCTTCATGGCGGAAGTCGGACCAGTTGCTGGTGTGTTTCGGGTCGCCCAGAAAGTGGCTTCCCGCCTCAAAGCAGACCATAAGCAACTGGATTGTCCAAGCGATTTCCACGGCCTATCAGGTGCGCGGTATGCCTTCACCTTTGGCCGTGAGGGCTCATTCTACCAGAGGCATGGCGTCCTCTAGAGCCCTTCTGGCGGGGGCCCCCATCCAGGAGGTCTGCGATGCAGCAGGATGGGCTACCCCTCATACCTTTATTAGGTTTTATAGTTTGGACATTCCGTCTACACCCGGCTCTCTTGTGCTCGCGTCCTAAGTGTGCCTGTGAGCAGCTTCACACTAGGGCAGGCAGGGCGCGTTGTGGCGTAGTGGGTACTCGTTCCCCCAAAGTGTCATTCGACGCAGTTGGAGTTCCCTCGAAAGGGAACGTCCTCGGGTTACGACTGTAACCCTTGTTCCCTGAGAAGGGAACGAGAACTGCGTCCCTTGGCCACGCCTTCCCCTGCCTGGGAGCGCTTGCTTCATCACAGAAGCTGACATCTTATGTGTGCCGGCTGCCTTTATAGCTTCCGCCTATGTGCCGTCACACATCACGTCATGACGTTGCACCAATCAGAGATCGGCTCAGTTTCATTCATACTTCAGAGGCGCTACGCTGAGGGGCGTTCCCCCAAAGTGTCATTCGACGCAGTTCTCGTTCCCTTCTCAGGGAACAAGGGTTACAGTCGTAACCCGAGGACGTTTCCTCCATTCCCATGGAACTATGACTTAAGGGCAGTATAAGAGAGAAATGTCGGCAGAAACACGAGCCTCGAGAGATCACAACAACACTGGGGTTAACTTTCAGGCTAAGGCTAACACAGTCTCATCCCAAGACGTCATATGACTGACGCTTTTGACCATACGTCAACATCCGACGTTTTAGGGTACCCTTTAACGTCAGTTAGATGACGATCCTAGGGCGTCATCTAACTGACGCTTTACCTTTAGCGTCAGTTAGATGACGCGGGTAGGTTTAGGTCTGGGGTAGGGTTAGGATTAGATAGCGTCATCTAACTGACGTTAAAGGGTACCCTAAAACGTCAGATGTTGACGTATGGTCAAAAGCGTCAGTCATATGACGTCTTGGGATGAGACTGGGCTGCTAAGGCACACAGGTAATATCAGAAGGCTTTTAGAATTGTCATCAGCGTGATCGTGGTACTTAACTGTCCCAGGAGTGATCGGTGCACATTAATTCTTCAGTCCATGAATGTTCTCCTTCATAGCATCCGCCAAGACTGCAATCATCTGTCCTGTTCCCACTCTATCTCGGATGCTTCTTTCCCTTCTCCGGTCTCTCTTCTCTCCTCCACCAAAATGCCTTTTTATATCCCTTATTGAGACACGTGTTCCGATCGCTGATCGCCTCCCTCACTTCTCGCAGCTGACACTCATTTCTCAATCCATCATCCCGCGATCGGCCATCGCGTGTAAAACCGGAACCGGCCCGGTGTTTCATCGGAAGTGCTCCGACGGGGAACGTCCTTGCTCGAAGAAAGGTTCCGCCTTGCCTTTTTGTCACTCTGTGACACTTAGTTGGTGCTTATCTTGGTGAAAGCCGAGTGCAAATGAGTTTTAACATCTACTCTCGTGTAATGGAAATCATAATCATAGATTTAAGCTTTTTCACTGCCATCATTTAAATTCATGTTGACTTTTCGCACTATTTTCTTTAAATGGTACACCTCCTTGTTTGAAAAATTCTTTGTTTTTTCCACAAACTGTCAAACTGGGAAGTACTCATTGACTAAAACCCCTTATTCTTCCTTGACTTAAGGAACAGTTTAATATCATCTACATCATAGTTGCGGCTGGAAAACTCACTTTGTGACAAAGTAACACTTTAGTCAGATAACTCACTGTCACTCTCTGAATCGATCTGATCAGTAACATCTTCAAGATATAATTTCTTTTGTTGTCTATAATCATGAACTTTATCTGACATCTTCCTTTTTAATGGCACTTTAAACACTGTTTGTTCTGAACCAATTTCATTAGGCCTACCGTCAACCTCCCGAACATCGCCCATAACAATTTCTGAATCTCCTTTATCTCTTGACTTACCTTTGTCTTCCTCGTTTTCAACATCTTTTGCACTTTCGATTTCCTCTTCCACTGAAACCAAAGCATCCTTCGCAGTCCCAGCGCTTTGAGCTCCATCAGGATTAGGGATGTCCCGATCCAAGCACGTGATCGGAAATCGGGCCCGATCACATGGTTTCAGACTCGATCGGAATCGGACGTTACCTCCCGATCAGGACTCGGATGTATATTAGGGGTGTAACGGTAACTTACATGTATTCGTATTGAACCGTTTCGGTGCGAGGCTTCCGGTTCGGTACGCATACAAACCGAACGATTCCTAGGACCATTTTTCCCTTCCGACAAAATCCGCGCTGGCGCGACCATAGGGCACGACCACCACAACGTTGCACAACATCAAATGGGAAACGTAATAAAAGCGGAACGAAACTGCGCTACTCATTATATTGTGCTTCACGGACAGTTTATCAGTTCGAACCAGCAGCATCTGTGATAAAATAAAAAATAAGGAACATCCTGGATATGTTTTTTCGCTCTTCTTTATTCTTTTTTTTAATGTATTATAGAAGTATCGGATCGGGATCGGGATTCGGTATCGGTAGATACTTAAAATCAAATGACTCGGACTCGAGGGCAAAAAAAACTGATCGGGACATCCCTAATCAGGATCGCTCGCCCGCGCCACCGCTGCCGTGGCTGATGCTTCACCGGCCTCACCGGCCGGCTGCACGGTACCGTTAGCTACACCTTCCGCGTCAGCTGAACGATTGTCTTCCTCTTGTTTGCTGGGACAAGGTTGAACCAAATGGCCGACTTTACCACAGCCGAAGCATTTGATCTTGTCAGTGGTGATGGAAACCGCATAATCAAAATCATACACTCGGAAATTCAGCGCAAAGTCTAGATCAGCGTCGTTGTTTACAATCATATGAAAAAAATTCAACGCCCCCTCGCTATTGCACGTAAGTGTTTTGGAAACATCCACACAAAACATAATTTAGCTACAGACAAATACATATGAAATTGTTTACTTACAGTCTTCGATGTAGCTGCTGTCCGATCCAATACATTTAGCTGCTTCATCTTTCAACATAAGTTTCTTTCCAAACTCTCCATTACACTGTGCCTCGGTAATAAAACAATGTGTGCAGTCAAACGCTCCAAACAAACATATAATCATTTGACGATCTGACACAAATAGTAATTTATACCAGAGACGACAAAATAAATTTTCCTTTACTCTTCCATTTTTCCTGTTGTCAGCAGACTCATGCACGTGGAGTACGTAAGAAAGTGAACGTACTGTATCCAATGTAGACAGTGTCAGTGATTATAATGGGTTCTTTTTGCTTTTAAGACAACGTGCTTGCATGTGGTGTAAACAGCTCGGAGTAGAACGTCACGCGCACGTGTAATCTCGTAATTATGGTAATTATGACATGATGTGAACGCAGACATATTCAATGTCTTTCTCTCAAGGCAGTCACATGCAAATACTCTTGACAAATATATATATTTTTTTTTACAGTAGAGTAGTAATACTACAATATATTTCTTATTTTCTAATAATAATTATAATAATTTTATGAATAATCATTTTTATTTATAAAACTTTATTCTAGAATGTTTGTTTTTCCAAATAAATAAGTTGAAGTCAACTTTATATATTTCCACTATTGTGCAGCCCTACCAGAGAGAATCTGGATTAGACAGAGAACATGTGTATATTGTGTAGAGAAAACGTATCGGTTACGTATGTAACCCTCATTCCCTGAATACGGTGGCCCAGTAGTGCACAACTCAACGGAATTTAAAAAGGAAACATATTCACAACACAACGAAATGAGCCACAACACAACGGAAAATGTACAACACAACGAAATAAAGCCACAACACAACGGAAATGCTCCCAACCACTAGGGCTCTCGGAGCGCTGTAAAGTTAGTTTTCCTTGCCATTGTTCTATAGAGTCGGCAGTCTTAATATACCACAGCGCATGATCCCTAAGAGAACGTCTGGCAATTCCACCAAGTGGTTAAAACGTATAATTTATTTTAATATAATTTGATAAAAAAAAAAAAAAAAAAAAAATTTGGTGAATTGCAGAATTACAGGAAGGTATTGGCACAATTTCACCTGTAATAAGTCGGTAACCCTTTACTTGAAGGAGTGTGGATAAGACTGACATTGTCAGAGTTGTGTCTGCCCCGTTTCTGTGTTTCTGAGTTTCCCCCCGTCATAGTGTTTTTGGTTTAGTCCTGTTCCTAGTTTTCCCGCTCATCGTTAGTGTTTAGTTCCCTCACCTGTCTCCCTGTCATCATCAGTTCCTTTGCCCCAGCTGTGTCTTGTTCCCATAATCTGTTCTGTGTATATAAGTTCCTCCCATGCCTGTATTCCTTGTCGGTTATTGTTTCTGTTTGTGCAAAACGTGTCTGTGGTACTCCTCGTTGTTATTAAATCCCTGTGTACTATTCCAAGTTCCTTTTGTCGTGTGCTTTCTCCTACCAAGAATGTGACAGAATAACCGACCGCATACCGAACGAAGATGGCTGAGGACAAACTCCTGAACATTTCACAGGGTGGAAGATCGGTGGAGAGGTATGTCGAAGAGTGCCTGAGTCTTTACCATCAGGTGAGCTGGGGTCACTCTACAATGAATGCCTGCTTCCGGATGTGACTGGATGATGATACATTATTCAGATTCATCTCCCCTGATGAACGTTACAGGTCAATCCCTGACTTTCTTAACTATATCCTAGAGTTACATGGCTCTAACTTCTTTGTCGATGTAGTAGACGATAGTCAAAGTCGTCATCCAGTTCCCTTCCGGAGGCATGTGGATACCCCAGTTCGCCTCGAACCGGCACCTTCCACATACCTCTCCAAGGGTTCAAAGTCCCCCGGTCCAGCGAATCCCGCTGAGCCTGAAATCCACGGGAACTCCGCCTAGCCTGCACTTCGTGTCAGTGTTCCCAAGCCTGCACTCCGCATCAGCCCTGCCACCAGATCGGTCCCTGGACTTCCCCGGATGATATCCAGTATGACCGATCCCCCGCTGATGTCAGTGCGATCGGCCAGAAAGATGGCTGCCGAAGCTGGGCTTCACGTCACGCCCGCTGAGCCAGAGCCTCACGTCACGTCACGCCTGCCGAGCCAGAGCTTCACGTCACGCCTGTCGAGCCAGAGCCTTCACCGCTGGTCCCGTCCAGCACAGATCCAGAGCCTTTACCGCTGGTCCCGTCCAGCATAGATCCTGAGCCTTCACCGCTGGTCCCGTCCAGCACAGAACTCCACGTCAGCCCTGCCGAGCCAGCGCTCCACGTCAGCCCTGCCGAGCCCGCACTCCACGTCAGTCCTGCCAAGCCCGCTGATCCTGCGGGCTATACGCCTTCGCCGTGGCCGGCCAAAGACCCACAGAGGCCTGAAAAGATATCACCGCCGTGGCCGCCCGAAGGATCTTCACCGCCACGGCCGCCCGAAGGAACATCTCCACCCTGGCCACCCGAAGGGACGTCTCCACCCTGGCCCTCTGCTCTACCTGCTCCGCCCTGGCCCCCTGCACTACCTGCTCCGCCCTGGCCACCTGCGCTACCTGCTCCGCCCTGGCCCCCTGCGCTACCTGCTCCGTCCTGGAGGCTTCCTGCTCCTGGAAAGCCACACCCTCGTCAGCCTCCAGGACGCCCACCCTCCCGCCCCTAAGTGATGTTTATACGGCGTGGGGACACGCCTTTTCAATGGGGGTTTTGGTGGGGGGATGGGGGGTAGTAGTCAGAGTTGTGTCTGCCCCGTTTCTGTGTTTCCCCCCCGTCATAGTGTTTTTGGTTTAGTCCTGTTCCTAGTTTTCCCGCTCATCGTTAGTGTTTAGTTCCCTCACCTGTCTCCCTGTCATCATCAGTTCCTTTTCCCCAGCTGTGTCTTGTTCCCATAATCTGTTCGGTGTATATAAGTTCCTCCCATACCTGTATTCCTTGTCGGTTATTGTTTCTGTTTGTGCAAAACGTGTCTGTGGTACTCCTCGTTGTTATTAAATCCCTGTGTACTATTCCAAGTTCCTTTTGTCGTGCGCTTTCTCCTACCAAGAACATGACAGACATGACACCTTCATAATCATGACAGGACACATGTCATGAATATTAAGGAGGGTTTATGCAAGTTTAAGATAACTGTCATTAAGTGTCATTCGCTCAATTATGACACTTTTAAATGCAAATATGACATTGTTTGAGATGTCTTTGTTATGACACCTTGACATAAACCAATACATCATAACCTGTCAGTGTCTTTGCCATGACAACTTGACATTACTAAGACAACACAACCTGTCATAAATATGTCATAAACCACTGTAAAAAAAAAAAAATCTGTTAAATTTACGGGTAAAAAACTGGCAGCTGTGGTTACCAGAAATTTTCCGTAAAAAAATATGGTAGCAACATTATAGGTTTTACAGATTTTTAACTGTATATCATTTTACAGCAATAAACCGTATTTCATTATCTGATATAATGTTAATTTACTGACCTTTGAAGTATTGATTTCTGTTTAGTACCATTGTAACACACTGACAGCCAACAATCACAGTAGTGATGAGAGTCACATGATCACTCAAAGCTCATCACAAGCAGCTCTTCCACAAGAAAGTTAATACTAATATATAGAAGCTGCACAGTGTCATTCACACAAACATTAAACAGCATCATGGTAAGATGTTGAAATTTTAAAAATGCAATAAACATTAATTTAACAACATTAAATGTAACATAAAACCCTAATGTACATAACTGATTAGAAAACAAAAAAAAAGAAAATTATGAAGACACCGTTATTTAAAAAAAAAATACATCAAATGTGAATTGTCCTGCAGGGAATTGTGGGAATGTCAATTTACGTTTTTTTTTCACTGTAAATTATACAATGACTTGTTCTTGTTCTTTTTCACTTCCAAAAACGAAACAGTAAAATTACATTAAATGTACCATTATATCAGTTATTTACCGGATATAGTAAGGAAACTATCTGTTAACCAATTACCAGTTTTTCACTGTAGCATTTTTACAGTCTTTTACTGTTAAAATCATGATCATTTTTTACAGATTAATTATCAAACTTAAGAAACCACTTAGCTTTATGGGTTAACATTACATTACACTTTCAGGTGGTTGGTTTTGACATTAGCTGTCATTAGGCCATTATGACATTTTAATGACAAATTCAATTTGTACCACTGTAGTTGAGGTCAAGAAAAATATTCATGACAGTTATAATAGCCTCATGACAGCCAATGTCAAAACTAACCACATGACAGTTTAATGTAATGTTAACCCATAAAGCTAAGTGGTTTCTTAAGTTTGATAATTAATCTGCTATGTCATGTTTATGACATATTTATGACAGGTTATGATGTATTGGTTTATGTTAAGTTGTCATAACAAAGACATCTCAAACAGTCTCAAACAATGTCATATTTGCATTAAAAATGTCATAATTGAGCGAATGACACTTAATGACAGTTGTCATAAACATGCATAAAACCTCCTTCATATTCATGACATGTGTCATGTCATGATTATGAAGGTGTCATGTCAGTCTTATGCACATCCATTCAAGTAAAGTGTTACCCATAAGCCAATCTGGTCACTAGGAACCTACCACAAGCTTTGGGACATGACAAAACAACAACCTTTAGGTGACAGTAGGCCTAATGTTTTTTATAAAAAACTAATTGTGTACTGTGCATACAGGGAGCTATTGGCACAATTTCACCTGTTGTAAGAACTACAACCTTTGAAACATGATAAAATGAAAAAAGAAACGTATTATATTGCAGCAATATCCTAAAAAAATAATTGTTTACTGTAAATACAAGGTATTGGAAAAAAATCAGCTGTAGTAAGTCAGTCTACTACCAATCCAATCAAGCTTTGGATTTGAAACATGTCTGGTTTTGAATGTTAAAATTCATTTTAATTAATACAAATTATGTTTTAACAACTTGAAGGAATTGGTGGACGTTCCTTAGGGATCATGCGCTGTGGAAGCATTCTAGAGTATAAATGCAGCTATAATGCCCGTAGGTGATTTTGAATTAATAAATGTCGATATACAATGGTTAGCTACATACTGTTAAAACTAATTGTGGTGTTGATATATGTTTTAGACTGCTGACTTTATAGAACAGTGGCATGGGAAACTAACTTTAATACGCTCCGAGAGCCCTCTTGGTCGGCAGCATTTCCGTTGTGTTGCGCCTTTATTTCGTTGTGTTGTACAATGTACATTTTCCGTTGTGTTGTGGCTTATTTCCATTGTGTTGTACATTTTCCATTGTGTTGTGGATTCATTTCGTTGTGTTGTGAACTTATGTTTGCTTTTTACATTTTGTTGTGTTGTGCATTACTGGGCCACCGTACCTGAAGGATGGAACAGAGATGTACGTCGAACGTGACCGACTGAAAGCGAACTCACTGTCTTCTCAGAAAACTACAGCCCTGCCACAAACTGCTGCCTAATAGTATGAGAGAGAGAGAGAGAGAGAGAGAGAGAGAGAGAGAGAGAGAGAGAGAGAGAGAGAGAGAGAGAGAGAGAGAGAGAGAGAGAGCGAGCTGTGGCAAGTGGAGGGGGGACCAAACTTGCAGTGAGACTCTTTTGGCAGTGACAGGACTTTGACCAGACAATAACACTAAACTAATTCTGAGCCATGGAAACAAGTATACAAAACTCACACATGCTTATGCTTACAAAGGAACAGGAAAGGAGGAGCTGATATGCTTACTGTGTAGAATTTCTATGGATACTGGATGCCGCCAAGCAGAAAATGTACATTTATTTTGCACATGAGCAATGTGTTTAGTTTAAGGTTTGTATGTTGTATGTTAACGTGCACGTTTATAAAACACTCACTGCCTTCTTGTATGTCCCTGATGGGGGCAAGTGGGTGGAGTGGCATTTGTGTGCAGCTCTTTTGTAACAGGGAAGAGCAATGAAAGGGAAAGTGAAATCTTTCTCCAGAGACCTGTCAGCTACTCCTGTTCAGTCCCTTGAGGTCCACTCTCTATACACTCACAGTCAGCACACCTCTCATTCTTCACTATTTTGTACCTATACACATTGAGACAAACATCAGGAACATGACAGAACATATAGATGTCCCAATAAAGTCAGGGCAGCATTGATTTTACCAGCTATGCCTCAAAGCTAAAGTCAGGACACCATTTGTCCTGATCATCTGTATTCAGTGTGATTTAGTTTGATATTGAATTTAACGTTTTAAACTGAAAATTGCTGTGATTTGTGCTTTTTATGTCATGAGTTAGTAGCAGCAGCACAATAATGTAACAAGAAGGCATTTGGAGACAATGAAGACAAGGAATAATATAATAGAATGGAATAGAATAGAATAGAATTATTTGATGAATAGAAAGAACATCATTTATGTGACAACTTTTTTAACAATGTAAACACCTTTACTTTTACTTTTGATCAATTTAATGCTTCCTGAATAAACGTATTAATTTCTTTCTTACTGACCCAAAGCTTTGAATTGTGGTGTACATGCATTGTGCACTATCAAATACTTTGTAAGACATAAACAAACAGATAGATTTGCATGGTAAATACCTTTTGCATGGTAAAGAATCCTGAGAAGGACACAGACTAGTTGTAAATAAACCAAATACGTAAATGATCCTATGATTTGTTTTACTCAAAAAGACACTCAATGGTCACTAACTTCTGGCGTAACAATATAACCTACAGAAAAAAAAAGTTCTTTAAGGTAATAACATGCATGCAAAGTCTTTAGGATAATGTTATATTGGAAAGCAAAATGTTTGCACATTTTTTTTCTGATTAACAAGGAACAGTAGTTTTGACCTCTAAGCTAATCAGGTTTTAATAATATAACCTACAGAAAAAAAAGTGCTTTAAGGTAATAACATGCATGCAAAGTCTTTAGGATAATGTTATATTGGAAAGCAAAATTTTTGCACATTTTTTTTCTGATTAACAAGGAACAGTAGTTTTGACCTCTAAGCTAATCAGGTTTTTTTTTTTTAAATGATAAATATCCTGAGCAAACATGTGTTAAAAGTTCTTTGGGCTGAAACACAGATCATATTGATTAATGTTTGTTGTTACAAAAATATAATACAGTTACTAAACGCATAAAAAATACTTTTGTGTATGATTTAGTTTTAACAGTCATCTGGTCACATGCCTCCCCTCTTCTCTTCAGCACACCATCCTCTCTCTTTATCGTTCTCCTTCCGGCCTACACACACACACATTTCCTGGTCAACCACCTATTCCAGCAGAACACCATTACCAGTAGACCAATTTCAGCAGAGACAGATGGAATATCCAAGCCAGTGGACACGATTTATACTCTGTAAACTTGGCATCACCCATTCAGAAAACTCATCATTAACAGACCATGAATCCATGTAAAATAGGTACAATTCTGTGTAATATTACTTTTCAGCCATGCTTGGATACGTGGTTAACTTACAGTTCTGGACTGTAGTTCAACCCCCGCTGTGCTGTAAGTTTTTTCTGATGCTTAGTCTCAATAACAAATGATCTAATTATGATTTTCTCACATTTTTCGAATGAGATGAATGTGAGAGATCTTTATTAAATCCTCATTATTCTGAAATGTGTTTTGTTCCCCATGCTTTAGTTACAGATGTGTTCATGGGTGTGATATCATGACAGGTGTGACATGTTGTGGCACTGAAATCAAGGACCGGATGGACTGTTAAACCTTCATATAAAATTGATGATTTATATTCATGGGTAACAAGCTGATATACGATTAGACTTTTATGATGCAACCACCCCTTCCTTATTAACTGGCTGTTATCAACGTGTTGTACAGACAGATGATGAAGAGGAAGGTAAAGAGTTTAATAAAAGTCCTCAAACTAGGCAAACCACAACAGGCTAAGAGTTAAAGCAACTTTCAAGCTAATGAGACCGGACACCGAACACAGGAAAATGAGGAACTTAAGTACTGACAAAAACAAGGTAGATTAACGCTAAGGCGAAACAACTAATTTTGTACTAAGTATATTTTAGTTGTAATTAAATTGTAGTAAAGCATAACTTTAAGTGTATTTAGTGTACTTTTGTGTATTAAATTGGACCAACTAGTATACTTTATGTATATATGCCTGTGTAGGGACTAATTACATGCTTGATTAGTGATATTAAAGTGTACTTTATTTGTGTTACAAGTACATTACAAATTCATTACGATTTTTTTTTTTTTTTTTGCCTTTTATTAGGATAGGACAGTTGCTAGACTACAAATTGCACACTTTGTCTTCAACAACAAATGGACATTAATAGACAAATAATACTATAGCTATACTTTGTACAAAATACTATAATGCATTTTGAAAGTATACTAAATAGTGTACTTAAGTACAATTATTTTAAAGTGTGTTAAAATTTGTATTGTGAAAATAGGTAAAAGCTTGATGCTAATTTTAATATATTTAAAGATAGTAAATTTTTTGTTAGTATATTTGCAATGTACTGTTGAAAAAGTCTATATATTTCAAATACAATAAAGTATACTTTTTTCACTAGGGTATGACTGATGAAAACAAACTAAAAGTACATGAAAATGATAATAAGAACAAACTAACTGAATATTTTTAACACTGGCCTTGACATTGTCATGGAAATTAAATCATTAAATGAACAGAGAGAGAGAGAGAGAGAGAGAGAGAGAGAGAGAGAGAGAGAGAGAGAGAGAGAGAGAGAGAGAGAGAGAGAGAGAGAGAGAATATATTTGTGTAATTAAACAGAGCTTTTGAGCTTGACTCCATGTATTCCTTGTTATTTTTTAAGTAACATTGCACCTACATGTCAACTAACTCTCATTAGAGTGTTAGTAGACTGGTGAGGTTAGGGTTAGAATAAGTTGACATGTACTTGCAAAGTAACTTATAATCAATAGAAAGTCTGTTGGAGGACCATCAATATAAAGATTTAGCAGATATTAAGCAAACAGTCTACCAATACTCTAATGAGAGTTAGTTGACACATTGGTGCAGAATTACTTATAGTCAACAGAATGTTCGAAAGGGACCATACAAATAAAGTGTTACCATAAAATATTGTAAAATATTATTAAAATATAACTTTAATATTGTAATATATTTAAAAAGTAATTTATTCCTTTAATGACAAAGCTGAATTGCCAGTAGTCATTACTTTAGTCTTTAGTGTCACATGATCCTTCAGAAATCACTCTAATATACTGATTTGCTCCTCAATAAATGTATTATTACTATTACAGATGAAAACAGCTGTGCTGCTTAATTGTGTAATTGTTTATTGTGAAAACCATGATACATTCTACTTTTCATTGACTTTTGTGTTTCATTAAGAAATATGACAGATTTGGGTTTGTGTTCACTTTAAGAAATACATCCAAAAACTCCCCATTGATCCAACCAGTGGTGGTGATATCACCTTATCACTCTGAGAAGGACATAACTGCACTCTTTTATTTGTTATTTGTTGTCCGGAATCCATTCAGTCATATCTGCCATTCTGACAAGACATGACCAATTACATCAAATCCACAGCTTTGAGTGACAAGGCATTGGTGAAGGAGAGGTGACAGCAATGGCAGACATCTCTTAGTAACACTGCAACAAACTCTGAAATATAGAAAAATCTCTCACACTTAGCTTCATATCAACGTCAGTGACTGACAACTATCCCCCCACCAAACCCTACACCTTTGGTGCACTACTGGCTATATTTATACTTTTGACCTTTTCTACTTGTCTTTGTCCACCTAGCCCTTCTAACCACATCTCTTTCTGGTTCGAGAGTAGGCGGCCACCATGGCACTCTTGTCTACTACGCAGGAAACAACAGCGTTAATTATGCCTATTCTTCTCCCAAGGATTAAGCTTGTTGACCGCAGAGGTCGCATTCTCCACGATTACTGCCGCTATCAACTCTGGCAGAGCTAAGTTGGCTGGAGAATGATGTGTGGCCTTCAGTGGGCTTTTCGCGCGTTAAGGGCTTTTCAGTTAGCTCTCCAAGAGAAAATGGGAGACAGGATTATCTACTCTACAACATTTATGCATAATCAGTCTTTTCGATCACTACAAATCAAACGCTTCAGTTTAATGTGGAAGTAATTGGTTATAGCCATATTAATGATCTATTTTGGAGCAATTATTTCCCTCTACTTATTACTGAAAAGGCCTGACAAATTAATTAGATGATACTACAGTAACTATCACGTTTTGATGAGGATAATGACAAGGTGAGGTGTAGGGGATCTTTAGTGGTAAAACATTTCCATTAAACAAAACAAAAGAAGGCTAACCAATAAGAGACAAACAAAACAATGTGTACTTAAGCACAAAAACAATGGACAATGAACTGAGAGAACTGAGGGCAATATACACAAATAATGAGCTGAAAAGAAATGGGTGTCAGATAATCAACTAATGAATAACCAAAGCTCTGTTTGAATTCGCTCCCTATACTCTCAGGCTACGTTACTACATAAATCCGGAGTCTACATTAATACATTTAAAAATGGTGGTTTCGTTGAGCAAAATATCTCACCATTCACTGATGCGTCCAGGTGGCAGTCACCTGTTTGGTCTAAAATGCAACTGCTCTCATGTTTTGCCGCATACAGGACAGCAATAGGCTTTATGCACAGCTTCACTACTTCCTGAACTTCAGCCAGCCCTTTGTTTCCTGTCTGTCATTATTGGACAAACTGATTAATCCAGGTGTGCCTGATTATTGTTACTGAGGCCAGGCACACCTGGATTAATCAGTTTGTCCAATAATGACAGACAGGAAACAAAGGGCTGGCTGAAGTTCAGGAATTAGTGAAGCTGTGGCATAAAGCCAATTGCCAATACATTTTCTTGCATCTTTACAGGACTCTATGAAGCGTGTACAAAGTAACATCATATCTTTTGCAACACTAGCTACATTTACACACACAACTTTTGTTTCAATCGGAATTAATTCACTTCTGCTTTTACATAGTTTGTGCTTGCTGTTTAATAATCATTTGAAACCAGCTCGTTCTCATCCTTTGGCGTCATACATGTGACGCTTTGTACATTTCGTTGAAATATTACGCACATGGCATCCTTTAGCATCAATATGAGACGCAGAACCCAAGGCGTCATACAGGTGACGCTCGTCTAAATCCGACGCACATGGCATCGTTTAGCGTGAATATGAGACGCAGATCCCAAGGCGTCATAACCGTACCCTACCCCAGACCTAAACCTACCCATAACATTTCGTGTTATATTGACGCTAAAGGATGCCATGTGCGTAAGATTTCGACGAAATGTCATATGGCGTCACCTATATGACGCCAAAGGATGAGAATGCGTTGTTAAAACCTAGAAAACTGGCAGCTCTAGTAGTAATAGCCTACAAAATCTTGAACTCAATTAGGAAAGTAGCATGTATGAACCTTAATTAAACAATTTAATCAATTAAAAATTTTAATTTATACCAGTATGATATTACGCTGTAGCCACATTAGACCAGAGGTTTGAAAAATGGATGGATGAATGATTCATCTTTGGGTGCAATATTCTGGTCAGACGTGGGAATTCATTCGGCCCAACCCTCCCCCTTACAGTGCATTATGGTAGCCTTTAAATGTACATCAGTCATACACTCTTTATTGTGGTGCATTATGGAATTGAATGAGTACACTTGATAACGTCCACTATGATTTCGGACACCAAATGTCCCCTCAAATAATGCCCCATTTAAGCGTATAGGTGGCGTTTTCGGACAAAGCCCATGACAACCAAAAAACACAAGCTAGAAACCATGACAACAGAAGGAAACACAGGAAATAATGTGTTCCAAACTAAAAGTCCATGAAAACTAAACCAAAATACCAACAGAATGTGACACTAATTGAGTACATAATCCATTTTTTACATGTAAAAAGAAACACCAGCAAACATGAACAAACTATCCAAATGTCCTCATTTAGTTTTCATGCAGTCAACATAAATTGGATGACATACATCCAAACACTACTTTTCAAAAAAATTAATTAACACTTTATTCAAAACGTATGAATTAAATTAATTAAAAAACTGAGAGTAAATACATTTATAATGTTAAAAAGATGTTAAAAGATTTCTATTTCAAATAAATGCTGTTCAAAGAATCCTTAAAAATGTATTTCCACAAACATTAAGCAACACAATTTTTTACATGTATATTAATAATAAATGGTACTTGAGCAGCAAATTAGAATTTTATAATTATTTCCCAAGGATCATCTGACAGTGAAGAATGTAATGTAATGAGTAATTATGCTGCAAATTCAGCTTTACCATCACAGGAGTAAATTACATTTTAAAATATACGCTAAAAAAACCCCCCAAAAAACCCCCAGATATTTTAAATTGTAATATTTCACAATATTACGGAGCCCCCCTAGTCCCACTTTGTCAAAAAATTATAATTATAACTATCTCGTGGCCTCAAGATAGTAACTCGTGGCCTCAATATACTATCTGGAGGCCACGAGTTACTATCTTGAGGCCTCGAGATAGTTTAAATTTATTTTTTTTTTTGACAAAGGGGGACTAGGGGGGCTCCGTACAATATTGCTGTTTTACTGCATTGTTTATATATATATATATACACTCACCGGCCACTTTATTAGGTACCCCATGCTAGTAACGGGTTGGACCCCCTTTTGCCTTCAGAACTGCCTCAATTCTTCGTGGCATAGATTCAACAAGGTGCTGGAAGCATTCCTCAGGGAGTTTGGTCCATATTGACATGATGGCATCACACAGTTGCCGCAGATTTGTCGGCTGCACATCCATGATGCGAATCTCCCGTTCCACCACATCCCAAAGATGCTCTATTGGATTGAGATCTGGTGACTGTGGAGGCCATTTGAGTACAGCGAACTCATTGTCATGTTCAAGAAACCAATTTGAAATGATTCCAGCTTTATGACATGGCGCATTATCCTGCTGAAAGTAGCCATCAGAAGTTGGGTACATTGTGGTCATAAAGGGATGGACATGGTCAGCAACAATACTCAGGTAGGCTGTGGCGTTGCAACGATGCTCAATTGGTACCAAGGGGCCCAAAGAGTGCCAAGAAAATATTCCCCACACCATGACACCACCACCACCAGCCTGAACCGTTGATACAAGGCAGGATGGATCCATGCTTTCATGTTGTAGACGCCAAATTCTGACCCTACCATCCGAATGTCGCAGCAGAAATCGAGACTCATCAGACCAGGCAACGTTTTTCCAATCTTCTATTGTCCAATTTCGATGAGCTTGTGCAAATTGTAGCCTCAGTTTCCTGTTCTTAGCTGAAAGGAGTGGCACCCGGTGGGGTCTTCTGCTCCTGTAGCCCATCTGCCTCAAAGTTCGACGTACTGTGCGTTCAGAGATGCTCTTCTGCCCACCTTGGTTGTAACGGGTGGTTATTTGAGTCACTGTTGCCCTTCTATCAGCTCGAACCAGTCTGGCCATTCTCCTCTGACCTCTGGCATCAACAAGGCATTTCCGCCCACAGAACTGCCGCTCACTGGATGTTTTTTCTTTTCCGGACCATTCTCTGTAAACCCTAGAGATGGTTGTGCGTGAAAATCCCAGTAGATTAGCAGTTTCTGAAATACTCAGACCAGCCCTTCTGGCACCAACAATCATGCCACGTTCAAAGTCACTCAAATCACCTTTCTTCCCCATACTGATGCTCGGTTTGAACTGCAGGAGATTGTCTTGACCATGTCTACATGCCTAAATGCACTGAGTTGCCGCCATGTGATTGGCTGCTTAGAAATTAAGTGTTAACGAGCAGTTGGACAGGTGTACCTAATAAAGTGGCCGGTGAGTGTATATGTATATGTATATATAGGCAATATATAAATGGGTGTTTCTGCAACTACACTCTAAAAAACGATTAGTTGGCTGAACAACCATCACTTATAAAAGTAATTAGATTAAACACAAAAAATTAAGTATTCATAACTTTTCAACCTCTACTTAACATATATAGTATGTGTAACACAAACATATAAGTTACTAGGTGAACTTAAATGTATAAATAAAATGAAAAAAACATAAGTCATGTCAACTACTATAATAATTGCTTCAAAATTAAGTAAATTGAGCATAACATTTTAAGTAACTATATGAGCCACGTGATATGCAATTTCCCGTGATGCCTTTACTTAAGGTACACTCGAACGTTTATTGCATTTTTGGTAAAAAAAAACACTTTTTAACTGAATTTCAGAATTGCTACAAATTTTGCATCAACAATTAGAAACGTGTTACTTATGAACAAGTATGAAAACGTTTGTAGTCTACATGTTAATGTATGAAATGAGCGACTTTGCACACGAGTATATTTGAATTATTAAGCGAGTGTGCTTCCATCAAATGTACCAAGTGTCAAGTGTTATGAGGGTGGAAGGTGAACCCAAGCGCAGACAGGATGCAGTGACATGAAGTTTATTATAAACAGAAAACAGAGAAAACAAAACCCACGAGGGGGCAAAACATGAACAGCAAACGTAATGACAAAACTAGACTAGGACTGATGAACAACTAGACTAGAACAAACGGTAAACAAAGAATATTACTTTCTCTCAGGACAAAACAGTAGGCAAATACTCACAGGGTATAACTATGCTCAACAGAGAGACTCACAGAGAATCACACAACATCAAACAATGAACCGACACAGGACAGCAAACACAAGGGGATTATAAAGGGAACACTAATGACAAGGACAGGTGAAACTGACTAGACAATAATGACGAAGCGAGGATAACAAGGGGGCGGGGTAACGTAACGAGACAACACAAGCACATGGCCATGCGCTTGTACAATTGGCCATGCGCTTGTACACAAAACATGATTCTGTCATGATCCTGCCTCACGACTAGGAAAATCAAGGATACTAAGGCAGAATCATGACAGAACCCCCACCTTAAGGAGCGGCTACCAGACGCTCCTCAAGGGGACATGACAGACTGTGACAAAGACACGAACCAACAAAACATGGAAAACATTAATAATGGCAAACAAGAAAAAACAATAACAGGGCTGGGGTGAAACATCAAATACAACATACAAGGCAAAGGAGGTGGAGGAAACACAGAGTTCATGGGGGGAGGTCCAGGGTGGATGGGAGGACTGGGGGTCTTGGGTCCACGGGATGAGGGCTGAGGACGAGGACTCTGGGCAGGTTTAGACAGAGACACACGAGGAGAGGTCTTAGGGGAAACAGTCCGGGGCTTAGTGGAGACAGGGAAAACAGTCCGGGAACTAGTGGTGACAGGGACAAACGGGGAAACAGTCCGGGGACTAGTGGTAACAGGGACGAACGGAGAAACAGTCCGGGAATTAGTGGAGACAGGGAAGACCGGGAGAACAGACTGGGATACTGCTTCAGTGGTAGCAGCAACAGATTCAGAGACAGAGGGTGAGGAAACGGGACTCCTGACGGGGGACATAGCAGGCGAAGGGGCAGGACTGGGTGCAGCGCTCACAGCGGCAGGCTCGGGTGCAGCGCTCACAGCGGCAGGCTCGGGGGCTGGGGACAAGACAGGACAGACAGGGACTTCGAGGATTTTAGCTAGACAAGACAAATAATCAGAGAGGGTCTTGGCAACAAGGAAGATGGGCATCTCCTGACGAGCAGAAACCGATTTCAGAACCTCTTTTGCGGCTAGATCGGCCGCATGTCTCTCAGTAGATTCTGGGACGGCGCTTGCTGGAGCGGGCTCATGGACGGCGCTTGCTGGAGCGGGCTCATGGACGGCGCTTGCTGGAGCGGGCTCATGGACGGCGCTTGCTGGAGCGGGCTCATGGACGGCGCTTGCTGGAGCGGGCTCATGGACGGCGCTTGCTGGAGCGGGCTCATGGACGGCGCTTGCTGGAGCGGGCTCATGGACGGCGCTTGCTGGAGCGGGCTCATGGACGGCGCTTGCTGGAGCGGGCTCATGGACGGCGCTTGCTGGAGTGGGCTCATGGACGGCGCTTGAAGTTGCGGGCTCATTGACGGCGCTTGAAGTAGCGGGCTCATTGACGGCGCTTGAAGTAGCGGGCTCATTGACGGCGCTTGAAGTAGCGGGCTCATTGACAGCGCATGCTGAGGCGGGCTCTGGGACAGCGATCGCGAACTCAGGGGGAGACAGAGACGGAGGACAAGAGGCTCCCTTCCTCCTCTTCTTCCTTCTGGGTCGCGGAGCTGAGTCCGTAGCCAGGCTTGAGACCGGTAAGGGGGGCGAAGAGGGAGACGAAGCAGGTACTGGCGACTCCACCGCAGGCAAGGGGGATTCCGTGGAGGACGACTCAGACGCTGACTCCCACGACAAACGTCTTCCACGCTTTCCACGGGGCCTGACGGACACGGGTGGTGGATCGGGAGTCAGGGTGGAAGACGCTTGGTCCTCCTGTGTCACGACGGCTAACATGCGACCCTCAGGGATGACTGGAAGTGTGGCAGGAGGTGAAAAACCAGGGGGACCTGGCTGCTCCTTCCGAGACAAGTAGTCCACCATGTTGCGAAACGGACGGCGGACCAAACTCTCTTGTTCAGCAAGAGGAGGGAGGACTTTGAGACCCGCGACGAGGAAGCGGTTGACCAGGGTCTCCGGCAGGAAGAACCTCCTCTCCTCAACGACCTGGGCGTACCTCTTCAGGGTCAACTCACCCTGGGGAGGGAAAGGAAGCTTGCCATTGGAACTGTCAGAGATAGCCGAGCGCCACCACAGTTCCGGATCAGAAGGCTGAAGATCAGCGGAGAAGGACTGAACGTCTGCTGGGTTCTTTTCTGGTCTGGTCGGTTCATTCTGTTATGAGGGTGGAAGGTGAACCCAAGCGCAGACAGGATGCAGTGACATGAAGTTTATTATAAACAGAAAACAGAGAAAACAAAACCCACGAGGGGGCAAAACATGAACAGCAAACGTAAGGACAAAACTAGACTAGGACTGATGAACAACTAGACTAGAACAAACGGTAAACAAAGAATATGACTTTCTCTCAGGACAAAACAGTAGGCAAATACTCACAGGGTATAACTATGCTCAACAGAGAGACTCACAGAGAATCACATAGAATCACAGAGAATCACAGAGAATCACAGAGAATCACAGAGAATCACAGAGAATCACAGAGAATCACAGAGCATCAAACAATGAACCAACACAGGACAGCAAACACAAGGGGATTATAAAGGGAACACTAATGACAAGGACAGGTGAAACTGACTAGACAATAATGACGAGACGAGGATAACAAGGGGGCGGGGTAACGTAACGAGACAACACAAGCACATGGTCCAAACAATTGGCCATGCGCTTGTACACAAAACATGATTCTGTCATGATCCTGCCTCACGACTAGGAAAATCAAGGATACTAAGGCAGAATCATGACATCAAGTGTTTATAGTGTTAATGGAGGTCTGTGCACCTAAGTGGAAAGAGGTAGAGCAGGCTGTGAGAAAGGCAAAGGCTTCATCATCTCCAGGGCCTAATGGAGTCTTGTACAGAGTGTACAAGAGTGCTTCTGGAGTTCTGCGAATTCTGTGGAAATTGATAAAAGTGGCATGGGAAAAACAGGTTGTACCTAGATCATGGCGCAGAGCAGGTGGAGTCTTTATACCTACAGAAAAAGATGCTACAAGCATCAGTCAGTTTCGTCCTATTTCACTATTAAACGTTGAAGGTCAGATTTTCTTCAGCATTATTGCCCAGAGATTGTCCACCTACCTATTAAAGAATGGCTTCATTGACACTTCAGTTCAAAAAGCGGGCATTCCAGGGTTCTCAGGATGCTTAGAACACATCAATGTTATCTGGCAACGAATTCAGTCAGCTAAAAAGGAGAGGAAGGAGCTCCATGTGACATTCCTGGATTTGGCTAAGGGCAAGGCATATGGTTCAGTGCCACATGAGCTTCTTTGGGCAGCATTTGATTTTTTTAGAGTACCAATGTCAATAACAAATTTAGTGAAAGCCTATTTTGGAGATTTGCAATTTAGTTTCTCAACTCCAAAATTCAGCACTGCATGGCAATGTTTAGAGGTTGGAATAATGGCAGGATGCACCATTTCTCCACTGGCTTTTACCATGGCAATGGAAGTTATCATTAGGGCATCAAGATGGGTAGTAGGAGGAGAGCGCTTGGCTTCTGGGATGCGACTACCACCAATCAGAGCATACATGGATGACATGACAACCATTTATAACTATTTTTCTTTTCATTATGACAATAATTAATTCTACATTTACAATAAACTTCCAGGTGTCAGCTTTCAAATGAGATCTTACTTGTGCTTTTAGTACAAAGGGTTCATGAACTGTATCTGTTTCAGTTTGGGTATGCTATATCTGGGGATTTTTCAAAAATGGGGTTGCAGCTTAACAGGTTAATGCACCAGTGGGGCTCGACAGCCTTAGTCAAACGGGTTGGCGCGTATGGTTGGGTTGCGGAGAGATTGTGAGATTGTGGTTAGGTCTCAGCAGCAGGAGGGATGTAGAGGTCAGTACTGAGTTGGTCAGGGCTGAGTTGAGAGGGGGACGGAGGGGGGTGACTCTGGGAGACCCCTGTCACTGTCAAGCCCTCTTGAGGTGTCGTGGGCTAGTCGACGAAACACTGAGGACGGAAGGTGCCCACTTGAAGACCCTAGAGATGTCCCCTACTCGGCTCAATCCAGACGGTTGTCGTGCTGGTCCACTAGGGAGACCACACTGTAGTTGCAGCCGTCGTGTGTGCTGACGCGCCAAGTACACTGCAGCCGTTAACGCCGGACAGATTGGGGAGTCACACCACCATATGGAAAGAAGCGTAAATGGATGGAGAAGCATAGTTTACTGTAAAGCTACATCTTAGTGTTGCTTATCTTGGCGAAAGCTGAGTACAAATCAGCATGAAGTTTTAACATCTACTCTCGTGTAATGGAAATCAGTAGTCAGAGTATTTATTGTGTTTTTCGAAATATATGACCATTTTTATTGTAAAAATATTTCACAATATTACAGTTCCCTTTCGAGGGAACTCGCACTGCGTCGTTGAAAACGACTCTTTGGGGACGCTCCCTTAGCATGCGCCTCTGAAGTATGAATGAAACTAATCCAATCCTGATTGGTGTTGCGTCATGACATAACATGTGACGGCACATAAAAGTGATCTCACGGGTGGGGACACGCATCAGTTGTGTGTGTATTGTTTAGGGGCGGAACACGCACAGGCAGCTCTCGAGAGGGCTACCTGTGATAACTGTGAACCACTTCCTATTAGAGTGCTGCGTTCCCGCTTGGTTATATTATTTTCTGATGATGGCCAGGCTCGCGATCCCCGCGATTCGGGTCCCGCGTCCGTTGAGGCGGCGCGGCGGCTTAGATCGTGGGTATCGCAGAAGGATCTCGCGGATGAGAACGAGACTGCTGAGGCACTTTTTCATTCATCATCCGCGATGCGGCTTCTCCTGCCCGTGACGAGTGCCCAGTGCTCGAGCTATCTGTTTTTAAGGAAGTAGATGTGCTCAGTATCGGGAACGAGCAACATGAGTCACACTCGCCGGCTCATGTTTCTGCTCATGTGGCCAGACTTAATAAATAAATAAATATAAATATATATATATATATATATATATATATATATATATATATATATATATATATATATATATATATATGTATGTATATCAGCTGGCCACAAAATAAGCAGGATGATCCCCATCAAAGCAAGCTAGACAAGAGATTCCTGCAGCACCGTTCACAACCTCAGCGCCGGGGCTTTCCGTTTTTTCCCAGATTTTCATAAAGAGCTAGATCCTGGGAAAAATCCCACTCTTTACGTATCTCATCACATTCATTATATGATTATTCGAATGTGGTGGGTGCGAGAGAGGCGGGTTATGGCAAGATGCCGCAGATGGAGGAAGCTTTAGCGAGCTATCTTTCTCTTGATGCGGTCTCTTCGCTTAAAGCCCCGGCGCTGCCCAACAAACCGTCCAAGGACACCTCTGCACTGGTTGGCCGGGCTTATATGGTGGCTGGTCAGGCTGGTGCATGCCTGCACTCTATGACGATTTTGCAGGCGTACCAGGCCGATCTTCTTAAAGATCTATATTAGGGCGAGGGACCAACTCCTGCTGACTTAGCGGAGTTGAGAAGAGCCACAGATTTGTCTCTCCGGGCCACTAAGGAGACGGCATGTGCCATTGGCCGCTCTATGTCAACTATGGTGGCTACGGAGAGACATCTGTGGCTAAATTTGTCCGGTATAAAGAGAAAGACAAATATTTTCCGTTGTACGCTCCGCTATCACCTTCTGGCCTTTTCTCCGACGCTGTCACTGCAGTCGTCGACAGGTTTCAGGAAGGGGAAAAAACAGTCAGCGGCGTTCCAACAGTATCTCCCTCACCGCTCTAAATCTGGATCTAGGAGGGCTGGTCCAAGTGGCCAGCCTCAGCCGTCAACCAGCTCCTCCCATCGGCAAGAGCAAAAAGAAAGCGTTGCCTCTAGAGCCCCTCCTGCGGGAGCCTGGCAACAGAGGAAGCGCTCTTAACCGAAGTCCTCCAGCCAGAAGGGTGACCTGAGGGCCGTCCTTCAGGTGAAGAGGATTTCGGGAAAGAGGTCCTAATTGTAGTGTAGGACCTCTGAGGGTCCTACCTACACACCAGCCCCCCCCCCCCCCCCTCCTTTTTTTTTGGGGAGCAATCGAGGTTGTTCTAGCAGCAGGAGCCCTCGGGGAAAAAGATGTTGCTCACCGTCTTGGACGCTTCAGGCTACATTGGTTTCCAGCGAACGCACACCGTGGCGTTCGCCCCAAAAGCTTGCAACAGGGCACCGACTATGGTCACAAAATCTTTCTCGACTTTTTCCTGCCGGTCCTCCGCTTCAGTCGAGAATAGTGCTCGAAAAACACCCGAGGCCAGTCTCGAGGGGCTGGTTCCCTTAGTAGATTTTGTAGAAGAATGGCAACGCCTTCCGAATATATCTATATGGGTCCTGAATATTATAAAATATGGGTACATATTGCAGTTCGGTCACCGACCTCCCAAGTTTGCTGGGGTGGTTACCGACTGCAGTGGTTCCAGAACAGGCTCGGGTTATGGAACAAGAGGTACAGACTCTACTGGAATTAAGGGGCCATAGAAAGTGTTCCCCTACCAGACAGGGAGTCCGGGTTTTACAGCCGGTACTTTATAGTTCCAAAGAAGGATGGCGGACTGAGGCCGATTTTAGATCTAAGGCTTTTGAATCGTTCTTTGAGGAGATTCAGGTTCAAAAGGCCTACTATTCCCATTATCGTGAACTAAATCAGATCCGAGGACTGGTTTGTCACAATAGATCTAAAAGATGCTTATTTTCATGTCTCAATCCTTCCATGTTACAGGAGGTTCCTGAGGTTCGCTTTCGGGGCGAAGCATACCAATATTGGGTTCTTCCGTTCTCCCCGCACGTACACTATGTGTATGGATGCGGCTCTGGCCTCACTGAGGCTTCAGGGCATCCGTATACTGAATTACATCGACGACTGGCTCATATTGGCCCAGTCTCGAGGAATGGCAGTTCGGCATTGAGATGTCGTCCTTGGCCACATTCAGAACCGGGGGTTGAGACTCAACACTAAGAAAAATGTGTTGGACCCAGCTCAGAAGACTACTCTTCTGGGCGTGGTATAGAATTCGGTTACGATGCGGGCACGTATGTCTCCCGCACGTATTGAATCCATCTTGGCCATGGTGTCAGGGATAAAGCTAGGCCAGGCCATCACTGTAAAGCAATTTCAAAGACTGCTGGGCCTCATGGCAGCGGCATCCAACATAATTCCTTTGGGCCTTCTTCACATGAGGCCCCTTCAGTGGTGGCTCAAAGCCAAGGGGTTTTCCCCCCAGGGGAATTTTTTCCGTATAATAAAGGTTACGCGCAGATGCCTTCGTTTCCTATTAATATGGAAGAAACCTTGGTTCTTGTCCCAAGGGCCAGTGTTAGGGGCGTCGTGACGCCGGAAAACCGCTTTGACAGACGCTCCCTTACTGGCTGGGGCGCGGTCATGGACGGCCGCTTTGCCAGGGGTCTGTGGCAGGACCATCATCATTCTTGGCATATAAATTGCCTAGAGATGTTGGCTGTGTTCAGGGCTCTGAGGAGCTTCCTCCCAGACATCAAGGGTTACCACGTCTTGATATGTTCGGACAATACATCAGTGGTAGCTTATCTGAACCGACTCAAGGGGGACTCAGATCGCGCCCTCTATCCAGATTGGCGCATCATATTATTTTATGGACCTAAGGGAAAATATTATCTATGAGAGCAATATATGTCCCGGAGGTTCAGAATCAGGGAGCCGACATCCTGTCAAGGCAGGAGCTGAGGCCCAGGGAATGGAGACTCCATCCAGAGGTGGTGGAGTTGATATGGCAGAGGTTTGGACCAATGGAAGTGGATTTGTTCGCGTCTCGAGGGACGTCCCACTGTCCACTTTGGTTCTCCCTCTCTCATCCAGCCCTGCTGGGGTTGGATGCCATGGTACAGGCCTGGCTGAGGCTTCGCCTGTACGCGTTTCCTCCGATTGCTCTGCTCCCGGGAGTTCTGGAGAGGATCCGTCAGGAGGGCATCAGTCTTCTTCTGGTAGCCCCGTTTTGGCCGCCCAGAGTATGGTTTTCGGATTTAATTTCACTCCTGATAGCTCCGCCATGGCAGATTCCTCTGAGGAGGGATCTGTTGTCTCAGGCGGAGGGCACTATATTCCATCCTCGTCTGGAGCTATGGAAATTGTGGGTCTGGCCTCTGAGGGGGCTCAGTACCTAGATGCTGGTCTATCATCTGGGGTGGTCGAAACCATACTTATCTCTAGGGCTCCGTCTACTAGGAGATTATATGGCCTCAAGTGTAATGTTTTTCCACTTGGTGTAGAGAACTTAAGTTAGGCCCAGTTAACTGCCCAATGGCTTCAGTTCTGGAGTTTCTTCAAGATCGTTTCTCTGCGAATCTCTCCCCATCCACACGTAGGGTGTACGTGGCTGCCATTGCGGCGTTCCATGCACCACTAAATGTTGGGCCTTTGGGGAGGCACCAACTAGTCATACTATTCCTCCATGGTATTTGGAAGATGAGACCGACAGTCAGGTCCAGGGTTCCTTCCTGGGACCTGGCGGTGGTTCTCGAAGGGCTCTCCCTGGCTCCCTTCGAATACCTCCAGTCGGCTTCGCCTAGGACCTCACGTTCAAGATAGCCTTTCTCTTAGCTATTTCTTTAAAGAGACTGGGAGATCTCCAAGCCCTGGCATTATCGCCAGCTTGCTTGGGGTGTGCCCCCGGCGGAGTTAAGGCCATCCTGCATCCGAGACCCAGCTATGTGCCTTAAGTGCAATTTAACATGGCTAGGTCCATGGTCCTGCAAGTATTTCATCCTCATGTGTCGGCAAAAAAAGGAGAGGTTCCTTGCTCTGCCAGTTAGAGTTCCGAGTATTTACCTTGAGAGGTCCTCTTCTTGGAGGAGGTCGGACCTACTGTAGTGTGTTTTGGGCTCCCTATTAGGGGCTCCCGGCTATACAACCCATAAGTAGGCCTACAAGGTGCGCAATTTGCCTCCACCTTTGGCCGTAAGGGCTCTTTCTACTAGAGGCATGGCGTCCTCTAGGGCCCTCCTCTCGGGAGTGCCCCTCCAGGAGATCTGTGAGGCAGCCGGTTGGGCTACCCCGCACACTTTTATCAGGTTTTATAGTCTGCACCTCCCTAGTACGCCTAGCGCATGTGTGCTCTCATCCTAGCTGAGTGCCTGAGATCAGTTTCACTCTAGGGCAGGCCTTTTTTCGGTGCGTGGTCTAGTGGGCATTCGTTCCCCAAAGAGTCGTTTTCAATGACGCAGTGTGAGTTCCCTCGAAAGGGAACGTCTCGGGTTTTGACTATAACCCTTGTTCCCTGAGAAGGGAACGAGACACTGCGTCGTTTTGCCACGCCCCTCAGTGCCTAGGAGCGGCTTGCTTCATTGCGAGGCTAATGTGTGTGTGTGTGCCGGCGTCACTTTTATGTGCCGTCACATGTTACGTCATGACGCAACACCAATCAGGATTGGATTAGTTTCATTCATACTTCAGAGGCGCACGCTAAGGGAGCGTCCCCAAAGAGTCGTTTTCAATGACGCAGTGTCTCGTTCCCTTCTCAGGGAACAAGGGTTATAGTCATAACCCGAGACGTTTTTGCTGTATTTTGGGTCAAATAAATGATGGCTTGATGAGCAGAAGAGACTTCTTTTAAAAATATAAAAAAATCTTGCCATCCAAAAACTTTTGACCAGTGGTGTACATAGCATTAATTTGCCATCAGTAGTTATACAGTCAATGAAGATGGGTTTGTTACATAATGCTCAAACTCTATGAGATCTCTGTATAATTGTTGTTTTGTGTGTGCACCATGAAAAGCCACATTTTGTATACTTTTCATACGAGTCCTGTGGAGTGTGGAAAAACGCAGAGAAGTTGTAATTTGATGCTTAATTGTCTACCTCTCGGAAAATCCTCAGAATCTAATCAAGCATTATCAGGTGAGCATCTAAAATCGATCAATAACCAAGTTGAGCTCCAAACCTAAATAAACAACTTGTATAATGGCAATTAATTAATTAAACCAAATTAAATGTAAGAGGCTGTAAGAGATTTATTTTATTTTAAAATATAAAGGTACATTTCTTTCTCATTCTGTGTTTCAATGCAACGTATTTTCAATGCAATTTTTTTTTTTTTGCAACAATCTGTCTGAATAACAAGTGATGTTGCAAGTAAATGCAGATTTGCTTCTTTTTTTTTTTAGGATACTCATGGGAACGAAGAGGAACTGGAACATCTCACATTGAGGATCATCACGAAAGGTGGCTCAGCAGATGATCCTTTACAGACTGGGGTAACGCTGGAAGGCATAGAGGTGATGACGGGGTTGTCAGGTGTTGCGAAGGCTTGTGTTTATCTACTTGGCCTTTATGCAATCAATCTGAGTTACCCCAAAGAGCTCAGATACTCGTTTGAATTTTTTCAGAAGATTCTACTGGAACTAGACAGTGGCAAACTTTCTCCAAAGGTTTACTCTCTGAAGAACAAGCTTCTTTGTTGAAACAATAGATATTGATGGTGTTGTTCTGACCATTACGACTCAAAATATGTTCACAAGACCTGTTTAGCCAAACGCTTCTGGTTTTGTACTAGTTTTATTCTTAAAGGACAATTCCGGTGAAAAATTAACCTAGGGGTAATTAACACATGGTTACCGAGTCAATCGTTCTCTGGGATGCGTTTTCATGATAATCGAATGTAAAGAGTTTTATCTCTAAAAACAGATTAGCTTATAACGCTAGTATATGGGGCATAGAATAAGCAAAAGTAAATCACTAGTTAATACCACTACCAAGGCTCAAAATAGCCTCACACTAACACGGTAGCATAATGAGGGTCCCTACATGCAAACCGAAGCATTGAGAACTTTGTAAATGTACAGACAGTTTAATAAGAAGATACTTTATAAAGACAGTACATTACGCGTCCAATACTCCAATACTCCAATATTTAAATGTGACTCAACAAAGTTTTTTGTCCATGATGAGGAGAATAGATCTGTGTAGATTCTACTGGCCTTCCACTCCCAGGGGCCCAACAACGGCCCCCGGAAGAGTAAAAAAATTCACATTTCAAATGGCTGTAACTCAAAGTCCGGTTAGTGTATCAAAGAGAGAATTGTCAGGACAACTGTTTATGCTATGTTTACTGAATAATGTTGCACACAGTTTTCAGGCATAAAGCTGGCATAAATGTTTTTTTTAAAAGTGCTCACAGTAAAATATAAAATGTCAGCCTCTCCCTCATTTATGTCATAAAGGTTTGCACAATGAACATGTTTAGATATCCAGTTGTCCATTAAATATATTATTTATTTAACATTTATTGTTTCATTACTAAACGCTTTAAACTACATTACATATCTCTGTCATTCCATCGATGGAACAGGAAACATTTTGCTGTGGTTCATTGAAATGTGCAGAAATGCTTAGGGTTAGGATCTCGGTAAAGGAGTAATTTCTCACAACATAGAGACACTTTACAGTTAACTTAATGTATAACTAACGTAATAATAACGACACCAAAACATACTTTGTAACATGAAGCACCGTTTTATATGGGTTAAACGATGGTCCAATCACAGCGAGTTCTGCAATAAAGTCACAGCCATTAACAACCCAGCTGAACAGGTGCATCACACTTACTTGCCTATTTATGGTAAATGACGACAGATCTCTTCCGGATCCGGTTGAAGGGATATATTCCTTAAATATTTAATATTTATCCAGATACAGAGGCAATTTATTATAGTGACACATACGTTACAAAATCGCTATGATGAAGTAATAATATTTTTACAAACCAAGAGATGAGATTCAACTTTGTTATGTGAAAATAGTTCCCTATCAGGGAACTCGAGCTGCGTGACAACGCTTTGGGAACGCCCCTGCGTGAGTGCGTCATGAAGCACGTATGAAATCAGTCCAATGGCGAGACGGAACGTCATAGGCGGGTGACGTCATCGACCAGGAAACTATATAAGCACCCCAAAACACAAGCGCGTCAGCTTCTGAAGTCTTCAGCAAGCGCTCTGTGTGAAATATATCAGTCTGTGTCTCAAAGTGTTTTTGTCTGTCCTTAGAAATTGCTAGGCAGGAGTTTTTCACATATAAAAAAACTATAAAGAGACAATATATATAAGATGGCGAGCGAACAGCAGTTCAGAAAGTGTGTGCATCCCTGCCCACGTTATATCACGGGTGGGGACACTCACGATCTGTGTGTTGTTTGTATGGGAGTGCAGCATGCCCAGTCAGCTCTCGAGGGAGCTGATTGTGAGCATTGCGAGCGTATGTCAATGAAAACGCTCCGCTCCCGCCGAGCCCTCTTCGAGGAGAGTGGTTCGGTGCGCGCTCCCCGCGGTTCGGGTCCCGCTGCTGCCGAGGCACAGCGGAGGCGCCAATCGTGGGGTTCGCAAATGGATCTATCAGCGGGGATTGAGACGGGCTCTGCCTTATCTCAGCCCTTACCTGGTAGATCCAGTGCCTCAGATCCCGGTGTGGAAGCACGCGCTGCGGTTTCTTCCCCCCGGGCTGAGGCACCAACACTTCAACTATCCAGTTCTGAGGAATTGGATGTTGAAAGTGTTGATACAGCAGAGACTGGGGACTCGTCACTTCAGTCTCCTGCTAGTGAGGAGCTGATGGAGGTGCTCACTCGAGCTGTAGAAAAATTAAGCATTGAGTGGCCAGCTGAAAGACAGGAATCTCGTTCAAGAAGCAAACTAGATGAGAGATTTCTGCCATCTCGGGCTGCACCTCCACGCCGGTGTCTTCCGTTCTTTCCTGATCTCCACACCGAGGTGTCGAGATCATGGAATAGACCGGTGTCAGCCAGAATATTTACTCAGCAAACATCGGTGTATTCTAATATTTCTGGTGCTAAGAGTTTCGGTTATGGGGCGATGCCTAAGGCTGAGGAGATTTTAGCGAGCCATCTTTCTCCAAATACAGCGTCGTCCTTTAAGACAGCGGCGTTGCCCACCAAGCCATTAAGAAATACTTCGGCTTTGGTGGGCAAAGCTTACTCGGCGGCAGGTCAAGCGGCAGCGTGTTTGCATACTATGTCCATCCTACAAGCATATCAGGCAGACCTGTTGAAAGACATTAGTGAAGGGGATGAAATCAGTGCAGATGTGATCCGTGAACTACGTCAGGCAGCTGATCTCTCTCCGTGCCACCAAAGAGACGGCCAGATCAGTCGGCCGCTCTATGTCAGCTATGGTGGCTACGGAGAGGCACCTATGGTTGAACTTATCTGACATGAAGGATTAAGATAAATCTTTTTTACTGGACGCCCCGCTTTCGACTGTTGGCCTTTTTGGTGACTCGGTAAACTCGGTCATCGAAAGGTTTCAGGAGGAAAAAAAGCAGGCGGCGGCGCTCCAGAAATTTCTCCCCCTCCGTGTCCATGTCTCCGGGGCTGCTGGGCGGGAGCAGCCCCGGCCGTCAAGTAGCTCCTCACACAGGGCGCAACAAAAGAGCAGTGTCGCGTCTCGCGCTCCTCCCCAGCAAAACTGGGCCGAGGCGCGGCACTCTCAGACGAGGTCTTCCAGGGGCAAAGCCGATCTGAGGACGGTTATTGTCGCCAGGAAGGCTTCGTCGAAGAAGTCCTGACGCCAATGGTGTCAGGGTGCTGAGGGTGGTCCCCACCGAGAGAGAAAGGTGTTCGCCGCTGTACACGGCGCCCGTTCTGTCTCGGTACCCTCAGGGGCCCGTTCTGCCAACCTCGCCTGCGTGCCGGGACGTAGACGGTCCCAGCGAGCGCTTTCCCGAGGGACGCTCGCCCGCTCTGAGGAGCGGTCTAGAGCGGTCAGACCAGTTGTTCCCTGCCGGTGCGCCGTTACAGGGCACTGTGTCTGCCACTCAAAATATTCCAGAGACCAGTCTCGAGAGACTGGTACCCTTAGTAGAATTTTTGGCAGAGTGGAAAAGCCTTCCAAATGTATCTCATTGGGTCCTGCAGACTATCGAGAAGGGTTACGCGATTCAGTTCAGATCACGCCCGCCTCGCTTCAGAGGGGTTCTGCCCACAGTGGTGGGCCCCGAGCAGGCTCTGGTTACGGAACAGGAGGTGAAAACTCTCCTGCTGAAGGAGGCTATAGAACGAGTTCTTCCTCCCAGCAGAGAGTTGGGTTATTACAGCCGATATTTCATCGTTCCAAAGAAGGATGGGGGGGTTGCGTCCAATTTTAGATCTGCGCCTGTTAAATCGCTCAGTAGGGAAGCTCAAGTTCAAAACGCTTACTCTCAAGTAGATCGTGTCACAGATCAGGTCCGAGGACTGGTTTGTCACGATAGATCTAAAGGACGCGTACTTCCACATTTCCATCCTTCCACAACACAGGAAGTTCCTGAGGTTCGCTTTCGGGGGCGAAGCGTACCAGTATCGGGTTCTTCCGTTCGGCCTAGCACTGTCTCCCCGAACTTTCACGAAATGTATGGATGCAGCTCTGGCTCCGCTGCGACTCCAGGGCATCCGCATTTTAAACTATATCGCCGATTGGTTGATTCTGGCTCAATCGGAGCATCAGGCGATTCGGCATCGAGATGTCGTTCTCGCCCATATCAAAAAGTTGGGGTTGAGGCTCAACGCCAAAAAGAGTGTGCTTTCTCCAGTACAGAGGACCACTTTTCTGGGCGTGGTTTGGGATTCGACGACGATGCAGGCACGTCTGTCTCCTGCTCGTATAGCTTCGATTCTCTCAGCCGTCAAACAGGCAAAGCTAGGCCAGTCACTCACTGTGAAAGAATATCAGAGGATTCTGGGTCTGATGGCAGCAGCGTCCAATGTTATACCTTGCGGCCTGCTGTACATGAGACCACTGCAGTGGTGGCTCAGGACCAAGGGGTTCTCCCCGAGGGGAAACCCGCTCCGCAAGATCAGGGTCACGCGACGGTGTCTCCGTGCTCTGGCTATGTGGAAAGAAACTTGGTTCCTGTCCCTAGGTCCTGTGTTGGGGGCTCCGTGTCGTCGTGTAACACTAACGACGGACGCCTCTCTCACAGGCTGGGGGGCGATCATGAGTGGTCGCTCGGCCCAGGGTCTGTGGCAGGACCATCATCTTCATTGGCACATAAATTGTCTAGAAATGATGGCGGTGTTTCAGGCTCTGAAACACTTCCTCCCAGACCTGAGAGGTCACCATGTTCTTGTCCGGTCAGACAACACATCGGTGGTCTCTTATATAAACCATCAGGGGGGTCTGCGTTCGCGCCCGTTATACAAGCTGGCTCGCCAGATCCTTCTATGGTCCCAGGGGAAGCTTCTTTCATTGAGGGCAATTTATATCCCGGGATATTTGAATCAGGGGGCAGACATCCTGTCGAGGCAGGGGCCGAGGCCCGGGGAGTGGAGACTCCACCCCGAGGTGGTGGAGCTCCTATGGAAACATTTCGGTCGTGCCGAGGTAGACCTATTTGCATCCAGGGAAACATCACACTGCCAACTGTGGTTTTCCCTAAGTCCTCCAGCCCCTCTGGGGTTGGACGCGATGGTACAGGAGTGGCCGAGGTCACGCCTGTACGCATTTCCCCCGATTGCTCTGCTCCCAGGAGTTCTGGAGAGGGTTCGCCGGGACGGGGTCAGTCTACTGTTGGTAGCCCCGTACTGGCCGGCCCGAGTTTGGTTTTCGGACCTAATTTCTCTCCTCGACGGCTCTCCTCTGGAGATTCCGATGAGGAGGGACCTTCTTTCTCAGGCGAGCGGGTCGATACTTCACCCCCGCCCAGATCTATGGAGGTTGTGGGCTTGGCCTCTGAGGGGTCCCAGTTCATAGAATCTGGTCTCTCGACTGAGGTCATGGAGACCATCCTCCACTCCAGAGCTCCGGCCACTAGGAAATTATATGCCTTGAGGTGGAAAATGTTCACCTCTTGGTGTGGAGAGCACCAGTTGGACCCAGTCAACTGCCCGGTCGGTGCAGTGCTGGAATTCCTTCAGGAGCGTTTCTCCACAGGGTTATCCCACTCCACACTGAAGATTTATGTGGCGGCCTTATCTGCTTACCACGTCCCTTTGAGTGGAGCTTCTCTTCACGAGGGTGCCGACCTGGGACCTGGCGGTTGTTCTAGAAGGTCTCTCTCTAGCACCGTTCGAGCCCATTGAAGAAGTTTCGGAGAAATTCCTCACTCTTAAAACTATCTT
The DNA here is from genome assembly GCF_029890125.1 of Rhinichthys klamathensis goyatoka. Classification (NCBI taxonomy): domain Eukaryota; kingdom Metazoa; phylum Chordata; class Actinopteri; order Cypriniformes; family Leuciscidae; genus Rhinichthys; species Rhinichthys klamathensis. The sequence continues at coordinate 1,514,398 of NW_026606695.1, read as the reverse complement.
TCTTCTGGCTATATCTTCATTAAAAAGAATAGGAGATATCCAAGCTCTGTCAGTCTCTCCCCCGTGCTTGGAATTTGCACCAGGCATGGTGAAGGCTTTCCTCCTCCCTAGGCCAGGATACGTTCCCAAAGTACCAACCAATGTGGTTAGGCCTATTGTACTGCAGGCTTTCTGTCCTCCTACATTTCTGACGTCGGACCAAGAGAAACTAAATCTGCTCTGCCCTGTTAGGGCCCTAGATGCGTACGTCCACAGAGCTGCCCTGTGGAAGAAGAGCGAACAGCTATTCGTTTGCTTTGGACCCGCTAAGAAGGGCTGTCCAGTGTCTAAGCAGAGGTTGAGCAAGTGGGTGGTCGAGGCCATCTCACTTGCCTACGAGTCTGACGGTCAGCCTTCTCCTTTGGCTGTCCGGGCTCATTCAACCAGGAGTATGGCTGCCTCTAAGGCTATCCTGTCAGGAGTATCAATCCAGGATGTTTGTGATGCGGCAGGCTGGTCCTCACCGCACACATTCGTGAAGTTTTATCATCTCGACTTCAGCTCCACTCCAGGGGCGCAGGTGCTTTCGTCCGAATGTGCGCTCTGACTTCACACGACGGACACTTGCTCGTATGGCGACGTTGGTATTAGCGTTACCAAAGCGTTGTCACGCAGCTCGAGTTCCCTGATAGGGAACGTCTCTGGTTACGTATGTAACCCTAGTTCCCTGAAGGGAACGAGACGCTGCGTGTCTATGCCATACTCCCAGCATGCCCGTGAGCACTTGCTTCAGTCTTATCAGAAGCTGCTTGTGTTTTGGGGTGCTTATATAGTTTCCTGGTCGATGACGTCACCCGCCTATGACGTTCCGTCTCGCCATTGGACTGATTTCATACGTGCTTCATGACGCACTCACGCAGGGGCGTTCCCAAAGCGTTGTCACGCAGCGTCTCGTTCCCTTCAGGGAACTAGGGTTACATACGTAACCAGAGACGATTTGTTTCTTCCCTTTAAAGAAAAAAATAGGCAACAACTTAAGAACAACATTTTACATTCTCAACTTTAATTCTATATCCTTATGATTATTGTTAATTTTTATTGTAACTAAATGAAAGGCAAATTAAAATAGCTAATGATTATAAATGTCTGCAAGAAAAAGCTTCTATAAAATACATTCACAGGTATATTACATTTACATTAACCAGGTAGTGATATAATGATACCATAGATGTAGTTATGGTGGACATTTACTACAGTGACCACTGTAATAAAAGGTTTAATGAAGCTAAATGCAAGACATTAAGTCCATCTAAATGTAAGGGTAACAAACTCACAGAATAATGTCCAGTATGTCAAGTGTGTCATTTCTGTAATACTCTTTCAGCACCAAACAGAATTCCATAAATATTGATGGTTTTCAAAGGTTTTCCTGAACACTCTCACTATCTTCAATTGTTCGGACAAACACCTGCTATATACACTTGCAGAAATATACATTTGACTATTGCATCATGAAGTCACTGCATGACTAGAACTAATGGATGGCAATGAATATGTCCTTTACCAAAACTCCTGATGAGCGCTGATGCTTTTTTTAATAAAGGCATTAGGCAGACATCAAGTACAGTTTATGAAGCTGAAAAGAGAAAACAAAATGCTTTAACAATATGGAAAAAGATAAATGATTATTTTCAATATTGGTTCAGCAAATCAAAGAGATCACGAGGAGGAGTGGGACTTCACATGAAGACTTTGAAACTGAGACAGAGCAAAGGGTGCACCTCGCTGGACACTATGTGGGCATGATTAAAAGTATGTCTTTAGTAGCAAGCAATATTCATATGAACTCATTAAAAAATAACATGATTTGAATGCAAACGGGACAGTTATCAGCAGTGTAACTGATCTAATTATGAAACAATAATCGAATATCTGATGTCATGTGACAAGTCAAATGAGCTTTTCCACTCTTGCAAACAGAGGTAGGTTATGAGGTGTGGAGAGACAGGGCCCAATTTGTAATAATTTTAAAGAATACAATGCAATTAATTTAAAATTTATGACAGTGTGTGGGACATCCGACAACTTTCCAAGAAGGGGTGCAACTGATTTACAAATATCGCGATAAATATGTACAGGAATTGAGGCAGTAGCCAATGACAGCAGTAGGAGTAAAAGCTGCAGGATTACATACAAATATGTATGAGTATCGTACGAATTTAACAACTTGTTAAACCCTGTGAATTAATAAGACTGTAAGACTATGTTCGTACTGATTGGGCTATGGGTTTTGTAAGAAAAGGTTTAAGAAAGAACAAATGCTTGATAAAATGTTTGATTAGGGGTTAAAACCAACACGTACATGCCATTGAAAATATTTGCCTTTGCAGCTGTCCGTCTCCTCCGTTTACTTCTCCTCAAACAATAATGGACTCACTGAGTCCGAAAGGCCCTTTTGGTCTTTTCAGCTGAAAAAAGAGAAAAGAAAATATCATTACGTATAATATATAGGATTATTTAAGGGAAAAATAACAGATTTGCCTTACACATTTTAGATTTTAAGCATTAAAAGCATGGTAAGTGTTGTGGTTACTATCCTTTTACTACACATATCACAGTAAAACTAAGGTTACTGAGGTAAAAAGCATGGTTCGTTTTGTGGTTACTGTGCTTTTACTACACCCATCACAGTGAAACTAATTTTACTGTGGTAAAACCATGGTAAGTGTTGTGGTTACTGTGCATTTACAACAAATATCACATTAAAACTACCAATACTGTGGTAAAAAAGCATGGTAAGTTTTATGGTTACTGTTAATTTACAACTAATATCACAGTAAAACTAAGGTTACTGTGCTAAAAGCATGGTAAATGTTGTTTTTACTGTGCTTCTACTACAAATACCACTTTGCAACTAATAGTACTACTTTGAACCTGATATGAATATGATTAACTGATTGAAGGTCAATAGCACGTCACGTGACAGACTGTGTTTAATCACTCTAGTTTAGTAAGGCGTTTTGAATTAGAAAGCAATGAAACGCAAAGCCTCAGTGGAACAGAAATAATGCAGTGACTGAACATGAGGGAGCTAATCTGATTAATATCGACAAACAGAAAATACATTACATCAAACATTATTGGGACAGCATATTTACGACTACTTATCAACATCTGGCACAGGTGAACTGATGCCAAATATCATGATGTGTTCAATATGAGACTTCTTCAGTGCGATTTACTACTGATAAAATTTGTGTCTGTTGTTGACACCACATGTTTCCCATTGAAAGCAATGGAGTTCCCAATTTGTCCATAGAGTGACGCCAAGGGGCGCCTTTGGCGTCGTCATTGTTACACCAGGGGCGCTTGACCATGCGTCAGTTTTTGACACCTTGGGAGTGAGAATGGGTTGATATATATATATATATATGGTAACACTTTACTTGAAGGGTGTGCATAAGACTGACATGACACCTTCATAATCATGACATGACACATGTCATGAATATGAAGGAGGGGTAACACTTTATTTTAAGGTGCTTGTAATAAGCAGTAATTAACAGTTAATAAGATGCATATAAGATGCATATAAGCATTAACTACTTCATATAAGGGTTAATTAAAGGTCCAGGCCCTAAAGAGATCAGGGAAACTACTCCCTCTTGGAAAGGTAAATTTTTAAGGGACTGGGAGTTTGCGTTACCATTTATGTTTGTTCGGCTGTTCTAAAAGTGCAATGTATTGATACTTGAGAAATGTATTATTTAATTTAATTTATTTATTATCATTAGTTAATGCTTATATGCATCTTATATGCATCTTATAAGGTCTTATAAGTGTCTTATTAACTGTTAATTACTGCTTATTACAAGCACCTTAAAATAAAGTCTTAGCGTGTTACCGAAGGAGGTTTTATGCATGTTTGTGACAACTGTCATTAAGTGTCATTTGCTCAAGTATGACATTTTTAATGCAAATATGACATTGTTTGAGATGTATTTGATATGACACACTTGAAATAAACCAATAGATCATAACCTGTCAGTCTCTTTGTCATGACAACTTGACATTACCAAGACAACATAACCTGTCATAAATATGTCATAAACATGACAAAGCAGATTAATTATCAAACTTAAGAAACCACTTAGCTTTATGGGTTAACATTACATTAAACTGTTATGTGGTTGGTTTTGACATTGGCTGCCATGAGGCTATTATAACTGTCATGAATATTTTTCTTGACCTCAACTACAGTGGTACAAATTTAATTTGTCATTAAACTGTCATTTAATGACATTAGGTAGTTTCTTAACTACTGAAGCTATAAGTAGTTTCTTAAGTTTGATCATTAATTTATCAAGTTTGATCATTCATTTTTGATAATTAATCTGCAATGTCATGTTTATGACATATTTCTGATAGGTTATGTTGTCTTGGTAATGTCAAGTTGTCATGACAAAGACACTGACAGGTTATGATGCATTGGTTTATGTCAAGTTGTCATAACAAAGACATCTCAAACAATGTCATATTTGTATTAAAATGTAATAATTGAGCGAATTACACTTAATAACAGTTGTCATAAACAGGCATAAAACCTCCTTCATATTCATGACATGACTTATGCACACCCCTTCAAGTAAAGTGTTACCAAGTAGGGTTATCTTTAGAATAAGAGTAAGGTAAATGCTGTTCCATGAGCCTTTAATCCAGAAGCTGTGTGAATATCAACTGGAACTGAAACATACATTTATATTGGACTAAAAAAAAACCCTGCTTGCTCATTTCAGCAGTCAACCACACGCCATGACACACTTCAACAACAAGTCTTTGTAAGACATGTTACATGTTCAGTGAAGCAGTTATATTCTAGCCATGTATTGTTTTATGATATCATTCTAGCATTGAAGAACACAATGTTTTTCCACATTGTGAGAGATAGATAGAAAGAGAGGGAGAAAGAGGGAAGTTTGGCACACTGTTAAAAGCCTGGCCCAGATGCCTCACACAACTGACAGCTGCATGTGAGGATGATCCATTTAACTAATAGACTGATATTTAAATGCATCTGTTCTAGTGCAGGAGCTGATCAGGAGCCAAGCCATGGCGCATTGTGGCTGAAAAAAAAAAATGCTGACATTTTCACGCCGGCAGAAATAGACAATGTAAAAATAGGTGATGGGCTTTCATTAAATCACATTACCATAAAAATGCAGTAACGCTTACTTGGTGACATTTCCACAACTGGAGAAAATGTTTTTCTTGCTAGATTTTCTTTCCCCTGTCTTTGCTGCTCTTTCTCTCTCAGCTTTCTTTTTATAAACAAAAGTAAAAAGTTGAGCTCGTTATGCAAAAACAGTATAATTACGTCTCTTCTGAAAATCGTTAATGTCATGATCTTCTCACGATGTTGCACATGTGTGCATGTAATCTGTGGGTGGCACTCACTCAAAGCTCTTCACACCCTCAAGTCATTGTATTGATGGATTCAGTTTTATCACCAGGTGACCCGGTCTTCAACATCGCCCTTCTTTAGCTTCAAGCGCAGCACTTTAATAAGCGTTTCTTCTCTCGCTTCAGAGCACACACTTTGTGCCGTTTCGTTACATGCTTTTTTCTCATTCCTTCATACATAATATTCTTTTTATTTGATGCTTACATATGCATGAGTCATACCCTCCACCTTCAGTGTGGTGTTTTAAGCTGCATTTGCTTCCCTTATTGGTGAAAAACAGAAGGATAAATGGGAGGGGACCATGCTCATATGCCAATACAACTAATCGACATTGCTTGGTATGCATGGAGGAGGTTGAGCCATCGTGTTATAAATTGGCATGTGGCTCCTAGCCAGGGCTGAAGTGCATTAGTCAAACGGCCTGCATGTAATAAAATGTGGGGGTTTGCAGGGGGGCAAGGCTCTCTCTAGATTGAGATCTTAAAAAGGCTACCCGCCGAACAATGTATTTGGAAGGTAAACCCGAGCTCAATCCAGTCGGCCAGATCCTATCAGCACACCAGCTTACGCGAGGCTAAATTAGATGACATTCACTTTGACAAATAATTTTCCCTTTCCTGTGCATATAAAAACCACTGGGCTCTCACATCTTTAAATTGGACTCAGATAAGAGGGGAGGAACAGGTATAGATAGAAGAGTTAAAGCATTTCAGAGAACATAAAAGCACATGTGGAGAATGAGTTCTGCACAACAGGAAATCACGAAGGATGCATCCCAATTTGGAGGTGTGTTGTGGAAAAGCATTGTTGTTCATTAGAATAGCAATGTTAAGAGCAAGAAACAAAATGGAGGAAAAATTTCACTTTGTTCAAGTTGATGAAGTTAATTATATAAATGAAAATGATGCAGAATCAGAACAAAACTGTAGACTGCACATGGGGTGAATAAAATTGATCAATAACCAAGATCAGAAACTTACTAAAATAGCAGGTTACATCAATAAACAAAGCTAGTTCACAAGAAAAACAAAAAGGTTTTCCACCAAAGCTTTGATGCATCAAAAAGATCATAAAGACATTTCGAAAGTAATCCATGTGAATCAAGCAATTTAACCCAAGTCTATTGAAAAGACAAGATCATTTTGTAGGATGCACAGATTTAATTTAGCTTTTATTCACATATAAACATTAATCAATGAACATAGACCGATCACATACAGTATATGATAAACACAGAATCTTAACTGTGACACGAGAACCAATGAGGGACTTCTGTTTATCATATTTGATTTAAACCTGGCCCTGGAACTAAAGGTTCAGTTGCCCCCCTTTTCTGTGGTCCTGTGGAGAACATGTTCCTCAATTTCCATCCCAAATATGCTGATAATATATTGCAGAGCAACTCAAGCCTTGTAATAGTCTCATTTTATAATACGTCTTTAGATGAATCTTTGGAAAATCTGTCATTCATCATCATAATCCTTGCATCCATTCAGGCTGAAAGCGCATTTTTAGTACATACTAAATATGCATTTGAATTCCTTCTTCATAATATCTCGGCTGACAATAGATTTAAATTTGCCGACAAGCATGGCCATTTCTGGACGGCACTGTAAAATGTAAAGGGCTTGTTGGACTCCACCGGTCCAAATCACACTATTCTGGCCAGGCTCTCTTTAGAACCAGCATGAGGATCTGTTGAGTTTTTGATTCCTGTATTTTGAAATGCTTGGCTGTAAGTTTAAGGCACTCTGCTATTTCCTGGATTTGATGTCCAACAGAGACTCAGTGGGAAAGATCCAGTCTGCCTTACTAGCCTGAGAAACACAGGGAGCATCCAACAAAGAGGAGGCAGGAAATCAGCATGGCTTTGAAGCATAATTGGTGTGAATCAGCCATGCTTCTAAGCAGTTCAGTCTCAGTCCAGGCCAGTGTTAATTTCGTTGACGAAAATAACGACGAAAATTATTCGTCAACGACATTTTTTCACAGACGAAAACGAGACGATAACTAAATAAAACCTAGTTTTGAATGACAAAGACTATGACGAAAATCTATTGACATTTTCGTCAACGAATAAAAACTAGACGAAAATGTTAGATAGTGACGATTTGGGAAGCGATCCGTCAGAACTGATGTCCTGCGTGTGTGGTAGATGCGCACATTTGTAGGCTACTGTAACGTGATCTACCCCGCGGTCATAAAACGTTAACAAATGTGAACGTCTGGGAGAATGAGTAGAGCAGACATATAGATCTCTGAATAAAAGTGACGATGCAAAAAAGAGCTCTATTCGGTGCGGTTTTCTGTGCGCACACACCTAACCCGAAGCGTGCAGTCATGCACAATACACCTACAGCGCGCGAGTAGGCTACTGAATTGAGCTCTCTTTCGTGTCTGAATGGAGAAATACACAACAGTATGTCTAAATGTCCTTTTTGGAGAGTAAACTGTGAGTGTGTCAGATGTGCATCAGTGCAATTGTATCCGCATGTCATTGGACATGATCCGACGTCTTAAAGTGACAGTGGCAATAAACCTAATGCGGTCCGTGTCCTTAATTTTGATCAAGCAACAAAAGAAAAAGAGAAAAGCATTCACTGTTTGTTAATAGCTTTAATAAGGATTAATTATATTTAATTCATACAAATAAATATGTCTGCTTGAAAGAATAAAGAATGATGTGTAAGTAGTTATAAGGAATGAATATATCATTCATTGTAAAGAAGACTGTGTTGTACTTTAGGAAAAGTGGTTTTATTTCATTTTAAGATATGTTTTAAGTAACAGCAGTTAACCCTTTGATGCACAACATGGGTCTAAATAGACCCGACTGAGTTTTAATTTTCTATATCTTTGCAAGAAATTAATTTCATCATTCAGTATTCCAGGTATTCCTCAATTAACTTGTTTTTGATCATCACAAATCCTTATTTTTATTTTTACTTTCTTACTTTTTGAATAAAAATAGTTTTTGTATCACAACCCTTCTAATGCGCAACATGGGTCTAAAAAGACCCGTATTCATTTCCTATGTTATTTCAGTGATGGCTGAGTGTTTTCTTTGCTGAATCTTTAAAATATATGTATTTTATCATTTGTTATTCCAGGTATTCATTAAATATCTTGTTTTTGATTTCCACAAATCATTATGTTTATGTTTTCTTTCTTACTTTATAAACAAACACAGTTTTTGTATTTCTACATAAATTTTACATACATGGGTCTAAAATGACCCGTATTCATTTCCTATGTTATTTCAGTGATGGCTGAGTGTTTCTTTGCTGAATCTTTAAAATATATGCATTTTATCATTTGTTATTCCAGATATTCATTAAATATTGATATTTATGTTTTCTTTCTTACTTTATATACAAACAGAGTTTTTGTATTTCTACATTCATTTTACATACATGGGTCAAAAATGACCCATATAGAAACCTTTGATATTTGCACATATTTGCAAGTAGGAACATATTTACTGCATAAATACTATTACTATAGTATTATTACATAATACTATTCACCTGCCACACATTTCACAACTCAACACTGCTGCTTTTGTATATTTGATGCAAGTCTTATTTTATTTTAACCACAGAAAATATTTGATATTTTGTAAAAGATAACTGGACATAATATTTGAATATTAGGCTATGGTTACTTGACCATGAAATCCTAGTGAGAAATTACTTGTGAGAAAGAGAAACATATCCAATACTATTAGCTAGCTAGCTGTCGAAATATTCTATTCTAGCTAGCTAATGTTAGCTACACTAAAAAAATATGGGTTTTTAAAGGGGAACTCAGCAACTCTAGCTATTTCTTCGCTGATTTTCACTTTTGTTGTCGCATGTTTTCTCAACGAGCTCCCCCTACAGCTGTGGGACGTATATTTCACAACAATGTTGTAAAAAAAACTCACTTGCGGCCCCTCCTCCCCCTTTCTACCGCTGCTCATGTGCATTTGTTATTATCGGAGCCGGCCAACTTTATCGTGTGGAGCTATACCGAGGTGGGTAATACATCATACACATTGAGGGCGGCGTGTGTGTTTATGTCGAATTGCCATAAAGCATTTTGTGTTTCTCACTCGTTCTCGCTTCTCACAAGACTTCCTGTTTCCAACTTACTGGGAAGTTAGTCCCCATGTTGCAAGGTTGGTTTTCCGCCTAGGAACGTTGGGGGGAGCAGGGAAAGTCACCATTTTCACCAGAACAGGTTATTAAATCATCCAAATGATTTCTAAACGGTTTTATTAAGTTGAAATAGTTGCCAAATGCCCCTTTAAAGCTTATTTACATGTAATAGGCCTCAAAGTTCTATTAAGAACCGTATAGTCTTGAATAAGCCATTATGCTGAAATGGTTCGATGTGTTAAGAGTTTAGGGTCCTTTTTTCCCCGCCTTTTGATTTTAAAATCTGTAACTGTCAAAGCCACCTGAAATAACATAGGAAATGAATACGGTCATTTTAGACCCGTGTATGTAAAATTGATGTAGAAATACAAAAACTGTGTTTGTTTATAAAGTAAGAAAGAAAACATAAACATAATGATTTGTGGAAATCAAAAACAAAGATATTTAATGAATACCTGGAATAACAAATGATAAAATACATATATTTTAAAGATTCAGCAAAGAAACACTCAGCCATGATTGAAATAACATAGGAAATGAATACGGGTCTTTTTAGACCCGTGTATGTAAAATTGATGTAGAAATACAAAAACTGTGTTTGTTTATAAAGTAAGAAAGAAAACATAAACATAATGATTTGTGGAAATCAAAAACAAAGATATTTAATGAATACCTGGAATAACAAATGATAAAATACATATATTTTAAAGATTCAGCAAAGAAACACTCAGCCATGATTGAAATAACATAGGAAATGAATACGGGTCTTTTTAGACCCGTGTATGTAAAATTGATGTAGAAATACAAAAACTGTGTTTGTTTATAAAGTAAGAAAGGAAACATAAACATAATGATTTGTGAAAATCAAAAACAAGATATTTAATCAATAGCTGGAATAACAAATGATAAAATACATATATTTTAAAGATTCAGCAAAGAAACATTCAGCCATGACTGAAATAACATAGGAAATGAGTACGGGTCTTTTTAGACCCATGTTGCGCATTAGAAGGGGTATCCATAGCTTGCGCATCAAAGGGTTAAATCTGTATTTGTATTGCATGTTCAAACTTAAAAATCATTCATATTAATAGGTTAATAGATGTTTTCCCCGGGAGTATATGGGTTTGGAAATTTTAGAGAAATTCTAAATTAACGCATTACAATTGAACTAAACCCATTATATTTTAGTCGACTAAATCTACTGTAGATTTAGTCGACTAAAATGTTATTGTATTTCGTCGACTAAAACTAGACTAAAACTAAAACAATTCAGATGACTAAAATATGACTAAAACTAAATGGCATTTTAGTCAAAAGACTAAGACTAAAACTAAATCAAAATTTGCTGACAAAATTAACACTGGTCCAGGCAAACTAACTGCAACGTAGATTTTGTTGACCATGGCATTACAATATATGGTATTCTGTTTCACAATGCAATTCATGGGAATTACCATTCTGAAAGCTGAACAAATTGTGCTTGCTAAAATAATTGTTTTAGAAAAGGTGTCCAAAAAAGAAAAAGGAAAACCATGGACAAAGGACATAAAAGTATCAACTTTTCTTTTAAGATTGACATTACTTTAATTAATTCAAATTCATATTGGGCTCCTCTTTAATTATACTAGATAAACTAAAAGATTTGACAAAATCGTTTATGGAATTTTTAGGTTATCCTCAGGGTAAGCAACTGTACACGTTGAAATGGGCAAGAATCCCACTGAAGCATGTTTTGTATATATGTTAGAAGGGAAAAAATAATATGAAAGATGATTTTTAATTGTTGTTTTGTTTGTAGACATCAGATCTCACTTTATAACCAGCTTTTTTTAGTAAAACTTGATTTGTCAAGAGGAACGAACTTGAAGTATTGTGTATAATTTCACAATCATATTACTAATGGCTTACTTATTGCTTGCTCTGAGATGGGATAATAAACTATTGTAATATAAAAAAAACCACATTATGCAGTTTTTAGATTTAGATTAAAAAACTAAATGTTAAAATTGAACACAAATTGTTTACATGTTTTTTATAATATATCTAGCTGCCTTATTTGAAACTTTCCACCTTTTCCCCTGAGTAAACGATGATGGATTCTAATTTCCGTTTGTATGCTGTCCCGTTCATCTGGTCTCCATAGGAACCCATTTTTAATAGAGTGACTAAATTAAACAGAAACTTTTTTGAACATTACTGAAAATAAAAAAAATAGCACAGAGTTAAATTGTTCTGTTGTTGGCTGCCACAACAACATTAATAAACTGAAGAATTTCCCATAAAGTATGTGTTTTGAGCACCAGCTAATCTGAAAAGAATCTCCGTATATGTTACTGTATGGCTTGCATTTTATGCCAAAGACTGACAAGAAAAAACAAGTATGGCTTGCAGCACTTAAGTTAAAATACTCCCATAAAAGGTATATGTGAGCTCTTATGATTCTGAGGACAACACCCTCCGAACTTCACGCTGATCAAGAGCAATATGTAGGATATGCGACACTATAATGTGATGGCACTATGGATCCATGTGCTTTTTAAAACCTTTTTCATAGGTTTAACGTTACATTATCAGCTTGGAAAAATTTACTAGAAACACCAGAGACTTAAAATGTAAAGCCTAATTCCGCTATGAGTCAGATGAGACTTCCTCGTTCAGGAAAAAGGTGGATATTTAGCAGCCATATTTAGTAGCTTTATTGAGTGCTTGAGTTAGGGTATAATGGTAGCCTGACTTCATCATACTCATATTCTAGTCTGATACTGCTCCATAGGGCTTTGATTATGAGGCGTGTCTTAACCGAACCAGGAAAAAAAAAACTCTGCACTCAACTGGATAGACCTAGAACCAATCAGAGCAACGCAGTAAGTGACGTATGTTGAGCTACGCATAGTTGTCAACAGAACTCAACTGCACGCACGCTGGAAGAAGTAGTAAAATAATGAGTGTTGTTTCTTTTACTTGGTCCTCCATGAGTGCGATCAAAGGAGAAACCACAACGACCACAGGGTTTTCATTGCGTCCCATCTTCTTAGCGACCATTGGAGCCAGCTGATTAAAATAAACTTTTGCCGAATCCCGTAGGAAGGACGGCAAACACATCTTTCCAATCGACAGATGCCTTGATTGCAGTTCTCTGTTCGTCTTTTAAAATTAATGCGCTGTCGATTTCTTTTACAACAGACGCGATAGCGGAATCTATACATCTCAATTCTCCAGCTGTAGTCATCTTTGAGGGAAATCAGTTCAACCCAAGCTCTCTTTGATAACGTGATGATTACGTAACTGCAGATCATCTGTCCATCATCGTATAAAGCCCGCCCTGGCAATTTGATTGGCCCGACGATTTCTGAACCGATCATAATTACTCCTCAATGGATCGAGTCCAGACCGAACTTCCCGACCAAAAAATGTTGTGGGCGGGGTTCGGGCTGGCATCCAGGCTAGTATAACGGAGCTAAAGGCACACCTTTTGAAAAAATGTGCTTTTCATTATTCCCATAGTGTATGATTGTAGAAAAAATATATATGTTTGTATTGGACATTTATGGAGCAACAGATTTGTGTGAATATAAATCATAAAAGTGGTTTATTTTGTTTAAAAATCGTATTATGGCTTATTAGGTGGTGAGGTGGGCCTTTTACCCCACACACAAAAGGCACACAGTATTTATACAAACAGTTTAGCTAAAATAAAGTTTTTAATTAATGTCTGAGTTAATACTTGTTCAAAACAATCACTTTAGCAAATTTTGCACTATTTTCTGTTTATTTCGATTAATAAAATAATTATTTTTTGCTCAATATATATATATATATATATTGTCATTAAAATATAAAAATTATATTTAAAAAATACATCAATTTAAAAAAGTAAATATTCTGAAAGCATTGAATGATATCCCATAATAATTCAATTTAGATTTACATTAGTAACATTAAATCATATTTTATTTACCATGTGAATCTAACCATGTCATGTCAACAAATGGAAAAGTCGGCCAGCTATTTAATATCATGTTAATAATTGTGGCTTTCGCCCCGACAGCAGGGGCACATTACCCCACATAGCATAGGCTACTTTTAAACATTTTTCCGTTATTGAAAAACAATAGCTTTAATTATTTTGAACAAAACTGAAAATCCTTAACAAGACCTTTGTTTCAAAATATATTCAATAATTTTAGCGATTCTTTCGCTCATTTTGGATTTGATTCTCATTAACATTTTAAAAAACATAAAATGTTAGATCAAAGTAGCGCAGAATCAACGTTGCGCTGCTGCCGGCGATCGCATCAAGGATCAGCCAAATGTCCACGTGCATCTTGAAAAGCGGATGTTTAGGAAAGTGCTGTGGCAAATTTTTGTGCCATCTAGTGGTTTAGAGGAAAATAAAATCAAAGGAGCCTTTTACCCTGTGGAGCCTTTAGCCCCAATTCAATTTCTTTACAGAAAAATAGATTTTTTCTTTTTTTAATGAATATGGAAACATAATGGATCATATTTTCCAAGTTATGTTGGTTTATTAGCCTAACAATGAATAATGCACAAGGTAATTAATAGATAATTGAGGTATTCTCCTCTATAGTGATGATCTGGCAGCCATACAGCCAGACAGAGGTAAATAATGCAGCCTAATGGCTTCAGTCTCCAGTTTAAATAGTCCATTTCGGCTTCTTGCTGATGTTTTAGCTTGCTTCCACTACAAATATTACTAGTCAGTTTATTTGAGAACATGTAAGGCTGTATGCAAACACTTACTGACTACAATTTGCTAATTGGGCTCTTGTTCCACATTCTGAAGGCTTTACTGGCAAAGTAATGTAGTGCTTACTCAAGTCTGAGTTGAGCAAAGCTTGTTTTTATAGACGCTAGCAGCAACATCAGCAAATCCAGAATGACTCACTCTGCTTTGACAGAGCTGCTTAACTTTGCCCTCACACACGCACCCGCACGCGCGCACACACACACACACACACACACACACATATGACTACACAACTACATATGACTAAAATTAGTTTGTCCTAAGTGACAGAATCTACAGTAGCAGTCATAAAAACCTTTACATGGCTTAATAGGAGAATTGTTGGATGAAATAATTTCTGGAAAAGTGGGGTGTAACATTACCTCATGTTACATGGTGTGACATTTGTGTCATAACAGATTGTGTCAAACCGTTGCACTTTAGGCTGAGGTAGTGTATGCTAGTGTATAGGCACTAGTGTGGTTGATGTCACTTGACACTGGATGTGGTCATTAGACATCAATATCAATGGAGACCCTACCAATAACATAGGCTTGAGAACCAGCACGAAGAACCAAGCAAATTAAAAAAGACAAATGCAAAAGATAATCAATGTTACTGCGGGTCTATGTGTTGGCATGTGTTGCAGTGCATGCTTTTATAATTATAATCAACCATCAAAACACCCAAATCTACTCTGCAGTTCACACATATACACATGGCAACACAAACACACACCACGCACTGCAGTTGTTTGCTGGATGAGCAATATTGCCAACACATTATATTGGGGCCCGTCGGCTGCCGGCTCTATGGATTTATGCTTCATCACCAAGCTGTATCTCGTAGCGTTGATTATAATTCCCAGAAGCCCTTAATTAAACGGTGAGCATGAGAGCATTTTCCCTTCTTCTTTATTTATTTCTGAATGAGCACAGCATAGATTTACTGACCATCCAGAGGAGTGCTAGCGAGCCAATCTCTGCCATCTACTATAAATTAGCAGGGCTTTGATACACAGTCCAAGAAGAGCCTCTTTTATTTTTGTTGTGATATCTCCTTTTCTTTATGGTTATCATAGTCAAAATTATCCAATTTATGGAACTGATATGGCATGTTTACAAAGGTATTGTGGATAACACAGAATGTAGAGAACTGGAGGTGGAGTCGGCCTGATAATAAAAAGTACATGGGCTCCTTAATCAGCTTAAATCAACTGAGTGTGCATATACAGCATTGCTTTAATTGACCATTTAGTTGACTTACAGCATTTGTCAGCACTAGCACAGCAATAACACATTCTCATATTTCCCCTTATAGAGTGCAGGATGTACCTTTGGAGCCAGGAGTGCCAACATTACCGGAAAGTACCATCCTCTACACCCCCACCTCGTTCCCTCTCCCCTCATTCGCTTCCTTTCCATTCCATTAGCTTCTATCCGAACGATTCCAGCCCATTAAATGAAAACGTGATGAAATGTATTGGATTTACTTGAGGATAATGTCCTTTTCTCCAACTGCGATTCTCCCTACAGCCATGCCAGACACGGGATGCATTTATTTTCACTGCTAATTGATCGGAGCATTCTCGGAGGACTACACACATCTGAATCTGTGGAGCTAGCTATATGTGTGGATTTGATGGGGTTGTCCATTCATATGTCAAAATTGCTCTTGGCTCTAATTCAGATTTATGTTTGGTTGTGTATGTGTGTGTGCGTGCTGATTTTGGATCATTGAATCATGATAGAGTGTAATGAGCCTCAAACTGCTATTTTGTTTGCATGATGAGAGGAAATTAAAGAGTGTGATTTCAAATCTTTTTCATGGAAGCTGAACTGATGAATCAGTCAGCTGAGGGTTATCAGTTTAATAATATTGGAGTTATTTATGTTTGGTGCAAGCTGAAGAGAGATGGAGTGGATGTGAGATGTAACGTATTATGTTCTCTTTCTCACTAATGTCTA
The DNA here is from genome assembly GCF_029890125.1 of Rhinichthys klamathensis goyatoka. Lineage (NCBI taxonomy): Eukaryota > Metazoa > Chordata > Actinopteri > Cypriniformes > Leuciscidae > Rhinichthys > Rhinichthys klamathensis. The sequence continues at coordinate 1,498,102 of NW_026606695.1, read as the reverse complement.
CTGCTCTTAAAAAAAGGGCAGTTCTATATCTATAACCTTTCTGTATGAGAAGTTATATACAGAACTATAGTAAAAAGCATTTGATTTAATTTTAATATAGATTTGTTTAATGGAAAACCAACAGATTTATAAATATTTATCTATTATTACTATATTTGCATGCATTACAGTTCAAAAGATTATTTAAAGTAAATTATAAATTAAACAAAGTAATATACATTCATATGTAATGAACAAAATATATTTTAGCCGTTAAGTTATTGTCAGATTTATAAACATTACTGACTTAATGTTTAAAAGTGATGTATTTATTTATTTATAATAAATAAATCATTATTTATTATAAATAAATGAATACATTAATTGACTATGTTATGTGAAATACTGTCATTTATCCTGGCTTAATGTATATGTACTAAATTGTAAGTGAACAATTAGCAGGATTTATTTGTTTAAGTTTGTTTGTCCCTATCAGCCCAGCACTGCAACACTGGCTCAACCAATGGTGGGAGTTTGGGGCGGGACTATATTTTCAAACAACCAACGGCAGATGAAAAGAGTCACATTTTTTTCAGTTTCAAATAGTGAAAAGAGACAGAAATAACTTCAGCTTTATGTAAACCATTTCTTATTACTAACTTCATATTAAAGCAACACTAAATAACTTTCCCTCTTCGGTCGCCCTACAGGTTGGAAGCGGAATTGTCCATTACCGCTGTTGTAAAAAAATGTGCCTACCGCAGCCGATACTGTCACACGCACGCTTGCATTTTATCCAGCACCTGCTTTGGAATGAACTATGTCCACAGACAAGGTAGAGTATGTTGCATGATTTTATGAAAGTATGATGTATAGCGACATCAGAAACGAAGAAAAACAAACAAAGCTATTGTAACGCTTGCCGTAAAGCAAATCAAGTTTGTAGTTTTCTTATGTCTCATTCGAACTACTGAAACGCTACCCGATCTGAAACGATTTTGGAAACATTATTTTAAGGTAAAAAAAAAGTTATTTAGTATTGCTTTAAGGTTTTTTTTTTTTTTTTTTTTTTTTTTGCATTTCAATGTCTTCTGAAGCATTTGCAAATGATCTAATACATTTGGTCATTGTTTGAGGATAAAGACACGGTTGGAGATGAATACACAAGTCATTTCAATTGAGTGTTTGTTTATTTGTGTGCATGTGAATACAATATATTTTATTAGAATGTTGAGTTCATATTAAGAGTTGAAAAATAAAATGAATCTGTGCTGTAGCCCACTGGGTTTGTTTGTTTGTATACTCTATGTGTGTGTGTGTGTGTGTGTGTGTGTGTGTGTGTGTGTGTGTGTTTGTGTGTGCCAGCAGTACAGTGTATAGTTATGTATTTAGTCCCAAGTGGTGTTTAACACAGACCTGTTCAAACTAGCACACACAGTGGCTGGAGGTAAGAATCTCTGAACTTTAAATGACTCCGTTCCCTTTCACAGTATTTTAATCAGACACTGTTATTTATGAAGCAAGATGCGAGGGCGGGGGTGCCAGGCACTCCATGAAAGCCTCATCTTTTCCCATTTACCCCTGTTGTCTTGCCACCGCTGGCCCATCATTTGTGAAATCAACTGTGGCAGACGGAAAAGTTGGTGGCAGAAAATGGACTTATGGAATGCACACAGGCATGACTACCATTCGCATACAGGGAGAACAGACACTAAGAAGCGAATATTTGTGACTCAAGGATCCAGAAGGAAATGAATAAAGCAGTTGGGGGCTGTGCGATATTGTTTGAACATTTGTCACTCAAACGGGACAAACTTGCATTTTGCTTTTCATTTCATTTTCTTGTCTAGGATGAGTTTAGGATGTGGCATAACTGGATTTCGCTGGTGAGGCGGGTGGTTTATGATCCAAACAATAATGCACCTGCTTTATGCCCAAGAGAGAAAGAGGAAAAACAGCATTCCCATTAGAATTGACTACACTGAGGATTTGCATTCATGTTCTGCCAAGCGCAAAGCCGCACACTACAAAATGGAATATCGTCACACATTTAAAGACTCATGGTTTCTTGTTTTCTGTTGTGTTGGTGAACACTTTAGACAACTTATAGCAGACTAGGAGCATCAATTACACGATTGTTCTCTTCCCTGACTGAAATTGTAGCTGAATTTGCCTCACAAAAATAGGAGATCCAATTCTTGACGTCAACTAAAAACATGGAGGAAGAGGTTGTGGTCGTTTTTGCACAGAACAGATTCTTGCAAGCTATTGCTCATTACTGCTCTTTCACTAGTCGGGACAGTTCCCACATTTAAACAAGTAGTGTCTGTGACTAGTCACAGTGTTGGTTATGATGGGGGTGTTTCTGGGCGCTAACTAACTAACTAACAAGACATATGTTAGGGATGCACCGAAATGAAAATTCTGGGCTAAAACCGAAAATTCAGGATGCACTTGGCTGAAAATAAATCATTTAATAATCAATTAATTAATCTAACTTATTTAATAATCAAAAATCAAATAGCTAAACTTAGTTGTACAAAATTTAAACTGCATATAAGGCAGTTTTTATATCAACTTTTTAATAATTATTAATTATTTCTACTCTAGCTTGTTGGTGAAATATAAACATTTGACATATATATTTGAAATACAAACAAATTACAATAAATTGTATCAAATTGTTTTTAGGACAGATTTATTCAAACCTACATCAAATAATACAGACATCACTAACAGGTTAAGAAAAAAAATGTAATACAGTGCATAAATTTAGCAAGATGCTCTTCTCTAGAGTTATGTTTTAGCAAACTGATGAGTTTATAGACATTATAGTTTTTGTTAGGTAAATGTAACGTTAAGTATAGCTTACAAGCTGTTCCTGCTTGAAACACTGATTGAGCGATTACATGATATAGAATTTGAGGATTTCTGTAAGTTGTAATGTACCTTTCAACATACATTCTGGTGTTCACCCATGTTTATTTCATGCTGTAGTAAAAAGGAGATGATCTGTGTTGCCGCTTGAACTGAGGCCCTACAACGATATGTCATGCCATACTAAAAACCGCCAAAACGACATTTAGGGGAGATTGGGGTAAGATGAGCCAGTTGGTAAGTTGACCCACCCCCTTTATCTTGGCAACCGTACACTTTTTTTTGTTATTTAAACATATATTTTGGAACCACCCGTCATTTCTGCAAGACTGTTAAAAAGAGAAACACAAGAGTTAATGCACCCATTTACTTTAAAAAAAGTTTTTTGGCTTGTCAAAGTAAAATTTTAGCATAACAGATGTAAAAGCTGTTACATATTGGTGAATTAGCAATTAATAAAATCATGCAAATCATTTAGCTAAATATGAATGGTAAGCTAGCTAGTTTTGTCCAAAATGGCATCTATGTATGGGGCAAAGTGAGCCAAATGCTCTGGGGTAAATTGAGCCAGCGTTTTAACTTTCTCTCGAGGCTGGTGTTATATAGACAGCCAATTCGGGAGCCTGAAACATACTGGCAGGAACTACCTAAACTGAATGTTTTGTTCGAGTTGACACTGCGCCAGATGCTCGCTGGAGACTGCTGCGCCCCGAAGCAGCAAGGGTCCCGTGAGGACACCGAGATGGAACGGGCACCGTATTCTGAGGTGTACACCGCTCCACTCCGGTTGGGGCTGCCCTCACAGGTCTGACGCCAGTGGCGTCAGGACCTCTTTTTTTTTGAGCCGAAGCCTTTCTAGCCTGAAGAACAGTCCTCAGATCTGGCTTTGACTTAGAAGACTTCGGCTGAGAGTGTTGCGTCTGCTTCCAGTGTTTGTGTGGAAGTGCACGAGTCGAAACACTTTCTTTCTGTTGCGCACAATATGAGGAGCTAGACGGCTGAGGCTGCTCACGCCCAGCAGCCCCAGGGGGAACGATATGGCGAGGGAGAAACTTTTTAAAAGCCTCTGACTGTTTTTTTGGCCACCTGGAATCTATCGACGACATAATTCACTGCGTCGCCGAAGAGACCAGAAGGCTCAACCGGAGCATCAAGGAGGAAAGCTCTGTCCTTCTCCTTGATCTCCACAAGATTCAGCCAGAGGTGTCTCTCAGTAGCTACAAGGGCTGCCATAGACCGCCCAATTGCTCTGGCGGTCTCCTTAGTAGCCCTGAGAGACAAATCTGTGGCCCGACAAAATTCGCCAAACTCATCGGGCCCAACTCCCTCGCTCTTATCAATATCCCCCAGCAGTTCAGCCTGATAAGCCTGAAGCACTGCCATCGTGTGAAGGCAGGCTCCAGCTTGACCTGTGCCGTATATGCTTTGCCCACCAAATTGGATGTTGTTTTTAATGGCTTGGTGGGCAAAGCCGAGGCCTTCAGAGACGATGCTGGACCGGGCGACAGATAACTCGCGAGCGTCTGTTCAGCCCGGGGCATCAATTCATATCCATACTCTTTCAACCCTCTAATTCCTGAATATAAATGAACTTGAGGGCTGAAAAGTCGTGAAGAGTATGGCTTATTTTGCACGATCTAGACAGCTCACTGTGAAGATCGGGGGAAAAGGGAAGGCCTCGTGGTGGAGGTGAAATACTAGATGTTAGGAAGCGCTCGTCTAATTTGCAATTGGGACGAGCGCCCCTTTTCTCGGCTGGCCATTCAATATGTAATTTTTCCACAGTGCGAGTGATCACCTCCACCAGCTCCTCATATGCGGGCGAATCTCCTTCTCCCATGTGTGTGCTTGCACTTCCAATGCTTAGTACATCAACCTCCTCGGAGGAAGAGCACTGAAGCATTGGTGGGCTCTCTCCCCGGGCGGAAGAAGCCGCAGAGCGGGCTTCCGACACCGGGGGGAGAGCACTGGATCTTCCAGGTACGGAAAGAAGAAAAGGCCCTGGGACACGTGTCCATCCCCTCCAAAAGATCCTTTTGCGATCCCCAGGAATGCATTCTCCGTGTTGCCTCGGCAACAGCGGGTCCTGCACCCTGAGGATCGCGAGCCTGACCACTTTCCTCGGAAAGTAACAGGCGGGAGTGTATCATGCGAAGCGGAAGCATTTCGCAATGTTGGCATTCAGCCCCCTCGAAGGCTAAAACCGCATGCTCCACTCCCAAACAAATCACACAAAGCTCGTGTGTATCCCCACCCGTTAAATAACTCGGGCAAGGAGAAGCACACAGTTTGTACATTTGTTTCGCCATCTTTCCCAAATATATATATATATATATATATATATATATATATATATATAAATACAGACAACAGTAAATATAACAGACAGAGACACAGATCGCTTGCTGAGGCAACAAAAGGTAATGCCGGTTTGCACCGGATGTGCTTTTATCTCTTCCTGGTCATGACGTCACCCGCCCGTGACGCTCATTCTTTCTATTGGACTAGTGGACATAGATGCTTCAGACGCATTCACGCTGGGGGCGTTCCCAAAGCGTTGACGCATTGCGAGTTCCCTCGAAAGGGAACTACAATGCTAAGAACCTTTAGACTAAAATGTTTATTAGTTTCAGTGACATTTATTCATTCATTCTATGTCAGTTTTTATTTAATTTATTTTTTTAATTTAATTTTACTCAACAAATTCTGTTTAGTCTGTTTTGAGAAGGTTAAAACTTTGGTGTTCAACATTTTGTTTCAGAAATGCAAACAACCAAAGATATTGAAATTTCAACTTCATTTGGTTGATTTTATGTTGTTTAAGTTAGCTTTAAGAAAATAAATATGACTATTTGTAAAAGGTATTTTTTTATTATTGAAGTAGTTTTTTAGTAAATTATCTTTACAATTTCATCTGAGTTTGATTCTGATTCAGTTACTGTAGATGCCATGGTCAGTTTACACCCAAATGGTGCAACTTACCCACTGACTCGGATCAACTTACTCATAACCAGGGGCAAATTGAGCCACAGGAATACTTTTTAAAAGAAGCCATATTTTTAGAACCCTTTGTCATAGATGTATTCTGATTATTTGAAATGATAGGAAACATCCTGAATTTACATTATGACGTGTATTATTACATGTGGACGTGTTCGGACAAATTAGTGATTAGTGAAAAAATTACATTTTAAACGCTCAAATAAACACAATTACATTTAATTTCGAAATGATTATTATAAGTCATCAAATGAAGTCAGTAAATCTTATCTGATCAGATCTATCAGTGCTGCGTAAGGGTAAAGTTACACACAACACAACTTTTATAAAGAGAGCTTACTTTATATAGCTATAATCAAGTGAGTAGTAACCATTATAGTCTGCGTTTTAAAACTCTTTGACTGATGAATTATACACGAATGGCCATCACGACTAGACTACTCATGCACCGCATTCTCTTCATGTGGTTTTGCTTCTCTGCATTGGTAATTTTGAGAAATTTCTTCTTTGCAAAGTTTAAAAGGTTATGGCACAATAAATTATTCTTTTCATCAATACTGCCACAGGGAAAACTTGCTCCCAGTTTCATAAAATTGTTTGGTGTGAGACGATTAAAAATTTAGGGGGGCCAAGCTTGTTGACATGGGGGCACTGCAATTAAACGTCTGTTTCAGTCACTGACTTCGGCCCTCCAAAACCATTTCAGCCCAAAACTGAAAATAGCCGTTTCGGCCGAAAATGCGGTGCATCCCTAACATATATCTATCACTTTGATAATTTGATCATTATGGCAAATTCTACATGTGCAACACTTGTTGAGCGATTTGACTAACTTTTCTGGCAACAAGACATATTTCTTCTACCATCTCTTTTTCCCATGATTAATCTTCTCTTGCCTGGAGGGGACTTCCTCTCTATATCCATCTTATGATGCCATGCTCATTTGTTACCTGTTGATGGGACATGGTTCAGTGTCTGTCCTCCATGATTAGATAGCCACTAATTACTTTCCTCTTGGTTTACTTTCTCCTTTTTCTTGTTAACTGAACTCTTATTTTACTTCGCTCTCCAACCTAGCAACCTCTCTCTTTCTCACACACACATTTTTTTTCTCTCTAGGTTTTACACTCCCCTTCTTTCTTTCTCACTCCCACGTATTCTCTCTTCATCATCACTCTCACATATTCTGAAATATCCCTTCATCCCATCCTACTCCATGCCTTGTTTCTTCTTGTTTTTCCTTTCTATCTTTTCATTTACATGCCAGTCTAAAAAACACTTGTGGCCAACTTGAGAAAATGAGGGGGCAGGCAGTACATACACTGAACAAAATTATAAACGCAACACTTTTGTTTTTGCCCCCATTTTCCATGAGCTGAACTCAAAGATCTAAGACTTTTTCTATGTACACAAAAGGCCTATTTCTACGGTGGCCGAGACAGCTCAACGCGCTGCAACTGAAGCAAACACATGCAAATAGAGAAAAACGCGTGCAAATAGAAAAAAACACATGCAAATAGAAAAACACGCGTGCAAATAGAAAAAAACACCTGCAAATTAAAAAAAAACATCTTCATCAGTTTCACAACACACGTGTGCTCCAAATAAGGAAACGCGCTGCAAAAGTTCACAACACAACCAAATACAGAAAACGCGCTGCAAATAACACAGACCACAACGGAAATGTTTCCAGGGGAACCAAATAAGTGACGAACCCGGCTGAGACGTGCTTATTGCTCGTGAGCTTCCCTATGCCATACTCCCTTTGAAGGGCAGATTGCAGAGCCCTTTTGGAGTGAGCAAGGCTCTAGTGTTCTGTTAGGCAGCCGTGTGGAGCGCACTTGATGAAGGGAGCAACTAAAGACAACGTAATTTCCTCATTATTTTCACCTGGGATGTTCCCATGACAACGCAGCAAGTCCATCAGCTGGTCTTACGACAAAAATACATAGCTGCCAACTCTCACGCATTGGCCGTGAGACACCCGCATTTGATTGGTTTCACACGCTCACACGCCACACTCCCGATTTCTCACGCTGAAGTGTCAACCCGGGCGGTCAAATGCCTGGAAGATGAGTTTATCTATATATCTACCTGTTGAGCCACTCGTGATCGACTAGATATACCGCAAATTCGTTAAAAATCTCCCGTTATCTAGAGCGAGCGTGCATGCGAGACAGAGATTGTGCTCCAAACCGCGTAGAGCGAGCGAGAGACCTTGCGCGAGCGAGACCCCCCCCCCCCGTCAACATATCTCACTCGTCTCTACTGGATATCTATGCCAGCACGTCCCAGCCGGGTTCGTCACTTATTTGGTTCCCCTGGAAACATTTCCGTTGTGCTCTGTGTTATTTGCAGCACGTTTATGTATTTGGTGGTGTTGTGAGTATTTGGAGCACACGTGTGTTGTGAAACTGATGAAGATGTTTTCTTAATTTGCGGGTGTTTTTTTTATTTGCACGCGTTTTTTTCTATTTGCATGCGTTTTTTTTCTATTTGCATGCGTTTTATTTTATTTGCATGTGTTTTTTTCTATTTGCACGCGTTGTTTTCTATTTGCATGTGTTTTCTTCAGTTGCAGCGCGTTGAGCTCTCTCGGCCACCGTATATTTCTCTCAAATATTGTTAACAAATCTGTGTTAGTGTGCACTTCTCCTTTGCCAAGATAATCCATCCACCTCACAGGTGTGGCATATCTAGATGCTGATTAGACAGCATGATTATTGCACAGGTGTGCCTTATGCTTTCTGTACACCTAAAGACTTTGAAAAGATTTAGAAAATACTTTATAAGATTATCAGCTCACATCTACAGACTTGGGTTCACAGTTTTTAGTCCCAGACTAAAGATTTTACAAACACTGAATCTTGTAGTGACACTATTTACAGGACTACAACTAGATTATTTTAGCTTTTTATTCCAACCAAATTCCTCCCAGCATGCTCAGCCGTGATTTAACAAAAATGGAAGAGAAGCAGCTACAGTTAGCTACTGTATCACATTATGTTGTATGATCCAAAATTTTTCTGAAGGTAGGCCTACAGTGGTGGTGGTATATAAGATAAGATAGACCTTACATTCCCACGATGGGGGAAATTCTCAGTGTTGCAGCAGCACAGTGGATAGTTAAAAAAAAAATTATAATAATAATGTAAACAATATATACAGTAAATAAACAGTGCAGTGATGGCTGCTCAGTGCAGTGATGGTGTTCTGCAGGGGGTGGGAGTCACTGTCCAAATTATGTGATTATCATCATTAAATAATAATAAAAATAATAATAAATTATCATTATTATTTAATTATATAAAGGCAACCATACAGTCATGTGAAAAAAATAGGACACCATGAAAGCCTGTCTATTTTTCAACATACGGACATTTAATTACAATTTTAACAATACTGAATGACCCAGTGATTTAACTAAACTATTTAAAAATAAGGAAGGCCTTTTTAAGACTCTCTGTGAAATGTAATTTTAAAAGAATGCAATTTTTGAGGAGGAATAAATTAGGACACCCCCCATATATTTCCCCCACACTGCTTATGAGTGTGGAAAAGGATTTAAAAAGATATCAAAGGACTTTGACATCAGCCATTCCACCATTCTACCTCACTGAATTAATTTCAACAAAGGGGGGTATCACTAGTTATTAGGGGTCCTATTTTTTTCTTCCATTAAAATAGGCATTTTTATGCATATTTTTTGTTTGATGAGTAAAATAATATTAATTTATATTGTTTAATTACAATAAATCACTTTCTTTTCCAGGAATGAAAAAACATCAAATTAGACATTGTTATGTGAACATTTCTTAATAAAGAGTTGACTATTTAATGGGATGACAAGCTCGACAAGGCGCTCCTCTTTATCCACGGTCCATTTTCGCCTACTTGGCGCTCGTTGTGTTTCCACGTCCGTCGACATGTTTCTTTGTTGTGACTGATGGCTTCCTGTTTCCTGTTTCCGTTTTTCTGAGAACGATTTTATTGGTTGTTGATTGTTTTACGTCACTATGACTACACTAGGACTTGCGATAATATCAAACATATTTGATATGAAAGACTAGAGAAAGACTGGCATAAATCGGGTCGCCGACTGCAGATTATCACCTCACATTTAACGATCGAGACGACGGGAGCGCGCCGAGACTCCAGTAAGATTCCTAAAAACGGCCGGTCTTTAGTCTGGGACTGTGAAAATCCTTTGGTGTACGCCCGGCATTAGACTGGCCACAATAAAAGGCCACTCTAAAATGTGCAGTGGCCTGTGGAATGTTGGTCCACTCCTCTTCAATGGCTGTGCGAAGTTGCTGGATATTGGCAGGAACTGGAACACGCTGTCGTATACGCCGATCCAGGGCATCCCAAACATGCTCAATGGGTGACATGTCCAATGCTGGCTATGCAAGAACTGGGATGTTTTCAGCTTCCAGGAATTGTGTACAGATCCTTGCAACATGGGGCCATGCATTATCATGCTGCAACATGAGGTGATGGTTGTGGATGAATGGCACAACAATGGGCCTCAGGATCTCGTCACGGTATCTCTGTGCATTCAAAATGTCATCAATAAAATGCACCTGTGTAAGTTGCCCATAACATAGGCCTGCCCATACCATAACCCCACCGCCACCATGGGCCACTCGATCCACAACATGCCCTGTATAGTGAAAACCGGGATTCAACCGTGAAGAGAACACCTCTCCGAAGTGCAAGATGCCATCGAATGTGAGCATTTTACCACTCAAGTCGGTTACAACGACGAACTGTAGTCAGGTCGAGGCCCCGATGAGGACAACGAGCATGCAGATGAGCTTCGCTGAGACGGTTTCTGACAGTTTGTGCAGAAATGATTTGGTTATGCAAACCGATTGTTGCAGCAGCTGTCCGGGTGGCTGGTCTCAGATATCATTTATTATTATTTATAATTTCGCAGCATTTATTATAAATGGTTTATCCATGCATATCATTATTTATTTATTAATGTCCCCTTGTAATCTTTAATCAAAATAACTTCTGATGATGTGTTTTTACAGTACAACTTGTGACTCGCATGAGATCATAGCAATGGCCACCAACAAAGATCCAATCAATTCCTGATGGATACAATCATAAAATCATACCCATTTGCAGGTATTTGCTATTGTGCAAGGCAGGTGAAAAATACTATTGATTAGCATCCCCTCTCCATAATTTATTTATGTGAAAATAATGTTTGTCCAAATAATGGACTTTATAAATTAAATTATAAATATTGTATAAAAAATGTATTTATTTAAAATAAAGTGTAATCCTCTGAACCAGAAAAAAAAAACCCATATATTCAGCATCTAAACAAATAATCATATACTATATGTGTGGATAAATAAGCATATTACTGTATTGTTTGACTGGTTAGCTGAACTCCAACTGGTGAAAGTTCAGTATGAGCAGATGGTGAAAAAAATATTTGTTTCGGTAGTTCTGGTGTCATCCAGCTGACACTTTAACCTTAACAACACTCATTCTGAAACCAATATTTAAATGATGTGCATTTTGTTATGCTTAGGAAAACACTAAGCAATGCTGAGTTGGTATTGATTGGCATTTGATATACAATTTACTCTTAGACTGTTTAGGCTACAAGAAGTATAGTCATTGCATCTGTCAACAAGCTGTAGGAACTGCTGAACAGGGTCAGCGATATGAAAAAAAATGTTTTGCCTGATGCACTCTAAAGTTGTAAGAATCCCAATAGATATGAAAGCTTTAGCATAAAGTTCTGCCAGGAAGACTCAATGTTGCGTCACTCATTACTTCTGGTTATTCAATCACTAATACAGTATAAAAATTGTTACTTACACATGTTTAAGTTCGCAGATGATGACGCAAACATTCAGTTCGCAGAAACTGACGCTGGCGTTCACTCCACCCGTGTCTCGATTGCAACCATAACGACACAAAATAATTCTTTTGATCTCACCAACTAGGAAACTAGCGTGTGATGGCTGTAAAAAACAGCAATCTCATGAGATACCAGTATGAGGAGAGATTGCTGATTGCTGTGTTCAAGTTCAAGTCTTTCAAGTTTTCGGTAGGGGCTTAGTTCCACCAGCCACTGTTAACATGTCCCCTCTACTATGATCAAACTTCATTCAGGCAAGGATATTAACTTGGTTACTCTGCTGCTCCCTAGCTTCACCAGCGGCAGAGCGACAAATGAAAAACAGTCCCTTACACTTGGTCACAGACATGTGTCTTTTCGCAAAACGGATATAAATCGGATCTTCAATTCCCGCGCTATATGCAGATTTAAAGGACTTCACGTCACCAAAAGCAACAGCTGCATTTTATTGATAATCACCTAATTTTAAAATCAAAGACCGCAGTGGGAGAAAGAGCGGCAACCGAACTGGTAAGATCATTTCGTTTCTTTACTTTTTAATGAAGACGATTGTGTGTTAAGCATCTGCGAATTTCACTTCGATTTGCGATAGTTTGCACGTTGGCTTGATGGATAGATGCTCTGCTGCGGCGATGTAGCGCCTTCATATCTGGCTATAACATGACATATAGCTTATAACAGTTTTCTTAATAACTGCTGATCCAGACTGCAATGCAACATACAGCAACTCTTCGAACAGAAGGGCCGGATAGCTTGCCAGAATGGCTGTAGCAAAGTGTAAGCAAAAACTCGCGTAACTATTCCACAGTGGTAATTTATTCTCAGCGTCGTCGATCCCATGCACACATGAGCAGTTTGGAAAATACTTCACTAACAACTGTGTTACTTAATGGAAATATAACAGTATAAGAGCAACAGCAATATAAAACAGGCTTTACACGCATATATGCGACGTACATACTGCCCCTCATACTGCCCTACAAAGGCAAAAGACCTTAACTCGCTAGAGTGTGGAACTGAGAAAAATGACTTTAAAGATTTTTAGTTGTCCCGCCAAATTAATTATAGGTAGGACACTGAAATCTGGAAATTAGATGTTTAAGTAATGAAAATTATCTACATAACAAAATTTGACTCAAACTTGACTTTTGACCACTATTTTAAAGTTACTGTACTCTGCCTTTGTATTGTCAGCAAAAAGTGAGAAGTCATGCCAAGGCAAAAGGCAGTAACTTCCACATTATCAATATTTGGTTGCTGATCACCATTAACAAAATCATTATAGTAACACCTGTATAAAATCTAGTGATCATGGCATTTATTTTCTATGATTTACAATTATAGCCTTCTACTTATTGTGCTTTGGTTGAGTTCTGGTGACCTTATTAATACATTAGACATGACAAAATACCTACATAGCGGTAAAGACTATCTTCAAGTGGTAGGCTACCGAGTGGCATAAGACTTGCTAAACACGCGTTCAAAATGATCACGATAAAACAGATCCTCGCGCACATTCGACCCGGAGACTGGTTTATTGCGGTGGATCTGAAAGACGCATACTTTCACAGGCGTTTGTTTACCGAGATTCGTGTTCGAAGGTGTCACGCTCCGTTCACGAAAAGTAGCCTATGCAGTGCTTTACCCCTTAGGACTCAGTAGGGAGCATGTTCTGGACTACCTAGACGACTAATGGATTTATAGCACGACCTTCTGTTTTCTGTGTCTTTTCAGTAGCGTCTGTTCCAGCTGTCTGCCCTATTATTGTGCGTGCACTTCGCTCGTCCCGCGGATTTATTCCGGACGCTGTGTTTTGTATGCATGTTTTTAACAGCTGTTCTGATGTTGTATGCACCTGCACTTCCTGCTTCATTATGTTGTATGCACCAATATACCCTTGTTGCTTCATTATTATCACTCCCTGTGATATATTAGTCCCGCGTCGGCTCGACCGTGTTCAGGGCAGAGCTGAAGGCGCCGGCGAAGTTTTGGCACTCTGCCAGCTAGATGCATAATTGTTTCAACTAGGTCCGGTAACCGAACTGGTTGAGGCGGGGCTTTAGTTCTTTGTTGTATTGACCTGCTACGGCATGTGTAACATTTTTCTGTCAACTCACCATATATCCTTCGCGATCGATATCGCACTTTTGTCGATGGAGCGGGTTAAGAGCATAGCCTACTAAATGTTCTGACCGCATTAGTGCAGGACAAAGCTCTGAGGGCATCAGAAGTTACAGGGACGGATGGTAGCTGTACAAAGTACACAGGCTACATCGTAATTTCAATATTAATGGAGAGTAAAACAAAGGCAGAACACCGTATAATCTGATTGGTAGCATTATTTGATAGAACACCGGCACCGCAACTTCATATTGACGCACGGCTAAACAAAGGCAGAGTGCCATAACTCAATATGAGCGTTCCAAAACAAAGCCAAAGAGTTCTGCCTTGGTTTCTCATGGGCTTTTGGAAGTTACGGTTAAGACAACCCATTGTTTTCTCGAAAAAACAACGGAATTGACTCAAGATACTTATCCACATGATAAAGGAGGTCTTGAATGTGCCAAAAATATCAATAACTCATTTTCGACCAAAAACGAAGTTACAGTCTTTTGCCTTTGCACTGCAGCATACCGACTGCCACTCACCAGTGAGTGAGAGAGTGCTTTCCACCTTAAAGGAGCGGTAGGCCTACCTAATTTTACTCGTTACGTACCCTTATCATAATTCGTTATTGCCTCGGAATTTACAGAGATGTTATTTGAATATCACACATCGGTCTCTGCAAAAAAACAAACAAACAAAAAAACACCTTCTCGAAAATTGGTGAGCATAGGTGACATAACATTCTAAACAAGCATGCCAAAATTTATGGAGATCAGACCATAGATGGCGCTATAACTGTTAAAAGATTTAAAAACCATGTATTTCCTATGGTAAATTGCCTGTATTGGCTGTAATGGACCTTTCCATCTATGATGTCAGTGGTTAAATGCTTAAATAAAACGTAGGCTAATGTCTTTTTACGGATTTGTGCTTAAAGGCCTTAAACGCTTGAACCCTGATCGAATGCTGCTAGCAGCTTTAATTCTGTTTGGTTTTGGGGTGAAATGTGATCTTGACCTTCTCGACAGATTACCTCAGATTCATCCATATTCTCTTGTGAAATATAAGAAAACATGCATTATAACATCATCTTATGGTAATATGTGTAGAAGGTAGAGTAAATATATATATAAAAAAAGGGATTGTATCTAAGCTCGGTCACTAAATTTCGCTATGAGTGGCAGGACATTTATCTCTCATCTGTCGAATTACAACCATTCACTGACGCCGCCCCTTCTATCGGCTTCGGGGGATTCTTTCAAGCGCAATGGTTCACCAACAAATGGCCAAATTAATTGCCCAAGCCTGCCTCAGGCTTCGTTCGTCTGTGCTCATGAATTTTATCCTCTAGCGGTAGCTAGCGTCCTTTGCGGTTCGACGTGGTTGCGGAAATGTATTATGCTGTTTTGTGATAACTAAGTATTAACAAGGCAACATTCTTGCCAGACGATCATGCCATTCTTGAGCCGTTTAATCTGGCAATCAGTTGTCTATAATTTTATAATTAAGGCTACACATTCTCGGCCACTCCAATATCATAGGTGATGCGCTTTCACGTTTTCAGGCTTTCAGACGGCTTTGCTTTTAGCCAACCTGGATTCATCACCCTGCCTTCCCCAAGCAGAGATGATGTTAAATTAGACTATTTACAGTACTCAATTCAGCTAGACAGTACATCACGTGGCTCATCACGCTTGTACTTTTGCTTGGTCTTCGTTTATAATGTTTTGCTTTTCTTTTCAGATTCCTCTATTCCCATCCGGATCACGACTATTTTTTCATTCCTCGTCTACAATTACGAAATCGTAATTCAAAGATTTCCTCCATTCGTAGATTGCTCGCAGGCATTTAATTTCACGCAAAGTATTTTAATCCTAATTATCCAAACCTTCCGTACGATTACTACTTAAAGGCATGGCCAAATCCTCCAGTAAACCCCCAGACAAATGCCTGCCAATCACATTGTCTATATTGCAAAGATTAATCACCTCCATCTGCAATGGTCTTTTTTCCTTCTATATTAATATTCTACTATAAGCCGTGTTTTTATCAGCGTTTTATGGCTTCATGCGTCCAGGGGAATTGACTTCAGCATCTAAACATTTCGATCCCGCCAGCGGTCTTTCTTTTTCAGATTTACACTTCTCACCAAAATTCTTTACTCTTTTTCTTAAGCACTCAAAAATTACTCTCAAGGATCCAGTGATACTCTTTTCTTATCTAAAATTAACAATACTTTATGTCCTTTCACATCTATGATTAAATCAGGCATGAAAACTCCTCACCTTTCGGCGAAATTTGCGTTTCAAAACCAAAATGGGTCACCTACATGATTTGTGCAGATCCGATGAGAGCCAGCATTTACACGCTATATCTCTATAAACTTCGCAGCTTTAAAAAAAAAAAACAATCATCATTCCTAATCCCGATACCTGACAGCCAATCCGAGTCAGAGTAGGGCAGAATTGTTTTCAAAGTATTTTACACCGCGAGTCTGATAACTGGACTCACTGCCGAACAAAGAACTGCACGTCGGAAAGCAAGCCTGAGGTAAGTTAGCTTACAATGTTAACTGTCCTGTCAGATACAGACAGGGATTTTGACGAATTTTAGATCAAAAGTGATGGTTAAAAAAAAAGTTTGGTTATTTTCTATATGTAGCTGAGCGTGTTTCTAAATCATTTCTGCATTTCCTCAATGTTATAAAATGAGCGGTATATAATTGTAATATCGTGAGCGGGCACCGTTAGCGCAGAGCGAGCAGGAACGAGTAACTTTAGTGAGTTGTCGTCGAAAAAGATGGATAAAGCAAAAAAGCTGTCGGGGACTAAAAATAGAAAAAGATAGAGGGGAAAGGAGATGGCATGTCAATTGATGCGACAGCAGCTAAATAGTGCATGGTGAAAGCCAAGGCAACAGGTAGGATTTAAAGTGTGACGTCCAGGCATGCTAATGCCATCGGGACTACCGGGAGATTCCCGGTGGGCCGACACATCTCATACTTTTTTTTTGTCTTAACGGCCCATAGAACTCGTACATCGACGGCCCATTCGTTTTGTTTTGCTTAATTGACGGTGCTGTGTTAGTGCCGGTGTAATGCATTGTGCATTGGTCAAAAAAAAAGTCAGCATTAGTTTTTTTTCTGACACCCCATGAAACACGTAGATCAGCGGCTCATTGGTGTTTTCTTGATTGACACTGGGCTGGCCCAATCACATCTTTAATGCGAGTGAAGTATAGAAATATACTCTTTCAAGTATAGAAATAAGTACAAGACAAATTATGAAAGTTTCCTTTATTTTTCAGTGCATTTGTTTTACAATATGCTATTACTATCATGGGATTAATATTATAACTATTAATATGTAGTAGTGTAATGTAGACAGACACTGTAATAAAAGAGGTTTGAATTTTTCTTTGTTTAAATTTTGCACACTGAATATGGGTTGGAGCTATTAATTTTGAACTCTCAAAGTGGATCAGATTGATGAATTTAACATTAAAAAGCACAACATTTTCTTACGAGCTTACCCCTGAACCCCCCTAGCGGGACAGAGGTACACTAACCACAGTTTTACCAAAAATCCTGTGAGAAACACTGGTATTGCTATGCCAATCCAGTTCACAGCTTTTTGGGGGGATCCCCTCATCTGTTAATTCTCACTCCTTACTACCCACTCATCACATTTATTTTGTGTAATTTTGTTTAATTATTTTGTGGGGGGTATATATATGTGTATATCCTTTTCACCTTTTTTACCCCTGACCCGTTTTCATGCCTGTTAAATATCTGAGAGTTTGTCCTAAAACTCCTGGGCCCGTATTCAAAAAGAATCTTAATGCAAAGAGTATCTCCTAGTGACAAAATTCTAAGAAAATTCTTAGAAATGTGGCCGTTTACTCTTAAAATTAAAGAAAAAATCCTAGTAAAGAAAAACGTCGGTAACACTTTATAATAACTGCATGCTATTAATCATTTGTTAAGCATGAGTAAACAGTCAATTCATGATTTATAAAGCATTAATAGACATTAATAAGCAGTTTATAAATACAGCTATAAACGCTTTTTTTCTTGATTTATAAGCATATCTATAATGCGTTTAATAATTGTATTTTCATACTTTGTTAATGATCAATTAATAATTTCTAAATGAAGTATAGCATTATTTACAAACAAGAGTTGTCAGTCATTCATAAGATCACTTAGAAAGTGTAAGTAAATGTAGTAAATACAGGTAGTTATAAAGCATTTAGTAGTGGTCAGTTAACTATTTTGTGAGCTAATCTAAAGTGAGGACTATTCATGCCTTGTAAAGCATTTATAAAGGAGATTTGAAGGCGCATCAATCTTCTAAACAGTAAAATGTAACTAACACAACACAGTGATACAGAACATAGAAATATTTAACAGCCTTTAAATCTCCTTTATAAATGTTTAACAAGGCATGAATAGTCCTCACTTTAGATGAGCTCACAAACATAGTTAACTGACCACTACTAAATGCTTTATAACTACCCGAATTAACCCTGAATTACAGCATAAATACATAATAAAGCATTTATTAACACACTAAGTAACCATCACTATATGTCTGAATAATAAGATGTATGAATGTACATTTAAATAGAATGTGTAAGTAAATGATTAATAAACTAAGTAATCTTATGAACCACTGAAAACTCTCAAATAACTGGTTTATAAAAAATGCAATTATTCATTTAGAAATAATAAATTGATCATTAACAAAGGATGAAAATACAATTATTAAATAAATTATAGATATGCTTGTAAATCAAGAAGAAAGCATTTATAGCTGTATTTATAAACTGCTTATTTATGTCTATTAATGCTTTATGAATGATGAATTAACTGTTTACTCATGCTTAACTAATGATTATTAGCGTGTAGTTATTATAAAGTGTTACCAAAAAGTCATTCAGAAAGTATCTTAACCCTTAAAAGAGGTCTTAAGGTCAAAATTGTTAGGAGTATGGACGAGGACTTTTAAGAGGCTTAAGACTTTCTTTAGCAGAGGAGAAAATGGCAGAAAGACGAAGAGGGAGAAGAAATGTGTTGCAGACAATGGATGACAGTGAGTTAATAAGACGCTATAGATGGACACCCGGCCCAAATTTTCCTTGAAGGATGGCCTTGTGTTCATCCACTAACTGGGCTAACAGTAAACACTGTCCCTCTGTCCAGTCGGGCTTTCTCGTCCTTCTTGGTTTTGATTCCATATTTATATATACATTAAAAACAACATTCAAACCACCACAGACATGCCAGCAATCAGTGTAATTGGAAAGAGTGTAACAATTTTTATCATTCTAAGCCAATCAAATACCTTATAGGAAATTAACAGCATGGTAAATAAAAAAAAGGATTTATATACACATATATAATGTGTGTGTGTGTGTGTGTGTGTGTGAGAATGGTAAAATAGGAAAAATGATGCATGTAATTTCAAAGTGAAGGCTTAGAATAGACCCTATCCTCCTGGGACCCAAGAATAGACTTTTGTCCACTGTAGTGGACATTATATTTTAGTGAATTTCTCTGACATCATACATGTCACATGACACAACCTGGGTGTCCTGTAAAGAGCACATTCAGGACTTTTCAGAGATACCAAATGTTTGGAGGTTTCACCATGAAAACAACTTCTCCTTGGTCTTTAAAAATGTCTGACATTAATTTAGTGATCAAATGTAGCATTCTTATGGAAATATGATAATATAGTGTAATTATAATATAAATTGGACTACTTTTCAAATTGTATTTCATAAAACAACATCTCAGGAAAATGTTAAGGGGTTTAAAAAAAAAAAAAAACTTTCTGTTACAGAACAGGGCATTGATTTCAAACGTGTCCACTGTAGAGGACATCAGGACTAAAATCATGTTTATCAGGCATTCTGGGAGACACAACAAGTGAATATGGAAATAAATTATACATCAATATTCCTATGAAATGTTAGATATTATTATTAAAATGTTGCCAATTATTACTCCAATTATTACCCTTTATTCTTTCATTAAATGTTGCTCCCAGAACACATTAATGTGCAAATTAGATACAGTGTATAGATACATTGCATTGAATGGGAATATTAACTTATGGCCATTTTACCCACATATTGCAAAAAGTAAAATGGTGTATCAATTCATTCCATTATTTCTTTCATAACATAGTTGAGAATAATCTTTATACAAATTTTGGTTGAAAAAATCCTGAAACCCCAAAATGTATTGGTGATTGAAAAAAAAATCCCATTGTTTTTGCCTATACATATAATTTCATGTCATTTTATTTTTTAAACAACTTAGTCCTGGCGTCCACTACAGAGGACATAGCATAACGTATGAATAAAATATTATTTTATATATATGTTTTTTTACCATTTGTTTATTGTGCTCTAAACAGTGTGATGACATGGAAAAAAACTAAATTCAAAAAACTTTTTTTTTCTGGGTCTCAGGAGGCTATACTTAAAATCACTCTTTTTTTTCCTTCTTGGACAACCAACCAATCACAGTCTTCAAAAGATTGTGTCAAACATAGCAACGGGGTCAGCCCTCACTAAGATGATAGTTGTTGTCTTTTCCTTACTCAGAGTTGCTCTCAGATCGGTCCTAAATCGCTCTTAAAGGGATACTTCACCTCTGGAAAGATGAATGTGTATTTAAAATGGGTCATTTATGTAGAAGAAATGTGAAATTATTTTTGAATTTGGAGCTTTCTAGACTGAGAAAAGCCAGAAAATGTATTTTTGGCTTATGTGGATGAAAGACAACAACTACCAGAATGCACTTGCTTCGCTGCCCTAGGAGGCCACGCCTACCGGTAACAGAGTGCAGTAGTTAAACAACAAGTCTAGGCTACTAGTGAGTCTCCGTGATGAGTCTCCCAGAAAATGTGTTTCGAGATCGCCCAAAATGTCCGGGATTCGGCTTTTGCGTTCTACAGTCGCCATTCATTATGTTTACTGTGGCGAGCAGGACGAGTGAGGCCCGCGGGAGAATAGCGCGAGGCCGGTGGCGTGATTAGCGATGAGCGACATCTGTGAGACGCACCGGTCTCGTATCTCTCACGGAGGAGCGGGAATTTTCTTAACAATGTTAAAACGCATATCAACCGATCACTTGTTTAGCGCTCATGTAAACACTACATTCAGATTCAGCAATCGGAATGAATTCAGTTAGATTGAAACAAAAGGTGTGCATGTAAACAATGAATGGCGACTGCAGAAAGCAAAAAGCTGAATCCCGGACATTTTGTACGATCTCGAAGGCCGGACCTGTCTGGAAAAAAAGAGGATGGTAACCCCTACTACTCAACTTTCTCCACAGAACAAGAGCCTGCTAGCTTAGCTTCCAAAAAAAGATGGCTGACACTATGTGTACATACTGTGAGTGAGATCCCACCCTCTATGGGCGGGTTAAAAACATGCGGAACAGCCCCTACTACTGGCTGTAGTCTTTAGCCTCTGGCCAAAAAATCCTATACTTTCTATACTTTGTCTGGAAAAAAATCCTCCGATGACACTTCCAAACAAAGTATACATAAATCTCTCGTCTCAGGGGGATATGAGGGTGGAAAGCATGGTAATTCGAAAATACTACAGGTTTTCTACTAATACAAAGCTTAATGCTAAATCCTGAAGTATCCCTTTAACCCTCTGGGGACCAGAAACGCGCCGGCGCGTTTTGCCGTTTTTTTTTTTCACATAGCAGAAAAAGAGACTTAAAATACTCTGTTGATTTTGATCGTACATATAAGTGTTATACATCAATCGATCCTGTTAATTGTCTATTATTTTTCTGTATACTCACAATAAAAACAAAGTTGTGCTTTTTGTCAAATAAAGAAAAATAAACATGATGCGAGTTTTGTGTCACAGGTCGGGAGGGTCGACTGGGTCTACCCCCTCCCTTTAGAATGTACCACTGAGGAGCAAACCAGAAACCAGGCGGACAAGGAAAGTAAAAATGTAACAGACTTTCTTGATTAAAAGAATTTGTAGATCCTAATTAAAACTCCTCCTTCCTCCCCAGCATCCAGTGGCCGCCGGGACGTCGGCCGGACAACAGGCGAGGACTTGGTCCACTCAACCCCTCAGACTTTTCGGATGCCAAGGCTCTCGGCTATGGAGGGGACGTGGATTGGACAGCAGGTAAGTACTCTAAGCACGGCTTATCCTTCTCGGGCTCTAAGTAGAATGTACTCTTCTCGATCTCTCAAGTGCAGAAAGTTTACAGCGGTGAAGAGGGGCGTCGACTGGACAGCAAGTAGGTACTCCAGGTACGGTTGGTTCTTCCCTAGACGGTGGGTGCGGAGAGCTTACAGCTGTGGAAAGGCGTCGACTAGACAGCAAGTAGGTACTCCAGGTACGGTTGGTTCCTCCCTAGACAGTGAGTGCAGAGAGCTTACAGCTGTGGAAAGGCGTCGACCAGACAACAGGTGAGTATTGCGAGTACGGTTGGTTCTTCCCAGTATAGTAGGTGCAGCAACTTACGGCTGTAGAACGGCTTCCACCAGCCAGCGGGTGAGTATTTCGAGTATGGTTGGTTCTTCCCTATACAGGGGATACAGGGAGCTTACAGCTGTAGAAAGGCGTCGACTAGACAGCAGGTGAGTGTTTCGAGTACGGTTGGCTCTTCCCTGTACAGTAGGTGCAGAAAGCTTACTGCTGTGGAAAGGCGTCGACTAGACAGCAGGTGGGTACTTCGAGTACGGTTGGTTATTCCCTATACAGGGGATGCAGAGAGCTTACAGCTGTAGAAAGGCGTCGACTAGACAGCAGGTGAGTGTTTAGAGTACAGTTGGCTCTTCCCTGTACAGTAGGTGCAGAAAGCTTACGGCTGTGAAAGGGGCGTCGACTGGACAGCCAGTAGGTACTCCAAGTACAATTGGTTCCTCCCAGTATAGCGGATACAGAAGCTCACGACGGTGACAGACGTCGACCGGACAGCAAGTGGGCACTCCAAGTACAGTAGGTTCTTCCCCATACAACGGGTAACGGAAAGTTTTCGGAGGGCTGGCGAGAAGGCTGACTGGGTGGTCGGATCGGCAAGTCCAGACAATCGACCAGCTCCTGGAGTCAGCAGGCCTTAGGGGTAACACCCCGAACAGCAAACACTGGATTTCCTTCGCTCTCCACAGCAGTGTTGATAACACAGAATGCAAGCGGCTTTAGATGGGGGACACTCAGAACAGCAGATAACTGGATTTCCTCCGTTCTCCAGGACAGCATCAATGATGAATCAGAACACAGCAGGCTTGGAATGTACAACACTCAGAACAACAGATAACTGGATTTCCTCCGTTCTCCAGGACAGCATCAATGACGAATCAGAACACAGCAGGCTTGGAATGTACAACACTCAGAACAACAGATACCTGGGTTTCCTCCGCTCTCCACAACAGTGATGATGGAACAGTATGCAAGCGGCTTTAGATGGGGGACACCCAGAACAGGAGATAACTGGATTTCCTCCGTTCTCCAGAACAGCATCAATGATGAATCAGAACACAGCAGGCTTAGACTGTACACCACTCAGAACAACAGATAACTGGATTTCCTCCGTTCTCCGGGAAAGCATCAATGATAAATCAGCATACAGCAGGCTTAGAATGTACGACACTCAGAACAACAGATACCTGGGTTCCCTCCGCTCTCCACATCAGTGATGATGGAACAGAATGCAAGTGGCTTTAGGAGGGGGACACTCAGAACAGCAGATAACTGGATTTCCTCCGTTCTCCAGAACAGCATCAATGATGAATCAGAACACAGCAGGCTTGGAATGTACAACACTCAGAACAACAGATACATGGGTCTCCTCCGCTCTCCACAACAGTGATGATGGAACAGAATGCAAGTGGCTTTAGATGGGGGACACTCAGGACACCAGATAACTGGATTTCCTCCGTTCTCCAGAACAGCATCAATGATGAATCAGAACACAGCAGGCTTTACATTCCACCGTCACTTAATCTCTTCCTCAGCAACTCCAAACTGCAACACAGGGCAAGGCCGATGGGCACGTGACAGAATTCGGTATAGTAAGCATGCCGTAACTTCACTTCAAACACACACGGTGGGGCACAGCATCAACACACGTCACTCTCAACCACTCTGTGAAATAGAAGGCCACAGCCCACCTCCTTGTTCTGAACAGCGGGGACAGTAAGACGGAAGAATATATGAAGAGTTCAGATGCAAAACCCTCTAAATCCGTCAGACTTATTTTCTTTAAATGAGCATTTTTTATCAGGCTCCTATGTTCACGTCCAGTAGTTTCATTTTAAAGGTACTGATAAGGTTATTAGTCATTGAATAAAATAACTTTTTTTCAAAAATGTCACTTGAGTCAATTCAGTGATTTTTAACAAATTAGATTTTCTTTTGCGTCAAAAACAGCTAAATCCACTTGTGCTTTTTTCGCAAAAACCTCTAAATCCACCTCTTTGGGACAAGACATAGTAAATAGCTGAAAAATCAATACAAATGTAACTAGAAACACTGAAAAAGATTAGAGCACATTCATTTCAAAACTAAACAGTAGACACACCTCTTTACAGGGGGGCTGAATGAGATCTGCGATTATTTGCAAATCCCACCCCATTTCTCTGCAGTCACCTTTCTGCCCTGTCTGAATAAAGACAAAAGCCCCCCCGATTCACACAGTACAACCACATTGGCAAAAAGAATTGGCGATTAAAATAGTTTAATAGTTTTAGTTTGTATAATCAAGTAGAACAGAGCAACATTCTTAAACATCAATATCTGTGCATTTTGTATAAGAAGCTTATAAGACTTAAATAATGTAAAGTAATATTATAATGTATATCTCAAGTATAATAAATCAAATTCCTTCAAAGTTACAGCACTGCACTAAGAACTGTTATGAGTGCATGCTACACTTGCGACCAAGCTATTTTCACTGTAAAGTTACCGATTTTCTTTTGCCTTGTAAATTAACGGGAAGAGTTTTGAGGTAGATAAACGACGTTCTCTTCTGCCTTTTGATGTCAGCAGGACAGGCTCCTCCATTTCATCGTACTCCATCTTAAAAATGTAAAAAATCTGAATCCAAAAACAAAACAATCTCCTCAGCCGTCTAAAAAAATCCGTCTCCTCAGCGCACCGCTCTATTGAAACAGCCTGTACTGATTCGCGCGGCTCGCGCCTTCTGATTGGTTCTCGGGATGTAGTGGCTTTTGCTGCCAAAGGGAAGTGGCGTCTAGAGGCTTTTGCCGACAAACTGATATTTCTGAATGGGCTGAGGCTGAGATTTCGAGGATTTGAAGCAAATATATTTGTTGAACGTGTACTGTGTTCAGATAGCTTTCACTCAATGTCATTATCTCATTTTTGACGGAGGTGGCGTTTAGAGGCTTTTGCATCTGAACTCTTCATATAGCGACCCCAATCATGCATCACAACAGCTGTCTTCTCATTACGGTGTCTAGACTCCTTTTCCTAGATCGCTTCTCTTCATATACAGTGTCTTTGTGTATAAATCACATACCGTACGGCCAGTAAAAGGTTTGCACTTATCTCTACCCAAGAAGGGGACTTGATATCTCCAAGGCGACTTCTCCTCTGCTTCTCTGTTCCACACCACCCAATCCTTCGTAGCGAATTCCCTTCCGCGGGTCGATCTCACCAGCCGATTTGTCCCACAGAAACTCTCAGCCCACCTCGATGGAACAAAGTCAGGACACAGCACCCGAACACCGAACACAGAACACTGCACTGAACTGAACTCCCTTGATCTCCCAAAGCTTGGTTTTTATCTGTTTCAAAGCGCTGTGTGTCCCAATCATCACACAGCCCCTTGATGCGCCGCACCTGCTGTCACTCTGTCATCAGCGGCTGCTGTTGCCATGGTAGCAATGCATACAAGGCTGGCTGGGTGTTCCGTTGAAAGCGCTCCGGGTGGAAACATTCCTCCGTGGAATATATAGTTCCGCTGCTGGTTCGTCACCTTGTGACATTTGCCTTCTCTCTGTCAGTGCAGTCCATTCTGAAACACGTCCGAAAAAGTAACTCTAACTCTGCAAATACTTGTCATACAGGCACGAGAGATTTTTCTTTATGAAGCTTGAATTCTCTTCTTTTCAATGAAGTAATTTATATAAAAAACAAATATTCTCAGTTTATGTAATCTGTATGAAAAGAGAGTGCTGTCAGAATTTTTTCCCCAGCTCATTACACTTCATTACGCGTTAATCTGACACGCCCACGGAGGACGCGCGCTATTCAAACGCAAATGTTGAGGCAAGCCATGACAACGCCCACATCAGCCGTTCCACCGCGGCGGTAAAATGTGGGGTGTATTTTCTGCCTTTTACCGCTAAGAGGCGCTACAATCATAGACTCTGAAAAGTGTTCGTTTATTCTTTCTAATGCGTAATCTGCCGCCGCACCGCGGCTCATTTAGAGCGATTAAAAGCTGGTAGCAGATGAATTCAACAAGTGAAACGTAGTTAAAATAATTCATAATCACAATACTGAAATTAGGCTACTGAAATGAAATTGAATAAATAATGAAAACATAAAACATTGCAATAAAAACATTTACAGACGTACAGACGATAGCTCAGTGGTTAACGCAACAACACGAGCTTCGAGGAGCTTCAAACGACCCGAGATCGAATCTCAATGTAGCATACATGTTGTTAACCGATGTTGGCCAACAGCGTTTATATTTTACCTTCTGGATGCTTAAATAGCTAACTGTTTATAACTGTTTACTTATTTAAAGTCAAGAGTTTTGTTTAATTATCATAACATAAATTTGCTACATTCCTGTAGAACCGCAGCCGCTGCACAAACGACAAAAACTGATGAAGGAAGATTGTCAGCCGATTGCATCAGAAAATGAAAATGAAGAAGCTCGTCTTTAGTCTGCTAAATTATTGTGTAATGTAAAAGAACACTAAAATTACTTAAGTTTGAAACCAAGTTCGAACATTTCAAGGTTTAAATAAAGTGTCGGGACAGTTTTTTTTATTATTTAAAACAGGGTTGCATCGGGTTTAGAGTTTATTTCTTTTGCGATGCAAAATAAGAAACACTATAGGCTAATCTTATTCTTGCGACATTTTAAATTTGTATTGCCAAAGAAATGACAGCTATATTAAACAATTAAAACAGTAGGCCTACAAAACGAAAATTGTCCAAAGCAACATAATTAAATTAAAACATGCGTTTTTCTTTGCCTCTCTCGCGCTGAATCTCTTTTTTAACAAGTTTATTTAGTCTCCCTCGCTCTCCATATGAAAGAGGAACATTAACACCTAGGCCTATTGTGCGCACGATACAGCACTGAACTGTCCCTCCAACCCCCCACCGGCTATCGGAGTCTGAGGCTGATTTAACACAAAGAGAAGTCGCAATTCACACTTAAATCGCTATTCTAGACAGTGTTGATAATGAAGGAATTAAATGATTTAAGTTACATGTAGCCTAGTGATATTTCTGTCATAAAAGTTTATTACTAAATATTTCATTATTTCAATAATTGATGAAATAAAACTGGTTTGGGCCAGCTTTTTCCAAGCAAAACTAAATATAATCTGAAAAAACGCATGTTAATTTGTTGTCATGAACAAAATGTTCAACTCAATATTAAAGTCTACAGGGATCTTTGGATCCTTTCAACCAGGCATGCAATTTGTGAATTAAGTTTTTATTTTTTGTATTATTCAAATAAATATCGAAACACGGTGCTTCGTGGTAATGCTGCTAAATTAAATAACATGTATAGAATAATTATGAACTTAAATGAAACAATATCGCAACATTTCAACAAATACATTATTTGATCTGTTTTTACATTTTAATTCAGGGCGATTTAGCCTGCTACATTTAATTAGAGCGAGATTTTCACCCTTGTCATTTTCTCATTGGGAAGCGCTTATAGGCTACATGTTTGAGTACATCCTCTGTACCTCTCGTTTTCATATGGATTACATAATCAGATAATATTTATTAGCCTGAATATTTAGACATTTAAAGGCTTTAGACAGAGCCGATTTCTTATAGTGACTGAGCTGAAGTGGCTTTCGGTTCATTTTTGTGACGCGCAGTTCCTGGAGACAGAGACGACAGATAAACTTTTGTCGTTAGCAAAAGTTCGAATAAAACCCGACTTTAGAAAAATGCATAGGGCCACTCGGCGTGGTCTGCCAAAACACTTAATTATAAACTTCAATATTTCATTCAAAATAATCTCAAAACGCTTTGTGAAATTTTGAAAAGCCGTGCATGCATTAAGGCCACTTGAACTAATGAACAACTGAAACGCTGGTTTTGATTTTATTGTTTGTCGTTGTTTAAACGTGCTTGTTGCATATCTCTATTTTATATTTGATATGGTCTATTGGTGAAGTAGCCTATAGCATTGATTACTGTGGAGGGAGGGGTGTGGGGATTCAAATAATTCAGCAGAAGCAGGGATGTTTAGACCAGAACGAAAATCCCCGTCCCCCCTGGCAAATCACACTTTACTTAAAACCATGTTTTTAAAAACTCTAGGTTGTAGGGAATCAAAATAATAATAATAATAGGCCTAATAAAAAAAAAAAATAATATATATATATAGGCTATATATATAAAATTACTTTTTTTACAGAACTGCTTTTGAAATTACAATTGGTAGCCTCGTACGATTGGTACAGATGCAACGTCGTTCTGTTGGATACTATTGTTCCTTAGTGTACAATGGAAATGCATGGTAATTTTATTTTATAAATATAAGCAAAAAACTGTATGGTGTAATAGTTTTAGAGCTAGACAAATCTCTCTGCATTAATAAATATAAAATTTACAGTAGACCATGTTTGATCGGGATTTGAACCCGTGTCATCTTGATGATCGAATCGTAAGTTCTACCGCTCGGCTATGAATTTTCTCACTGAGAAATGCCCAAACGTTTGTTTCTCAAATGAGCGAGAAAACGTTTTGTCGTTAGCCTGTGATTGTAGGCCTACTTTAGCCTACATGAATAAAAGTAGACCTTTTACAGTTTTAAAAGATGATATCTTATCTGTATGACCAACAATTACGCAGTAAGTTCTTTTAGCTGTTATGAGAAAAATAAATCCAAATGAACGCACCGCCGCGTTTGTCAAACTCTAATTCAACATGCCAGAATAAAGCCAGATTTTAGAATAATGCATAGCCACTCGGCGTGGTGTGCCAAAATACCCTAATTATAAACTTCAATATTTCATTCAAAACCATCTCAAAACCCTTTGTGACATTTTAAAAAGCCGTGAATGTATTAAGGCCACTGGAACCAGGATCGTAACTGAAACGCGCTGCATGTCTCAATACAGGAAGCGCTGGTTCAGATTGTATTGTTTGTTGTTTAAACGTGCATGTTGCATATTTAAAAATATTTGTTTAAAAATAAATGTTTGTTGTAGGCTTATTTGTAAATTACCATAACTTGTAGAATTTCATCCTTACTGTTAAATGACATTAGCCCCACTTACGTTTTGATAAATGTCCCTTTGCGCCACCTGGCGGTCATTTCGCGAGCGACTTTGAAATGCGACTGGTTTATTTTTATTGTATTGGTCTACTTTAAAAAATAATACTTTATAAGACATTTATGGGAAAAGACTATTTTCTTTTCAAGATGTTTCCAACTGTAACTTTGAACCAATTCTGTAGACTGGCCCATATAGCATTTGACCAGGATTTGTTTCCAGGTATGACTAAAAATGTGCTTCTGGCTTTCATTTATATTTTGATTGTTTGTATATATATATATATATATATGTGTGTGTGTGTGTGTGTATATATATATATATATATATATATATATATACATGTAGGCTATATATATATACAAGAAAGAATGCAATGACAATATATATCAGGGGCGTAGCACAAGATCCCGGGCCCTATGCATAGGCAGTCCTTATGGGCCCCCGTCCCGCCCCTCTGATCATTCGTCAATTTATCTGGCCATAATCCTGGATCCTCTGGCAAAAACTGGTCTGAATTGCTCTGCCTACTTTCCAGTTCCTTATCTCTCATTTCCACACTGTGCTCAGAACAACACTCACGCTCCCTGCTCTCTTCACTTCCACCATCATCCTCAATCACATCTTCTCTATCATCTTTCTCTACACGAAGAATACATTAGATATTAACCTCTTATCCTAATTATTAACTAATATAATAAAACACACTACGATGTTAGTGTCACTTGACTTAACAGCTTTCAGTCAAAATGGCTAAACAAAATGGTTTGCTTTAATTTTGAACTATAATAGCTCACCTGGTCTCAAATCCGAAGAGGAGGATGAAGGGTCTGTTGCTACTCCACTCTCTGATGTGACAGTTTCTGAAACTGAGGGCCATGTGTTTCACAATGTTAAGATCTGCTTCTACTAAATCTGACATAAAAATAATGTTGACATTATATGTACAGGGGAAACTAAAAAAAATTGAATATTGTGCAAAAATTCATTTATTTCAGTAATTCAAAATTATCAAACAAAGGCTTGAAATATCTCACTTTACATGTAATAAAATATATTAGTTTCACCTTTTAAGTTGAATTACTGAAATAAATGAACTTTTGCATGGTATTCTAATTTTTCGAGTTTCACTGTGGCTACAGATGAGCCACCAAGCTACCTATGAGTGACACTGATTATTAGCCTAGGTTTTAGCCTAGGTTTTAGATATTATAGCCAATTAATTTAAAATTAAACATGTTTCAAATTAGGCTATTATAATGAAGTTTTGTATGCAAACAACATTATTAGTGTACAGTTTATTTATTTAGCCTTTACCTCAGATTACATATAACCAAATTATCATCTGAAAGTGTTTTTCTGCCAGAACATACATTTTCAGATGATAATTTGGTTATAGCCTACATGTAATCTGAGGTAAAGGCTAAATAAATAAACTGTACACTAATAATGCTGTTTGCATACAAAACTTCATTATAATAGCCTAATTTGAAACATGTTTAATTTTAAATCAATAGGCTATAATATCTAAAATTAGCAATAATAGGCTAATCAGTGTCACTCATAGGTAGCTTGGTAGCTCTGTAGCTACAGTGAAACTAGACAAATTAAAAAAATTCTGCTCTTTCATTGGGTTGTCTCAGTTCATTTTTAGCACTAACGATCGCGGAGATATTCAAGCAGTTTAGCACTATAAATTTCGTGTTCTGGTTTGTGCTCACCTTTCTTTGAAAAGAAGTCAGTAACCAATTGTTTCCCCTCATTTTGTTTTCTTTCCTTCTCCTGTCTTTCCTTTCTTTTTTGGTGGCCTGACTTAGCTTTCTTTGAGAAAGACATTTCTTCAGCGCTCAACGAGATGCCGCTCAACTCACATTTACAAAATGCGTGCAGATGGACTAAACCATTTGGCGCATTAGCAAGGGGTGGGACCATAAGACCGTCAATCAATCAATCAACCAAGTTATTTAGTTAATACACTAACTTTACATTTCATCTGACATTCGTTATGAAATTTAATTAGGAAATGAAAATATCAAGGTAAAATAAAATATGTTCCAGACTTTTCAAGGGCCCTCTCTCCCCTTGGGGCCCTGGTAATCAGTACTGGTTTTACCCCCAGTCCGACGCCCCTGATATATATATATATATATATATATATATTGTCCTTACATTCTTTCTTGTGTGACACCCCTGAATGAAAGGCTCATTATTATGCAGGGTCACTGTCTGAGAACCACTCAATTATTCATGATAGGGGTTGGGCCGTTCCGCCCATCCGCATATTGCCTTGGCAAACAAAAAATGTTTTTCACAATTTAAAACCATCTATTGTTTTATGTGAATGATTAGGAAGGATGATTTTCAGATCATTTTGAAGCAAAAACTCTAGGCGACAACGTACATTAGTCAAAAGTCTTGTGGACTCATATTTAGTATGTTTTTTGTGTCCTTATTTCAAAAACTTTATTTTTTAGTTTTTTCAATAACCACGCATAAACAATATTCTCTCAAAAATACAAACATGTACATACATGTTGCTCACACATTATGGTAGTCCTGTTTGTGCTAAATAGAGTGTAATTTCACCTGTGCCATTAATATGTTTATAAGCAACTGAAAAAAGCAAAAATGTCAGAGCATGTCAAAACATCTCAAGGACCCCAAAAACACCTTGGTCCCCAGAGGGTTAAGCTAAGAGTCCTACATAAAAGTTTTTAAGCTAAATTAAGAGTTTTCTGAGAGGATTCTTAAAATCTTTATGGATACGGGCCCAGATTCCCCTTTCATGACTTGGTTGTGGCCTAAACGTGGCCTTGTCTCAATGTGGCCCTATGTGGCCTTGTCTGCCCATGGTGGCTCTGTCTCTATGTGGCGCACGGTGGCCTTGTCTGCCCACGGTGGCTTTGTCTCTATGTGGCCCATGGTGGCCTTATCTGCCCACGGTGGCTTCGTCTCCATGTGGTCCAATGTGGTCTTGTCTGCCCACGGTGGCCTCGTCTCTGTGGTCCACGGTAGCCTTGTCTCTATGTGGTCCACAGTGGCCTCGTCTCTATGTGGCCCAAGGTGGCCTCGTCTCTAGATGTCTCTATATGTCTGCCTAAGGTGGCCTTGTATGCCCATGGTGGCTTCGTCTCCATGTGGCCCAAGGTGGCTTAGTCTGCCCAAGGTGGCCTTGTCTCCCCACGGTGGCCTTGTCTCTATGTGGCCCATGGTGGCCGTGTCTGCCCACTGTGGCTTCATCTCCATGTGGCCCACGTTGGCCTTGTCTATAGCTGTGTCCCAATGTGAAGGCTGCATCCTCCGAAGGCCGTATTTGAAGGCCGATTGCATCACAGCGGCGCGACGAAGGACTTCCGAATTCAAAGGCTGCACCCTCCGAAGGTCGCATTTGAAGGCCGATTGTGTCACTGCGGCGCGATGAAGGCTGTCCCAATTCAGTTCTGAATCCTCCGAAGGCCATATTTGAAGGCCGGTTGCGTCACCGCGGCGAAGGCTTCCCTGATTCAAAAGCGACGCCAAATGCACCCTTCGTTTCCCCGTGAAAGAGAGGATACATAAATGGATCCTAAGCGGCCTATCCTACCCCATAAGTCATTGTGCTGGTGACAACAGCATTTTTATTTTTAAAAAAAGGGCGGCCGAGAGTTCGGTGGTGGATGGCAAATTCACATTTAAATGTAAGTATTATGTTTTCATTTACTCAAATAGCTAGAGAAATCAGAGTTAAAAGCCACAAGTTTTTCTTTCTTATTCATCTTAACTCATTCGTCACCATTGCATGGCTTCATTTGTCATGTTGTTTGAGGCAAAACTTGTGCTAATATTAGTTTAATAATTGTTTCAGGGAACAAGGAGCAGACAGCTCAATTTATTAAATTACGGTCTGAAAATGACCAGCGTAAGACAACGACCTATTTGTAATATTTGCACTAGTCTGTCTCACTTGTGTAGCCTATTATACAAAAATATAAATGGCAATGGGGTTTCACTTTTATGTGTTTTTGTAGTGGTATACATTCTACTGGACCTTTCTGCTGCCTTCGACACTGTTAATCATCAGATCCTTCTGTCCACCCTCTCATCACTGGGCATCACTGGAACCTCCCTCAACTGGTTTGAGTCCTATCTCACAGGTAGGTCCTTCAAGGTCACATGGAGAGGTGAGGTATCCAAAGCACATCAACTGACCACAGGGGTTCCCCAGGGTTCAGTTCTTGGACCGCTCCTCTTCTCCATTTACACCACATCACTGGGACCCATCATACAGGCACATGGTTTCTCGTACCATTGCTATGCTGATGACACCCACACTGTAAACCCTAACGCTCAAAATACTTAATTAGTTTTGAGTAGGAAAAACTTAAATTAAACTAATTAGTTCAGTCAAATTGACTTTTATGAGTATTTAGCACTTTCTTTTTCTTTCAAGTTCACAGAATGGATATATTTTAAGTAAACTGAACTGTTTCATTGTTTTGAGTTTTATGAAATTATTTCTTTTAATTTAGACGAACTTAAGTTTAACTGAAACGGCTGGGATGTATATTTCCCAGCATGCTTTGCCGATGGCACTCAAAAGGGAGAGTAAATGCTAAAATTAAGTGTTATACAATGTGTTTTTGTGCAAGATTAATGTTAATCGGGTGATTTAGTAATGATTAATGTTTCGTTATGCTAATTTAGAAGAATTTCTGTTAATGTTGGTTTTAGGATAGTTACCATCATGGTGACAAGTGGTGCATGAGCTTGATTTGAGAGCAAATAAAACCTTTATATTGCTGCAAGTGTTACTGTATAGCATACTATTGTTAAGATGTTAACAAAATAGTATGTTAGCAAACTAGCTTGTTAAAGCTAGCTAAGTTTATACTAATAAAAGTGTTCACATTGAGATTACATGAAATTTTAAGTTAAATGTATGAATTAGTGTACTCAAACATTTCAAGTTAAGAACAATTCAAATTTACAAATACAAAATAAAAATATGTCAGTTCTGCTTACTTAAACTTTGAATTTCTTTACTTAAAAAATTTGAGGCAACTGATTGCCTTACATTTTTTGAGTTGTGCCAACTTATTCGGGTTTACAGTGCAGCTCTACCTCTCATTTCAACCAGATGATCCCACAGTAGCTGTACGGATCTCAAGCTGTCTGGCGGACATCTCGGCATGGATGAAGGAACATCACCTGCAGCTCAATCTGGCAAAGACTGAGCTTCTCGTCCTCCCTGCCAATCAGTCTCTACAGCACGACCTCACTATCCAGCTAGATTCATCCTCAATCACCCCATCAAGGTCGGTCAGAAATCTTGGAGTAATATTTGATGATCAGCTGACCTTCACAGACCACATTACAAAGACAGCTCGATCATGCAGGTTTGCTATGCACAACATCAGAAAGATCAGGCCTTTCCTAACTGATCATGCAACACAACTTCTCGTCCAGGCCCTGGTCATTTCTAGGCTTGATTACTGCAATGCTCTTCTGGCTGGACTTCCATCATGTGCAACTAAACCTCTACAAATGATCCAGAATGCTGCAGCTCGTCTTGTCTTCAACGAGCCCAAAAGGGCCCACGTCACTCCTCTGTTCATCTCTCTGCACTGGCTACCACTCGCTGCTCGCATCAAGTTCAAGGCTTTGACGCTTGCTTACAGATTGACCACAGGTTCAGCTCCCTCCTACTTCCACTCACTACTACAAGTCTACATCCCTACCAGAAGCCTACGATCGGTCAATGAGCGACGGCTCGTGGTACCATCACAGCGGGGCACAAAATCACTCTCCAGAACATTCTCATTCACGGTTCCATGCTGGTGGAATGATCTCCCCACCCTCATCCAGAATGCAGAATCCCTGACAGCATTCAAAAGACAACTGAAAACTCATCTCTTCCGGGAGCACTTAACATAAAAAAAAAAAAAAAAAAAAAAATCCTTTCCTCTAAATCCTCGCTTGCCTGGCTTATGCTACTCCGAGCTATGTCTGAACTTTTGTATTTTGAGCACTTCTTGCGTTGTTTTTGCCTCTTCACGATGACTCGCTTGGTTTAGTCCTCAGTTGTAAGTCGCTTTGGATAAAAGTGTCTGCTAAATGACTAAATGTAAATGTAAATGTAGTGCTGTCATGCAAGCTATGTCTACAAAGGTTTTAACCAAATTTGAGTATCCAGAAATATGATTTCTC
Source organism: Rhinichthys klamathensis goyatoka (assembly GCF_029890125.1). Taxonomy (NCBI): domain Eukaryota; kingdom Metazoa; phylum Chordata; class Actinopteri; order Cypriniformes; family Leuciscidae; genus Rhinichthys; species Rhinichthys klamathensis. The sequence continues at coordinate 1,462,558 of NW_026606695.1, read as the reverse complement.
TCAAGTATTTTGTATTCATATCCTGATGTGTCATATTTTGTAATGTTAAGGTTGCATTAATGTTAGGATTGCACTCCTGGCTTAATATTTTTCATAAGTGGTTCCCTTTTGTTTTTGTTTTAGGTGAATTCTGGAGAAAATGGACCTGCTGGGGAAGGTGACTCCCATGCAGGACAATATATGTATATATATATATATAAAGTAAGAAAGTTTGACAGATCTTTGTTTAAATGTATTGTCTCATTGTTGTTGTTGTTAACAGGCATGCTTTATTTGCCCTGCCTTAGGACTGCAAGTGTCCTGGGACAGATGAGGTTGTGTGAGTGGGAAACCCACTGCTGAAACTTGGCCCTGGTTTGTCCTCATGAGCCGCGTTTCCACTGCCGGGCCAGGGCTAACAGCGAGCCGAGCCAGTGGCCTCGGGCCTCAAGCACCGGGCTTGCGTTTCCACTGCCAGGCAAGTAGCCCCGCAGCGCTGCCCTAAACCCCGCCCCTAACACGCCTTTCTGGATCAAACGTCATACAACCCAACCCATTTCAGTGGGTATTAGGAATTTATTTATTTTTTAAGTTAGGAAGATAGCATGTATATTAACTCACCGGCCGTGGCTGCAGCCTGCAATAGTGTCCAGATTGTCTAGCGAGTCGCCACTAACAGAGGGACGGTGACCCAGCACACCGTCCATCAAGTCGAACCATGGAATTTGGAAAGTTCCTTCTCTGAGCTCCGCTTTGTCCATTGTGCGTTTGAATCGCCTTGTACAATACTGCGCCCACAACTTTTTTTTTTCCTGAACTTGAAGCGTTGCTCGCTGAATGCTTAGCTTAGAAAGTTCAGCATCGATGTATTTTATAACGTCTTCGTTTCTTCACACGCCGTCAAATTGACATTGTACCCTTTCTTCTGACCAAATGCTCAGAAGAGCGTTGGTATCTTCGACAGACCAGTACAGGCGATTCACCATTTCGAGCAGCGATTATTTTGCGCGATATAAAAAAGTGAAATGTGCATCTTGCTTCAGATCATAATGTTCCATAACACCAATAAACTCCGCCTTTTACCTTGACCACGCCTCTAGTCCGAGCTGGCCCGCTTTGGCCCAAGGTATTCGACGGGCCAGAAATCCTGGCCGTTGGCCCAGAGTAAGCCCTGATCAAGCCCCGGAAGTGACAGTGGAAACGCGACTGGCTCTGGCACGCACTAGCACGGCTCGGCCCTGGCCCGGCAGTGGAAAACGCGGCTATGGATGAGGTGTTGGGACAGAGGCACTCCACCAACCGCCCTGTCCTCATTGCCTCCATCCCTGAGGAGACACCAGGGCCGAGTTCAGCAGTGTGCGACCAAGAAGACGAGCCAGCAGCACCAGCACCAGCAGGAGCATCAGCACCAGCACCAGCATCAGCACCAAAGGCGGCGAGACAGAGAGGAGGAGTTTTTGGACTTGATTAGAGAAGACATGGGACTGTAGAGGCGAGGAGAGTAGGAAAAGGATGGACAGGCTGTTTTCTCTTCTTGAAAGAATGATTGAGAATTTATTTATTTAAAAAAATATAAGTGAAAAAAAGTTAAACAAGAATATATATATATATATATATATATAGTATATATATATATAATATATATATATATATATATATATATTTTTTTTTTTTTAAAGAAAAAAAAATCTGTACATTATTTCTTTATTATTCATTATTTCATTATTTTATGCAACTTTAAATGTGTAAATAAAAGAGAATGCATGGCTCTGGACATTGTTTATTTTTGTAATGGTCTCTGAGTGTTTGCAAGGTTGATGCATTTAAACTATATAGCCTACTTTTGTGTAGTTTAATGTAAAACAATGCATGTTGCTGTCCTGTGAGGGAAAAAGTAGGCTACTTCACATTTGTACATGAATAGTTAACAAAGTATGTAGTTCCTTACATTCCACCACTGGTTATTTTGAAAATTAAAGTAACAAAATGTAGGCCTATTGTCACAATATTAACAAATTATTGCTAACTACAGCTGCGTCCCATATCAAAGTGCGCATCTAAAGCGCTCGGACCGGTCTAGCCTACGGAGGAGTGTTCTTGTCGCCTAGCAACAGTGACGGACAGCTGCCGATGACGAGCGGGAGTAATGGTTGCACTAGACTTTTTTATATTCAACTGGGTTTTATATTCAAATAGGGTTGAAAACCTGTGTAAATATTTTCACCATGGTCCATTTCTGTACATAATAAAAAGAATACATGACTAGCCTTCAAAATCGCATCAATAGCCTACGATATAAGTGAACATTTAAATATATATGTGCCTATGTATGTTTTCTTTTCTTTTCATATTTCATTACATTATTTACGTAAGTTAACACCCAATACCTGAACAGTTTAAAGTGTAATCTGGCAATTTAGGAATAGGTACGCAGTAAACCAGCTCTGGCCATGGTCTTGGCTAAGCCGAAAATACATGACTCGGCGGCGCCGGGGCTGAAACATCCTCACATGTCCTCCAGTGAAATATAAAACAAAAAAAATGGCAAAAGCCAATTCTGTCTCCATAGCTATTTACTCAATTATATCAAATGAATGATCAGGATGGCAGCTGTACTCTCGCACCGTTGCTTGGCGCCAGGAGCGGAAATAGGGAACACCTGGTTGCGCAATTAGGAAATCCCACAAAGGCTACATGGTGCGTCCTTCGAAGGACGAATAGGCTGCATCCTTCGAAGTCTGCGGCCTTCGAAGGATGCAGCCTTCACATTGGGACACAGCTTATATGTGGCCCAAGGTGGCCTTGTCTGCTCACAGTGGCCTTGTCTCTATGTGGTCCACAGTGGACTCGTCTCTATGTGGCCTAAACTGGCCTTGTATGCCCATGGTAGCTTCGTCTCCATGTGGCCCAAGGTGGCCTTGTCTGCCCAAGGTGGCCTTGTCTCCCCACGGTGGCCTTATCTCTATGTGGTCCACGGTGGCTTTGTCTCCATGTGGCCCACGGTGGCCTTGTCTATATGTGGCCCAAGATGATCTCGATGATCTTAATCCTGGTTCCGCGATTTACGATTTGTCATGCTCATTTTATGTTTAACTAAAATGTATTTTATTTTATTTTTATAAACTGCAAGATGCACTACTGGTGGGTATATTCCCTTTTACAATTCTTTGGGGGTAGGCCCCGTCCCGGTGGAATAGTTTCCATACTAATTTTGGGGGTCGGCTGCGCCCCTGCCTCCAACTTCGGGCAGGAAATTCAGAGTCCGCTACCCTCTGATTACAAGCTACAGATGGGGCCCGCGCCAAAGAACTTTCATTCAATATTTCTGTTTTCATTTTCTGGTCTATTAATTAATAAATGTCATCATGATATCATCTCTCCTTCCGAGTCTTTCTGGTAGAACTAAAGTAGCCTGAAATTATTCTTAATAATTACCAAGTAAATAATGTTGAAGAGCCTTATTGGTGACACGTGCCCTATTCTAGATCTTTGCCAGTCATATACCAGGCATGCATATAAATGATAATGAGATGCAAACTCTCATAAAAGCTTGTGAAATTGTTCCATATACAAGAGATTCATTTAATTGTTCTTAGCAGACTCTTATAAGACATAGTGAGAGTTAGAACCGATGCTGTTAAAACCGTAATCCTGAGGCATTTTGAGCCTAATCATTGGTATAACACTTGCACTGTGTTTTAATGCTAAGCGTATTTGTGCGTACCATGTATGTGTTTTCATGTAATCACTGCCAGTCATGACCGGGTAATTAGCCTACTTTTTTCTTTTTTCTTTTTTTCAGCATGTTCCTTCATATGTGTAAAATGCTGGCTGTCTACCAAACCATCTCTGAGCTTGTCAATCTAGCATTCCAGCATGTAAGACACTCCCAGGAAGTGCTAGGATGGCTACAAATGTACTGGAAGGAGGGGTGGGAAACAAAACCCATAGTGGTGATTGGCTATTTGGCTGGTAGCCAAGGTAACAGACAAAAAGGATGAGGGTTCCCTCTCTCTGTCCTCTGAAAGGTCAAAAGAATCAGACACAGTCCCGCAGAGGCAGAAACTGTACAACACCACCTACATCTCAGCACTTAAGCACCTTTCTCAAATTGCTAGATCATAGTCCATAAAAATGTAATTGCACCTATATCGATCTCTCTAATTATACAAATTCACATTTGATCAGATAAATAAATGGTAATATTTACATTTAAATGTACTTTTTTTTTTTTTGCATCAATGTCTTACCAAGTTATTTCCAAGAAATTGCATACAATTACGTAAATGGAAAGTTCAGCTAGGGGTCTAATGCTGTTTTACACCACTGACTTTCATTGTATGGTCTAATACAGTACAAACATTTCAAAATATATCTACTTTTGTGCTATGCACAATGTAATATTATTTTTTTATTCTATTATAGTACTTATTGGCATTAAACTGCTACATCTTTTAATAGTTTTGGTTTGATTTTTAGTTAACAAAAACTGCTTTTGCAGAAGAAAGAAAATCATGCCAGTTTGGAAGGACTTGGGGGGGAGTAAATTATGACAATGTTAATTTTTGGGTGAACTATCCCTTTAACCAGTAACTAGTCAAAGACAAAAATCAACTGTTCCCTTTCAAAAGCTACTCTTAATGCTGCGCTTGATTTAAAGGGGTCATATAATGGTACATGCACTTTTTTTTAAGTTGATTGTACTGAAATGTGTTTTGGCAGTGCCTGTACACAACCATCATATAATGATACAAATCTATCCAGTGTTTTTGTTTTAATCTTCTTATATGTTTTCCCAGTCTCAAATTGAGCCGTTCGACCGTGTGACGTCACACGGTCAGACGCCCCTCCCACGATTGTTGATTGACGGCAGCCTTTCAACACATCCCCGCCAAAGAACGTATATTCCAGACTGATCTCATGAAATGGCGTATGTATGACACGCCAATTCGTATTTCCATTTTTGGCGTGCTATCAACACGCATAATCGCTTTTCAGCGTGTTTATCAACGCCTTTGACTTAACGTTATATTACTGTATTATGTACATATAAATATATGACCTACCCCAACCCCGTCCCTAAACCTACCCGTCACTGGGGTTAATACCATTTATGAGTCTTCTCCTACCATCCTAGGAAAAGAAATATCGCTCCACAGATGTAATATATTGATTTTGCTTCGTTTCGCTCGGACATTTAACGGCGTACACATACACGCGGAATCACTCGGACGTTTAATGGCGTAGACATACACGCAAAAGATTTCGGCGTGGACATACACGCGGATAGCTCAAAATGTGTATAGATAACACGCCACTTGAATTGAAAGTGGCGTGTATGTTTACGCAAAGTCATGATGTCATGTTGTATATTCCCCGCCCTGAGCGAGCTGTCATCATAGTCCTTCATTGTTGATACGCTGGAGCAGAATGGCGTCTAAGCGATTGTGGTGTTCTGTTCTTGGGTGTAATAACGAACACAGCAGTCATTTTGATGTTCCTAAATCCGAACCGCTGAAGACACAGTGGCTGAGTTTTGTTTTCGAAAGGAATATTCCCCACGAGCAACGTCAATGCTTTCATGTTTGCACGATTCGTGAATCTTTTCTCATCAGACTGCTTTATAAACGAGGATCAGACTCAGCATAAAGCTGGTTTTGCTAAGAAGCTGCTCCTGAAAAAAGAATCAGTACCAAATATTCATGTCCCTGCTCCACCTCCAGAAGAAGTGAGTGTAAAATTGTATTAACCTTTATATAAATTTTTGCAAATCGCTTGCACGCTTCACGATGAATCCAGCTTTAAACTCAGGGTACATTACGGCATGTTTTCTATGTACGACGTTCTCAATATAATTCATAATCCCACGTTTATAATGCGTTATGGTTATTGTGTTATTACAAACTGAGTACGTATACATCAGTAAACACATAGCGTTCGTACATCTCAGTAAGTTACTCTAACGTTACCCTGCCAGTACATAGATATACCCTCAAAATATACCCTCAACTGTTGTCAAGGCAACACTCCACGAACGTGTCAAAACGCCCGCAGAACAGAGGGGCTTAGTGAGCGAAGCTCATTATCATTTAAAGGCATATGCACTGAAACGGCATATGCTGAAAACAGAGCTATTTTTGACCAGGTAAAATGAGTGTTCCCCTTCGAGGGAACTCGAACTGCGTCATCGTATGACACTTCGGGAACGCCCTTAGCGTAACGCATCTGAAGCATGAATGAAATCTGTCCAATCCTGATTGGTGCTGCGTCATGACGTAGTAGATGACGGCATAACCGGAAGATAACAAAGGTACGCTGGCATTTACAAACACTAGCTTTTTTGCTCTTCAGCAAGCGCTCTGTGTCAAACTGTCTGTCTTATTTGGTGTTGTTTGTCCCATAAGAATTGCAATATAGAATCTATAGTGGCTCGGATCTCGCGTTTGCCGAGGCAGCGCGTTGATTACGGGTCTACTCTGCAATAACGATTCTGTGAATGGGATCTCGCGTTGTCGAGGCAGCGCGCAGATTAAAGGTCTGCATTGCAATACAGAATCTATAGTGGCTCGGATCTCGCGTTTGCCGAGGCAGCGCGTTGATTAGGCCTACGGGTCTACTCTGCAATAAAGATTCTGTGACTTGATCTCGCGTTGTCGAGGCAGCGCGTAGATTAAAGGTCGTACATTGCAATACAGAATCTAGTGGCTCGGATCTCGCGTTTGCCGAGGCAGCGCGTAGATTACGGGTCTACTTTGCATTAAAGATTCTGTGTGTGTGCGAGGCATGAACAGTCAGCTCCTGAGGGTGCTGTCTGTGTTCATTGAGAAATATCTCGACGCGCACAGCCGTGCGTTTTTGGGTGTTTCAGCCTCGCGCCCGTTGATTTTCTTCTCGAGAGATGAAAACCAAATATATTGTGAACGACTCGAATCTCGCGTTTGCCGAGGCAGCGCGTAGAGTACGGGTCTGCAATGAAGGGTACACATGCGATCTGTGAAATAATACTGTTTGGGTGCGAGGCATTCACAGTCAGCTCCTGAGGGTGCTGGCAGCTGTTCATTGAGAAATATATCGATTCGTATATCTGTGCGCTGTCGGCTGTTTCAGCCTCGCACCTATTGACTTTCTTCTTGAGGGATGAAAGCAAAATATATTGTAATGACTCGAATCTCGCATTTGCAGAGGCAGCGTGTATGAGATCATATAACACAAAACAGCATTACAATGATGAAATATTATCCGACTTTAAGGAAGTTAGATATTTTAATTCAGCTTACCACTCAGACCGTGTTTCACATGCAGTGTTCCTTCTGCACATCAAAAATCGTTTTTCGATTTTTCCCTGCCGGTCCTCCGCTTCAGGGTCGAAAACGAGACAAAAATAGCAGGGCTATCCCCCCCGTGGAGGGACGAGCGAGAATCGCTCCTCGGCGGAGCCCTCAGGAAATCGATGCTTGTATCCAGCGTCAAGTGCGCTTCGGGAAAACATCGGTTTTCAGTGAATGCACTCTGCAGTGTCCGCCCCAAGGGCTTGCGGCCAGGCAGTGCTCGTGTTCGCCCATCGGGAACGGTTTTCGATTATTCCCTGCCGGTCCTCCACTTCAGGGTGTCGAGAACAAAACCGAAAGAGCCTCCCTTCAGGGAAGCCCTCAGGAAGTCGATGTCTGTATCCCGCCGTTAAGTGCGCTTCGGGACACATCGGTTTCCAGCGAACGCACACTGCTCTGTCTGCCCCACAGGCTTGCGGCCAGGCAGCAATCGCGTCTGCCCATCAAGAATCGTTTTCGGTCGAACCCTGCCGGAGATCCGCTTCAGGGGGTCGAGAACGAATCCCGATTGATACCCGAAGCCAGGCTCGAGAGGCTGGTTCCCTTAGTAGATTATCTCGGCGCATGGTCACGCCTTCCGAATATATCTGCGTGGGCCCTGCGTACTGTGGAGCTGGGTTACAGGCTGCAGTTCAGCTCCCCTCCCCCGAAGTTCAACGGGGTGGTCTGGACTGTGGTTGGCCCAGAGCAGGTTCGGGTTATGGAACAGGAAGTTCAATCCCTGTTGGTCAAGGAGGCCATAGAACGTGTTCCTCTCCCAGACAGGGAGTCCGGGTTCTACAGCCGGTACTTCATAGTTCCCAAGAAGGATGGGGGGTTGCGTCCAATAATAGATCTCAGGCACTTGAATCGGTCTCTGAGGAGATTCAAGTTCAAAATCCTCACAATTCCAGCCATCATGAGTCAGATCCAGTTCGAGGACTGGTTCGTCACGATAGATCTGAAGGACGCATACTTCCATATTTCCATCCGTCCATGTCACAGGAATTTCCTAAAGTTCGCTTTCGGGGGCGAAGCGTACCAATATCGGGTTCTTCCGTTCGGCCTAGCTCTCTCCCCTCGCACTTTTACAAAATGCATGGATGCAGCTCTAGCACCCCTGAGGCTCGAGGGCATCAGGGTGCTCAACTACATCGACGACTGGCTGATACTGGCCCAGTCGCGAGAGCTGGCGATTCGGCATCGAGATGTCGTCCTCGCCCACATCCAGAGCCTGGGGTTGAGACTCAACACAAAAAAGAGTGTGTTGACGCCATCCCAGAGGACTACGTTCCTGGGAGTTGTATGGGACTCCACGACGATGCGGGCACAAATGTCTCCCGCACGCATGGAGTCCATACGGGCGATGATCTCCAGAGCGAAGCTAGGCCACAACCTCACTGTGAAGCAGTTTCAGAGACTGCTGGGGCTCATGGCAGCAGCGTCCAGTGTTATACCTTTTGGCCTGCTACACATAATAATAATAATAATAATACATTTTATTTGTAATGCGCCTTTCTCAGACTCAAAGCGCTACAGCATGTACAACAACAAAATAATCAAACATGGAAGTAAAAAATATAAAAGTATCGAAAATAATAAAAATAATAATACAATTATAAATTAAAAGCTAGACTAAAAAGATGTGTCTTAAGAAGTTTCTTAAAACAATCCACTGAAGCAGCATCCCTAATAGATGCGGGTAGGGCATTCCATAACTTAGGCGCGTTATAGGAAAAGGCTCTTCCCCCCATGGTTTTCAATTTACAACGAGGCTGATACAGGGAGAGAGAGCCGGCAGAACGGAGAGAGCGAGCGGGAGTGGATGGAGTAACCAAATCGCAGATGTAACCTGGAGCCAACCCATGTACTGCTTTATAGGTTAAAATCAAAATTTTAAAATCAATACGTGGCTGAACTGGAAGCCAATGCAGTTGCTGGAGCACAGGGGTAATGTGATGGCGAGAGGATGTGTGAGTTAAAACACGTGCGGCAGAGTTCTGTATATATTGCAACCTCTTAATAGAATTTGCTGGTAAACCAGCAAAGAGAGAATTACAATAATCGAGCCTTGACGTGATGAAGGCATGGATAAGCCTCTCTGCATCAGGCCTAGAGAGAAATGGTCTCATACGCGCAATGTTCCTCAGATGGAAAAAAGCAACCTTTGTTATGTTTTTAAAATGTGAATTAAAAGTTAGCTGAGCATCAAAAATCACACCCAAGTTACGCACCTGGCCAGAAGGGGACAATTGGGTATTGTCTACTGACATTTTAAAATCCTTACATTTACTGACATTAAGTGGAGTGCCAATTAATAGGATTTCAGTTTTGGAGCAGTTCAGTTGTAGAAAGTTGAGTTTCATCCACGCTTTAATTTCCAACAAGCAGTCAGAAAGTTTTGAAGATGAAGAATAGAGATCGGGCTGGGAACTGATATAAATCTGGGTGTCGTCCGCATAACAGTGAAAGCTCAGGCCATACTTCTGAATTATCTGCCCAAGAGGCAGCATATAAACGCTAAATAAAATAGGACCCAAAACTGACCCCTGAGGGACACCCTGACTCAAGGGCACAGTCTGAGATCTGTTAGAACCCAGGTAGACAAATTGGGAACGATCTGAGAGGTAAGATTTAAACCAGTCCAGCACAGTTCCAGATAGACCAGTCCACATTTGCAATCTGTCCAGTAGTATGCTGTGACATATGGTGTCGAACGCAGCACTAAGGTCCAACAAAACCAAAATGGCACAAGCCCCAGAGTCGGCTATAATGAGGAGGTCATTCAGGACCCTGACTAGAGCAGTCTCTGTACTGTGTCCAGATCTAAACCCAGATTGAAAAGTTTCTAATAGGCTATTCGTACAGAGATGAGTATAGAGTTGGCCAACAACCACACGTTCAAGCACTTTTGCCAGGAAAGGTAAATTGGAGATGGGTCGATAGTTTGACATATCGGTGATATCACTCCCGGGCTTTTTAAGAACTGGCGTAACTGCAGCCATTTTCAGAGCAAAAGAGACATTCCCTGCATTTAGTGAAGCATTTACAATAGCAGTGATATGGGGTACAATAACAGGCAAACAGTTTTTCAAAACAGTCGTAGGGAGTGGATCAAGTATGCAAGTAGTGGAGTTCATTGACAAAACAAGTTTAGAAATAAAATCAAAATCAACAGCACTGAACCTTGAAAAAGTGAGGCCAGAGAGATTAGGAGAATGCACCTCAACAAGCTCAGAAGCATCCTCACCGGCAATGGCGTTATAAATATTCTCAATTTTAGTTGTAAAATAGTTGAGAAATGCATTACACTGCTCAGTGGTAGGACAGTTAAAGTTACTGGGAGGTTGAATTAGATTATTGACTGTTCTAAACAGAACTCTGGGATTTGAGATGTTACTATTAATAATAGTAGAATAATATGCCACTTTTGCAGCTTTTAGAGCATCATGATACTCAATCTGGTGCTGGTCAAACATTGATCTATGAACTGTTAGGCCAGATTTTTTATATTTCCGCTCCAACTGCCTGCCTATCGCCTTCAATTTGCGTAACTCAGATGTATACCAAGGAGATGATCTCTTAAAAGAAACAACACGTTTTTTCAGAGGGGCAAACTCATCCAGAATAGATGTAAAAGCAGCATTATACTGGTCAATAGAGGCCGCAACTGGTAAGTCACCCATAGTGTGACTAAGAAGATCAAGATCGATATCACTGATTTTCCTAAAACAAATAACGCGTTCTTTCACAGACTGCAAAGAAGGAGGAGTCAGATAGAATGTGAGGAGCTTGTGATCACTTACACATACATCAGTGCACTCAAGTTGTTCAAGAAGTACTCCTGAAGTGCAAACCAGATCTAATATATGTCCATGTTTGTGTGTCGGAAAATTAACATGCTGAGTGAAATTAAAACATTCTAGTGTATCCATGAAGCACACAGCATTATTGCAAGCCATATTGTCAACATGAATATTTAAATCACCAGTTAAAAGAATAGCTGGACAGAGTGCGCTGGCAAGTGTCAAACACTCATTAAATTCAGAGAGAAATGCAGAGTTTAGTTTGGGAGGACGATAGATATTTAATACAAGAACTGATGAGAGACCTTTCAGCTGGAAGGCCAAGCATTCGAATGATGAAAAGCAAGGCAATGAAACCTCAGTTACTGCAACATCAGATCTGTAAATGACAGCAAGACCGCCACCTCTACCGGTGGAGCGCGGCCGGTCAAGAAAAGTGTAGCCAGGCAGAGCACACATATTTAGATTGAAATAGTCATTTGGCTGATGCCACGTTTCACAAAGGCAGAAAAAATCCAGTTTTTTGTCCAAAACAATGTCACAAAGTAAAGCCGCTTTGTTGTTTATAGAGCGAGTGTTCAGATGTGCAAACCTGATTGTGTCAAGGCGGACACCACAGCTGGACGGAGTAGACTTCTGGAGGTAGGAGAAGTTAGCAGGGCAAACATGACGTGAAGATAAATGGCGGCGATCCAAACGCCTTTGAGACCAAACTGAGTTTATACCGGCTCCGCTTGAATGCAAATTCCGGCGGGAGCCACGATGAACGTACTTTGGCCGGCGGAGAAGTTGTAGCGATCGGAGTTTTTCCCAAACGCCAGTAACAGGGGGCGCAAAATGACCAAGCTGTAAAAGTTCCATGGCAGAGTATTTTAACATAGTGCAGTCCGGGAGGTCGAAATCAATCTTGCCGTAGACTCCAAATAGTGCCAGTATAAAAACAAATAAAATCCAGCAAGGCAACATATTAGCAGCAGCCGATATCAACAGCACCTTAAAATAAACAATTTAACGCGCTGATGGAGAAGCGGCAGCCACAACTGCGCCAGCGTCCTCTCCAATGTCCATGTGTCCGTGTATTAAGAAAGATCATCACTTATCAAACAATATCTTGATTATTATTTTTACTTATTGATGTTTCAATTCAGAGAGGTGAATCCATTTACCAGCGCTCATGAGACCCCTACAGTGGTGGTTGAGAGCCAAGGGATTTTCCCCGAGGGGAAATCCGTTCCGTATGATCAGGGTAACACGCAGATGCCTTCGTTCCCTCGTCATATGGAGGAAACCTTGGTTCCTGTCCCAGGTACTGGTGCTGGGAGCATCATGTTGCCGGAAAGCCGTTTCAACAGATGCCTCCCTCACTGGTTGGGGTGCGGTCATGGACGGCCGCTTTGCGAGAGGTCTGTGGGAGACCCAGCATTCTTCCTGGCACATCAATTGCCTGGAAATGCTGGCGGTCTACAAAGCTCTGAGGAGTTTTTTCCCGGACCTCCGCGGCCACCATGTCCTGATACGCTCGGACAACATGTCCGTAGTCGCGTATCTGAATCACCAGGGGGGTCTGAGGTCGCGCCCTCTAAGCAGACTGGCACACCAGATCCTTCTGTGGTCCCAGGGGAAACTGTCGTCTCTCAGAGCGATGTATGTCCCTGGGGATCAAAATCAGGGAGCAGACATCCTGTCGAGGCAGGGGCTGAGGCCCGGGGAGTGGCGACTCCATCCCGAGGTGGTGGAGGCCATGTGCGTGAGATTCGGCCCAGTGGAAGTGGATCTTTTCGCGTCTCGAGAGACGTCCCACTGTCAACTGTGGTTCTCTCTCAGGTATCCAGCTCCGTTGGGGCTGGACGCTATGACACAGACGTGGCCGAGGCTGCGTCTGTACTAGGGATGCACCGAATCCAGATTTGTGGGGTTCGGCCGAATACCGAATCCACTGGTTAAGATTCTGCCGAATCCGAAACCGAATACCGAATCCTACTCTCATCCTCAGTCCATTAACACAGTAAACACATTAATGAAGTAAACAAAGTGGATTTTTCATTTTATTTTATTACTGTAAATAATAAACACTACTTTTACTTTTATAACTGTAAAAAAAAAAAAAAAAAAAAAAAAAAGAATAAGCAACATTATGCATTTTAACAGCGGCGATGTTGTGTAGCCTATTTAGAGTCCTTGACTCCTTGCCACCATGAGACAAATCGGCATTGCAAATTGAACATGTAGCTCGACTTGAATTGCCTTCTTTCACTGAAAGTACTGCCAAACAACACTTTTTCTGCTCACGAGTTCCATTTTCACTTTCTCACAGCCTACTGCATTCGAACGGTCCACCTACTGTAGCGAGTGGAAATAAGGTGTGTCCCCTTTAAGAACTGCGCGCCGTATGTGTCGTGCGCCTCGAACACATGCCCATGTATGCGGGTTATTTCTGTTTGATGCTCATTTTTACCTTATTTTGTTAAGTAACGCTGTGGACGGTAGAACGTGTGACAGACAGTTACACAAGTTCGATTGTGGAATAAAGTGCGAGTTGTGAGATGCCAATCGCCTCCGTGAGTCTGTCTGGCCTCTGCAATAACTACTACAGGCTTGTTCGACTTGAACCGGCGCTGCACAGACAGATGAGTTTATGACATCAAAGTCCCGCGAGAGCAATTCAAAAGCATAAGGAGCCGTCTGCTCTCTATTCGTTCACGCGGTACTTTGATGTCATTCACTGATCGGTGACTTCGACGTAGCGCGCGTAGTGCAAGCCTAGAATTCGGTTCGGTGGAAAAAAATTCTGAGGTTCGGCAGAAACCGAACCCCGTTAAAAAGCCCAATATTCGGCCGAATCCGAATCCGAATCCTAGATTCGGTGCATCCCTAGTCTGTACGCATTTCCCCCGATCGCTCTGCTCCCGGGAGTCTTGGAGCGGGTCCGCCGGGAAGGGGTCAGCCTACTTTTAGTAGCACCCCGCTGGCCGACCCGGATATGGTTCTCGGACATTGTAGCACTGCTAGACGGCCTCCCGTGGCAGGTCCCTCTAAGGAGGGATTTGCTGTCTCAGGCAGGGGGCACATTATTTCACCCCCGGCCAGAGCTGTGGAACCTCTGGGTCTGGCCCCTGAGGGGGCTCGGTACCTAGAGGCTGGCCTGTCAGCAGGTGTTGTCGAGACCCTACTTAGCTCCAGGGCTCCTTCCACTAGGAGACTGTACAGCCTAAAGTGGAATGTGTTTTCCACTTGGTGTAGAGAGCGTGAGGTGGACCCAGTTAACTGCCCAGTGGCTTCAGTGCTGGAGTTCCTCCAAGATCGTTTCTCCGCCGGCCTTTCCCCATCCACTCTTAAGGTGTATGTGGCCGCCATTGCGGCTTTCCACTCACCTATAGGTGCTGGGCCTTTGGGAAGGCACCATATGGTTGTACGTTTCCTCCGTGGGGCTCGGAGGATTAGGCCTGCGGCTCGCTCCAGAGTCCTAACTTGGGACCTGGCGGTGGTTCTTGAAGGGTTGGCTGAGGCCCCCTTTGAACCACTGGAGTCGGCTGAGGCAAAGAACCTGACCTTCAAGGTGGCCTTTCTCCTTGCCATCACTTCTCTGAGGAGAGTGGGGGATCTCCAGGCCTTGGCTATATCGCCAACTTGCCTGGAGTTTGCCCCTGGCGGAGTTAAGGCCATCTTACATCTTAGACCGGGCTATGTGCCCAAGGTGCCGTCTAGTGCAGCACGGTCAGTGGTTCTTTAGGCCTTCCATCCTCCACCTCATGGGACGGCGGAAGAGGGGAGACTTCACCTGCTCTGCCCAGTCAGAGCCCTAAGGGTTTACTTGGAGAAGTCTTCTCAGTGGAGGAAGTCAGACCAGTTGTTGGTGTGCTTTGGTTCACCTAAGAAAGGGCTGCCTGCATCTAAACAGACAATCAGTAATTGGATTGTCCAGGCTATAGCCACGGCTTATCAGGTGCGCAATTTGCCTTCACCTATGGCCGTGAGGGCACATTCCACCAGGAGCATGGCCTCCTCGGTGGCCCTCCTTTCTGGCGTCTCACTTCAGTGGGCCACCCCGCACACCTTCATACGTTTTTACAGTCTGCAACTCCCCGTGACGCCTGGCGCCAGAGTGCTCGCGTCCTAAGTGTGCCTGGTCTTCCAGCTTCACACTAGGGCAGGCGTGATTACGGTGTGGCATAGTGGGTATTTCGTTCCCAAAGTGTCATACGATGACGCAGTTCGAGTTCCCTCGAAGGGGAACGTCTCGGGTTACGACTGTAACCCTTGTTCCCCGAGAAGGGAACGAGACACTGCGTCTCGTCGCCACACCTATCACGTTCACAGCGCTAGCTTCATCGCAAAAGAGCTAGTGTTTGTAAATGCCAGCGTACCTTTGTTATCTTCCGGTTATGCCGTCATCTACTACGTCATGACGCAGCACCATTTAGGATTGGACAGATTTCATTCATGCTTCAGATGCGTTACGCTAAGGGCGTTCCCGAAGTGTCATACGATGACGCAGTTCGAGTTCCCTTCTCGGGGAACAAGGGTTACAGTCGTAACCCGAGACGTTTTCTTACAATACTAATGAGAATTTTTAATTAAAGTATATTACAAACTTTTCATTTAGACCCTAAAGAATCAAATTAACTTGTATGAAAATGGCATTATATGACCCCTTTAAGTGTTGTGGGAAAAACGTCTTTGTTTGACCAGTTGTGAACGTTTGGCAAACACACCAAGAATTTGCCATAAATAACATCTAATTATTACGTCATCGGAATGTGCACATCAGAGGCTATAAACAGACGTGTGACAGGTGAGCTCGCCATGTTCTTTCGTCTTCAGAACAACAGTGTGTACCGTGTGTGCTACTTCTTTCTGAAAACTATCCCTTTTGTTAGAAGCTAGCTTTGTCAGGCAGGAATAAAGCCTTTATCTGTCTATTTTTCTTTCTCTGTGAGTTGCTCCACATTAAAGTGCTTTACGCGAGTCTTGCATATCTCGAGTCATTCTGGCAGAGGAGCGGGAGACAGGTCCTTCCCTTTCTCTCGTTTTCTCTCCGGATCGCACTGATCGCGTACCTCAGCGCTACTTTAGAGCGGGCTGAGGATGCAGGTTCTCTTGACAAAAAATAATCTAGTGGCTCGTCTGCCGAGGAGAACCAGAGGGGCGTGACATTTTGGGCGAAATGGATATATATATATACAGGGTTCTCAAGTTTTATCAAAAGCTTGGAGTGAGATCACATGCGGTTAGGGGAGGAGCCCCAGTGGAGCCCCGCCCACCCCCGCCCCCCAATTTTACCCATTGTTCATAATTAACCAGCACAAATTAAAATTATAACAATTGGTAAATCTGATAAATGACAGAGCAATTCATCACATCAAATATACTCTGTTATATTTCAAAATGACTAAAATATAACAAATTGCTCCAAACAGTTTGGAAAAACAAATATTTTTGCATTTTTCCCTGACATCTTTGAAAATATACAAATGCAATGGCAATGATTAATATATGTTTTGACAGGATATAAAATATTACCCAGAGCACTCTGCCTTAATACATGTAGCCTTAATGTAACTAGAAAGACTATTAATACAGTATAATATATAATTTAAATAAAATTCAATTCTTCAATAAACTTCATTCCTTCCCATACCCACTAACATTTCCCTTAGCAAAAGCTTCTGGCTTGGTTGCAAAGTAGTTGTAGAGTTTTTGACTGCATCAATAATAATGTACGATTGGCTATATATTAAATGTTCTAGCCTAAAAATGTTAGACGAGCTTTCTTCCAACTTACCTTCTCCATCACGACCTATGATCACGACGTGTGTTTGCGCGATATTGTTGGTTACCTAGTAACGAACGTACGGTGGCCGAGAATGTGTGTGCGTACGTTCGCGCGATGGCCGAGAATGTTCCGTCAACTTCCGTGTGTTCGCGCATCTATGTTGCCTAGTAACGAACGCAATCTGGCCGAGATACGGACGCGCTGGTGGCAGGAAACTTCACTTTGTGTGCCTGCGCCTCGTAGGCCTATACAACGTTATATAAAGCTTGCAGGACAACTTGGTTGGCATTGCCTTTTCAGCGTGAGAAATACATGGTGTAGCATGTGAGCGTGTGAACTGGTTGAATTGCGTGTGTCTCACGGCCATTGCGTGAGACTTGAGAACCCTGAATTGCGTGTGTCTCACGGCCATTGCGTGAGACTTGAGAACCCTGATATATATATCAAATGAAAGCTCTTGATGAGCTATTTCTACTGCAAAAAGTACACAAGTGAATTCTTAATCAAGTTATTCATTAGAAACCAAAAGACTTAACACTGAACATACTAAGCCAGTTGCTGCCATAAGGGCTTTTGGCATTGACACATGTATTTGGGGGTAAAGCCTATGGATAGTACATGAGTCAAAATGGCTAACACCACATGTAAGCCAGGTAAGTTAACCATGAGAAGAAAACAGTTTTTAACTGCTGAAGATGTATTATTAAAGAGTTAGTTCAAATTATTTCATTAATTATTCACCCTCATGTCGTTCCAACCCGTAAGACCTTTGTACTTTCAAGGCCCAAAATGTAGTAAATACATTGTTAAAATATTCTGTGACTACAGAATTTCAACCTTAATGTTATGAAGCGATGAGAATACTACTTTTACTAAAAATAGTATTCTAGAATACTAGAAAAATACTTTATTCAACAGTTTCTTCTCTACCGTGTCAGTCTCTGATGCTGTTCACGTGAGGACCACGACGCATGCGTGTGGTGCTGACGTAGGATCTGGCCAATACTGAGCCGGTGTTCTGATGTAGAACCCGGAAGCGCTGCACTGTGTTTAATACATGAACAGCGTTGGAGACTGACACGGAAGGAAAATATAGGAATCACTAGTTCGCCAGCCCATTCAGCCTTAAAGGTTAATAGTAAACTAACTTGGCTTGATGTCCTTGGAGGAGGGTCGAACCCGAGGCTCGGCTTGAGCTCCAAGTTGAAACCCCCAAAAAGTATTGCAAAGACAGCAAGCTTGGAAATAAACTGTGAATGGTTTGGTGATATAGGTACAGGTAGAAAAGACTTAAGACATTAAGCCCTCTCCCTCCCAAATTTGAATATTTCACTGAAGTAGCTATGGAGAAATATAGGCCGGCTCATGGGGTGAATCTCTTGGAGGTTTTTGCGAGCAGAGTGAGAAATCATTGCTGCGCCGGGTAGAAATGTTATTTTGTTTGAGAGTTGGTGCGAAATCGCTGTTGCGGCAGCAACGGAAAAAAATATATTCCGAAAGCTGTTGTGAGACCAGTGGCCAATATCACTACTGCAGTAGTGAGGAATGAAGTTTAATCTGAAGCTGGTTTGAGAGTGGTGGCTGAAATCACTGCTGCAGCAGTGCAGAATAAAATTTAGCCTGAAAGCTGATTGGCTTCATCACTCTTTCTCCTCTCCACCAATAAGCTGGTGTGTGGTGGGCATTCTGGTACAATATGGCTGCCGTCGCATCATCCAGGTGGATGCTGCACATTGGTGTTGGTTGAGAAGATTCCGCCTTCCATATGTAAAGCGCTTTGAGTACCTAGAAAAGCACTATATAAATGTAATGAATTATACATTTTTTTTAATTTTAGAGCATTTTAATTTTAATGAAAATTTTATAAATTATTAAATTATTTGATTAAAAACACAATCTGGCAGATTTGGGTTTTCTCAGGTGGCAGTGTGGGCTAGTTTGACCTAACTCTGCACAATTGTAACATACTATATTGCCTTTAGATAATGTCTGGCATGTGGCCACAGGTGGTGTGGTCTTTAGGATGAGTGGTTTTCAAAATTTGGGCTTGACTTTGAAAGAACTAACTCCCCCCTGACTACACAGACTTACTTTTTGTACCGGCAGGCTGCCAGCATACCGGAAGGTCCCGGAAGATCCTTTTCGTGCTGCAATGTAGGCTTCTACCAGCTTGGCAGCGTCTCCTGCAGTGATGGGATGTCTGTCTTTCACCCAAGTCCTTACCTCTGGATACAGCACACGCATTTACTACTCAAAAACCAAGGTCTCCATCAGTTCCATCTTGCTGCTTTCCTCAAACTGGATCCACTTTGAAAATAAATCCTTTAAGCGGATAATATATAACTCTGTTGGGGACTCATCAGCAGGTGTGTTCAGCGAACAAATTTCAGTCTGTAAGTCTCTGGACTAATCTCATACTTCTTGAAAATTACCTCTTTGACTCGATCATAGTCAGAGGTAAAGACAGGTGTCATAGCTACAAAAGCACTCCTCACTTTTCCAGTGAGCAAAGGAATGAGATGAAGAGCCCAGTCTTCCTTTGGCCACTTGTACACTTTTGCCAGTCTCTTAAACATTGTCAGATGATGTTCAATATCAACGTAGTCTTGTAGCTTGGCAGTGGAGGCACATGATCTAGCATTCGTGTAACTGGCCGATCCGAAGAGGTAGCTCCATACCTTTACGCTCCAAGTCCATCTGTGTGACCTGATGATTGAGGACTTTTTATTGATGTTCCCGTTGAGCTGACTCTCTCTCTTGGCTCTTATACCGCTCCTTCTGGTTCTGTAGGAAGGCTTGAAACATTCCAGCCAGAGCTGTAATGGCTGTACCGCCTGTTGCGGTAGGAGTCTCCGTAGGTGGTGCGCTTCCTCCTTGAACTCCACTCGCTGTACTTTGATCCTCTTCCGAAATCCACGCCAGTAGGCAACTAACCCCTGGTCTTAGGTGCCATAGTAATCCACAGTGTCACTTTTGCCGGTGTCTGGATCCCCCTTCTGACACCAACTGTTAAGATTGCACCGGCGGATGGAGGCCAGAAGTGACAAGGGAGACCCGGACCAGGGACAAAGGATACGTTTTGAGGATGATTTATTGTGCCACGCAGTGAAAGTCCCACAAAAAATGTGCAATAAAAAAATTTAAATAAAGAAAGCAAAAATGTACAATATTTACAACAAGACCAGCTAAATCAAAACGATCTCATCTGCATATTCAGTCAGCTCATACAACCATTACTACCACTACCACCACACTGCACTGTGCGTCTGGAGCCATTTTTTAGGCTAGACTCCTCCTCCTGGAATGTAGAACTCTAAAAGCAAGTATACTTCCCATAGACCACACACACATATATATATATATATATATATATATATATATATATATATATATATATATATATTAGGGATGCAACGGTACACGGTAAAATCCCGGACCGTTCGGTCAGCCCTGCACGGGACAATCTACCCTCGTGTCCCGCGGGACTTCGGTTTTGCCATTGAGTTCGCGCTGATCCTTTTAGTTTTTGCTTTAAGCCTTGTTTATACTCGACGCGTCCGCACGAGCGCGAGTCTCCACTGACTGCCCGCGCACCTCTTCAAACGGACGAGGCGTTTATACTTGACGCGCTCGCCGTTGTGCTATTCTGTGAAACGACAGGGGGCGACCTGTCGAGGAGTAATTCTCCTCTAAACCACCAGGAATCAGCAGTGAAGAAGTAGTTTGCCGTTTATTAGTAGTTTATTAATTGCTGATTCATAAAAGAGTAATAAATGCAGTAGGTTTATTGTAGCCTACTTTCACTGCATGTAAACTAGTTAAACAATTGAAGCCTGAGTGTTTAAACCTTAATTTCATCAGCAGGGCTTACTTCTGTTTTTGTAGGCTTATTTTGTAAATGTAACCAATTACTTTAGACAAGTGCAAACTGGGTGCTTAATGCAAATGTGTTCCTATTCACAAAATGAGAGGCTTTTATGGTCGCCCATCAATGCAAATATCTCTGTGTATAGAAGGATCATAAACATGCTGGTACAGACGTACCAGTTCGGCCTGATTCGACTCGAAGTCGTTCATCTTCACAGAAACACAGAAAGATAACCGGTGCATTGGGATTCCATACACATTGATGTTCTTCCTACTGTGACATTCTGTTTATGCTCATAAGAAAAATAAAACATATTTTTGGGATGAAATAGCAGTCTCTTTCTGCACAAAACATGTACCGAAACCGAACCGAGACCGTGGCCCAAAAACCGAGGTACGGACCGTACCGTGGGCTATCTGTACCGTTGCACCCCTAATATATATATATATATATATATATATATATATATATTTAAGCAATAAGGTTTGAGAGGCTGTGCTGTATCGTGAATAAGTCACGGCTGAAGGGCGTTGTTAGGCACGACGCGAAGTCGGAGTACAGCACTAGCCTGGAGTACCTTATTGCTTTTATAAAACGTTTAATACACAATAAAAATATTAAAGTAACAAAAATATGTATTAGTGCAACTTTCATGAAGTAAAATCACTAAAAGCCTTCCTTCCGCTAGAAAAAAAATAGTCCCTGACCATGAACAGCAACAACGTTCCAATGTGTAATATCCATGAAAGCTCAAATAAAAACAACATAGGAACCGTTCTCAAACTTTGTTTAATTTTTTTTTTTACAACAAAGAATGTAATATTTCCTCACACAAATATAGCTTATCTCTCAGCATGAGACAATTAACGTTCATTTTCCGTTTATTCCGTTAATTTCTCTCTGCACTTATAAATAAACATTACTAAATATTTACATAAATAAAAACACAAGGGCACATATTTTGATAGGTAGCCTATTTTATCTATTTTATTAATGTTATTAATTTAGTTGCTAGAATGCTGCCTAACATTGTTGTTTATTTAAATTTATTTTCACATCTCTGTTTATGTTGATACGGGTGCTGAGGGTGTTGCGCAGTGATAAATAGAACCGTTGGGTGAAGCGGTCAGCCATGTTTTATCATGAATAAAGCACAACTATTGACCAATCAGAATCAAGGATTGGAACTAACTGTTATATATATATATATATACTGGGAACTGAACATAACTGGGCCCTCATTAAATTATGGAATAATTGTTAAAAAATAAATAAAATAGGCATATTTGTGGAAAAAATATCTAATATTTGAGTTACATAAAAGCTTTTTATTTGTTTTCTTCCTAATTGTCCTTGAAATAGTGGTCAAGAATTTATCCAAATCAGCTATGAAAAGTTTCTACACTTAAAAAGTTAAAAAGTTACAATACTCAAAATGGCATGTTGATTACTTTCTTTATACTTAGGATTTATTTATTGTTTGTTTATGTGTTTGGATATAATAAATACTTGCTATGACTGATGTCAGTGTGTTCTGGTTTAACAGCCCTTTAGCGGACTATTGGTTGATGTGACATTAATCAATTAGCTAAATGAACATTAATGGTAGCCTCTAAACTAAAGTACAGGATATGCATAGAATGTGTCACTGCACTTTTCCCGCTGTCTTTTTTAGCCCTTAATATAGTTCCTCAGAAACTGTGCTGTGAAAAGGGTTGAAGTGTGGATAGATCAAATACAAGATGGAAATGCATTAACAAATATGTTGAGTTGTGTATCTAAAACATATTCTTCAGATTAATCACCAGGAATACAATGTTCTTAAGCATATCATGTTATGGTGGTACAACAAAAGTGACAAGATGTATTGTGATTCCAATGCAACAATAAAATCTCTCTCTCTCTCTCTCTCTCTCTCTCTCTCTCTCTCTCTCTCTCTCTCTCTCTCTCTCTCTCTCTCTCTCTCTCTCTCTCTCTCAAATAGCTGTACTATTTGTACACTGTGAGATGTATATATTTTATATAAGTTAATTGTTCATTCTGAGTCTGATGTAGAAACAATTCCATAATGTCAGAGCTTTCCATTTCTGTCAAATGTGGTCTACATCAAAATCAGATGGTGGAACCATTGAAGCGAGAGGATAACACCACCTCTTTTCCCATTCTCTCTCTATTTCTCTCTCCATCTCCCTCTCTCTCTCTGCAGCCCCCTGCCCGTGTTTCTCCGCACGGTGGCCATATGTGCAGTTTCACTGTGGCATCCAGACATCTCCCATCTCAAGTCCTGTCATTCTTCCCAAGCTCAGACATCTGTCAGAGAATGAGTGTGAGCCAGAGAGATGCAGCCACGCAGAGCCTCCACTCAGCTGATGCTGTACTGGTAGAAGTCCGGAGGCGTTTTGTAGTCTCCATTCAACTTCAACTCATTGTATTTATTTAAATACCCATCACTTCATCACTTTAAATTGTACTGAATGAAGATAAACTCTTTAATGAAAACAGCTTTGCATTCATATCAGATGCAATGCATTTATTGCATTCATTTCTTCATTGCATTCTCACTACTCAATTTATTGTTGTCATATTTATTCTGCTCACTACAGCTACATTCCCCACCTAACCCATTCCACACCCCACATGGATATTGAACGTATACTGTATAATTTAGTGCTGGCTTGTGTATATCGTACTATATATAGTTGCAAAACATGACTCTTGAACCTTGGCCCTTTCACCCCCTTCCCTCATCGGGAAAAAAGTAAACAGCCTAAAACTCAGCCTAAAATCAGCCTAGCCTAGTCTAGCTGTGTCCTCTAGTACTGCATATGTTATCTTTGACAATAATGCAACAAGCAAACTACACAATCATTGTGTACACTTCAGCATAATATGTTTTGCCCCCCCCCCCTCCCCTCCCCTCCCCTCCCCTCCCCCTCAAAAAAAAAAGTAAATTGATGCTTTATGACAGCGCTCAGACCAAAGAAAATTAGCAACAGACACTTCTGTATCACAGATACAGTTGGTGCCAGATTTAATTTGTGATTTCAAATCAAATTTAAAAAGTTTAATCATGTCCTCGTAAAGCTCGTAATTACAGCTTGTAAGATAGGAGTTTTCTGAGAGCTCCTACTTATACCATTGTGACCACTGTACCACCTGATTTAGATTAAGCGTTGAGAATGGTGCCATAAAAACACATAATTTCCAGTCCAAGGATATAAACAAGCTCCTAATATAACATCACAAGTTGTCATCACAAGACTACGGTAATTATGACATGGCATGATACAAGATACATGATACATGGCAGAAGTTAATGTTTGTCCAAGAAGTCGCTAGATTTGTCGCTAGGCAGTTTTTTGGAACCCAATCTTTTGATGCTCTCAGCTACTCTCTACGCTTTCTCTGGTCCACTATGACTGCCATGCACTATGCTTATGTGGCAAATGAGATGGTTTGACAAGAGACATTTAAAGTTTACACCAGGGAGAGAATTGCCTATACCGGCAACCAACCCCCAGAGGGCAGACTCAAAATCTGCACCTCTAAGATACCCGACTACGCCACCCCGGAGGCAAATTTACCGGGGAAATCGCCCTTTATAAGAATCAATAAAGCACACAGGTTCGATTACGGCTGAGTCAGGACTCGAAACAGAGGTGGAATACAAACAATTTTATTGGAAACCATTAAACAACATGTACGAATATCTAAATATGAAATAAATAACACACACACACACACTGCCTCCACTCCAGGGCTGGGGACTGCTCACCTATTCTGTGAAAAAAACACAGCAACCACACGTGCACTCACACTTCAACCCCAAATGTGGAACACTGCACGCGGAAGAGACCACCACCAAGCAGAGAGAAGGGCTCGTCCACACATACACAAATCCTGGTCACCCCAACTTCAGAAGCAGAACTACAATTTAGACACAAACGTACACACACGCACACACGTATCCTTATAAAATTGGGTACTCACAGAATTGAAAACAAAAATATATGTATACCATACGATCGTAATCAAATTCACAGCAACCTTGACTAGTAAAAAGAAAAGAAAATTAGAAAATATTAATTCACAAAACTAAGCCAAGGAGAAATTAGGATTTTAAGTAGTAAACAGATTCACAGAAACTTGGTTAACACAAGAAATAATAATAATAAATTCACAGAAACTGATCTACAACAAAAGAAAATTAGATTTGTAAAACAACTGGTTCACATGAACAAAAAAAAGAAACAAACAAAATAAGCAAATAAACCAATTCAATTTATAGAGAGTTTATGACATACACAAAAAAACAATCACGACAGTGACTGTTGGATGGTCAAACCATCCGAGGCCTCGGAAAGAGAGTAGGCCACAGTGCTGAATCTGTGTCACGCCAGGCTATCGCTCAGCTGATGTTCAAAGTGTCCAGCTTCGGAATAAACACACGTAGCGTAGAGCAAGTACAACACAGCAGCAAGCTAATACAGTTCACGGATACCACACATCCAATCTGGCAGTCTGGCCAGCGCAGTGCCACATAACGAGACAGTCTGTAGCCCAACGCTGAACGAAAATCAGCAATATAAGCGTCAGCATACGAGAATACAGACGCCAACGCCCCGACGAAGAAACCCACTGCAACGTCTCTCCCTCTATGTCTTTTAACTGAAAAGATAAGGACAATACACTAAAATTGATCAATCCAGCCCCTTAGTGCAAAAAACAATAATTAAAACAACCTACCGGTTTGAACTGCTTGCGGTACACAGCCCAGATAGCACACGTAGGTCTGCAACATCTGCTAACATTTACTAACATCTGATAGACATCTTTAAGATGTCAGTTTTACATACATTCTAAATCATTACATCTTAAAGACATCTTCTAAACGTCTATTTGACATCTGACAGGAAAAGTCCTATAGACGTATTGCAGATGAGCAAACACTCTAAAAAATACGTCTTCCAGATGTAAACACGCACATCAAATAGACGTCTCTGTGGTGTACGTGTGCTATCTGGGAGGGGATTAAAACTCCTGGACATTAAAACACTCCAATACAACGCGTGTTGCAACAATGTGCCACAGGATTCCTCAGTCCACACTAGGGAGAGATGAGCCAAATAAACAGATAAAAACCCCGTTCAATACAAACATTCAGAAGTACAGCCGCGACTGCAGCTCCTTACCAGATAAACACTCCCGCGCCACGTCGGAAATAGATGACGATAGACTGAGGTGCCTCACGTGATCCATTTAGCTGTTACGCTTTTTTCCAATAGTAAGAGACACAGATCCTCTCATCTCCCAATAATAAGACAATTTCTGGCTCAACTTCCATAGGAATGAATTGCTCTGCTCGCTCTGCGACAGTGGGCATGCACCGTCAAACTGCACACCAAGGTAGCATGGCAGCGCATGGCAGGAGCAGAGCAGAAGCGGTGGCGCGATCCTTTCTGCGTCAAATCTATTTTTGCTGCGCTGCTCACTGCATTAAAGTCACAGTGTATTGTTCCCTTTCGAATGGGATCTCACACTGCGTCCCCTAGATAACACAATGGGGAATGCTTCCGGCATGACCGGTGTCTGAAGCACGAGTATAAACACGACAATGAACTTGACATTGGTCAGCGACAGCCTATGACGTCACTACTGGTGTGACCATGAATATAAACGGGCACCTGTACAATACATAATTCTCTTTCTTGTCTTCAGGATCTGTATGTTTGAAGTACGTGTAATGAGCATGCACGTTTAGCGAGAGAGCTGAATGCATGCATTGTGAGGATTTACCATTCGTGAGATGTGCATTTGGGTGGAATGCCTGTTACTCTCCGAAGAAGCTGGATGTCCTAGGTATGATGCATTGGTGAATCTGACTACATGAGACAGGTAAGAAGCTGTTTCTTTCTATTCTCTCCTGAGAGATAGTAGTTTGCATGTGCACGTTCAGCTCTCGAGGCAGTTGAAGGCACTCATAGCGATGCAGTCGTGCTGTTATCGTATGATTCTTTCAGAGTGAAAGTAGAATCTGACGTTTGAACTAGACTCTAAAGGGGGTTTAATGCACACTTTTGCGATGTGGTCACAGTGATTGGTTCCACCTGGGCTTGACTCTCTCCTGAGGGATGAGAGTCGAGTGCCTGCACTCAGCAGTTCAGGTCTCACGGCCGCCATTACAGTGAGGTGGGAATGAGCGTGGGGTTGTAGACAGAGCAGGGACGAGTCGAAGAGGAAGTTTTCCTCCTTGGCTCAAATAATACTTTTGTTCTATCTAATTATGAGG
This sequence comes from Rhinichthys klamathensis goyatoka, assembly GCF_029890125.1. Lineage (NCBI taxonomy): Eukaryota > Metazoa > Chordata > Actinopteri > Cypriniformes > Leuciscidae > Rhinichthys > Rhinichthys klamathensis. The sequence continues at coordinate 1,435,536 of NW_026606695.1, read as the reverse complement.
AATTAGAGACAGTAACAGTGTAGTAGTTGTTATTTTAATAACAATTAGGAGTTATGGTGTTAACTTTATGGAAAGTTATGCCTGCACCTCTGGTAGATTAGATATGGTTTGGCTGCATGAGACGGACTTCATGGAAAACAATTTCTGTCTGGACATAATTGCAGAGTCATTAGGCTTTCTGTAAGCCTCCTTGGTAAGCTGTCCTGAGCGTAGGACGTCGCTAGGCCGCCTCTCGCTTTAGAGAGTTGTTATGCTGAGGTCTCCATCCTCAGAGCTCAGCTAGGCAATACGCTAAGTTGTTAGGCTATCTGTGAGCCAAACATGCTCAATGGGTGACATGTCCGTTGAGTATGCTGGCCATGCAAGAACTGGGATGTTTTCAGCTTCCAGGAATTGTGTACAGATCACTACAACATGGGGCCGTGCATTATCATGCTGCAACATGAGGTGATGGTTGTGGATGAATGGCACAACAATGGGCCTCAGGATCCTGTCACGGTATCTCTGTGCATTCAAAATGCCATCAATAAAATGCACCTGTGTGCGTTGTCCATAACACACGCCTGCCCATACCATAACCCCACTCGATCTACAACGTTGACATCAGCAATCCGCTCACCCACACGACGCCATACACGCTGTCTGCCATCTGCCCTGTACAGTGAACACCGGGATTCATCCGTAAAGAGAACACCTCTCCAAAGTGCCAGACGCCATCGAATGTGAGCATTTGCCCACTCAAGGCGGTTACGGCGACGAACTGCAGTCAGGTCGAGAGCCCGATGAGGACGACGAGCATGCAGATGAGCTTCCCTGAGACGGTTTCTGACAGTTTGTGCAGAAATTCTTTGTTTATGCAAACCGATTGTTGCAGCAGCTGTCCGGGTGCCTGGTCTCGGACGATCTTGGAGGTGAAGATGCTGGATGTGGAGGTCCTGGGCTGGTGTGGTTACACGTGGTCTGCGGTTGTGAGGCCGGTTGGATGTACTGCCAAAATCTCTGAAACGCCTTTGGGGACGGCTGATGGTAGAGGAATGAACATTCAATTCACGGGCAACAGCTCTGGTGGACATTCCTGCAGTCAGCATGCCAATTGCACGATCCCTCAAAACTTGCGACATCTGTGGCATTGTGCTGTGTGATAAAACTGCACATTTTATAGTGGCATTTTATTGTGGCCAGCCTAAGGCACACCTGTGCAATAATCATGCTGTCTAATCAGCAACTTGATAGGCCACACCTGTGAGGTGGATGGATTATCTCGGCAAAGGAGAAGTGCTCACTAAGATTTAGACAGATTTGTGAACAATATTTGAGAGAAATAGGCCTTTTGTGTACAAAGAAAAAGTCTTAGATCTTTGAGTTCAGCTCATGAAAAATGGGGGCAAAAACAAAAGTGTTGCATTTATAATTGTGTTCAGTGTAAAACATATGTTGTGTAAAAACATCTGATAAACACATTTTAAATCATAGACATCTTAAAGACATTTTCTAAATGTCTATATAACATCTGACAGGAAACGTCTTAGAGATGTATTGCTGATGAGAAAACACTTTTAGCAAATACATCTTCCAGATGAAAACATGAGGCTATGAGGAATAATCCTGGGACATTTACCACAGAACAAGTGCTGGTTTATTTTCACTATTCGAGGAGGAGCAACATATTCAGCTGAGAAGTGTAAGTGTTTTATGCTTGTGCTTTGTTCTAATCGCGATATAGAATAACGTTAGTGTCTGTAAACGGAAAAATAGCATACTGTTTAAATGTCAATCATGTTTCTGTGTGTGTGTGTGTGTGTGTGAATGAATGAATGAACGCACAGATACGCACTGTTACAGACGAAATAAAAGACAACATTTCGTTGACTAGTTTTGGATAAAGTTTTTCAAATCAAATAAGCATCAAATAAGCTTCAAATAAGCTTCAAAATAAAGACATCAAATAAGCTTTTGTTAGGAGTTTCTGGGGATAGAAGTGTCCAGACGTATGCACCCTGTATTTTAAAAAAGAACATTAAATTATTTGCAATACATTATTCATTCACAAAGAATTCAGGGACATTATTCATGTCCCTAAAGGTTGGAGTTTTCCTCACTTTTTTAATTAAGGCATTAAGATTTTTTATTCCTCTTTTTAGTCAACTTTAGCATGGGTGTGTTCACTTATTCTAAGCAGTGTGTGTGTGTGTGTGTGTGTGTGTGTGTGTGTATATATAATTAAAAAGCAATTTTAACCAGAAAAATCTACAATGCATGCCCAAAGTCGTGCAGCCATATAGTTTCTCTTGATATCAGCATGTTCACATGAGACTGTACATGAACATAGTAAAATGAAAAATCAAACACCTTGGAAATGACAGGTATGTACTATGTTTCAGGAATGGGACAATGCTGTGTGACTGTGCAAGCCTCTGTCTTTATATCTGTCCTCTGTTGTGTATCTTTGGATTATGTTGTGTTGTAAATAAATCCAAACAATCTAAAAGCCATACTTTTTTAAATCTCCTCATTGTTTGTGCAAGGCTCCTCGTAATGATAGGGCCTGATAGCACCTAACAGGGCCATTATGGGAGGGTCTTTGTCTTTCTCAGGTGTGAAATGCCATACATGTTAATGAGAGATCACGCCTCCTCGCATAAAGCTTTCTCAAACAAAACACGTCATACACATTCTAAAAGACTTTATTGACTTATCTGAATGAGTAGTCAGGATGATTCTCACATAGCTTTGGAGCAAATATTCTAGACTATGTGATACAATTTTCAAAAGTCTTGTGAAGAAATAATCAATATGTGTTTTGTGGCCTTATTTCAGAAACTTTTATTTTTAAGTTGTTCAATAACCATGCATAAATAATATTCTCTCAAAAATACAAACATGTACATACATGTTGCTCACATATTATGGTAGCCCCGTTTGTTGGTAGAGTGAATTTACACCTTTGCCATTAACATGTTTATAAACAACTGAAAAAAGCACAAATGTCAGTGCATGTCAAAACATCCCAAGGGCCCCAAAAACCCCTTGGTCCCCAGAGGGTTAACATGAAATTATTATTTATTTAAATAACTGAATACATAAAAAATAAGTGTTACGTCACCAACATACTATTTATTTGTAGTACTTAAGTGATCCTGAAGTAAACCGCAGTCAAATTGTTTGTGAATCCAAGTTCTACCAGAAAGACTCGGGAGAATAAATACTGTAACAATAAATACATTTATTGATAGCCCAGCAAGCAATAAAGTTCTTTGGCGTAGGCCCCGTCCATAGCTCGCAATCCGAGGGTCCGGACTCTGCATTTCCTGCCTGAAGACGAAGGCAGGGGCGCAGCCGACCCCCTGTGAGGTATAGGAAGGGACCATCCTGGTGGTGGTGGGGAGGATGGAGGGGAAGGGACCATCCTGGTGGTGGTGGGGAGGATGGAGGTGAATGAAAGCGTCAGCATCTGCGAACTCAAACATGTGTAAGTACTGGTCTTTTATACCGCAAGTATTAGACACGATTGGATGGATGAGAAGGTAATAAGTGACGTAGCAATTGAGTCTTCCTGGCAGAACTTAACGCTAAAGCTTCCATTTATTTGGCTAAATTAATTCATATTCTGAGATCAAACCTGAAGAAGTCAAGAAGTAAATGAAAGAGAAAATTATTAAAGAAATACAGCATATGGCGTAATGACAGAAGAAGAGAAGCGGTGAACAAGCGAACAATAGTTTGGCATAATTTAAGGGACATTGCAGATTTGCATTCATAACAGATGTATGAAAGCCTGTGCAGGACACCCAAGCATCCCGTTGAAGGACGTTCTCCGTCTATCCGGTTTTGCTCTGTCGGGGTGGTGCTGTCCCGCTGAAACTGGTCAGGCCCATGTGTGGATTTACTGGACAGCTTGGCACTCAGCAAGCGGCCTGTGCTGTCACATCTCTCTGCTTGGCGTGCCACATTGGTGAATGGCAGTTACTGGTTACTGGCAGCTACAACTGACTACCTGCTCATCTGCTTCTGGCTATGGTTGACCTGGGGCGGACTCTGTGGGCCCACATGCCTCTTTAGCGGCCAGACAATCTGCTCCTTCTTCACACACATATACACACAAGCGTCACAAACATTGTTCTGCCTCGACAAATTGACACAGTAAATACACACAGAACACAGAAGCCCATGGATATCAATCTCTATTTGCTCAAATACTAACTAAACATGCATTAAATACATAAAGAAAATGCACATATTCTGTCCTTTGCTTGTTCTCACCCTTCCCCTCTTCACCATCCTTCTCTCCAACCACACACCTCGTTTCTCTCCATCTTTCTCTCTCTCCTTATATGTGCTCCAACCGGCTCTCTCCATGTGTAGTGCTAAATGCCCAGACGTACCATCTGAATGCTTCCACCGCCAAGACTTTCTGAAAACTCCACACGGGACGGCTGTCCCATTGTTGCAGAAGAAGAAAGAAGAATTTCTTTTAATCAAGAATCACAGACGGCTTGGCCAGGAGTCCTGGGAAGCCTATGAAGGTTATTTGAAAGGAAGAAAACGCTGTATCATCTGCACACACACACACACACACACACACATACATACAAATTGCATTCAAAATGATAATCCCGGTGTACAGATAAAATTAAAATCAATAATTCAGTGAAATTTGAAAGCACACTGTTTGATATGACACTCACTGATGTGATGAATTTATTTTATTTTTATTTATTTAATAGGGATGAAAATAAAATGTAAACATACCAGATTGTAGCATCATTCCTAATTTATATCCATAGTTCCTAAAAAGGTAATGCAAACAAATATATTAGTAACAATATACAAATATACAATGCATAATTACCAGCGACCAGATGAAAACACTAACTTATCTAAATTGACAGAGTGTCTTAAAGATATAAAATGCTGGATGACGTGTAATTTCCTGCTACTAAATTCAGATAAAATGGAGGTATTACTTATTGGTCCAAAAAACTACCCACAAAACCTCTTACAATACAACTTTAATTTAGAAGGATGTCCTGTTACTTTATCCACTACTGTAAAAGACCTGGGTGTTATACTAGACCACAACTTGTCTTTCGAAAATCATATTTCATATGTTACAAGAACAGCCTTTTTCCACCTTAGAAACATTGCTAAGCTACGTAACATGCTATCTGTTTCTGATGCAGAAAAGTTAGTTCATGCATTCATGACCTCAAGACTAGATAACTGTAATGCTTTATTAGCTGGTTGTCCTGCATCCTCAATAAACAAGCTACAGTTAGTGCAAAATGCAGTTGCTAGAGTTCTTACTAGGGCAAGAAAATATGATCATATAACACCAACTTTATCATCTCTACACTGGTTACCTATTAAGTTCCGTATCAATTACAAAGTACTACCAGCCCGTTCTCATCCTTTGGCGTCATACATGTGACGCTTTGTACATTTCGTCGAAATCTTACGCACATGGCATCCTTTAGCATCAATATGAGACGCAGAACTCAAGGCGTCATACAGGTGACGCTCGTCTAAATCCGACGTACATGGCATTGTTTAGCGTCAATATGAGACGCAGATCCCAAGGCGTCATAACCGTACCCTGCCCCAGACCTAAACCTACCCATAACAGTGCGTGTTAGATTGACGCCAAAGGATGCCATGTGAGTAAGATTTCGACGAAATGTCATATGGCGTCACCTATATCAGGGGTTTTCATACTTTTTGTGTGTGTGGACCACTATTTGTAATCAAGAATTTTCGCGGACCACCTCATAATACACATAATAAAATATGTCTACACCACTGATCCATATAGAATGACTGGATAGCTCATGACGTCATAAACAGTGAAGCCACTGCGCCGCCATATTGTGATTCCCTAGTGAGCTCACCATAGACAGTAAAAGAAATGGACAGAGCGATCTCATTGGAACTCAGTTGAGACAGTTGAAGCCCACTTTTAGCGATTTTTGAGAACTTCCGTTCCTGACGCGCAGACTCAGACCGACTCAAAGTAAGCTTGATGACGTGAGCAACCTGTCTGACAGACGTGAATCTTCTAGTAGCTGTGCGTGAAAATTGCCAACGTTAATCTTGCAGAGACGGGGAACTTGAGCAAAGAGTCCTTTATCGTGAGTGAGCAGGAGTAAGTATTCCGTTGCTTTTATGGACTCATTATCTATGGGCTTCTCTCTTGACGGGACGTCCCCCCGATTGCCTGCGAGCTTCTCCTCCTGTCTGTACGGTAATTTCTGTACAGCGCGACAGAGAGTCGAGTGGTTATGACGCAATCGTTAGCCTATTTTTACTAAAACTGTTTCTACGGGGCCATAATGTTACATAGAAGGTAATGGAGCCATTTATACATTCTCGTGTTTCTTTAGAAATAAATAATGGACAAATGGAGTCTTTAAACGCCTCAGATGTAAAGTTATTCGCTGTCAAAGTGACGCCAAAATGAATGGTAGTCAATGGAAATGCTAACGCAAGTGAAGTTCTGCTACAAGATGGCGGCACCCGGCCGGCTTCAACTTCCGGTCGATGGATTACCCCCTTGGAGCTCACGCGTTCTATTGAATCAATAGGAAATTGTATGATTTGACTAAGAAAACATTGCATAACGAGACACCGTCTTTAAATCTAAAGTCTCCCTGAACAGTCGTACAACGCAAACATCCTAAGCATTTAAATGGGTATTTGTTTAAAGTCGGAAATTATTCCTGCTTCCTAAAAATTAAGTATATGTGAATTGTGAACTTAAAATTTAGCTCTTTCTAATTGTGTTTTACAGATAGATCAGTTGTCTGTTCAAGTATTTGATTAGTTAGCAAGAACATGTCCAGGAAATGCATAATACAAATTGTATGGGTTAATGTTCTGTTTCACCTCTTATTTACACTGCACACGTCAGCGGCGCGTTACAGCTGCGACACGGCTACCGGAGCTGATCGCGCCCACAAATCGGCAAATCACGTGGAAATGCTCCTGGTGTGAGTTGACACCGCGTGAAGGTAGGAAAAAAACATTGTCGGAACCGTAATGCGCCGCAGATGTGTGCAGTGTAAATAAGGGGTTTACACATAGGCCTACTCCGTTTGCAGTGCATATTTTTTTTACCATACCCATGTCGACAGGTTGGAGCTTTCACTGCACGCGGATGCCCGTTTGTGCTGCAGGCGCTGAATTAAAGTGACAGCGCATGGTTCGTGGTCAAACTGAACACGAATTGACATGAAAATATTAAATAAACCCATTTGATTAAATTTATAAGAAGTAATGCATTGAATAATACGTATTTATTGGGTTTAAACTTGAATACGTCTGTGAAAGAATGTAGGAAAGAACATAGCAGGCTATACATTTTTTTTAAACAACACGGAAATAGCGACAATCCTGCATATAAATTACTATATATGGGCATAAAGTACAACCTGTGAGTAGTTTTTCAAGATCCTTTTGTGATCTTCGTTTTACACTTGTTGATGCACAGCGGGTCATCTTAAAAGTGCTGTCGGAACTACCGATCTCTGTATAACGGCCGTTGGAGCCCTCTGCTGGTAGGGAATCGTAAGATGGCCGCTCGAACACTTCCGGTGGCTTCACTGCTTGGTGGCAGTTTAGAACGTCATGAGCTATCCAGTCATTATATAGATCAGTGGTCTACACACAGTCCTACCTGAATTAATCCGCACCTCTAAATAGGCTTACTAGCACTAAAACTATAACTGGTCATCACATCAGTACAACAGCTTGTAAAAAGAACGAGGGCATAATCGGGTTCATTTTTCAGGGATGCAAACATGTATGGTCAAAAAAGAGAGAGGTAATCGAAGCCCTCGCCCCGCGGCAAATATCCAGATACTTACATTGCCGCCAACCCCTGCCACCCCTATAGGCACATATAGTGAAATGAAATTCAAATAAAGTTTTGTCAAAAAAGGTTTTATAAAAAGATAAACCTCACATATTTCAGCCTTTAAATAATTTTTCACAAAAAAGGATTTATAAAAAGATAAACCTCACATATTTCAGCCTTTAAATCATTTTTATAAAAAGAATGAGTAAAAAAAAGATAAATTACTTGCCATTTACATTGATGCACATTAGCAATCTTTTATTATTAAAAGTAAAATTCGGTCCGATTTCCCGTGCTGTCTGTCGTTGCTATGCAACCATGCACTGCGCTCTCCACAACGACAAAGAAGTTTTAGTAGCTAATAGATTTACACCATCGAAAAACGCTTGCTGTAGCTCTGCTACAAGATTTATTTACGGAGAAGAGAAAAACACCCGTAGTGTTTGGGTGCAGCCGGTGCACCCCCATTGTTCATGTTGACTGAGCTTTCAATGTTTACGGAAAGGATGAAGCTGATTGGTTTGTTCTTGTCACATGAACGGCGGTGCGTTTGCGGCATTATGAAAAGTTGAAGTGTTTTCATCTCGCTGCGCCTGGAAAAAATGAGCGCGTCGCTTCAATTATGAGCGCGCTTGCCGTGCGCCTACATGAAATAACGAACTTGAGAGCGCAAGCGACACGATATGTAGCCCTTGAGCTACCTCCAATCAGGCCACGAGCTACTGGTAGCTCGCGAGCGACGTGTTGGAGACCCCAGTAAAAGATACAGCAAGAAACCCTGTTGCTATCCACCGAAATAGGCCACTAGCCTATTTTAGTAATCACACAATAACTTGACAATTTAATTTAAATTTTATATCAATATAGGCCTACATATTCTTTTTACTTTTTTTTTATGGGAATTTCCTGGTAAAATGAAGGTAAAAAAAATATTATTTTGTATTTTATTTTGCCTTTCCACGGACCACCTGCAGTACCCTCACGGACCACTAGTGGTCCGCGGACCACAGTTTGGGAACCACTGACCTATATGACACCAAAGGATGAGAATGCGTTGGTACTACTACTGACCTATAAAGCCCTAAATGGTCTAGCTCCTGTGTATTTAATGGACCTTCTATCGCCCTACAATCTATCGCGTTCTTTAAGATCACTAAATTCGAAGCTTCTGGGCATTCCTAGGATATCTAAGTCCACTAAAGGAGGGAGGACATTCTCGCATTTAGCTCCTAAACTCTGGAATAGCCTTCCTGATATTGTTCGAGGCTCAGACTCGCTGTCCCAGTTTAAAACTAGATTAAAGACACATCTCTTTAGCCAAGCATTCACATAATGCTTACCTGTTATACCACTGTTGAATCAGATCGAATGCATTAATTTTATGAACAGCAGCTATGCTAATTATTTCCCATCTGCTTTTCTGCTGTTATCTCGGGACGCTAGTCCCGAGGTAAATAGCGTTCGTCAGCTCCAGCTTGTATCCAGCCTCTCACGGAGACTTCAGATGCCCCAACACCTGCGATGAGATGACTAAACGCCTGTGAAGAGACGACTCAACGCCGGCGATATGTTATGCCCTAAATTAATACATGATTAACTAACTGTATTTTTTCAATGTACATTTCTGAAATGCACTTTCTGTAAAGCTGCTTTGAAACAATGTGTATTGTGAAAAGCGCTATACAAACCAATTTGAATTGAATTGAATTGAATAATTAGCTGGTTTTACATGGACCCTAATAATCCAATTGTAATGGATATTACACAGTATGCTGCCGGATGTCTACAGCCTTGTGCCGTCTCCGGGGAGTCCATGTGACGTTGGTTCTGTGCGAGACGATCCTGCGGCTCTGCCGCCGGCCTCGGTTCCCTTCTCTCCATCTTGGCCTGTCAGCTCCGTCTTGGCTCCTCCCACCTTTGGCTCCACCGGCGACCCTCAGACTTGCAGCTCCATCGGGTTCCCTCGTCCTGCCGGCTCCCCCTTGGTCAGTCTTCACACCACTTCCGCCATGGACTTGCGGGCCGTCTGATGCACTCTGTCCTCTATCACACCGGCTCCACCTCAGCCCTCGGGTACTCTGGCTCTGCCTTCGACGTTTGTCGTCACGGCATCGCCTTGGTCTCCAGAGCAAGCGATGCCATTCGATTCCATTGGCTCTCCGTCTGCGCCTGTGGATCCATCAGCCTCGTCTCCGTCGGCTCCTCCCTCCCTCTTCTTCGCCATGGGCTGTTGGCGCTGGGTAACTCTGGGTCTGTGCTAGCAGACTACCTCCACCTTCACCGCCAGGGGATCACACCGTCCACTCACCACCATCACATCACCATCGTCTGCACCACCTTGGACCCTTCAGTTCTGTCTCCTCCTCCTCCTCCTCCATCTTCAGCCATCCTCTACCTGAACCTCATCCAGCTTCCTCTGTCGACATGCTTACCCTTGGCCATCTCTTCACCATCCCTTTGCCATCTCCTGGCCTGCGGCATCGCCTGGCCACCTCCAAAGCCCCCTCCATCCATCCCTCCCTCACTTATTCTGATATGGCGCAAGGTCGCACCTACCTGGGGGGCGTTCTGTCACAGTATGTTCGTGTTTACACGTCGTTTCGTATGTTGGCTTTTTACTCCTGAGAATTATATTAAACCTTCTGTTATTGAATCATCGTCTTCATCTTCCTTGGAACCTTAGCGTTACACTAGTAGCACAGTCGGAATAAAAATGTCACATTTAACCATGTCAATCTGAATGATTTGGCAAAAAAATTAATTCGGATTGTAAGGGGTGGTTTAAACATTTTCTAATCCAATCTAGAGGACATGTAAACACTTGATCAGATTGAAAACCGAAACTGGAAAGGACTGGGCATGTGCAATGAAGTAGAAATGGCATAATGACATATGACACATTGAACAAGCTGTTGTTGTTAAATGAAGTGTCATTAATTACTGTATTGTCATTCTAAAATTCACATACCACTCATAATCTATGAGTGGAGCAGGACAACGTCCCACCAGTCCTTGTTTCGGACTCTCATCCACAGACGCTTGTTTTTTTTTGTGTGGGAAGGGCCTTTTTTACTGCTTGATAAATATAAGCACCACAGCACAACGGTTTATGTGCTCACCGTCTCCTGATTAGGACCTGAAAAAGAGAAATCTTAAGTCTACTCTTTAAGACAAAGAAAATAAGAAATGTGGAATAGTATGCACAAACGGCGGGAAACTGTATATTTGTGCAGTTACGATTTGAAGGTTCACACATGAAACAAAATTTGTTTTCAGCACCAGCAGTGTACAGAAACTCAAAAATATGAATCCTAAAAAAATAGATAAAACTCAGGTCTATAATTATAACTTAGTACTAAATACTAATGCTATACATATAATCGAATAACGTATAATCTAATAAATAGTACAGTACATATAAAATAGATAATATAAATAATGTAACACTGTAGAGATTAAAATCAACAGAATATTAATACAAACCACTTATTAAACAGTACCATAACAGGAAAAGCAGTATAAAGTGCATAGGTTAGGCATAGAGTTCACCAACCACATGTTAAGAACAAGTCAGCATGTTTATTAGCAGCACATCAGGGGAGCGAGACACTGCATCAAATGACGACACTTTGGGGAATACCTCAAGTGTGACAGCGTTTGAAGCTTGTTGTGAAACTAACAGGCATTGTGTCATGATGTACCATGTGACGGTGCACTAAGGAAGCTACAAAGGTAAGTAAGTAAAATGTTATTTATATAGCACTTTTAACGCAACAATGCACAAAGTGCATTACACAATATGAAAACACAATAATTAAAATACATTAATGAAGAGCTATACACAGTACATTAAGAAAAAAAAAAAAAAAATCAAAACCCAAACTACACAGAAGACCACACAAAATATTTAAAGCACGTCTATACAAGTACATTTTCAGACGGCATTTAAAAACAAACACACATTTCAAATGATCTAATATCAACTGGCAAACTATTCCATAGTTTTGGAGCCCTCACTCAATGCAAACGCCCTTTCCCCTTTAGTTACAAATCTAGTTCTTGGAACAGCCAACAGCTTATTTAAAGAAGATCTAATACATCTCCCTGATTCATAAGATCTCAGGAGCTCAGTTAAATATATAGGTGCCAAACCATTTACATTTTTTGTCAACAATACAATTTTAAAATCAATCCTTAAATAAACAGGTAACCAATGTAAAGAAGCTAAAACAGGTATAATATGATGAAATAACTTTGTTCTGGTCAGTAATCTGGCTGCAGCATTCTGCACTAATTGTGAACACAATACAGTGTGATGGTTCAAAGAAGAGAACAAAGCATTACAATAATCAAGGTGGGAAGAAATAAAAGTATGAATAAGTTTCTCTATCATTAAAATTCAAAAACCACCTCACCTTAGATATGTTTCTTAACTGAGAAAAAAAACTGAACCAACTTCTTGACATGAAATTCAAAATTTAAATTGGAATCAAAATAAACACCCAAATGTCTTACTACCTGCTTAATATTTGAGAAAAAAACAAAACAATTAAGAGCAAGCTCAATCTGATTTTTACTTGAACTCTGACCACTTATCACAACGTTCAGTATTTAACTGCAGAAAATGTAAGGTCATCCAATTTTTTATGTCTGTCAAGCTAGGTTGGAGGACATCCAAACTATTCAGATCCCCATAACTCAATGATAAGTATAACTGTAGGTCATCTGCATAACAGTGACATTTTATATTATTTTTTATATTTACAGCACCTAGTGGAAGCATATAGATTGAGAAAAAAATTGGTCCTTACAGGAAACCCTGCGGAACTCCACATATGATTTCAGAACGTTGGGATACTTCATCTCCAACCGACACTACAAATGTCCTATTTGATAAATAAGACACAAACCAATCTAACGCCCTCTCCGAAACCCCAACCCATGTTTTCAATGTATTAATTAAAATAGCATGGTCAACTGTATCAAATGCTGCAGTCAAATCTAATAGAATATTCACCAGCATCCTCTCCCATCAATAAATCATTAGTAACTCGTAAAAGTGCAGTTTCAGTACTATGACCAACTCTAAAACCAGACTGAAATTAAAGCTCCTCTTTAACAAATCCAGAAACAAGATAACTATTTACTATAGACAGTAGAATAGGACCTATAGTTCCAATAACTTCCTTAAACAGTCTGACAGGAACCACATCATTAAGACAACTCGAAGGTTTCAACTGTTGCACAATCTCAAAAATATCCTGCTCGGATACAGGTGAAAAGGAATCCAAAAATAGCTCTCTAAAAACTGAATTTTCCTCACATTGAACCACATGAGGAAAGATTGAAGCCCTTATATTTGCGACCTCATCCACAAAAAACACAAAAAAACATAAAAGACCTACAGTCTATAGGACTCAAGGAAATACTAGGCCGTGGATTTATCAATTAATTAATTACATTGAATAAAAACCTAGAATTGTGCCGGTTGATATCTATTCAATTAGAAAAATAAGCAGATCTTGCAGCTTTAACCAACCTATTAAAAAGCAACAGTATACCCTTCCAGTGTTAAAAATTAACATGAAGTTTAGTTGATTTTCAAATCCGTTCTGCTTTCCTACACTTTCTCTTTAATATATGAATATCTTCATTTATCCATGGTGCTTGATTAGCTAAATACTTTGTTTTTATTTTAACTGGGGCTACTAAGTCTAATATTGAAGAACAGAGATTGTTAAAGTCGTTCAACTGATCAACTGTAGTTGCATCATATGCCCAGTCATCTGTTAAAGCATTCAAATTTGCTGAGAATTTATCAGCAACTTCAGGGTATATTATAACACGAGATAAATAAGTGCCACTTGACTTGTGGTTGAAAGTTTTTTTTTTTGTTTCTCCAGCCAATTGAATATCAAACAATACTTTTATGATCTGATATCACACTATCCTCTATTATAAAATGATTTAGTACTAATCCAAGAGTAAAAACCAAATCCAATGTATGGCCATGACTATGCGTAGAACCTGACACATGTTGTACTAAATTAAAATATTGAGTAATATTTTAAAAAAATCATTTGTAACATAATAATTGGTCCTATTAACATGAATTTTAAAATCTCCAACAATAATCATCTTGTCATATTTAAAACTAGATCAGAAAGCAATTCAGCAAATTCATTTTTTTAAATTACTATTAAAGTTAGGGGGACGATATATATATCACACAACAGAGTATTGGTTCCTATTTCCCCAATATCTTAAACTGCAAAACTTCAAAAGAAGAAACAACTGCAGTTTGCTCAGAACACAAAAAACAATCTTTATAAACAGTAAGCTGCCCGGCACACAGCTGGGCCACACTGACTTATAAAACCTCATGAACGTGTGTGGTGAGGCCCAACCCGCAGCATCACAGTTCTCTTGGAGGGAACCTCCCGAAAATAGAGCATTCGAGGATGTAACATTTCTCGTAGAGTGTGCTCCGATAAGCAGAGGCGTAGGCATATCACGCACCTTATATGCTCTAGAGATTGCCTCGACAATCCACTTGCTGATGGTCGCTTTGATGTTGGGGACCCCTTCTTGGGAGACCAAAGCACACTCAAGGTGATGATACACAGGGCAACTTTTTGAGCAATGTTGCTGGGCAATCTTGCCGAGCGATTGTTGCTTGGGCACTTTCCCATTGAAAATGGGCAATACATTTATATCTGGATAATTTAGATCTGTCATGGACCCTGTGTCTCATCTGGTTGCCCGTTGATGGCAACATTGCCCAGCAATATTGCTCAAAAAGTTACCCTGTGTATCATCACCTTAAGAGCTGGTCAGACTTCCACCATTGGTAGGACCTATGGACATAGGCCTCCAGAGCCCTCACGGGGCACACAAGGTTTAGCTTCCTTGCGACACATGCAGTGGAAGATGAAAGGCCTGGAGTACAATAGTCCATGTCACATTAATCAGCACCTTGGGCACATAACTTGGTCTAGGGTGGAGAAGGGCTTTAGGTATCCCAGGAGCGAACTCCAAGCTGGAAAGAAAGACAGACAGGGCTTGTAAGTCCCCAAATCTCTTAAAGGGACGTTATTGCCAACAAAAAGCCACCTTTAAAGTAAGAACTTCTCCGACACAGACTCGATGGGTTTGAAGGGTGCCAGGGATAACCCTTCTAGAACCACTGCCAGGTCCCACGTTAGAACACTGGCATGAGCCACAGGCCTCATCCTTAGCATATCACGAAGGAAACGAATAACAATGGTCTCCCCAATGGTCCATTGCTTAACGGTGTGTGGAAGGTAGCTATGGCCGCCATGCAAATGATGTTGAAGGAACTACAGCACTGAAGCCACTGGGCAGTTAACTGGGTCCAACTGATGCTCTCTGCACAACAAAGTGAATATTCTCCAATTTAAGGCGTATAGTTTCCTCGGTGGAGGGAGCTCTTGAGTTTGGGACGGTCTCAGCAAACTCAGTTGAGAGACCAAACCCCAGGAGCTGGTCCCTCTCAGGGGCCAGACCCATACTTTCCACAGCTCCTGCCGAGGGTGACATATTAAGCCCCTGGCTTGAGACAGAAGGTCCCCCTTGGCTGGATTCTCCCATGGAGGGTCTGCTAGGAGCTTAATGAGCTTTGAAAACCATACTCGGACCGGCCAGAATGGAGCTACCAAGAGCAGACTGACCCTGTCCCAGCAAACCCTATCTAGAACTCCCGGGAGCAGAGCAATCGGGGGAAAGCCCCAGCACAGCTGGATGCGTTAGGAAAAACCACAGCGGACCGTGGGTTGTCTCTCGTGACGCAAACAGATCCACTTCAGCTTGGTCAAACTTACTCCAGATTAACTCCACAGTCTCGGGGTGGAGTCTCCATTCCCTGGGGCTCAGCCCCTGAGGGAAAACCCATTGTTCCTGAGCCACCACTGCATGGGTCTCATGTACATCAGGCCAAAAGGAATTACATTGGACGCTGCTGCCATGAGCCACAGTAATCTTTGAAAATGTTTTGCAGTGATGGCTTAGTCTACCTTGATCTTGGTAGCCCCGGAAAGCAAACCTCAAGAACTTGTGATGTTGAGGAAGGATTGATATATGAAAGTATGCGTCCTTTATATATATTGTGACAAACCAGTGATTTGACACAACCAACGAGATTGTTAGATTGTTGTTCATCTTGACCCTGAATTTCCTCAGAGAATGGTTTAACTGCTGAATATCTATGATAGGATACTTCTACCATAGTGCACACCTTTGAACTTTGGTGGTCGAAACCTGCACTGAATTCTGGGTAACACTTTATTTTGATGGTCCCTTTTGAAGACTTCATTGACTATAAATAACTTTGCAACTACATGTCAACTAACTCGCCTTAGGGTACTAATAGACTGTCTGCTTAATATCTGCTAACTCTTTATTGTGTGGTCCTCCAACAGACAACAGACTCCAACTGACTATAAATAACGTTTCAAATACATGTCAGCTTATTCTAACCCTAACCCCACCAGTCTACTAATACTCTACTAACACTCAAATGAGAGTTATTAGACATGTAGGTGCAATGCTACTTCAACAGAATAGTCAAAAGAATGTGTTAAAGGGACCATCAAAATAAAGTGAAACTGGATTCTGTACCCATTTCTACTGTTGCAGGGCCCACTGAGATATATTTGGTAGAAGTGTCCATTCTTCTATATAATTCACTATGGAGATCAGTCTCTCGCAACTGACCTTGAGGGTTTGGCAAATACTGAGTTCGGTGCCCTGAAGCGGTTGACTGGCAGGGAACAACCAAACACAATTTTCAACCAAGAACGTCTTCTTCTTCAACGATTTTGATAGCTCAGAATGTATGGAATGCCAAAGCTGACTTAATTAAAAATAAATAAATACATAAATAAATATACGAATAAATGTAAAAAAGCAAAAATACATAAATACATAAATAAATATACAAAGAAATGTAAAAAAGTACAAATAAATGAGTATTTATACTTGTATTTCATTATTTATGTATAATTGTATTTTTTCACACATTTATTTATTTTTTTATTTATACATTTATTCATTTATTTATTTCCACTTTTATTTATTTCCACATTCATTTATGTATATATGTTTTTATGTCTACATTTATTTATTTTCACATTTATTTATTTATACATTTATTTATTTCCACATTTATTCATTTCCACATTTATTTATTTCCACATTTCTTTGTCCGTATGCTAATGAGGGGGGCGTGTTTTACCTCAGACATCAGCAATCGAGCTCAGAGTGGCAGTGCTGATGCTTTGAGGCCACAGTTACACCTTGTGGTGTGTGACCAAACGAAACGCAAGAGGTGTGCGGACAATATCACATTTTAAGTAATGTATATCACCCTAACTGTATGTAGGGTAGGCTATATAGGGTTAACACACATAGCACACATGAACAGAAACTGCACTTCAACGGGTCTGATAGCAGACACTTGGACATGGAAGCGCATGAAAGTATCCACTATTAATAACAATGTAAACGCGGTGGAGAGGGCTGATAAGAGCTTGCGTTTATTGTCGATGAGACTCGCACACCAGCGCAGAACGCGGAGAGAAACCAGCGCACATTTCACTGACTCCTACGCAAGCAAATTGATCCGTGTATTGAGTCGCGTTTCAAACTCATTGTTTACATTCGCGTTTCATAATTTCGTATGCATAACAGGTGACAATTCAAATGCTTGAAACACAACCCATATTTCATAGATGCTGCTCTTAGATACTGATTAATCACAAGTCATCAATTTGGAATTATTCTTAAATCAAACAAAAGGGGCTCATGTAAACGCAGCTAGTGAGCCACGCATCTCACGCCATGCAGTGGAGGACAGAAGCATCATCATGCCCATCAAACAGCACCTGTCGTGCGAGCCCGTTCTCATCCCAAAGCGTAATATATTGAGACTCTTTTGACAAAGCGTCTATATCCAACGCACATGGCACCCTTTAGCGTCATATGAGACGCAGATATATGGCGCCTCCTAGTGGTCTAACCCTAACACTACCCCAGACCTAAACCTACCCAAAACCGAAGCGTGTTATATTGACGCTAAAGGGTGCCATGTGCGTTGGATATAGACGCTTTGTCAAAAGAGTCAATATATTACGCTTTGGGATGAGAATGCGTTGGTCGTGCCCATGGTCGTGGTGATATTTCCCCCTATAAATTGATGTTATATCTACCCAAACCTTATTAAATAGGCTATACATCATCATATATGTCAAGTTCTTAATATTAATCGATAAACTACTCAGTTATAATTATAATAAGGCACTATGGCTGTTATCAGTAAAATAAAATTAACAAAAGTCATTAAGTCATTAAAAGTCAAAATCTTAATACAGAGGAGAATGCTTTTACACTGCAATTACAATTGCATAAAAGTCGTTATGAGATTAATGTTAAAAATAAATGAATATAGAAATATGAAATGATGGAATCAATTAAATTGTATGTTTAAATATGAAACTAAAACAGCCAGTAGGTGGCGGTAAGTCACTGTCTAAACGAGTGAGTCATATCATTAATTCAGACCGATTCGTTCAAATACTGATTCATTCAGTTCGGGGGGAAAATTATAATAAAATTATCTCATACATGGGCTTTTTTTTACAGCATTTCAGCTCAGACACACATCGCCCCGCCATAATTTTGCTCCTTGAGCTGTACAGTTTAACAGTAACAGGTGGTGTTTTACCCCGAACTGAATGAATCAGTATTTGAATGAATCGGTCTGAATTAATGATATGACTCACTCGTTTAGACAGTGACTATATAGTCAGCTTTGGCATTCCATACAGAATGGAGATTGTGGAAGAATGGCAATCCCCGATGCTGAGGTTGTGCTCGGGTTAGCAGAAAGTGTTCATCCAGCCTGCTTTTATGCTTTTGGTTCTTGCTTTTCTTGTGGCCAATCAGTGTTTAGTTTGACCACCGCCCGAGACACAACCTCAACCAGCTCCTCATATACGGGGGAGGAGGATGGCGAATCCTCAATCTCCATATCCCGAACACAAGAGCTGGAACCTGCAGATAAAGGCAGAGATAGGGTCGAAGCTTATCTTTGTAGCTTCCATGGTGTGCCGTGACATGTTGTGACAGGATGCAATGCCAATCAGGATTGGACTAGTTTCACACGTGCTTCAGACGCTGTCACGCTGGAGGCATTCCCCAAGTGTCATCATTCATCATCCCTCAAAAGGGAACAAAATGTGTCCATATAAATATAGCTAACGACAACATACAATTAAAGATACTCCAAGCTCAAGGGAAAAAAATATATATTATTGATAAAATTATTACAGGTCTGGTCAAAGGTCTGGTTCCCTTTACAGGCAATTCTGTATGTGGTGCACATTTGTGGCACATCACAGTCCCCTTGGCTCTGCTACCAATGCCGCTGTGTAATAAACTCGTTTAAAAGGGGTGGGTCAAGACATATTTTAGTTCTACCAGAAAGACTCGGGAGATAGAATGATGTAACAAAGCATTAATTTATTGACAGCCCAGCAAACAATTATATATAAAGTTCTTTGGCGTAGGCCCCGTCCTGCATTTCCTGCCTGAAGACCCCCCGGGAGGTATGGATAGGACCATTCTGGTGGTGGTGGGGAGGGTGGAGGTAATTGCTTGCATCGGCATCTGCGAACTCAAACATGTGTAAGTACCGATCTTTTATACAGCAAGTATTAAGACATGATTGGATAGATGAGAAGGTAATAAGTGACGTAGTAATTGAGCCTTCGTTGCAGAACTTATGCTAAAGGTTTCATTTTTGTTTATAATCTTCTTCTTTTTTTCAAAGTTAAAAAAATATTTCAAAATGAACAATGATATGTTTTTTTTTATTTAAAACTCTTTATTTACTTTTATTACTTTTTTAAATTTAAGATATGCTGACATTTAGAAGAACAGTGTGAACAGTTGCTTTTATCCAATAATTTGGCCAGTCAGTATATTTCTTTACCTCCAATGAAAATAGTTCCAAAAGAAGCCAACGAGTCGAGATTTGCGTGTTTACAAGCAACCTACAGACAAGAACAGTGTATAAAAGTGGAATAACAGTAAGGTTCCCTCTCTGCTCAAAGCATTCCGATTTTGTGCTTCCTGATGAAATAAACTACCTGACAGATTTTTTTATTAGATGTGATTTTTATATATATCCAACTTATATATATATATACACAACTTTAAATATCACTATTTATTTTGTTGTCATAATTATATACATAAATACAACTACTTATCAAAGTTTTGGGGTGAGTAAGATTTTTTTCATATTTAAAAAAAAAAGAAGTCTCTTATGCTCACCAAAGCTGCATTTATTTGATTAAAAAATACAGTAAACACTGAAATATTGTGAGATATTATTAATTTAAAACAACTATTTTCTATTTTAATATATTTTACAATGCTGAAATCCAAAAAGAACCAACACACTACTATTTGTGCTCCCAAAGATGTTTGATTAATTGCAACATTTCTACCACAATTGGTCTTCGACGGACCTGACGGAGACCGCTTGTGGTCAAAACTTTACAATTTATTAAACTTCTTTGGGAGAAGAAATAGCAGTGTACCAGTTCTTTTGCATTTCATCTAGATTTTCTTTTGATCGAGCACCAGCTTAAGTGATGTTTGGATGTGCGCATACTCCTTTAAATTTATATATTTTACAATGTAATTTATTTCTGTGATGAAAAAGCTTAATTTTCAGAAGGCATTACTCCAGTTTACAGTTTCACATGATCCTTCAAAAATCATTCTAACGTGCTGATTTGGTGTTTGCTATTATCAATGTGGAAAATAGTTGTGCTGTCAATTGTGCATTTAAAGTATAAGGTCAGTAAATTTGAAACCTTACTTCGAGCCATCTAGAAGCATTTTTTTAAAAATGGTTCCACGCTTCAGGCATGATCATACTATTCCACATCCCACCTTTGGTTACGCTCCGCTTACATACTGTGGTCTGGAACTCCAAGTCAAACATTGCGATGTAGTGGTGCAGTTGAAACGGCACTTGACCACACTGAGGTTGTTGAGTCTGTGATGAAGCCCTAACAAGTCATTCAAGGGTATCAGATCATGTGTCAGCATTTTGTTTCATCCCTTTCGTTATACTAACGACTCTAGACACCACTTCATTGCACCATTGTGGCTTCATTGCAAACATTTCCATGTAATTTCCACCTTCATTCACACTGGCAATTATACTTGATTCTAAAAAGAAAAACAGGAGCATTACAGGCTCTCTCTCTCTCTCTCTCTCTCTCTCTCTCTATCTCTCTCTCTCTCTCTCTCTCTCTCTCTCTCTCTCTCTCTCTCTCTCTCTCTCTCTCTCTCTCTCTCTCTCTCTCTCTCTCTCTCTCTCTCTCTCTCTCCCTCTCTCTCTCTCTCTCTCTCTCTCTCACACACACACTGTAAACACAGAAGAAATGGATTTCGAATGAACAGATGTCTAAATTAAATTAAATTCAGAGGAGGTGAGGCTGCCATCAGTCTAGACAGTTTGACTTCAGTTTGTCAGATAAATGAAAGACATGAAGAACAGATTTTATTTTATTATTTTCCTCTAGTACCTGTGAACTTGATTGACATGAGGGAATGTTAAGCCTTCAGCAGCAGGTTTTTCAGATATATTTAATGACCAGTTTTATTTTTAAAGACTGCCTGCATATCAATTATATTAGATTAGAAGTTTATTAATAATGATCATTTACATTAATTTCTAGTGTACTTTGGTTTTTTAAGAAGTGTGGTGGTTCAAAATAACCAGTCAAAGTCCAAACTTACAGAAAGGGGCCTTCTTAACGGGATAGTTTTGTAGGGAATCTCGAGATTAGCTCTTACAGGGAATATAGTTTTAATAGTTATGAAACATGATCGGGAATCACCTACAAATTATAAAATTACCCACTAAAGGGAAAAGTTACCAACGGCCTGTTTGGACAGCCGAACACAACGATCCAGGTCGGCGAAAATGGATCAATTGAATATCAATACTTAATCAAAACGGATTATAATTAAATATTATTATATAAATTATGTCTATCATATATCAACTCTAAGGATACCCTGATGGAATTAATTCAGTATCGGATGATCTGTTTTTCCAGCAAACTGATCACGCGATCTTTATCAACTCGTACAGAATTATCCTACTTTATAGACTTTCAAGAGAAGCTTCCTCTGGCCACGAGGATTAACTTTCCTGTTCTATAACAATACCTTTTTAAGAATCAATACATTTGTAAAGCACGTAGCTTTGGATCGTACATTAAAGGGACTTGTATATGAGCGACACAGACAGTCAATCAAATGAATAATGTATTTAACCCTCTGGGGTTGTTCGGCCCAAATGGACCCGAATCATTCAAATAAAAAAATGTTAAAAATCACAGCTTCTTCGGAATGGTCCGAAATTTGGTGACTTTGTTGGTATTTGGTATGTGAACACCCAAAAAAATTGGGGACAGGATGTGAACAGTCTAAGTGGTTGTAAAAAAAATAGTCACACTCAGGACCTTCGGGTCCAAATGGACCCCCATAGGAAATGAATGGGAAATTGGCAAAAATGTGAAAAAACAGAGTTTTTTGGGGCGTACAATCTACAAATCAGCCACAATCCATAAAAAAAGCACACAACAGTGAAGGGGAGAATCTATAAAACATCAAGAGTGCAAAACAGACACATCCACACACACACACAAACACACACACACACTTTTATACACACTCATAAATTCAGATTACTGTACATAAATCTGTTTTGAATTTTTAAAAATCACAGCTTAATCGGAATGTTACGAAACTAGTTGACTTTTATGGTATTAGGTATGTGAACACACAAAACAAATGGGGACAGGATCTGAATAGTCTAAGTGGTTGTGTCAAACTCAGGACCTTCGGGTTCAAATGGACCCCCATAGGAAATGAATGTGAAATTGTCAAAAATATGAAAACACAGATTATTCAATATGAAAACACAGACTATTCAAATAGAATAGTCTATTTGAATAGTCTAAGTGGTTGTAAAATTTTTTTTTAAAAATACTCACACTTAGGACCTTCGGGTCCAAATGACCCCCATTGGAAATGAATGGGAAATTGTCAAAAATATGAAAACAGTTTTTTTGTGCATACAATATACAAATCAGCCAGAATGCAGAAAAAATGACTCAACGGTGAAGGGGTGAATCTCTAAAACATCAAGAGTGCAAAACTGACACACACACACACACACACACACACACACTGTATTATATATTTATAATAATCTGTATTATAAAGTAAAACTGGCACTTCAAATTACCATTTAAACCAACCAAACAAACAAAAAACAAGACAAAAATAGTCTTTGAGAATCTGTTATTATATTTTAAAAATCAACAACCTGAAAAAAAATTGGTATATATTTGCAAAAATCACTAGAATCCCCAAGCCTTTCTACAGAGAGCTGTAAATCCACTAGTGGTAAAAATGTGCTATTGCGTGATAAAAATGCTCAGTGTGTCCACCAGATGGCATCTATATTTTTTTAAAAATTGCTTTCATGAGGCCTAGGCTTAACTCTAAAATGTAATACAGCTTTGATAAAAAAAATTTTTTTAAATAATAAAAAAAAAAAATTCTATTATGTTCAATGGGAAAAAATGGGTCATAATTATTGCATAAATATTAATTATAAATCATAAAATATCTCAAAACACCAAAAAAGAAAAGAAAAAAAATTATAGAAAACAAGTAAAAAAAAAAAAAATATGATTTTCTTTTTTAAAATATGAATCCTGCCCTTTGGGTCCATTAGGACCCGAACACCCCAAGTGTGACTGTTAAACGAACAACCCCAGAGGGTTAAAGGTTCTCTAAGCGATGTCAGGTGACGTCACTTCTTGTTGACGTTTAAAGTATTGTCAGACATAAGGAGGCTAGCTAGACCCTCCCTCCTCCTCATCCGCACACTAACCCCCCAAACCCCGCCCCCAAGTCCTTCTTGTCGGTGATTGGCTGGAACTGTTTGTCATGTTTTGTGGAGCGGGTTAGCCCAGTTTGTTTTTGTTGCTGTTTGTGGAGCCTGGGCTGTCTACAGAGATCGCGTTTCTTTACAGTGTGTTCAGGGGACAGGCAGCCAGCGGTTAGTGAGGAGATGTTTGCTGCGCGCAATTTCAAAGAAGGCTTAAAGGTCTTTGACGTAAATTACCGAAGAAACAATTGAGGCTAAGTTCATTTACTCGTCTGGGGAAATGAACAAAGGGAAAAACAAAACTTAAACAAACAAACAAAAGAAAAGAAAAGATCCCCTGGGAGGAGATCACGAGGAAAAAGGAGTCACATTATGGAGCCACGCGGAGAGGGAGGAAGAGAGAGCTAAGAGAGATTGTGGATGCAATTTATAACCTGAGGAAAGTCCAGCCTCTCAGTGTTGGCTCGGCCAATAAGAAGGGTGGAAATGGCGGGAATTTGGTTTATTGCTCTTTGTTCTAAGGGTGCTCATTGCGTGTGCATGTTTTATGACAAGGGTGGTCAGAGTCATGACGCGCATCATTTCTACTCTCAAGAATGGAAAGAATGGAAAGTATAGTGTAATACATTGTATCATAACCGAAGATGCATTTTTGACTGGAGGAGGCCGCGAGGATTCCAATGATACCAAATAACAACATGAAAAGCATAGGAATTACAAAGATACAGCTTACTGCATAATTACACATACTTATGGTTCATTTAATACTACGATAAAATCACAGATATCCCACTATGACGTGGGCAAGCAGGTCCACTTAAAAACATATCAAATATATCTCGGTAAAGTCTTTATATGAGGAGGTTAATGAAAGGTTCATGTGTGTGCGTTTTGGAGTGAGCTTTCTGGACGCCTGGCCTGGCTCTGAGATACTAATCTCTTTGAGGCTCGACCCCTGGCTGTGAGTGTGTGTGTGTGTGTGTGTGTGTGTCTTTGTTTTAACTCACGTTCGCAATGAAAGTCTCAATGAACGCCATTAGGAACGGACTCTGTGGTGCCAGGCCTGAGTTACGGATAGGAGTCATATGTTAAAAGCATTTCCAAATGTTGGACTGCATGAGTCACGCTGACACGGTCCAGATACCCTACAGTTCAACAAAAAAAGTTTACTTCCGTCATCATTTGCTCACCCTCATATCTTTCCAAACTTACTTACAATTATATTAAAACAACATTATTTTATTTTTCAAATGAAACAGCTTTGATGATTAAAAGAAAGAAAGAAAGAAAGAAAGAAAGAAAGAAAGAAAGAAAGAAAGAAAGAAAGAAAGAAAGAAAGAAAGAAAGAAAGAAAGAAAGAAAGAAAGAAAATCATTGTGGTTTTTAGAGAAAATTTTATATAGAGCACTGGGGCACTGCTCAGTTTGCATGTCTCTCTTATCTGACAGACTCAGTTGAGTTCATGGAGCTCTTTCATAATGAGCAAATGATCTGAATCATGTGAGTTAAATAAGGGAGACATACAAAATGTGTAGAGATGTGGGCTTTCAGAACCAGGATTGAAAACTATGCTATTTTTCACGTCAGTATTATCTCACTCGTGATTTTTAAGCTGGTATGTGTCTTTAAATGGTTGCTAAGAAGTGGTTAAATGGGACTACAGAGGTTCTCAGGGATATTAACCCTCTGGGGACCAAGGGTTTTTTGGGGCCATTGGGATGTTTTGACATGCACTGACATTTGTGCTTTTTTCAGTTATTTATAAACATGTTAATGGCAAAGGTGTAAATTCACTCTATATAGCACAAACGGGGCTACCATAATCTGTGAGCAACATGTATGTACACGTTTGTATTTTTGAGAGAATATTATTTAGGTATGGTTATTGAAAAACTTAAAAATAAAAGTTTCTGAAATAAGGCCACAAAACACATATTGATTATTTCTTCACAAGACTTTTGAAAATTGTATCACATAGTCTAGAATATTTTGCTCCAAAACTATGTTAGAATCATCCTGACTACTCATTCAGATAAGTCAATAAAGTCTTTTATAATGTGTATGACGTGTTTAGTGTGAGAAAGCTTTATGCAAGGAGGCGTGATCTCTCATTAATATGTATGGCATTTCACACCTGAGAAAGACAAAGACCCTCCCATAATAGCCCTATTAGGTGCTATCAGGCCCCATTACGAGGAGCCTTGCACAAAGAATGAGGAGATTTAAAAAAGAATGGCTTTTAGATTGTTTGGATCTATTTACAACACAACATAATCCAAAGATACACAACAAAGGACAAAAAAGCACATTAGTAAACACACTGATCTAAATACAGAGGCTTGCACAGTCACACAGCATGGTCCCATTCCTGAAACATAGTACATACCTGTCATTTCCAAGGTGTTTGATTTTTCATTACAGTCTCCTGTGAATGTTGAAGTCAGCAGGACTGATATCAAGAGAAACTATATGGCTGCACGACTTTGGGCATGCATTGTAGATTTTTCTGGTTAAAATAGCTTTTTAATTATAGGCTATATATATATATATATATATATATATATATATATATATATATATATATATATATATACACACACACACTGCTTAGAATTAGAAGTGAACACACCCATGCTAAAGTTGACTAAAAAGAGGAATAAAAAAAATCTTAATGCCTTAATTAAAAAATGAGGAAAACTCTAACCTTTAGGGACGTGAATAATTTCCCTGAATTCTTTGTGAATGAATAATGTATCGCAAATAATTAAATGTTCTTCTTTAAAATACAGGGTGAATACGTCTGGACACTTCTATCCCAAGAAACTCCTAACAAAAGCTGATGTCTTTATTTTGAAGCTTATTTGAAGCTTATTTGATGCTTATTTGATTTGAAAAACTTTATCCAAAACTAGTCAACGAAATTTTGTCTTTTATTTCGTCTGTAACAGTGTGTATCTGTGCGTTCATTCATTCATTTACACACACACACAGAGAGAAACATGATTCACATTTAAACAGTATGCTATTTTTCCGTTTACAGACACTAACGTTATTCTATATCGCGATTAGAACAAAGCACAGCCATAAAACACTTACAGTTCTCAGCTGAATCTGTTGGTCCTCCTCGAAGTGAAAATAAACCAGCACTTCTGTATTAAATGTCCCAGGATTATTCCTCATTGCCGCAAGACGAATCTATCTGACTAAAAAATATAGTGCGTTTACAGCATTTGCCTGGGGGCGTTTATCTATTTTGCAAATGGCCTCAACACATTATCTTATGAATAGCGCGCTCTGCGAGTGGGTGTGAACAAATTAACGATAATGAGCTGAGACAGGAGAAACTGTACTTCTCTTTAGTTTCAGACAGATTACATTGCAGGAGAATATTTGTTTTAAATGTGAATTGTTTTATTTAAAAGTAGAAATTTAAAGCGTTCTTTAGACGTATGTTTCATGTTTGTGTGATAAGTATTAGCGGAGTTTCCGTTCATTTTCCAGACATGTTTCAGAAAGATTTTTGCGGAGACAGAGTGAGCTGAAAGCGCACCCTGTTTATTTTATTTATTAAAAAAAAAACACAAGGTTTTGATGTTAATGTGAGTGCACACAAAAAAAGAAGACCATCTATAGTTTATAATCCAGTGTAATAAATACTTGGAGCGGGCATGGGGAAATGTATCAGAGTAAAAAGTAAACTTTGTCCTTAAAATTGTAGTAGAGTAAAAGTGAAAGTAGATGCAAATAAAACATACTCAAGTAAAGTACATATCCCCGAAAAAAAATACTTAAGTAAAGTAACGAAGTATTTTTACTTCATTACTTATCACCACTGGTGCAGCCATATAGTTTCTCTTGATATCAGCATGTTCACAGGTGTTTATTTTTTTTTTTACAGGGACAAGATGCCACTGATGAGTCCTGCTGACTTCAACATTCACAGGAGACTGTACATGAACATGGTAAAATGAAAAAATCAAACACCTTGGAAATGACAGGTATGTACTATGTTTCAGGAATGGGACAATGCTGTGTGACTGTGCAAGCCTCTGTCTTTAGACCAGTGTGTTTACTAATGTGCTTTTTTGTCCTTTGTTGTGTATCTTTGGATTATGTTGTGTTGCAAATAAATCCAAACAATCTAAAAGCCATTCTTTTTTAAATCTTCTCATTCTTTGTGCAAGGCTCCTCATAATGATATGGCCTGATAGCACCTAATAGGGCCATTATGGGAAGGTCTTTGTCTTTCTCAGGTGTGAAATGCCATACATATTAATGAGAGATCACGCCTCCTCGCATAAAGCTTTCTCAAACAAAACACGTCATACACATTCTAAAAGACTTTATTGACTTATCTGAATGAGTAGTCAGGATGATTCTCACATAGTTTTGGAGCAAATATTCTAGACTATGTGATACAATTTTCAAAAGTCTTGTGAAGAAATAATCAATATGTTTTTTGTGGCCTTATTTCAGAAACTTTTATTTTTAAGTTTTTCAATAACCATGCATAAATAATATTCTCTCAAAAATACAAACTTGTACATACATGTTGCTCACATATTATGGTAGCCCCGTTTGTGCTATATAGAGTGAATTTACACCTTTGCCATTAACATGTTTATAAATAACTGAAAAAAGCACAAATGTCAGTGCATGTCAAAACATCCCAAGTGCCCCAAAAACCCTTGGTCCCCAGAGGGTTAAAGGTGTATGTGTATCACCTTTGTCATCCCTTCAGTCTGTGGCGGCTATATCTACTTACCACACTCCTTTGGGTGGTGTATCAGAAGGGAGAGATCCCCTGATTACTCGTTTTCTTCGTGGCACTCTGAGGCTGAGGCCTCAGTACTGCGTACTAGAGCACCGGCTTGGAATTTGGCCATTGAACTTGAAGGCCTGGTTCCCTTCGAACCTATATCAGAAAAGTTCCTCATATTAAAAACTTTATTTCACCTTGCCATCTCCTCTATCAAGTGGATTGGAGACCTACAAGCCTTGTCTGTGTCTCCTTCATGCCCAGAATTTGCATCTGGTATGGTGAAAGACTTCCCTCACCCTAAAGCTAAGTTAAGTTCCCAAGGTCCCAACTAATGTTGCGGGTCCTATTATGCTGCAGGCCTTCTGTCCTCCACCCTTCTTATCATCAGATCAGGAAAAGGTTAATCTCCTATGCCTTGTCAGGGCTTTGGATGCCTATGTCCACAGAGCTGCCCTTTGGCTAAAGTCGAATCAACTCTTTGTCTGTTTCGGGTCACCTAGAAAAGGGTACCCTGCATTTAAGCAGAGGATGAGCAAGTGGGTGGTCGAGGCTATCTCACTTGCTTATGAGGCGGCTGGTCAGCCTTCACCTATGGCTGTCCGGGCCCATTCTACCAGGAGTATGGCTGCTTCAAAAGCTCTACTGTCGGGGGTCTCCATTCAGGACATTTGTGATGCGGTAGGCTGGTCCTATCCGCACACTTTTGTCAGATTTTATAACTTGGATTAAGGCTCCACTCCAGGGTCTATGGTGCTTGTATCTTAGTGTGTGCAAATATTTCACACAGACAGACATTGGTTATTATGGTGTCATGGGTATAGTGTTCCCACAGCGTCTCGATGCAGCTCGAGTTCCCTTGAAATGGAACGTCTAAGGTTATGTACGTAAACCTGCTTCCCTGAAGAGGAAACGGGAAGCTATGTCGCCCTGCCATACTCCCTGCATGCCTGTGAGCGACTTGCTTCAGCCTATCAGAAGCTAGCACGGTCTGTTTCTGGGTATGCTTTATAGTTTCCTGGTCTGTGACGTCACCCGCCTATGACGTCTCGTCACACTATTGGACTGATTTCTCACGTGCTTCATGACGCAATCACGCAGGGCCATTCCCACAGACTCTCGACCCAGCGTTTTGTTCCCTCTTCAGGGAACCAGGGTTACATACGTAACCTGAGACGTTTTTTAGTTTTATTTTATTTTATCTTTATGAAAAAATCATTTAAAGTTGGCATTGAACTAATTATTTTCTCCCCTATTGTGACATATCTGAGTGAAAAAAACTCAGAAAAGCTTCTCAAACTAGAAAAAATGTAGGACAGGACTTTTTTGTCTATTATTGGATGGTTGGGGTTTGCTATTGGTGTGATCTCATGTGAGTGACGTTGTCCTGCCCTTGCAAAAGTAAATGTAAATGTGACCGAACGGCTACCAGCAAGACAGGAATCAGCCTAAACTACAGAAATAATTAGGCTATTGATATAATTTTGGTTGTTGACTACGCCATCTAGGGACTTGCACCCTAAAAATATCAGCGAGTAACTGGGCAGAGTCATGGGTTCTAAAAAAATACACTTTATTCAACAAACTTCAGACACATTATAAAAATCACCCCTCAATGGAGCATTATACAAAATACTCAATTGCAACTGGACACACAAGAATGGAAAAAGAAAAAAGAAATAATCAAAAAGCTGAATGTCCATAAACAGCAACGGTAAATCACCACAAGAAAAACAAATCAAAATAAAACACATACATTCCAAACACATTCATCAACACAACCATACAGGGCTGAGGACATCCACCTCGGGCACCCCCGGCTTGAAGTGACCTCCAAAGAAAGCAAAACAAGCTCACTCAATACTCCCACCACCATACCACACCGGTGAAATACAGCACTCTCATGTGAACGGGAGACCCCACTACCACAGCCCTAGGACACCCGCGTAAGTGGCCCTCAGCTCATGCATGGAAATAAAAAAAATAAACAAACAATACAATATCCAACTTCTCGTCACTGTCAAAATAATACAAAACAAATTAATTAGGTCGAGATGGAACAGTCAGCTGGGCTTCCGTGCCCCAAAACCCAGCA
The DNA here is from genome assembly GCF_029890125.1 of Rhinichthys klamathensis goyatoka. NCBI lineage: Eukaryota > Metazoa > Chordata > Actinopteri > Cypriniformes > Leuciscidae > Rhinichthys > Rhinichthys klamathensis. The sequence continues at coordinate 1,404,827 of NW_026606695.1, read as the reverse complement.
TTCCCAATAATAACAAAATCACACAAAAAAAGGAAAATAATAAATCACAATACTGAATCTACAAACACAAGAAAACGATACTCGGTTACTAATGTAACCTCGGTTCTCTCTAGAGAGGGAACGAGTATTGCGTTAGTTTAGCTTACGCTACGGGAAAAATTCATCTTCTCGAGATATTGAAGCCAAAAAATTATCCTTAATTTTGTATTCATCGTCAACGCAGTGCAGCAGCTAGCAGACCTAGAGCAGGCCATCTTGCGTGCTCATTGGCTGCCCCGCTGGCATCTGCTGCAGCCTACCAGTGAGCCCCGCGTGACGTCACGCCCAATGAAGGGCGCTCGCACCTTCATAGCGTCACAGCCCGCCAGAATGGGCGTGGCTTAGCGTATAAAAGAAGGGGCTGTAGGCTGACTTCCCTGGTTTTTCGACGACTGAAGCGAAGTCGCTCGTGGCGCGAGCATGGCCGGTTACGCAATACTCGTTCCCTCTCTAGAGAGAACCGAGGTTACATTAGTAACCGAGTATCGTTCTCTTACGAGAGGTTCTCTCATATTGCGTAAGTTTAGCTTACGCTACGGGAACACTTTGTCAACGCCGTGCGCGCCAAGCATCCACCATGAGACCCCGAACTTTCAGGGGAACCCTATAAGTGGAGAAATAAGGTGGCCAGCCACGCGGGCCATCACTTGTACATAAGCACACATAGGGAATACAGAGCAGCGTGCCGGTCTGTATAGGCACATGGCACATACCCTACTTAGTGCAGCTCAACCAGGAGAGCTGAGTCATGTGAGAGTGATCTGAGCAGGAGGTCTGGGCAGAATACACCTCTCCTTTAAACTGACAACAGTTTAGCCTGCAAGGCAGGAACTTCTAGGTTATAAAACCTGACAAAGGTAGACGGGGAGCTCCAGCCCGCCGCTACACATATGTCATGGATAGAAATTCCACTGGACCATGCCCACGAAGAGGCCACGCCTCTCGTGGAATGAGCCCTGATGCCCAGAGGGCATTGCAGACCTTTTGACGCGTAAGCGGCTGCTATAGCGTCCACTATCCATCTAGACAGGCTCTGTTTCAAGGAGGCGAGACCTTTTGTGCGCCCACCAAACGAAACAAACAGCTGTTCCGAACGCCTGAATGAGGCGTAGCGCGTAATGTAAAACCTCAGCGCTCTGACAGGGCAGAGGAGGTTCACATCACTTTTGCTCTCAGATGCTGGGAGAGCTGACAACGAGATAACTTGCGCTCTGAACGGAGTGCCCATCACTTTAGGAACGTAGCCATGTCTAGGTCTGAGGATGACTTTAGAGTCATTCGGCCCGAACTCAAGACACGATGCGCTGACAGACAGCGCATGCAGGTCCCCCACACGTTTTACTGACGACAATGCAGTCAAAAAAAGACGGTTTTCAGTGATAGATATTTCAACCCCACGGAGTCTAGTGGTTCAAAAGGAAAAGCTTTCAGGGCCTCTAGGACCAATGAAAGATCCCACATGGGAACCGACGGGGGGCGCGGCGGGTTCATCCTCCTAGCTCCTCTAAGGAAGCGGATGACCAACTCATGTCTTCCCAATGACTGGCCGTGCGTCGATTCTGCGAACGCTGCCACGGCCGCCACGTATACTTTGAGCGTGGATGGGGACCTTCCCTTATCCAACAGCTCTTGTAGGAAGGAGAGCAGATGCGCCACCCCGCACCCTGTCGGTGCACCATCCAGAGAACACCGACCATTTAGACGCGTAAAGCCTTCTCGTGGAAGGGGCTCTAGACTGCGTGATCGTGTTCATCACTCCTTCTGGCAGGGTAACGAGTACCCGTTGATCAACCATGCGTGCAGAGACCAGCGCTCTGGATGGGGATGCCAGATCGTGCCGCGAGCCTGGGAGAGGAGATCTGCCCTCACCGGAATCGGCCACGGAGCTGTATGTGACAGCCGTGCCAGCTCCGGGAACCAAATCTGATTCTCCCAACGCGGGGCTATGAGGAGCACCGAGTGGCGCGTTTCCCTGATTCTCTTGATCACCTGTGGTAACAGAGAGACCGGAGGGAAAGCATATAGCGGGAGGCTGGGCCAAACCTGGGCCAGCGCGTCCTCGTCCTTCGAGAAGAACGTTGGGCATTGAGCGTTGTCTTTTGACGCAAATAGGTCGACTTCCGCTCTGCCGAATAGGCGCCACAGTTTCTGGACCGTTTGGGGGTGCAGGGACCATTCCCCTGGGGGAACGTTGTCCCTGGACAGTTTGCGCCGCCCTCAGCGAGCACAGGTGCATCTGAGACCAAATAAGGAGGCGTTCCGTCAGATTGCAGAGATTTCTGGATCTGACACCGCCTTGACGGTTTACATAGGATACCACAGACATGTTGTCCGAGCGGACAAGAACATGTTGTAACGGCTGTAAAAGCCTGACTCGCTCAGAGAAGGCGGCACCTTTTCTAAAGCCCCTTTGCACAGCAGCTTTGCTATTTCTGCATGAAGTAGGTGTGCTACTTCCGCATTCACTATCGTCGCGGTCTGGGCTCGAAAGCGCGGGGGACGGCGAATGAATTGAAGTGTATAGCCCAGCTTTATTGTGCTCAGCACCCATTCTGAAATCCCCGGGATAGTTTCCCACGCAGCTATGCGAGCCGCTAGGGGGCGAATGGCCTCCGGGTTCAGATCGCCGCCGTTTGCGGGCTTGTGAAACTGAACCGGAGCTGAAAGCGCGGCGCGCGCGCTCTCGGTTCTGGGCAACGGCTGCTCGCCGAAAGCCAAAACCGGCTGATTTATGTGAGATGTCCCAATCATAAGGGATGGGGAATCTTTTCTCCTCACTTTTTGAAGCGCGAGCGGCGCTTTGGGCGGAAAAGCGTCCTGTAAGCGTGAGCGCGTTTGCGCGGGCACGAGACTTACAAGTGTGTTTGACGTCCCGATTAAAATGGATGGGGAGCGTCTTATTAATGCCCTGCATTTTGTGATAGCACTTAAACGCGCGGGCGGCGCCCGGGGGGAGGTTTGTGTAAGTAAGCGTGAACGCTCTCTGGCGGGCACGAGACTTACATTCATAACCTGCTTTCTTGACCGTGTAACAGAGCGGGCAGATAGTGGGCACAGACCTGTGGACACATTTCTTATATTCAACACTCGAGCGGCTTTTCTGCGCTTTATGAGAGTGTGCTCTGTGGGTGACACGATATTTGAAGTGCTTGTGTGTAGGGGTGAACACTGGGGCGTGGGCACTTTCACTACACTTAAAACACTGACGGCGTGAGCCGGACCAGACATAATGCTCTTTTTGAGATTTCTCTGGGTCGCCGTGAAAACTTCGTTTGTGTGCAGGCGAGAGGGTGGACAAACCGGCTCGTTGGCTGCTAAATGAACCACTGCAGTAGCCTGTTTGAAGGGGACTGACAGGGAAATAAACTTTGACGGCGGTCCGGCCGCGGCGGGACACGCGCGTCTTTTCTCTCTCTTTGTTAGGAGGACTTCGCGTGCTCAGACTTCAGCGTGATCTTCTGCCGAGGCCCCCTGGGGGGCGGCGGTCTGTGACGGCTGTCTGAGCGCGACCTAGGGCGGCCGCCCTGACGTCGCTGCGAAGGCTGAGGCTGTGCTGGACGCTGGGTGCTAGCTCGTACAGGAGGCTGGCTTTGTTTCTCGCGAGAGCGGCCTGTAGCGGAGCTCGAGCGTCGCGGCAGGAAGAGGTTCATGGCCTGCGTGGTCTTTTGTACCTCAGAGAAACGGTCAACGATCCCGTTTACCGCTGGGCCGAAGAGACCAGTGGGGGAGAGCGGCGCGTTCAGGAAGGTGGCTCGCTCAGCTTCCCTCATATCCGCGAGCGTCAACCAGAGGTGCCTCTCTGTTACAGTCAACGCGGCCATGGCTCGTCCGATGGCTTGAGCTGCGGTCTTGGTGGCGCGGAGAGAGAGATCCGTCGCGCTTCTCAGATCTGTAACCGCAGCTGGATCCCGTCCCTTCTCATCCCATTCACTGAGGAGGTCGGCTTGCAGGATCTGTAGCACAGCCATGGAGTGGAGAGCAGACGCGGCCTGGCCGGAGGCGGCATATGCGCGGCCGACCAAGGCGGACGTGGCTCTGCAGGCTTTCGACGGGAGGGCTGACCGTGACCGCCATCTCGCGGAGGGCGAGCAAAGGTGCGATGCGACCGTCTCTTCCACAGGGTGAAGCGACCATTCCTCGCTGTCCGATGCCAGGATGGAGCAGCAGTCTCTCGTGGCGTGTTCCTCGGCCTCCTCCTCAGACGCGACGGCAGTGAGGCTCGTGAGCGGCAGCTGCGCGTCGGGGAGGGGAGGCGGGGAAGGCGAAAGCGGGTCTCGAGGGAGGTCCTCCGGCGAGCGCGTCGCTGTGGCCATGGGCTCCGGCTGCCTCAGGGAACGGCGCTTCTTCCTGCGCGGTCCCACAGAGGGCGGAGTGGCTGCATCGGGTTTGAAGACTTCGAGTCGAGCCCGTAGGGTCGACAGCGGAAGTGCTTCGCAGAGCTCGCAGCCCCCGGACGCGAGGGCGAGCTCTGCATGTTCCAGGCCCAGGCAGAGAGCGCAGATCACATGGCGGTCTCCAACGCTGAGCGGGGCCCAGCACGAGCTGCAGGAAGTGCGAGGCATCTTTAAAAAGACGCTCGCGCTCTTTTAGAAATAGAGAGTTTGCAAGGTAAAAGGATACGTCGCCGGATAGCGTAGCTCGCACGGATGGCTGAAGGTGGCGAAGACGGCCGGCTTCCTCAGCACTGTCCTTAGCTGGCTGTTCGCTGTTCGACGGCGGCGGTGGCTTCTCTCTGATCCAGCGATGCAAAGAGCTCGCTGAAGAGTCGAAAAATCAGGGAAGTCAGCCTACAGCCCCTTCTTTTATACGCTAAGCCACGCCCATTCTGGCGGGCTGTGACGCTATGAAGGAGCGAGCGCCCTTCATTGGGCGTGACGTCACGCGGGGCTCACTGGTAGGCTGCAGCAGATGCCAGCAGGGCAGCCAATGAGCACGCGAGATGGCCTGCTCTAGGTCTGCTAGCTGCTGCACTGCGTTGACAATGAATACAAAATTAAGGATAATTTTTTGGCTTCAATATCTCGAGAAGATGAATCTTTCCCGTAGCGTAAGCTAAACTTACGCAATACGAGAGAACCTCTCGTAAGAGAACTCCTTTTAGTCACGGATCACACAACAACAAAAAGCAGCAAAATAAGTCAAGCTATTCAATAAATCAATTAAATGAAAAACACAAACAACAGAACTGAAAATCAATTTTAAAAAAAAGAAACTAGACAACAATTAAATTCACCATTGCATTTTTAGACAAACAAACACAATCCAGGTTGGCTTGAAAACACACACACAAAGAAAGAACACACAATCATAAAATCCGGGCGAGACAACAGCGCCGACCGGGCTGCTCGCGCTACAGCCAGATATTGCAGCATGTGATGCCCAGCCTATCCAATACAAAGATTTTAAGAGTCCGGATATGGTCAAATCAATTCTAATGGCAGAAATACTCAATACATACCACGGATGACGATTTCCCTTACGTAGATGAACTGCAGCTGGTGTACAGACACCACTAAACGGCAACGCCACAGAACGCTGCAAGGATACACATTATAAGCGCACATACACCAACCCCAAACCCATTTGAACGCCACTCACCTGAATAAACAACTGGCCAACCCCAGACTAGCTGCTCGTCAAGTGGTCCAACTGATTCGCATACTACCAGCCTATACCAGCGCCAACAAAGAATATTTATTGTCATATCCCCAGCAAACAGATCAAACGCAAACACTTACGCATACCTTTTCTCCTGCAGCACATCGAGCCGGAATGATAACCAACCAATAGGGCGGGTGTTACAACCGATCGCATCACCCCACTGGCACAGCCCATTTAAATACGCACTTCCTCATTTGATATACCCAATGGGTGATCTCTATGTCACCCACACACTACATCAAGAAGAGAAGAATATGTCGTTGCAAGAGCTAGGGGAAGTTATTTTGATTAAAGATTATGAGAGCACATTAATACAATCGTTGGTAACAGCAGATTATCTGTTATGGAAAAATTCTATTGGCTTTTTGTCGAAGACTAACTTCCGGCTTGGCCTACAAAATATGTAATCCCGGCAGCACAATATTATTCAAATCTCTTTGTTTTTTTGTTATATTACTAAAGACCTGCCAAATGTTTATATTTAATATAGTTTGCATTATATTCGCTGAAAGCGTCTGTTGTTTGAATTATAGCTATTGACGTTATATGTAGAAGGGATGAGACATAGAAAACATCTCGGGTTACGACTGTAACCCTTGTTCCCTGAGAAGGGAACGAGACACTGCGTCGATACGACACATTGGGGAACGCCCCCTAGCGTATCGCCTCTGAAGCATGAATGAAACATCATGACGTAACGTGTGACGGCATACACGGAAGCTTACAAAGGGACGCCGGCACACACAAGCGTCAGCTTCTGTGATGAAGCAAGTCGCTCCCAGGCAGGGGGAGGCGTGGCGTAGGGACGCAGTGTCTCTTTCCCTTCTCAGGGAACAAGGGTTACAGTCGTAACCTGAGACGTTCCCTTTCGAGGGAACTCGAACTACGTTGATACGACACATTGAGGAACGAGTACCCACTATGCCACAACGAGCCCTGCCTGTCCCAGTGTGAAGCTGCGCACAGGCACGCTTAGGACGAGAGCACTAGAGTGCCAGGCTTAGAAGCGATGTCCAGATTGTAACATTTTATAAAAGTGTGAGGGGTGGCCCATCCAGCTGCATCACACACTTCTTGGATCTGGGCCCCTGAAAGAAGGGCTCTAGAGGACGCCATGCCTCTGGTTTAATTAGCCCTCACAGCCAAAGGTGAAGGCAAACTGCGCACCTGATAGGCCATAGACATCGCCTGAACAATCCAATTATTGATGGTTTGTTTGGACGCGGGAAGCCCCTTCCTGGGCGACCCGAAACACACCAGCAACTGGTCTGACTTCCGCCACGAAGAATATCTCTCAATATACACTTTTAAAGCTCTCACAGGGCAGAGCAAATTAAGTCTCTCCTCATCTGCCGTCACGTGAGGTGGAGGATAAAAAGCCTGCAGAACCGTAGGCCGTGCCACATTCGATGGTACTTTAGGCAGATAGCCCGGCCTGGGATGCAAGCTAGCCCTAACGTCGCCTGGAGCAAACTCCAAGCACCCATGAGATAACGAGAGCGCCTGAAGATCTCCTACTCTCCTCAGAGAAGTAATTTATATAGCGCTTTCACAGACCCAATGGCCACCAAAGCGCTTTACATTTTGCCTCACATTCACCCATTCACTCACTCATTCATACACCGACGGCAGTGTCATCCATGCAAGGCGACATCCAGCTCGTGGGGAGCAGCTGGGGTTAGGTGTCTTGCTCATGGACACCTCGACACTTGTTCAGGTGGAACCGGGGATTGAACCACCAACCTTCTGGTTTGTAGACAACCTACATGAACCACTGAGCCACTGCCGCCCTGGCTACCTTGAGGGAAAGGTTCTTGGCCTCAGCTGACCCCATAGGTTCGAAGGGGGCCTTGACCAGCCCTTCAAGAACCACTGCCAGGTTCCAAGTGGGAACTCTGGTACGAGCCGCAGGTCTCATCCTCCAAGCCCCACTGAGGAAACGTAAGACCAACTGATGTCTCCCCAGAGGCCCATCATCCAGCGGAGCATGGAAAGCCGCAATGGCAGCCACATACACCTTGAGTGTGGACAGGGTAAGACCAGCCGAGAAGCGATCTTGGAGGAACTCCAGCACTGAAGCCACCGGGCAGTTAACTGGGTCCACCTCACGCTCTCTACACCATACGGTGAAAACATTCCATTTTAGGCCGTACAATTTCCTCGTGGAGGGAGCTCTAGAGCTAAGAATGGTCTCGACTACAACTGCTGACAGGCCGGCCTCTCTGTACTGTCCCCCATCAGGGGCCAGACCCACAGATTCCATAGCTCTGGCCGAGGGTGAAATATTGAGCCCCCTGCTTGTGTCAGGAGGTCCCTCCTGATGGGAATCTCCCATGGAGGACCTTCTAGGAGTGATATTATGTCGGAGAATCACACTCGGGTCGGCCTCAACGGGGCTACTAGTAGTAGACTGACCCCGTCGTGACGGACCCTCTCTAGAACTCCCGGGAGCAGAGCGATCGAGGGAAAAGTGTACAGACGCAGCCTCGGCCACGTCTGCACCATGGCAACCCCAGCGGGGCTGGATGCGTGAGGGAGAACCACAGTGAAGTGTGTCATCTCTCGAGACGCAAATAGATCCACTTCCACCGGGCCGAACCTCTTACATATCGATTCCACCACCTCGGGGTGGAGTCTCCATCTACCCGGCCTCAGCCCCTGCCTCGACAGATTAGCTGTGTCCCAATGTGAAGGCCGCGGCCTTCGAAGGATGCAGCCTATGCGTCCTTCGAAGGACGCACTATGTAGCCTTCATAGGATTTCCTAATTGCACAACCAGGTGTTCCCTATTACTGCTACAGGCGCCAAGCAACGGTGCGGGAGTACAGCTGCCATCCTGATAATTCATTTGATAAAATTGAGTAAACAGCTATGGAGCCAGAATTGGCTATTGTCATTTTTATGTTTTATATTTTACTGGAGGACATGGTGAGGATGTTTCAGCCCCGGCGCCGCCGAGTCATGTATTTTCGGCTTAGCCAAGACCATGGCCAGCTGTAAATTGAGCTGGTTTGCTGCGTCCCGTCCTGAATTGCTGGATTACACTTTAAACTGTTCAAGTATTGGGTGTTAACTTACGTAAATAATGTAATGAAATATGAAAAGAAAAGAAAACAGACATAGGCATATATATATATATATATATATATATATATATATATATATATATATATATATACACTCACCTAAAGGATTATTAGGAACACCTGTTCAATTTCTTATTAATGCAATTATCTAATCAACCAATCACATGGCAGTTGCTTCAATGCATTTAGGGGTGTGGTCCTGGTCAAGACAATCTCCTGAACTCCAAACTGAATGTCAAAATGGGAAAGAAAGGTGATTTAAGCAATTTTGAGCGTGGCATGGTTGTTGGTGCCAGACGGGCCGGTCTGAGTATTTCACAATCTGCTCAGTTACTGGGATTTTCACGCACAACCATTTCTAGGGTTTACAAAGAATGGTGTGAAAAGGGAAAAACATCCAGTATGCGGCAGTCCTGTGGGCGAAAATGCCTTGTTGATGCTAGAGGTCAGAGGAAAATGGGCACACTGATTCAAGCTGATAGAAGAGCAATTTTGACTGAAATAACCACTCGTTACAACCGAGGTATGCAGCAAAGCATTTGTGAAGCCACAACACGCACAACCTTGAGGCAGATGGGCTACAACAGCAGAAGACCCCACCGGGTACCACTCATCTCCCCACCGGGTACCACTCATCTCCACTACAAATAGGAAAAAGAGGCTACAATTTGCTCACCAAAATTGGACAGTTGAAGACTGGAAAAATGTTGCCTGGTCTGATGAGTCTCGATTTCTGTTGAGACATTCAGATGGTAGAGTCAGAATTTGGCGTAAACAGAATGAGAACATGGATCCATCATGCCTTGTTACCACTGTGCAGGCTGGTGGTTGTGGTGTAATGGTGTGTGGGATGTTTTCTTGGCACACTTTAGGACCCTTAGTGCCAATTGGGCATCGTTTAAATGCCACGGCCTACCTGAGCATTGTTTCTGACCATGTCCATCCCTTTATGGCCACCATGTACCCATCCTCTGATGGCTACTTCCAGCAGGATAATGTCACAAAGCTCGAATCATTTCTAATTGGTTTCTTGAACATGACAATGAGTTCACTGTACTAAAATGCAGACATGGGGACTTGTGACTTGGTGACTTGGACTCGAGTCGACTCGAGTCGCTTTTTTTATGACTTGTGACTTGACTTGACATAAAATGAAATACTTGAGACTTGACTCGAACTTGGAAGTTAAAGACTCGGGACTTGACTTGACTTGAGACACGATGACTTGAATGACTTGAGTGTTAATCACATCATGTTTTCAGTTTGAATATAAAATATATATAATTTTTTTTTTTAAAGTTGAACCAGCTGGAGCGCTGGCTGAGAATAGCGTTGTCATGACTGGATCACGACACTATCATCAGTCATGCCCTCTCGTACCTTACGCACACCACGCCCACTTAGACATCACATCAAAATGTCAGCCGGAGGGGTACCGAGGGTCATCGCTTTCGGCTTCAAGAATTATTCACAAGATGGCAGAAGACGAACAGCGCTTTGCAAGACATGCAACATTAACATTGCGGACAGCCAGACGACAACCTCCAATTTCGTCCGTCATTTGAAGAGCCATTCTGCCCAATAAGTGCTTGTCAATTTGTTAATGTTATCTGGTTAGTTGGTAGTTAGCTAATGTAATAATAGCTAAAGTGGCCATTAACCCTTTCACAAGTAAGTTTACACTATTCTAACTGATCCCCCAGCGTGAGTTTTTCTAGGCGACCATTATTTAGAACCTGTCACTCACTTTAATGTTTCCATGGTGACGCGTCATTGCTTGTCACGTGACACAGCGCAACCACAACACAGCGCTGAATGAATGATGATCTGCTTTTATGTCTTTTTTCCTGTTTTATTCAAAATGTTCACAAATGTATTAGCTATAACATGAAACACTGATATTCCGATTGTCAAATATGTGGAAGTGGATGTGTTTTGTTGTTTAAACACCTGTATAATGATCACGTTAGTTGAGCTGTATGTGCGAATGGGCGGCGCCATGTTAGTTTACAACACGTCAATTTCTCAACTTCTCACAAAATACATGAAAATAAAGTGACCGGTGAACTGGGAGAAGAATAGGGTAAAATGTAAAGCTATTTACACAATGTGTATCTGATATGATAATTTATAAAACAAGTTGATAATTAAAATTTGGCGGTATGGCTCTGTTCAGGGAGCCCTCTTACCTTTCATGAGCACCATGAAATAGCAGAGAGTCAGAGGACAGCAGCAGCATTAGGGAACGCTCACAGTTTAGTACTGGGAGAGCAGAACTATTCCCCCCAAACAAACCATACCTGGCACATCTTGTGAATAGACAAGAGATGGAATTAGACAATTAAAATGCTTAGAAATCTTATGAATAAATACGAATTAGTTGGCAATATGTTTCAGTTCAGATGAGTCTCCTGACCATTCATGAGCACCATGAATTTATCAGAGAGTCAGGGGACAGCAGCAGCATTAGGGGACGCTCACATGATTTAGGACTAGGAGAGCTGAACTTTTCCCCCCAAACAGACCATAAAGCAACCTCCTGTGATAAAATAAATGAAGGATGAATTAGGCCCTGTTAACATATCACGTCTTTTGCGCGCTCAAGTTCGTTATTTCAAATGTAGGCGCGCGGTATGCGCGCTCATAATGGAAGCGACGCGGTCACGATGTGACGCGCTCGTTTTTTCCAAGCGCATCCGCGCTGCATCGAGATAAAAACATCTCAACTTTTCAGAATGCCGCAAACGCACCGTAGGTCACGTGACAAGAACCAAGCACAGCAACGACAGATGCCTCCGGAGCGCAACCGCCCTAGCACTTTGAAAAAAGGAGAACGCGGTGCGCCTAGCGTTTTCTACGCGTTTTTAGGCGCTATATGTGATTGGCGCCAGCAGCCAGTAAGCGCATCCAAGGGCAATGTAACTAAGCAGAAGACAGACAAGTAAGATTTAGGAGATGAGACTTTCTTTTAATTGACTCACTGAATAGTGACTGTTTACTATGTCTTTTTAGAGCTGTGCCACAGCAGAAATAATTCAGTTTGCACCATGAATTGTTATTTACTAACTATCTGTCACTGCAAGCTGCTTGATCTGTGCTGCATAGTGCTAAATCACTGCATGTGCAACGCGAGCAGTTGCCAATGACAACAGATAAGTAAACGCACATTGCCATTATGAATCGCATAAGCCTAGCAAGAGCATTTGAAAACGACTAGATAAGCCCAAGCACACGGATAGCATTAGCAACAGCATGGTGCCCATATCCTGATAGCTTTTAACAATGAGCATTAAAAAGAAACTTAGCTTAGCTTCGTGAAGACTTTCAGAGATGAATGGAGAGTGAATACATCGAGTACTGTTTCAATATTGCAGAGAGCTAGCAGCGATTGCAGAGAGCGAGCAGTGAGCAGTTAGGAGCGAACTGAATCTGCTTAAATAGGGCGCCCTGATTTGAGCGTAGGCATTAGCATCGAGGGGAGATGAACAGCAGATGCGCTGATGCAGCTCAGCTGAGCGATCGCTGATGAGACCGTGTAGTCAGACGATAGCGTTAGCAGCATCTTGACCACCTGGCCTGCCATAACTGACGCTGACGCTAAATTTCTGGATACTCAAATTTGGTTAAAACCTTTGTAGACATAGCTTGCATGACAGCACTACAAAAACACATAAAAGCGAAACCCCATTGCCTTATCTACTGCTTTTCTTATTGTTGTGGGCTTTATAGAGTGAGTGATATTTATTATAATACACAAGTGAGACAGACTAGTGCAAATATTACAATAAAATGTAATTTATTTAGTTTAGTTTATTTATTTATTTAATCGCAATTTAATACATATATCTGTCTGCTCCTTGCTCCCTGAAACAATTATTAAAGTAATATTAGCACAAGTTTTGCCTCAAACTACCTGACAATGCTGAAGAAGGAGTTAGGATGAAGTTTATAAGAAAGAAAAACTTGTGGGTTTTAACTCTGGTTTCTCTAGCTATTTGAGTAAATGAAAACATAATACTTACATTTAAATGTGTATTTGCCATCCACCACCGAACTCTCAGCCGTCATTTAAAAAAAAAAAAAAAAATGCTGTCGTCACCGGCGCGCAATGACTTATGGGGTAGGATAGACCGCTAAGGATCCTTTTATGTATCCTTCCTTTCACGGGGAAACGAAGGGTGCATTTGGCGTCGCTTTAGCCTTCGTCGCACCGCGATGACGCAACCGGCCTTCGAATACGGTGCACCAGTTTGCATAGTGGGTGGGATCTCAGACCCCCCTGATGATTTATATAGGCCACCACTGACGTATTGTCTGACCTCACAAGGACGTGTTGACCTAAGAGGTCTGGCAGGAAACTCCTCAAAGCTCAGAACACCGCCAACATTTCCAGGCAATTTATGTGCCAGGAGGAATGATGGTCCTGCTATAGACCTCTCGTAAAGTGGCCGCCCGTGACGTCTGTCGAACCGGCTTTCCGGCGACATGACGCTCCCAACACAGGACCTTGGGACAGAAACCAAGTTTTCCTCCACATATATAGGGAACGGAGGCATATGCGTGTAACCCTGATCATGCGGAGCGGGTTCCCCCTCGGGGGAAACCCCTTGGTTTTCAACCACCACTGCAGGGCTCTCATGTGCAGCAGGCCGAATGGAATGACGTTGGACACTGCTGCCATGAGCCCTAACACTCTCTGAATTTTTTTTACAGTGATGGTTTGGCCTAGCTTTATCCTGGTCACCGTGGCCAGGATGAACTCGATCCGTGCAGGAGACAATTGTGCCCGCATCGTGACCGAGTCGCTTTTTTTGTGTTGAGTCTCAACCCCAGGCTCTGGATGTGGGCAAGGACGACATCTCAATGCCGAACTGCCAGCTCTTGTGACTGGGCCATAATAAGCCAGTCGTCGATATAATTTAGCACCCTGATGCCCTGAAGCCTCAGCGGAGCCAGAGCTGCATCCATGCATTTGGTAAATGCGCGAGAGGAGAGAGCTAGGCAGAACGGAAGAACCCGATATTGGAACGCTTCGCCCCTGAAAGCAAACCTCAGGAACTTCCTGTGAGATGGAAGGATGCAAATGTGGAAATATGCGTCCTTCAGATCTATCGTGACAAACCAATCCTCGGATTGAATTTGATTCACTATGATGGGGATCTTGAGCATCTTGAACCTGAACCTCCTCAGAGAACGATTTAACTGCCTCAGATCTAATATTGGACGCAACCCCCCATCCTGCTTGGGAACTATTAAGTAGTGGCTGTAAAACCCGGACTCCCTGTCCGGTGGAGGAACATGTTATATGCCCTCCTTTACCAACAGGGAGTTTACTTTTTATTTCAATACCCGACCCTGCTCTGGATCGACTGCAGTCCAAACCACCCCATAAATTTCGGAAGCGACGCTCTCTCAATGCGTCTGTCTGTAGGCGGGAGGGCTGGTGGATGGCTACGGCTGCCCACTGGGGGCAGACTTGTAGATTTAGAGCGGCGAGGGAGATATTGTCTAAAGACTGCAGACCGTTTTATCGCCAACGGTATTTACAGCGTCGTCGTCGAACAGGCTAGAAGGCGAAATCGAGGCATCAAGGAGGAAAGTCCTTCTCCTTGATGCCCGACAGATTTAACAAGAAATGTCTCTCCGAGACCACCATATCCGTCATGGAACGGCCGATAGCGCGGGTCATTTCCTTGGTGACTCGGAGAGACAAGTCTGCCGCCTTTCTCATCTCCGCAACATCTTCTGGAGTTGGCCCCTCGCCCTCATCAATCGCTTTAAGAAGGTCAGCCTAGAATGCCTGCAGTACTGCCATAGTGTGCAGACTGGCACCAGCCCGACACGTAGCCATATAAGCCCTGCCCACCAAAGTAGATGTATCGCGGCAGGGTTTGGTGGGCAGCACCAGGATTTTTAGGGATGATGCAGCGTCGGGGAAAAGATAACTGGCCAATTGCTCTTCCACCTGTGGCATCATCTGAGGCAACCGTTCTCTCTTGCCCCCACAATATTGCTGTAATCTAATACTGGGGGGTTGGAAATACGAGAGGAATAAGGCTTGTGGTGGCAATTTTATGATATTCATTGATCTTTAGTAAAATATAGATGATTCAAAGAATGTCACATGTGTGTCTCTCACTTGTAGTGAGAGAAGATTCTGTTTATGTACCTGGGGAGGCAGAAGGGGGAGACACTCCAGAGAACAGACGAACAAGGACCTCTGACCTAGATGTCAGAAGGCCATTTGGTGCAGGGGGCCTTATTGGGCCAACTAGTGACGTCTATGGAAAACTACTGGGAGGAAGGCTCTGGGGGGAAGAAGGCCTTGAAACTAAGATAAAAGCTAGTTCAGTCTGTCTGGGGGGGGGGGTCACTCTTCTGCACAGTGTAACAACTGTGTATTAGACTGCTCCTATTCTTGCAAGAATAAATGCTTCTATTTTTATAATTTGACTCTGAGTGTCTCTTACGCAGTGATGATGTTTAACAGAAGTTTTGCCGTAACAATTTGGTGTCAGAAGTGGGATTCCTTGGAAGTGCCTTCTGGACCTGAGAGCGGGCGGTGTTTGGCCACCTGGACTGAGCAGTTCCAGCTCTACCTCGTAAGCTTGAGAGAGAGGGGCCGACCGCTATCAGGGCCACTGGAATCAATTGAAAGAACCCGGTGGCAACAGAAGCATCTCTGGTAAGAGACAGTTAAGTTTATTTTCTTTTTGGTAAGTTAATTAAATTCAGTTTAATTGGGGGGAAGAGTGAAATTGAACCATATTGGCTGAGGGCTGTTTCTGTGGTATGTAATCTAAAATTAATTGAGATCTATATATAGATCAAGAGATTTCAAACAGATACGAGAGAAAATTATCTGAGATTAATTGAGGTCTGTAACAGATCAAGAGATTTCAAACAGATAGGTAACCTGAAAATCAGTTGTTCCACCACGTAGCAAATTGTTTTTAGGTACTGAGGCTAATTAGGGGGAACCAGAACAGATTTTTTGGTAAACCATAATTAGGAGGGCACTAATAGTGCAACCCGACCGATTTGGGTTAAAAGAAAAAATCGGGTCTGTTGGGGACGCCTAATAGACTAAAGAAAACGCGCGTTGAAGAGAAATCCACAGAGAACAGAGAAACAGCCAGTATGGGAAAATCTCAGAGTAAGCATGCCAAATTTGATACACCGGTTTTTCTGTAAAATTAGGGAAAGTTTTAGATATTGAAAAACTGAGAAAATACCATGATTTCCCCAGGGAGGGAACACTGAGCACAAATAGACTAAGAGTGTGCGAGAATCAGTGGAACAGGGCAGCGGGACAAAAGGTTGTTGTGGCTGCGTTCAACATGTGTGTAAAAAATGTGAACAGATAATGGATTGTTGGCTTGAAGATAAAATGTCGAACTGCCAGGAGAAATAAAGTTTTTACTTCTTCATCCAGTAAATGGATGCATGACATTAGATGTCTATAGAACTTAAATTTATATGATAAGGATTGAAGTAGCAAGCAGCAATAAGGCTGTCTGTGTGAAATAGAGGGAACTGTAAGTGAGAGACTTGATGGAAGAGGGAAGTGAAAAAACAAAAGGTTGAGACACGTGTGTGTGGGGATTGTAAGAAAACAATCATGTACTGGTTAGATAATGAAGGAACTGGCATGTAGGGAAAAGAAAGGAGAGGATACAGAAGGAACTGGCATGTAGGGAAAGATTGAGAAGAAATATAGTAGAGAACTATATGTGATGAAAATAAAATGTCTGACAGAATTTATGGAAGTCAAATTAACTGTTTAAATGATATGAAAAGTTTTAGAATAAAATAAGGCATTGTATGATTGACAGGGATTAACAAGATATGAAGACTGTTTTAAGCAGAATGGGAAACAATTCTAGATTTTGATAAAATAATTATTGAAATGATGATATATCTGCTTTATTTTATTAATGTTAAGAAAATAAGGGTATTGAAGCAAGTAGCTATAATGGTTGTCTGTGTAATTTACGGACTGAGTAATATAATCTGTTTTGGAGAAACAGTAGAGATAAGACTGAGACAATAATGATAATATTAAGTTGAATCTGCAGACTAACCATGTGATGGAAGAAAAAGGCTTCAAACCAGTTGTAATGAAAATAATGATGTACAAATTGTTACACTTTATGAAGAGTAACTGAACAGTCCTGGAAAAAATAAATAAATAAATAGTGAGACAGAAGAGAGCAAATGCTGTAAACAGCTCTGCTCTGAAGATCTCACTTTGAAGAGATTTGCAGATGATGTTTTGTAAAAGATAAGCTGGGATAACAGCAACAGTGCTTGCTTATTCGCCCGGTTTCCGGATGTTAGACATGTACTTGTAATTAGTGTTGTTGATGATAATACCAAATTAGTAAGGTAAAGACAGAAAACAAATTCGAATATTTTGAGCATTTTCTGTGCTGCTCATGAAAATGAATGTGCTGCCAATGATAATGATAATGAAGATTATGATTTGGCTATTGTGATTGAATCCGCCATTGGTGGATGGTCAAAGGAATACAGAGAACTGCTTATCAGTGGGTCTGTTTACATTCCTGAATGGGACACACTGCTTCAAGGGTGTGCAGTAAGTTGGAGCCGTTTGCAAGCTCACAGTGATCAAACTATAGTGAATTGATGAATACAGGTTGATGTAAAATGAATGACTCCAACAAATGTAAGTTGCAAAATATGTAAAGGTAACTAGAAAGAGGATTGTGTTTTAATTAAGCATTTTTAAAAGGGTTCAGGTAATATAGAGAGACAGATCTCAAAGATGATTTATAATAACTGCAAAAGATGCAGAGTAGCCTTGTCAAAGTTAGTGTGAATCCTGATTGGAGATTGATAAACTCCAAGAGAAAACATTGAAGTCAGGTGTTGAAACCATGGTAATTAAGAACCTGACAACTAAAATTGAGATGAAATTTGAAACGTTACTAAGAACTAGAATAATTGTTATTCTTTCTTTAAGATAAAATAAGCAGAAGCAGTGTTATAGGATTAACAGTTGCTAAATGTAAAATGTATAGAAAGGCATTTGATTAAACAAAAAAGGCCTGCTAGTGTTGACCATGAAAAGAACAGAGCTGATGTTTTGCTTTCAAAAGATAAGTTTGTTATTGGCTGTAATGAAACAGTTTGCTTATCTAAAATCTGATGTGTGCTGTGCCTGAAACTGCAAGTGCGACAGAGAATCAATCTGAGTGGAAATTTGTAATGTCTAAATTCCCTGAGGTGGGCAAAGACAACTATAAAATTATGTTTATTTGAAACCGTATGTAATTTCTGGCAAAGATGCCTTAAGCTGGGATAGAGTTAAAAGATGGTAGATAAAAGTTTGATGTTAGAAGTATATGAGAGAGCAGTGTACCATCCAATAGAGTCTCAGAGTCTCTCTCATTCAATGAGTCAGCTAAAAGCTGTTATCTGTGATAATAAGTAAAGCACAGCGTTTCAGTTGAAGAATCATAGACACAGAGATGTTAAAATAAACCATTTAGAGAGCAATTTGTTTTAAAAGTAAAACTGAATGACTTTAAAGAAGTCTTTAAAATAATAATGCAGATCTTAAACGATAGAAGACATTTTATTTCATTTTAGGACCAGTAACTTCTTTGTCTCATTTAGTCTCCACCATTCAGGACCGATGGCTCCGGCTACAGATGAAGTACACTGAATGTACGGTTGTGATCTAAATTCACTGAGTATAATGTAAGCAGCTAGGTTTCTGCTTTTGAGATGGTTAATGGATTTAAGTGATTAAATACTGTTGTTATTAACCTGTCTCCCTGTGTGTGAACACTATTAGGCAATCGGAATGGCTCTGGTGACTCTTGAACGTGCCTTTCCTAAGCTCCAGAAAACAGCTGAGTTCTGTTGAAGAAAACTGATTGTGTATTGGGAAAGAGCGGTCACCAGTGTGTACGTGTGTACGAGTGGCTACTCAATGACGGGATGATCTTCCTGGCCAGGGGACAGCCTAACGCAGGGGGTCACGAACATTGGGCACCTCCGGATGGAGGTGTTATTTGTGAGAAAGGTATGAGAGTTGAGCGCTGATTACTGGAGGCCACCGGGGTCAGCAGAGCATTGAGAGGTGAGATGCGCTGTGACGAGTCACGGCATGTCTGACCCATAAAGCAAAGCTCCTCTATATACCACTCGCCAGAAGAAACCGCATTAGTTGTATGGCTTGTTTTTCATTGTGACAAGTGTCTGCAACCATGCCAGGGGAAAACACCCTGATGGAGATTATTGATAAAGGGCTAACGGGAGTGGGCGTTCAGGAGCCAGCTGAGGCCATTGAGTGATTTCCATTAGTTGTTGTGGAGACAGTAGCAAAACTTTTTATGTACTGGTTGCCTTATGGGCAAGGAAAATCATAGTGTTATTTTGAACTAATATGTCTATAACATAGTTTTAACTCTTGAAGGTCGTTAGACATGGTGGTGGCTAAAGGTGAAGACAGCTTTTGTAAATTTGAGAAAAGTCTGGATGACAAAGGTGAATGGTCAAAGGTTATTGTAATGAATAAAAATTTTGTCTAAGTTACAGCCTTAGGAGGCTGGTGGAAAATTATTTGTTTATAGTGAGAGAGACTGCCTGAGTTGGAGGAAGGGATGGTAACTGTGTCTGTCTTTCTGTTATCGGCCTGCCTGAGCAAGCTGAAGAAAAATAATGATAAGGAACCAAAACAACCCAGCTGACTTGTCTAAAAATCAAATGAATAATGAACAAGACATGCTTTGGAAGTGGTTAAGAGACCATGTAAAATTAGATAGAAGCTACAGGAAAATGGAAAGGTTAAAATCTTATTTAAAATTTAAATCTTTAAGCAATAATATAAAGAAAAGTGAACATTGAGAATGAGCAGTTAACATATGTGTGTCTAGTATGAGTGCGTGTGATGGTGACAGCACTTTATGTCTTGTATGTATTAGTTTGGGGTAATAATATTCCGCCTGAATAGTGTGTATATTGCGTCATTAACCTCAGGAATGAGTTTATCATTACAGATGGGTTAAGGCAAATGAAAAATTTTAAAGAAGGCGATAATTCTGAGTGGATCCGATGAAAAGATGATACAGAACATAGGACGAGCTTTAAATTGATTGGTCATCAAGCTCTGTCTGGTAGTAATTATTTTTGTCTTTTATGATGTTGATTTGAATTACGTTCTGGATCAGTTTAAGTATTTGTGTAAATTGGAATTGTGTAGTTGTAGATCACCATCTGACATGGGCTGAGATAAATGAAAATGTTGTAGATTTGATGGAAACAACAAAGTGACATATTGGCTAAGTCAACATGAAATTATCAAGAGAGCCCCTCACATTTATGATTATTGTGAACAAAGGGGGAGAAATGATTGACTGACATTGACCAAGTCTGCACAGCACGACCTGACCTGAGAGAAAAAATTTATGACTTTAAAAATGGTTGTAGATGACTGAGTTGTGAGACAAAAACAACAGGCCTGAAAAGCAGGATACGCGGTGAGACTGAGGGCCGTTGCCCTTCAAATACTTCGATAAGAAGATGAGATTGTGGCTTTAAGTGAAGAATGTAATATTTTTGTTTCAGAGGCAGAGAAAGATGTTTGGAGGAAATTTGTCTGAAGGACAACGTTTGGGTTAGTGTTGATGGCAAACTTTATCACAAACACTATGTTAAATGTTATGTTAAATTGATGCTCGAGTTGTGTCGTGCATCAAGAGGGAGATGGTATAACAATTGCCAAATATGGTTTATTAAGGGGTTCACATTTGCTGAATAAATGTTGGGAGAACACTAGGGGTAATTGGAAAGAAGCCATTTTTCTGCCTAATAAAAATTATGTCTGTGAGTGTGCCGCACACACCAATAACAAAGATTGTTTCAACAGGAAACGCCAGGGCAGATGTGGCAACGAAGGCCGCGGCAGTACAGCAGACAAAAGAAACTACGTACTTTACTATCTGAAAATAACCTCGACATTTGTTTTTTTCTTTACAGAGAGCATGCAGGATTGGGAGACAGGGCAAAATGTGTCCAATGAAATAATGGCTATGGATGAATTTGGCTAACTGTCCTGGCCTGGGTTATTATTGTGGCAGAAAGGTGCTACACCTGCGCAGCGCATAACTTAAAATTTTCCTTTTACAGAATGTCAGGATGGATTGGATCAAACAGAACTAATTCTGTTCCAAATGTATAAATATTGTGTGGACATGAGCAAAGTGGGTTGAGTGTTTTTCAGGGTAAAAGGACCCCGAATGCTATTAAGTGAGCAAGAAATTATCCGGAGATAATGTTTCAGGTTGTTGATTCCACAGGTCACACCAAAGGGGACGAGCGGCTAGACAAGCGGTCACTAACAAAATACTTAAGGTCTCCATTCACAGGTGAAAGCAGGCAAGAAATGGTTCACTCCAGTGGGGGTGCGGTCATGATTTAAGGGAAAACCTTATAAGGATCAGAAAATGGTTGCAGAGTGTGACACCTGGGTCCAAGCCTCTCACCTTAGACAACACCAACAGGCCGCAACCATCCCATAGTCCATGGGGCGAACGAGATGATCAACACGCCTGGAGGAGGATGTGAACCAACTAATGGTTTAAGAATGTGGTTTTGTGATTATTTTGAGGATTTTATTTGATTAAATCAAAATAGGGCTTAGTATTGATATACAGTAGATCAAAAGATTTGATTGGTTACTTATTCATTAGGAAATATTTAAGGCAAATGTTTTTGGGAAGAGAAGATCTATTAATTAATGTAAATTATAGGGATTATTGTTGAAGCTTATTAAGTAGAACCACTGCATGTTTGAATTAAAAGTTAAAGGTAAAAGAACACGGAACGTCCGTGGGGCGAACGAGATGATCAACACAACTGATGGTTTAAGTTTAACAGAAGAATCTGTTTTTGTGATGATTTGGTTTGATTGAATCAAACTAGGTATTGATTTGATTGTAAATGTAGAAAATGTATTGATTGTGTCCGTAATGGAAATATTAAAGTTAATATTGAACAACTGCATTGGTAAGAAGAATGGATAAAATTATAAGACTTCTCTGGTTAGATTTTGTTAAATATGGCATTAAATAGAGCTTACTAAATTGAATTAGAAGTGAACAATATGGGTGAAACCGAGGTGAAATATGGAGATGGGCGTAGATTAATGGAAAAGGCTTAATGATAGGAGTTAGGATTGTTATTCTAATAATTTTGTTATTCATGGGTGAATACGATTACAGTGACAGGTGAAACATGCTGTCTGTTCAATTGGTGAAAATGACAGTCTATCCCAAGGATGAACAACATTATGTGACGATACAGGTAGCGGGAGCTACAGTGAGATATGTGTTAAATGTATGTTCTGTTTGTTTTTCTTCTATTTGTTTATTTTCTGAGAATGATTAAGGGCAAAAGATTTAAAAAAGGTTGCAAACAGCGGTCATCCGTGTTACGAGGTGGCGTACAAGGACAGGGTTTGAAATGAGGGATTTTATTCTACTTTTATTCATTATGTTTGGATTGATGGTTTTCCTACTAATCTGTAAACTATTTCTTGTTTATTCTGAGGTGACTGAGGGTCTGATCTAGGTCAGGAGTGCAATAACAGTGCTTATTCATTCAGCCCGGCTTCAGATAAAATCTTTACTTGCTTGCTAATACTCTTCTGCACAGTGTAACAACTGTGTATTAGACTGCTCCTATTCTTGCAAAAATAAATGCTTCTATTTTTATAATTTGACTCTGAGTGTCTCTCACGCAGTGATGATGTTTAACAGAAGTTTTGCCGTAACAGGCTTGTTCCACGATTTACACAACTCGTTATTTAAAGTGCGCTGGCTTATTGTTCGGGAAAGAACGGCAAACCCTGGCGATGAGGTTGTTCTCTACGCTGCATTTCAGCTGATGTTTAACTGGTCCACAGCACGAGGAACAACCTCCACCAGCTCCTCATATGCGGGGACGTGGAGTGGCGAGTCATCTCCATAATCCCCTCCCTCGATGCTGAGCACATCCGCTTCCTCGGAAGCAGACAGCTCGAGCATCGGGTTCTCCACTTGCGGGGAAGAAGCCGCTGGGCGGGAGAACATCGGAACTGACAGGGGAATCCTGAGAAAGTGCCTCGGCAAAGTGGCTCGGCAGTCTCAAGATTCCTTGCCAGATCCATTTGCGAGCCCCATGATGAACGCCGCCGCACCGACTCAACGGACGTGGGACACACACCACGGGGTTCGCGAGCCTGGCCATCCTCATTAAAAATAGCCAGACGAAAGCGCAGCACCCGAATTGTTAAAGCTTCACAATCCGGACAAGCAGCCCCCTCAAGAGCTGCCTGAGCGTGCTGCGCTCCCAAACAATGTACACACAATTGGTGTGTGTCCCCACCCGTGATGTAGCGAGGGCAAGGATGCACATGTAGTGGGACGTATTGTGGCTCTGTAATTAAACTGATGGGCCGGGGGTAGTGAGGGTCCAATCACGAACAGGAGGGATGGTATAAGAAGGGATTGTAGCCACTTCTTGCGTGTACTTGCCGTCTGAGTGTCGCGTCATTGTCGCGGGTACCGACCCTTCTGGTTCTCGTAGCTGTTTCCGCTTTGAGGTAGGTGCTATTTGGCTGGTTATTAAACACAGATGCGGGATTTTGTATAAACGATTGTGTCATTCGTAGCTTCGGGATAGTTCACGGCTGTGGGCTTTTGGCGGCTCCGGCTCTCCCGTGTCTCATGATGTTTTGAGGTAACGTATGTGTGCGTTGGCTGATTAGTTAGCACACAGATGTGTGATTTGTTGTAATGACTGTGTGGTTTATAGCTGTGGGGTTAGCTCGCTGTGTGGGCTCTGGGCGGCGGCCGCTCTCCCTTTGCATGCCCCTCTCGCATTCCCGTGCTTTTGGGGACGGTGGTGTTCAGCGTATGTGTGGCGTGGATGACCGACGGGTTATGAATTAAAGGTACGTGAAACGTCCCTTTTGTGCAGCGCTCATTCTGTTATATATAGCAAGTATATGCTTATGTTTGTATTTTAGGAGTAATGGAC
The DNA here is from genome assembly GCF_029890125.1 of Rhinichthys klamathensis goyatoka. Classification (NCBI taxonomy): domain Eukaryota; kingdom Metazoa; phylum Chordata; class Actinopteri; order Cypriniformes; family Leuciscidae; genus Rhinichthys; species Rhinichthys klamathensis. The sequence goes on along the minus strand of NW_026606695.1, from coordinate 1,380,990 downwards.
GTTATGGGGCGCCTGGTGGGCAACGCTGTTTGACGCTGCTGCTTTTACATTCAGATTATCTCATCTCCTATAACAAACTATTTTCCCAATACGTGTGTGCACAGCCTAAGCGTCTTGTGGGACGCCAGTTCTCCAGTACGTCACCGTGATCGCTGGGCGTCTTCTATTAGTCTTTCAAATTATTTGTTTTTTGTTTGTTTGTTTGCTTTGGTATATTTCTTTTTTTTCTAGTTTTGTTAGGATATTTATTTGTCATTGGTTTCTTTACTGAATGTTTTGATTGGTTTGCTTTGTCAGTGTTTTGCAGTTTTGTATTTGTTTGATGTCTGATTTACTTTAATGTGCTGGTAGAAGGTCAGTGAGGTTAATGGATACCCTGACTTTCATCCTTCGTAGTATGTTTTTTTGGTTTACTAGTCTATGGGCCCTATTTTAACGATCTGAAACGCAAGTGTCAAAGCGCAAAGCGCAAGTAACTTTGTGGGCGGATCTCGGCGCTGTTGCTATTTTCCCGGCGGGATAAATGCCTCTTGCGCCTGGCGCAAATCTAAAAGGGGTTGTCTGAAGTAGCTTCATTATTCATAGGTGTGGTTTGGGCGTAACGTGAAATAAACCAATCAGAGCGTCATCTCACATTCCCTTTAAGAGCAGGCGCGCTTGTTCTAAAGCGGATTCCTATTATAACGGCGGATTTGCCAGGCGCGCGCCAGGAGCGGTTCACAGCCGAGGAGAGCAACGTTCTCGTCAGGGCCGTAAAACACAGAGAAGTGACATTGGGGATGGAGAAACCCACCCAAATTAACTTCTGTTAAACAGGCGTATGATAATTTGGGTAAATGTGTAAGCTACATGTATGCTTTTATAATAAATTGTCTATCTATCTATCTATCTATCTATCTATCTATCTATCTATCTATCTATCTATCTATCTATCTATCGTAATAATGTATGATTTGCAAAAATGAAAACTGCTGCTTAGATGAGAGAATCAAAGTGTATGCGCGTTGTGCACACGCTACATTGATTATGGCTAAGCATGCGTGCTTAAAATAGCATTATGAACAACGCGCAACGCGCCACTGACTTTAGACTAGGTTTTTTCTGGTCAGTGGCTCAATTGTCTTATAGAACAGCAAAATAGCATGAGGGAAAGTTTGCGCCGGAACACGCCTCCTCTTTGCGCTGAACCGCCCCGGGGAGCGCAAGTGTATTTCTTAGTTAACCGACGTGTGTCTGTGGAGGAAAAAGCCCGCTTTGCGCGGGTGCAAAATAGGAATGATACATGCGTCAGTGTACTAAGTCATTTACGCCAAGTGCAAGATAGGGCCCTATATGTTTATTATGTGTGTATGTGTGGAGTAAGCATTCTTACTGTGTATTGAGACTTGTAATAATTTGTGCTCTCGTTACAGGAGCCGAGGCTTCAGGGCAGGCCACTAGTAGGCCCTTACGTGCGGTGGTGGGGGGCTCGTCACAGATTGCTGTGAGGTGATTGCGGACTTGATTGCAGTGTGTGTGCTGATACTTGTACACGGGGTGCTGAGAGTGATATAGAAGCCTTGTGCTCACTGAAATTTGTGTATCTGCCGTTAAGCCTCGGCCTCCTTTATTTCTTGGTCTCTTTGGTGTTGTGAATGCTGATAACCCAGATTTTTATAGTCTTTTAAAATTGTTGCGAGTATTGAAATAAAACTTTGTAAATTTTGTATTCACGTCTCTGGCCCTCCTTTGATAATCACGTTCCTGTGTGTCTTGTGTAAAATGTTAAATCCGTAGGATTAATATTTCCCTGGTAACCAGGGTGGCGTAGTCATGCCTAAGCTAGCGGTGGCGTTTTTATAGTTTCTCCTCACGTGGAAGAGTGAGGCCCGCTACACACACACCGCTTGTAACTTTGACTCGCCATTTTCTTTATATATATATATATATATATATATATATTATGGGTGTAACGATACACGTATTCGTATTGAACCGTTCGGTATGAGGCTTTCGGTTCAGTTTTCGGTACGCATTTTTAAACCGAGCGGTTCGTTGGACCATTTTTCCTGCCGACCAAAATTTTGTTATTTCAATTGTAGGCGCGTGGCAAGCGCGTTCATAATGTAAGAGACCACAACATTGCCCAACATCAAATGGCAAATGTAATGTAAGCGGAACGAAACTGAGCTACTCGTTATTGTGTGGCTGACGGACCGTTTATCAGTTTGGACCAATGCAGCGCGAGCCGATCTTAATCAAGCAGCACTGTTACTACACAGCGAAATCCAGTAAAGAAAAAAAATTTCATTAACAACTGAAGTAATAACACCGTTGCGAGATCTAGTGAGAAACATTCACATTTCTCCGTTATTAACGGATCAAACAGCGCTGACGTGGAAACCAGGAAGAAACATTGTGCCATGAATGAACTATTCAGTGTCCACAGATCAGCAACATTCACCATGTATTTACTGTAGTAACACTACTAACTGTAACCATGGAAGTTTGGCAGGAATAGTAGGCTATAATGCTTTCAAGTAACAGTATGTCGGTTTTATTTTGACATTATGAATACAATTACTGCCCTCAAATGTTAATCTGAACTAAAATAAACCTTTGTTTATAACTACTACAATATTACATTTCATTTTGTCCAAGGAGCTGTTTTGTTTTATATGCTCCTAAGAAAAGTCAAGTATAGCTCCATCATTGCTCAAAGTAAAAAAATATCATACTTTATGATGTTAGTTTTAATAAAAATATAATAAAAAAATTAAATCAAGGAAATTTCTCTGGCATTTGTTTCTTTTTGCTGTATCGAAAACGTACCGAACCGTACCGAACCGTGACACAAGTGTATCGCATCGAACCGAACCGTGAATTTTGTGAACCGTTACACCCCTAATATATATATATATATATATATATATACAGTGGGGAGAACAAGTATTTGATACACTGCCGATTTTGCAGGTTCTCCCACTTACAAAGCATGTAGAAGTCTGTAATTTTTATCATAGCAACTCTTCAACTGTGAGTGACGGAATCTAAAACAAAACTCCAGAAAATCACATTGTATTTTTTTTAAGTAATTAATTTGCATTTTATTGCATGACATAAGTATTTGATACATCAGAAAAGCAGACCTTAATATTTGGTACAGAAACCTTTGTTTGCAATTACAGAGATCATACGTTTCCTGTAGTTCTTGACCAGGTTTGCGCCCACTCCTCCATACAGACCTTCTCCAGATCCTTCAGGTTTTGCGGCTATCGCTGGGCAATACGGACTTTCAGCTCCCTCCAAAGATTTTCTATTGGTTTCAGGTCTGGAGACTAGCTAGGCCACTCCAGGACCTTGAGATGCTTCTTATGGAGCCACTCCTTAGTTGCCCTGGCTGTGTGTTTCGGGTCGTTGTCATGCTGGAAGACCCAGCCACGACCCATCTTCAATGCTCTTACTGAGGGAAGGAGGTTGTTGGTCAAGATCTCGCGATACATGGCCCCATCCATCCTCCCCTCAATATGGTGCAGTCGTCCTGTCCCCTGTCCCCAAGCAGAAAAGCATCACCAAAGAATGATGTTTCCACCTCCATGCGTCACGGTTGGGATGGTGTTCTTGGGGTTGTACTCATCCTTCTTCTTCCTCCAAACACGACGAGTGGAGTTTAGACCAAAAAGCTCTATTTTTGTCTCATCAGACCACATGACCTTCTCCCATTCCTCCTCTGGATCATCCAGATGGTCATTGGCAAACTTCAGACGGGCCTGGACATGCGCTGGCTTGAGCAGGGGGACCTTGCGTAAGCTGCATGATTTTAATCCTTGACGGTGTAGTGTGTTACTAATGGTTTTCTTTGAGACTGTGGTCCCAGCTCTCTTCAGATCATTGACCAGGTCCTGCCGTGAAGTTCTGTGCTGATCCCTCACCTTCACCCTGACGGTGATCATTGATGCCCCACAAGGTGAGATCTTGCATGGAGCCCCAGACCGAGGGAGATTGACCGTCATCTTGAATTTCTTCCATTTTCTAATTATTGCACCAACTGTTGTTGCCTTCTCACCAAGCTGCTTGCCTATTGTCCTGTAGCCCATCCCAGCCTTGTGCAGGTCTACAATTTTATCCCTGATGTCCTTACATAGCTCTCTGGTCTTGACCATTGTGGAGAGGTTGGAGTCTGTTTGATTGAGTGTGTGGACAGATGTCTTTTATACAGGTAACGGGTTCAAGCAGGTGCAGTTAATACAGGTAATGAGTGGAGAACAGGAGGGCTTCTTAAATAGAAACTAACAGGTCTGTGAGAGCCGGAATTCTTACTGGTTAGTATGGTGATCAAATACTTATGTCATGCAATAAAATGCAAATTAATTACTTAAAAATCATACAATGTGATTTTCTTGATTTTTGTTTTAGATTCCGTCACTCACAGTTGAAGAATACCTATGATAAAAATTACAGACTTCTACATGCTTTGTAAGTGGGAAAACCTGCAAAACCGGCAGTGTATCAAATACTTGTTCTCCCCACTGTATATAGTGCTTGTGTGAAATATTTGAGACCGATAACCAAATAAGACAGACACGTCAACAGAGAGCGCTTGCTGAAGAACAGAGAGCGCTTGCTGAAGAACAGAAAGCTGGCGCTTGTGTGTGCCGGCGTCCCTTTGTAAGCTTCCGTGTATGCCGTCACACGTTACGTCATGATGCAACATTACGTCATGACGTTTCATTCATGCTTCATATAAAGTGGAACTGGGACCCAATATTTATTTGCAGCTGGGGGGCGTTGCTAATGTGTCGTATCGACGCAGTTCAAGTTCCCTTGAAAGGGAATAGACACCAAATATGTCAGTGTTATTGTCTTTCAAAAGTAACTAATTAAACTGCGCAACATTGCACATTCTCCCATCATAATCTTCATCACACATATAAAGTACTGTGAATAATAGAGCCAGGAAAGATAGAAGGCATGTACCACCCTAACAATAAGCCAGCACACTAAAATGACGGTATAAATCTGACAGCTAGGATTATAGTGGTCCTGCGGTAGAAAGGCCTCTCCGACAGCAAGCCTCTGGAGCAATGCATGAAGCTATGTTATAATTAACTCTGCTGCCAAGAGATATTATATATCATCAGCCGTCCTCCGGCCAAAGGAAGTGCAGCACGGGGAGAGAAAGTCATGGCTGTGGTATTGTTCAGGGCTTAATCAGGTCATCGCTGTGGCAACTTAGATTACAGTCATTTCCAAGGTACTGGTTAACGTCCACAACAACAAATCTTGTCACACATCAACTTTTACTTTTTTTTACTTTTTCTTTTTTTCGGAAAAGCCCTTTGCGGCAGGCCCAGCAGACAGGAAGCAATTAGGCTCAATCTGGACGTGGGTGACAGAAGCCGCCCAGTGACAGCAGCACCACTAAATAATGACACTTTCGACTCTGACTGACGGGCAGATGATAGCCCCCAGAATGTGTCACCCAGCAGTAGCTATAGACCATTAATCAAGACACATACAACTTTACAGTGAATACCTTATTGTCATTTTTAAACCACGACCTTTTGAAATACCAGACTTTTTGCCACGCAAAGACTTTTTGAGAATGCATATTTATGCACAGGACAAAACAGAATCCGTTCAAGTTAATTGCTTCCTATAGGCAAGTATTATGAGAGAATAATGAAACCTGAGGGGAGGCGTAAAGCCAGGTTCTATTGTTTTGATCTCTTTCTCTCCTCTCTTCATTTTCCTTTTCATTAAGAGTTTGGTCTGCACTAACAGATTGCAGTGTGAAAAGTGATATCACAGAGGTGATTCAGAGACTTTCGGAGCCCCAAAGCTTCAGTGAGATCTGCTTCTCCTTTATAGCTTTAACCTTCATCTCGTTCTCCCTCCCTGTGTGTGGATGTGTGACCTGACCAATCACCCATTGTATTATTTCAGTACTCCCTGGTTCACCGTCTCTAAATGAACACATTTGTGATCATTATGTTTAAAATTATAGGCTCTTTATGACACATTTGCTTGCATGAGTCTGATGCGATTGATTTATGTAATTACAATTCAAAGTCAATGTGTCAGGTGTCCCAAGAACAAATTACAAGTGAAGTCCAAAAATGTATTTACATTTTACATTTAAGAAGACTAATTAAAAACAGTACTTATTATTATTATTGTTAGAGTTGATTACATTTAAGATTTGCATTCCACATTTGCATTCATGCATTTGCGTTCTAGCTGTACCCAGCCTGTACAGTGGTCCACTCTGGAATGCTAATTTACCCAGGAATCTTTGTGGTCTCTCCCTCTCTCTCAATTAACCATGTGAACACATATCCACCTCTCATTTGCCTCCTCATTTAGTGCAGCTCTTCTGGCTCAGGCCAAATTACCTGCCGTTTCAGAATGGCAAAAACTCATTCAGCCCTGTTTACAGCTGAGTATGAATAATGAAAGTGACAAATGGAATCGCTCAGGAGCAATGCTAGGACTGGCTTAAAGCCCTGTTTCGTTAGGCTTGGCTGACTTTTGTAATTACGTTCTCTCCTCTTTTTCCATTCTCTCTCTCCTTACTTTTCTTTTTCTGTTTTTTTATTGTATTGTATTTTTTTTTTTTTTTACAAGCTATGTTGGAAAATAATGAAATGTAATATGAATTCATGTCATTGACACTGAGCTTTAATTTTTTTGGTGTTTAAATGCCAAAACGCTTGCTTTAGTGTGGGCCCAGCCTGTGGGCTTTTGAATTTATTTCAAGAACAGAGAAATTTAACCATTAAATGTGTTTAATTTGTGACACCATAGCAGATGGCTCTAAAAATAAAATCAATATCTGGACACACTACATATTACATATGATCAACTACTATGTACCAACATTTAAATTAATAATTTAATACAATGCACTTGTTATAGATGCATGTATTTACATCTGAAATTACACTGTTAACCTATCTTTAAACCTACCCTTTCACTAAACCTGTCCCTAACTTTATCTGTATCCCACCTCAACAGCAGAAAGTCCTTTAAAAAAAAAAAAAACAATAAGTACAGTGTACCCAACACATTACTCTTCATTTTTGCATGTAAGTACATATAGTTAAAGACACCTAATATAAAGTGGGACTGGGATCCAATAAAACACTTTTTATAACGGAGTCTGCTGTTTTGATGGTAACACTATATTTTAAGGTGACATAGTTACATTGTATTGAATAATTGCAATATTTTACACTTCAGTATAAATAGTATAAATGGGCAGTTATTTTGTATTTAAGTTGATGAATGTGAGTAATGTGCTTAAATTATATTATTAAATAAAATTATTGATGACATCTAGTAATTTAGAGGAAAATAAAAATAAAAAATCGCATAAAAAATCGCATAAAAAAAAAATCAAAACGAAATAAGCTTTCTGGACATTTTTTTTTTTTTTAAGTATAATTTAGACCTTCGAGTCATTTTGACTAGTGAGGGAAGGGAATGCTACAGCTACATGAGGAGAGCATATTGTTGACTACGTGTACTTATAGAGTTACGTTTAGGCTTAGTTACTTGTAATTATGCATAATTACTATAGTAAATACATGTAACGTGTAACTACACCTTGAAATAAATCGTTACCTTTAGGTTTTCCATTTATGTCAAATTATATATATATATATATATATATATATATATATATATATATATATATATATATATATATATATAATATAGGTACACTGTATACATTAAAGTCGTTTGACTGCGTAAGTTAATAGTTTCAAACCAGTCATGGAGATAATCTACAGCCAGCAATATCAATGAGATGTCAAACTTTGTGTAATATTTGTTATGTTTTGATTTATCCAACCCAGTCTCAATGAAAAAACATGATTATGTTTTTGAAAAAGTCCTACACATACAATTCACGTCAGTGTCCAATTGAAATGAACATCAGTAACAGTAAAACACCATCAACATTTGTTCCTTTTGTTTTAGAATACAAAACTCTACCCTACATATCTTATCCACTGATGAAACAGAACGTTACATTTGTCATATCTACTGAGTCTAAGTCTGACACAAAACTGTCAGGTATGTCTAGTATAACGACTGAAAAGTTTTAAAGTTATGATCTATAAGTTATGAGTTATGAGTATTAACCCTTTGTGTCAATAGCCTACAAGAAAAGACCAGCATTTCTAAATCTATCCAGATTCTTCTTGACAGATATTGGTAAAATAAACAGTTTCAGGGAGACAGACTGAAAGGGACAACCAATATACAGTTTATAAATCATTATAATCAAATATTTGACCACAGCGCGTCATGCTTAACCAATCAAAATCAAGTATTCCAATGCAAAAATACTTAATCCTATGATTCCTATTCATCCTTTTAAAACAAGTTCCATTCTTTGTAGTTTCTCAAATGAAGTTGCCCAGTTTCCATTTTTTAACAATTTATAAACTTAGCACACAGCATGTGCATTAGTCAAAAACCAAATTTAATTGGGGTTCTGTGAAGCCACCCCTTGATGATCACCCTCTTATTGTTCTTAATTTCTTGGCCATTTGCTCATTTTAACTCTCCTATGCAATCCACTCCACCCTCCAACTTAATAACTGGAATCAGCCCAATGGCAGTTCATTTAGCTGAGAGTTTCTTTGAGACAGTCAGGTGTTCTGTGATCACCCCTCGCCGTGAGCCTTTCCCTGCGGTGTCCACTAACCAGCAGGACATGCCATCAGATGGAGTGCCTGTGTCACTGACATCCCAATTAGCCAAATTAGCCTCTTAGAGCTCGTCACACCACATATACTATAATGGCTTGAATACTGCTGGGTAATCTCCTTAATATAGGCAAACAAAATATCAGATTATTTCTGCATTGTGACATTTCTTTGCAAACAATAACAGACAGCATGTTTGGGTTATCAGTATAAGTTTGATGGAGCAACTCAACGAGCTGGTGCAGAGGAAGCCATTAAAAATGATTCAACATAATAATAACAAGCAAACATCAAGTACAAATAAATCAAAACGTTTTAATACTAATTCAAACTAAAAATGTACCTGTAATAATAAACACTACAAAAAGTAAATCTGAGAGCTATAACATGATATATATTTGAAGTGATTGTAAGTCCTTCATTATTGGCCTTCACACAGCTAAATGAATACACTGGGAGAACGGCAGACATACTGTAATTAAAGTGTTGCAGTCCTTGAGTTTCTTGCTCTTCTGGCTCTCTTCATATCGATTTCTGAATAGTTGCAGCTCTTTCACCTTCTCCACCAGAAGTGGAATCCCTGTTTAGCTTAATGTGGACTAAAACAGTAGAACAGCTATCTTAAAGAACTAATTAATTAATGGGATGTAGCAGCTTTACTTAAAGGATCATGCATCACTAAAACATGTTTTTCAAGATCATAAACAGATGTGTATGTTTTGTGCATGATTGTAGTCAATTACAGCATTTTCTCCTAGGTTGGATATTAACCCAGAATGACCCTCAAGAAATGGCGTCATACAGTTTAGAAACAGCATAAGGGTAAACGATGACAGGATTTTCATTTTTGATATATAATTCCTTTAAGTACATTCACAATGCATTTTATGTTTATCTCTGTTAGACTCTGTCAACATTGAACAATAGGGTTCCTTTGAAGAGATCACCCTTTGATGTAACCTTTCAATGACCTCTCCAATTAATGGATGCATTTTGTTCCTCTTAACAGCACGATTTAAAACATGCAGTTCCATTAGAAGCCTTTTGTACATTCACCCTCAGCCAGTTCTTTTAAGTTTATTCGGGGAGTAGCTGAGGTAAGTGGGTCACTTATATTACAAGGCAAAACAATGTGGAGCACAAATTCTGGAGATCTGTGCTTCCTTCTCTCTTCTCTTCTGTGTCCTCATTCTCTAATTAGTTGCTAAGGAGAGCTGAGGGTGGTCATACTCGACTATTTTAGCCAGATGTTATCCAGTGTTTGCCCTGAGGGTGTGGGTTTGTTTACTACAGAACAACAACATCATGCTTGCTGTGACTATTTCTCTGGGCTCATTTTCATATGGCAATTTCTTTCTTAATTTGTTCTGACCAGGCTAGTTTATCCATTGTGTTTAGTTGGACTTATGCTTTGTAAATTAAACAAATGATTAACTTCGCTGTAATTCGTATTCAGAAGCTTTGATTGTGAAGCAATATTTAATGAGCTTAAGAGTTATAAACTGATATCAACCAAAGTGCACATAGAAGAATATGGATATCAGCAAGCGTCAGTTCCTCATCCATCCCTTAACTCAAATAATTGAAGTTGTCAGTCACAGGCAGACTCGGATGTGTATTTCCATCAACAACGCAAATCATATTCCAAAAATGACTAATTACTCCCTTACATCAGTCTAAACATATACCAAAAGATTGGCAGACTATACATTCAAAGATTGGCAGAATATACTAAAACTAAGTCCTCTAAACTCAATAGACACAAATGATAGGATTAATTAAAAAACCCAGTAAGAGACAACCAGGGACAGGTTTTATCAATTCGTTCACTTGCTAAATTGTGGCCATGTAATAATTCATTCCCACATTTCAATTTAGTTAAAATGTGGCCGCCATTTAACTAAAACAAGGTAACAAATTAATAAGAATAGATGATAAAAGACCATCACTGGTCTAATATTTGAAAGAGATATATATAAACAGACAGATTTAAAAAGTTGGCCACGTATCTGTACACACTGCAAAGTTTCAGAAGTGACAACCGCATTTAAAAACGAGAGTGGAATATCTTAGATTTCCATTCCATGTACACAACTGACCATGATGCTAACCATCAACGTTCTGACACCTTGCGTATTTGGTATCCACTATTTTTGACCAAAGTGACTGTAAAATAAGTGATTTAATAAGTGAAGTACTTTTTTTTTCTTCTTGGATAATTTTCTTCTTCCTGGTTGGATATCAACCCAGAAAGACCCTCAAGAAAGGGGGCTATATATTACATAATTTTAAAATGGCATGAATATAGGTAAATTATGACAGGATTTAAATTTTTGATGAATGAATCAAAAATGAAACTGGCATGATTGACACCGTGGCTAATAGTTATGTCCTGGCGTCTTTCATCTTCGGTTTCCGCTATCTTTGACTAAAGTAATAATACAGTGACAAAAGAATCATTACATATGGCAATTTTAACTAAACCAACGATGGCAGAGCTTCATGTTTTGTATAGAGGGTATGCGCATGACGTCACCGTCGGCCGGAGTGAATGTGGTCACGCCCACAAGTGGCAAAAAGACTGAGCGGCAGCATTTGTTTTCAGCGTGAATGCCGTGAAAAACACACAAAACACATCTAAAACGGGAAAGAGCTTTGCGATTGACTGTACAACTAGATTTGACCAGAAATCTGAGGTACTGTATATTTTTACAGACTGCAAAAAGCTACAGATCAGACTACACTGTTAGAAAAAGAGGTACAATACAGGTCCATTTTTGTTCCCTAAGGTACAAACTTTGCATATGTACCCTTAAAAGTACAAAAATGTATCTTTAAGGTACAATTGTGCACCTTTAAGGTACAATTTTGCACCTTCCATTTGTATATTGTGTGCTTTCCGAGGTGTAAGGTACATATTTGTCCCTTACATATTTGTACCTTAATGTTTAAATGTAAAATGGCAGGAATTAGTGCATGCTGATAATGTCATCTCTCAATATAGAAACACAAGTAAACCTATACTATCAAACTCAATAACTCAATAATAGTCAAACTAAATTAACTGTAAAGTTTTGAGATATGGGCTAAATAAATCAGAATGTTTTTTTTTGTGTGAAGTGTCCCTTTGAATAATTTTTAATCGTGTTAATGAGGATTGTGTAATCATTTATATTCACAAACCGTTTTGAAGAATTAGATTTTCAAACTCTTTACCCTATTTATATTAGAATGAAACAGACAATATAATTGATATCTATTGAAAGGATCTAGCTACAGGCTAACTCGACTCGGCGGAAGCATAAATTTTGCAGCGCGGAAGGATACATGAGTGAATCGACAGTGATCCAACTGTCAGTGTCTGTCAGTGTCGAGCAAAGTCGGGAGGATGGCGCTTCGACATTTATCCACGGAGGATTTAATCACGGAGTTATTTCGTTTTGGGATAGAGGTCACTGAAGAGGAGAGAAGTAAATTCAAAGGTAAAGTATTTGAATTTTTAATCAGTGTTTGTGGTGTAAATTCAAAGTTGGAAGTTAACTTTTACTGTTAATGTCAAGTTCATACTCTGTCAACATTAACTTCGCTAGCTAGATTCGACATTGACGATTGCCATGATTATTAACGTTAACTAGTTAGTTAAAACATTAGCAGTAACTTACTATATTGCCATTCCACATACTATTATTATAAGTAACGTTAACTTACTATCCGTTCACAATCGAGCTAACATTAACTGTTAACGTTAGCTAACTAACGTATAAAACTACTGCGTCAGAGGAGGATGAGAAGCGTTTTTGCCGCCGAAAAGTATTTTCTTTTACTGTCTATGGTTCTGACTTACGTTAGCTAAGTTAGCTGGACTGCGTCAGAGGAGAACGAAAAAAATAAAATAAAAATAAAACTCTTTTGCCGCCGAAAAGTCTTTTGTTCTGACTTAGCTAGCAGTAGCTGGACTGCCTCAGAGAATGATGAAAAAAAAACCCCGCTTTTGCCGCCGTAAAGTCTTTTGTTCTGACTTACGTTAGCTAACTTAGCTGGACTGCGTCAGAGGAGAACGGTGAAAAAAAAAAGGTTTTGCCGCCCAACAGTCTTTTGTTCTGAAATATTTTAATGCTAAAGCAAAGCCATTTGGGCGGAATGTTACTATCGATAGCCAGTGGAATTATGATTTGGTCTTTATTTCGTCATCAAACTGTCTTAGAACATCTTCGTAAAACCATGTAAGACTAACGTTAAATTACAACATCAGGTTAACGTAACGTTAACTGACAGAACCGACCAACGGTTAAAACCTCCCTTTCGAGTAACGTTAACATTACTAGGTAGATACGATTAGATAACGTTAGCTGCTGTTATAAAAATAAACCGATTACTATCATTAGCTAATGGTTTTAACTTCTTTCAATACTTTCCCCGCTGTCCTGGAAAAAAAATTAGATAGGCCTAACGTAACATAAATATTCAGGGCTGTGTGAGAGAGAGAGTGAGTGAGAGAGACGCATTTCCACCGTCTCTAATGAGGTAGCTACGCCTAAATACTTTCAATGTGTTTTTATATGTAAGTTATATTAGGGCGTCTCAAAGTCCGGACCAGGCAAGCCCATAAGTTACCTCTGGATATGAGAAAAATACCCAATAAACTAAACTGGAGCAAAACTGTTTTTTTCCCCATAGACCTTATTCAGAGCAGCGCCTTGACAGGTATGAAAGTGAGGCTGTGAGGAAAAACGTTAGACTTACCGTGTTTCCAATGGCATCCGCTGTAAAAAGCTGAATAAAGCTCCTAGATTACATATTGTCGGGAGTTTTTTGTCAACTGAAATTTCTTAGAAATATATTTTTTCCAGTGTTTCATGAGCAGAACAAAACGAAAACACATTAAATAACAGTACAGCCCATTGAAGAGATGCATGTCTATCCCTCACAGCCTCGCTTTCTTTCTCATTAAAAATCAAAGATGGCGCTGCCCTGAATAAGGCGTATTGAGTTACATTAACGTTACAGTCTGACATAATTGTGCCTTTTAAAATTGTTGTATGCTGTTACCACAGTGGTGGTTAACATTGCTGTTTTTCTTTTCTCTATTGTCTAGATAATGAAGTTGACGGAGAAGCAGTGGACTATGGATTGACTGAGAGGATGGTTTCATACCTCTTTGAAGGATCCTTTAAGAAGCAAGCCAAATTCAACAGATTTGTTCAGCAGTGGAAAGAAACCGTGACACTAACCCTCGAGCCTGTCCCGGTACATTCAGAGAAGGCTACAGCGGAATCAAGGTACCGATAACAGTAATGTTATGTTACTAGTTACTTTAGTTACTCCGCTACATTCATCTGTTACAGCTTTAGTTACTAGTTACATGTAGTTTATCAAATCTGATGTTTGATTCTAAAGTAAACTAGCCAACAATATAACGGCTACAAGTCCAGCTGAGATGATGAGATCATTAAACACAACTGGTTGGATCTTTTACTCTTTCTACAATGGTTTAATACTTTAAGTACATTTTCCTGTTGATACTTGCACACTTTTACTGAAGTAACATTTACTCTGCAGGACTTTAACTTGTATTGTTACAGTGTGGTTAATTTCCCAACATTTTAAGACTATTGTTTTATTTCATCATAGTCATGCCATCCCATCATCAGCCTTCCCAGCAGTTTTCATCATTCCTAAATTTCCCAGAGATGTTCAGACAAAGTTGGACCAAAAACCGGCATGCAAAATTGAGAGATCCCATCACAACAAAATCATAAGAACATTGTTTGAAACCATGGCCCTGATCAAAATGTAAGTTTTGCAACCCAACTGGATCACAGCATTTTAGTTATTAATACTATGTCTGATGTTACATTCCTCACCTTCTTTTGCATCGCTGTTACAGGTTTCCGACCAATGATGACTATGTTAAAGTGTGTAAGGCCCTGATTTTGAAATACCCTTTCTTAAAGGACAAAGAAGGCAATGGTTATGTGAGTTGACAGATTATTAATTGCCAACCTTTATTTATTATATAGAGTACTAATCCAGTCAAGATATTAACTATGTTCTCTGCATTTTGATGCACACATTGTTTTCCACCATGTATTTTCATGCTTGTGCTTTCAGTTTTCTGCAAGTGGTTTGTATGCTTATTTAATTGTTCTATTTTATATTCTTTTAAATAGCATACCTGGCACATGTCTCTCAAACGTAAGTTCAAATATGAGCGGGTGCCACTGGTAGATGATGAAGAGGTGAGAAGAATGAAACAGAAATTTGGTCACCACAAAAAGCCTTTACAACAGGAAGAAAACACAAGCAAACGAGCCAAGCCATCAAAGGTCTGCATCTTCTTTGGTTTGCTGTATATCTATGTGTGCATGTTTTACACAAATGCAGTGTGGCCCAATGGTTAGCCTCTTAACCCAGCATGGTAGAGAACAGTCTCCCCTGTAAAGTGCTTTAAGTAGCTATGATGAAGCGCTATATAAAATGTAATAAATTATTATTAAGGGCTCATTTTTCATAAACATTAAAAAGGGGAAAAGCAACTGTCAAATGAGCAAATGTTTGTCATCCCTCTGTGTCGTAGGAGGTGGATATTATTGGGGAGGATGATACCTCAGTAGCGAGGCATGTGAAAGTCCTGCAGGACCAGTACCGGAAGACAAAGCCAGATGCCCAAATGGTGGAGGAACGGATGATGAGGACATTTGCTTGGAGAAGGCGAGAGATTGCCAATGGGATGACTGTCGAAGAAGCCATTAACAAATATCCATTCCTTAAGAGTCCATGCGGGGTTTGTCTACATTTATTTCCTTACATTTGTGTTGGAGTTCATATTAAATTATTAAAGGCTCTCTTTGAAATTTAATTTTAAAATCCTAAGATAATGTTGTGACATGTTTCCCGTTTGTTTGTGCTGTGTTGCAGCTATTTCAGGAAATGGGCCGGCTTCATGATGAAATGAATATCTGCCGAAGATTTGAAGATGGCTTTAAGGTCCTAGTACCCAAAGTGCTTAAATTGACTCAAAGGAAATCTCCCCTTGCAGATTTGGCTTTGGAGGAAAGAGAGGCTGCCCTCACCGAAGATGTCCCTGGTAAGTGACTCACTGATCAGCCATGGTCACCCCTAGTGTTGTGGAGCCATTTAAGCTTTATTTCTTTTCTATTTGTCTTCAGACAAGATAAGGTCTAACTAACCAAAATACACTGTACATTCACGTAATACACTTCCTTTTTTCTTTCTTTTTTTTAAACTTAATTTTCAGGGATTGATTTCAGAGCTGCAATCCTGCTGTTGCCGATCCTGTTCAGGGAGAAAAATGACATTCTCGTCATACTTGGGGAGGTGTGTAATTTGCATATACTTATTTATTTTTGTTTACATTACTTACCACAGAGAATTATATGCATCCCTTGGATGTCTTATTTCATAATACAAAGTTTCTAGCTATCAATGCTGGGCCTTGGTGTGGACATGGGGGGCCGCAAAGCTAAATATGGCTAAAAATGTCTTGTAAAAATCTTTTTTTTTTATGTGTTGATTTTAATTTAAAAGTGAGTGAAAGAGGACAACAGCATAGACTTTAGGCAAGAGTGCAGAAAAAACACATGACTGAGCCTCTGACATGGAAGATTACTGTGGGAGAAGGTAACTTTCACAAGCATCTAAGCTTTGTCTAGGAAGTGATTAGCAAACTCAGATTTATATGAAAATGTTTCATATCATGCATGGAAATGTACGTAAAAAAAATTGTTGCATAGATAAATGGTTTAGAATCTAATCGCGAGGTATCCTACTGATGTCACTGGTCCCCCCAAAAAATGTTAGTCTTTTGATAGGCCATATAAATGACGGTTAAAGTGCCCATATTATGAAAAAATCACTTTTTCTGGGATTTGGGGGTGTTATTTTGTGTGTCTGGTGCTTCCACACACATACAAACTTTGAAAAAAATCCATCCATTCTGTTCAGAGTGAGATACGGTTTCTGAATGTGTCCTGCCTTCAGTCTCCTGGAGAGCTGTTCAAAATCGGCCCGGATTGTGACGTCACAATCCGAAACGAGCTGGCTAACCGCAACCGTTAGCTCGTAGCGTTAGCATGCTACCTCGTTCTCAATAGCAAAGCACTGCTACAACACACACAAGTTCACCATAATCTACAAAAGAACTATTTGCATGTGCGCCCTCATTTAGAAGTCTCCCAGCTAATCCTACCTTGTAACTGACCGAAGTTACAACTTTCTGACCGAAACAGGCTTTCTTTTACTTCTATGGACCTAGCTAGCTGACATGATCTACATCTGAGCTACTGACCATGTGCGAGGGCAATCAAAGATAGTACAGAAGAAGAAAAGAGGTCTCACTCTGTAGCTAAAACAGAAACCAGGTGAAAAGAGGATTTTTTTTTTTAATTAAACCATGTAAACCTATTCTGGTACAACCTTAAAGGTGCCCTAGAATGTTTTTTTTTTATTATTTTATAATGTTTCCTGGGTTACCCTTATAATGTTAGTATGTTTTTTAGATCAAAAATAATCATAATTTAGAAATAAATGGCATTTTTCCTAGCCTGCTTTTAGCCTCTGATTTGAACACTCTGTTTGAAGGGGCGTGTCTGCTGTGGGATTCAGTGTAACCGCGGCCACTGCTGTGATTGGCTGCTGTGGGATTCAGTGTAACCGCGGCCACTGCTGTGATTGGCTGCTGTGGGATTCAGTGTAACCGCGGCCACTGCTGTGATTGGCTGACATGCTTGCATATGAAATAGCTAGTACGCATTACATGTGAAACTCTCTCCCGAAAACTTTTACTACTGCTATTATACGTTTTTACTATAACAGCTATCGAGATTAACGAATCGTGAGATGTTTTTAAAGTATTTAGATCTATTCCCATCACATAAAATGTTGCCGTGATGAGCATTGAGCAGATGACAGTGTGTTGATCGCGAGAATGAAGATCTTATCATTGCAAAGCAGTTTCTGCACTCTCTCTAATGCTTTCACCAATGCAAACACGATGATGTAAATACAGTAAGAGCTTCGTTGTGCAGTAACGTGCGTCATTGATTTCATAACGAGTTTGGCAAATGTCCAGATAAACTCGCGCTGTGTGGAAAGATTGTTCTTTGATCGCTTTCTGTATATAATTTGTTCACAATTTAAATACGATTATTTTCATCCTAATAAAAGAAACAATGTGAAGCTGGTATTTTAGTCACTGGCTTGACTTACTGATGCATAAACAGTATTGGACGATTTTGAGAGAAAGATTACCTGTCTGAACTTGAACAATTACACATCAGAAAGTGTTGCTTGGTAGCTCGATCCGAGGCCAGCTCTGTATTGGCCCAAGTTGAGGAAACAGTGGGTGAAATGTTTGGAAATTTCCAGAGAAAATAAAATTAACCCATTGTTTCTTCAGAGGCTCAGATGAAGGAACTAAAAAATACTTTTGTGTTCATGTGTACATCCACACTGAGCAACTGCTATGCTTCGGCTGCGCAGTTCCGCCTGGCATTGAGGGCTGGCATATGCAAATATTTGGAGGCGTACATATTAATGATCCCGACTATTGCGTCACAGTCGGTATTGTGTGGAGAACCGACCGTTTTTCAGGGGTGTTTTTCATAAACGTGAATTAAATGAGAACGCGAAAACAGTCCAGTTTGAGATTCACTCTATATCATGTCCATGCACTGAACTCTTGTTATTTGACTATGCCAAGGTAAATTCAATTTTGAATTATAGGTCACCTTTAAAATACAGTTATGAATCTGAAAAGGAGCATAATATGGGCGCTTTAAGGTCTTTCTGTAGATGTTTTTTTAGTGTGTGTGTATATTGGTATGTATGAGTGTGTGTATATATATATATATATATATATATATATATATATATATATATATAAAAATATATATTATTATTAATTTTATTTTTTTATGAATGTTTGTGGTAGATTTCTGCATTTTAACTACTTTATGATCTCTTGCAGGATCAGCCACCATCGCCATATCCTACTGTACATCTCGACGCTGTCGCTGACTGGAGGAGTGTGCTGACTCAAAGGGTCCCTGCAGTGGTCAAACTGGATGGGCAGTCAGTCTGCAGGGCGCTTGGTTTGGAGGAAGGTGTTATTGCTGCTTTTTGTGCTTACTTCATCTACAACGTGATATATCCATCTCGCCTGAAGAACACCCTAATTTTTATTCAGCGATATGTTCTAAAAATGTCTGAGGTTGGTGATAAGCCTCTACCTGTTAGTGTGACCAGGGTAATCAACATTTTAGCTTAATCAACAACCGCAATGCCTACACCATTCAGCTGTCCTAAATGCTCTCGAAGAGCCTTCACATTGGTGAAGTTAATCCAGCACATCGGACTTGTTCATGCACATGAGCCACATTTTACCATAACGTGTGGCCTTAACAACTGTCAATCAACATTTTCTAAATATGAGTCCTTCCGACGACATATTTACAGGAAGCATAAAGACATTATAGCCAGACGAGCCACTGCTCATGATATCCAGGAAACAGTAGTGGGCGAGGAGGAGCAGGGGCCCAGTGATGCTGTCAATCCTCCTGAACCTCCTGAGATGAATGAACTGTTAGTGCAGTTTAGAGAGAATCTTTTTGGCTTTATTCTGAAATCGAGGGAAAAAAACCACCTTCCTCAGACTGTTCAACAAGAAATCCTGGATGACGTAAATTTTTTGTTTGACTTCTTTAAAGCAAACTATGATGCATTTCTAAAATATCATCTTGAAAAAAATGGCTTCAATGTGGAATCTTGTCCTGAACTTTATGAAGTCCTGCAGTGTTCTGACTTTTTTTCAGAGGCATCAAAACTTGTTAGGTCTCCGCATATGTTGAAAAACTACTGCAAATCCAACCTTGAAATGACTGAACCTGTAGACTACGCACTGAGAGACCCAAGTGGTCGTAAAGTTGGAAGCTACTCATATGTACCCATTTGTGATGTACTTCAGAAATACTGCTCCCATGAAGATGTTTGGGATTCTATTCAGAGAGAGCAAAACTGTGAAAGAGATGAACATGTTCTAACTGATTATAGAGATGGATTTTATTTCAGGAACCACAAGGTATTTGCAGATAATCCAGATGCTCTAAGGTTACACCTATATGAGGATGAATTTGAGGTGTGCAATCCGCTGGGTTCTAGACGCAACAAGCACAAACTTTGTGCATTCTACTACACTGTTGGAAACGTAGGTTCAAAGTACTGCTCACAGTTAAAACATATCCATCTAGCTTTGCTTGTCCGTTACGTTCACGTAAAAAAGTTTGGTTTAGATGTAATTTTGAAGCCTTTACTTGATGACCTTAAGAAACTGTCATCAGAGGGACTTAAAATCATTGTTAATGGCATGGAGAAGCATGTTTTTGGAGCTGTAGCTGCAATATTGGGAGACAATCTGTCATCTCACATGATAGGTGGATTTGCCATGTCTTTTGGTGCTGGTCGAATCTGTAGATACTGCATGGCTACTCACTCTGAGATGAAAAAGAACTTCATTGAATCTGATTTTGTTTTAAGAAATGTTGATGTACACAGATACCATTTAGAATGTGTAAAACTAAATCCAGAAAACAAAGGAATGTATGGAGTTCGTGGTGGATGTGTATTTGACCAGTTAGATTACTTTGACGTCACAACATCTCTTCCTCCAGATGTCATGCATGATTTCTTGGAGGGTGTAGCACCGTTGGTATTGAGGCTTGTTGTATGTAAAGCTCATCAAGAAAAACATATAACCATACAAGAACTAAATGATGAACTAAGAAAGATGTCCATTGGACAAAATGATAAGACAAATAAGCCTGTGGCTTTCTCAGAAAATATTTTACATGGATCCAGTGTTGTTGGATCTGCTTCACAGAAGTGGTGTTTATTCCGCCTACTTCCTTTCTTGATGGCACACAGGGTACCTGAAGGCTGCAGTTACTGGCGGATCTATTTATTGTGTCGTGAAATTGCCGACATTGTAATGGCACCTGTTGTAAAAAAAGAGTCCCTTCTTCTTCTTGACCAATTAGTTTCTGAGTTTTTGTGTGGCATGGAAAAAGAGTTTGGAAATGTGATAACTCCAAAATGTCATTACTTGATCCATTATTCTCGTCTAATGTTGTCCTACGGTCCTTTACGGTCTTTGTGGTGCATGAGATTTGAAGGGAAACATCAGTATTTCAAACAGGTAGCTAGTTCCTCAAGGAACTTTGTCAATGTTACATCAACTTTAAGCAGCCGCCATCAGTTTAGACAGTGTTGGGAATTTTCGTCAACTAATATGTTTGGGGAGTATGAGAGGGTTATGGGACGCAGTGTTAACACACTGTTACAGTCTCTTCCTTCAGCTCTTAGGCATTCCATAACTGTTAGTGAGCGGTACAAACATGTCAATTTTCAGGACATTACACTCAACCGAGTAACAGAGGTTGTGATTAACAGTGTTAAATACTGTGTAGGAGATGTCTTTGTTGTGGGTCATTTGCACGGTGAAAAAATACCTTTGTTTTTTCAGGTCAAATACATTCTAAACATACACACAGATTGGGCGTTATGTGGAAAGCTATTAATTCCTCTTTCTTTCTGTCATCACTATTACGCCTACTTGGTGAAGTATGAACAGGACTGGACTGTCCTTGACCCTTTTGAGGTGATGGATTTTCATGCTTTGGATACATACTGTGTCGATGATAAACTGTTTGTTAGTATGCGGCATTTATGTTAAGCTGTGTTGGGAGGGTTGTAGAGCGTTGTAGATGAGCTCAAAGCTTGTGTTTTTTAATCCAGAACACATCAAGTGTCATATAGTTTATCCGTTAAGTGACTCTTTACTTTGGTGTGGTGCTAAAGTGTTTTGCTTGGTCTTTGATAATAAACTTATGTTTTTCTGCACTATACTGCTGTTCTTATTAGTGATGTTTATGAAATTGAAAGAAGGAAAAGATAAATGGTTCCATTGCATTTATTCCCTGCCATGCATCTATTCTCTGATATCGCTGTTCATTTTGTTTTTGGAGTGGCAGTATAAAGCTGTCAGTTGGTCAATGAAATGCTTCTTAAAAAATTTATTTAAATTTTTTTTAATTTTAAAATCAGACATGAAATCCTAAACATTGTGCCATTTTATTTTGGGATGTTACATTGTATGGTTGTGAGATGATCTATTATTGAATCTGTGAATTAAACTGTTTTCCATTTAAGGACTAAAATAAATGTCAATGAAATGCTTCTTAAATTTTTTTTATTTTTTATTTTTTTTTAAATCAGACATGAAATCCTAAACATTGTGCCATTTTATTTTGGGAAGTTACATTGTATGGTTGTGAGATGAACTATTATTGAATCTGTGAATTAAACTGTTTTCCATTTAAGGACTAAAATAAATGTCTAAAATTCAGTTAGTTGTTGTTTGTCTTTATTTTCTTTCACTCCTTAAGGAATAAAAAGGAACTTTTTTGCCACCTAAAGGTACAAAATGGCTTTGTCACTGGGGCGGTACCTTAATGGGACAAAATTGTACCTTTTTCCAGAGGTACTTTATTGTTCCTTTGTCTAAGGTACATTATTGATCCTCAAAGGTACAGTATTGGCCCTTAGAAGGTACAAACAAGTAAGGTACAAATTTGCTCCTCTGAATTAAGGTACAATAATGTACCTTTGAGGGTACCACCCCAGTGACAAGCTTTTGTTCCTTAAAGGTACCGTTTTGTACTTTTTTTTTCTGAGAGTGTATATTCTGCATAATTGGATGTTTTTAAATAAACACTGACTAAAAACTATACAAGTTTTAGGGCTGGACGATATGATGATATACAGTATAACATTAATGTAAGTGATCACTCGGATTTAGACCTATCTATATTGTATTTATATAAAACGTTTACAGGCAAATTGTCTTCATTTATTTCCCCGGCGTCGAAATCAGGCACATATAAATGTCAGGAAACACGATTCCTGGCTGCATGTCAATATCCATGGATCACTGGATCTTTGATAAGTTGTAAGGAACACTATATCGAGTCCAACTTTTAGTTTAAACTGATAATAGTTTGTTTTACTCGCGTTAACGCAGTTTCCCCTATTAACTCCAGTCACGCAGCAGCTCTTCTGCCACTCAGTCCCGCTGAGGGGGGCGTGTTCCGGCGGGGAAGTGACGTTAATGCATTCCCTCTATTGGAAGGCTGCTTCGCACTGCTCTTGCGGTGATGCCATGTCCACTTAATAAAAGCTATTTTGGGGTTGTTGTTTGGTTTGTGGACAACATGTTCATGGAGTTATTAAAGTGGGCATGTGTGGGTCACAACGTTTGGTAATATTTTCAATACATAGCATTTGGATTTACTTAATTTTTTTGTTCTTGTTTGCAGGTTTTTTTTCTAAAAAGATCTGGCAACACAAATGAATCATGGTTTGTATCTCTTTCCCTGTAATTTTCTTGCACCCCACATAAAGAAGAGAGATATCTCTGATGTGCATTTAATTAAGTCATTAACAACTAGGTTTTCAGTTCGGTTCTGAACACACACTTGAATTTTTCAGTAGTTAGTTTGGTTGCACAATACGGTTGTCACTCCTGTAAATTACTACAGAACAGGATTAAGCACTTAATGATTAACTGACAACCAAATTTAGCTGCACTGAGTATGTGGCTACAGTATTTACACCAAAAAGTCTCTGCACATTACACTAGTATAAGTATAAGGGGAAGTATTTTAACAGGCAAAATTACACATTTCAACTTTATGGTTTGATTACAATGTTTGGTCAATGGTTCTGATGGAAGGGGGTTGTTGAATATTTAACTCAACAGCAATGCAGGAATATCGCTCACCCAGCGATCCACAACATGCTTAATTGAGCAGCATTCTATCTCACAACAGCTGATGTCAAATCAATGGAGCCCAAGAGATTGTGTACCGGCCTCTGGGTTAAGTTGATTCTTTGACAGAGGCAAAAGACAGTGGCTGAAACTTCGAATGGAGTTTTCGGTAGGATGTTTGGGTAAATTCAGCATATTTTAAGTGTTACTTTTTGGAACTTAGGCCGGACTTCAAAACAAAAGTCAGCAAGTAGTTTACATTCATGCATGGGTAAACAACAAAATATATGCATGCATGTACTAGGTCACAACATGAGATCAGGCCCAATCTTGACGATTTTCCCTAATTTTCTGCCTTATTGCTCTGTTGCAGAATGTAATTGTATGTAAGTCTATGTGGCTCAAATCTACACAGCAACAAAACCCTACCTGAAACTAATTAACATGTAAAATCATCTGTCATGGATTCATTCATCTGTTTTACATGTCTTACATAATCATCATGTGGAAAAATGCAATAATCTCTGTTGACTCAAACATAAATACCAGGGAATTGCATCAAGTTTCACTACCCCATTTTTGTTCCTTAATAATGTCATCTATGACATTACTTATGAAAATATGATGACATTATCATACAAAAATGTGTTTGGAAATGTCAATCCAGTAACACCTTTCGATTTCTCTCCAAATGCATCAATTTTACAAGGCGCAAAGACACATTTGGTAAACATAACTCTATTGGTTTCCTCTGGGAACTATTAAAGTCACGGTGTTAATGAAACAGTCGCTCGCTCTCACACACAAACACACTCGTACACCAGGAGTCCATGCAACAACGCAAGCCCAGTCAACAACAGCATCCCTGAGGATTCATTAAGGGCCAAGATGAAGCTCAGAGGAAATGCAAACCCCCCCCCCCCCCCCCCCCCTTGAGGTTACATCGATATAGATATTCTCAGATTATGACCTCACCGTATGGTAAACAGAAGGTAGTCAGAGCTTTGATTTCATTATCTAAGACTCGGACAAACAATATAATGATCTTTACTTGGTTCAAAGCTGGCTGAATCTATGGTGAATCAATATTAACTGTCAATACACTTTGACATTAAATCAACAATTAACAGCAAACAGTGGTGTGAAATGCTAATTACATTTATGCTGAAAATTAGCTTGATTTGTAATGATCTTCATTTACAACTATAACACATCTCTGAATACCTAGTTTTAGCATGTTAATGGCCACATACACACTGCAACTAAATTCGGTTGTCAGTTCTGTACACACACAATGCAGTAATTTACAGTAGTGACAACCACATTCTACAACAAAATTAACTGCCGAAAAATGCAGGTAGTGACATCTGCATAAATTCTACACAGTGTGTATGGAGCCAATGGGGTGCATTTCCCGAAAGCAATGTTAGCCATCTATGGACGCAAGTTCCGTCGTTATCAGCATTGTTCAACGAGTCGATGTTTCCCGAAACCATCGTTCCAACGACCATTCGCAAACAGCATCGCAAACTTGTGTGGTTGGAACGACAGCTCTCGAAGCATAGTTTCTAGTTTACATGACATGTGGGCTTAATAAATCCTTATCTTGAGCAAAATAAGCAAGCTAACATTCAGTACAACCAGTGTATTTTATTTAGAATACATATAAATGTCAGTTACATCTTTGAGTTTGTCAAGAGATTTAAAGCACCGTTTTTGAAGCATGCGCATGTGCGAACGTGCTCTACTAAGAACGAGCATATGATTGAATCTGGAAATAAAGCGAAATAACCTTCCTCAGATGCCATGTCTGTAATTTATATCAAAACATCTAGTTCGATCTCAAACAGTTTCAAGAAAATAGGTTATTACTCCACCACGTGCGCGACGTCATAAACCAACGTGGTTGAACGACCACTTTGGGACAATATGGTTTCGGGAAACAGTCGTGACTAGCTAGTTGATTTCTTCAATGATGCATCGGACTATGGTAGTGAAGCAGCGAGTTACGTCGTTGTATGGGAAACGCACCCCTGAACAACTAGTTGTTAATGCCGTACGATAAGAGATATGAGAGAAGACAGATGAAAGATACATCTCTGATTCACGTTAAAGCGTATTTTAACCCATAAACACATACCTCGGCTCTTTAGTGACCCGGGACGCCATTCACTACCATCCACCTTATTATTTTTTTTAAGTTAGATATCAACTTTCTTATTATTCCTCAATCAGTTCTTTATAAACAATATAACAAGAAAAATAAAATAAAAGAATGCCTGTTTTCTCATTTTTTTTTGTAAAAAATGTCTAGGGTCACCCGAAGTGTGTAACAGTGTGTATACTTGGAATTAAGCCTTTTCCCCGTTATTATTTGATTCACAGGACCGGACACCAGTTATCTTGCCAAGAAAAATCTTTATTCTTATATGTCAGGAGAGAAACTTAAGAAGATGTTGTATTCATGCTAGGTCTATGGGTTTCCGTGTTTCTCTGCCGTAGTACAGTAAGATTTAGCTTATATACACAACTGAGCGACTTTCAACTTCCTTGTAAGATAGAAAAACATGTTGCTTATGTTTACAAAATGGAATGTATACCTCATGCTTACACATGGCACAATCCACTTTCCACAGTAAGAAACTATTTCTTCAGTGTATACATTTGTGGTACATTTGCATCAGTTGAAACATTCCTTTAACATGTACACATTTAATGTTTCATCATCATTGGAACATCTCTGCTCAGTGAACGTGGCATTGCACACATACCGCTAAACAAAATATAACTCTACCAGCTCCCCTCCCTGTGTCTGTCTAGAAAATGATCCTTAAACACATGTGTACATGCAATCTATAGTCTAACATGCATTTTAAACATCATAAGATAATACAACTGATTATGAATACTAATAAAGAATAATAATACAGATACATAATATTAAATAATGAAATTATATTAAAAGATGACATTTTAATCTTCACAGTGTAAGTATTATTTTTTTTGCACAACAATAATTTAATATTTGATGACTGAATAAGTGCAATTCACCTTTATTCCACAAGGTGACAATGTCTGATAAACAATGATGAAGTGACGTTTCGCTCATAGTTACCGCAGGCAGAAAACAGAAGAATAGGAAGTACAGCATCATCAGCAAAACTTAAAATGGCTCAGCGATTTACTGCAGAGCAATTACTGAACTCAATCAAATATTAGTGTCACTGTCACTTGATGGTGGATCTGGTGAAGAAGCTGTCAGCGATCAAAATATTGATTTTGAATATGTTAAAAATGTTAGTTTTGAGAATATGTTTGAGATTGCGAATATGAGCCAGATGCTGAATGTACTGGGAAATAAGCTCTGATGAGGAAAGTGATGATGGTATAAAACATCAGCTTAAACTGAACATTTAAATGCAGTTGTCACTCCTGAAACTTTAGAGTAGCCTATGTATGTGGCCAACTTCCACATTTTCATGTTTGAAATGTGAAATGCATCTCATTGCTTATTCTAGAGCTTCACTTTATCTGTGTTGAATATTAGCACACTATTCTGTACACTATAGCAATTGTGACATTGCTTTAAAAAAGTGTATAAATAATAAGTTCATATAGGCCTGGTTTCACAAACAGGGCTTAGATTTAGCCAGGATTAGGCCTTTATAGTTCAGTTAGGGCATTTAAGTAGCTTTCATAAAGGTGCCTTAGAGGAAAAAATAACATTAGTTGGTGTGCATCTTGAGACAAAACAATGGCAAAGTCATATTTTGTGATATGTCAGTGCAATTTGCATTCAATTAAAACAGCTCAAACATGCATTTTAGTCTAGGACTAGTCTTAATTTAAGGAAACAGTTTCGGGAAACAGACGTGACTTGCTAGTAAATTTGTGCAACGATTTACATTATTGGCTATTTGTTAATTTCAAATATTCCTGTTATTAATGTAGAACTTGTGTTCGGTTTATCCATGCGAGGATTAACAGTAAACCAGGCCTTACATGTTGACCAAGCAAACATATTGCTCTTCTTTAATTAAAAGAAAGCTATGCATATTCACACCACACACTTACTTCCTTTACTTTTTCTTCCCTTCTTCTCTTTTTGTCCCGCATTCCTGTGAAAGATTATTTATCTAAACACTCCAGTCTTCTCAAAGTGCATTCGGCAGCCTTCTAGCTATTTTCCACTCGGGCGACCGTGAAGTCATATTGACACTAGACATATGGCAAGCTCTGAGTGGAGATACACTTGCAGACTCCTCCTGTGTTTCAGTTGTCTTAATGAATAATACCATGGTGCATTCAAACGTCTGCAAGAAAGGCTTAGGGTTCTCTCTTTTTCCCTCTCTCTTTTCTCCCTGTTTTTGCAGCATCAACAGTAACTTCATGCATGAATTAGTACGCTTGCATTTCCCATTCAAACATCGCTGAGAGAGAAATTATGTTTTTCTTCCCCCTTCTCTGTTATTCTTTCTCTATAATTTTATAGAGGAATTAAAAACACAGCTGGAAACATAGATATAAAGATGTTGTGCCTTCGGTTCAGGTAACATTATTTATGCATTTATATTTGTTCCAAACTATTATGACTTTGTTTCTTCTGTGGAATATAATATTCCACACACATTCACAAGTTTGCGCATATAATCAGATTTCACAAGCTCAGACTTACAAATAATCAGATAGATTAAATAAGTATGCATATTTGGCATGCTGTACAAGGGGAGGGCTCTGAGCTCTGAATTTTGCCTGAACCCATCCCCGTATCCCTGGCTAGGATAGGAACCAGACAATATTGAGGAGTTGGAGTGGCGGAGGGATGCAAAGAACTGTCGAGGAACATAGGTGAGTCGACTAACATAGGTGAGTCGATTATGTATACTGTGAATATAAATATTATAAATTAAAGTTTGTATATATTTTTACATTGTAATAATTTCACATTTCATCTCAAAATTAATGGAGAAACAACATAAAGACTGTATCCTTAATTTTAAATATTTGTTCAATGGCATATCTTTTATGAAAGAAGGCACAACTTTTAATATAAGTGAACTTAAAACATTCACATTACAATAAACAATATATCTACCACATTTACCTTCATATTGTTTTTGACTCATGTAACCTTGTAAATGGTGCTTTGAGATTTTTAGATGGGTCTAACAGGTAGGATATATACAGAAATTGAATAAAGTTCTACCAGAAAGACTCTGGAGATAGAATGATGTAACAAAGCATTAATTTATTGACAGCCCAGCAAGCAATTATTTATAAAGTTATTTGGCGTAGGCCCCTTCCCTAGTGCATAATCCGAGAGAAGCGGATCTGCATTTCCTGCCTGAAGTCGAAGGCAGGGGCGCAGCCGACCCCCCGGGAGGTATGGACAGGACCATTCTGGTGGTGGTGGGGAGGGTGGAGGTAATTGTTTGAGTCAGCGTCTGCGAACTCAATACTTGCTGTATAAAAGATCGGGACTTCAACATGTTTAAGACATGATTGGATAGACGTGAAGGCAATAAGTGACGTACTAATTGCGTCTTCCTGGCAGAACTTATGCTAAAGCTTTCCTTTATCAAACACGTCAGAGTCTTCACTGAATAAATTATAAATTAAATATAGATTAATCCTTCTTAAAGCTACAAATATTATTAAGTCAAGAGCAGAGAGTGATTTTCTTTTGTTCTTTGATTAACATTAATGACAGACATCACAGCATCAGGTTTGTTAGGCTGCTGTCACTTTATGCACATGACGTGCACCTGACACACATTCTATTTTCTCACAACCCTTTACGCACATTTAAGACATAATTTAACTGTGGATTATTAACAGGATATTCGACAAAACCGGCATTTTGGCATAATTTTGTGCGTTTCGTCTGTGCGTCGTGTGTGTGTAACACAGACAGGAGATTCGCAAATGCGCCAGTAGTAACACACTGCCTTCTCTTTTGTGTCTTATCTTATCGGTTTGGGGGGGATGGTGTCGGGTTGACTAGCTTTCGTGAGGCACACTCGCAAGGTCTCTCGCTCTCTCCCTCTCTGCCCTGCACGCACCGCGCGCTATGTATGTTATGCGCGCAGTCAGAGCCATTAAATATGAGTTTTTCAACGCTCTGCGCACAGTATGTTCTATCTCGCTCTAGATTCCGGGAGATTTGAACTAATTTGCGGGCATCAGGGAGACGCTAGCAATATGCGGGAGACTCCCGGAACTTCCGGGAGACTTGGGATGTCTGATATATTGTAACTCTAGCCAAAGGATGACGGAAAAAAAAATTAATAGCGTTAAATATTTTTATCACGTAAAACTGAAAAGATTAATCGCGTGCATTAACGCGTCAATTTTGAAAGTACTAATATATATGTCACAGAGTGACGAAAAGGCAAGGCGGAACCTTTCTTCGAGCAAGGACGTTCCCCGTCGGAGCACTTCCGGTGAAACACTGGGCCGGTTCCGGTTTTACACGCGAAGGCCGATCGCGGGATAATGGATTGAGAAATGAGTGTCAGCTGCGAGAAGTGAGGGAGGCGATCAGCGATCGGAACACGTGTCTCAATAAGGGATATAAAAAGGCATTTTGGTGGAGGAGAGAGGAGAGACCGGAGAAGGGAAAGAAGCGGCCGAGATAGAGTGGGAACAGGACAGAGGATTGCAGTCTTGGCGGATGCTATGAAGGAGAACATTCATGGACTGAAGAATTAATGTGCACCGATCACTCCTGGGACAGTTAAGTACTACGACCACGCTGATGACGATTCTAAAAGCCTTCTGATATTACCTGTGTGCCTTAGCCTGAAAGTTAACCCCAGTGTTGTTGTGATCTCTCGAGGCTCGTGTTGCACTACAATTTCTCTCTTATACTGCCCAAAGTCATAGTTCCAGGGGAATGGAGGAAACTGGATGAATACTGGAGTGAAGGCCTTAATTCATTGTACGTGTGAAGATTGCAGTGTCTGTGGTGATGTAAGCACGTTTAAAGTCTTGAGAGTTTGATTTGAATACACGAGTGTGGGAAGAACAGTTCTGTCTTTAACCGTAACTTCGACCAGTTGACTTGTTATCCCCGTGGGACGCTGGGCCGTATTAACTGTGATGTGTGGAGTGTGTATCAAGCAGGAAAGAGCCATTATTCTTCCCGACGTGCTGGTGTGATTTAACCCTCTGGGGACCAAGAACGCGCCCGCGCGTTTTGCTGTTTTTTTTTTTTCACATAGCAGCAACATAGACTTAAAATACTCCGTCATTTATGGTCATATAAATAAAATCAATACATGATTATAAACTATAGAGGGTCTTCTTTTTTTGTGTACACTCACATTAACATCAAAACCTTGAGTTTTTTTTTTCAATAAATAAAATAAACAGGGTGCGCTTTCAGCTCACTCTGTCTCCGCAAAAATCTTTCTGAAACATGTCTGGAAAATGAACGGAAACTCCGCTAATACTTATCACACAAACATGAAACATACGTCTAAAGAACGCTTTAAATTTCTACTTTTAAATAAAACAATTCACATTTAAAACAAATATTCTCCTGCAATGTAATCTGTCTGAAACTAAAGAGAAGTACAGTTTCTCCTGTCTCAGCTCATTATCGTTAATTTGTTCACACCCACTCGCAGAGCGCGCTATTCATAAGATAATGTGTTGAGGTCATTTGCAAAATAGATAAACGCCCCCAGGCAAATGCTGTAAACGCACTATATTTTTTAGTCAGATCAAGATTCGTCTTGCGCGGCTATGAGGAATAATCCTGGGACATTTAATACAGAAGTGCTGTTTTATTTTCACTTCGAGGAGGAGCAACAGATTCAGCTGAGAACTGTAAGTGTTTTATGGCTATGCTTTGTTCTAATCGCGATATAGAATAACGTTAGTGTCTGTAAACGGAAAAATAGCATAGGCTACTGTTTAAATGTGAATCATGTTTCTCTCTGTGTGTGTGTGTGTAAATGATAAATGAACGCACATATACGCACTGTAACAGACGAAATAAAAGACAAAATTTCGTTGACTAGTTTTGGATAAAGTTTTTCAAATCAAATAAGCATCAAATAAGCTTCAAAATAAAGACATCAGCTTTTGTTAGGAGTTTCTGGGGATAGAAGTGTCCAGACGTATGCACCCTGTATTTTAAAGAAGAACATTTAATTATTTGCAATACATTATTCATTCACAAAGAATTCAGGAACATTATTCACATCCCTAAAGGTTAGAGTTTTCCTCATTTTTTAATTAAGGCATTAAGATTTTTTATTCCTCTTTTTAGTCAACTTTAGCATGGGTGTGTTCACTTCTAATTCTAAGCAGTGTGCGTGTGTGTGTGTGTGTGTGTGTATATATATATATATATATATATATATATATATATATATATATATATATATATATATATATATATGGCCTATAATTAAAAAGCTATTTTAACCAGAAAAATCTACAATGCATGCCCAAAGTCGTGCAGGCATATAGTTTCTCTTGATATCAGTCCTGCTGACTTCACCATTCACAGGAGACTGTAATGAAAAATCAAACACCTGGGAAATGACAGGTATGTACTATGTTTCAGGAATGGGACAATGCTGTGTGACTGTGCAAGCCTCTGTCTTTAGATCAGTGTTTACTAATGTGCTTTTTTGTCCTTTGTTGTGTATCTTTGGATTATGTTGTGTTGTAAATAAATCCAAACAATCTAAAAGCCATTCTTTTTTAAATCTCCTCATTCTTTGTGCAAGGCTCCTCGTAATGGGGCCTGATAGCACCTAATAGGGCCATTATGGGAGGGTCTTTGTCTTTCTCAGGTGTGAAATGCCATACATATTAATGAGAGATCACGCCTCCTTGCATAAAGCTTTCTCACACTAAACACGTCATACACATTATAAAATACTTTATTGACTTATCTGAATGAGTAGTCAGAATGATTCTCACATAGTTTTGGAGCAAATATTCTAGACTATGTGATACAATTTTCAAAAGTCTTGTGAATAAATAATCAATATGTGTTTTGTGGCCTTATTTCAGAAACTTTAATTTTAAGTTTTTCAATAACCATGCATAAATAATATTCTCTCAAAAATACAAACATGTACATACATGTTGCTCACAGATTATGGTAGCCCCGTTTGTGCTATATAGAGTGAATTTACACCTTTGCCATTAACATGTTTATAAATAACTGAAAAAAGCACAAATGTCAGTGCATGTCAAAACATCCCAAGGGCCCCCAAAAACCCTTGGTCCCCAGAGGGTTATAGAGGAGTTTACATCCGTGTGGTGCTTTGCCTGTTCTGGAGAGGGCTTCGCACCAGCATGTGGAACGCTGTTTGACCTGAAGAGGAGTTCCTACCCATGTGGTATGCTTTGTCTGTTCTGAGGAGGGTCTGTACCGGTACGCTGACTGCCGTCTGTCCTGCAGATTCACTGAGAAGTTCCTTACCTGAGTGCTGGTCACCGTCTGCCCTGCAGATTCGTTGAGAGGTTACTCACCCGAGTGCTGTCCACCGTCTGTCCTGCAGGTTCACTGGGAAGTTACTTACCTGAGTGCTGGTCACCGTCTGCCCTGCAGATTCGTTGAGAGGTTCCTCACCCGAGTGCTGTCCATCGTCTGTCCTGCAGGTTCACTGAGAAGTTCCTTACCTGAGTGCTGGTCACCATCTGCCCTGCAGATTCGTTGAGAGGTTACTCACCCGAGTGCTGTCCACCGTCTGTCCTGCAGGCAGAGTTTCCGCTAGAAAAAAATGGTGCCGGTCATGGCGACCGGCAGAGGTTTCGTTTAACGGACATTTTGATGATATGCCGGTCAAATATCGCCTCTTAATTAGTCAAGTTGAGGAAAACTGGAGGCAGGCTATGTAACTTAAAAAATGACATAATCAGGCCATAATCAATAATGTTATTATTAGCCTAACTTTCAAATAGACGGAAAAAAACATGAACGTCCGATTGGCGTCAATCAACACCAATTGTTTTTTACTATGGTTTCACACACATTCACTTTTTGAAACATTGAGACACGGATGTACCTAATACAAATAAATAAAACATTTCCAGTTAACTAGCAGATCATTCATTTAGTTTGCTATTAAATAAGAGATCAGCGCTAAAATCAGTTGTTTTTGAAATCAAGCTGAGCGCTCGTGTCCGCTGCTATCAGTTGCATGGACGACGCGCTGCGCGAATTGCGCAATCTTCACTCGGACGCGCGTTCCAAATGTTCTCCGATATGGTCATCTTATGATCCTATCTTACTCATCTCATGCGGTTCCCTTTTCATATAATCAACATAGATGAAATAAAAAAATAATAGCCTTATATTATTTATAAATATGAAATGTATGTGTCACAGGTCGGGGCGGCTAGACGGGCTACACCACCCCTCAGAACCAGTACCACCCTTGGGGAGTCGGACAGAGGCCAGGCAAGGAGGACAGACAACAAGACTTTAAGTGAATAATAATTTATTTAATATAAAATGAGATAAAAGATTTAGAGGTAGAGTCTTCTGCACAGGATCGTTCCGTCCAAGGACAATCCTGATGTGCGTTTCGGGTATGTCCACCTCTTCTTCCCCAGATGGCAGACAGAGAACTCACGACTGAGAAGCTTTGCTGCCGAGCAGACAGGTGAGTGTACAGGTAACGTAATCCTCCTTTTCACGGTGTCAGACAGAGAACTTATGGCTGGGGAGCTTCGCAGCCAGGTGAGTGTTCAAGCACGTACTCCTCTTCTCCACAGGTGGCAGACAGAGAACTTGCGGCTGGGGAGCTTCGCTGCAAAGCAGACAGGTGAGTATACGGCACGTAATCCTCTTCTTCATAGATGACAGACAGAGAATTGACGGCTGGGGAGCTTCAGGCCATGGGGTTTCGCTGCCAAGCAGCCAGGTGAGCGTTCAGGCACGTACTCTTCTCCACAGGTGACAGGCAGAGAACTTACGGCTGGGGAGCTTCGCTGCCAAGCAGCCAGTTGAATGTTCAGGCACGTACTCCTCTCCTCCACAGGCGGCAGACAGAGAACTTACGGCTGGGGAGCTTCGCTCCCAAGCAGCCAGTTGAGTGTTTAGGCACGTACTCTTCTCCACTGGTGACAGGCAGAGAACTTACGGCTGGGGAGCTTCGCTGCCAAGCAGCCAGTTGAATGTTCAGGTACGTACTCCTCTCCTCCACAGGCGGCAGACAGAGAACTTACGGCTGGGGAGCTTCGCTGCCAAGCAGCCAGTTGAGTGTTTAGGCACGTACTCTTCTCCACTGGTGACAGGCAGAGAACTTACGGCTGGGGAGCTTCGCTGCCAAGCAGCCAGTTGAATGTTCAGGTACGTACTCCTCTCCTCCACAGGCGGCAGACAGAGAACTTACGGCTGGGGAGCTTCGCTGCCAAGCAGCCAGTTGAGTGTTTAGGCACGTACTCCTCTCCTCCACAGGTGGCAGACAGAGAACTTACGGCTGGGGAGCTTCACTGCGAAGCAGACAGGTGAGTATACGGCACGTAATCCTCTTCTTCATAGATGACCGACAGAGAACTTACGGCTGGGGAGCTTCACTGCAAAGCAGACAGGTGAGTATACGGCACGTAATCCTCTTCTTCATAGATGACAGACAGAGAACTTACGGCTGGGGAGCTTCACTGCAAAGCAGACAGGTGAGTATACGGCACGTAATCCTCTTCTTCATAGATGACAGACAGAGAACTTACGGCTGGGGAGCTTCGCTGCAAAGCGGACAGGTGAGTATACGGCACGTAATCCTCTTCTTCATAGATGACAGACAGAGAACTTACGGCTGGGGAGCTTCGCTGCCGAGCGGGCAGGTGAGTACACGGCACGTAATCCTCTTCTTCATAGATGACAGACAGAGAACTTACGGCTGGGGAGCTTCGCTGCCAAGCAGCCAGGTGAGTGTTCAAGCACGTACTCCTCTTCTCCACAGGTGGCAGACAGAGAACTTACGGCTGGGGAGCTTCACTGCAATGCAGACAGGTGAGTATACGGCACGTAATCCTCTTCTTCATAGATGACAGACAGAGAACTTACGGCTGGGGAGCTTCACTGCAAAGCAGACAGGTGAGTATACGGCACGTAATCCTCTTCTTCATAGATGACAGACAGAGAACTTACGGCTGGGGAGCTTCGCTGCAAAGCAGACAGGTGAGTATACGGCACGTAATCCTCTTCTCAATAGGCTGTCAGAAAATACACTCAACATCTGTAAAGTACAACAGTGTTAGCCTCCTCTTAAGTATTTAGGACGTGACAGAAAGCTCAGATAAACAATGGACATCCAGCGGGTTTAAGTTCACACTTCACACATCCAAACAGTGCATCACGTCACTTCATCATCACTTCATCTCAGCACTCAGTGGGAAATACACACATAGAGGGCCGTCGCCCATTTTCTGACCTGGCATTCGCATCAAGGAGTCCCGTAGATACAAGAGGAGGATAGAGATTGTTTTGAACTACTCACAGTCTCTCATAAGCGATCTTATCGTCCCGTGGTTCCCACGTTCAAGTTGCGTCGTTGTGCTCTTTCTCCCGAACTCACGGTGCCACGCCTGTTTGTTGGCCCCCACTTCCTCTGCTCCAATGTTCACGCTTCCTCCAAAATCACGGCCCCCAAAAACAACACCACTCTCCAGTCTGTACTCTCTCCTCTTATTCTCCCCTAAGGGCAACGTGTCCCAATCGCGGAGCTTCACTCCTTTTCCGCGCAGCTGTCGGCGATCCCGATTACTTACCCCATTCGCGGGATTTTTCCGCTAACCCGGAACTAACCCGGTGTTCCATTGTTATGAGTCCGGCGGGAGGCAATCGCGGCGAACATTAGTTCCGCCTTGCACGGAGACAAAAGATGAAATTGTCACCGCGTGACATATGTTTAAGTTTTTTAACTTATAATAAGCGTCACACCGCTCCGCTTTGCTCACATGCTCTGGTGTGTAGCCATGTGTGCGTGCATGTGGTGGAGAGGGGTGCGATTTTCGAATTATAATCAACCCAGCGATCTTCGAATATTATTTTTGCTTGAAAATTTCGCTTTGTATAAATTGTATCTTAATTTTCATCAATTTTTCATCAACAAATTTGCCTGGATTAATAAATAAGAAGCAAATATAGTGGACAATATAATCAGGACGGAGGCGCCGGCACACTTCTCTCTATAGGCGCGTTCACTACTGTGAAGATGGCGAGTCTGCATCGTCAACTTTATCAATTTATCAACTTTATCAATAATTCAAATGTTTCATGCATAGGCCTAATCATTACTTTCGCCGGTTTTGTGTCAAGCTTTATTTCAGGTGTTGCGTGATATCTCTGCGCCCAAGTATCAGTGCTTCGCCTGTGCTTTCAAAAATGCATTTGCCCACCTATCTAAATGTAGGGGAGACCGTGAATAACCCCCATTTTTAAAAAAACGGTGGAGTGTTTCTTTAAGGCTAGCCTGCCTGGGCCTGGCCATATCTGAAACGTCTCACTCAATCGTTCGTTGTTTAGGTCTATATTACAGCCGTTTTAGGCGTGCGCTTTATTTTAAATGCAGCATGCGATGTTGTTTAATAACTTTCAAACGGTAGAGGCTGTTCCTTTATAACATAGCCAAAGGTCGGTGTATTTTTGCTTTATACATTTTAGGCGTATTCTCAAAGAAATTCATATTGTGTTAGGAGGGCGGGATTATTACACAATTTTATTACGCTCCTCACCTGATTGCTGTTCACCGTTGTGAAGTTCTCACCTGAGTGCTGTGCACCATCTGTCTGGAGGACTGCTGTGGGATCCCTTACCGCTGCCCGCGTCAGAGTGCCTCTTACTTCTCCGCCATCGTAACCTGTCTTGAGGATCTGTTGTGAAGTTCCTACCTGAGTGTTACCTACCGTCTGTCTTGAAGATCCGCTGTGGAGCTCCTTACCTGAGTGCTGTTCACCGTTGTGAAGTTCTCACCTGAGTGCTGTGCACCGTCTGTCTGGAGGACT
This sequence comes from Rhinichthys klamathensis goyatoka, assembly GCF_029890125.1. Lineage (NCBI taxonomy): Eukaryota > Metazoa > Chordata > Actinopteri > Cypriniformes > Leuciscidae > Rhinichthys > Rhinichthys klamathensis. The sequence continues at coordinate 1,343,469 of NW_026606695.1, read as the reverse complement.
GCTGTGGGATCCCTCACCGCTGCCCGCGCCAAAGAGTGCCTCTTACTTCTCCGCCATCGTAATCTGTCTTGAGGATCTGTTGTGAAGTTCCTACCTGAGTGTTACCTACCGTCTGTCTTGAAGATCCGCTGTGGAGCTCCTTACCTGAGTGCTGTTCACCATTGTGAAGTTCTCACCTGAGTGCTGTGCACCGTCTGTCTGGAGGACTACTGTGGGATCCCTTACTGCTGCCCGTGTCAAGAAGCGTCTCTTACTTCTCCGCCATTGTAACCTGTCTTGAGGATCTGATGCGAAGTTCTTACCCGAGTGCTACCTACCGCCTGTCTTTGAGATCCGTTGTGGAGTCCCTCACCTGAGCGCCGCTCACCGTCCATCCTGCAGATTCATTGGGAAGTTCCTTACCTGAGTGCTGGTCACGGCCTGTCTGGAAGATCCGCTGAGGGATACCTCACCATTGTCAACGCCAGTGAGAGCTTTCCCTTCCGCAGCCGCTAAAACCCTCGAGACCTTGGAAGACAAAGAAGAGAGCGATTAGTTGATGCCCTGTTTTGAGAGACTATTTTAATCTAATAAAGTAACACAACTTTGTATCTTATCACGTTGTCCTGTCTGTGGTGTTCCTCTGGTCAGGCTCCTCAGGGTGGTACACTTGAAAGGGGCGGCGTTTAAGGCCTGGTTGCCGCCCCGACCTGTGACATATTCAATTCAATTCAATTCAAATTTATTTGTATAGCGCTTTTCACAATACATATTGTTTCAAAGCAGCTTTACAGAAAGTGCATTTCAGAAATGTACATAGAAAAATACAGTTAGTTAATCATCATGTATTAATTTAGGGCATAACATATCGCCGGCGTTGAGTCGTCTCATCGCAGGTGTTGGGGCATCTGAAGTCTCCGTGAGAGGCTGGATTCAAACTGGAGCTGACGAACGCTATTTACCAGCAGAAAAGCAGATGGGAAATAATTAGCGTAGCTGCTGTTCATAAAATTAATGCATTCGATCTGATTCAACAGTGGTATAAAAGGTAAGCATTATGTGAATGCTTGGCTGAAGAGATGCGTCTTTAATCTAGTTTTGAACTGGGAGAGCGAGTCTGAGCAACGAACAGTATCAGGAAGGCTATTCCAGAGTTTAGGAGCTAAACTATATATACACAAATGAACAAAATCTTAAAGGGATAGCTCACTTTGAAATTAATTTTTGTTATGTTTTAGCTTACCTCAACGGCATCCAATATGTAGGTGTCTTTGTTTCCGCAGTAGTTTCAATTTTGATATTTTTAGGTCAAACCGTTCTTGTCTGTCAGTCATATAATGCAGGTCTATGGTCACCACCTCTAAGAGCATGCACAGAGAAGTCCAAATTAAACATGATTTAATGACTCGTAAATATAAGTACACATTGATGGCCTAAGACACGAAACGAGCGGTTTGTGTGAGAAAACGAACAGTATTTATATCGTTTTTACCTCTTGTAACCACAGCCACGTCCAAATGATATGAGGGCGCGGGCACTTCAGTCTGCGCAAGCGCCGGAAAGCACCGGAAGTGATCTCTCGCGCGTGTACGTCACTCATTGTTTACACAGAGATTTCGGAAGTGTTACCTTTCACTGTGAAGATCTAAACATATTTAGATATAAAGGAAATCGCAATGGAAGACGATTTCGATATATCAACAGACAACATTGAATTTTTTCAGAGAGATCACTTCCGGCGACATTGAATTTTTTAAACTGATCACTTCAGTTTTATTCTCTGACGAGAAAAAATGTAACCTGGACGGTCCTGATGGCTTCCAACGTAACTGGCATGACAAGGAGATCCCACCGGAGATGTTTTCTACGCGGAAGAGTGGAGGAGGCTCCATCATGATCTGGGGTGCTTTTTCCTTCAATGGGAAAATGGAGCTTCAGGTTGTGCGGCGGCTGGCTATGTGGACATGTTGTGTGTCAAACGGCGGCTGGCTATGTGGACATGTTGCAGCGGGCATCCCTCTTGACTGAGGGCCCTCGTCTGTGGGGTAATGACTGGGTCTTTCAACAGGTCAACGCTGCAGTTCACAACGCCCGCCTGACGAAGGACTTCTTCCAGGAGAATAACGTCGCTCTTTTGGACCATTCTGCGTGTTCCCCTGATCTAAATCTCATTGAGAACGTTTGGGGATGGATGGCAAGGGAAGTTTACAAAAACGGATGTCAGTTCCAGACCGTGGATGCCCTTCGTGAAGCCATCTTCACCACATGGAGCAACGTTCCCACCAGCATCCTGGAAACAGTCGCATCAAGCATGCAATTTTTGGCATTTTGAAGCAGTACTTGCAACCTGGTTGCGTTCCACCAGCACAAAATGCGAATTCTTGTAATATTTCCCCCAGTCTTAAGATTTTGTTCAGGAGTATATATATATATATATATATATATATAACACCTCCTCTCTTTGATAGATTATCACCTCCTCTATTTGGTAGATTATCTGAGCGTGCTCCTTCCGCCCTTTGCTAATAAAAACATTTTGAGAAAAATATTTTTTTCATACAATGGAAGTCTATGTTGACAAACAACGTTTGGTTACCAACATTCTTCATAATATCTTATTTTGTGTTCTGCAAAAAAAAAATCATAAAGGTTTGGAAGGACTTCGGGGTGAGTAATTGAAGACAGAATTTTTTTTTGGGGGGGGGGGGGTTGAACTATCCATTTAAGCAACAAGTGACTGTGGGTGAGTCACTGAATCATTCAACTGATGAATGAAGCGTATCTGGACAGTGTCAGAGTGACATTCCAACACTTGGAAACTGTTCTAACCCCTGGCTTCGTCCGGTAACTCACAAGTAGTTGCTCCCATTGACACTTTTGTGGCATACACGAGAGAAAACAAAGCCATAAACTTGAACGCGTGAGCCTCAAACAGATTTGTATCGCTCAACACCCCCTCCCCGACAAGAAAGGAATTCCAGGTGGCCGAAGCAAAGCTCCCCCAAGACGCACACACACACCCATACATAGACTTTTTCAATAACTTCCTCATATAAAGACATTACAAAGATATATTTGATATGTTTTTATGTTTGCCTGCTTGCCCATGTCATATTGGGGTATCTATGATTTTATCGTAGTATTAAATGAACTATAAGTGCTTGTAATTATGCATTAGAATGTAACTTGGTAGTCCTATCCTTTTTACCTGTCCTTCTTGGTACTGTTTTAATCCGCTCGGTCTGAGTTGGTCATATACGGGAGATTACAGTAAAATGTATGATTCTATGTGCACAAGCTTTCTTGAGTAGAAAGGACAACTTTTAACACCCCCATAAACTATGCAGATGAGCTGCCTTGACGGGACAAAGAAAACTTTTCCCTGTAGCGATTTTAGCTCAAATAAAGGGAATATAATTTTAATAACTGGTCATGAATATGTCCAGGAATCGCATACATAGATCCGTCATTCGGATGAGACGTTAAACCGAGGTCTTGACTCTCCGTGGTCATTAAAAATCCCAGGATGTCCTTCAAAAAAAAGAGTAGGGGTGTTACCCCGGCATCCTGTCCAAATTTGCCCCTTGGTCTCTGTCCATCATGGCCCCCTAATCGTCCCCATATACTGATTGGCTTCATCACTCTATCTCCTCTCCACCAGTAAGCTGGTGTGTGGTTGGCGTTCTGGCGCAATGTGGCTGCCGTTGCATCATCCAGGTGGATGCTGCACATTGGTGGTGGTTGAGGAGTTTCTCCCTTCCATATGTGAAGCGCTTTGAGGTCCCAGAAAAAGCGCTATATAAATGTAACAAATTATAGATTAAAATTACCCGTAAAGGGAATACGTTGCCAATGTATCTGTATGGACACTTAAATACAATGGATTATTTTCAATTATCCATACAGGCAGACAAAATTAGATCAATTGTATATATCAATAATCAATCACAACGAATTATAATTAAATAGTAATATGTCAATTGTCTAGGATAGATCGATTCCAAGGATAACCCTTATGGAATTAATTTGTTATCGAATAATCTGTTCGTCCACCAAACTGATCGTACAATCTTTCATCAATCCTCAAGAGAAATTATCCTTATAGACTCGCAATCTTTCTGGCCATGAAAAATAACTTTCCTGTTTTCTAAAAATACTAATTAAAGTATCAACAAATTTTAAAGCTTGTAGCTTAGATCGAAAATTTAGTACTTCGTAATATGAGCAACACACAGAGTCAATACATGAATATAATGGATTTAATGAAGGAAAACTACGTATTCCGGTGACTAACGTTACAAGGAATAAATGTATATACAACAAAATAAAGCAACAAACAATGAAAGAAAATGAGAATAAGAGAGTGATAGGAAAAGGGAGAGAATGATCAGTCAGTTATGCAAAATCACAGACAAAAGGAACCTTGAGAGAGAGACACCAAGATATCAAATCACCCTAAATGGGGTAAACAAATCTTAAACGCATTGAAAGCTTGATAAAACGAACACTTGCACATATGGTTCTCTTGTGTTGCTGAATAAAGAAGGAGCGTGGGTGTCGTTCCTTCTGAGCGTCACGCGTTCTCTGTGATTCTTCCGGGCGAACGGAGGTGCGGCAAATTTAAAGGTCCCTTGAAGGTGAAGTTACTCCAAAGAAAAATAATTCAGGCTAAGTTCATTTCACTCGTCTGTGGAAATGAACAAAGTAAAATACGAAACGGGAAAACAAAGACAAACAAAAGTAAAGAAAAGAAAACTAAACTAAACTAAACTAAACTAAACGGACCGAAGAGAAGATCTCGAAGAGAGATGTTGAAGAGCGATGTTGAAGAAGGTTGAAGAGAGTTGAAGAGAGGGAGGAAACTGGCGTTCCATCCTTTTGAGGACAATGGAGTTCACACCTCCTTTGGGGTGAATGACCAATCAGCTTAGAGATTTTTGAGAGGGAAAAGTCTTCCTTTGTCCTGTCAAGGCGGCTCATCTGCATAGTTTATGGCATTGTTAAAAGATGTAATTTCTATCCAGAAAGCTGTTGCACATAGAATCATACATTTTACTGTAATTTCCTGTATGTGTCCAACTCAGTGAGACCGAGAGGATTAAAACGATACCAAGAAGACATACACACATAATAGGAATACAAAGATACATCTAAATGCATACTTACAAGCACGTATAGTTCATTTAACCCTCTGGGGTCTAAGGTGTTTTTGGGGTCCTTGAGATGTTTTGACATGCCCTGACATTTGTGCTTTTTTCAGTTGCTTAAAAACATATTAATAGCACAGGTGAAATTACACTCTATTTAGCACAAATAGGGCTACCATAATATGTGAGCAACATGTATGTACATGTTTGTATTTTTGAGAGAATATTGTTTATGCATGGTTACTGAAAAAAACACTGAAATAAGGCCACAAAACACATACTAAATATGAATCCACAAGACTTTTGACTAATGGATGTTGTCGCCTAGAGTTTTTGCTTCAAAATAATCTGAAAATCATCCTGCCTAATCATTCACATAAAACAATAGATTGTTTTAAATTGTGAAAAAAAATTTTTTGTTTGGAAAGGCAATATGCGTGGAGGCGTGAACGGCCCAACCCCCTCATGTATAATTAGGTGGTTCTCACCTGAGAAGACAAAGACCCGCATAATAATGAGCCTTTCATTCAGGTGTGTCACACCTGAAAGAATGCGAGGACAATATATAGACATATATATACACTCACCTAAAGGATTATTAGGAACACCTGTTCAATTTCTCAATGCAATTATCTAATCAACCAATCACATGGCAGTTGCTTCAATGCATTTAGGGGTGTGGTCCTGCTCAAGACAATCTCCTGAACTCCAAACGGAATGTCAGAATGGGAAAGAAAGGTGATTTAAGCAATTTTGAGCGTGGCATGGTTGTTGGTGCCAGACGGGCCGGTCTGAGTATTTCACAATCTGCTCAGTTACTGGGATTTTCACGCACAACCATTTCTAGGGATTACAAAGAATGGTGTGAAAAGGGAAAAACATCCCGTATGCGGCAGTCCTGTGGGTGAAAATCCCTTGTTGATGCTGGAGGTCAGAGGAGAATGGGCCGACTGATTCAAGCTGATAGAAGAGCAACTTTGACTGAAATAACCACTCGTTACAACCGAGGTATGCAGCAAAGCATTTGTGAAGCCACAACACGCACAACCTTGAGGCGGATGGGCTACAAAAGTGTTTCCCAACCCTGTTCCTGGAGGCACACCAACACTACACATTTTCCAAATCTTCCTAATCGATCACACCTGAATCAACTCATCAGCTCGTTAGTAGAGACTCCAAGACCAGAAATATATGAGTCAGAAAAGGGAAACATCCAAAATGTGCACTGTTGGTGTGCCTCAAGGAGCAGGGTTGGGAAACACTGGGCTACAACAGCAGAAGACCCCACCGGGTACCACTCATCTCCACTACAAATAGGAAAAAGAGGCTACAATTTGCAATAGCTTACCAAAATTGGACAGTTGAAGACTGGAAAAATGTTGCCTGGTCTGATGAGTCTTGATTTCTGTTGAGACATTCAGATGGTAGAGTCAGAATTTGGCGTAAACAGAATGAGAACATGGATCCATCATGCCTTGTTACCACTGTGCAGGCTGGTGGTGGTGGTGTAATGGTGTGGGGGATGTTTTCTTGGCACACTTTAGGCCCCTTAGTGCCAATTGTGCATCGTTTAAATGCCACGGCCTACCTGAGCCTTGTTTCTGACCATGTCCATCCCTTTATGGCCACCATGTACCCATCCTCTGATGGCTACTTCCAGCAGGATAATGCACCATGTCACAAAGCTCGAATCATTTCAAATTGGTTTCTTGAACATGACAATGAGTTCACTGTACTAAAATGGCCCCCGCAGTCACCAGATCTCAACCCAATAGAGCATCTTTGGGATGTGGTGGAACGGGAGCTTTGTGCCCTGGATGTGCATCCCACAAATTTCCATCAACTGCAAGATGCTATCCTATCAATATGGGCCAACATTTCTAAAGAATGCTTTCAGCACCTTGTTGAATCAATGCCACGTAGAATTAAGGCAGTTCTAAAGGCGAAAGGGGGTCAAACACAGTATTAGTATGGTGTTCCTAATAATCCTTTAGGTGAGTGTATATGACCAAATGTTGTTTTCCAGTTCAGACTCGTGTAGAAACAAGGGATGTTCCAGAGGAGACTGAGACCGCTTCTGTGAAGGAGTCATCACAAGAGAGCATGGGTGAAACTGGAATCAAAGCAGAGGCTGTGCCATTAAGAGGACAATATGGTACGTCACAGTTAAATGACCAAACATTGACTAATGCGCTGAGAAATGTCAGAATGGTGGAAGGGCTAGATAAGAAACAGGGACACCTTACATACCCTTACTTTGCAGTAAAAAACGGTCTGCTTTATCGAGTAAACAAAAGTGGAGAGGACATCCAGGAACAGCTTCTAGTTCCTAAGTCTCATAGAGCAACAGTGTTGCATCTATCTCACACCCAACAACTTGGAGCCCACTTAGGGGTCAATACAACTAAAGAGAGGATTCTTCAGCGTTTTTTTTTTGGCCCGGCATTCATAAAGAGGTAGAAAACTACTGCCGCAGCTGTCCAGAATGTCAACAAGTAGCACCAAAACCCACAGAGCGGAACCCCCTAATTCTCCTGCCAATAATTGAGACCCTGTTTGATAGAATTGGAATGGATATTGTGGGACCCCTTCCCAAGAGTTCTAGGGGACATCAATACATTTTAGTGATGCTGTATTATGCTACTCGATATCCTGAAGCTGTTCCCCTGCGAAAAGCCACAGCCAAACAGGTGGCCAAAGAGCTCTTTCTCCTCAGTAGTAGGGTAGGGATCCCAAAATAGATCCTAACAGATCATGGGACCCCCTTCATGTCAAGTGTTAAGGAGATGAGTAGCCTGTTGAAAATCAAACAACTCAGAACCTCAGTTTACCATCCCCAAACAGACGGACTTGTAGAGCGCTTCAATAGAACGCTCAAGCAGATGCTACGCAAAGTCATTGATAAAGATGGACGAAACTGGGACCAGCTTCTACCCTACCTTTTGTTTTCACTGAGAGAGGTACCCCAGGCCTCTACGGGATTCTCCCCTTTTGAATTGCTCTACCCACACAAGCCAAAAGGTCTCTTAGACATTGCCAAAGAATCTTGGGAAGAACAGCCCTGTCCACATAGGACTCTAATCGAACATGTGGAAACTATGAGAGAGAGGATGGCAGCAGTGTTCCCCATTGTCAGAGAGCAGATGGAAAAGGCCCAAAGGGAACAACAAGCCACTTACAACCGGGCTGCACAGCCTAGGGAGTTCCAAACAGGAGATAAAGTGTTGGTGCTCATACCCACTGCTGAAAGCAAGTTCCTCGCCAACTGGCAAGTGCCATTTGAAGTAGCAGAGCGAGTTGGAGAAGTAAATTATAGAGTGAATCAGCCAGCTAAGAGGAAGTTACAACAAATTTACCATGTTAACCTTCTGAAAAAGTGGCATGCAAGAGATGCATTGTGTAAAGTCCGACTCGATTGGTCCAAATGCGGCATCCAATCAGCGGAAGAAGGTTACTCTGCGTGTTTCTTGCCTTTCCTTTCACGCAACACAACAAGATTAAATGCAATATATTTTCTCATATGTATTGACTCGTTAATTCATCTGACTCCATAAAATGAATAGGTTTTAATGATATCCGTGCATCATTAAACGTTAGCGAATGTTTGATTATTCTTTTCAACACTGATTTTAGTTTATCTGCAATCAGGAAACTATATCGCTCAGCAGTCCTTCTCCGAAGGCCGCACGACACACTCCCGTCAGTTCCAATAACCAATTCAGAGGTAATTTGACTAAATATCTAGGATCTGCCGTATTCACACGTACAATCAAAGATATATATACAAGTCCCCTTGAACGCCTCCTCTAGAAATTAAATTAACGTGTTACTTTAGTAGGGACGATTGACCACCATAAAAGGAAACAGTTCATCAACTCAACTTCTCTTAAGATGGCTTCAGGTCAAGCCCGTGGTCTGTAAACCACGCACGTTTATCCAAAGTAATCACTAACTTAAAACAGTGGATATGGACACACCCAAACCTAGGTTGATTAAAACAGCGTTTGCTGATTCTAGTCGGAAATAACTTGCCCCCTCGTTCAAGTACACGTAAAATGGTATCGGAATATTAGCCGTCGCTAAACTGACGCGAAAGATGTGGAAATATACGAATCCAATAATCTAGGGAATAAACAGTCTTTCAGAGTCACTCAGAATAAAATCAAACCTTTACAATTTATTGATCAGGTAATGAAGCAATAATTCAAAATCCAATTCAAAAGGATAAAATCGTCAGTTAAAACATTTCATCACAATGATTCCGAAATCACAGAATTTGTAGTAATTATTACCTGTCAATAGAGTTACACACAGCGATTGTGCGGGCAGTCAACCTACAGACTCCTCGAACTTTTCTGCTATTTTTCCTTATATACCCAGATAATTCAATTGTTACCAAATGGTGATGTCTGTCATTATAATTAGATTTTGGTTGTCTATTCAGGGGCTCACACTGTGAGGTCTGCCTGATTTTACATACAGGAGGTAGTTTGAATGAGGCTATTATGGGACACATCACTTTTCTCACATTTCATAACTTCTTTTAGCTTTTCATCATAGTTGGGAGAATGAGACCATGTCACCAGGCGCATTGTGACACTTTAAAAGACACCAAACATGAGTAGTTACATTTTCGTACACACATAACATTGCATAAGGTTTCAGTGTATTTCAGGTGAGGAGGAGGGGGATGTGGGGGAGATAGTGTGGGTGAAGTGTGAACTGCACTGTGTGCTACGTCTCCAAAGTTCCTGTTACATATGCAAGAGGGAGTTACATATTCAAGAGATAGTTCAAGTATTAATTCCCAGGAGGGCCTTTTGTCACATTGAGGGGTCGATCAGACATACCGGCACCAGCCTTACATTGTTTGGTGGAGGCCTAACCACAGAGAAGATCAATGGTCCAAGAGAAGAAGTCCAAGTCAGTCCAGGCCTGACACCACAACAGCTGCAGGAAACATTGGAGTTAGTAGAGCGGAATAGAGATGTTTTTTCTTCTGAGCCTGGTGACACCAACATGATTCAACATTAAATCCGCACGATACCTGGCAAAGTCATACACCAATGTCCATACAGAGTCCCTGAAGCCCGGCGGGAAGCTATCAAAGAGGAGGAAAGAAAAATGGTAAAACTAGGGGTCATTGAAGAATCTCAGAGTGTCTGGTCAAGCCATATTTTGCTGTTTCCCAAGCCAGATGGAACAATAAGAATCTGTAATGACTTAAGGAAACTAAATGAAGTGTCACAGTTTGATTCTTATCCAATGCCACATGTAGATGAGTTGATTGATCGGCTGGGCAGGGCCATATTTATTACCACCCTTGATTTAACCAAAGGATATTGGCAGGTTCCTCTTTCTCCAGCATCCAAAGAAAAGACAGCCTTTGCTACCCCAGAGGGGCTATACCATTATGTTTGTCTACCTTTCGGCCTGCATGGGGCACCAGCGACTTTTCAGAGGCTGATGGACCGTGTCCTCTGGCTTCATCAAAGGTATGCTGCAGCGTATTTAGATGACGTGGTGGTGTATAGCCGGGATTGGGAAACCCACTTAATGCAAGTAGCCTACAGAAAGTGTTGGATTCAGTAAGAGAGGCGGGCCTCACTGCTAACCCTAAAAAGTGTAAACTTGCCTTCTGTGAAACAAACTACCTGGGATACACCATAGGATGAGGCCTTGTTAAACCCCAAGAGCCCAAAATCAAAGCCATACAAGACCTCCCTATGGAGAATCCCTTTCCCACTCTACAGATAAAGCGTTGTTGAAAATCCGGTTCAAATCCTGGCCAATTACTACAGAAGGTTTGTCCCCCACTTTGCTAGTCTGGTTGCTCCCCTTACAGAAATGACCACGAAACAACACTCCAGGATGGTAAAGTGGTCCGAAAAGGCAGAGGAATCGTTTGCACAACTAAAGAGGGCCCTGACATCTCATCCTGTCCTGGTGGCTCCTGATTTTAAGAAGTCTTTTATAGTACACACGGATGCATCAGAGGTGGGTCTTGGGGCAGTATTATCCCAAACGCAAGAGGGAGCAGAACATCCAGTTTTGTATATAAGTAGACAGTTAGCAAAGCATGACAAAAATTATTCCACATTGGAAAAAGAATGTTTGGGAGTCAAATGGGCGTTGGAGACCCTTCGGTACTACCTTATAGGGCGGAAGTTTGTCCTGGTAACAGACCATGCCCCGTTACAGTGGATGGCAAGGAATAAAGAGACCAATAGGAGGGTAACTCGATGGTTCCTGAGCCTCCAAGCATTTAATTTATCTGTCGTTCACTAGGGATGCAACAATACAGTTAGCCCACGGTTCAATACATACCTCGGTTTTTTAACCACGGTTTTCGGTTCGGTTCGGTTCTGATGGCTTGACACATAAGAGTGTTTTTTTTTGTTATTCTATGCTTAGCCAAAAGGAACAGTACGAGTTTAAGGAGAAAAAAATAATAACGATTTATTGCAATACTCCTTTATTTTACTTAAAAGCTAAGAAACATCCACTAGTTCCTAGTGTATAGTATAATATAAAATTAACACTGACATTTCACAGCTGCTGGTAGCTCATGTACAAACTGGGGAACACATAAATTCCTAAATTTTGAAAATAAACATACATGTGAGGTTGGTAAACATAAATTGACCATTTCAAATAAACATACTTGCACTTCAGTAAACATAAATAAACCATCTTAGTTAAACTTAAACTTAATACTCCAGTACAGTGTCCTTCATTCAGAATGTAAAGTGCAATTTCATTTATGTCAGCTATCTATTCCTGTATTTTGAGGTTTCCGTTTGAGTAGGCTACACGTGTAAAACAATGCTTGCACACAGTCATTTTTTTGTTTACTGTTTTTTTTTCTTCCTCGGTATTATAGTCAACAGCAAAACCGAAATGTCCCCACACCACGGATTTGAAAGATGCCGGCGCTTCCTCATACTGTAGCCTCACTTCACCGCCGCTCGCCATGTGGATTCGTAATGATGGTTAAACCGCGCGCGCGCCCCCTAACTCGCGGCCGTCGCGGGGAGGAGTTTCCTCATCTCCCCTCGTACAGGCACACACAAACAGTCAATTCGGAGAGAAATAAAACGCACATAAATTTAAACGTAAAATCGAAAAACCGCAATTCACAAGCGCGTATTGAACCGTGGATGTCGTACCGAACGGTTCAATATTATATTGAGAATTGTGGCATCCCTATCGTTCACAGACCCGGACCTTGCCATGGCAACGCTGATGCCCTCTCACGACGAGATGCCCTATACACCTTCTCCCCGCAACCATGAGCCACAGAGCAGAGAAGGGGGGTGTGTGGCATCGTGAGAGGGTATGTCATTAGAGGCAAGGTATGTGCCTCTTGGTGGTTACAGCATGGAGACTACAAACCAAGATGGCCACCTCGTCCCGGACTACAGTTACCAGGTTCCTCAGCGGTGGGGACAGAGCTGTTGTGAATGAAGGAGAAAAGCTGTTAATGAGCTGAGAACAGATAAACTGGCTGTTTTTGTTAGAGAGCATAAAGAGAAGCTGGAAGAGTGTTTTGGGTTATAAAAAGAACACTTTGGAGTTTTGAGTTGATTTATTAAAAAGAAACCAGTGAGACTTGATCTCTGCCTGGACTCGATTTGTAAACCAACCCACACTTTGGTGATACCTCTCACGATGCCACAATGTAAATAGGAATCCATGCAATCTGGAATTCTGTGTGAGGCGAAACATTTCCCCACATATTTTCCGCATCAGATTCCAGTTTGTTAAACCTAACAAATAAAAGGCTGCTTAGTGGCCATTTACACAACGATTTAAACTATAAAAGAACAACTTTGGTAACACTTTCTATGCAGTCCATGCTTATAATGAATTATAGCTCAATTTATACTTATTTATAAGTAAGCACTATTTTATAAATATTTTTATAAAGACTCATTAAGACCTATACTGCATTAAAATAACAGTTATAGTTACATTTATATTATTGGGGTGTGCACATAAATCATTAATCCAAACAGTTGCATTTTTTTTAAAAACTTTTTTTAGGTTACATACTAGCAAACATTAGCCATTAAATGCATAATTGATAATTGATTGGTACAGCTAACAAGTGTCTCTGGAACTATTTTATATTTGATCATTTATAAATCAGTGGATTATGAGCATGCACATTGAAAAATGCAAATTAATGACAAGTAATTATACAAAATATTATAAATGTAACTATAACTGTTATTTTAATGCAGTATAGGTCTTAATGAGTCTTTATACAAATATTTGTGGCCGTGTAAATGTGCACACTATTTAAAACTCAAACACAACCAAACATCTAAAAAAGGGGTTCTTTATTTTCGACTGCGTATGAGAAAGACGCAGCGTTAATGTCTGGAGTTTCCGCTTGTGGTCAGGAATATAAACAAAAACTTATACAACGAGTTACAATAGAAAAATACCAAACATAGAAACTTCCAAACAGAACTCGCCACGTACAGTGTGAATTACAATGTTCCACAAATGTACAAAGAAACAACCCAAAATAAAGAATAAAAGTTACAGTTCCATATTTTCCCCTCAGCGAGTTCTCTTACACAATACTCAATTGTGTTAATTTTCCCTTTTTAGCTTTTTGCAAATAATTGTATATTCCCAAAAATAAAACAGAATACACAAAAAACGGTTTATGTGAACACTTATACCCCAAATAAACAACGGTAGTGGCTTTTTATCTTTTCTGAATAAAGAACAAAACATAATTAAAGACACATTCTCATACAGTATGCCACTGACACACTTGTAAGACAGGAATAAACATACTTAACACTCTACAATTAACATTACTATACTAATTCTCATCTCTTACAGATTATCAATAAACTTTGACATTACAAACAGTGCAGAGCTAGCCAAATACTTTATTTGAGTGAATATAAGCATTTACAATAAAATAATGAACTAAAATGACACTCACTCTGTGAAGCGACACACCGCACTAGAAAGCCTGCGCCACGGTCATCTCACGTGCACTAACGTCTCTTCGTTCTCCCCTCTGACATAATTTTATCACAGAAACAGAAGTATCGTTTATATTTCTCCTCGATAATAACATGAGCTGTAATAATGAGTTCAAATAACATGCTACATTTCTATTATACAAACACTCACGCTCAACCGCCGTCACTGTGGAATGCATATGCTCGTTTCACACAGAAATCTCCGGCACTCGGGAGAAAAGATTCCTTGCGATGAATCGCTCCTCCAACCACTCAACAAACAGAACACCAAATTAGGGGTTTCCCCTTTCGCTTTCGCATAAGCCTGTAAGTTGGTGTTAGTTTCTAACGCGCCTCAGCTCACACGTTCGCTGAAGGTCTATCAAAAAGCAAAAAAAAAAAAACTTCTTGTTCCTTCCGATACTGCACTACTCATGTGCACCAGGGTGCCCTCTAGGGACGGGAAGCATGACTACAGGCTATTTTTGCCCTGGTTACATATTTATAGAATATTAGTACTTATAAATAAGTATAAATGGGGCTATAATTCATTGCATGGTCTTCATAATATAAAGTGTTACCAAAACTTTTTATGCATTTTGACTTTTCACGTGTTACGGGAATATTACATATTACGTGTTCAGTCTATTGGCCCGTAGTTTTTCTTTACAAAAGTGACCACGCCAACTACTGCCGTTTTCGCGGATTTGTGTGAGTGGGGATTATTTTGACAATGTTGTCGTGTGTATTTGAAAAACACAAAGGAAACACTTTTCCATTTTTAATACATGATGTTTTAAAGTTCGGGAAGAGCACGTTCAGATAATTAACCTTATTAACATGAGAGGAGCACATTCAGTTAATCAACTCAGTTAACGAGATAAGAGGTATATATACAGCAGACTTACTTCTGTTCATTGACAGTTTATCAGCATCCCTCCACCACCCTATCTCCTCACTTCTAGTTCTAACTATTCCTATCACAACCCGGATACCTTGCACCTTTACTTTATATTAACTTCTTGTTTATTTAACTGTTCAAAGTAAAATAAATATCACAACAACTTGGAGTCATGATATGTGTCTGAATAATGTGCTGTTACGTTTAGCTGATATTTCGGATAAACAGTGCTCTTACTCTTGCTCAATAATCACTAGGTCATATATTCCGCCTTGTCTGCTTAGTTAGAAATGCTTGCAGAGCGGATCTCAATGAATCTCTGTGCATATCATGAGAGCTGGAGCTATGAAGATCAAACTAATGAATTGGTTGTTACTTGGAAGTAGTTTTCATCATGCAGTGCTTTAGTTATGCATGCTGATCCAACTTACTTTTATCTAGTTACCATTTCTGTAATTTATTTGCATTTTACTGTGGAAGTTAAACTCATTTCTCTATTTTCCATCATTTTTGTGACAAACGTGAAGCTAAGTGACATATAAAGTAATGTAAATAATGAATTCATAATTAGATGTCCAGGGTTCATAATAGCTGTGTCTCTTGCAGTAGAAATACAATGGGGGGAGGGGGGCATATAGGCTGAATTAGGTGGTTTAAAATGTGAGAACATGGGGACACAGACCCCTCTTGACATTGAGCATCTCAGTCTATGTCTCACTGTAATGGCAGATAAATCAGTTTTTTCACATGCTCACCCACTCACCCTCACTTTTGGATCCCATTTTAAATCACAATTTTCCTTCAACTTTAATAAAGTGAGGCTATGGACCACAGTCTGAAGTTGAGATGACTTAGACTGAAATATTTTACACCACCGCAGAGCATGAAAGCAAGTCTAAATATACAATTTAACAATAGAGAGAGAGAGAGAGAGAGAGAGAGAGAGAGAGAGAGAGAGAGAGAGAGAGAGAGAGAGAGAGAGAGAGAGAGAGAGAGAGAGAGAGAGAGAGAGAGAGAGAGAGAGAGAGAGATACAAAAATATAAAAATATAAAAATATTAGACTTGGTGAGGCATAGAGATCAAATCTCAATCTTATGATGGAAAGTGACTGCATCAAAAACAAACTAAACTCAAAACACAACAGACCAATATTTCCTTCACGGAACAAATCTATATTTAAGGTTTCTGAGTAAAGTTTAGAAAGTCTCAAGCGTGCATGCATATGTTCTAAAACTCTATAGGGGCTTCAAGTAACTTCATGTCAACCTGAACCAGGCTATTTACATTAGACAATGACAACACGATAGTTCATGGGACACTTGTGATTAAATTCAGTGACCGCCACCCTAATTTTGCCTGGGGCGGGAAACAGGGAAGAGGAGGAGCAGCATTTTGCATGAATTAGTGTGGAGAGGTGAAGGACAGAACAGATGGCAGATGGATGGAGTTGTAGCCAAAGTCAAAGGTGCAAGACTTCTTTCTCAGGGGTATTCTGCTGTGATCTTGCTCACTGCAACACACCAGCGAATACAGAGACAAGAAGTTGGCTTGACATTAGTTCAAATTATTTATATATTTATACATTCCCGAATCATGCTGAGCCATCATTTACCACTGCACAGCGTGTAAACGTGGACCACACCATTCCTACAATGGCCTCATTAGCCACAACAGAGGCTATTCAAGAGGCACTTTAACCCAATGGTCTAGAGAAAGCTATCCATTAGCATTGCCATTCGTCTCAATGGAAGTTTCTTGGATGTCTCAAGGATATGCACGTTTGAAGTCCTTTTATTTTTTACTCATTGCAGTTTGTGGGTTTCTGCTGCCATGTTGTTTTGAGTGAATCAGCTGAGCATGTACCATTGAGATGAATGAGAATGTAATGGATAGTTTTTTCTAGAGCTGTGTTCTGATTGAAACTCTAATACATTTGCATTTATATACATAATAATTTAATGAATGTGCCATTTGCAGTGCTAGCGTGTACTATATTTGCATATAGTACATGCTAGCTATAGCTTCTCTATAAACCGTATACAGCATCCTAATTTTAATTTTGGGAGTAAAAATAAAGATGCTGTTGCTTATATTACTTCCGGGTTCATTCATCGCCGCAGTAATGCAATTCCATGCATCCAGAAAAAAAAATGCATACTAGTACATTGTTAGTGTAACCCCTATCCACCAACCATTTACACTAGGCCAGAGTTTTTGATAAGGACCTGAGTTCTTTTGTTTCTAAATGATCTTTTAACCCTGTCTTCTAATATAAATTAACCTCCAATGAATCACTTTATGCAATCAGTCTGTTATAGCGCATGAGTTGTTTATATATTACTTTTAAACTGCAAAGATACACACACTCACACGAATAAACGTTTAAACCAATAAAAATTGTATTAGATGTCAATGAAATTAAAACTTTGGATTTAAATGAAATGAAATAGATCAAGAATTGGAATTTGACAATTGTAAATGAAAACAAAACAAATAAAATATGTCAAAACAACCCTCTGTGATTGTCTTACTTTTAACAGTAACTAAACACTTTTGTACAGTATCACGCCAGGATTTTCAATTTCAAGTCACTTTCTGAATGAATTTAACTCACTAAAGTTAACCATATAAGCATGAACCTTAAAGGGTCACTCCACCCATTTGCATTAAGAGGTCCATTGTTAGACAACCAGTCATACTATTGAATGGTCGTGCAACATTCTTTCATTTTCCCCTGAGACGAGAGAAATCTACTATTTACCTTTTTTTTTTACTTCCTCCTACAATGACGCAAAAATCGTCATTTGACGTCATTGTAGGAGAAAGTGTAAAAAGGGGGGATTTCTGTATAGACTACAAGCACAAATTCCCACCCTTTCAAACCCGCCCATAGGGGGTTGTGCCTAATGCGCTAACAGAGCTATCACAGATCAGTGGGTGGGACTTCACTTGCAGATACTGAAAGCAATATCAGCCATCTTGTTTATAAGCTAAGCTAACAAGCGCTGTGGATATAGGAAGTTACGACAATGACGGAAGAAACTAAACATGATATGGAAGTAGAGGATTTTGTAATTCTGCTGCTCGAATCCGCTGTTCGTGGCTATCTTTACGAGCCGCAATATAGTGAAGAGCAGCTGAGGCTGATGGAGGACCAGGAGGCGGCTGCCTGTCGCGGACGAGGAGCCCGGACTGGGTCGAGCTGAGGCGGGCTGCTGGTGCGTGTGCTCTCGCTGTGCGCTACGGACACAGATAGAGTCCGTCTGCTGCAGAGAATTTCAACGATCGCAATTTCTCCTGGACGAAATCTCTGAATCAGACGACCACACGGACGTTTGTGTTGTGATGTGAACCATCCTAGTTTCGCCTGACTGAACATGCAGGTATCATGCAATAATTCACCATATAGAAAGAAATACAAACGAGTAATTCACTAATGAGTTTGCCAATGTAACGGGGTTCGTTGTTGTGGGAAGAAGGAGGCTGGAACCGGCGAACATTTAAACGTTTTAATAGTAAAATAAACAAATACAAAACAAAAGTATAAGCCAGCTGGCCACACACAACAGAAACAAAACATAAAATCAGGCCTGTTCCTTTTGTGCTTCCGCTCCTCCGTGAGAGATATGAGACCGCTGCACAGGTGTCATTCATTATCACTCGCGTCGTCCTCTCACGTCCCTCGCCCTCGTCCTGCTCGCCACAGCCAACTAACTAGACATTTTTTGTGAAATGAATTTCAAACTCATTTGGCAGCTAGCCTTCTTGTAGACGGAAGAGTGATTTCTCTGATGTTTGCGCTGTTCTGGATTAGTGGGAGTGGCTTGCGGAGCTGTGGCTTGCGGAGCTGCATTGTGGGAGTTGTTGTCTTACATACAAATGCGCCCCAAAGTTATTTTCTGTCTTTTCTCGGTCAAGAGGGCACCAAATTCAAAATTTCTTTTACATTTCGACTACATATATAACCCACTTTCAATAAAGATTAATGTTGAAATGGGTGGAGTGACCCTTTAACTTATAAATCTGTATAGCTTTTATAAGCTTTACTAACCCTTTTAAGCTTTTCAAATATTCAAAAATACAATCAAAATAACAGGGAAAAACACAGTTACAATATCGTTAGTGCACTTGAATGTTTACACACATCCCACCCCGTTGCAGGCCTGATTCGGAGCTTGAGTGCGTAGTGGCCGAGAAACCGAAACTGGCCCCTTCGCTCCAGAGAGCAAACAAAAAGATTGTTTCCGTTAAATGGTTACCTCAATCTGGTTGCTAGTGTGCGTTGAAACACGTTCGCATTCATCACACTGAAATGGTCCTGAGTCCCATGTGTTGCAATGTCTCCGTGTACAACAGGTTTGCGAGTCGGATTCTCACCAAGTCACTGGACGACGCTCACCGACATCTTCATCCCGGGAAACGAAAGTCTGCGTTTTTATCCTGAAACTCCACTCGATTTAAGCAGATGACAACAACAGTTTCCGTCTAGAAAGTAACGTTATGCTAACATGCACAGCGTTCAACTCTGGCCGAGCCAAACATGCAGTGACTGCAAACTTACATGAAACAGTCCGCAGTTATAACAAGTCACTTCCTTAGCGAAGAAATACGAGCAGTACTTCTGATTACAGGAAGTATTCTTGTTTAGACACTCAAAACATTGCTAAAATCGCATCTGTTTTCTCTCTCGAACTTTATCTCGTCTCCTCTCTCGAACTTTTGATTGGCTCACAAACTTGTCAGTCTCTTATTTGGCCAATGCACATCAACTCACAACCCAAAATTATGTTAAACACGTTTTCCGCATGTACACACCAACCAAACTCCAATATAAAAAAGAAAAAATACATATTAAACAAACATATTTCAAATTACAAAAATAAAATAAAGCATTTTATCATAATTTCACCCTCAGTAAGTATAGACAATGACAAATACATCAGGGTTACATTAGTATTCTATTCAGAACATAGATGGTAAATCTCAGATGAAATCAGTATGTGTGAAATATATTGCTTTAGCATTCAAAATAGGATTTTCAACAAATCTGCTGTTGTGCAGTTTTGCATTATAGAAGGCTAGTCACAGCATCCGTAATATCTGAAGAAGATTGAATTGAGTAGAGCTGCAGTCATGCTGTATTATCAGTTATAGTTGACTTGAAATGTGTTCTCTTTATCAGTCACTGACATCTCCTACAGTTCATGTCATTAAAATGGGACAATGCTGCAATCTGACATCCCCATTAAAAAGTCAAGAAAACAGCTCCCTCTGCCTCACCTCCTAAAAGCAGACTCGTATTGATGAGCGTGCAAAACAAATTGATGTAATTAATGCTCAGGTTGCATGAAGAGGACATGGACATGTGTCCAAACCATTCATCACTTGCTGAGCTTATTTGCTTTCAGCCCATTGAAACAGCACTTTGGCCTCGATGAGCTGAATCTTAATGGCAACCGATTGACCATTCTTGTTGTGTGTGCACAAAGTCTTGTGGGTGGACAGGTTGGCAGTGTTGGCAATGTGAGAGCACATGTATGCTCTCTATCTTTTCCTCTGTCTTCTACCTCTTGACTGTTTAACCTTTAACGCTGCTCATGTAGTTCAGAGCTTTTAAAGACCAAATGTACAAAAGTGGGTAAAGACAGGATAAATGGTAAAAGAATGATATAAAGATATATAATTCATGAGCCCACTGTCCCGTTTTAACACAGACGTGTTTCTCACACTTGAAATAGTTAACCCTAGGTCATTCTAAACCACAGATAAATAGAATCCTGGGTTATCTTGCCTCCATTTCGACACTCCTCATAATTTACCCAGTTAACAATTAATCCTGTGATTGTGAACAGGTGAGTAAAGGACCTATTAGCCTGCAACATCTAGAGTTTCAAGCCAGAACTTTGTATTTCGGTCATGACAACTCTCGGAGTGATTGGCATGGTAATGGGTATGACATTACCATGCCAACCAGAGCTGCGGAGTCAGTAGCCACTTTCAAGAAACAGCTGTAGACGCTTATTTTTCGGCAGCACTTGATCCAGTAACACTAACACTTTCTCTTCTATTCTATCTTTAAAAAAAAAAAAACTCATGGACTGCGTTAGATGAAATTGAGAGAGGTCATAGCACTTGCATACTGTTGTCCTAATGTTAGTTTAACTGCTTCTATTGTTCTCATTTGTAAGTCGCTTGGGATAAAAGCGTCTGCTAAATGAATAAATGTAAATGTAAAATGACAATGTTGTATGTTTGGTCTTGGCGGAATAGATCTGCTACGATGCTGTAGGTTGTTGCTGCAGCTGCGGCAGAGCAAGTCCGGGACTTGCTACATACATGACACGCTGCTGTGAGAAAGTAAGACATGCTGGTGCTGTACAATATAGCGTACATGAATTACCCCCCAACAGAGCAGGTAACATGATATTTGACAATACAATACAAGCTGAGTGTACTGTACATCAGAAAATCCCCCACCCCCAGCAGATCTACAGCCAAAACATACAGTTAGGTCCATATATATTTGGACACAGGCACAATTTTCATACTTTTGACTGTATGCCACCAGAATAAAATTAAAATGAAACAATCAGGATGAATTTGAAGTGCAGACTTTCAGCTTTAATTCAAGAGGTTGAACAAAAATATCAAGTACACATTTTAGAAACTGCAACCATTTTTATACACAGTCCTCCCATTTTCAGAGGCTCAAATGTAATTGGCCAAATTAATATAATCATTAATAAAATGTTTATTTTTAATATTTTGTTGAGAGTCCCTTGCAGGCAATGACTTCCTGAAGTCTGGAACTCATGGACATCACCAAAGACTGGGTCTCCTGCTTTGTGATGCTTTGCCAGGCCTTAACTGCAGCTGTCTTCAGTTGTTGTTTGTTCGTGGGTCTTTCTGCCTTTAGTTTTGCCTTCAGCAAGTGAAATGCATGTTCGATCGGGTTGAGATCAGGTGATTGACTTGGCCATTGCAGAATTGTCCACTTCTTTTCCTTAAAAAACTCCTGGGTTGCTTTTGCAGTGTGTTTTGGATCATTGTCCATCTGTACCATGAAGCGCATCATGCATTTGGCTGAATCTGGGCGGACAGTATATTCCTATACACTTCAGAATTCATCCGGCTGCTTCTGTCTTCTGTCACATCATCAATAAACACCAGTGATCCAGTTCCACTGGAAGCCATGCATGCCCATGCCATTACACTGCCTCCACCATGTTTTACAGATGACGTTGTATGCTTTGGATCATAAGCCTTCTCCATACTTTTTTCTTCCCGTCATTTTGGTACAGGTTGATCTTAGTTTCATCCGTCCAAAGAATGCTTTTCCAGAACTGGCCAGGCTTTTTTAGATGTTTTTTTTTTTTGGCATAGTCTAATCTGACCTTTCTATTATTGATGCTTATGAATGGTTTGCACCTTGTGGTGAACCCTCTGTATTTGCTCTCGTGAAGTCTTCTCTTGATTGTAGACTTTGACAATGACACGCCTTCCTCCTGGAGAGTGTCCTTCACTTGGCTGGATGTTGTGAATGGGTTTTTCTTTATCATGGAGAGGACCCTGCAATAATCTACCACTGTTGTATTTCGTGGACGTCCAGGCCTTGTTATGTTTCTGAGCTCACGAGTGCATTCTTTTTGTCTCAGAATGTACCAAACTGTTGATTTGGCAACTCCTAATATCCCAGCTATCTCTCAGATGGATTTATAATATTTTGTTTTTGAAGCCTAATGATGGCCTGTTTGACTTGCATGGAGAGCTCCTTTGAACGCATGATGTAGGTGTCAAGTTATCCAGGTTTCTTTGCCTCAATGTCTGCCCAAACTTGAAAAAGACTTCAATCAACTTTTAGAGGGTGCATGGAACAACTCGAAACATCTGATTCTTTTTCATCGAAGCAATTTATTGAAAATCTATCAGCAATGACTTGATCCTCATGTACTTGTTCTCAATTATTATTTCAGATGATTAGCTTAATAACCTATACAGAAAACAGATATATGAGTCACTACAAAGTACAAACAACATTGTTAAAATATTCACAGTTTACACAGCAACTTAACAGCAATGTAAAATAAAAAAGCTTGTAATGCAGTTAGAAAGTTAAATGCTAAAACTGCTAGCATCAACAAACAACTTCCAAACATACACAAAATATGTAGTCCCTAAAGAAAGGTAAGTCTTTGTCCTACCAGTAGCATCTCAAAGTTGATAAACACATTGTGGCTTTTCCCAGCAGTCTTTCGCCTTTGGTTTTATAATCACCAAAAACCACCAACTTGGGTAGGAGAAGCACATTCACTGCTATCAAAGATCTCTCTGCCTCCTGGTAATCACACACACCTGGTTATGTGTGTCATGTGCAGTTTCAATGACCAATCAGCTACCTTGTTTCTCCCAGGTTGCACCATGTGCTCACAACCAATAGGCTGCACTCATTTTGATCTCAAACATCTTTAACAATGATGAATCTATACTTTTTAACCATTAACTTTTTTTCCTTTTTTCTCTCAAATTTAACTTAACAGTAGGTTCACAGCAATAGATTCCAAATGCAAAGTACCACACTTAGAATCAACTCCAGACCTTTTACCTGCTTAATTGATAAAGAAATAACGAATGAATAGCCCACACCTGTCCATGAAACCACTTTGGATTCAATTGTCCAATTACTTTTGGTCCCTTGAAAAAGGGGGGTGGCTACTCTCAAGAGCAGTAATTCCCAAACCCTTCCTCAAATTAAACCTGAGAGTGTGCACTTTCAGCCCATATCCATTATATAACTATAGCTTGAATATGTTTTGGTAAATATCTGAAAAAATAAAAAAATTGTGCCTGTGTCCAAATATATATGGACCTAACTGTATGTACTGCTGCTTATCCGAAGAGTCATAGGCACGTGTGTATGCTATCTATGTGTGCCTGGCCCTTTAGTTTTGAGTATGAGGAATGGGGCATATACTTGGTCTAGGCAGACTAGACCTGCCTAAGCAGTATTTCCCCAAGCAGATCTAGCCATTAGACATGTGGGCTGCCATGAGGTGCATATAAGGCGCGTGAAGCATCTCGCAGTGTAGCCCTATGTGTACTAGTGTAGCCCCTTTTTTATCTTCAAGGGGTGTCCCTAGTGACTTACCAATGTGGTGTTATACGTATGTGCCTATATACCAGTGAATGTGTGCCACTAAACTAAGTAGTCTGGGCTGTAAGGCTTGGCTCTAGTGGCCTATTAGACTATGTGTGCTTGGGCCTGCTTTGCCGAATGGCTTAACTCTACTGGCCTGTGACTATGTGTGCCTGGGCCTGCTTTGCCAAATGGCTTAACTCTAGTGGCCTATGACTATGTGTGCCTGAGCAGAAAGCTCAAACATATCCAATTAGAACGTGCATTATGTGTGGCTTTAACAAATGGTAACACATTGCAGGCTAATAGAGATGAGAATGAAACCCCCCACAACCACCTGAGCAAATCGTATGATGATTTAGCATTGTTTGATAATAGTCATTGTCAAACCCTCTATACTCATATTTGTAAATGTGGAGTCATTTGAACAATAGATGAATAATGGAGTATGACTAACGAGTATTCAGCTAAATGAAAAGTAAATGAAAGTAAATGAAAACATCAGCCTTGAAAAGTGTTGGAAGTTGGTAAATAAAGTAATAGCCCCAGTTAAATGGCTATATTTTCTCATGAACATTTTCTCATGTCCACTATGCTTAGTCGCAGTACCTTACGTAAAAGGCTTGCTGCTGCTGTATCTTAATACGTATATCTGTATGCTAGTATTTTACTCCTGCGTCAAATGCAAGATTGTAAAACACCTTTCTTAAACAAATAAGGCATTGTTTGTTGTTTTCGTAGATTAAGCAAAGGTTAATATTTAAACGAGAATGCCCATCCCGGTTCTGGAACGCAGAGTTAAAAAAAATTAAGTGATGGTGCTTAATGCAGATGCGGTATAGCATTGTCCACCAATATAATAGAAATCTACCACGAACATTAGATTTACGAGTCATTATTTTACGATATTTGAGTCTTCTATTTACACTCCTGTTGTTAAGCAAAGTGAGTGTTTCTAGTGAGTGTTTCTGACTGATAATAAACACCTCTGATGGCCACCACACAAGATCAACGACATGTCCGTGATCGAAACGCCCACCGCTGTAAACGCACCGCAAACAGAATCCTGACGTTCTTCAGCGCCCACACACACACATACCCGGTGGAGCGTTTGCCAAAATGATACAGCATCGCTGTGGTGCTCTTGCTTTTCGTTTGGAAACTGCCTTGCACGCTCTGGGTAGTTGAAATGACAATTATAATTCTACGTGTGAGCAGTGAGTCTAATACGAAAGGTATCCGACATTAGCATTCACCACTGTTCGTCCTGTAGTTATGAAATAGTATATGCCCAAATATAATTCTACCGAAAATGCAGCTGCTCGCGTACTTCGTATGTAAATAAGGTGAATACATTGTTTGAATTTTACTGCACTGTAATGCAGAATTGACACCGCAAAAGTTATGGAGCAGGATTTCAGAAATCCTAGGTGACACTTTAGAACACTGTTCTGTCATTAATGAATAACTACGTTACTACGTAATGTCCTTTACTCATTTGTTCCTGTGTAGTTATTCATTTATGACGGAACAGTATTCTAAAGTGTCACACATCACACATCCATCTCATATTTATTCAGATAAATAAGTATTCTCAGTGAGATTATCATTTATGTGTAGTGTAACATCTTACATAAATTCAGCTGTTAATGTAAATGAATGCATACATGGTAGTTCAATCTTTTTCAATCTTGTTTGGACTTCATCTCTTCAGAACATTGTCAAAGGCATCCTGGTGATGGTTTGGAAAGTGAGAAACTGGTCTAACTGTTTGCTTTAGATTATGCAAATGAGTTCCACAGGGGAAAGAAGGGTGAGCCACACTGTGTGCCCCCTCTGATACCAGCAACCAATCACAGCACTGGAATGGAGAAGTGCCAAATTGCAATATCCTCCTCATTGGAAAGGGGTAAATGTACCCTTTCAACAGACACTCCTTGTTCTGGTTCTCCCCATCCGGTGAGACAATAGCAGATAAACTTTTCTGAGTCTCCAGACGGACAATGTGAGACATTAACAGATAGTTACAGATAGAGTTCTGAGTCTCCGGCCTGTGAAGGAAGAGACAGCAACAGATTCCATCCTCTGAGTCTACAGCTTGTAAGGCAGCAACATATATCACCACGTTCTGAGTCTCCAGTCTGTGAGGAAAGAGACATTAACAGACACACTACATTCGGAGTCTTCATCCAGTGAGACAGTACAAACTATAGCACATCCCATGTCTCTCCAGACAAAAGAGGATTGACCCAGTTCCGAGTCTCTGGTCCAGAGGCAGAAGAAATACAGACACATTTGCAACAAGGTTAAGCTCCGGCGATTAAACCTTCATTCCAAGGTACCTTCGTCAGTGTGTTCCAGATTAAGGACCTCTGCACCTACGTTAGGGCCTCATCTGCGTGTTCCAGATGTTGGAACCCTTTAAGTGCTCCAGGAGATCAGTATCCCACAGAGCTTCATGTTCAAGGCTCTTGAAACAGATTCCTGCTCCTTTCCCCACTGCATTGTAATCCAGCACAACTAGTGGTAGATCACCATCGGACTGCTCACTCAACCATGTGGAATATAAATATCACTTAACCAAACCTCTTTCCAGAGACCTTGATATTTTTGTATATAATCAGTATATGATTTTCTAATTCATCAGTTTCATGAGGTACCTTCATGCGCAAATGTTGCCTACAAAGTCATTACCTGATAAGGCAGCGAGGCCACAAGTCAGCTGCATACGTTTTCGGACGTAGCTACGGAGTGAGGGAGAGCTTGGTCGAGACGTGACATTCAAATTACATTATACGTGACAATAAAATAAATATGGAAGAGAAATATACATGGAAGCCTGTGTGCAGTACAAAGAATGTTGTTTCTATAGACATGCACAAGCCATTAACCCCTGCTTTAGCTTTTCCAAACCACAGGAGGTGTCTACACTTTAAAAAGATTATTCCACTCGCAGAGTAAAGCCTCAAGCCCCCCTCTGACATACACAGATGAGCATAAGTATTTACTGTTACTTCTTAACTAAACAATACTATCCCTTAAAGGCATAGTTCACCCAAACAGGAAGCTTCTGTCATTATCTACTCACCCTGATGTTGTTCCAAACCTGTTTGACTTTCTTACTCCTGTGGAACATAAGATATTTTGAGAAATATCTCATTGTGTTTTGCCTAAAAAATGGACATTCTTCAAAATATATATTTTTTTGTGTTCCACTGAAGAAAAAAAGTCGGTAACACTGTATGGTAACACTTACCACATGTTACACATTACAAGTACCTACTACATTAATAACAGTAAATTAATTATGGTAAGACTATATTTTACAGTCCTGTTCCACAGTAGTAATTGCAATAACTGGGTAATAACTAGGTAACCCTGAACCTACCCTTAAACCTAACCTTAACCCATGTAGTACCTTATATTAACCTGTATTTTCTTAGGAAGATACACTGTACGTACACGTAAGTACATATACTGTAATATAAAGAGCAATAATTACAAGCAACAAACTCTAAACCAAACCCTACTCCTAAGCTTAGCCCTACAGTAAGTACATGTTGTTAATCAATATTACTCAGTACTAATTGTATAATTACACTGTAAGAAGGACTCTGTACGTGTAACCCAGTTGTCCTTGCTACATGTTTTATTTGCCTTATTAAAGTTTTACTTTAGTTCTTTAGTTGAAACTTAATTTTTAGCTTGTTGCAAAGGCAACATTTCTATTTTTTTTTACATTTCTAAGTTTTTACATTTTTAAGTTTAATACATATTTTATTTTATATATATATATATATATATATATATATATTAAATGGTTTTACTTTACAATAAAAAAAACATTGACTGGCATAAATACCATCCTAAATAGATTATAGAAATACTTAATGATGTGGGTTAGGATAGAAGGCATATTCTTGACACATGGAGAGTGCTTTCCGACAGGTTAAAATATGATAGTGAGGCTGTTCCCATGGTGTCTTGAAGTACTGGTGCAATGTAGAGTACTTTTGATAAAGTGTTTAAGGCTTTTGAGAGATCATAGCTGACAAGACTGTATTTAAAGTGAGCAAGCGCAAAAAGACACAAAGACAAAATGAGTGAATCATCTGTACTGAATGACTGATTGAAAACAAATGTCTAAGGAGAAAAGACAGAATGGGGTGGAACTAAGAAGAGAGAGGATTGGGAATACTGACAAACACTCTCATTATCATTTTTATGATAATTTTGTATCCAGACTAATCACAGAAATAGAGGTTGATAGGGAAATGTGTGAAGGTGATAAGGTGTGTGTTTGTGTGTGCGTGTTTGTGTGTGTGTGTGTGCACACGTGCATAGTAGTGCATTGAGAACATTCACACCTCAACTGTATAATTATAAACTTAGGAAAAAATGTATGTATTTTAGACATTCTGTAAAAAATCAGATGACAGCTGAGACAAGTTTTTCCCAATGTTACTCTTATCTCACTATTGGATTTAAAATTGTCTGCTGTACAACTAATGTTAAAGTTTAGGAATGGCGTTACTATTTTTCCATTTATTTCTCCTAATAATATACAAATGATGCAAAGGTTAGGAATAGTCCAGCACGCGTATATATCATATATCATATATCAATATCATTTATGTCTTTTAAATCAGTCTAATGCATTAACCCTCTGGGGACCAGAGTGTTTTTGGGGCCCTTGGGATGTTTTGACATGCACTGACATTTGTGCTTTTTTCAGTTATTTATAAACATGTTAATGGCAAAGGTGTAAATTCACTCTATATAGCACAAACTTGGCTACCATGAGATCTGAGCAACATGTATGTACATGTTTGTATTTTTAATAGAATAATGTTTATGCGTGGTTATTGAAAAAAATAAAAATGAAAGTTGCTGAAATAAGACCACAAAACACATATTGATTATTTCTTCACAAGACTTTTGAAAATTGTATCACATAGCCTAGAATATTTGCTCCAAAACTATGTGAGAATCATCCTGACTACTCATTCAGATAAGTCAATAAAGTCTTTTACATTTTTAATGACGTGTTTTGTTTGAGAAAGCTTTATGCAGGAGGCTTGATCTCTCATTAATATGTATGGCATTCCACACCTGAGAAAGACAAAGACCCTCCCATAATGGCCCTATTAGGTGCTATCAGGCCATATCATTACAGGAGCCTTGCACAAAGAATGAGGAGATTTAAAAAAGAATGGCTTTTAGATTGTTTGGATATTATAAGGAAAATACAGGGTGCATACGTCTGGACACTTCTATCACACACCCTTCACCATATAGACATGGTTTTATTTCAGTTCAAAGTTAGAGTTGGAAACATCTTGAAAAGAAAATTGTCTTTCTCCATAAATGTCTTAGTTTGATCATACATATTTCAAAGTTGAGGATTCATTATTTTGATATAGCTTGAACAAACACTATAACATCTTAGTTGATTAGTTTATTGACAAAACATACTATATATTTAACATATGAGCAGAAACTCCTAAAAAAGCTTATTTGATGTCTATTTTAGAGTAAAAACTTTATCCAAAACGAGTCAACGAAATGTTGTCTGTTATTTAGTCTGTAACAGTGCGTATCTGTGCGTTCATTCATTCATTCACACACACACACACAAACTGTGTGACACAAACATGATTCACATTTAACAGTATGCTATTTTTCCGTTTACAGACACTACGTTATTCTATATCGCGATTAGAACAAAGCACTTGCAAAAAACACTTACTTCTCAGCTGAATCTGTTCATCCTCGAAGTGAAAATAACCCAGTGGTAAATGTCCCAGGATTGTTCCACATATAGCCGCGCAAGACGACAGTAGATTAATCTGACTAAAAAATAATGTGTGTTTTCAGAGTTTATGGGCGTTAACGCGTCTCAATGTGTTGCTTCACATATTTGCGTTTGAATAGCGCGTGCTCTCCGTAGGCGTGTCACATTACCACAGATAATCAGCTGAGAGAACGATAATGAGATGGGCTGACACGTCTCTCTTTTTATATAGATGACATAAACGGAGAATAATAATTTTAGTTTTGAATCGGATCATTTAAAAGTACAAACTCAAATGATTTAAAAGATATATTGCTTATGGCTGGGTGAATAGTATTAGCTGAGTTGTGTTGAAGATTAGAGACGTGCTCCAGAAAAAAAGTTCACGGTGACCGAGAGGCAGAACGCACACCCTGTTTATTTTCTTTATTTTACAAAAGCACAATATTTTATTTCGATTGTATGTGGGCACATAAAAAAGTAGACATTTAACAGATTATTTTCTCATATTTCTTAACTCTATATGAACAGAAATGATGGTAGTACTTTAAGTCTATTTTTCTGCTATGTGAAAAAAAACGAGCAAAACGCGCCGGCGCGTTTCTGGTCCCCAGAGGGTTAAGCCATGTTAGTGGTTCAGAACATCCACGAGGAGCCGGGTTTTGTGACATCATCGCGTACAATAGAAGTCCCATTTCATTGGCTAGGTGCCAACCAATAAAACGGCTCCTTTGAACACCCCCGCTCCCGCCCCCCTTCCGCTCTCACCGCCACTGAGTTACAAGTGCACTAGTCTCAGCCTCAGACGTCATGCCGTCAGTCTGAAGGTCTGGCTACGCGAGACTACAAGTGCACAAATCAGTTTTGCACCTCATATATCGCGAAAAGAGTAGCAAAAGTCAAGGCGCGAAATTTGAACTTGCAGTGACAGATTTGAGAAGTTGCAAGTGCCAATTTGTGGTTGTACTGCGAATTTGAATGTTAGAAGAAGTGCAAATATATTTTACATGTTTGTGACTGTCATTGTATTTCTGTGAATGGCATTTTACACATTTGTGACTGCTTGTCTGCAGCTTCAGATTCAGAATACAGGTTTGTGACTATTGTCTGCGAGTGCAAATCTCAACATTCAACTTCAGATTTTTATTTTACAGGTTTTCACATCGGAGCTGTGAGTGTAAATGTTCACATACAAGTACTAATATTTATTGTACAAGTTCTCAAATTCACATCTACGTGCTCTCGAGTTTAGCTACTGATTTAACTTCATAACTGTAACCCTAGTTCCCTGAGAAGGGAACGAGGAGCAGCGTCGACGGCGCTTTGGGAACGCCCCTGCGTGATTGCGTCTGAAGCACGTATGTCATCTAGTCCAATGGCGAGAGTGAACGTCACGGGCAGGTCAAATACACTCACCTAAAGGATTATTAGGAACACCTGTTCAATTTCTCATTAATGCAATTATCTAATCTACCAATCACATGGCAGTTGCTTCAATGCATTTAGGGGTGTGGTCCTGGTCAAGACAATCTCCTGAAAAGGTTATTTAAGCAATTTTGAGCGTGCCATGGTTGTTGGTGCCAGACGGGCCGGTCTGAGTATTTCACAATCTGCTCAGTTACTGGGATTTTCACGCACAACCATTTCTAGGGTTTACAAAGAATGGTGTGAAAAGGGAAAAACATCCAGTATGCGGCAGTCCTGTGGGCGAAAATGCCTTGTTGATGCTAGAGGTCAGAGGAGAATGGGCCGACTGATTCAAGCTGATAGAAGAGCAACTTTGACTGAAATAACCACTCGTTACAACCGAGGTATGCAGCAAAGCATTTGTGAAGCCACAACACGCACAACCTTGAGGCGGATGGGCTACAACAGCAGAAGACCCCACCGGGTACCACTCATCTCCACTACAAATAGGAAAAAGAGGCTACAATTTGCAAGAGCTCACCAAAATTGGACAGTTGAAGACTGGAAAAATGTTGCCTGGTCTGATGAGTCTCGATTTCTGTTGAGACATTCAGATGGTAGAGTTAGAATTTGGCGTAAACAGAATGAGAACATGGATCCACCATGCCTTGTTACCACTGTGCAGGCTGCTGGTGTAATGGTGTGGGGGATGTTTTCTTGGCACACTTTAGGCCCTTTAGTGCCAATTGGGCATCGTTTAAATGCCACGGCCTACCTGAGCATTGTTTCTGACCATGTCCATCCCTTTATGGCCCCATCATGTACCCATCCTCTGATGGCTAATTCCAGCAGGATAATGCACCATGTCACAAAGCTCGAATCATTTCAAATTGGTTTCTTGAACATGACAATGAATTCACTGTACTAAAATGGCCCCCACAGTCACCAGATCTCAACCCAATAGAGCATCTTTGGGATGTGGTGGAACGGGAGCTTCATTCCCTGGATGTGCATCCCACAAATCTCCATCAACTGCAAGATGCTATCCTATCAATATGGGCCAACATTTCTAAAGAATGCTTTCAGCACCTTGTTGAATCAATGCCACGTAAGGGGGTCAAACACAGTATTAGTATGGTGTTCCTAATAATCCTTTAGGTGAGTGTATGTGTCCAGTCCTTTCACTGGACAGAGAAGATTCAGCTTTTCCTTGTCCGGAGTCAAAGGAGGAGGACAGAAAGCAAGCAAGACTATAGGCCTTGGTAAATTGGTCGGCACTTTAGGGACATAGCCCTGCTTAGGGTAAAGAAATGCCTTGAATTCAAGGAAGGTGGGAGAAACCAAAAGGGCCTGAAGGTCTCCAACTCTCTTAAGGGATGAAATAGCCAGAAGGAAAATGGTCTTAAAAGTCAGAAACTTTTCTGAAACTGATTCGAGGGGCTTGAAGGGAGCCAAATATAGGCCTTCTGAGACTATAGCGAGGTCCTAAGCCAGAACCTGGGTTCGAGTTGCAGGCCTCAGCCTCAAAGTTCCACTGAGGAAACAAATAATCAGAGGGTCTCTCCCCAGAGATGCATTAACCACAGGGACGTGGTAAGCCGCAATGGCCGCCAGATAAACTTTAAGGGTGGATGGAGATAACCCTGCTGAAAAGCGATCTTGCAAGAACTCGAGCACTGTACCAACTGGGCAGTTAACTGGATCCCACTGACGCTGATTGCACCAAGAAGTGAAATTCTTCCACTTCAGAGCATATAGTTTCCTCGTGGCTGGAGCTCTGGAGTGAAGAATGGTCTCCACAACCTCGGTTGAGAGACCATTATCTATGAGTTGGGCCCCCTCAGAGGCCAAACCCACAAGTTCCATATTTCTGGACAGGGTGAAGGATTGTAGCATCGGCCACGTCTGTACCATAGGGGGGCCATATTCCAGGGGGGCTGGAAATGTGAGGGAAAACAAAGTAGACAGTATGTCGTGTCCTGAGACGCAAACAGGTCTCCAATCCCCTGGCCTCAGCCCCTGCCTTGACAGGATGTCTGCTCCTATATTTTGGTACCCCGTCCTCAGGGAGAGTATCTTCCCTAGGGACCACAGAAGGATCTGGTGCGCCAGTTTGCATAGTGGACGCGAGCGCAGAACCCCCTGCTGATTTTTGTAAGAGACCACCTATGTGTTGTCTGACCGGACAAGAACTTGATGGCCCCTCAGATCTGGGAGGAAGTGTCTCAATGCATTGAAGACCGCCATCATCTCCAGGCAGTTGATGTGCCAAGAGAGATGATGACTCCTCCACAGACCCTGAGCTGAGCGGTCTTCCATTACCGTTCCCCAGCCAGTGAGGGAAGCATCTGTCGAGAGCGCAACTTGATGGCAAAGAGCTCCTAACACTGGACCCTGGGATAGGAACCAAGGTTTCCTCCATATAACCAAGGCGCAGAAACACCGTGATCTTGATCGTACAAAGTGGGTTTCCCCTCAGGGAGAACCCTTTGGTCCTGAGCCACCAATGCAAGGGTCTCATGTACAGCAGGCCAAAGGTTTTCACATTGGACGCCGCTGCCATGAGGCCCAACAGTCTCTGAAACTGTTTCACAGTGCGTGACTGGCCTAGCTTTAACTCTTTCGTGGCTGTGAGGATAGCAGCTACACCGAGCGGGTGATAGGACGGCTCGCATCGTGACTGAATCCCAAAGTGGTTCTCTGCACTGGAGAAAGCACACTTTTCTTGACATCTCGATGCTGAACTGTCACTTGCTCCGAATCCGCTAGAATCAGCCAGTCATCGATATAGTTCAGAATGCGTATGCACTGCAGCCTGAGCGGGGCCAGAGCTGCATCTACGCACTTCGTGAACGTGCGGAGTGATAGAGCTAGATAGAATTGAAGCTCCCGATATTGGTATTATTTGCCCCCCAAAGGAAACCTCAGGAACTTCCTGTACTGAGGGTGGATGGAGGATGGAGACATGGAAGTATGCATCTTTTAGATCTATCGTGACAAACCAGTCCTTGGATCTGATTTGAGTCACGATCTGTTCGAGTGTCAGCATTATGAACTTGAGTTTCTTGACTGCACGATTCAACTGACGAATATCTAGTATAGGACGCAACCCCCCATCCTTTTTCGAAACAATGAAGTAACGGCTAATAAAAAAAACCAGATTCTCTGTCAGGTGAATACACCTGTTCTATAGCCTCCTTTGCTAATAGAGTTTTTACTTCTTGCTCCATTACCAGAGCCTGCTCGGGATGCACTAACATGAGCAACACCCCGTTGATGCGTGACAGACGAGAATCAAACTGGATTCTGTAGTCTTCCTCTACGATCTGCAGGACCCACTGAGAGAATCTATATTCTGTAGATTCTTCCATTCTGTCAGATAATCTACTAAGGGTACCAGCCTCTCGAGACTGACCTCTGGTGTAACTGGAAAAGCCACTTCGGTGACATGAAGCATACTGGCAGGAAACAACCGAAGTGACTGTTTTTGAACCCCCCTCAGAGGGTGCGAGTTTGATGCAGCATCGAGTTGACACTGCACTGTGTGCTCGCTGGAGACCGCTGCGCCCCGAGGCACCAAGGGTGGCAGGGTTGGCAGAACGGCCCCCTGAGGGCACCGAGGTGGAGGGGACACTTTATACTGAGGTGTACACCCCTCAAACCCTGTTGGGGCTGCCCTCAGAGGTCTGACACCGCTGGCGTCAGGACCTTTTCTGAGCCAAAGCCTTCTTAGCCTGAAGAAGAGTCCTCAGATCTGGCTTCTGCTTCGAAGTCTTCGGCTGAGAGTGTCGGCCCTGCCCCCATGATTTTTGTGGAGTAGCACGGGACGCGATCCTCTCCTTCTGTTGCGCACGGTATGAGGAGCTAGACGTCTGGGAGCGGCGAGGGAGGTATTTTTTGAATGCCTCTGCTTGTCTCTTGGCCGTTATTGGGACATCCAACAAAAAAGCTCTATCCTTGTCTTCAATCTCCGCTAGATTGAGCCATAAATGCTTCTTGGTGGCCACCAAGGTTGACATAGACTGCCCTATTGCTTTGGCGGTCTCCTTAGTGACCCTGAGAGACAGATCTGTGGCCCGACGCAGCTCTCGAACTGCATCGGGCCCTACCCCCTCACTCTCATCCAAATCCCCCAGCAGGTCAGCCTGATATGCCTGCAGGATTGCCATCATGTCCAAGCATGCTCCGGCCTGCTCTGCTGCCGTATATGCTTTCCCCACTAAGCTAGATGTTGATTTTAGTGGCTTAGTGGGTAGCACTGGGGCCTTCAGGGACGACGCCGAACCAGGGGCCAGATAGCTGGCTAATGTCTGTTCAGCCCTGGGCATCGTCCCATAGCCGTATTCTTTCAACTCCCTTATGTCTGAATATATAAATGCACTTGGGGGCTGAAAAGACGGGATGAATACGGCTTAGTCCATGATCTGGACAAGAAACGGAAGGCCCCATGATGGAGGTGACACATTTGCTTGTGACTGAAAGCGCTTGTTTAACTTGTTTTTGAGACGAGCGCCTTGTTTCTCGGCCGGCCAGTCAATATTAAGTTTAGCCACGGCGCAAGTTACCACCTCCACCAGCTCCTCATATGGTGGGGAAAGAGGTGGCGAATCCTCTTCCCCCTTATTTTCACTTTTAATGCTCAGTGCATCTAATTCCTCGGAACTAGAGCACTGAAGCATTGGGCTCTCACCCCGGGCGGAAGAAGCTGCTGGGCGGGCTTCCGACACCGGTGAGAGAGTGCTGGATCCCCCGGGTAAGGGAAGAGAAAGGGCGGAGCCCGTCTCTAACCCCACCGAGAGATCCATTTGCGATCCCCAAGAATGTCATCTCTGTGCTGCCTTAGCAGCAGCGGGGCCAGATCCCTGAGGATTGCAAGCCTGGCCACTTTCCTCAAAAAGTGACAGGCGAGAGCGGAGCGTGCGAAGCGGAAGCCTCTCACAATGCTGGCAGTCATCCCCCTCGAAGGCTGACATGTATGCTCCGCTCCCAAACACATAACACACAAATCGTGTGTATCCCCACCCGTTTAATAGAGCGGGCAGGGAGAAGCACACAATTTGAATGATTGGTTCGACCATACTGATTTACTGAGTGAACAGACAATACAACAGTAAATATGACAAACAGTTTCAACATAGAGCGCTTGCTGAGGCACAGAAGCTAACGCCGGTCAGACCGGATGTGCTTTTTTCCTTTCCCGGACGTGACGTCACCCGGACGTGACGTTCACTCTCGCCATTGGACTAGTTGACATACGTGCTTCAGACGCAATCACGCAGGGGCGTTCCCAAAGCGTCGTCGATGCAGCGCGAGTTCCCCCCATCTTCTCCTGTTGTGGAGTAAACAATAAAATGGAAGCTGCGCTCATCATGCGGTCTGCTCTTTGCGTCCTAAAGTGATGACGGTGACGGCATTACAGTGTGGGCGAGAGCACCCATGGGTGTCATACAAGAAGAGGGGGATGTTGTAAAAGAGGTTGAAGATTGCATGTGAAGGCAATGATAAACAAAAATGTGAAATATACAGTATGGCCGGTTTTCATGACAGACCGCAAATCATTGAAATGTATTCCCCCTCTCTGAATTTTTAGTTGTTGGCAAGAACCAAAAACATCCCAATATCCTAATAAGAACCGAAAACATCCTAAATCCTAATATTAAAGTCAAATTTTATAGTGCATAAAATGTAAGCATCACAGGATTAATTGCATTAAGTTGAAGTGTAATATTTACAGCTGTCCTGTTTTGCAGGTGACTGTGTTCTTAGCTCCAGAGGGCTTACATCTACAATGCTTTTTATGAACTTCTTAAGTTACAATGCTTTTACAAATATGATTTGTTTAATTGTTTGCTCCCAGTGCTTTTGGGAAATATAGCCCAGATGATTTATTATGACATCAAGAGTTATCTCAAAGTTTATGTTTGGTTGTGAAGAATGTACTTCAAACTGTCTTCACAGTAGAGCTTCTTATCACTGAATAAAGGGTCAACATACAGTACAAGTCTTACCAATAAATATATACTACACGCATTATATTTCATGTCTTCATGACATGCCTTTGTTCATAATGTCTAGTGTGTCACAACTCAATACACAGGAAGTGAATTATTGAACAGGACTGACCTCATGTTACAGATTTATAAAGAAGATTCTGTAGGAGCCCAGAGGCTTTGGACAGTCAGTGGTGTCAATATGGAGGAGGGCATATACCAGGACATGATAGACTGCTGACCTTTCTGACTCATCAAAACGCCAATGCAGATGACAAATAAACCTTTAAGTTAGATAGAAGTGCTGACGGAAAGCAATATGCACTTCTCTTGTTGTCTCTATATCTATTTCTCTCTCTCACTTTGTCTTACTGCCTCCGATGTCAAATTTACTGTAAACAAGGAAATGTGGAATATAATGCACACTTATTTAATAATGACTTAAATATTTAGGTTTTATGGACAGTCTGTGATTTTGTAGTGTGTGTGTGTGTGTGTGTTGTAACATTTTTGTTTAAACTGTGATGCTTTTTTTAAGTTCAAAGGAACAGCTTTTATTTTAAATGAATTTGTTTTCAATGTACTGTACCAATTCTGCGCCAATTCTTGCCTTGCTGAAAGTTAGTACCGTTGACAAATCATTATTCAACAATTTTTATTTACAACACTTGTTCTTCTGGAGCTAACATTCCAAAATCAAATCTATGCCGCTTTAGTGACTAATATTGGTGTAAATAAAAAAGTTCGTGGAATCATTCAATTAATTGATTAGAGAACTTTTGGTAATTGTGCAATATTAACAATAACAATATTGACAAATAAATGAACAATCAGTGTTATTGGCTGGAACTTTAATAGCTTTAATAAGCCAAATAAAAATGAACAATTTGGGCATAAAACACAAACTGTATGGCTCATATTAATTACAGGCCAGTTTCTCAAAGGAACTCATGCAATCATTATTAATGTAGCCTGTCATATCGAATAATCAACCAGTGGAGACTAGGAAGCAATTGTGAAATTCACTTTACCTCTAATATTTTTCCATGATGTTATTTTTTAGGATCGATTCCCACAAACTTCAAATTAGAAAAAAATTATGGTTCAGCGACAATTTGTCTGACAGATCTAGTTTCAGATGAAAGGCACGTAACTAAAGAAAAATGTAAAAGCTATAACATGCAACATGGACAACAGATGGAGAACAGAAGCTCAAACAAAACTTTTTTTTATGTTTGAGTGAACTATTCCTTTAACCCTATATGTGTTCCAGAGTGACTGACCCATACATATTGTATTTAAAGTCACTAATCTAATTAAGACAGTGACATAAATAAACATTCAAATTTATCTTGCATAAAGAGAGTCATGACTGTTATAGCTGAAGGGCTTCTGCTAATAGATGAATCTGATTATGTAAATCATCATTAATGTTTTGATCCAGTTGAGAAGATGAAATAATGCAATGACCTAATAATAGAAGAGAGTGAACTCTTGAACTCTATATGAATCCCAATCCTCCCCTCTTGGGAACAGAAATGCTGGGTTATTTATTTAGCAGATCTAGATATTTCTACATGTTTGAGGATCTAATATTATTATTAAAACTAATTAGGACATGTACTGTGCTGTTTGTGGCATGTTGTGATGCAACTCTGTTTCCTGCCGCTGCAGATGTCCATTTTGTTTTTCTGTCTCTATCCAGAAGCAGGGTGTGCTATTTATGAGGCATTGCAAGACCTTGTATCACCTCTCATCCCTCTTGTTTATTTTATTGCATATTTGTCGTCCCCTTGTGTGTGTGTGTGCATTTGTGTGTTTGTTTCCTTATTTGGGTTCTGCGGTAATGCTAACGCAAGGCAAAGCAGCCAGGGAGCTGTCAACATCCATGCTTATGTAGACACTTGTGTGTGTGAGCGTGTGTGTTTGTCAGATTTAATGCTGTAAGGTTGTGTCTGGATAGTAGATCACCTTATAACCAAATCAAATCTTACAAGCCTCCATTTTATTTGGCTCAACAACAGTTTACAAGTAGATTAAACGTTTGGATGTTTCTCTATACAACCATCATACTGTGAGCCCTGCCTGACAGAAATCTCTTAGTAATCTTTCTTTCAGTAAGATCAATACTAAAACATGTATATGAGCATATGAAAGACATCTCTTATGCTCACCAAAGCTGCATTTGGAGTAAAAACAGTCATTGTGTGAAACATTACAATTTAGAACTCTTTTCTGTTTTAATATGTCTTAAAATAAAATGTATTCGTGTAATGGCAAAGCTAAATTTTCAGCGGTCTTTAGTGTCACATGATTCTTCAGAAATCATTCTAATATGTTGGTTTGGTGCTCAAGTAACTGTCTCGTTTTGCAAGGTGTGGTTTAGGTAAGCCAGCAAGACAAAGAAGATAGATGCAATAGAATTTATTAACAATTAAGGTAACTCAAAATACAGGAATAAACGGAAGATAAAACAACCATACCAAGCGGAAACGTTAACGAGAACCGACAAATGAGAACGTCTCAGGTTACGACTGTAACCGTAGTTCCCTGAGAAAGGGAACGAGACGATGCGTCACTTGACGCCTTGGGAACGCCCCCAGCGTGAATGCGTCTGAGCATCAATGTCAACTAGTCCAATGGAAAGAATGAGCGTCACGGGCGGGTGACGTCATGACCAGGAAGGGATAAAGGCTCACCCGGTGAAACGCGGCATTAGCTTCAAAAAGTCGAAGCAAGCCGATCACAGGGAAGCAGGAAGTATGGCAGGG
The DNA here is from genome assembly GCF_029890125.1 of Rhinichthys klamathensis goyatoka. Lineage (NCBI taxonomy): Eukaryota > Metazoa > Chordata > Actinopteri > Cypriniformes > Leuciscidae > Rhinichthys > Rhinichthys klamathensis. Next base: position 1,303,356 of record NW_026606695.1, on the reverse strand, counting down.
TGACGCATCGTCTCGTTCCCTTTCTCAGGGAACTACGGTTACAGTCGTAACCTGAGACGTTCCCTTTCGAGGGAACTCTCGATGCGTCACTTGACGCCTTGGGAACGAGAATACCCAAAACGCCAGAATTCCAAGTACCTGAGTGTTAGTCTGTTGGAACTAAGCACTAAGCACCTGAGAACCTGGGGCAGCATCCAGGTCCAAACTGTAAAACCTGACGAACGTGAGCGGTGAGGACCAGCCTGCCGCATCACATACGTCTTGAAGAGAAACTCCAAATAATAAGGCTTTAGAGGCCGCCATACCCCTCGTAGAGTGAGCTCTGACCACCAAAGGACACGGCTGGTCAGAGTACTCGTATGCAAGTGAAATAGCCTCAACTATCCACTTACTAACCGTCTGTTTAGAAGCAGGAAGACCCTTCTTAGGTGGTCCAAAGCAAATAAATAACTGATCGGACTTCCTCATAGACGATGTCCGATGAACATAAGTATCCAGTGCTCGCACTGGACACAAGAGGTTCAGCCTTTCCTGGTCCGCAGATGTAAAAGGAGGACAGAAACCTGCAGCACAATAGGCCTCAGAATAATGGTAGGCACCTTTGGAACATATCCATGTTTCGGGTAAGAATGCCTTGGCCATCCCCAGTGCACTCAAGGCAGGTGGGGACCGAAAGGGCCTGAAGGTCTGACTCTAATAGGGACGAAATAGCTAGCAGAAAATAGTCTTAAAAGAAAGGAACTTCTCTGAGACCAAATCTAAGGGCTCGAAGGGAGCCCCAGATAGGCCTTCTAGAACTATTGCAAGGTCCCAAGCCAGCACCCTAGTGCAAGTTGCAGGCCTCAGCCTCAAAGTGCCACGAAGGAAACGAGTGATCAGGGGGTCTCGACCCAAAAATGTACTACCCACCAGGGCGTGGAAAGCCGCAATGGCCGCCACGTATACCTTAAGCGTGGAAGGACATAGACCTGATACAAAACGTTCTTGTAGAAACTCGAATACTGTGTTTACTGAACAGTTAACCGGATCCCACTGACGCTGGTAACACCAAGAAGTGAAAAACTCTCGAAATAGTGAATATAGTTTCCTCGTAGCGGGAGCTCTGGAGCTTAGAATGGTCTCAACAACCTCGGTTGAGAGACCACTCTCTATGAGTTGGGCCCCCTCAGAGGCCAAACCCACAGTTTCCAAATCCCCTGCCGGGGGTGCAATATTGCATCCCCTGCCTGAGACGGAAGGTCTCTCCTGATCGGGACCTCCAAGGGAGGTCCGTCGAGGAGAAAAATTAGGTCCGCAAACCAAATTCAGCTCGGCCAGGGTGGTGCCACTAAATAGGCTTATTCCATCCTGGCGGAATCACTCCAGAACTCCTGGGAGCAGAGCAACAGGGGGAAATGCGTACAGACGTAGCCTCAGCCACGTCTGCACCATAGCAACCAGCCCCGTGGGGACTGGTTGAGTGAGGGATAACCAGAGTGGACAGTGCGTCGTACTTTTGCTGAGACGAGAACAAATCCACTTCTGCCTGGCCATAAAACTCCCATATTTGCTCCACCGCCTCGGGGTGGAGTCCCCTGGCCTCAGCCCCTGCCTCGACAGGGTGTCTGCTCCAATATTCTGCCCCCCCTGGAATATACACTGCCCTCAGACAGCGTAATTTCCTGAGGGACCAAAATAATAGGCCACCAACGTGTTGTCTGTGGGTCAAGAACCAGAGTTTCCTCCATATAACCAAGGCGCGGGGATACTGCCGCGTGATCTTGATCGTACAGAGTGGGTTTCCCCTCAGGGAGAACCCTCTGGTCCTGAGCCACCACTGTAAAGGTCTCACGTACAGCAGGTCAAAGGGTATCACATTGAACGCTGCTGCCCTGAGGCCTAACAGTCACTGTTTCAGAACAACACATGATGGCCCCTCAGGTCTGGGAGGAGATGTCTCAACACATTGAAGACGACCACCATCTCTAGGCAATTCATGTGCTAAGCGAGATGATGACTCCTCCCAAGCCCTGAGCTGAGCGGCCTTCCAATACCGCTCCCCAGCCGGTGAGGGAAGCATCTGTCGAGATAGCAACTCGATGGCAAAGAGCTCCCAACACCGAACCCTGGGTTAAGAACCAGTGTTTCCTCCATATAACCAAGGCACGAAGGCACGGCCGCGTGATCTTGATCATACGAAGTGGGTTTCCCCTCGGGGAGAACCCTCTGGTCCTGCGCCACCACTGCAAAGGTCTCATGTACAGCAGGCCAAAAGGTATCCCGTTGGACGCTACTGCCACAAGACCCAACAGTCTCTCGAACTGTTTTACAGTGCGTGACTGGCCTAGCTTTAGCTCTATGGTGGCTGTCAGGATAGCAGCTACACGAACGGGCGATAAAGTGGCCCGCATCGTCACTGAATCCCATACCACACCAAGGAAAGTGGTTCTCTGTACTGGAGAAAGAACACTCTTCTTGGCATTGAGCCTCAACCCCAACATCTGCATATGAGCGAGAACGACACCTCGGTGCCGAACCGCTAACTGTTCTGATTCCGCTAGAATCAGCCAGTCATCTATGCAATTCAGAATGCGTATACACTGCAGCCTGGCGGGGCCAGAGCTGCGTCTATACACTTCGTGGACGTGCGGGGTGATAGAGCTAGACCGAAAGGAAGTGCCTGATACTGGTGTTCTTTGCCCCAAAGAAAACCTCAGGAACCTCCTGTGCTGAGGGAGGATGGAGATATGGAAGTATACGTCTTTTAGATCTATCGTGACAAACCAGTCCTCGGATCTGATTTGAGTCACGATCTGTTTGAGTGTCAGCATCTTGGACTTGAGTTCCAGCACCAAACACTCCAACAGACGAAGATCTAGTATGTGACGCTGCTCTCCATCCTTTTTTGGAACAATGAGATAACGACTGTAAAGACCCGACGCAATGTCGGGTGAGTACACCTGCTCTATAGCTTTCTTTGCTAACAGGGCCTTTACCCCTTGCTCCATTACCAGAGAGATTACCATTACCCATAGAGATATATTTGGCAGTAGCTTCCGCGCTGCCAGAAAACCTACCAAGGGAACCAGCCCCTCGAGGCTGGCCTCTCGTGTAATAAAGACAGCCAGTTCGGGGACCTGAAACATACTGGCAGGAACCACCCGAACTGACTGTTTTCGAACCCCCCTCAGAGGGCGCGAGTCCGACGCAATGTCGAGTTGACGCTGCGCCAGAAGCTCGCTGGAGAACGCTGCGCCCCGAAGCACCAAGGGTGGCGGGGTTGGCAGAACGGTCCCCTGAGGGCACAGAGATGGAAAGGGCACCGTATAATGAGGTGTACACCATTCCACCCCGGTTGGGGCTGCCCTCACCGGTCTGACGCCGTGGCGCCAGACCTTTTCTTTTGAGCCGCAGCCTTCTCAGCATGAAGAACGGTCCTCGGATCCGGCTTCTGCTTTGAAGGCTTTGGCTGCTGTGTTGTGTATGAGAAACTAGCCGGCTGGAGCTGCTCACGCCCAGCAGCCCCAGTGGGTTGGACATAGCGAGGGAGAGATTATCTTGTATCTTTCTCCATGATTCCCATCAAATTGAGCCAGAGGTGTCTCTCAGGGACCACATTTCTTTGGCTGCCATCCCTGAGAGATAAATCTGAGGCCCGACGGAGTTCTCAAACCCCATCGGGCCAACTCCCTCACTTCTGTCCAAATACCACAGCAGGTCAGCCTGATATGCTTGCAGCACTGCTATAGTGTGCAAGCAGGCTCGTGCTAGACCTACTGTCATATATGCTTTTCCCACTAGATTAAAAAATAGTTTTCTTTAATGGTTCAGTGAGAGAAGCCGACGCCTTCAGGGACGATACTGAACCGGGAGACATAGCTCGCAAGTGTCTGTTCTACCCGGGGTATTGCCCCATAGCCATACTCTCTTAACCCCCAAATATCTGAATATACATGAATGTGGGGCTAAAAAATGAGTAAGGCTTTTTCCATGATCTAGACAGCTCGCTGTGCAGATCGGGAAAAATGGAAGGCCCCGTGATGGGGGTGGAAAAATAGAGGGAAGGAAACTCGTTCAATTTATTTTAAGGACGAGTGCCCCCTTATTTCTGCTGGCCATTAAATATTTAATTCATCTACAGCCTCAGTAAACACCTCCACCAGCTTATTATTATATATATATATTTTTTATATACATTCTTTATATATATACACTTTATTTTATATATAATATATAAACTATCATATATATATATATATATATATAGGCTATATATAATTCTCATACGCTGGGGAAGAGATGGCAAATCCACTTCCTCCATGATTGTGTACACTTTCAATGCCCAGCACATCTACCTCCTCGGAGGTAGAGCACTGAAGCATTGATTTCTCTCCCCGGGCGGAAGAGACCGCAGCGCGGGCTTCCGAGACCGGAGAGAGAGCACTGGATCCCTCGTGGAAAGGGAGGAGATAAGATCCGCGGACCCGTCTCCAACCCCGTAACGAGATCCTATTCGCGATCCACAGGAATGCATTCTCCGCGCTGCCTCGGCAGACGCGTGTCCTGCACCCCGAGGATCGCGAGCCTGGCCACTTTCCTCGAAAAGTGACAGGCGGGAGTGGAGCATGCGAAGCGAAAGCTTCTCACAATGTTGCAATCAGCCCCCTCGGAGGCTGATACCGCATGCTCCACTCCCAAACAAACTACACAAAGCTCGTGTGTGTCCCCACCCGTTAAATAACGCGGGCAGGGAGAAGCACAGAGTTTGTAAAGTTGTTTCGCCATAACTCTTCCCAATAATATCGAACAGACAACAATAAATAGACAGAGACAGAGTAACACAGATCGCTTGCTGAGACACAGAAGCTAATGCCGCGTTTCACCGGGTGAGCCTTTATCCCTTCCTGGTCATGACGTCACCCGCCCGTGACGCTCATTCTTTCCATTGGACTAGTTGACATTGATGCTCAGACGCATTCACGCTGGGGGCGTTCCCAAGGCGTCAAGTGACGCATCGAGAGTTCCCTCGAAAGGGAACTGAAACACAGGCCTATAAATACTAAGAGCAACCAAAGATAATTGGATAAACGCAGATGAAGCAAACGAGGGAGCTAATGAGTAACAATAATTATGTCAACTCTCGGAGAGATTGGCATGGTAATGATAATGGATATGGCAATGTTAATGGTCTAGGATGAATAGATCTGCTACGCTGCTGCTGCTGCAGACCAAGTACCGAGACTTGCTACTGCCAATACATTCACATACATTGCTGTGAGCATGTAAGATGTGCTGCTGCTGCTGCTGTACATGTAACATATATGAATAACCCCCCGTAGCAGATATATAAAGATGGAGCTGGGGGAGGTGGAGGGTTTCTAAAAGTGCTGCAGACTGTTAACACCAACACTAACGTTTTTTTGTTTGAATTATGAGCCGCAGCTCATTGGCCGCTAATGCAACATCAACCATTCTATGTAGATGGCGATGCAATTACTACCAAATAAGTTAAGGACCTATCAGCCTGCACCATCTAAAGTTTCATGCCAGAACTTGGTATTAACAAACAAGACGGTAATGAGTAACCTGGGAGACAAATATGAACACAGGCTAACGGGAACTAAGCAGATAGAGAGAAAACCAAACCAAAAACAGCACAAAAGAATGTTCATGTGACAGTAAAAAAATATATATATTATGTATGTTGCAAATATTTGTGCTGCTTATTATTTTTTATGGAAACCATAATACTTTTTTTCAGGATTCTCTGATGTACAGAAAGCGTTGCCAGATCTTCAGACAGACAGCAGACTCCATAGTAGCTTTTATTGACCATGGACCACTCAGAGGCCAGCTGACTGACATGTAAAGCCACCAATCACAGTTAGTTTTGTTCAGCGTCATGTTTAGGGGCGTGAAAATGTAATGTCAATGTCCGATACAGTGTGTAAAACTCTTACGTATTGCAAAGAGTATATGCAGTGAACTACAGTGTTTAGTTGATCCTGATGAACGCTTAATTGCCACATGTGCAAATATGAAGGCTTTCTTCTTCCATGAGTTGGTTTGTCGTCACAGCGGCTTTGTTTCCAGGCAGACCATTAAAGAATGTGACACATGCGTCTCCCGGAAATCCTATAGAAAACATCCAATCAGGTGACGACTTCGAAACTCCTGAACTGTGTCCAATTTTGTGTGTTCAGCCAACAGTCTGTAGGCATGCCGTTTGAGGCTGAGACTGCATTCTAAATGTCTTTACTGTCTCTTTAGAACAATTTAATGTGTCCATACTGAATAAAAGTATTAATATCTTTAAAACAACAACAACAACAAAAAACAATACAAAACATTACTGACTCCAAATGACTTACTTAGACTTAGTTCCGCCAGCCGCGTGTGGCACATTGGGCGTCTAGCGCTCTCCATCGGGCTCAATCCATTGCGGAGGTTTCAGCCTCGTCCCACGAGAGACCGACAGCGGGCAGATCTTGAATGAATGTGCTGCGCCAGGTGATCTTCGGACGGCCTTGCTTCTGCTTTCCTTGCTTGGACGTCCACATCATTGCCGGTTTTTGTAGGATGTGGTCCGCAAACTGGAAGAAGCATTCAGTCACCCCAAATGGTAATGTATATATTTAAAATATGTATTAATAATAATTCATAATTAATATTAAAGGTTGGCATTCCAGAGGAATATCGCTCATCAGTTGTCTCTTCTAAAATGCTTTGGTTGGGAGTAATAAAAAATAGACACAAATGAGACAATTTTTGAGTAAATAGATGAATGTGGATGGAATTGCTCAGATGATTTGCTTTTGGGAGAATTTGATGAGAAATGTTTCGTTTTATAGTAAAATCTCTAATGTTTGATTGCAGACCTGAGCACAGCTTGAGTCATTGATGAGATTTCTTCTAAGCTTTAGAGAAGACACATCTCTACAATCCATTTATAAGGGCACAAACTTTAAGTTCAGACTGATGGTGAGGGAATAGTAATGGTGATGTAGCTATACAAGATGCATTCAGCATGCAGGGAAAAGGCTACATTTTAAAATGATCAATAGTAAACAGGACCGAGCAGGGTTCATACTTTAGTACAACATAGCAAAGCATATATAAAAAGCAGTATTTTCTGTATAATTTTACATAGTTTGATACTTTTTAGACTTAAGACTAAATTTCCATTAATCTTGTCAGTCAAGCAAATGCAAATGTTTGCTTATGCATGTACTTATATCATGCTTGTTCATATCCCAGGGCTCTTTTGTTCTCAGTGTAAGTCTTAATATGTTCATAGCGCATATATGTACGGTTGTGTGTGTGTGTGTGTGTGTCAAATGGGTAATTTACATGGCAACCTTATGAAATCTCCCTCTGTAGTGTGTAATTTGTGAGCAAAGGGAGTGTGTGTGTGTGTGTGTGTGTGTGTGTCTGGAGAGCAGACGGCAAACTTCCCTTGGGACCTTGACTAAACTAAGAGGGTAAACAAGAGAAACAAACACAACTGAGAGTAAAGGGTAGATCAGAGTGAGGACAAAATCCAGTCATTTCAATTGGAATCCACGGATTTGGGAATGTTGCGTCAGGCCGAAAATTTCCCAATGCAGATTTTGCATTGTGTTTTAAGTTGGTCACACAAATTTGTCACGTTGACCAACAGAAAGCTGCTTGGTTTGGAAGTGACTTCTGTGTGAACTGTGCTCCATACATCGCTTCATGCAAGCAGAAGGAGCTGGATGCAACATTTTTGAATAATAACAAATCAAGAAATCTGACAAATGCAGCCTGGTATTATATTATATTTCACACATATTTCATTTTAGCTATTTTTTTTCTCAGTTTTTCTCACCTGATGGAGTTTGGGTTCCTTGCCACTGTTGCCTTTAGCTTGCTTAGTTGGGGTTTAAAAGACACTTAATATTCAGTAGTATTAATAACATAATAATATTGACTGCACTGACACTAAAGGAATCAACACTGAACTGATATGTGCTTAATGATGACACTATTGTTTTGTTTTGTTTTTTAAATCTGCTTTACAGCAGAATTTGAAGCTGCCTCATATTTAATAAAGTTTGCATCATTTGATTCTGTTATTTTCCTGTTTATTACTGTGAAGCTGCTTTGAAACAATCTGTATATTGTATAAAGTGCGTTATAAATAAAGGCGAATAGATCCTTTTTAACCACTTGGAATTTCGCTGAATTTCCCTCAAGTTTCGCTAATGTTACCACACATGACTTATTTGTTAAATGTGTAAAATGTATAGAATATTATAGACAGCATTAAAGGAGCTGTATGTAAGAAATTTATTTCAATTAATCATAAAATGGCCCTGAAATATCACTAGACATTACGAAATCATGTACATTTCAAATACTTATATCACTGACAACAGTAGTCTGGCCAGGATATTGTCATTTAAAAAGTGCAGTTGCAGCCCTCAACTGATGTTGATGTTGTCATGTTGTGTTTTGGTCTGATGCTCCACCCTCCACCTATCTACCAATCACGAAGTCAGTAGTGTTGCGGCATCCGGGTTGCCAGCTCTGCTCTAGTTACCACAGCTGCAGCTCGTCACGTTCCTGCTGGATCCTGCAGCCGATCTGGCAACCTCGAGTCAGGGGGAGGGGGAGGGGATACACCACTCTACAGTAATTTGACAGTGATTGCAGTACTAGTTTTGGCCACAATCTTACATACAGCTCCTTTAAGTTAGCTACCTTGCTTAATGCTTTGGTCTTTCCAGTTTGTGATGACTGCCTAGATGTGCAGTACTGTGTGTTTTTAATGTTTGACATAATTTTGCTGATGTCAGTTTTGAGAGTCTACTTAAGATCAAGAGTTATCATGTGGATGCAAAGCCCACACAGTTTACCGCTCAGTATGTTGTTTGTTTCGCTGTGTGCGTCTGTATGTGAGTATATGTGTTTGTGTCTGCTGCTCACATCTGTTCACTTTCCACATCCCTTCTGGGAATCGAGAGCGCTCATATTATCAGCTTTATGGTTCTCTGAAATCCCCAATCAGCCAAATCCAGAGCCACTTGAATTAATTGATCCCTATATCGGATCCCATGGTGTAATTAAGGGGATAAAGTGGTAAGAGGCAGTCAGTCTAAGCCCTGTTCCCCCAAGACCATTCATCTCTGCAGCCCATCACCACACACACACTGCATTATTCATAACCGCTTTACACGGCCATACATTTGCACGCTTTATAGATATGCCTTCAGATGCGAGAGGGTACGTTTTTGAAACATTCAGAGGGATTGTTTGAGCACTGTTATTTCACATGCTTATTTAACTGGAGTCAGTATTTATTGTTGCTTCTTGTGCCCTGGTGCAGACGCTGGGGCTCAGAGCACCTACTGAATGAAGAAAAACAGCTTCTTCCACCATATTGGTGCATGTGTGTGGACAGAAATCCTGCTGGTTAAGGGAAATAAATGTGTTGCGCTGTATCGAGAGAAAGAATTGGTGATGGGGATGGAGTCACGTGCCCGTCTGTGTCTGAGGGAAGGAGTGTGTGTTACCGGGCTGTATGGTAGAGTCCAAACATATTCCCATCTTGAGATTTAGGCATGCTCTCAAGTCTCTTAAGCTCAGCTGAAGCTTGGGATCAAACTGTGGACTGAATTCATCATATTTCTCCCACACAGGGAGAAATACTCGGAGAGAAGGAGAGAGAGATTTCAAATTCCATCTTCAGATTGCCAGCAAGGTCAGGCTGTGTATATCACTTACTTAGACTGTGGCATTCAAATCATTCACCAAACCTTGACTAAACGCTTAATGTGGCCAATCTCATTTGATCCCCAAACTGTGAGTAAATGCCCAGCAAGGTTAAGACACAAGGCCTTGGTGGAAAGTGCCACATTTCGAATGCGTTGCTGGAAATGGTGAGTTGAATGTTTTGATACTGCGACAGCTGAGTAGGGTACAAAGGGGCTAAAGGCACACCGGGGTAAGGCGCATTTGACTATTCTCTTTAGATAGCACAAAAATTCAACTCAGCACTTTTCTTAACAACAGCTTATGATAATGCACGTGGCAATTTTGTTGATTCCTGACGTAATCACGGACAGCAAGGCAAAACGTATGTAATATGTAATGTTTTTTTTAAAAGTAGTAGATTTATGTAGCAAATGAGAATCAATACAATTATTGTCTATATTTTGAGACAAAAGTCTTATTAATGGTAATTAAAGCTACAGTTTTTGGTTTTACTTTATTTTGATGGTCCATTTAACACATTATGTTGACTATAAGTAACGTTGCACCTATTTGTCTACTAACTCCAATTAGTGTTAGTAGAGTATAAGTAGACTGGTTGGGTTAGAATAAGTTGACATAGTTGCAAAGTTACTTATAGTCAGCAGAATGTCTGCTGGAGGACCATCACAGATTAGCAGTTAGCACATATTAAGCAGACAGTCTACTCTAATGAGAGTTAGTTGACATGTAGTTGCAAAGTTATTTATAGTCAACAGGAAGTTCAAAAGGGACCATCAAAATAAAGTGTTACTCAGTTTTTTAATAACAATGAATATGTAAAAGTATGGTATTTGGGGTAAAAGGCGCCCTGCTGTCAATAATTACACAAATTACATAAATTGAAAGGCACAATAATTAACATGAAAATAAGAAGCTGGCTAACATTACATGGTAAGATTCGAATGGTAATACGCTGATTTCACGCAGCCGCCATTTTGAAATCGCTCCGGTGGGAAGAAAACCGGAAGTGTCGCTTTTAATCATAGGAGAGTCGCGAATGCGATGGTGTATTGTTGTGTTTAATGTAGAAATTAGTTATTCTAAAAATGTACATACATTTCGTTCATACTTTTTAGACTATATACAGTGAAATTCATTTATAAATATATATATATATTTTTTATATATATAATTCAGAACGTTAAAAAAGAAGCAGAAACGAACTATATACATATCCTATATTGGATATTAACATCCAATAGTGTAAATCGCGGCAGCAGCTTCAGGTTGGTAGTCCAAGGCATTGTTGTCTATCTGTACTTCCGGGGTTCTTCCCACCAGAGCCTCGCTTTCGATTTCAAAATGGCGGCTGCGTGAAATCAGCATATTAACATATGGTAACACTTTATAATAACTGCACCCTATTAATGATTAGTTAAGCTTTAGTAAACAGTTAATTCATAAAGCATTAACAGACATTAATAAGCAGTTTATAAATACAGCAATACATGCTTTATTCTTGATTTAGAAGCATATCTATAATGTGTTTAATAAAGTATGAAAATACTTTAAGTATAGCATTATTTACAAACCAGTTATTTAGGAGTTGTCAGTGATTCATAAAATCACTTAAGTGTAAATAAATGTAGTAAATTTAGGTAGTTATAAAGCATTTAGTAGTGGTCAGTTAACTATTTGTCTGAGCTCATCTAAAGTGAGGACTAGTTATGCCTTGTAAAGCATTTATAAAGGAGATTTAAGGGCTTATTTATCTTCTAAACAGAAAAAGGAAACAAACACAACACAGTGACAGAGAACATAAAAATATTTAACTGAGCCTTTAAATCTCCTTTGTAAATGCTTTACAAGGCATAAAGAGTCCTCACTTTAGATGAGCTCACAAAAATAGTTAACTGACCACTACTAAATGCTTTATAACTACCTGTATTAAAGGGATAGTTCACCCCAAAATGAAAATTCTGTCAGTAATTACTCACCCTCATGTTGTTCCAACCCCGTAAGACTTCCGTTCATCTTCGGAACACAAATTAAGATATTTTTGATGAAATCTGAGAGCTGGATCACTCCTCCATTGGCTTTTATAAGGGATTGAAACTTGCCGGCCCAGAAAAGTTAAAGACATCGTTAAAATAGTCCAAGTGACTTTAGTGGCTCAATCTTAAGTTTATCATTCGACGAGAATACTTTTTGTGCGCAAAAAACAAACAAAAATAATGACTTTATTCAACTATTCATGTCCTTCTCTGTGGGCCTCGAGATAGTTCACGCAGTCTAACAGCGCAGCGCTTCTGTGTTGTACGTCACACGTAGGCTCACTATTGGCCGCCGCTGTGTGATGCATGTTACACTACGTGAACTATCTCGAGGCCCACAGAGAAGGAAATGAACAACTACTAAATGTTTTATAACTGCCTGAATTAATCATGAATTACTGTAGAAATACATGTTACTGAAGCATGTATTAACACACTGAGTAACTATTACTATGTCTAAATAATAAGTTGTGTAAATATACATTTAGTTTATTAATCACTTGCACTTTCTAAATGATTTCATGAATCACTGACGACTCCTAAACTGGTTTGTAAATAATGTAATAATTTAGAAATGACAAATTGATCATAAATAAAGTATGAAAATACAATTATTAGACGCATTATAGCTATGCTTATAAATCAAGCATAAAGCATTTATAGCTGTATTTATAAACTGATTATTAATGTCTATTAATAGTTTATAAATTATGAATTAACTATTTACTAATGCTTAACTAATGATTAATAGCATGCTGTTATTATAAAGTGTTACCATATTACAATTGTTACCATTGGGACAATACAATCATAAACAGACTGTTCCTGTTTGTTAACCTAGCTATTGAATATGTTTGTGGGCAGCATGTCACTCGCTGTGTCTCATAATTGCTAATCTATCAGCGTAGGGATGGTTCACTTTGACTATTGTCTGGAGTTAATGCTGACCTACTTGATCTAAAGCAGACACTAGAGGTGTCTTTTACCTGTCACTGTTCCATCACATTTACAAATACCCACACTCTCACATGGTTAAATCACAGGGTTTCAGTTCAGTCTGACAAAATATAAAGTGATTAATGGGCTGGTGAGGGAAGGGACAGATCATGGACATGAGTGCTGAGGCCCAGAGCTCCACCTCGATGGATCACACTGGCAGTTCTTAACCACATGACATGAAAAAGGAAGAATATATATATCCGCAGCTGCAAGAGAAATGTTGAATTGGCCAATATTAGTCTGCCATCAGTTTTGAGGACTCAAACTGTCTGAAAGCGATCAAATTTAGCTCTTGGCAAATCCGTTTGGATTACCATCCAGAGCGTTATCCATTTGGGCTTGGGGTTATAAAACATCATTCCATCAGAACTGGGACATTTCAGTGTTTGTATCAATTTGCTTGTATAGGCTCATTGGAAAAATGTGTCTTTATAACTAATTTTTTGCAAAACTCCATAAACTTACCCATAGAAAAAAAAAGGCCGTTTCCAGCTGAAATGACCAGCAATTACAGTAAACACCAACTTTTAGTCCTTTGACACAAATTGTGAATCCTAGGCACATTATTAATTAATTATTTATTCTCAAAATATTATTTTCTTTATATTAATCTTATTTTCACAATACTCAATACTATGCTATGACCTGACAACTTTTTCTTTTCTTTTTTTAACATAGTTCATTATTTGTAAACATACAAATTTGACATTTGCATCACATATACAGCTCCATATGTATAGCTTTTCTGTAATAGTAAACTAGGTAGCTCACCTGGTACAGTGCTGCATTGATATATATATATATATATATATATATATATATATATATATATATATATAGTGGGTTAGAATTGTTCAGTGACTCTTTCTTTACATTGTTATGGCAGTAGGAGTCTCTGAGCCATTTGCTCTAACTATTCAGGAACTAAACAATTGACTGATTTGTGAGTGAGTCATTGAATTATTAACTCACTGATTTGTTCAAAAATACTCATTCATTTTGGAATGGCACTACTGTGTGTTTCTGGTGTTGTGCAGTAAACAAATCCTGTTTTGACTTTCACTGTTTAGAACTATTATCCTGGTGAAGTGGACTTAATTTGAAAATGTATTTTTTTAAATGTATAACTTAATTTGTAAGTTAGTCACTAGTCAGTAATAATTTATTGTTTATTGAACTCCCATTTACAATCATGCTGTTAGTGTAAATATAAATGCAGCTGTGATTCGACCAGGCCCATGATGTTGTGTATATATAAATATAAGGTATGCCTCCTTTTGGATGTTTACCCTTGATTCAAATACAACATAATATGCTGCAGAAATTTAACCTAGGGGTGCTTTATTCCCACAAATAAATGGTGGATAGAATCTTCACAGTTTCAGTTAAATTCAAAGTTATTGCAGGCATCTTTTTAAACTCATAATTTAGTTCTTCACTTGCACTTGAAATGGCGATTTAATTATTTCACTTCGTACTGAGGGAGAAAAATAGGCCACACAAATACCAACAATCTATTGTACAAAGTGCTAACAGCCTTTGATCGAATTTCCTGTTATACAGAAGAGAACATTAGAAAATCATAAATCAGGTAAACATAAGTCTGTATTGAATCATGGTATGGGCTGTGCCCAAATGTTTTGCCATTGCCTCAGTGGTTCATATAATTCTCAATCAGTGGCTGACAAAGGCAGGGTTAAATATGACAGGGAAATTCATTTCAAAACACCATCTTGAGCAGAACTGCAGTGAGAGCTGATCAATGACATTATTAATAACCCATGCTGAGTATCGACTCTCTCTCACTGGAACTCCATTTCTTTCAATTTCTCCCCTTTACCACACCCTAACATCTGATCTTGATGAAGATACATTATGTGCTATTGAGATGGGGAACAAACATAGTTACGTTGTTTGCTCTCATTCAGAATGAGGTGTCCTTCCATGCCTTCATATTTACAAACCTAATTTCATAATGCTTTGTACAGATGTAGGCGAGTCAAATGGATACCTGTTGGTGCAAGTCTTCACAAATTTTACAACTATTATTTATTGTTTTTACACCCTGGAAGTCTGTATTTGGAGCATCGTATAAATCATGGTCAAACATGGTCAAAAAGGTTAGGGACAAGTTTATATTATTGAGTCCAAAAGAAGTTAGAGAGTTTTTTGGGGTGTAATAGTGCTCTCATACCTCGAGGGTCGTGTTAGATTTCTGCAGCAGCTGAGAGCTGCTGATCCAGGGTCAGTCCTCTGTGACTGCTCTATCCATCAAACTGGCTGTGGGACTTTATGAGGCTGAGCAGGGAACAGCAGTGAACTCTGGGGAGTTTAGGCACCCTTCTGCAAAAGTAGAAGTCAGCAAACTCTCTAGGGCACAGGGTAAATAATGCATTTTTTAAACAAATCTCAAGGGTTGTGTTATCAGTGTCCTTGTTAACCACAGAGACAAAAATAATTCCTGTTATTCACAGTGTATCCAGAGTGAAGCTAAAATGATAAGCCTTTTATTTATATTTTATTTTAATTGTCAAAGTTTTACTGGTGAATTATATCTTTTTTGAATAAAACAACCTTTCTTGCATAATTTCATGCAGTCAACGTACAATGTACTTTGTGCACACACACACACATACACACACACACACACACACACACACACACACACACACGTATATAATTATATATAATTCACGTAATTGATAATTCATTTGAATGCTGGACAGTGTATTAACACAATTCCACTTGCATTCATTGTGACATTTAATTTCATCTTGACTTTCACTGCAGAAATATGCAATTGAAATGAATGTTCCTCATTTGGCCCACTTTTCAAAAAGAAAAAAAGAAGAGCGGAACTATATTGTGCCATTATCACTCTAGGCCAGACACGGACATAATAATCTAAACAAAGAAGTCATCTTAATATGTCTCGGCACAGTTTAAAATTAATTTAAATGTAATTAAAACTGAAAATGTCACAGAGAAACTTTCTATTTTTAATTACGTTGTAGTGAGATTACAATACATTTATGATGTAAAAATGTGGTGCTGATTTGTAATGTAATACACACATTTTACTGGATCTTATGGATGAGTTTCTGAAGCACTGATTGTCAATGTGAACTGTGGCTTTGAGTGTTCTATATCAGAGTCTAGACAGTGTTTTAATGCACTGAATCTGATTCTGTTTAGGAATTCATTAAAACTAAACTGTGCTATGATTATCTCTGATTGATGATTGACGCTCAATGAAAGTTTTAACAGCATTGGGAAAATGGAATGACAGTATCTGCTCTCTAATCCTTTCTAAACTCGACTGGATGCTGCTAACAGATGTCAAAGAAGCATGTTTGCCCTCAACTTAGCAAAGTAAAAGGCTACACTTAAAGGTATGTTGTTTGCCAGTCTGTAGTTTGCAAGGTATAATGTCACTGTCTCCCTTGATTAATGTAAACTGTATTACTGCCAGGCATTTGTTAACCAAAAAACAAGTTTATTTATTTATTAATTCGTTTGATTGTTTGTTTGCATGCATTACATATTCAGTGTATATTTTGACAAATTTAATGATTAAGTAACATCCTTTGTGGAACATCCCAAAAGACAACTAAAAACAATTCCAGCCACTGGTTGTATCATGGTATATTTTAATTTCTGCAGAGACAAAAATGACAAGCAATTTATTTACAGAAATACCTGTACAAAAGCAAAAAATATGTAAAATAGATCATAAATAGAGGTGGGCTTGCGCTCAGTACATTTGCCATGTTCAGCTAAGCTGCGTGCATAGTGACTCCTAATAAAACAATGATTAAAATCAATCCTCAATTCTACATCAACATCCAAGTCAAAGGACAAATAGAGTATGATTAAAATTACAATTTATTTTTTCCATTATCTGTGATGTGTCCTATGACCCAAGTGCTACAACTTAAGTTTTATATCTTCTAAGTTGTCAGCTTAAGGAACACACACCTCAGAGTGCAAACGACAATTAAACAAAGCAAATTCATCACGTCAACAACAAAGTCATATGTATTTTAGGAAGTAAGGTGCAGGCTGTTTCCAGGCATGTACAGTAGATGTAGGTGCCAACCTCCTCAGGTTTCTTTTTTAGACATCATAACTGCCATATACTCCTATTGATAGGAATCAGCTGATATATCTACTCCATGGTCCTCTGAGGTGTGTGTCCCTTTCAAAAACCTTTGGAGCTTTGTTTTCCTTCTACCTTCTCATATCATGAAAAGTGCAGAATGTCTCAAAGCACGTTTGCTTCATCCCTAATGGATACTGTGCATTTTCTCTGTTTTTTGCTGTGCCGCCATTGCAGCATTGTGTCATGACCGATCCTTTCCAAAGTCGCTTTCCTGACTAAAGTTATCCTTGCTGTAAAAATCGCAGTTTGGACGTGTGACCATGCTAACTTTGAAATGGATGAATATACCAGGGTATCACCTATGACATGTACAGTTGGTACTCATCAATATACTTGACAAAGTTCGACTGAGCTTACTTAAAGAAGCCACAAGATAAAAGCTTTTGTTTTTTGAAAGTCTATCATAGTAAAATTGCCAGGACTGTAGTTTCAGCATAAATTACTCTTTCTCCACTTTTAGAAAGCATCTCAGTACAATTGGTTTCATACTGGTTAAAACCAACGAGTCATACCAATAAAGGTATAAAAAGGCACAGTTGCATATTTTGCATTCACTCTATAGTTTTGTTTTGATTGTTTTTTTTTTTGTTTTTGTTTTTTACAGAAGCACTACATATACAAAGTGGCACTGGGAAGGAAAGGGAAATATATGACTGATGAGATCTGAAGAGGGCATCATTATGAGCAGATATTTGAAAAAACAATAGAACGGAGACTTGTGAGGTACGCGAGATGTTAGAATTGTTTTGGAATCAAGTTTCACAACTCATTTTCTACATAATGAAAGGTATGTGTTTTTTGTGTGTGTGAAAAGAATATAATTATTACAGAACCAATGGATAAAAGTACATGTGCTATATGAATAAATCAGATAAATGAGCAACGGATGATGTGATGCTAAATAAATCAGTGAATCACGAATGTGTATGATTCTTCCTCCTCGTCAAATCAATATACATAGTCATACTACAATGTCTAGTGTCTGTTTGTAACAAACGCAAGCAGTGGACTTTCATGTTCACAGGGTATGATATCTGTACACTTTTTTTTTTCTTTTTCATAGTAAGTGTAGATTCCCTTTAAACATGCAATAAAAAGTACATATCTATGTATACAGTTTGTAAGCATCAGAGCACTTCTTTTAAACACGAGTAGTACATACAGACTACAGATCTGGAAGCTGCGAAAAAGGCAGTCCGTTCAAACTCAAGGAATCATTAACATAAAAAAAAAAAAAAATTTGCATCTGAATAATTTACCACCTTTTTTAAAAGCATGATGCCTCCTAATTATACTCCTCCTCTTGAAAATCGTTTGGGATAGGCCCATGATGCATGTATAAATGTGCACGTAGTTTCCTCACATTGCACAAAAAACATGTGTGATGGTAATTAAAGCAACATGTGACTTAAAAAGGAGCTTTCCTGTCCCAGTTCTCTGAGACACCACGTCATGTTGTTCCCGATACTTTGGTTATACAGCGGCATCGTGCGTCACATTGTAATCGCTCCTGTCGTGCCTGTAGTCACCAAACTTTTAATGTGATTGTACAAGTAGTCGGTTCACTCTGACCCATACACGAGGGACACAAGTTCTCATCCTTGATTACTCTTCTGAAGTGTGTGAGATTGAGAGTGAATCTGTTGAATGAGTTTATTGCTCTATTTAACATTCATACTAGGAATGTTACACAGGGCCAGCCCAAGCTCTTCAGCAGGGCAATATTATTAGACTAATTCACCCCAGCAGCATATCCAAATAGAGTTACTGTGAATTTATGGGTTAATTATAATGTGTATGTACAATGTGCAGATCTTTTGTGTGTGCGTGTGTGTGTGTTTGCAAATGTGTGCGTGCCGGGAGGCCATCTTGAGACCACAAAAGAGGAACTTCAGCATAGTTTCACACATCAAGAGAGGGATGAACCACAATTACACAAACTCGTGACATTCAGGCAATTCATTGTCAATATCTGGGATGTAAAGAATCTCCTTCTGCTTCCAAAGGTGTGTAGGAGCCTGATGGAAATGGGTCGCTCATGATTTCGAAGTGTGTGTCCAGAGTATGTTTACAGTATATATATATATATATATATATATATATATATAATGTGTACAATACTTCACCCACACGACAAAGAAAAACGTGTATGCTTGTGTTCCTTCATCTGTACGTGAGGTTGATAGGCACACAGGTAAACTTGCTTCTCGCGCTGTACAGTGCGTACGCCGTTCACTTGCGCCATTTGAGTATCTATAAACCATTGTAAAATGCTTAAGTCAATGACGACATACGAAGAGCTCCGACATCGTCTGGTTACGCCATCACTGATCATCGTGCGATGATTTTCGTTTATCATTGGCCTTTCTTTTTTTTTCCTTCTTCTTTGTTAACGTGATTTGTCGTCCAGTTGTCGGACAGTTCAGTCCATGGACTGATTGCATATGGACATAATACATCCACATAAAAACACTCACCGCCTACCCCCGAAAAATAAAAACGGATTAAAAGACAGAACCAGTCTTATCGGTTCCGCATAGCTATAGCAACAGTTATAAAAACAAAGACAAAAAGGTATAGTCCAGGTCCGCCTCAAGGGACACACACTCTTAAGGGGTTAGATGATGCATGCATGTTTATAAAGAGTCTACAGAAACCAGGCAGCACTTTGGGGAAGTCTACGGGGCCCGATACGCTAGCAGCAAAGTAGCACTTATCCACCAGCATTCCTCTCTCTCCACCTCAGCCACTTCCCCCTCCTCCATCTCATCCTTCTCACGCACATTTACAACATGTAATTCCACGGTTTTTACTCAATTTAGGTTAGAAAGTAGCGCCGCACTAGTTGTGCGAGCAGTTTGAGGAAAATCCATGTTGCTTTTGTTTTAGGGTTTGGTTTGCTAACAGCATCTCTAACCATGCTGAGTCACTGTCATCGTCCTTTCGCAGTCGCTGTGTGTCGTTTACAGGTAAACTTCCCGCCTGGTGAGAGTTCCGCATTGCGTCGGCTTGTATTCACCTGTGGGCGCTAGCGGAATCTCCTCGATGGGGCGAGATGTTTCCTGGCTGGCGGAAAATCCAGCTGAGCTAAACGCGTCGTAGGATGAGGAGGAGGAGGCCATCTTCTTGTTAAGGAGATTACGGTTACGGTCGCCCAGCAGGTGCGAGGGGTCGCCGTTGGCAACAGCTAGCGCCTCCTGGCTGCCGGGCTGTTCGGGAACGCTGCCCCCGGGGGAGGTCATGAAGGTGGAGAGTTTGGGAGGGGTGGCCTTGGGCCTACGTTCAGGCGAGGTGCGCACAGGCATCCAGCAGGCATCCGAGTGGCCGTATTCGTCACACTCCCGCGTGCATTTACCCGTCATGGCTACGTCAGGCAGGGGCCGAGTGTCTGGAGGAAAGGGAGAGAAGGAAACAGAACCGGTGGGACATTAATGGCGTTGTTTGGCTTCGAACAGCTGAGAAAAAGAAAACTGAAGTATTGACACTAAAAAATGTATTGTGGTATGTGTCTCATGAAATTGCCATTAGAATGGCAAGTGTCAGCTGAAGCCTTTGAAATACTTATGATCGGCTTTGTGCAATTTTTTATTTATGTTTTTTTTTTCACTGTAACTTCATGGTCAACACATACCACATAACACAAAAATGGAAATATACATACACAAACAACAACACTTAAAGCTAAAACATAAATTAAACAATAAATAATGTGAGCTCTAAAAAGAATCATGCTTTGAAAACGTGGGGCAATTCTACTGTTTTGTGACTTCTGACTCCTAAACTACTGCCCTGAATCCATCTCTAATGGCTAAGTGTGTGTAGCTGGTGTGTTTTTTTATGCAACGTGTTTTTATGTTTCAACTAACAAGCTGACTCTACAAAACCTATTACATTTTATCAAAAGTGTACGAAGTGTGTTTATTTTTATTTTTTTTACTTGTTAATCCCCAACTTGGCCTTGGGAAACACCTACAGTGTACTTATAGAATGACATATTGGAGGATTTGCTATTTGGTTACATCTTTAACATGTATGTAAGTTAAAAGGATTATGCAAGCATTTTCTAAAGGCTTTAACTGTCACGCATCTGAGCGATTGCTTATTTTCCCGGGCTGAGAGAAGAGATCATTTTAGATTCAAAGCCACAAAGCCACAAGTATCATTAACATCTCATATCTCTTCTTTTCAGAATGTCTTCTGAACAAATATTTTCTGTTTACACTTTTTAACACTTGACAAGCAAACAGATAACCATCAGATGCGCAAAAATGCACAAACACGGTTGAATATGAAGTTCACTAAGCTGAAGTGCACACAAACACTAAATGCTGAAATCCCTAACCTTTGATGCCAAAGCACAAAGCTGCAGTGTTAGAGATGGTCGGTTAATGACCAAATGTGAGGTATGGCACAAGCAAGAGAGGGTGAGTGCAAATCTAAAAAAAAAGGAAGAAAGCATGCTGCCTTTTGTTGAATAGCAAAAATTTGGGTTAACCATTGCTTACTTTTAATGTTCTTTTTCTCCTGCAAAGAAAGAATAGGGTAGAATCACTGTTCGGTTTCTTCACAATGTGATGCTATGTAAGATTAATCAATTTAGAAAAAGGTATCAGACAGGAAAAAAAAAAACATGATGTGTTGCAGTTATCTGAGAATCAATTGATTACATGGCATGTTTGCAAAAAAAAAAAAAAATTGGCTTCTATGGTGCATTATACAAAGATATTTATTGATTGAGAAAAAATGAGGGTGAGAAAAGAAATCAACACATCTAAGAGCTACAGACATGTCGCTCCTCAACTTTTATTGTTAAGCCGTTAAATTCCAGGAAATCAATGCTGCACAAAATAAGGAGTGCTATGAATGGCGTTCTTCAGTCACAGGTCACAACAGGCTTACATTTGAACCCACTCAGACTGTCTCTCGTTTGGCATACTTGTTGACACAAACCATTTTAGCATCCTTGTCTGGTAAGGACCTTTCACTGACCTCAAGCGAACCCCTAAACACGTCCTCCTGACCTCAAGACTATAATGCCTGCGAACTCCTTTTAGCTTTAATCCCGTCTTTGTGGTGCGGTTGCATTGTGGGCAAGTAAGGGTTAGTTGGGTCCAACGGAGGCACCTGACCACAGAAAGAGTTCAGTGCTGCTTCCTGTGCGCTTTTATGATATCGTAAGGCTGGATTGCTGCCCAGTGTCTAGGGAGAGGTGTGGATGTACGTTCATCCCACAAAGCTCTGTCATGCACCAATGAACACTCAGTCAAGCGACGGTACCTCAATAGCACTAATAACAAAGATGAGTGTGTAGGCTCCGATCTGCAGGACGTCGATATGCCAGCGCAATGTTAATGCTTCAGACAGGGATTACAAAATGGCTGGATAAATCTTATATGACAGTTAATGTGTGCAAAGGGGCATTAAGAACTGTAACAGGTTATTCACATATACGACTGTCAAGAACACATCAACGTATGATTAGGCGATCATCTCTTTAAAACATTGTGTGGAGTCTCTTTAAGGAAGTAGTCGGGTAAAAGAAAATCTGATGTCAATTCAAACCTGTATGACTTTCTTCCGTTCGTGGAATACAAAAGGAGAAATTCTGAATAATGTGCTGGTTGCTCTTTTTCATGCAGTCAAAATGAATGGGGACTTAAGAGTTTAAGCTTTAAAAAGGATGCAAAAACCCCATACAACTATCAAAATCAGTAAGTCAGTCAAATTTGTGAAATAATCATTCAGACATGTGTTATCTATATGACACATTGAAAATATCTGTCTCAAAATAATCATATATTGCTTTTTCTCGTATTAACATGCCAAGAAGAGCTAGACTTTTAGACTTAAATTTAGTCTGTTTCTCTCAATGCTATTGTATGACTTCAGAAGACCCCAGTCCTCAACCAATTTTATTATAAATAAAATGAATGGCCAGAATATTCTTCAAAACGTCACATTTCGTGTTCCACCACAGTTATATAGGTATGAGAACAACATGAGTAAATAATGAAATGAGTATGAGAACAGTCATTCAAATAATTGTGAACCTGATAAGTTGATTCATTAAAAAAACAATTGACTCAAAATGACAGAATAATACGTATATTGCTTTTTCTCTCATTGACATGCCAAGCAGAGCTAGACCAGTTCTACACACAAAGCTATCCAGTTCTCATCCACTTTTATTTTTTAATGAAAAAGAATGGCCAGAATGTTCTTCAAAAATCCACATTTTTTGTTCCCCAAAAGTCGTACAGGTTTGGAACGAATGGTAAATAATGAAATAATATTAATTTTCACCTTGAATATCTCTGAATAATTTCTTTCTATAACTGTCCATCAAACTAAAGAGATTCAACATCAACTTCTTTCTATCAGCCTAGTATTCTGTCCACACAGAGCTTCAAGTCCAGACAATTTCGATGGTTAGTGTTCAGTTGATGAATATGTTTTGCCAATCAGTCTTTCAGACCACTACCACATCTCCACAGCTTCTCAACTCCAATGCCTGGCTCTCGCACCGCTCAGGCCCCTCAAGGCAGTACATTGGCTTTTCATCTATCGCATACCGTGCCGTCTTCAGCTACTGTTTCTTCCAGTGCAAAACAACAAAAGGAGCGCTCATTGGCGCTCCTCGCACACTGCTGCCATACAGCCTGCTTCTGATTTATTATTCCAGCACTAAACTCTGTATACATTATTATACACGGAAAGTTCACAAAAATGGTCTTTGAAAGCATGGAATAAAAAATGTTTTATGGTTTAGCCTGTACATGGAAAATGCTTTTGGAATCTGGCCTTGAAAGTCAAAGATGGGGGGATTTTTTTGTACATTTTTGTCAGCGATCCATTTTGCACAATTGAAACTCAAACGCGCTGGCATGTATAGTGTTCTGCATAGTGTTATTTTTCTTCCATATAAGTCTGTTATCTTCCAGTTTAAGGGCCAGATTTACTAAACAGGGCAAATTAGCGTGAGAGCGCAATTCCAAAAAAAGTGCCGATGGTGGTGGAAAGTTCTGCGTGTTATCTACTGATGACGGTCAAATTAAAGAACACAGATGCAGCCGTATCATTTCCATAATGACCAAATCAATCTACCAAGAACACCGCAAATTTCCATCTGGTTTAAGACATGCTTTTTTGGGCGGTAAATAATGGGCAAATACCAGTAAATTGAATAGCACAAACTTTAGTAAATCACCTTAAATGATTAATTGAAATACTCTTATCCCATGAATTTTGCATCTAAGATGGAAACTCCTACAAATGCATATGCTGCCGCAAAAATAACCCTGTCCACGCCTTTTCACCACTAAATTTTCACTGCGTGTCTTAAGTAATTCCTGACAGTAGTTTTTAACGCCAAAAGAGGGTTTGCGATGGTGCAAGCTGTTAGTAAATCTGGCCCTTAGCCATCATGTATAAAATCATTATAGTCTTCACTGGATTCTGTTGTTTCCTAGTTTGTGGTCCTATTTTAGGTTCTCTTCTAAGACCAGTTTTGTCCAATAATCTAATTGCAAATGGAACAGAACATTGTCTGATTCTAGGCTGTAGTTAATGTAATATAACAGCATGTAATTGTGATTTGCACAATCTCTGTCTCTCTTCCAGCTCATTATAGAGGTAAGATGGATACCATTTAAGATGTCATTCAAAGACACACTCTGAAGCAGCAATAATTCAAAGCGTTTAGATGGGGGCAGACACAGGTCAAACATGCACTGAGATGAATTCAATCATTGCTAGAATAGCTTTGCCTCCACCTTGTTTCATTTAAATGAACATCTTACAGGAGTGAATAAGTCAGACTGAAATTTGCTGATCCATTTTCATTCATCTCTATCTCCTTTTATATATATAATGATTGGATGCAACAAAAATGTCTGACTGTTTTATATACAAAATGTCAAATCAAGCTGCATCTGCAAACAAATAACGCTCAAACTTTTCTCAGAACTAACTTCACTTTTCTTAACCATTTAATTTGTAATGCTTTTACCCAACTGCTACCAAGGTCAATTATAGATGATGATATACACTCACCTAAAGGAATATTAGGAACACCTGTTCAATTTCTCATTAATGGAATTATCTAATCAACCAATCACATGACAGTTGCTTCAATGCATTTAGGGGTGTCAAGACAATCTCCTGAACTCCAAACGGAATGTCAGAATGGGAAATAAAGGTTATTTAAGCAATTTTGAGCGTGGCATGGTTGTTGGTGCCAGACGGGCCGGTCTGAGTATTTACAACCATTTCTAGGGATTACAAAGAATGGTGTGAAAAAGGAAAAACATCCAGTATGCGGCAGTCCTGTGGGCGAAAATGCCTTGTTGATGCTAGAGGTCAGAGGAGAATGGGCCGACTGATTCAAGCTGATGGAAGAACAACTTTGACTGAAATAACCACTCTTTACAACCGAGGTGTGCAGCAAAGCATTTGTGAAGCCACAACACGCACAACCTTGAGGCGGATGGGCTACAACAGCAGAAGACCCCACCGGGTACCACTCATCTCCACTACAAATAGGAAAACGAGGCTACAATTTGCAAGAGCTCACCAAAATTGGACAGTTGAAGACTGGAAAAATGTTGCCTGGTCTGATTAGTCTCGATTTCTGTTGAGACATTCAGATGGTAGAGTCAGAATTTGGCGTAAACAGAATGAGAACATGGATCCATCATGCCTTGTTACCACTGTGCAGGCTGGTGGTGGTGGTGATGTAATTGTGTGGGGGATGTTTTCTTGGCACACTTTAGGCCCCTTAGTACCAATTGGGCATCGTTTAAATGCCACGGCCTACCTGAGCATTGTTTCTGACCATGTCCATCCCTTTATGGCCACCATGTGCCCATCCTCTGATGGCTACTTCCAGCAGGATAATGCACCATGTGACAAAGCTCGAATCATTTCAAATTGGTTTCTTGAACATGACAATGAGTTCACTGGACTAAAATGGCCCCCACAGTCACCAGATCTCAACCCAATAGAGCATCTTTGGGATGTGGTGGGACGGGAGCTTCGTACCCTGGATGTGCATCCCACAAATCTCCATCAACTGCAAGATGCTATCCTATCAATATGGGCCAACATTTCTAAAGAATGCTTTCAGCACCTTGTTGAATCAATGCCACATAGAATTAAGGCAGTTCTGAAGGCGAAAGGGGGTCAAACACAGTATTAGTATGGTGTTCCTAATATTCCTTTAGGTGAGTGTATATATATAGTGATATATGAAATAAACACAGCTGTTGTTAATTACATTAACTAAGAGCATTGTGTCAACTTTATTATATAAGATACTGTGCAATGTTTGGTCAAATCTAAAATTAAAATCAAAACATTGAATACATAAACTAGGAATACAATCCATAAAGTCTGACCATCAGAAAGTGTTTAAACATTTTTTACAAAATTTTAAACTATCACAAACTTTTTTTTGTTACAAACACTTACAATAGTGAACAAACGTTTGCAGGCCTGCAGACCCAAAAGAGTATTTCTTCCATTCACATCCTCCTTAAAAACCCAATGCCTTTAAATTTGACCCCAAGCCACTTTTAAAACTCAGTTTTGAGCCTGAAAAGCGAGGCTTTGGAGATGGCGAACAAAAGAAGCCATACTCGGGCCTCTAGCCCAGGGCAGAGCGAATGTCGCCAGGCTGCAGAGAGGCCGGAAACGCATGCGGCTCTGTGGCACGCAACTGTCACTCCGTATAGTGGGCTATTCTGCCGATGGGGGCTCGGAGTATAATGCCTGCCATTTTCCACAGCCAGTCCTTTTGAATAACTCAAAAGAAACATCCACTCTTCTCCGACAGAGGGTTTGAAAACGAGAGATCAGGGGAACGGCGGGAGGGGGGAAAACGGAAGATATGGCTCTCAGAGCTATTCTGTGAGTTAATTACGTGTGGACAAAAGTGGATTCCCTGGCGCAGTTGGAGCTCTGCTGTTGTGAGGCTGGTGGCAGGGTTCTGGAAAGCAGTAAGTGGGCCAGAGGCTCAGCTAATTGACAGGGATATGAGGATTTTGTAATCTATGTTTGGGTGTGTGTGTGTGTATTTTGTCCTGCTCTTTAAGGCTTAATGCCGCGTTTTTCTAGCACGCGAGAACATGTTTGCGCGTTAAAGTATTAGTCGTCTTTCTATATTTTAAGTGCTCTGTGTATGAATGTGTTTTCATCTTCTGCAAGTTAAGCCTTGTCCCTACAGGCTGGCTCTTTTGCTCTCTGTTTTCCGGATAGGAGGCCCAGCAAAAACATAACTGCCAGACAGAACTGCTGACCCCTCTGTCCAGTCACTCTGTGTGTGTGTCTGTGAGACAGAGATGAGTGTAGCGGACACCCTCAAAGTCTTAGCAGATTCAAGAAGATTGGCCAATAGATAAATGGCATTTACAGAAGAGTGTCATGCGTTCACGCCCACGAACATGTGACCCAAGAAACCTCAACACAAAGTGTCAATGTCAAATAACGTTGCTTTTCACACTGAGATAAATACTGTAAAAAATGGGGGGGAAATCACTGCTAATAAGAACATATTTAAAGGGATAGTTCACCAAAAAAAAGTAAAAATATCTTATCATTTACTCATGTCAATCTAAGACAATTGAAAAATGTTTTATGGCTATACAAGTGAAAGTGTTTTTTTTTTTCACAGTAAAAAAAAAAGAAAGAAAAGAAAGCAGGCGTGGAACAACATGAGGGTGAGGATTTTTTGGGTAAACTATCCCTATGATATTTAAAAGCCATATATCTTAGATCAATAAGTTGGCATTCTTGGAGGAGATTCACAGAATCAATGTCAAAAACCGACAAAAGGTATTATTATGAAGCATTATGAACATTCCTTGAAAAACTACTGGGGTTTGGGCACTACAAGAAAGAAAATTGCACCAACCCCATACATAGTGCACTAACAGCAACCGTGAACATCATTTACTTGGGTGTTGTTAAACAAATACAGTTAAACCACAAATAACAACATTCTTCAATATCTATAGCACTAGAAAAGAGCTGCCGGCTCACAGTTGTCCACTTTTTTTTTGTCAACTTTTCAATTCTGACAGCTCCTCAGCTCCCATGGCATTATGGGATAGCAAAGTGTCCACTTGTTTCACACATCAGAATCTCAGTACATCATATTGGGATGGTTTGCGTGCTGTATCATGACATCCTGTTGACATATTGTTTTTTGCACAATGTGTAGTAGGGAAGTACACATACTGAGACACAATCCCTCCACTTTGCAACAATTGGAAAGTTGTGTCCCTCTGTGAATGTCCCTGTATGTATCTCCTGTATCTAAAATCAGCCTCTAATCAGCATCACATTATTTCTCTTAGTGAAATAAAAACCCATCTTTAACACATTATCTTGTCTTTATCCACAGCAGCTTCACGAGTTTCATATTTTCAGTAGGAGCCATCCACACAAGAGATGGTTGTTATTTTCACCAGACACTACTGAAAATAAAAAAGGGAGACTGTTCTTTTCTTTTCAGTTAGTGCTGTCTATTTGATTCAATAACACTGTCCTTTAAGACTAATTAGGCTGCTGATCTAATGTTCTCTCTGTCACTTTCTTTATTTTTTTGCACAGTATGGACACCTAGACTCAAGTCATCACACCTATCACCAAAAGTCACCTTTATGTCAACCTATACAGGTTCATAATTAATATTAAAAATGCATAATGTATAATATAAGGTAATGTAACCCATTAGTAATGAATCAAGTGTTAGTACATCCTTCTAAAGGAACTAATAATAATTTGGATCAGTATTCTAAAGTGGAAAGTTTGATAACTACCTAATACTGACTGAAGTCATTGTAAGCTTTTGAGATTTTTGTAATATTTTGAATAGGTATTCCTTCCGATTGATTTGGTAACACTTTAGTCATTACTAGTGTATTTCCATCATGATCTTCACTTTAGAATACTGATCCTATTATGTAGTTCCTTAAGAAAAATGTAGTAACACTTGAGTCACTACTATCCAAAACCTTACAATGACTTCAGTCAATATTAGCTAGTTATCAAGCTTTTCACTTTAAAATACTGATCCAAATTATAATTAGTTTGTTTAAAAGGATGTAGTAACACTTGATTCATTACTAATGGGTTACCATTACCTTATATTATACATTATGCATTTTTAATATTAATTATGAACCTGTATAGTTCTTAGTTACTGATTAGCTAATAGTGAACTACCTCATTCAACTGAGCACTATTACTTACTAATTCGTTAATCAGAGTTTCTTGTTAGTTAATAGTAGTTACTAGAATGTTAATAGTGCGTTATTCATTTGTTCATGTTATTCATTAATGAAGGAACAGTACTCTAAAGTGTTACCGAAAAATATATATATTTATATACTAATAATTATATTGCTTTTCAAGAAAATGCTACTAATTGATGTTTAGATATTTTAGATATTTATATATCACAATTCAAAAGTAAGAAAATCAGTATTTGCAAACTTTTTTGGTTGTCACACATTAGGGGGACATCTTCATAGTAAACGTGTTTGGGACCATTTGACCTACAGTGCAGCGTACTTGCTGACAGGCAAACGGAATAAGTTAGTTAGCAAAAGTAACTTTTTAGCGCTTTCCCTTGGAAATTCCCAGCAAACTGACAGCATAACGCCCTGTAATAGCATTAGGCGAGGTAACGCAGCATTCAGCTCACGAGTGCTTTGGCTGAGCTAACGTGATGGGCGAGAATGAGACGGTAGATCTTCAGGAGGACTGAGGCCGCTGTTGACCTGGTTTGCTTCAGTAACCTCGGCATTGTGCTGCATATGCTTTCAGCGGTGCTGCATCAGTGAGCCAGGACAACAGAGTGTGTACAGTAACACAACAGCAGGAGAAGAACCATGTCAGACATGGTGCAATGAGGTGAGGTGGAGTGATGTGTATATTTATTTCCCGTTCTCGCACTCCTGTCTCTTTCTCTATCTCTACATCAGACTCAGCCTACACCCTCCAGTTCACCTGCGAATTATGATCTTACATTCACATATAAAAGAAAACTCACAAACGATACCCCTTTAATATCAGCAGCAATGAGATTAAATACAGAGAAAATTAAGCTGTTTTCTTAAGTCCCTTGGTTTTTCTCTTATTAACTTTAGTAATCTCATGTATTTTCTGAATTATGATATGTAAAAGTCTTTTCTAGTTTCAAAAGAGACCTCAACAATGTCTCACACTGTGTTCAGATTTATCAAGATACTAATTTTAACTCAAATACTTCTTATTCTAATAAATATAATATAATACCACTGAACAATATTTTTTCTAGATTTTTTGTATATTCTGTATATCGTATTGTACCAGATTACTACTATTTATGGTTCAAATTCTGGATAGAGCACATGAAAAGGGTCCAGAGTAATTTTCCTATTTATATGATTTAAAATGGGTTAAAACCCCCAGACTAATCACCTTCTTTGCTGTATGCACCAAACGGTTCAA
The DNA here is from genome assembly GCF_029890125.1 of Rhinichthys klamathensis goyatoka. Taxonomy (NCBI): domain Eukaryota; kingdom Metazoa; phylum Chordata; class Actinopteri; order Cypriniformes; family Leuciscidae; genus Rhinichthys; species Rhinichthys klamathensis. The sequence continues at coordinate 1,272,951 of NW_026606695.1, read as the reverse complement.
CTGAGATCTAAGGGTAACTGTCAGATTACCAAACTAGGCCGGGTAACCACCCACCCATCCATGCATTCATATTTTTTAGCAACTTTATATCTCCCAATTGTGAATATATACTGTATCTCACAATGTGACTTTATATATCTCACATTTGCTGATTTATTTGTTGTAATTGTGACTTCATTTCTCATAATTGCGAGTGTATTTCCCATAACTGAGACTTTATATCTCCAAATTGTAGATTTATATCTCACAACGTGACTTTATCTAATTTTAAAGTTTATCTCAAATGTATGTTATTTATTTATTAATTTTTTTGGGCAGAAACTTCCATAACTACTACTACTGCTACTAATGATAGGGCTAAAAATAATAATGCACAACCACATACACACAAAAAATACCCACAATGCACAAATTCCCTGAAAAGTCTCACTAGAGTTGAACAGGTATAGGTGGCCCCTTATGGTGCCTAAAAGCACTTGGGGAAATAATTAGTCTACCGTTAGAGCTCTCCAGCTATGATTAATTGAGGAGAGATTAACTAGCATAATTTCATTCTGCCGACTATCTCACTGCCAATTACCTAATGCGACTCTCGGCATCTCTCGCTCCCTCTCTCTCATCAGAAGGCATCACGAGTCTCGGAAATGTGGCGCTGACCCTCATTTTCCTGACTTCTCATCTATCTGTCATAAAAAAAGAGCGAGTGTGCTCATATGCATACGCAATCACAACGCTGACATGTCTAGCTCTCTAAATTGGGAAACCAGAAGACATTTTCACAGTCCAAAAAACTACAATTATGCACTGTGCATTTGAAAAGGCCAGTCTGACTGCAATGTTCGCGAAGCTAAAACTAAAGTAAATGCCTTTTTCCCCACATTACTCAAAAACATTTCAGCGGTCAAATGCATTGCAAGCGCTGACACATATTTTACACAATTTCCATGACAAAGAGTAGGGTGATAGGGTGAGAAGCATTCAGGAGGTGGACAGACAGTAAAAATGGAAAAATTGTAACATATATATTAGAAAATGGTAGGGCTTGAGCTAAGATTGCCTCTGTGCCAAAAGAGAGACAGATATATAGAAAGTAAGAGACAGACGGGGATTAAAATCTCACATGTATGTGTGTTTGTGGCTGTGTGTGAGTGTGTGTTTTTTTTCCCTCAATGTTCGTCTCATTGGCTCAGAACTGGGTGCCTTATCGCACGTTCCCAGACGCACACACACAATAGCCTATTTTACACCATTAAATGCGTATTTGTCAAAATACAATTTCAATTAAATCCCACAAACCTACTGGTTTGTGCTTTGCTCCACTTACCACAGAGGAAACGGAACAGAGGAAGGAATGACTTTCTCTCTCTCACTCATATGAGAGAGAGAGAGAGAGAGAGAGAGAGAGAGAGAGAGAGAGAGAGAGAGAGAGAGAGAGAGAGAGAGAGAGAGAGAGAGAGAGAGAGAGAGAGAGAGAGAGAGAGAGAGACATAATATGAAAGACAGAAAGACTGGGAGAAGGAAATCTGATTGTTTGAAGCACACAATGAAGGTTGACTGAATTTCCAAACTGTTGACAGCAAACAATTGTTTTCGCCGTGATTTGTCACGGATGCAGCCTTTGCTTGTATTTTTTTTTCAAATAAATTACTCAAGAGTGTTGATTTAAACAAAGTGTCTTTACTTAGTGCTACACAGGATTATTCCGAATTGATTTATACACGGTCACAAATAAAAATGGTTTTCCACCGCAATTTAGATGAGAAATGGTATCGTACTGTTGTGATACTTTTACTCGTCTATTACATGTAGTACAATCTCATCTCATCAACGACGCAAAGCTCACCGTCCCTGCGGAAATGGACTCAAAACTTCTCTCTGTTAGTCGACCTAACTGGCCACACGCTACACCACTCTGACTGAGCCGTGGACCCTGCATATATTTCTCATGAAAAGGCACCATATTGAGTCACCATGTTTAATTCCCAGCATGCCAAGGGGTGTAAGAGGCTAATTAAGTAAACCGGAGGTAGAGAGGATCTAGCTGCCTGCTCTAGATCTCAAACACTGGAGGGTTTTGGCCCTTCAGGCCTGCTGAAATTGAGCGAAAACTTGCAAAATGAGCGGGGTTCATTTTTCCACGGGGTTAAGCCGGGAGGTCTTGATGAGACATCCTCTCGGTTCTCAGTCTAGCACCTCATCAAAAGTGAAAAGTCGAGTGAACTTTCAGAGAAAGTTCTCAGCCTAGTGAGGCTTTGTATCTGTGTGGCTTTCGTTAAGGATGAATGAACTGGGGAAAGACACACAGGCTACAAGCACCTTCAGTGGCATATTTTTGAGGTTTTTAACTATATGATTATATGAAAAAAGACAAAATGCGGACTTAGGTATATGGGCCCTGAATAAATGAGGAACAACACATTCTTTTTGCCTGGATGTTGGCAAGCGTGGGAACAGATAATTGCTAAAGCATTACCGCGGCCCATTTTATTCTCTCAATTTAGCACCCAAAAATCTTTAAACGTAGCATCACTCCTGTTTGAAGAACCCTTTGTGCAAAGACACACTTAATTCGATGGAGCCAGAATGGTGCCACATTAAAGCCGTATACTAACTTAGCTTCAAAGTAATGGCAAAATAGCTTAATGCAGTAGTGTTTTTTTTCTCAGAATAAAGGCTTAAATTCATTTACATGGTCCCATGATGTTAAACAGTGACATTCAGCATAAAAAAAAAAAAAAAAAAAGAAGCTATTAATGGTACAATTAGGCACCTTTATCCTCCAAAGAGCCATATTCTAATCTTAAAAACATTTTAAATGTGCAAATTAGTAATATTTCCATTTAAATCAGAAACTTGATTGGACAACACTACCAATCCTCAATCAATGTAAATCTAGGGGGAATATTTATGTAGGATTGCAGAACATATATTATATTATATTATATTATAATACAGTTGTTCACCCATATTTTCCCATGGTCATTAAGCTGCGACTCAATTTTTTTCAGGAATTTGACCTAATATACTGTATATATATCCACTTTTGGTCCGACTCATTTGAGAAACTGAAACAGTTATATTATATTATATTATATTATATTATATTATATTATATTATATTATATTATATTATATTATATTATATATTATATTATATTATATTATATTATATTATATAATATTATATTATATTAAACTACTACTTGAATTAAGTCAAATTCTGTGTCGAAATCATAAATACTTCTGCAGCCTCATTAGATTCTAGTTTCTCAATGCTTTTTGACCTACACATGTGTCTGATATTCCTTTGCGAGGGTGCATATTGCACTTACAGGTGTGTGGTGTTATCAGGAATGACTGGAAGCGTGAAGATGTGCCCCAATGGTGTGTCTCTTGCCTTGCACAGGTGGCTTGAGCTAAATCAAGCCAGTGTCGGCACATTGCCACTGCTGCACTCTCCTGAGCTGGAACTAAGATATCAATAGCCCCTTAACTGTACCTGAGGACTGCTGGAGGAGAGAATGACACTAAACACACACATAGTTTGGCCATGAACATGTACAGTATGTTAGTGCAGAGAAGGTTTCAAGTAATGGCAGGCTTAAAATTCAAGCTAATGCTAATAGTTCAGTGTCTGTGGATATGACCATGGTGTAAAGTTTTGAAAAAAACATTACATGTTCACACAACACTGTTTGTTCAATCTCTCGTTCCAGTCATTATCTGGAAGCCCAGCTGCTCAAGGGAGGGCCAACTTGTTAATGCTAGCTAAGCTAACGGCTTAAATTCTGCGTGCATTATTAAACAGTTTTTTAGTTCTTTCACACCCAAGCTCACCAGAAAAATGAGCATACTTTATTAAGTGCACTTGCACAGGGGGTTTATGCCTGCGTGTCTGCAGCGATCAAAGCACCTTGCCACATCACTTTCTCACATTTGACTCTGATTACTCTTGGCAAAGTGATTCAATTAAGCCCCTCTCTCTCTCTCTCTCTCTCTCTCTCTCTCTCTCTCTCTCTCTCTCTCTCTCTCTCTCTCTCTCTCTCGAACACAGCAGCGATAAATATGTTTTTACTGGCATGGGAGTTCTAGTCTTCTAAACCAAATAGTCCCTTCCCATTTAAAGGGGTCATGAACTGGCTTTTTAAAAAAAAATATATTGTTGTCTGAGGTCAACTTATGACGTTCGCTTGGTTTTTACATTCAAAAACATCAAAATGAATAAGTAATAGGCTATTTTCTACCCTAGTTTTGCGCCTAGCTCAAAAACGCTCGGTTTTTATGGGCGTCTCGCATTGAAGACTTGGAAGTAAACGCCCACTGCTGTGAGTGGATAACAGTTTTGCATATTATAATGAGTTTCGTGTAATGCGCGAATCGGTGGGCGGGGCTAAACCGTCCGTGTTGAAGTAGGCGTTGATCTTCTTCTGCGGGGGTGGTTTTTTATCCTCTTTGTCGTCATAGTTCCCCACTTTGAAAAACGAGTCGTTTGCAGAGCCTGGTGTCAATAAAAGCTTTTATTGGACTAACAAGGACGATTTCAGTTCTGAAACTTACAGGATATTCTTATAATATGATGACCTCTTAGATGTCAAAAGCTCAAGGAAAATTTGATTTCTCAGTTCATCACCCCTTTAAAGCTGTGATTATTTAAACTATTTATTTAAATGTCGGAATTGGGATGAACTGGCGGTCCAGCAATATATTTGCATGCTTGTTTTGAAGGAAGATAAGGTGAGAAAAATAAGTCAACCCGAACAAATTCTGCCATACCGTGGTATTTTGTACGTAAGAGCATGGGTGCAATGCTGTGCAAGGGCTACGGTTTAAGCCACTTCCAGTTATTTTAACTGTATAAAAAACTGTCCGTTATGATACTTGATATTGCAAACGGGTATTTGTTATGTTATTTTAATTTATTAGCATAATCGTAAACACATTGGTTTGTAGCACAATATGTTTACTGCACACTAAACATTCAAGATGCAATTAATTGAGAAGTAAAATTACATAATATATTATAAAGTCTAGGTTTTTTTATCAAAATGAAGTGACTTCATACAGAAAACAAGCCAATGGGGTAAGAAATATAAACTTTTTTACTTTGGATTTTTTTTTACCCTATTGGCAGATTTTTTTTAATGTTTTAGTATAAACTCACTTAATTTGAGGATTTTTGTATTTAACATATTTTCAGAAAACAAGACACTCATTTCAAGTAATTTTGCTTCTCATGTAAATCTTGATTTAAGAATGTTTCGATATAAGTACTGCAAGAGTGCAAGACGACAAAAATACTATGGCTATAATGGCTTCAAATGTCATCATATTATTGTAAATAATCTTATCTTTTGGTTTGCGTCCATCAGAAAGTAAAAAAGAAAGTAATTTGCAATTTTAAATATGTAAGTCAGTAGTGTTAAGTCACTTGAAAAATATTACTACATTAATGCACGGTTATGTAAAATGTGCTGTTTATATATATATATATATATATATATATATATATATATATATATACGACCTTATGTCATGCTAGGGGTCATTTTATATGTGATATAAAATGACCCCTAGCATGACATGAGGTCATTTTTAGCCAGCTTTCGACCGTCCACCCCCAGGAATGGATATTTAACACGCTTGAAGGTTTCTGCCATTCTTTCCTACCTCTCGCTCTCTCTCTTTCTCTTTCAGACGGATTGATTTTTGCCCATTCCCACCTAGCAGTGCAACACTGATTCTCAAGCAGTGTGGCTGTGGGAAATATTTATCCTTATTGATCCAGGGGGCTGATGAGTCTGTTATGAACGCTGCAGTTCAAACAGTTTTGGTCCCACAAACATCTCTAAATATCAATCAGCCACGGGTGGACTGAGAGCCAATACTCAGATTGCTTGTGAATGCCAAGAAGGCTGAACCTGGTTTCCAGGAAGCCGGGCGAGATTTTATTTCGACCCCTCATGCAAGAGTGCATTTTGCTCCGTAGACAAACATGTAAGATGCATGTTTCCTTATTTCCTCTCTGTAGCGCAGCATAAAGGAAAGAGCAGACGTTGAGAGACAAAAAGTGAACATTAGCGGTGAGGAGAAAACATCTTCGTCGCGTAGGTGAGGAGCTGGAGGGGCTTTCTGGCTGTGAGCGTGGCAAGAGGGTAGCGGAGGGGGCGCTGATAATTCCCTCTGCTGTCATGTCATTAAAAATTCAACACCTACAGGATATTTTCTGCATCAAACTTTCATGCCATCAGGTTGTCTCGACAGCACTGGCTTCACGCACCCTAACGATGATAAAACTGATGAGAAAAAGCTCATCTTCCTGTGTGCTGTCTCTGATAAAGGCGCACATCAGAGCGCGGGCTGACAGACAGGGTACAGTAGGCAACAGCGAGCTCGGGAAGAATGCATAAAGGTTTAAGGGGGCTCATCTCTTCCTTAGGTTCACAGTTTCTTCGCAATGAGAAACCGCAAGAGAGACCTTAACAGATGCAGCCTATTCCAGAAACGCAATCTGTTTCTTCTCGTTCGTATGCCCGCGCGCGCACGCCAGCTGATTTAAGCTATCTGACTTTTAGCCGTCATACTCTTTTAAATCTCGGAGAAAAAGTCAACAAAGTCGATCATCTCTCGGCAATAAAACTATCCACAAGTTCTCCCGCGTGCAATTGTATTACGCAAGGTCATATGGAAATCTGTACCGTTTCCTGGCCGGCACACTGCATCACTTGTCATGCCAGCATAATAAACAACAGCAGAAAGCGCTTGATGAATTCAGCAGAGCACAGCGTTCAAAAGGCTAAGCTCGTGAAAAGTGACTTTACTTTACCAGGAGAGTGAAAACGAGAACGTTATACATGCCCGCCGTCAAACTAAACTCAATAAAACATCTGCATTCACAGCTTATTGCATAAGATAATGTGCATTAATTGTTGCTCAGCAGCATTACTGGTTATTGAAGTAGATTTTATATGAAACATTTGTAATGCAGTATTCTTCCTAAAAGCATCCTTAAGCTACACCCTCATATATCACTAGAAAAATGCAGCGCATTAATCAGAATGAAATGTGGCTTTTATTTTTATTATGAGCTGAATGATTTGGCTCTTTATCAATAGCAGTAGTAGACTTTAAAGTTGGACGGGATAGAAAATAAAATTGAAATAGTACCCACGAAATGGCTCTAATAGTAGCGTGAGGCTGTCATTATAAAAAGCAATAGATTTTAACACTGCTGACGCACCACCTGAAAATCTAATAAGCAGTACATTTCCCTCCATATTCCGTGTGCAGTGAGTGAGCTGCATAGAGGATGGTAATGTGTGAGGCAATTTAATAAAACTTACTCTTGGCTGTAATGTTGCACGATCAACACGGTCCACCGAGGAGGAAAAAAGTATGCATAGAGAGAATCATGCTCGGCAAATGCCTTGTGCTAAAACTTTGATATAAAAATCTAAGTCACATCAAAATTTATATAGTGTGAGGGCTGCTTGATGTACAGTATAACTAGTGTGAGCATTCAGATAAGATACGATATTACAGATATTTACCATGGCAACAACAATTCTGCTAGAGGTTCTACTAAAATACCTTACAGAAGGTACTGTGGTTATTGAAAGCATCATACGGTAACACCATGGTAGTGAATGAGTATCATATCCATGTATTTATGGTATTTCCTAAGGTGTTTTATAGAATCTCTTGTGATAAAGAAGTGCACCTAATTGTATTGACTGTGCAGTTGCGTACTTCAAATCTTAAATATAGCAGCTCAGTTATTTTTATTGCATATAATATAATATTGATTTAAAAGGCCACTTAAAATTACTTAAAAAAGATGACATTTTCATGACTGTTTCTTAACACACTGAAGTACACTATTAAAAAGTGCACTTTTGTAATATTGTCAAACTAAACTCTTTTTTCATGCTTTGAATAATTTTGATGTGTTGCCTACCATACTGTACTAAAGCTCATGTAAAATACTTGATTATATTTAACTGTAGTGTGTGTATATTATTACATTTAAACTTAATACATTTTAAATCTGCAATATAGCAGCTCAGTTATTTTTATTGCATATAATATAATATTGATTTAAAAGGCCACTTAAAATTACTTAAAAAAGATGACATTTTCATGACTGTTTCTTAACACACTGAAGTACACTATTAAAAAGTGCACTTTTGTAATATTGTCAAACTAAACTCTTTTTTCATGCTTTGAATAATTTTGATGTGTTGCCTACCATACTGTACTAAAGCTCATGTAAAATACTTGATTATATTTAACTGTAGTGTGTGTATATTATTACATTTAAACTTAATACATTTTAAATCTCCGAAATTGCAGCTTCATCATTACAAATGTTTAACTAAAAATATAAATGCATGACACATGTTTCCGTAGAAATGACATTTAGTTCCACCATAAATGCTTGTCAGTAGATTCGGCAATGGGCAACACTTTAAATATTTCAAAGATAATATGAGTAATTATGAAATTGCATATAAAGATGTACTCGCATTTTTCTGTAAGTTGTTCAACTAATTTTAATTAAAAATGTAATTATACATTTTAATTTCATTGCAATTAACATACAATTAAGTGTCCGAAAACATTACATTCAGTTTGCAATTAAGCATTCTATTAAAGTGTATAACTTCTTTAATAGTAACTTTTACTCTTTTAAATAGTGTACTTCTTTTTAGAAGGTATTATCACAAAATGTGTCTTAAAACATTGTACCAACCATGGTACAATGTCCAAAAACTAAATTAACATTATAGTAGTTTTGGTCATTTTTTGCTACCAAAGACAAAAAAATTCTGAAAGCTTCTAAATCTGACAATGAAGGTCACATTTTTTTTTTTTTGTAACTAAGGGATGATTTGATACATTGGTTATTAATGTACATTTTATGGAGAAAAAAAAAAATCAAGCAGCCATGCAGCGGTACGTAGGCTCACCATAGGGCTGTGTGGAGACTATGGTGTTATACATGATTGCTCTAGCTGTCTCTTGGTCTGTCGCGTTCACTGACATTTACAACACAGCCCAAGCTGCCAGTGTATAATTCACCCAGGGCCATAGAGAGTGTATATTTAGGGCAGGCCTATCTCGGTCAGCCCCTAAAACATTCTCACTAAACTCTCTCACACTTGACTGAAAGTCCTGTCCAAGCTAGCGTCTAAACACGACCCTCCGCCACTGTGGGCGAGGAGCTGCCCACAGAATGACAAACTATTTTCTCACTTTCTTCTGTTGGTTTCCTCAGGAACAAAAACGGAAGCTAACGGTGTTACAATTTATTTGCTCACAAGGAGAATTGCACATTTTCTTCACATTTAAAGGGTTAGTGGATTTGGATATCAACATTATGCCATAGATGAAGGCATAATGGACCGCAGAGGAGCTCCTGTGATAGGTGGATCATCTCCCACCTAATGCAGACACACTAAAAGCCGTTAACTATAGAGGAAGGATTCAAACTTTCCCACCCGCATTACTTCAGCAACGAGAACGGACTAGCAATCAGAACAGGGTCTCAAGAATGCAAATAAGCACAATGTGAAACAGCTACAGCTAGAAGCCTGGAACATATCATTTCTTTCAACTTCTCCCCTACATTAGCATTTAATTTTCTCCGTCACTTAAGCATGCTCATTATATATATTTGCAACATAAGAAATTGAGGATAAGGCGCTTGCTTAATTTGCTCTCCTCCCTCAAGGGCTTGGCTAATCTATTGTATGGCATAAAGGGCTTGTATTGTCGTACACTCTGTTGGAGGGGGTGCGAGTGCATTAGTTTTATTAAAGGAATGATGAAAAGTGACTCCATCGCCCGCCGATGATGAATCACTTGGCTGTCTTTTCAGAGTCAAATGACACGGGCTGGTGAGAATCCATGTGATGTGGCAGGGTTTGACCCTGCGTACGGATAAAAAAAAAAAAAAGAAATCCCCAAAATGAAAAGAGCAGATTTTTACAAAACAAGATGTACGGCTGTGCAAGATTGCTCACGATTCATCTAAAAGTGCATCAGAGCTGCTAAAGCAGTTTCACAAACACATAAACTGTAAGTAAGGATGCTTTATTTTCCTCTGTGTGATCTTTCGAGGCAAATAAAATATTAATAGAGCTGGAGTGCAAGTATGTGATCATTATAACAATTTCTCTACGTGGAGAAAAGGAAAACGTTCTCACAACTGGAAATGCTGACATGATGAAAGCAAGATATGGGACATGAGAGAGAAAGAGAGAGGATGTGACCCAGAAAACAAGGGTCTCTATTGCTATGTTCTGAGAATTAGTCAGTGTTATAATAATTATCATACTTACATTTGCATGAGATTGAAACAGTAAGATATAATACGACTAGGTTCACACTAGAAGGTTTTTTTCCCCTATTACTTTCATGGTTAGGTTTAGGGTTTGGGGAAGGAATTGGACTTTAGGGTTTTGGTCACCACTCAAATGATTTCTTACGATATCGCCATTTGTATGAATTATTCAACACATTCTCATCCTTTGGCGTCATATAGGTGACGCCATATGACATTCCGTCGAAATCTTACGCACATGGCATCCTTTAGCGTCAATATAACACGCACTGTTATGGGTAGGTTTTGGTCTGGGGTAGGGTTACGGTTATGACGCCTTGGGTTCTGCGTCTCATATTGACGCTAAAGGATGCCATGTGCGTAAGATTTCGACGAAATATCCAAAGCGTCACATGTAGGACGCCTTGGGATGAGAACGGGCTCGAATTATTATGACTTCAGGTTGCATTGTTTGCATGATTGTGCTCAGAAGTCATGTTTCTAACTTCTCAATGTCCGTTTTTCAAGTTAAGTGGTTTAACTTAGCGGTTAGCAAAAGCTGTAAAGCGTTTTGCACCCACCGCACTTGGGATGGCTACTATTATTTGCTTCCATTTAATTTTTTTGGGTCACCGCTGGTTATAGGACACTTTAAAAATTTTCCACAGTAAAGTATGGTAGAAGTGAGGGGCAGAAAGGACTTTATTCTGTATTACTGTACCATTAGCTGAGAAAGCTTTTTCCACTTAGAGTGTCTGGAAGAGGTGTACAGTACAGCAAAGCCAAGCAAGCTATCATTAATATTGGACAAGCTCGAGATTTCCTGCATGCATTAGTGGCGAGATTTATTGACGTCTTTGCGTCACAGATGTGACAGGTGCATGCAGGTACTTATTCAAGAGAGAGCACTCTGAGAATGTTCTGTCAACGTTGCTCACTGGTTAACGGAACGTTTGCCAAAAGGGTTCTTACTGTGTGTTAGTTTTGAAGCAAGCTCTGAGCTGTAAGTCAAAGCAAAGCAAGACCCACTGTCTTACAACGGTTACTATAAGTCTGGACCAATTGATGTTTTTCACCCATTAAACCACCTAAAAATCAAGCATTTAAGTGCAAAAGTGGGATATAAATGCGTAAAGACAAAGCAAAAGAAATAAAAGACTGAAAATTTGTCCGGTTTAAAAATGATGTACGGTTTTGCAGCAATTGCGAGGCAAGCCCTTCACTGAAAGTTGGTGTTTACTGAGGGAAGAGCAAATTCTGCCCTGTGGCCTCCCCTACAGATGATAATGGAACAGAGTTGCCCCATAAATATGCCACATTAGTGCCCGCTTCACATGCCGCCTATCAGGCACAACACAGATAAATCCTTGTCGCTTCACCCTCAAGGACTGAACTAAAGCCGTCCATCATAAGACACTCTCCCACACACATACACAGAGAGGAGCCTTTTCTAACCTTTCACTATTTAAATGAAGTATGCCTTTTGTTGCTGTTCAAGTCAACATTTCGATGAGAAGGCCAATAACTGCAATGTTTTTTTTGTTACTTTGTTTGGGTTTTTTTGTAGAAAATTGGAGGTATGTGTCATCAGAAATACAAGCATAGCCTACAAAAAGGCATGCACATTAAACCCTGCTGCCCAAGGCCTAACACTGTCATCTTACCTGGATATAATTGATTTCTATCATTGTTAATTACTCAATTGCACTATAGGTTGAGCCAATGTTGCTTTCACGAGTTCACACTTACATATAATCAGATATAATTTTAAATATGTGTATTTGGCATGCTGTCTGAGGAGAGGGCTCCCAGGTCGGAATTTGGCCCAAACCCAGTTTTTCATCTAATATTATTATCATATTTTTGTATTTCAGCTTTATTTTGCTTAACAAACATGTTTTTTAACATTTAAGGTTTTAGGTTAACGATAATAACCCTGGTCACAGAGCAAGAGAGAGCCAAAATCAGCGTACTGATGGCTTATTTATAGTCGTCTCTACAAATTCAACTGGGTTAAAAATAGTTGAACATAACACATTATAGTCTCTGGTATTATTGGTTGTTTTTTGGATCTGAGGTTTCGGTGAGGAGGATGTGAATTAAAAACAGAAAGATAAGCACTGCGGTTTTGTTCACAGTATATGTAAGATAGTATGGCTCCATGCATTACAAAATGTGCCTTTTGTTTTCTAGGAATCAGTATAGGATTAAAAACAAATGCAAATTACATAGCAGGCAGAATATGAGAATCTGAATTGCTAATTCAATTTCTTGTTTCGTTATCAGAAAGAGGGGGAAAAGGGATTTCTCTCATTCACGTCTAGCTGATTGTATGGAAAACATGCTGTGTCGTCCTTGAAAACTCCTCATACATAGTTTCTACTCTGTCTCTTACTTTCTCTAACGCTGTGGAACATTCCCACACTCCCTCCTAATTTAAACAGCAATGCATCATGGGTATTACATCCAGCTTCGATCAATGATGGCTACAAATATCCCAGCACCTTCTTTTCCCAGGAAATGGCCTCACTGTTCGTAGTGTGAGCAAGAAAGTGAGTTTTGTCACCTGCGAGAGAGGGAGAGATGGGGTTGAAGGGTAATTTCCATGTTTTGTACAGTGCCTGCATGGTGACCAATGTTTTGGTCTGACAGTCTTAAAGCTCGTTTTTGGTCTTATTGACCATTGACACATGTTATTCCAAAGAAATATAGTCAAATTATATGGAATATTGTTATATAAAATATACAGCCATTATTTCAGTCTTTAGTGTCACATGATCATTCTGAAATGCCAATTTGCTACGCAAGTACGCAACAAACATTTTGTATTATTATCAATGGCCAAAACAGCTGTGTTGCTCATTATCTTTGGAAACTGAGAATTTTTTTTTCAGGATTTTCCAATGAATAACGAGTTTGACAGATTAACATTGTTTTTTACATACAAAGCTTTTGTAACATTGCAAATGTCTTTACTGTCATTTTTGATAAATTTGACACATCCTTGCTGAACAAAAGTATTAATTTCTTTTTTTTTTTAAATCTCATTGACCCTGCAATTTGAACAGTGGTCAAGTGAAATTAAAGTTAGCACTTTATACAATACAGATTGTTTCAAAGCAGCTTTACAATGATAGACAGAAAATAACAAATAAATTATGCATTTTGTAAAGCAGATCAGTGTTGATTCAATTTGTTTAATTTCAACTGCGTAAAATTGATCAATAAGTTCAATTCAGCTATAAAGCAGCTCTGCAGAAGACAGTGGTGTCATCATCCAGGTATATATGCACTTATATTTCTTTATTGGATAGATTTGTAATAATATATATATAGTTGTTTTAATTTATGGAAGCCAATTGGAATTTTCTACCAACATTTTTCTCGTTAAACATATTGTTTCACTCAAAAAGACGCAAAGTCATGGAAGCAAAATGTGCTGTGATGTTGACTTTAAAACCAAGCATCTTTGAATAAAACTGGTTTGACTGCAGTCTATATAGAGCTTCAATGTTACTTCGACAAATATTCAAAGAGCTGACCGTAAGGGTCATTTGTGAATGTCACCTCATCACAAACAGCAATGTTTCGGCTAGCGTAAAGGTGACATGGATGTAATCCTGCAGTCCGGCGTTCTTCAATACAGCTGCTCTCTGTTGACTAAGGGCAGTTCTCCGGCGAGCTCCCGGATCCCTCTAAGACGCCACAAACACTTCCTCCCAAAAAAGTCAATATTTGTCTGGTACTGCAGTTGAATACTTTATAAATTTGCTCTCTCTCCTAAATACCATCCTTTCTGGATCGCACCACAACACAGAGTATTCGCCTTTATTGTCAGGCTGAGGAAGGCCACCGACTCTCATCCACCAACAGGAGAAGCTATTTCTGTCTCAGCTGCGCTGCTGTGCATCTGTCTGCGAGAATATATCAGCATTGCCCTTCTTTTTATGGAGAGCAAATGAAATGAAATTACTTTCATCTGTAAACTGTTTCCGTCTATGGCTTGCCGTAGTCGGGAGTGAAATTGCATTTTTCTCTCCCTCACCCCTTCTCTCACTCTTTCTCGCTCACCCCCCCTCTCCCACCATCCAACCGTTGCTCTTTGGGTAATAGCGCTTTGATGGAAAAGCTCCGTGAGAAGGCGCAGATGGGGGACTAAGCATGGTGAGATCATGAATGGGGGACGGTTATTGTTTTTATTGATCTTCATAATGCATGGAGAGCATGTGATCACATCACCTTAGCGTTCATCACTGTGCGTTATCGATCGCCCGTCATTATTGGAGCACGAGCCGGGGTTCAAAGATGATGGAAAAGGTGTGAGCCAATCGTGGCCTGACTGATCACCGGTTTCACAGTTAATGAAAATAAGGAACCTGATGGTGTTCGAGGTCAGAGAGCGTGTGAATGTGAGCACAGGGCTGCGTTCGAAATCGCACACTCTCTTGAGTAGGTAATTACTTCATGACCGCTAAAATAGTATGTTTTATATGAATATAATCCAGACATACTATTTTTGCCATGTTGTTATTATCATGTGACAGTTGTGCCACTTCACTGCCATTCACAAATTGTCTCCCGTGGCCTCATGGGAAAAAGTGACTTTATAACCAGTGTCATTTTGCATGTCAAGGTAATGTTTCAGATATTTGTACTGGAAAATAGGAAAATAAGACAAAAATACTGAGGATGTACATCACGTTTTGCAGTCCATTGTTGTGTTGCTTACAAGTTATAACATCTAAATGAAGATAAAACAAGATATTTATTTCAGAATCATTTTTAATAAGCTATGATAACTTGATTTCAGAGAATATATCCTTTAACATGGATCTGCGAAAACGGAGTTGAAAAAAGTTTTCAACTTTTTTAGTTGAAAACGGTGTTGTGTAAACAGCCCTTAAAATAAAATCCTGATTTATGCAGCGTATATAGCTACTATATAAATCTAAAGTCATTTCAATTCCTGTACTGTTTGTCAGCCTTCCTCTTACAAGAAACAAGTCAGATGACTCTGGGACCCCCACTAAGATTGATTCATTCCTCCCTTCTTCCCACCGCATGTGTGCTCCAATCAGCAATATTTCACACTGACAGAAGGACCCCACAGCGGGCATCCACCAAGATGCCTGACTTTCTCCTCATATATTAAATTATTTAATTGGCTTACAAAAAAAATAATACGACATATAACTCCTCTGAACCCAATCATTATGTATTTTCTTAACAAGACTGAGCAAAAATCTAGAGGACGAACTAAAGCGCTTTGGAGATGTAAAATCCATCAAGCGCAATAATGGAGCCCGTTCTGTCTGTTTATTTATTTATAAGGACCTGTTATGCCCCCTGAATTAGAATGCTGTCTCCTGCTCGGGCCGGTCTGAGGTAATGGGTCGAGCATCAGCAAAAATGTGTCGGGCAGGCAACGAATGAGGAAATATCTCGTGAGCACCTCTGTGCCTACAATTACAATACGTCCACCCAGGCCTCAACTTTTCCTCCTGTTCCCTCCTTCTCTCTTTTCTTTTGTCGAGTGGTCTTGCGGCCCCCCCTAGCCAAACCTCCCGCACTCTTCCTTCTGCTTCTTTCTTTCTTCTCACTGTTCTGTTACTCCCTCTCTCGCGGCGCAGAAAGTCAGCATTACTATCCCTGTTCAGTTGATTGACTCCATTTTGAGGCAGATGCCTAGTGCATCACCCCCCGCTTTGGATAATACCTTATCATGCAACAGTTAGCTTGTAGATCCCCTGCTGCAAGCGAGCAAAGGAATGGGGGGGGGGGGGGGGGGGGGGGCAGGGGGGGGGTTAGCTCAGGCCACATTCTGAATACTAATGCACTCATTTTTCTTTTTATTCAATGTAATTCAGGGTCTAACCGCCCTCACCACCACCAATCTTTCCTTTCTGCCCCATGAATACTGCATCAGCTCTAACTGACTGTGCGTGCTGACAAAGAGCCCTAAGAGCCCAGAGTTTGACTAGGGTGAGTCTGTCTCTGACACTGTTCTCGCTCTCTCTCTCACGTTGCACTTTCACCTCTCTCAGCATAGAATGAAATGAATTGGAATTAACAGGTCTGTCTCGAGCAATAAGTTTGACTAAGTAATTCTGAGAGCAATCGGGTGAATTAGCATTAGGAGAGAAGTGACATGGAAGGATACCGTCTGACACGTAGCGCACTAAATCGTGTACAGTTCCGGAGGGAATGAACTTCTTTTGTGGCAAGCGTTAGCTCTGGGTGAGCAGAGAATGCTTGGAGTTTACGGGTGGCCGGAAAGGTCGGAATACATGTTGCACATGAAGTACTTCTGTTGCACGTAGTTTAACGCATGTACATTAAAGTTGGCATACTCTTTGCTGAATCTGCATTATGACAGTCATGTTTTAACAAACAAGAACACTCTAAAACAAGTGAAAAATTGTACCTTTAGGTATGCATATACTTGTCACTGGGGTAGTACCCTTAAATTACAACTTTGTACCTCATTTACCCTTAGTAGTGCACCTACATATTTCTACTCTAAGGTACTGATATACACCTTTTATGGGTAGATAAGGTACAAAGTTGTCCCTGAAGGCTACCTCTGAAGGTACAATGAAATTGTTCAGTCATTAAAGTATAATAAAACTGAATTTAGCTGTTGGCTTTCTGACATATTACATATAATGAGAAGGATAAAATAACTAGATTTGCACATTATCCTTCTCAAAAGTTTACTGGTTCTTGATATCATGTGCTGAGCATCAATGACTGCTTTTGTGATAGTTGTGCATCTGGTTTGTCGTCAACAGTAGGCAGCCTCCTTTTTTTGGACAAAAATAGTTCAGGAACTGTGTGTTCTTTGGTGTCCCAGCATGCTTTGCACATTTGAGTTTTCTACACAGTGTCTGAATTATGGCCAGGTACAGATTCGCCTCTCAGGACACTTGAGGGACTTTCTTTTATATAAAGCATGAATAAAATAAAAAGCTGCAAACAGTCACTGATGCTGGATGAGGCAACAACATATTAAGAACCAAGGGGTGTGTAAAGTTTTGAACAGGATAATTTGTGCAAATTCAGTTATTGTTTTATCTTGGTGTGTATTTAATTTGAGCTCTACAGCTTCTTCAGGGCAGTACTAAAAAGTTGAACAATTTTTTAGGATTTTATCTTATTTAAAAAATGCGAATGGGGTGTGAACTAATGAAAAAAGTTTTTTTCTTTTTTTTACTTATAGGCACAATTGTATGTTTGTATGTCTGTGTATTCTGAGAATGCAAATAAATAAACAGATATAGCAAATGAAAGGCATATGTTTCAACCTCAGAAGCAAACTCGCCATCACTAAGTTGCAATCAAATTATCATTCACCGAGGTAAATCCAAAAGTTATACTTTGGTCAGACTTTGAAGGTCTCGAAAGGGCAATTTGTCTCTGACTTGCCCAATTACTGTACTAAAGAACAAACAAATGTCAATACCCGATGAATAATTACTTTCATACAGACCTAATTAATCTTGCCAATTAAACCCGAGAGACGACAGAACTTTTTTTATCTAACTCTGATCATCACAATCTATACAACCTCCGTGACCATGACTCAAACGTTCGTGACTCCTGACGCCAAAACAAAGCTGCTTTTCTCACAGCGTACACGCGCGAGCACACGCTGAGCCTAATTAATGGACAAAGGGTCCTTAGTAGCAGCCTGTTTCATAGCCATGATTCACACGTACCATCTTTGAGTCATACACACATTCTCTCGCTATAGGGGAAAAAAGGAAACGATGAATCGAAAGAATGGAAGAGGCTCTTGTCTTTTGTAACTGAGAGTGATAGACACAGTATCTAATATCCAAGGTCCTCATTAGGTCAGGCTACCTGGCAAAGTGTCTGATGTGAGTGACACAATAGAGAGATAACTGAATGAACTGTTCTTTTTGTATTCTCTTATACCATCTAGTCTGAGTAACATGGTAAGAATGTTCTCTAATTAACATTTTGCGAGGTCGCACTCTGTGGAAACATCTTCCTGGATGTCCCGGTTGATTATATGTTTGAACTAAATGAAAACCGTCTATGAATTCGGTATAGATCGAGTGCTGACCTCCTACATATTCTGCACTGCAGTTTGTGTGCAGTGACGTAGTCCCACTGCGAGTCTGAGCCATTTCGTTTGCTGCAGTATGTGTGTGTGTGTGTGTGTGTGTGTGTGTGTGTATGTATGAAGGGGCAAAAGGTGTGACTGTTTCTACCTGCTTAGTTGAGTTTAACCGGTCACATTTTGTGAGTTTAACACTCTCTTATGCTCCTTTTTGTTACAGCAAATCTCTCTTCGTTCATTGACTTTCTCCACGACTCATTTTGCTTTCATTCTCATGTCCCCTTTTTTCTCTCTGTCCCTGCTCTGCTCTGTTGATCCTCAGCACTTTGTGTTGAGGCAGATTCAGCTGCTGGCGCACGGAACCGCTGCACATGGTTACCTTTCTGATTCAGTTTTCTATTCCCATGGTACCTCTCTCTCTTTTGCTCTCTTTTTCTTTCTAACCTTCTTTCCTCTCCCCCTCTCATGGCTCTGTGGGCTCGTACGTGTATCAGTCCTCTTTTCCACCCTTTTTTCTCCCTCTCTGTCTCTCTGTCTCTCTGTCTCTCTCTCTCTCTCTCTCTCTCTCTCTCTCTCTCTCTCTCTCTCTCTCTCTCTCTCTCTCTCTCTCTCTCTCTCTCTCTCTCTCTCTCTCTCTCTCTCTCTCTCTCTCTCTCTCTCTCTCTCTCTCTCTCTCTCTTCTGCTGGTTGTCTCAGATGGAGCATGCTCCTCACACACTGCGCTCTGGAACAAAACGGATACCATTAACAAGGGAACACACCTATCTGCCTGCACACCAGAGCTGTGTCAAAAGCTTGGAAAATCGTGCCCTATATCTTTGCGATGTACTAGAAATAATAAAAGTCCCTTATGAACACAGATACCAACCTCTGTGAAATTATCAGAACATTTGATTGGCCAGCATTTTAATAGGGATGCAATCCCTATTAAAAATATTACAATTCCACCCAATGCTAATAAGACAATATTTTATATTATATATATATATATATATATATATATATATATATATATATATATATATATATTGATAATTTGTAATAACATTATGGCAGAAAACTAATGTGGGAGATTTTAATAAGAAATGATATGGCAGATATTAAAATGTCTAAATAAATATAAAAACTAAAAGCAATGATTTCAAATGCTAAGTCAATTTAGACAGAGTAATATATTATTTAGTTTTTGTTTTTAAAGATTATTTAGTTAAGTGTCACGATGATGCAAACTTAATCTAAATGTAAAAACATAAGAAATGAACAATCCAATATTGGCCATTTTATATTCAATATTTACCAATAAATTAAAAATACAACTTTAATATTGGTTGATAACCAATATGGTACAACTAGATCATGCAACTTTTAAGGATTTGACATTTAGCTGATCGCCAGTGGAATGAATAGTTATTGATTGCAGAAAATTATTGACTTAAGCTAGGAATAATGATGATGGTGAAGACAACAATGATGAACCTAATTATTGTCATCATTGAAACAAACGGCTAATAATTGTGTTTAATCCCAGAGTGCCTAAGGTAGTCTTCAGTGTAATGTTTTTTTTTTCCCCCAAATTCCTTTGAAACCCTCAGGGAACTGATCAACAGAGAATGCATCCTGCCTCCTGCCTAAACATTCCCCTAATGGCCTGTGAAACACACACACACACACACACACACACACACCAGCATTATAAATAAGCATCATCCCTTAATTAAAGATCAAGGGAGAGGTGATAGACGTCAATGGCTGCATGCGAGGGGTCCTCCAGGAGTCTCGAGTAGCCTCTGGAGGTCAAACATTAAACCCTCGTGACACCCGAGTCAACAGACAGAAGCTCAATCTAAACATCTTTGCTTCCTTTGTCTCTTGCGATGTCAGAACCGCAGGAAATGAAATGTTGAAATAAAACAGCAGAATATAGGGTTCCATTTCTTCTCTTTCACAGATTCTGCCCCTTTTCCTCACGCGCCTCGAATTTCACCTCATCCGTTCTCTTTCTATCTCTAAAGGCGAGAGGAAGTGGAGATAAAAAATACAAAACAGCATGATACTCTCACTGTAGACAACCAGTCAAAACCATTAAATATTAATTCCAAAGAGGATTGTGTTATATTGTTGTGTGCTCTGTATACAGAAAGCTGAGTGTCTATATTTTGTTCTCAAATTACTAAGTATTTATCCATTTTTCAAAAAAAAAAAAAAAAAGTGGAAGAAAAAAGGGAGATTACCAAAATTGGAGACCATTGTAGTCCGTAATCCCCCTGTAATCCGGAGGTATTGATCGATGATCCCAGGGATGGCTGGAGGCAGAGCCGGAAAAAAGAGAGCTCTTCCTAACGGGAATGGTATTTAGACCAAAGTAGCCTTGTCAAGTTGAAACAGAAAAGCTTGGAAATAAAAGGCCCTTTGCCATTCATCCGTGTCCCATTCTCTCTTTGTTCAAGTCCATCCGCGCTCTAGACAAATGCGGTGGCCGGTGGAACAGCAGATTAGATACATGACTCTCAAAACTCAAAGTCTTTTGTTTGGACTGCCCATTCCCAAATGGTTTAGCAAGATACGATCAAGTGTAGGATTTCCATCAACTACTGTTCAAGAATAGGCCACTGTATATAGGTGCCGTCATTAATCAGGTCACAAAGCCAGTGAGTGACATGGCTAATGGCACTGATATGTTCAGCCTTTTGTCCTGGCTGCCCTTTAACCCAGGAAACAGATGAGCATGGACGTAGGGGCTAATGCCAACTGTAGCTATATTGTCCAAAAGGAGGAAAATCGATACAGGCTATGTGTCTTCACTGTATCGCCAAGCTATAGCTGTGGTCAGGCTTTCTAAAATGGTCTGTCTGCACAGCTAGTACACTCAAAGAACACCTGTGCCCTGAGCTCTGCTAGTGGCCATCAAAAACTTGATTTACAGACATCAGTCAATACCATTCATTGCCTCGCTCACAATCCCTTCACCTTATGGTCTTTTCAATCCCTTTAAAAAAACTCTCACCAGGTTTATATTTCAATGGTTTCTTTGAAGACTGTTACGGACACAAGCTGTTACAGATACTCAGAGTTAAGATCCAGGCAGCCCTGCACAATGACTTCTTTTCACAGCAATATGTTTTTAGTTATAAGCTACATTTCAAAACACAAGAAAATATCAAAGCAAATGGCATGTGGAAACAAAAGATGCTTGACCTTTTCTCAGACCTAACTTCACTTTTTTTAACCATTAATTTTGCTAAACTAAAGTAGTCCATATTTTGCAAAGGTATGAAGTCAATTCCAGATCCTTTTTAGCCCTCTTTATCAAGGTTAATGTTTTATCAGGGATTGATATTTACACCCGCAAACCCGCCAAAAGCGGCTTGATTTCAGCAGTGGCGTGTTACGCAGTCAGTCCTACTAACTTTGTCGGGTTGAATTTTACATATATAGGCCTATACGTTTTTTTTTTCTCTCTAGTCTTTTAAAAAGGCATCTGAAATAATAAACTAAGTGCAATGTAATGTTGTCAAATATATATATATATATTTTTTATCTATATATTGATACTGAAATGTATGAAACACAGTATAATGGATCCGTGTGTCAGGTCTTAACGTGACAGAAGCCTAATATAACTGCTGCCATATTTTGAGATAATTTAAAAAAAATATCTATACGGCTGTTTTTACCCAATGGTGTCGATGTCAAAATTGTGGCCAGTGAAAATGCTGAGTGTCTAGTAACTTTGGAAAACCATAGCCACAGTGGCTGGTGAGCAAAACAAATATGTTTATATTATAAACATATATTATAAAGCCTTAACCTCAGGCTTTGTCAGGCACCTGACAAGCCAGTCAATGTGTATATACTTGTGAGAAAGACAGAGGTTAAATGAGAGGCACTTTTACACCTGAATTGTATGGTGGCCTACATGTCAAACATGTGCACAACACCAGTGACATATTCTTGAAGACATAGTTCAAAAAACACACAAACACAGCACCTCATTAGTCACCATCACTAGAGGTGTTAGGTGACCTAGCACTGCATGTATTTACCTGACTGCAACACAATACACCAAAGGCTAATGAGATCACTCTTTCCACAGCCAAATCCCTCTCTCCCTGCATCCTCCCCTCCTCCTCTTGCCTCAGCCTCTCCATCCCTCAAGAAACTCCCGTAGAGAAGGCGGAGCGTTAGTTTGGAAAGAGCTGTTAGGATGTCCTGCCAACTGAGGGATCAGCATGTATGTGAGACTACAGTAAACATAACGTTTGTTGTTATATGTGGCTGATGCCGATTCCTTGTGGAAATATTGCTGAAAACTCAAGGTTTTTTCAACTGAGGTTTTTTTTTATAAAAGGTTTGGAGAGTTTACAGACATAATGCCTTGGTTAACTGCAAAAAACATGAAATGGCTGCCCGCACATGCACGCACAAACAAATCACATTGAAATCAGCAGCACATACAAACAGAAATCCACACAAACAGCAACTGCCACATGTCCCTTAATCCCTTAAAGGGGGCTTAAGGACACGTCTCAAAGGTATGATCCCTGCAGAAGAGTTTGTGCGTAATTAACACTGTCTGTGTTTTTGAAAGGTATAGAGCTAATTACAAAGAAACAGAACATAATACAGAGGACTTCCATTCTTAAGGATGGAAGACAGCTGGGGTCGATTTAATGTTCTCATCATAAATCTAAAATCCATATCAAAGGGTAAGAGTGATAAACACAGCAACTACAACGCAATTCCTCATTATGACGAATATTACAGCTAATTCTCACCTCACTTTAAATGCTTTTTAAAGCTAACCCTTATTCTTTGGTAAAAGCAAACTTGGAGATTAGCAGAGAGAAGTTAAATAGTTCACACAAAAATGCACTTTCTTACATCATTTACTCACCCTCATGTCATTCCAAACTTATGAGACATTCTTTCTCCTGTGGAAAATAGAAGATATTTTGAGAAATAGTTCTCTCTCTCTCTTTCTCTACACAGTGGAAGTCAACATATCAAATAGAAGTTTGGAATGACATGAATGTGAGTAAATGCTGACATAGTATACGTTTTTGGAGTGAACTTTCCCTTTCAAGCTGGTCAGTTTGTATAGTCTAGCTGAATTTCTGTGTCTCAAACAAATGAGAATGTTGTTTAGTTGTTTATGTGTAAGATTCTAGCAGACAGTGTACCATTGACATCTGCATCGAACAGTGTAAGCATGGTAACAGCGGATATAAGGTGTTGCCAAGGTAACCAAGGTAGATGTAGAAGTGGAAGCAGGTATGGGCAGACTTGTCGGTTAATAAGAAACTACTAAATTTAATTTAGCCGTTTCTTTAATCATCTCTGATTTATGGGGTCTTTTATTCTTTGATTTCAGTAGACTCCCTTTTAATAACAGTGAGACAATGAATACCATCTGAGATGAAATAATTAAAAGTCTTCAAAGATAAGATTCTTGTCTCTTTCTATAGTTTTATAGGCGGATTGAATAAGGCTCAGAATGACGGACGGCAAAATATGATGATGTGAAAAGCTAAATTGATTACAGGATGAACAAAGATACAACTGATATATGGAAGATTGGTTTCAATCAGCCATAGGATCAAAACAGATCTCAGTACAGTTTGGACTGTGTGAAGTAATGGCTGAGAAGGTATACATAGCATTTTTGGAAGTAAATCATTTTCCAAAAATGTTTCTTCCTTGTGTGCAAGTAAAACAATTCTAAACGATTCCAAAATGACCTAAAACAAATCAATACTCTCAGTCAAACTGATTACGTCTTGTCAAGACGCAATCCAGTTAAGCCTTAAATAGCTTAACTGGATTGATTCCTTGATGTGGTTCACATTGGCATGTTTGGTTCGATTAAAACGAACCCTGGTGCAATTGCTCTGTTAGTGCGGTTCATTTGAATAAGTGTGAATGCTGCCATCCGAACCCTGGTGCGTACCAAACAAGTGGACCGAGACTGCTGAAAAGATGGGTCTCTGTCTGTTTCCAAATGAACTCTGGTGCAGTTCGAATGAAATATAAACACAACACGAACCAAAAACATCTAAACTAACCAAAAATGGGACATGATGTCACAATATGCGACCCTAAAAAGGACAGAATGCTCAAGCATACCTGTTTTTTCTCATTATAGTCACAATGTTGCCCATCACAGTTTGGCACAGGCATCAGAACCACGTCTCCTCGCAGCATATCTTTATATGTGTCTGTGACGGAGGGATTCCTTCCTTTTGACTCCTTAATAAGCTCTTCACGAGTTCTCAGCTGGTCAAAATACCATCATATGTAGGCTACGCACATACGAGAGCATTTCGTTTCCCAGCACACAGCATTGTTTTGGATGTTCAGTAAGTTCCGTCGCGAAATATACGTAATAAAAGCTGACCAATTAGATTGTGAACGTATCTCTATGCCTTTAGGTTTGGTATCTTTAGGTGTTAAAATGCCAATGAAAACGCTAAGCGGACAAGGACTTCTTCTTTTTTTTTTTTTTTTTTTACACCAAACAAATCAAGCAAACCAAACTACAAGTGTGAACACACCCTTAAACACTGAAACCTTTGTGTACTACTAAAAATAATGGAGTTTACATAATCTTGAATGGATAATAAATTGGATATAGAATTATAGCCATGCAGAATTATTAGGCACGTTAATTTTCTGATCATATTTTTTTTTTTTAGGCACATTTTACCAATCCCAAACCACATTAATCTTAATAACTACTATTAATTTTGTATGACTGTTTTTTTATAGGCTTTATAGACAGACAGATTGAGAGTGACTCTTGAAGGACCAGCACCACATCCTCTTGTACCACTGTTTGAAGAATTCATCTTCCAGAATCTGGCAGTATACAAGTAAGCAGTCTATATCCTACCCTGAAGTCCGTTTTGCAGAGATGGACTAAAAATGAAACTCCCTAAACTAACTGCCAGATTCTGGAAGATGAATTCTTCAAACTGTGGTACAAGAGGATGTGGTGCTGGTCCATCAAGAGTCACTCTCAATCTGTCTGTCTATAAAGCCTATAAAAAATAAAATAAAATAAAAAGTCTTAATGTATTTTACTACACGTCAGCTTGTGATTCTTATTAAGAGGGGGTCATTTTTTTAGGATTCTTTACCTAACCTTAGTCTCTGAGATCCTGACACCTTGCACCTCTGGAGACTCCAGGTATGTTGCAGTTCTGGAAAATGTTGGTGCTGGAGACTAAAGGGTTCATGATGGTTTCACACTTAATTCTTCACCTTAATTCTTAATTATTTTGCAGTTAACATGTGTATTTTCTTCTCCACCTGTTTTTGTCTGACCCTGCTGACCCAATGCGCATTTCACTGTCCAATGGTCATGCCTTAAATGCAATTTCTAGTATTGCATTAGAATTGCATCCTTCTCATGGGCATTGCATGATTTTTGACTTTTCAGTCTGAGTTAAATCTCTTTTTTGGTTTATTCTATCTGTAAAAGAAAATGTGCCTAATAATTATTCACACCTGAATATAAGGCGATTTTCATTTCCAGCCACCATGAACAATTATATATCACTTATAAATGATTAAATACAAAATGAATAGTAGTTATTACGATTAATGTGGTTTGGAATTGGTAAAATGTGCCTGGAAAAAAATATGATCAGAAAATCACCATGCTTAATAATTCTGCATGCAGTGTATATTGGACTAAATTTGATAAATCATGCTCTGAAATCAGCAAACAAATTGAAGGGACAGCGAGTGCTAGGTAGGAGTGAAAGATAGAAGATCACTCTCTCTCTCTCTCTCTCTCTCTCTCTCGCTGTCCGGTCTGACTTTGCCTCTGTCCAGCTGGTCTCCATGGAGATCGGCTAAATAAAGTAAGTGGACTTTCTCTCCATGATGAGAAATGGGCCATGAGGTTTATGCATCCTTAGTACCCTCCAGTAGCCCCCCAGAGATACAGCCACAAGGACATCATAAGATTCTGTACATTTATTAGGACCGAAACATCTTGTTTTTGCACTAAAAGTAGAAGAAAATTCCATGTTGTCAGCTGGTTATTGTCACAAAATTGCCTGAAGGAGTTTATTTTACACTAATGACCAGCTGACTGTACAGTGGCCGAGAAAACATTTGTCAACGACGGTCACATATACAGTTTATTGTGACTGACCAATCAAAATCCAGTATTCCAGAGAGATGTGTACACATTAATATGTTCTCACCTTTAAAGTGTGACACCAAGCATGTCCATTATAGCACAGGGCATCTGAGGCCACTCGTACAGGCACACCTGACAAGCACCACGTGTTGCTTTCACCGCACGCTAACACTCTCTCCTAACCTTTTCATTGGAAAAGGCTTCATTGATTTAAACAGGCCACAACCATTTCACCTGCCGTGGACAGCCTGTAGGAGCCCCAGGGGGTCTGCTGACAGCAGGGCATTGGCGCAGCATGTGGTCCCTATCTAGGGACCGGGCAAGAGCCCACCTACCTGGATAACTAATGCTTACCACTGCGTCCTGTGCTGGCAAGTAGATTTTGAGTTAGAAAGTGCTGCTCGTGTGAGTGTGTGTGTGTGTGTGTGTCATGTGTTTAAGTATCTGTGAGTGGGAGAGAGGGAGAAAAGAAAGCAAAAAATATTAAAGGTGTTTGGAATTGAGAATATAGTGGAAGTAAACATAACTATTCATGTTGAAGAGCTCCAAAAAAATAAAAAAAATAAAACCCCTGCAGTTCCAAAAGTAAACAACAGGGGACAGCACAGAGCTGGAGACTTGCTTAGTACAGAAAGTACAGACCGCCTTTTCCTTTTTCTGTTTTATTTTTCTGTTTTGCTAACATTGATTTGTCCAAAGACTCCTTTAAACATGGAAACAATCCTTTGTAGATATGAAGAGTGGAATGTTAAAAAAAAAGAAAGTTCAGTTTAACTTAAACTGTCTGTGAGTGCTAATACTAGCTCCCATTACCCAACTTAAACAGTTTGAAGCTGATCTGACTTGAGATATTAATATCGGCTTGCTGTACTCTGCTCATAAATGGGAAGGCTGATTGGTTTAAAATGAGCTGCAGCACAGAGCCTAAATTGACATTGAAATCTATTGACTTGCCAGAGACAGAGACGGGGACTGGAATACCAACGGAGAAAGGAATTAAACAGACTTATTCTTCAAGAAATTAGGAATTCCTTATGAGGACAGAATCTATCTGTCTGTCTGTCTATCTATCTATCTATCTATCTATCTATCTATCTATCTATCTATCTATCTATCTATCTATCTATCTATCTATCTATCTATCTATCTATCTATCTATCTATATATATCGTTCGTTCGTTCGTCCGTATCTCTGACTCTTCTCATTCTCAGTCATTTTCTCCCTCATTCCCCTCACGCTGTCTGTTGTGATTTGTAGAGACAGCTCTTTACCATACCAGTAAAGCAGGCAGACCCAGTCCCGGCCAAATGGTCTACAAGAGCCAGTGGCCCACCCTAAGGCAAACAAATCCCCCTACCTCTGTCTTACACAATCTTCATCACCACACCTGTGTACGCAGGCATTCCGATTCCAAAAGAGGGCAGGGCTCAACCCAACCATGATAAACAAGCTACATTGGGATAGAAGCCCAACTGTGCTTGGCATACTATGGAACACACATCAGAAGGAAGAAAGAAAGAAAGAAAGAAAGAAAGAAAGAAAGAAAGAAAGAAAGAAAGAAAGAAAGAAAGAAAGAAAGAAAGAAAGAAAGAAAGAAAGAAAGAGATAGAGAAAGAGGTCCATTCTTGAGCTGCTTTAGCAGAGTGCTTTAGACATTGAGTAAGTGCTGAAAGCTGCCCATGAAGCTTTAGCCGGACATTAGTGCCCAGCTCAGCAGAACTTCCTGTGGATCCATCTGCTAAAGTAAGCCATCAGACAGCTGAACCTCACTCCAGACAGACAAGCCTGACCCCGCTAATCTATAGTCTGCTTTAAAAACACCAAAGGAAAGGCTATTTTTTCCTGAGGTCTGTAAAGAAAAAAATAGCACTGTATTCGGTGAATAACTTCTGCATTTTTTTCTTGTTGTAAGTCAGCAGCGATTTAATCTGCTGGTTGTATATAAATGTTTTAAAGTGATAGTTCACCAAAAATGAAAATTCTGTCTTTTAAGTACTCGCACTCATGTCGTTCCAAACCCGTAAGACTTTTGTTCATCTTTGGAACACAAATAAAGATCTTTTTGTCCCTCCATAGACATCTACACAACTGAAACTTTGACGCTTCAAAAAGTTATAAAGAGATCGTAAAACTATCCATATGTATTAAGTGGTTTAGTAGTAGGTTTATATGATGAACAAATTGAATTCAGGTTTTAATTTAAGCAATAACTAAAAGCATGAAGTATTCACATGATTCTTTATAGTAAAGTCAGTATATATTTCTGCAGATCAGGTTTTCACAAGGACAGTTTTCACATCCTGATACTGTATAAGTTAAAAAATGAACGTATAATAAAAAATCTTTTTTTTTTTTCATCCATTGAAATACAACCTTTTTCTCATAAACAAAAATGCTGACTAAAATGATATGCTATTTTAAAGTACAATTGAATATGACCTGATGGAAAAATGTAATGGATTATATATATATATATATATATATATATATATATATATATATATATATATATATATATAAACATAAACCCAAGTTACTGTAATAATAAGTAGTAATATTCATTTTGTCTATCTGCTCAGCCTTCTGCTATGAAATATTAAAGAGTACCTTGACATTTTGCTTTAAGCGCCTATATACAATTCTTATCCTGTAACAGCGGCTTAACAGACATTCATATGTTAAAAATCAATATTTCTCCAACTCGTCAACAGTGTGATGTTGTGATTGAGGCAGTGGCTTTTCACTCTGACATTGAGCTTGAAGGAACAAGGTCGGCCTTCCAGCTGTCATCGCGGCTCTGGTGTTGTATAATTCTCGTCGGCAGCTCTATTTCGTTTTTTTCCCCCTTTCCCAAACAGTGTTGATTCATTTGGGAGACGGCGAGGAGAGGGAGGAAAGAGCGAACAGCTCGGATGGTCTAGAGCGAGCCAGATTAAAGCCGACACAAAGAGCGTTTTGATTAGGCGTCATGGCCGGCGCCGCGTGATGACTTTTTATGCTATCTTCCGCAGCCACGCGTGACTAAAGGGTTATTTGACGCGAACCTCAGCCAGGGAGAGGAGAGGTTGTAATGGCATTGACTCATTGTCATATCGCTAATAATTGCAGCTTGCTGGAGATCGTTAACATACTTTTCCCTTGTCCTGCAATAATAAAAAAAAACAAGCTGTAAGCCATATGGGTGTGTGGTTTGTGCGGAGAGAAGGACGACGACGAAGCAGGAGGATCTTCCCTCGCTTTTCTACAGGTGTGCTCTGGTTAATCTGTCTGTCGTCTGTTTGGCAGTTGTTTGTTGTGTCAGCTGGCGTGAGGGAACAGGTGGGGCACGGTCCTGAGTGAAGATAATTAAACACCTTTGAGATAGAGAGCCCTTCATTGCTCTTCTCTCTCTCTCCATCTTCCTCTCTGACAGCGCAGTATGGTAATGTAGGCCCTTGACTTTGGGAACTCAACCCCCGGGTTCAGGACGTGTCACTCACCAGGGGTCAGTAGGGGGCGCACTATCGAGCTCAATTACCATGGGCTGTCAATCAAACGGGCCTAGCATATAGCTATTAGTCATTATCTCTACTTTAAAGGACACAGATACCCTTCAAAATTAAAAGCCCTGTAACACAATGCGCCAATGCATTAACAGAGGATTATCTAAGCACATACAGTAAATGCTTGTAAAGATTTTAGTTGGGCTGTCGACTGATTAAAAGTTTCAAACAAATAATTACAAGATATGATTTTTAATCAATCAAATTAATCACAATTAATGTGTGGCATACATCAATATCTGTGGAGCAGCGTTGCCTGTAGCGTATAGGTCAAGATTTAATGAGTTACATTTTGCATTAAACACATTTATATATGTTTAGTGTCAGAAGATCATTCATAAATCATTCTAATGTGTTGCTAAAGAAACATTTATTTTATTATTAATGCTGAAAACAGCGCTGCGTAATATTTTTGTGGAAACCGTGACATTTACTTATCAGAATTATTTGATGAATAGAAAGTTCAAAAGAACAGCGTTTACTTGAACTAGATTTTTCTTTTTGTAACAATGTAAAAGTCTTTACTGTCACTTTTGATGTGTCCTTGCTGAATAAAAATATTAGTTTATTTCAATACTACTATTAATAATAATGTATCGTTTTTATTTATGAGCTTTATTTATGATTAGTTTATCAATGTTATTATAATCATTAATATAAGTAATAGTTCCTAAATTAACAGTCCTAATATACAGTGCATTTAGATGAATATTACATCAGGCTGAAATAAATACAAGCATTCAAAAAGAACAGAAATTTAGAAACAATAAATCATTACATAAATGGCGACTTTCTGTAAGCCAAACCAGCGCACAAAGTCGTTCTTAGTGATGTTTAGAGACGTGTCATAAAACCCGACTCACACATAGCGTCTTCCTCACACAGTGGCCATAATTACCAGAGAATCCTCCAGAAGTATTCTCATATCACAGCAGGACTGGCTGTCGAGAAGGATTATTTCCCCGCTCGCCGACTACAACACCGATGGCTGGCCAACAGAATGGACTGTCAGCTTGTGTAATCACCCCAATAAAAAAAAGCACAGACCTCGTATTCCGTCTCAGTTATGCGGAAGCCATTTTAAAGCCTCATATTAAAGTCTCTCTTTCTGTTTTTCTCTATCCTAGCCCTCTCAGCTCTTTTGTAATGCAATCAATTAATTACTGCATTTCATTAGCACAAGATCATTCATTCTAATGTGATGTGGAATATATTACATTAGGATAACAAGAGTTTCAACGCACACCGATAATCCTATAGACAGCAGAAATACTGTCTGCTACACTCAAACCAGTGCAGTATGTGACCTGTTAAGCAATAGAGCTCATTTAAAATCATTAAAGCTGATCTCAAAACAGATCATGGCAGTCAAGGATGGGACATGTGCAAAATGTGACACGCAACGAGATTCACAATCAGTCACCAATTAAGACAGGATCAAAGCAAAAAGGCCACTAAACATAACCTTTGTGAGGTTGTGTGTGTGTGTGTGTGTGTGTGTTGGGGGTGGTCTCATATATGTCATATATTCTGAACTAGATTTATGGCACTGTTCCAAACAATAGGTAACTTAATTATGCTGCCTCCTAAGTACCTTGCTTTGACCAAATTTAATTTCAGAATGCATTGCAATGAGCTCACTGAAAAACAAAAACTTGAATATATTTAATTTAATACTGAAACGAATTGATTAAAAAAACAAATAGTAATTATTGGTGGGTGCATATTTTGTTTGCTTTTGTTCAAAATCACTCTCTCATTAGGTTCTGTTTCAGTTAGGATGCTGCCTTAGAAAGTAGATGCCTATATAGGCAGCTGGAAAGCGAGGCATGTATGTGTGTATATGGTTAGAATGAAATATGCCCTTATACAGGTAAAAAAAATGGCCCTTGAAAATCGACATCAAATAACATGTATAAAATAAGTTAATTTCTGTACCTATGAGCCTGTGAGTTCAGTGATATCAAGTGATTTGAGGAGAATCAAGCGTTCGGATCAACACTAACATGATTACTGAACCCATCATCTCTCCTCACTGTGTATATTTATATGCTTTTCCCCTTCACTCTTCTCTTTGTGTGAGTGCTCATGTGTGTGAAAACTGCATACGTTAAGGGAGTGATGTGAGGAAAACTGGTCAGCCATAATCCACTTACTGATGTAAACACACAGATCTCCATTTACAGGAACGGCCTCTGATCCAATAACACACCTTCGCCCCTGAGGGCATGAATGTGTGTGAGCGTGCCTGTCGAAATGCACAAAAAGCCAAGAGTGGAATGGTTAGGAATGAAGTATAGTTGGACAATCTTTAAAACCGATATCAAAATATCAAATTGTGAATTGAGATCAGCAATACTGTAATAAAAAGTGCTCCAGCAGATATTCAATCACTAGAGAGTGTGTGAAATGAATGTATAGGCTTTACCTACTGTTGTGCTATTGCCTATACAAGATTAGTTAACTACCATGTTCATATTTCTTTATTTATTTTATGTAGCTGAAAATGTGTTATTTCTGACTGTCTGGGACCTTGAGGAGGGACAGAAAGAGAAGGATAGATGTATGGAGAGAGAGCGAGGAAAACAATAAGGATAGGTAAAATGTTTTCCAACTTGAAGCCAAGGACGGCAACAGCAACAAATGGCGCCGTATATTTCCCCTGATGCGCTCCCAAGCCACTCTTATCAATGTGTTTACTGTGCCTATGAGCTCAACAAAACATGGCTGCTGTGTTTAGACAGCAGAGATGGGGACTCGAGTTTGAGACTCGGACTCGAGTGCGACTTAAGTCCCACACACAGTGACTTCAGACTCGACTTGAGACTCGTCCTCGAAAGACTTCAGACTCGACTCGGACTCGAGCTGCGGGACTCGTGAACAATGTTTATTTTTAGGAAACGTCTGATGAGCTCGCTGTTATCCCCCTCCCTCCGTTACCTATAACCTGCCTACGTAACCACGTACTACGTCCTATTGCTGGCAGCGCGCGCGCGACCATGAGACGATAACAAACAAAAAGTTCAACTGCACCGGCCGCTGCTGTGCCATTCATCGTTAGCTTTAGGTTCAAAAACTTCAAACAAGACGCGCTCAAAAGAAGCGCTCAATGCAAATGATGCAGTATCACGATAAAAGATTCTGGCTCAACTACATCTAATTTTATCAGGCGTCTGAAAACGCACCCTGATAGGTGAGTAAACATGTTTAGCTCAGCATTGACCATCTAACGTTACCGTTAGCTTGCTTATTGCTTTAGCTACCTAACGTTACGGGAGGTTAACTCCGATTGTCTTCCTTATGAAATATGAATGAGCGATTGTTTAATTGCCAAACTTGTGGTGACGTTAATCATTTACGTGCCGCTGGCTGCCCGTTGTCTACAAACAGGTTACAGGATTATTGTTGTTTATGTAACGTTACAGTTTCATTTAGTTATAACGTTACACTGGTTTGAGAGTCTGGGATGTGTTGACTTACAGTATAACGTTAAGCTATGATTAGTTGCATAGGCAGTGCAGCCAGAAGAAGCCAGAAATGTTTTGTGGCCCATACCTAGTGAGAGTGTTAAGAGAAGAGAAGGTTAACCAGTCTGATCTCACCCTTTGGATTTTTTTATTTCTAAACATTTTGTTCTTAACAAGTTACATGCCATAAGTTGGTCAGTTGCTTCACATTTACACTAAAGATTTTGAGCATTTGAATGTTTTGGAAGTGCACTGTAGTGTTAATTTCATTTGGACACAATAGTTTATTTGCATTTAGCTACACTTATGTTTTGCACTAAATAGGAGTGTGTCAATTTTAGTGTTGTGAGTTATATCATTTTCTATATTTGGTCTTATGTCTTGGTATGTTCAAGCTACAAGGCAAAATAAAGAGATTAACTAAAAGTAAAGCATTCTTGGTGTTTTTGTCATGTTGCAATAGCCTGTTTACACTGATTATATACCAAAATCAAAGCTGATACTGTATGCTAATAGATAAAGGAGTCATAATAACATATGGTACCACTTTATTTTGATAGTCCACTTTATACATTCGACTAACTATAAGTAACTTTGCAGCTGTATGTCAACTAACTCTCATTAGAGTATTAGTAGGCTTAATATCTGCTAATTATGTATTATAATATATTATTTTGTTGGTTCCCCAACAGATATTCTACTGACTATAAGTAACTTGGCAACTACAAGTCAACTTGTTCTCCAAACCCGAACCCACATCATAACCTGACAGTCTACTAATACTCTAATGAGAGTTTGTTGACATGTAGTTGAAAATGTACATGGTTAGTAGAATGTCTAAAGTGGACTATCGAAATAAAGTGTAACCTAACATATTACATGCTTCGAATTCCTTATATAAAGTTATGCAGTGTTCTAAGCAACCTGGATGGGTTGCTGTACGTGATGCAACACTTATAATAACCACAAGAGACTTGAGACTTGACTTGGACTCTAGCTCAAAGACTTGAGACTTGACTTGGACTCTAGCTCAGAGACTTGAGACTTGACTTGGACTCTAGCTCAGAGACTTGAGACTTGACTTGGACTCTAGCTCAGAGACTTGTGAGCATCTCTGTTAGACAGACATGCGCCCACATGTGCACAGTTAAGACTGTGGATTTTGGAATTTAAGTCTTTTGTTTTACTAATTGCATTCAGTTTGTCCAGGAATCCTTCACTTTGTGTATTCCTAATGTAATCCGAAGCAGACAAAAGGGGGATGAACAGGGGTGGATGTTCTGGAGCGGACAGGGGTTAAGCGCCTTGATGCAGGCAAACGGCAATGGTCAAAAGGACATGATCAGGCCAGGAACTGAACTGCTAAGGGTGCTTATATCTGTGAAATGCAGTGAGACTGACAACAAGGGCAGTGACAATGTGGTTAGTCTTCGGCTGTAATTATTCTGCAATGCCAGCATGAAGCGGCATACACTAATGGATAGAAATGAATACTTTTAATGATTAAAAAGAGAGTTTCAAAATGATACAAAACATGTATATTTAATGTCTATTAAATGTATATATTTAAAATGAATGCTGAAAAAAGCAGCCTGAAAAAAAAATATATCACGGTTTCTACAAAACCTTTAAGCAGCACAACTCTTTTTTTTTTTTCATTGATAATAACAATAAGAAATGTTTATTGAGCACCAAATAAGCATTTTAGAATGATTTCTGAAGGATCATGTGACACTGAAGACTGAAATTCAGCATAATATCACAGGAATAACCTGCATTTTAAAATATTTAGAAAAAAAAAACATTTTAATTAAGTTTAAGAAATCAAATGAAACAATACAAATTGATTCAGATTACTTTAAATACATTTAATATTATATTAAATACAACAATTATATATAAAAAGTTATTTTACATTATCAAAATACTTTACACTATTACTGTTTTTACTTTGATCAAATTAATGCAGCCTTAGTTAACATTTAGAGAATTTGTATTAATAATAAATCCAGCCCCACATTTTTGTACGGGCTTGTATAGAAATAGCACATTTATGGTCAAGGTATAGATAGTTCTCTCAAACATATTTACTAATCGATATGTCATTTCACACCTGTAGGTCTTTCTTCCTTCTGTGGAAAAATTTAGTTTTGAAGATATTTGAATTTCGTGAACAAATCATTCGGACCAATGTTGTGAACCGGACCGACTTATCAGTTGAAACCGACTTCTACCATAAACTTTCACGTAAAAGTATTTCAGTGAATAAGGACTTACATTTAAGTCTATTTGCAGAGACTTTTTGTTATTAATCACGAATTTTGAAATGACATGAGGGTCAGTAACTGATGATAGAATTTTCATTTTTAGGTGAACTATCCCTTTAACCCCACTGTGTAAAGACAAGAAAGAAAGAGAGAGCAAGGGAGCGAATGATAAATATTTATTTATCATTCATAAATATGGCTCTGAAACCAGAGACAGTGTCTCTCTCTCTCTCTCTCTCTCTCTCACACACACACACACACACGTATCCCAGTGTCCTTCGTTGATACCGACGAGTAACCACATACAACCACACAGAACTCGAAGGACCACATCCTCTCTGATTTCTAAATAAGACACAGTATCTATTCTCATCTCTCTCTCTCTCTCTCTCTCTCTCTCTCTCTCTCTCTCTCTCTCTCTCTCTCTCTCTCTCTCTCTCTCTCTCTCTCTCAGCGTCCAGCCTCTCCTTCTCTAATGAACGTTGCAAAGTGACCTGCTGGGGCCCCAGCATAGACAGCATGGGAGTTTTGAACTTGCTTATGATACTATTATTAACATGCGTGGCGGTGGGCCCTTGTGATGCCTCGATGTGATAAATGAGCATTCGTTAATTGGATGTCGAGAAAACTCCCGTTTCCGAAGCTTTTGACACATCCATATCCCCAAACTACCGACTCCTGACGATTTGCAATTAAATAATGGCAGGCAGGAGGAATAGTGGTTCTACGGGACTGGTGGGCAGACTGATTACTGGAGGAACGATATTAAAGAATGCGGCATAAACAGATGATTACAAAAGGGACGGCACCACCTGAGCTACCGGGGGAAAGAGGAGAAAGGGTGCAATAATTATCCTTCTAAGAACTGAGACAAGACGAAAACTGTGGAAACGTGTCAGGGGATTTTGTTCTGAGTCGTGTCAATTTGGGTAATGATTAATGCCAATTTTCGTGGATAGAAAAGTCTGAAATCACTAGTGAAAATGTTTCTACCAAAAGTGTAATTAAATTATTATTGATATTTGGTTTGTCCCTCTAGTTCATTGGTTCTCAACATTTTTGACTCCCCCTACTGTCCACAACAATATTCAAAGGTGATATTTACAGACATAAGGAGTGTCCCCAGATTGAAATAAGTAACTAAAATAAGTATAATTGCAAGTTTAGGGAAGTTTAGGGGTGAATTAAAATAAGAAATATCTTGATTTTTAGCTTATTCTTGGGGCCCCAGACCCCTGGTTGAGAACCACTGCTCAAATGACATGAACTCAACAACTGATGATCCACCATGATTTGAGTTCACATGGTTAATATCACAAATTTTCTTAGTGACCTGAAATAGGATATTTTTTTCAGAATACTAAATATATACTACTCATTTTATGTCATTTTATGTTCATTTTAATAAAAAAAAATCAAAACACCTTTATTTCTTTATTGAATTACAGTGTTAAGCCCAATTTTACAATGCCAACTTTTGGATGGAGGAGGTGAATTTGCAAAAGGCAGGAGCTCTAAAATGTAGGAACTCTAAATGTTCTCTCCAGTGGCAGCCATCTTGCAGAGTCTCTTAGCTCCTGACAGTTCACCATCATAGGCAGTTATAAATACGGAGGTGCTCAGGGCCCGTGGCTGTGGGTTTAGGGAAGATGTTCCTCAGTATTTCCAACCGGCAAACAGACAGAGATCAAAGACCAACCGGAGTTGAGAGCAGATTTGCGAGCTCATAAACAGTAAACCTCTTTCTCTCCTAATCACCTTGTAGAGATAAAATGTCTTTCCTCTGGGCCCCGCCGCAAACTCAGAAAGAGACTTTTGTACACTGTCACATGCATCACTGTAAATCCCACCTAAAGAACGTCTGTTATTACAGTTTCTCAAACACACCTAGAGCCAGTCAGCTTTAAAACAATTTATTTTTTGTACAGCATTATATTCCCAATGCTGCAATGCCTCCATCAGCTCTTTCTTTGCCAGTCAGAGGGGTCGGATTAATGTATATGTGCAGATTATATATGGGGCCAAAAATGACATAGAAACAAGAAGGAAGATTTAACAGCTAGTGTTGGATAAGCAAAAGTAATCCAAGCTTAACGGATGCACATAAAACAAAATTAAATTAACAAGAAATTGGGATGGGATGGGAGACGGAAGAGGAAGAAAAAGCACAAATATAGACCATCAGGAAAATGCAATTTCCAAGCCAAAAACCATCTGGTCTTGGCGGATAATCTGGTGACCAATTTGATTAATATAAAAAATGGGCGGGTATTAAAATGGTACCATTTTTCATTCTTAGTTATAATAAAAAAGGCAGATTTAGAGGTGATTTGGGAGGTTAGGTGGGGCAAAGGAATTAAATTGACGAATGCTTTGCTGGCATGTCTTACCTTGCACAAACACGGGGTTTAGATTCTCCCATCATTTATTTCACTTATTCTTTCTTCGACTCATCTAAAAAGTGGCCCATTACTCCTCAGCCTCACCCCTAAAGCAAAACTCTAGGACCATCAATTATTTCATTCACTCTCTGAATTAGAGTCGTATAGTTCACCTGGCTGCATTGCCATGGCATTGTCTGAAGTCAGCAGAAGTTAACCTGAAGTTTGAGACCTGTCATATAGACAGACGAGTGAAAGTGGTGTCTATGTTGTTTTAGCATTGATTAATGTCTCCAGTGGAAGGCTTTCAGCCTGCTTCTGCTAGTCTGACGTCTACTCATAATTAGAGAAAAATATTTACCCAAGTCAAGTCTTTGTTGAAAAAAGGCAATTTGCCAAGTAATGGTGATGACCGTGAACATTTGAAAACCATTAGGACACTCAAGTCCTCGTCAAGGCAAGGCTGGGTTTAGTCATGTATTTTCTTTTCTTGCGACATGACTGAAAACTTTAAAAACACCTCTTTATCGATCTCAGATAAATGTCAAGCAATTTTGCCGTCCTTAAATTTGATTTGTGTCTCTCATTTCTCTATTACATTCAGCTTCCTCAATTTCAGCACAGTTTGAGCAAACATGTGCCAAATTAAAGCGTCATTTATTAAATATTATTTGTTGATGGATGGTAAATTTATAGATTTCAATTCATCACAATTAACTGAAGTTATTTTATTTTTTTGTACTAGTCAAGGAGAAGTGAGGGAAAACTAGTACTGCATATTCTATGTATGTTATTAACTGAAAGTGTGTCTGTTAGAAAGGGGCATGGGAATACTGTATGACTTCTCAATTTAAACATAAAATAAATAAAACCACAATCCTTCTCCAAAGACTCGTGTCAATGTGCAGACAATGTGCATTATTCACATTTTCATCAACTAGAGAGGACAAGTTTTAATATTCAGAATATATGAAAGTAGTAAAACAAAAAAAGTTATATTTTTGGCCATTTTATAGCTTTAATAGACATGACAGTGTATAAATCAGTAAGAGGAAGGGGGGAACCGGATTGGCAGAGGACCTCGAGCCGGGAATCAAACTCGGGTCGCCGGATGCGCAGTTGTGTATATGTTGTGCTGCCCACAAGGCTATTGGCTCCAACATAAAAACAATTTTTAACCTTTTGGGTAACACTTTACTTGAAGGGGTGTGCATAAGACTAACATGACACCTTCATAATCATGACATGACACATGTTATGAATATGAAGGAAGTTTTATGCATGTTTGTGACAACTGTCATTAAGTGTCATTCGCTCAATTATGACATTTGTAATGCAAATATGACATTGTTTGAGATGTCTTTGTTATGACACCTTGACATAAACCAATACATCATAACCTGTCAGTGTCTTTGTCATGACAACTTGACATTACTAAGACAAGACAACCTGTCATAAACATGACATAGCAGATTAATTATCAAACTTAAGAAACCACTTAGCTTTATTGGTTAACATTACATTAAACTGTCAGGTGGTTGGTTTTGACATTGGCGGTCATGAAGCCATTATAACTGTTTAATGACAAATTCAATTTGTACCACTGTAGTTGAGGTCACGGAAAATATTCCTGACACAGTTATAATGGCCTTATGTCAAAACCAACCACATGACAGTTTAACTTAATTTAATGTCAAGTTGTCATGACAAAGACACTGACAGGTTATGATGTCATGGTTTATGTCAAGATGACATAACAAAGACATCTTAAACAATGTCATATTTGCATTCAAAATGTCATTACTGAGCGAAAGACACATAATGGCAGTTGTCATAAACATGCATAAACCCTACTTCATATTCATGACATATGCCATGTCATGGTTATGAAGGTGTCATGTCAGTCTTATGTACACCCTTCAAGTAAAGTGTTACCACATTTTGCAATTGTATAATGTTAGTACCTGTAATAGTATTTCCTGAATTTGGAGGAAAAGCTTTATTTGACACACATTTTCCATTTTGGGCAAACTGCTTAATTTGATCATTCAAGACAATTTGTCAAGACAACATGGTTTTATCCAACATGTATTTTATGATATATATTTTAGACATTGGTAACTTTGTTTTGACAAAAAAAAAATGATAACAAAATATGGTTTGCAATTAATTAACATGAGCCAACAAAGAACTACACTTTCACATCATTTATTAATCTTAGCTCATGTTAATATTTCCATTTACAAATAAATTTTTTAAGATCGAAAGCACTTTGAACTAACATGAACACGTTTGTTAACTAACATAACAAAGGTTAATAAATGCTGTAAAACATGTCTCATTGTTAGTTCAAGTTAGTTAACAGTAATTACTAATTACTTAGTACTACATGTATAATTACACTGTAACAAGGACACTTTAAAATAAAGTGTATAACATAGTCTTGTTTTGTTACAGAAAAAATAATGTGATTAGTGTAACACATTGCCCTCAACACTAATAGGATGCCTCGCAAAGCAGACTAACACAATATTATATATACAGGCTAGCACTGTCAGCCATACTGTTCAGTAACAGCAGAGCTAGCGGTTTCCTCCGAAGGGAACCTGTGCTATCAAATAAATCACCCCTGTGTGTTCAAGACAAATGAGGCTGCTAGCATTGCACCTGTTAGCAAAACATCCTCACCCGTATGCAAGGCCTCTACAGAACAGAGCTTCCTTCATAACAGTGGACACTGCATATTAAGCCACCTCTGTGGTTACAAACCCACTAGAAAAGAGGAAGCAAAAGAGAACAAAGCTCAAACAAAACAATAGAGGGAGCCCGACTTTAGCGCTTATTTCTGTTTATCATCCTTCCTTTCTCTCTGACCATCAAAAAGCCCTGAAGATTAGGCCTAGGCTGTGCACAGCGAATGGGGGGTTTTGTGGGGAGGGGGAGTCATTTCATTCTAGTTTTTCCGTGGATAAATCGGACACAAATATTCTTGCCATGGCCTACTTGCTGAGCCTTGGCCTTATGCAGAATTCAATTCCAATTTGTCGCTTGGTTTCTGCTTGTGTTTGTGTGTGTGCATCCTCAGGGGTGGGTGTATTGTTTGGGGGTATTGTGAGTGGATTTGAGGAGCCCATCTTACGGATTAAAACCTCTCTCCGGTTTTGTCAGATCATCCGAGCACTGTGGCACTAAATCAGTGTGGGTGGTTTTTATCATTATGTCAATCCAACCACCACCAGCCCCCTTCCCTACAGCAAATATTCAGCCTGAGGAGCCATATGCATGGAGAGCAAATGAAAGAAAGAAAAAGAAAGAAAGAAAGAAAGAATCGTTGATGTTTAATTTTTAAGTATAACAGCGAGAGCGAAGGAAAGACTGATAGTGACATGAGAAGGAGAACAACAGGATACAATGAAGGAAAACTATCTGATAGAAGTCCTAGGCTAGATTGATGGGGAGAATATCAAGAAGTCCGTTGCTAAACTCAGAGAGCCACGGGTGCTGGTAAACTCCCTCCACGGCCCAGCCTCGTATTGCCCATGGCTAGTCATTATTTCCTTAGAGTAACCACACAAAAGCCTTGAAACGCACACACACACACCTTTTGTTCACATTCTAGGCCCCTAAAACCAGGTGTGTCTCCCTTGTTTTTTGTTCAAGTTGCTAATCCTTTTTTCCGGCAAGGGCTAGAAATCCATTTCTTCTGTCTTTTCTGTCAGAGTCATGTGATCTTGAGGTAATTGTCTGCGTCTTGGAGTATTTTATGCCGGCTTCTCTTTACATAATGAAAAACAATCTTTTCTCCCTTTAGGGCTCACTCATCCCTCTTTCAAAGTCTGCGCTCTTTGTACCTCTGAACATTTTTGTTCTTTTGTTTGCTGAATCGGCCCCTTTGTGTGTTGTGGTATGTGGGAGGTTAAATGTGCATGAGTTTTATCTACTGTTTTGACATAACACTGCCATCACCTGGCTCTCTGTGAGGTCTGGGTGAACACGTGTGTGCATTTTCTGCATTTCTAGTGGCCGTGCGTCTACTTTGCAGCCTGAAAAAGGCTAAACCGTCGAAACGCAGTGGGGAACATACAGTTGTTGGAGAGACTTGAATGAGATTTGTCAGGCCCCAGGCATATTTTACATGACATTTCAATAATTATGTGCCAATGCATATTCACCTCACAACAGGCACCCAATGAAAAGCAATGCCAAAAATAATTCCCTGAACTGTCAGGTGTTTATTTTATTTGTCTAGCTGCCGCCACAATTCTTTTCTCTCCCTGACCTTGCATTGTTTTTCAATTGACATGCAATTTCTAGACATCAAGGCACTTGCTTGGAAAACATTTAGATGCTGATGAAAAGGAAATGCTGCCATAATGCATGACTTGAACAGTTATGACAGAATTGTTTCTTTTTGTCTGTTTGCTGCACGGTTTTATGCTGTTTATTTTTAGAAAGAAAGGGATTTATTCCGTTAAATGTGATAGTTTGAGAGCTTTTCTGTTCGTGAAAGGTCACGGTTCACGCTGAGAAGGTGCAGGACGGTGGCACAGCAAGAGCTTTGAGGTGAACCTCCCAAATGCCACCAATTGACACGTGCATGTCACGCTCATTCTGCCTCACCTACATTCATTCTCTCTGTGGGCAAAACACAAGCCTGTTTCTTGTTTAATAGGACACAAAGCGGAGGAGGACAAGTGAAAGGAAGGAAGAAGAGAAGAAAAGACTGCCACAGGCCTCAGTGGCTTTACTGCTTGTGCTGGAGGGATGCATCTTCCTCCTCTTGCGCCTCAAGCTCTCGCTGTAGTGTGGTAGGCTACTCATACATCTCAAAACAGGGGCAGATTTATACTAGGCCAATGCCAAAGGGACCGCTGGAAAACCTTTCAGAATGGATCACATTTAGCAGCGAGAGAAGGAAATATTAGGGGGCTACAGAAGCAGAGAGTGAAAGTACCTTCACGGCTGCTGTTAATCTCTCTTCACCATAAAGCGATCCATCATATTGAGCTAAGCATAGATGGGTGGTGTTGTCTGATTGGTGTAAACAGCAGTCATGTGACATGGCTAGCAGGCAATTAGATCGTTAATGATAATCAGAGTTAAGATACAGATTCTTTGACTTTTCACCCACCCCCTTCAATCTCTTCTCTCTCTCTTATCTCCTTCTCTCTCTCTCTTCCTCCATTCTCGCTTTATCATGCTTAATTTCCAGCTCGGTAATTAAGCTGATCCGATACCTGATGTGATTGCAGGTACTTCAAAGTCTTGCCACAAAGTGATGGTGAGCGTCTCATTTATTTGAAAGGTCTTGTGGCCATCTCCGCTAATGCCTGCCTTGGATTTTAATAAGAGCACTCAAAGAAATAGCCTTCAACAATTATCCTAATGTTCCGAGAACTTAAAAATAGCAGTAAATAAAATGCATTTGACCAGAGAGAGTAAGTGAAATGTTTTTCCAACGTTACCCTCATGCTTTTTTCCAGTAAAATACTTCACATTTTAATTCAAACAAATATTCAAACTATTCTCCACACAGCTCTGTATAGGTTAAAAGTACTTTTTTGACATGAAAGAGTTGCATAATTTTAAAAACGGGGTATATATGGTTCTCTACATTTTGGCTGCAGTACAGATAAAACACTAAAGCTTCTATGTTTTGAGGCTATTGTGCGATTCTTTTTAATAAGGCTTGCAATACTGAATATGTATTCCAAGGCTTGTCAAGCCTTGGAGCTTGGGAGTCTTTCAACAAACTCAGCAAAAGTCTGACTCATTATTCCCCTGGGTTATATCCAGTCAGAGTACTTTGGGAATTCTTGGAACGATTGGCTGCGACAACAGGACATCAAAAGGTAAGAAACTAACTGCTGCAAATGCCAAAGGTTAGCACTGTCAATTAAATATACCGCAAATATAACGCATAACATAACTAATACGTCTCCGTCCACTGATGAATAGCTTTACTGAAACATAAAACTAATTGGCTTATCCAAAGAGCAAAATCGAAATAATAGTACTATTCAACCCCTTTAATCAAGCAAACTAAATTAGCAGACACGTTGTTGACAAAAACATTACGTTCTTGAACATTATTCCCTCATAATTTAGTTAAACACCCTCTTAACTCTGTTGTTAAACTCCCTCTCACCCTTTGAACTATAAATTAGGATTATTTGAGATAATGAGAGACACATTCCTGAGGTGCAGCATTGTGGATGATTTGGCTGTTGGAACAAAGCAGCCACAATTCAGACGCCAAAGCCAGCCAGAATTTTATTTTTTACCTTAGAGGGCAGCTCAGTTGTAGACATCAAGAATGCCTGTATAATTGCAAAGCTTCTAAATTGTTTT
Source organism: Rhinichthys klamathensis goyatoka (assembly GCF_029890125.1). Taxonomy (NCBI): domain Eukaryota; kingdom Metazoa; phylum Chordata; class Actinopteri; order Cypriniformes; family Leuciscidae; genus Rhinichthys; species Rhinichthys klamathensis. The sequence continues at coordinate 1,228,386 of NW_026606695.1, read as the reverse complement.
TTTGTGTTCGGGAAGGGTCCACCTGCTCACAAAAGCCATGTGACGCACAAACACTTGGCAGGAAATGCAAGTGAAATACTGCTTGTTTAGTGCAGACTTTAGTATTGCACTCTGCCTGAACAATACTTGCCACTTCACTGAACTCCCAAAGCCTGAAGTTCACACACGCCAGTGCGGCAAGCTTATTTTTGTTTCATACTGATTAAGAAAATCCACACGTTTTCACCTCCTAGCGCTAAACGTCCTCACAGTCTCATCCAAAAGTGACTGGAAGATGAATTGCTTAGTGAAGTAAAATATTGCATGGTTGCACAATTCAAACCACTAACTAACTGGAAAGACCTGTTTTTATGCTCACAAATAAAGAGACGAGTATCTACAATGCAACCAATTGCACATTTCCTGTTTGTGGAAGGAATCTGAGACAGGAATGTTTGAATAATGGTCGGAACACAACTTAGTATTTGTGCTTTGGGTGTTAATAATCCTGTGTAATGTTCTGTGACTGTTTTTCAGTAAGACAGAATACACAAGTGTATATTTTAGCAAATAAGATGAACCGCAAAACACGTCTACCTTACAACTTTAGCAACCTGCCTATAATCCTAAACCTGATTCCAATTTTCTGATAAAGAAGATCTCTTTTAACTCTTTTTAGTGCTGTGTGACTATAACAAATGACCTTGAGTCTCAGGCATGCCGACCTGACATTTGTACAACACACCCACCCGCTCTCAGTGTCCCAAACTAACCAAAGCCGCAAAGTCCAAACAACAATTTAGCAAAGGTTACACACAAACTTTCTAATGAATGCAAATGCCAGTAAAGGTGGCCTGTGATGCTTGTCATTGCTGTAGTGATCTCTCTCTCCCTACAATTATCGGCCTCGCTTGAGTTCTGGTGAAATAAAAAATGAGGTTTATTGGATTGAGGCTCTACCGAGCTCTTGAAATATGAATAGCTTTAATTAAAAGCGACTGCCATTGCCATCTGGCCCACTGTATTCGGCTTCTCTAATGAAGTGTGTGCAAGCATTATTTATTTATGTATCTGTTTATTTGCTAATGGCCAAGTTGGTAAGACAAACCTGAGAAGTACAAGTAAATTCTACAGTTATCAAATTATTTTTTTACAAGCGAGTTTGTTCGGTATCTATTAAGTTGCTGCAAATAGTTGGGGCTTCCTCTTTCTGATGACAAAATTACCCATCGTCCCTTTTCTATGTAAATTACTGGTAATGTTAGGACATTATCCTATATACAGTATATATATATACACATCTATATACATACATACATACATACATACATACATTATCCTTAGACATTTACATTAAGCCTAAAACACAACACAATGTATTGGGTCCTATTTGTATTGACTTTTCTGAGACAAAAACTACAGAACTAAAAAGTATATATATATCAAACTAATCCTATACAATTTGCTTTATCTATATCTGGAACACACCACATTTGTATCGATTCATATTTCAGTTCCCATTTTTCCAATTGTGCTAATATTGGGCTCTACTGATCTAAGACCAGCTCTTGATAATATTCAGCTAGATCATTTTTCTTGCTTTGAGACACATTATACACCCAGTAGCTGTCTGCAGTCATGATAAGATTACAGAAACACTTAAATCCTAACAAGCACACTCCAGAGACAGACGTCTCCAGGGTTCAAACGGTGGTCAGAGATTTCTGCACAGTGTTCCCCTAGACGAAGGCTATCTTTATCACTGGCAAATGCTTGAATGGAGCTCCACTGTTTTAAAGGGAAATACAACATTGTCTGTCTATCTGTTTGTCTGTCTGGCATAAGGAAACTACAGAGTAAGATAATAACATTAAATGATGATGTCGGAAAGCAGACAAACCATTGAAGTCCCATGGTCCAGCACAGGGGAGCGAAGAGAGCAAGAAGGAAGAGATAAGTAGCGAGGAGTAGAGCAAATGTATTGACTGGAAGATCATCGATTGACAACGAGCAAGTCGAAGAGCGTGATTTTTCCTGCGAGTCAATCAGTCTCTCTCTCTCTCTCGCTCTCTTTCTCTCTCTCTCTCTCTCAGGTACATTCATCTGCACATTAAAGAAGGAAATATCTAATCGCTATTTACTGTCGATACGCTATATTTGTGGATCTTGTGCTGCCTCGACATTTGTTTGTTCATGAGAGAGAGAGAGAGAGAGAGAGAGAGAGAGAGAGAGAGAGAGAGAGAGAGAGAGAGAGAGAGAGAGAGAGAGAGAGAGAGAGAGAGAGAGAGAGAGAGAGAGAGAGAGAGAGAGAGAGAGAGAGAGAGAGAGAGAGAGAGAGAGAGAGAGAGAGAGAGAGAGAGAGAGAGAGAGAGAGAGAGAGAGAGATTGAAAAAGAGCTAGAGAGAGAGAGTGTGTTTTGGAAAACCCATCTTCACAGCAGGGCATCTTCATTAGGGGGACGCCCAGTTCCTGCCATGACCTTAATCCCAAAACAAACAAACACACTCACAACAAAAACCTCACCAGGATCCCAATCACACACATCCTTCACAAGCATAATGACCACAATTACAGACCTTCACTGATTCCTTCTTTCAAGTGATGGCACTATGCCCATCTGTTAACTGCAGGGGTGTGTGTGTGTGTGTGTGTCTGTATGATCTCCCGTCCATATTTTAATTGACTCCAGGTTATCAGAGCTGTAATACAGCATTAGGGAAGCAGTACTGTGAGGGGCAATGACTGCCATTTAACTGACTTAATTAAGTGCTTTCCATGAGAAGGACACTGAGAATGTTACCCTTTCAACATGGAAAAACCTGCAGCATTCTTTGCCGTCTTGTTGTGCTACAGACGGAGCAAGACAGCCTTCATTTTAAGCATAGCTCTCAGTGCTTCATCTAAGCTAAAATAAGTCCTTAACTTCTTTTCTTTTTTCCAAGCAAGCAAAATAAAAGACGTTTTAGGTGATAAATAACTTGTTTTAGTTTTAAAAACATTTTTAATTTAATAACGTCGTTTTAAAAAGTTGTTTTCTTTCCCAGAACACATATGAGCATATCATAAACCCCTAGAAGATGCATATTCTTTATAAAACGAATGGTTTTGACTATGAACTTAAATGCGATCTATTTAATTTAATTAGATCATGGGCCCTATCTTGCACCCGACGCAAATTACTTTGTACACTGACGCATGTATCATTCCTATTTTGCACCCGCGCAAAGCGGACTTTTCCCTTCACAGACGCACGTCGGTTAACTAAGAAATACGCTTGCGCTCCCCGGGGCGGTTCAGCGCAAAGAGGAGGCGTGTTCCGGCGCAAACTTTCCCTCATGCTATTTTGCTGTTCTATAAAACAATTGCGCCACTGACCAGAAAAAAAGTAGTCTAAAGTCAGTGGCGCGTTGTTCATTATGCTATTTTAAGGGCGCATGCTTGACCATAATCAATGTAGAGTGTGCACAACACGCATACACTTTGATTCTCTCATCTAAGCAGCAGTTTTCATTTTTGCAAATCATACATTATTACGATAGATAGATAGATAGATAGATAGATAGATAGATAGATAGATAGATAGATAGATAGATAGATAGATAGATAGATAGATAGATAGATAGATAGATAGATAGACAATTTATTATAAAAGCATACATGTAGCTTACACATTTACCCAAATTATACGCCTTAATTTGGGTGGGTTTCTCCATCCCCAATGTCACTTCTCTGTGTTTTACGGCCCTGACGAGAACGTTGCTCTCCTCGGCTGTGAACCGCTCCTGGCGCGCGCCTGGCAAATCCGCCGTTATAATAGGAATCCGCTTTAGAACAAGCGCGCCTGCTCTTAAAGGGAATGTGAGATGACGCTCTGATTGGTTTATTTCATGTTACGCCCAAACCACACCTATGAATAATGAAGCTACGTCAGACCAACCCCTTTTAGATTTGCGCCTGGCGCAAGAGGCATTTATCCCGCCGGGAAAATAGCAACAGCGCCGGGATCCGCCCACAAAGTTACTTGCGTTTTGCGCTTTGACACTTGCGTTTCAGATCGTTAAAATAGGGCCCCATGTGTTTGTGTGTGTAATTCAGGTTTCCATCACCCTAATGAATTTAGGCAAATGTATATCCTGGGATGGATAAAAACATCTGCCAAAGGACAACTTCCTTACTAAATATAAATTTGATCATGAACATGGTATTTAAAAATGCCTATATGCAAATACATATTAAGATTAGGGATGGGTAATAATATTAACTAAGTGTATTCATCTAAACTATTACATCACATTATATCTCCTTAGATTAAAGTCATTTCTCAAAAGAAAATACATGACATGACCCACGTATGTATTTTTAGCATACTATTTTTGTATTTTTTTATATATATTTTTAAAGAGAATTGAAAGGTAAATATTTCTAAATCATACTCAAGAGGTGTGATCACACAAGAGTGAGTTTGGATGTTGTCTAAGTCCCCTGAGAGAGCATTAAAAGCCTTAAACGAACCTAACACCTACCCAAAAGACTGTCAAAGCGGAACTAACCCACAGCATGCCTAAGCCAATTATAGATCCCAAACACACACACACACACACACACACACACACACACACACAAACGTTAGGACATCTCTGTCATGAAAGAGACATTGACTGCGACTTTGCTGGGTCGCAAGTGTGACCGGCTGTTTTTGAGTGTATAGTAGTTTCCGAGTGTGATGTTTGATAATGCATGAGCTCAGCTGAGCACATCAGCTTTGAAAATTTCCACCGTCAACTTCTAACTGCATTGAATGCATAAGCTATTGTACTAATGTTCACTTCTGCTTCTAAGCCGAACATAGTTTCCTGACTTTTCTATTTTCTCCATATCTCTCCCTCTCTAAACCCCCCAGCTCTCTCTCTCTCTCTCTCTCTCTCTCACACACACACACACACACACACACACACACACACACACACACTGATTCTCTTAAAGATTGGGAGCACAGGGTGAGGAATCTTTTTTTATTTATCAGAAAGTGATTCATCTGTTTGTTTGTATCTGCCCTTGAAAGATCTTACAAGAAAGATAGAATGGAACAGGAAGAGAAGGGAAAAGGGAGAGACATGAAGTGGCAAGAGAGAATGAAAATGGGAGAGACCGACAGTGAGCTGGGTGAGAAGAGGAATGGATCATTAGATAATAACCAATAAAACATCTAAAACAATGTGTGTGCTTGCAATCACGGCGTTAACAATAGAATGAGACAGTCTTTTGATCAAATAAAATATAAGCTACGTATGTCACAAATGAGAATTAACAGCTTTTCGATACCCATCAGCATACATTTCCTTAATTTTCTCTCTGAGAGAGGGTCTGACTGATGGCCAAATTCACAGTTTTGATCTAATCAGCCTTCCATTGATCTCCTAGTGACCAATTACTTTTAGCTTAGTCTGAATTAAAGCCAGACTTTAAATGAGGCTAATTTTGCAGAGAGTTGTCTAAATGCAAAAGGCGTTAGATCATATGCAGCAAGTGGGCTAAAATAGCTTCCCCCTTTAATCTACATTTAGGCCAATATTCTCCCAGTGATAAAGTTAAAAACCTTTTTTTTTATTTTTTTTTTTTATTTAATTTTCCCAGTCTAGCCTCCATTTGTGAGGTGTTTTTACCGTTGACTTTTTTACAAACCATGATGTTTTAGTGTCATATGACTGGTCTCAATGAGGTAACACAATACGCAAAGCAAAATATCAGGACCTGATAACTTAACTCTAAGAGAAACACTCGCTCCTGCTCTACTAACATGTACTCCGATGAGCAAGCAGAACAGACATTCCACAGAAAATGGCACGCTGAGCTCACACAATACACACCTGTTGCTGATAAAGTATCAAATGTAGACAAGACAGCCCTTAATGTTCGACAACTGCTACCGAATACCACCCCAACAGTGGCTCCATTGATAGAGACCCAACATTGGTTGGCTGGTCATCAACAATGGAGGTAACTGTTGACCACAGAGAGCTTCAATAGAGGATAGGTAACTCAGCCGCAATGAAACAAGATACATGCTCTTACTGTTCAAGCCCTTTCACCTGTTAAACTCCGACAATATAAAGAGCGTGATAGGCACAGTGGCATATCGAATTGACAGTGATTACTGAAAAATGGCCAAAATTACTCAAGCGAAAGTGGTTTCTGGAAATCAAATGTTTTTGTAACTCGCCAAAGCACAGTAAAAGCAAAGAAAAGGATGCATTTTTATCCTATTATCTGGTACACAAGCAAACCTCTTGTGAATTTATGTTTATACGATGAGCTACGTCTCCAATGAAGCAATTTTGACCTCATCTGATGCTACAAGAAAAAACAGTCAGTTGCCTATATTTTAGACTATACTACGTTAAACAACCTTTAGCTCTTACTGGAATAACCAGCAAAATAAATAAAAACGAATGGCATATATATATAAATCAACAAGAATGCTACTGAGATGTTGATCCAGTCACAATAAAGACTACAATCACACTTAGCGTGCAAGACAACGCCTATCCAGTCCTTTCTATTCATATGTCCGTATATGCAAGGATCTGTAAAACTGTAGTGTCAGCGTAGCGGTGTGTGAGTGTGTGGCCTTTTGTGGGAATTTCCCTATCTTGTTAACTGATGAGTATGTCTCTTCTTATTTAGCTGTTTAACTTAACTCTGACTTATCTTTTTTTTGTGTTTGCCCCTACCATTTTCCATATGCTCTGCCTCACCGACACTGCCATCGGGCGTAGTCCTCTCATAGGCGTCTTCGGGTAGAGGGAGGGCACCTAGTCTGGGGCCGGACGAGCTCTTGCTGCTGGGCGTCTCCGACTCCTCCAGGCCACTGTCGTAGCAGCTCTGCAGCGAGCCCTGGTGCGGGTCCTGGGGCTGGCTCACCACCGAGAAGGTCACTCGGCGAAACGGCTACAAGAGAAGAGATTGCTGGGAGTCACTGGACTGAAGAGGTCGAAGAAGATAGGTTGATGGGTAGATTTTTTTTTTTTTTTTTTGGAGGGGAGGGGGAATCATTCTCAGTTAAAGTACTTTTGCTGTAGCACTAGTTGGATTAGCGCACTGCGCTACATTCTACAAAACGACACAAACATCAACTGGATTAATTGTACTCTTTCTCTCTAAGTAGTTAATATATGAAGCTTGAAAGCAGTGTTCAGCAAGGGAAGCTAAAAAATAAACAAAACAATACTAATGAGCTGCACAGCACTTGTTTAATGGATTCTCACATAAACAAAAAAATGTTAGGATAGTAAGTTCAATGCCCACAGGAGTAAGTACAGATGCCACACTTGGCAATGTGGTTTAAATATAGCGGCGGAGGTCTGAAGGACATCAAAGTCTCCTTGTGTGGTTTACTTTATAGCAAAAAACAGGACAAGACAAGCAAGTATGGTCCCGATGGGAGATAGAATGGAACACATGGCTACAGGCTAATAAACAATCGCATGGATCCACACACACACACACACACACACACATTTTTCAAAGTAACTAAAGAACAAATAGGTGAAAGGATGCACATAGGAGTAATAAACTGGAACACAGAGGCTCGTGTGAATTTGTGCTCTGCGCTCTGGACCTTTGATTTTCATTTCCTCTTCCTCTTGGGTTGTCTCAATTGAGGAATGGCACAAAAGACAGCATGATCGAAGGAGATGACTGACGGTGGGCCAGGAAGGGAGACAAATTATTTTGGTTTGTGCTGAGATGCAGCGTAAAAGAGAGTAGGGAGACAAATTAAACTATAAATGGATCATAGTTCATTTCATTAAAGTGAACTAGATATTCATGAAATTAAGTGATGAACTCTCTATTTTTGTACTTGTTTTCTGCTGTTATCAAAGCAAAACAGTGGGATACTGAAACCCTTTAGAACTTTTTAATCAGGAAAATGAATTTTTTATCCTGATTTAACTGCTCTAGTAGAGGGAAGCTGGGTTAAACAATATGAGGACTTTTTGTCCTTCAATACACTGAGATAAGGGATACATATGGTCTCTGAGCTAAATGAGTGGCGGGAAGAGCGAGAGAAAATGAGAGCACGAGCGAGAGAGAGCCGAAAGTTTGAAATTAAATTTTGCTAATTTAACTAGCATTGGAGCCTTGTAATGAAACCATTGACTCTTCCTGTCGGGGTAAGTGAAAGCAGAGGGAAAAAAAGAGGAGAAGACAATGGAGGAGAAGTGATCCCTCCACCCTCCCGTCATTCTTTCTTTCTATCTCACTCTTCAGCCTATTACTTATTCAATTTATCCTATGCTGATCATTGCTGCTGTTTAGTCTTTGTGTGCTGTGAGTTGAAACATAATTCAACACAATTCATCAGTTAGAAAACCAGTGAAATAGTGACTAAGACAGGAAACAGAGACTTGATTGCTTTATATGATGAACAGATTTATTTAGGCTTTTATTCACAAATAACCATTGAACAGTGAACATAAACAGAAGCTACACCGAACCTGCTTGATGCACAAGAACAAACCTCATTGGTTCTTGAGCAAGCTCATATAGTACGTGCTCCATATCACCTCATTGGTTCTCGCACGTCAAGTGAACATGCTTGAGCTTCCGTTTACCACAATTAATGTGTGAGTTGATGAATATTTATACGTAAAAAAAAGCCTAAAATCAATCTGTTCATCATATAAAGCGATCGAGTCTCTTCAGAAAATGTGGACTAAACCGTTCAATTCACATGGATTAGTTTTACAATCTCTTTATGAACGTTTTGAAGCATCAAAGTGGTAGTTGCATAGCTGTCAACGGAGGGACAGAAAGGTATCAGATTTCTTTAAAAATACCTTAATTTGTGTTCCGAAGATGAATGGAAATCTTAAGGGTTTGGAAAGACAACCGGGTGAGTAATTAATTACAGAATTTTTATTCTTGGGTGAACTATCCCTTTAAAGGGATACTCCACCCAAAAAATGAAAATTTTGTCATCATTTACTCACCCTCAAGTTGTTTCAAACCTGTATGAGTTTCTTTCTTCTGCTGAACACAAAGGAATATATTTTGAAGGACGATTGGAACCAAACAGTTGTGGGGCACCACTGACTTCCATAGTATTTTTTTTTTTTTTTTTTTCTACTATGGAAGTCAATGGTGCCAAACAACAGTTTGGCACCATTTATAAAATGGCCTCAGTTTTATAAAATATGTAACGGGGATCCTTGCTCTGTCCAAGAATATCTTAGTCTGAAAAAGAATGAAGACCCCTGCTCTAAATAAATATAAACAGCAGCCAAACAACCAATAACCTTTTTTTTTTTTGTCTAATCTCTGCAGCGAAAAGTTCGGCTGATGCATTAAATAGACACTAACAAAGCAGCAGCGATTCTAAGTGTTTGCCTCTGGCCTTCTCCCCGCTTCCCCACTTCCTGTCACTGCACATTTTCTTTCAGGAATATTAAACAAGACGGAGCACCATCATTCACTCCTCTTTTTCTTTCCAACTCGCTGCCTTTCAGACTGAGTGGCCTAACACTCATCATTACTCCAAATTGTCCCTTTAATTTGACACGTTGCCATAATCTTGGCATTTGTATTCTGTCAGGTTAGTAGGGCCTGTCTTTAAATGTAAAGGAGTGGACATGCTCGCTTACACACACACACAAACACAAATGGTGGTTCATTGTCTATGCATTTATAAGGCTATACATATGCACATATCCATGTGTCATTCATCTTTCTCTAACATGCCCTTGAACTAGATATCTCCAAAATGACTGTTTGTCATTCACTGATGACCAGTCACCACGGACAAAAACTTGCGGTCACCACACAGATACCAATTCCTACAATATTCTGATAACATTAAGGAAACCGTTTCCACACACTTGGCATTCGTTCTTCTGCTGCATTAATTAATTTATTTATCTGTCTCCCTCATTTATCTGGCTAATGTAGAAATCTTGGCAATAAATCATGTTTCCATGTAATTACAATCAACATTCAACAAATGAATTGAAATAAATATTCATGGGCTAAAAATTTCACTTTGGATAGTCAAACATTTGTTGCATAATTAAATAGAAGCCCACAGGGGGTCTCACTACTGCGCTGAAATAACGGATCAAAATCATGTTTATGTATCAAAGCCCCATTCTCTCTCTCTCTACCTCCAAAATGAAATGGCTGCCTCTGCAGCTAAGTGTGACAGCAATCAAAGTCCTACGCTGAAGAGTTAAGGCTTAAATTACCCACAAAATGAACTGAACTTTAGATAAATTGGTGGAGTGTGGCATTATGCTTGGTGCAAATGTGATTTTCAAATATAAGAGTCAATGAATGTCATGCAAGAAGAATGGCGAGATGGGAAAGTGGTTGCCCATGCAAAGATAGATGAATTGGTTTATTGATTGGGCATTGATTGGCTGGGCTTCCTTACTGTGGAAGCTGCTTTATGAAGGACAAATTTAATTAAATCATACACATATACATGAATGTCTGTTCATCCTTTTCTGGCATTAGTCATCCCATGTAGGTTGAAAGTATGTAAGACCCTCTGATAAGGTCCCCCCCCCCCCCCACACACACACGCGCATATATATTGTGTATGATAATTGATTATGATAAATGTGATAAATGGATATGATAAATGTAGAGGGAAATCTGAGGCAATGCATGCTAAATATTGACTGTAGAGAAGGAAAATGAAGTGCTATTTAAATACAATGCAACAACACTACCTGTAATTTTAAGGGGTTTTCATCAGCGTAGGTGGAAATACTATTTTAATAAACCCAGCAGAATACCCAGTGGATTTGCATTCATTTCAAAAGTAACTCTATTCTGTAAACAAGCTCATTTTCTATCTCTTCCAAACTGTTCCGTAGTATCTTAGTAGAAAGTGTGTGTCTGTTTGAGTTTCTTGGGTGTATGTGGGTAGTGACGTGACCTATATCCATGAACCATGGAAAGCCGTGGTTATAGCCAAAAACACAAATTCTAAAGCTGCCTGTGTCTTTCTGCAATCAAGCAGACAAGATAGGAAAGGAGAAGATGAAATGAAGGAAGAAAAAAAAAAACGCTGGATGAGATAGAACGGCAGACAGGACGAAAATGCAACTTGGGTGGTCAGTGTAGGTAAACTCTATTCAGTCATTGGTGTCTAGACGTGATGGCCTCGTGATAGAACCTGTAATTAACTTCTGTTCAAATTTTCATAAGCACCCTGAGGGTGAACAACAGACTGCTATCTGATCAAGCTGCCACTGTACAAAACAGCCCAAGGGTAACGCTACTATAGGTCAAAATAACTCATAAATCAGCTCTAGAATGAGCTTCAGGATCAAATTCTTATAATGTGGTTACCAAATTTCAAGCCAAATGTGAGAGATAAGCATTCTGGAGTTTTGATAGGATGAACAATGGGTCTTATTCACTAACAATTGAGTGGTTGTATTATGACTTCTCACGAAAAATATCCGCCAAAATATTCACAACACGTACATACACACTTTCGTCAAACATATGCTGCTCTCACCAGATCCTCCAGCAATGCCAAGTGTCAATCTCAAAACCATGCAATTCAAGCACATTAAACACCTTTTATACGGACCCAGACCTCTGATTTGCCAGGTGTGCATGCACATAAAGAGCTTTTCATAGTCGTTCACTGTATATGATGAAGTATATTTAAGATGACAATAAATGGCATTATTTATTTATAATATAATATAATATAATATAATATAATATATATATATATATATATATATATAATATAATATAATTTAATTAGGGCTGTCAAATGATTAATCACGATTAATCACATCCAAAATAAAAGTTTTTTTTACATAATATATGTGGGTGCACTGTGTATAATTATTTTTTATATATATATAAATACACACACATGCATGTATATTTAAGAAAAAAATATTATTTATATATAAAATATTTATATTTATATATAATATAAATTATATATAAATCTATATACAGTATATACATGAAAATATTTCTTAAATATATACAAGCATGTGTGTGTATTTATATATATAAAATAATTATACACAGTGCACCCACATATATTATGTAAAAAAAACTTTTATTTTGGGTGTGATTAATCACGATTAATCATTTGACAGCCCTAAATTTAATGTTATGTAACATACAGAGTAAGTGCTTTTTGCGTCCGTGTGGTTTCAGTTGGTCCTACATTTCTTTCAGTTGTTTTTACATTTTTAAATTTAGAATAAATTGTAGTAAAAAAGTTTTTGGTGATTCATGGTTTGTTCGTGAAAACGTTTGTACACAGATTCCACACACACATGTGTGTGCACCCATGCTTAGTGAACGAGATCAAACGTATTTCATCTTTGTTCTGAAATAACACAATCAGATGAACCAGAACAAATGTTATAAAATTAAATATACATTTTGTAAGGGTTATTAGAAAAACAAGCTGGAACATTAGCTTTGGGAAAAAGTTCATGTTCATGACTAAGCTATAGATCTCTTCTTACTGATCCCAAAAGATATATACCTGTTAAAACATATTTTCCATGCACTTGATTTCCCACACCCATGTAAACTTTCCCAGTAAAGTCAGTTATGTATTTGCAATAGTCAAATGTGTGAACTGTCAAAGTTATTAAAAAGCAATTAATCTGTAAAAACTGGCAACTTGCTTTTTTTGCCTCAAGGAGCTATTTCTACTCCTTACTTAGTTTTGTTGTTGTAACCTAATATGTTTGATGTGGCTGTAAAATATTTTTAATTTAATAAAATCATTTAATTTAGATGCGACCATACGAAGAAAATACTATTTTTACACTTTTTTTTATTTTTAGATCTGGTAGAAATAATAACTTATTTGTTAATATTGTTAACTTATAACCTTAACAATCGTAGGTTACTACTTTTTAAATTTTGAATCATAAATTATTTAAAATGACGTTGCATTACATAAATAATTTTTTTTAAAAACAGACTCGTTCCAGTTGCAGATTATTAATCAATGTACAAACTCTTGTCCTTGTACGGCTTATAACTGACATTCTGAATTTTCAGGATATTTCAAAATCTTGATAAGATAAAAAAAAAAAAAAAAGTTGTGCACATTATCTTGTGCACTAAACATCTCAAGTCTAAAAGCGAGCGCAACACATTAAGAAAGGAATGTGTCTCTGGGTTTAAAATACTAACAGAGCCCCTGGTGAGGAGGTCAGGGAGTTTTGTTTATCCTGGAGCTTTGGGAGGCTCAGGTGTCTGCTTTGTCTTAAGGGATGACTGGCCCTGGTCAAGCTTCATTTCTCTTCAGCCTTCCTGCCTATGAGGACCTCCAGATGGGCTCTAGACCTCCTGAGACCTGCTGGAGTTTCGCCAGGTCTGAGGTCTCTCTGGCAAGGCATATATCAACACACCTCACTGCAGGCACTGAAAACTTCTAGGCCAGATCTTACCACCGGACCACTTTCCTCGACTGAGTGCACTTTTGATATCTTACCCAAGACTGTTGTGTTTCAGTCGACCGGTCTTACTCTAAGGGACCCCTGAACATACTCAAACTGAGTCACTGCAAACATTAAACCATTAAGCCACTTTTGAGGCCCTCCTTTGATTGCAGTCCACATGTCTACAGCTTTAAACGAAGGGCTCTTTAATCACATTTAACCCATCAACTGCCCTCTTCATGGACAAGCCTCAAGCTCAACTGAGCAACACTTCAGACGGCAAGGAAAAGAAAAAAAAATCTTTGTAAAAGAATGCTGTTGAAGTTCTTCAGATAAAACCTTCGGAGTACATCTTGGTGTACGTCAGTTGGCTGCCTTTGAATGTAATCCTTTTCGAAGGCACTGAGGCATGGATATCTCATTCATTCATTCATCTATCCATTTTTCCTTGTCATCCACTCCACCTCACACTCTCGGCAACGGAATAGTGATGCATCACTTCTTGCCGTTCCAGTCCATTTCCACTCAGGCCAACTTCGCCTTTCTGCATGCCAAGTGTTCCAGATGTTCGTGCCTTTGCCAAACAAAACACTGAGGATGTTAGTCACTGTAGTGAAATTATCCACCCTTGTTTATCAGCGTTCATACATTCTTAATCAAGAAGGCAGCATTTATATGTGGAGCAAAGAGCCCGCTCATCAGAAGTTCTCTTGATCCTTGAATTTTTCTCTTATATATTCGCAATGAAAGCACGGTTGCAGCGAGCATCTGTTTAAATATTAAATTTCTGCTCTTGTTCTAGTCGAAAATTGAGGCTCAGTGCTGCCTCAGTATCTTTAAGCCTCCTCAGGTACATCTTATTCCTGGTTTTATGATTGTGGTATCCTATAAACTCTATAAAACTTTTTTATGTTGTTCCCAAAAGTCATGCTATCCCTATTATTGTCCTCATTTTGGAGAAAGGATGGGTTGGATAAGTGAAAAACATGTTTTTTTTCAATAGATCTTCCAGTTAAAACAACCTTGCTATACTCTACCTTTACGTCCCTCATTAACATTTCAGAACTCGCATTAACATTCCTGACGAGTACTGAAAAGATGAAGGAAAAAAAGCACAGACAGATGGGAACCTCAAAACATTTCTCTATGCTCTTTTCTTAAAATCCTAGCTAAACTTTTAATTGCTCTTTAAGCGGCGGATTAAGCCAGAACATATTCCGAAGGGATGATGTGACGGCTTCAAAGGCTTAGCCGACCTCTGACCCTCGTTTCATGAGAAGGAACAATCCCTCCAGGGTGCTGCTTCACACTCCAGATCCCAAAACATGCTCCTCTCATGTTTATATTTAGATTTTAATGATAAATAAACACCACAGACATTTCACACCGGCACATTTTCTCTCAATTCATGACGCTACCCAAATAATGGATTTTGGATGCATTGTGTGCTTTTAGTTTTGCCTTTAAATTCAAAATGTGTTTTTCTCCATATCATGTTTTTTTTTTTTTTTATAATCTCGTCCCCAATAAAGAGTGAAATGGATATGCAGTTTCCTGTTCTGGTGCCGAATATCTAACCTCATCGGGGGCAAATCCATTATCATCGCCAGCAGAAATGGATTACTGTCTCAGGTATCTGTCAAACTTACAAAAATGCTTTCAGGTGCCTTTCCTAACACGATAATGTAGGAAAGTTGAACTCCATTTCAACTTTGAAACGCACACACAAACAAACAAGCACCCGTGTCTAACTCACAGACAGTCTGGCTTTGTCTTACGTGATCACGTTACAAACAATTTCAGACGATCTCCTTCAGCTCAAAGGACACTATCTTCACCCTTCTTGTGTGTCCCCGCATCCGTCAATCATCGGCCAATGACACTGCGCTACAAAAAGCGTGCAGGACTCACTGTGACTACAAGCAGTCAATCTGACAACTGACCCACTAATGTCACTAAGCGACAGGCGTAATCGCCATGGCTAAGGTAGTCAGGGGTGACAGAGGCCTTAGAGTCAGCGAAAGTGCAGGCTGTAAACAACCTGAGGGCGGATAGGATATTGTAACTCGGACCATGTGGTTTCCCGCCGTCTTTCCTGAGCAAATATCTGGCAGCGTAATAAAAAATTCCACACAGACTGAGTAGAGAAATGACAAAACAGAGTATGTGTTCACACCTCAGCTGGATTATGATTGACACATGACTGCTCTAACAAAGCACCGAGTGCTGTTCCCTGGCAGGCCGCATTATCTACATCATAAGCACTAGTCTATTAAATACATCTGCAAACAGTGAAGCTGTCAAGATGGCAAATAATGCATTAGAGTGATACATCTTTTGGCGTTTTAGGGATTGTGAAAAATGTGCCGTACAGAGAAAATATTTAACCTGGGGAGCGGAAATGTGAGCAGAAAGACAGAGAGATATCATGGACGACCACAGAGTGTTATTGAAGAGAAATATATATATATATATATATATATATATATATATAGTGAAAAGAAACAAGGATTTAATTGAAGAGAGCAACATTTATAGGCCTCTTCATAGCTTGAGGAAATCTGTTTTACAGACGTTCTTTGTAGTTTTAATCATGTCTCAATGTTGTTCTCAAAATTACGAAGCAAATTACCAACAGTTTTTCGGTTAAGTCTGGTGTCTTTTGGGAAATCAATTCCCATCTGGATAGAAATGTCTGCAATTGTGAATATTACATTTTTACTAAACTTATGCTCATTTATTTTGACCTTTGTTGAATAGGCCTACTTTAAATTACCATTTATTGCTGCAGGGGTGTTCATAAAAATAAAATTCAATTCATAAGAAGAGTCGATCACTGACTGCACATAACGTAATATTGTCACCTTAAAGATTTCTATTTCAAATAAATGCTATTCTATAGAACTTTCAATGGATGTATCCTTAAATGTACATTTTAGGCAGCACAAATGTCTTCAACTGTTATAAGAAAATGTTTCTTGAGCATCAACACATTATAATGATTTCTGAAGGATCATGGGACACTGAAGAATGGAGAAATGCATAAAATTCAGCTTTGCCATCAAAGGAAAAAAATACATTTTAAAATATATACAATTATAAACAGTTATTTTAAATTCTAATAATAGTTAATAATATTACAGTTTTTACTGTATTTTTATCAAATAAATGCAGTCTTGGTGAGCATTAAACTAAAACATATGTTTATTTTAATGGGTTTTCATGATGCTATCTTAGTAAAATCTTAAGAGATCACAATCCTGTTTGAATCATACGCATCCAGTTAATACTGCAACTCAAATGTTGTTTATAAAACTAATCTAATATTGTCTGAACAGCACTTATGACTGTCAGTTTAGTTTCAATAGTATATAATTAGTCGCAATATTAAGACATGTCATCATCCATAAACAGTCAGATTAAGATGTATCAAACTATTCTCATCATGTAATGTTTCATATACCCACTACTCATGTTGATTTTCCTTAAATGTTTATTTTTTCATTCTTTAGAGAGCTCAAACGAGCAGTAAATGTATGTCATTAACAAGATGACTTTCCAAATAAGCTCATTTGGGTTTCAAATCTCGACTGCACATATTTCTCTTCTGTTGTGTGTTCTTGTATTGTTCTTTTATTCTCATGCTGCTAAACAAACAAACACGTTTTGTGCCCTGGCTTCTGTAAAAAAAATCACATGAGACAGAGAACCGAAATGGTGAGAAAAGAGTGAGCGAGAGGAGGCTTAGCATAAAAGATTAACTATCCCTTTAAGAATCATTTTCTCAAAATAATGCTTTGTCAAATCTAAAGTCGTCATGAAACGGAAGTTGCAATAGTTTTTCTTACCCATTGAGATGTATATCGGAGTTTTGAACAAGAAAAAAATGTAGGGTGGGACTTGATTGTGTCCCCAGGAATTGATTGGATCATTGTGGTTTTGCCAACGCTATCTCATGACCAATTCGTATGAATTCGTACGAATGAGGAAAAGGTTGCTAATTCGTACAAATTCGACCTCGTATGAATTCGTACAATTTGTCTAAACCCAGTCGTATGAATTCGTAAGAATTAGCTACCTCGTAAAATTCGTACGAATTGCCGTGAGATCGGGTTGGTTTTTGCTATTCATACTTTGCAGTCACGTGACTACCTTGGATACCTGGCGGGCAACAAACGGGTATTTTCAATGTAGAGTCCTGTAGTTCCAGGTCTTATGGGTCTTTTAGTAGGTATCAAGTCTGTTAGCGAGCTAGCTGCATAACTATGGACTAGAAATAGGATTAACTCCAAGGTAGCTAAATTGTGTAAAGCAGACAAGGTTTTTTAAGATAATCGAGCAGTAATAATTCCTCCGTAAATAATATCTAGCTCTACTGTTGGGTCATCTCTGGTTCTCATTGAAAACCATAGATATCACAAACCTCAAAACACCAACTTTTGTATAGTAAAACTGGCGACGTCCTGGCAAGATCCTTGATTAGTTTACTGGGTTTCGTTGCTGGAGAACGACGTTCTTGCCCGCCAGCCAGTACTTGTGACGTCACATGCAAAGTATGAATTGCTGTGATATCATGTGACTGACAGATTTCCAGCACTCGTGCAACTAAAAAGGCTAATGTAACTAATTTCTGGGGCCAGTACTGTCCCCTATAGTTACAAACCCCCACGCATGTTTCACGTTTTTCTAACCTGTTTTATTTCCTTTACCTTTTTTTTTTTTTCATTTACTTCATTTCCTGTGCAACCTTTCAGTGGACTGGAGCAAAATAAGGCGTTTATCATGAATAAATCAATGTCAATGTGGCAGAAAAGCAAAACTCCATTTCCGGGGGCTGTGGACACATTACTCAAAACATCCCTACCGTGTCACCCTCAAACATACACACATACATACGCACACATGTTGTCATTGCGGTGTCCTTCATCAACAGACTGACTCCCCTGTTTAGATAGAACGGGCCATTTATGAGTCTCAGCCCAGGTCCAGAAGACAATTATGATAGCTGCGATTAAGAAAACAATTATTCCAGAGAAGTAATTATCCTCTAATGTTTGAACAAACAGAAGCAGAGAGAGAAAGAAAGAGAAAGAAAGAGCCCAGGGCCATGTGAGATTAGCCTGGTGTTCACACTGTGATGGTCATTACATACAGGGGTGGTGAAGAAGTGATCAAACTACTGATGTTACAACATAATACACACAAATTCACGCTCATGCTCAGATATAAACAGCCTTTAAGTGAATCAGCACAAATAGCTAGTCCCAGTACTACACAATTGCTTTTTTTGAAAAAATGTGCATATATTCATAACAAACAAACTCAAAGCCCTGGTGAAAAATAAATATACTAAAATGTATTTGAAATACATTTATTTTATGCTAAGTATACTTTCCTTGTTAATAATTATCAAAATAAACAAAAAGTAAAGAAAACAGCTGCATGAGGAAGAAAATCCAGTGCAGTAAATGGTAAAACAATAATAATATTAATACATTAAATTAATAAAACAAGATGAAAGGGTGCTTTCAACAGTCACTCTGCATACAAGTGAATATGAATGAACATGTAAATGTATCAGTTTGGCTCTTGTCCAGACAAATCCTGTGAGTTCCTCTTTGGCCCTGAGGTAAATTGAACATAACAAAAAATAATATAATTTGAGTGCTATGGTGAAGAACCTCCTTTTTACGGACAAGGTCAATTCCTTCTATAAGCAGTAATGAGAGAGTGGCTCTTTCTACAATCAACAGACTTCACACACTCAGTGTGGATTAATTAAAGGTGAAGTGTGTTTTTTTTTCTATCTTAAGATACGTTCTCCTTTCCCAGTTCAATGCTCAGAAACAACTAAGTAAGCCATTTAAAGTTTGAATGGCTTAACAGTGTAAACACTCCTTTTGTGTTAACTTCTAGCACAACCAATGGCATGAGTTTGGGGGCGGGGCTACCTGTTTGGCCAGAAGGGGAATATTCCAACACTGTAAAAAAAAAAAAAAAAAACTATATGATCAATAAGTTATGCCAACATATGGGTTTACATTGCTCTAACTCACCAAAACAACTTATTTTTTTCAACTTTTTTTGTTGAAAGATTCAACTATTTAATGTAATTAAATTTAATGTAATTTAAGTTGCAATGACTTACAATTTTAAGTACAATCAACTTGAATATTTAAGTCTTTTTTAAACTTTTTTTTTACAATGAAAGGACCTATTTAGAAACTTATTTTTCTTAGAAATAATTTTTTTATTTTTATATTGCATTTTGTTCAGCTACATATATGCAGTATTCCAAAATTTAATAACTTTTTTTTTTCTAGAATTTCATTCTTTTAATGATTTTATGTCCTCCAAATAATATTAAGATGATTGTTGCAGTTAGGCAACCTATTTAGAAACATTTATTACGTTTTTTTATAATTTTTATATTGAATTGCATTTGGCAATATATACAGTATAATAAAAGATTATACCAAAATGCTATTAATGTTGGTTTTTCCCTCTTTCTAAATATACTGCATGGCTGGCAAGTAACAAAGAAACTCTCGTATCATTGAGATTCTGGGTGTAAGTGAGGCTTCAGTCGGCTTGAGCTTCTTTCAACAATTCCACTGGCCATAAAGACCCCAAAAAATCTCATCTCCACTGCTCGCCTGTCTTCGTTCCTTTCAAACAGCCATCTACGAGCTGGGCGAGATTTAGTTTCTCCAAAGATAGAAGGATAGCAGCTCCGCACATCAGCCTGCTTCAAAGGGAGGTGCTATCAGACCCTGCCATCGCCATGGCAATGAAGAAGATACCGATCCTAATCCCCATGTAAAAATGAAAACCTCCCTAGTGCCTGTGGGACTTCTTCGAGTACACTTCGCATTTCCGGCTCTCTCGCTCTCCAGTCTCTTTCCATTTGAGATCTAAGTCACTAAGATTAGAATGTACCTCAGCAAACTCTCGTTCACTCTTTCTTTAATTGATATATTGGGAGTGAACATTTGTGTGGCTTTGGAGTTGTTACTCTGAGAAGAAGCTGTCATTTTATACTGATCTGGGATCAGCCTCCTCTCTAGGTAAACAAGATAAAACAGGTACAGGGCGACTGGAATCGTTTGAGTGGTAAATGTGTGACTTGTTGTCACTGTGTTGGGTTGACTCAATAGCTCCTTGCCTGAGGGCCGCGGAGAGTCAAACGTATTATTAGCAGCGTGAAAACATCCCTGGGGCCAGCTAAACAAATAAGACACACGCGATCCTGGAAAGATGGGAGAAAGACAAATGACAGAAAGGGAGAATTTCTAGATGAACTCTTAGAACTCTATAGAATTACAGAAGGAAGCAGGAGTGCGTACGATATATAAAAGCAAAAAAATTTTTTTATAAATTGAGTCAAAATAATGTCCATGTCAGAAATGTACAGTTCTAATACAGGCCTAATACAAATCATGCAGTTAGCTAACATCATTTATTAATTTTAGGCAGAAACTATGAGCTCATTATTGTGATCATAACATTTTGAAGTAGAAAGATTGTTGTTTTATTTACAACTTTCAAAAATACGGCGTATATGTTTTTTTACTCATTATAGTACTGTAAAGATAGATGCATTACCTATCTATTTTTGTTAGTTCTTTATTTAATCAAATGTTTATATATTTTAATCAAATGTATTGATAGTTTAATTAGTTCCCTTTCGAGGGAACTCTCGATGCGTCACTTGACGCTTTGGGAACGCCCCCAGCGTGCATGCGTCTGAGCATCAATGTCAACTAGTCCAATGGAAAGAATGAGCGTCACGGGCGGGTGACGTCATGACCAGGAAGGGATAAAGGCTCACCCGGTGAAACGCGGCATTAGCTTCTGTGTCTCAGCAAGCGATCTGTGTCATTTTGTCTCTGTCTTTTTACTGTTGTCTGTTGCGGAAAAGGATGGAAACTAAACAAGTGTACAAACAGTGTGCTTCTCCCTGCCCGCGTTATTTAACGGGTGGGGACACACACGAGCTTTGTGTCGTTTGTTTGGGAGTGGAGCATGCGGTCTCAGCCTTCGAGGGGGCTGAGTGCCAGCATTGTGAGATGTTACCGCTTCGCATGCTCCGCTCTCGCCTGTCACTCTTTGATAAAGAGAGTGGGCAGGCTCGCGATCCGCAGGGATCAGGACCCGCGTCTGCTGAGGCAGCGCGGAGATTGCATTCCTGGGGATCGCAAAAGGAACTTTCGGAGGGGTTGGAGACGGGTCCGAGGGCTCTTTCTCCTTCCTTACCCGAGAGATCCAACGCTCTCCCCCCGGTGTCGGAAGCATGCTCTGCGGTTTCTTCCGCCCGGGGAGAGAGCCCTCCATTACTTTATTGCTCTTCCTCCGAGGAGGTTGATGCGATGAGTTTGGAGAGTGAAAGCACACACATGGGGGAAAGAGATTCACAATTTATTTCCCCAGCATATGATGAGCTGGTGGATGTTATGTCGCGGGCTGTAGAGAAATTAAATATTGAATGGCCATCTGAGAAGAAGGGCGCTCGTCCTAAAAGCAAATTAGATGAGCGCTTTTTATCTTCCACCACATTATCTCCACCACGAGGGCTTCCATTTTTTCCCGATTTGCACAATGAAATATCTAAATCGTGGAATAAACCTTACTCATCACGTCTTTTCAGCCCTCAAGTTAACACTTATTCGAGAATAAGAGGGCTGAAAGAGTATGGTTATGAGGCGATGCCCCAGGCGGAAGAGAATTTAGCCAGTTATCTTTCCCCTGGTCCCGCATCGTCTCTGAAAGCCTCGGCTTTGCCCACTAGACCGCTCAAAGCCACTTCGGTGTTAGTGGGCAAAGCTTATACGGCAGCAGGTCAAGCTGGAGCATGTCTGCATACTATGGCAGTGCTCCAGGCTTATCAAGCTGACCTGCTGGGGGATCTGGATAGTAGTGAGGGAGTCAGTCATGACGATGTTCGTGAACTTCGTCGGGCTACCGATCTTTCTCTCAGGGCTACTAAGGAGACCGCCAGAGCAATTGGGCGGTCTATGGCAGCCTTGGTAGCTACTGAGAGACATTTATGGTTAAATCTGTCTGAAATTAAAGAAAAAGATCGAGCTTTTTTATTAGATGCTCCGCTTGAACCTTCTGGTCTCTTCGGCGACGCAGTCCACGCGGTCGTCGAGAGATTTCAGGAGTCAAAGAAACAAGCTGACGTTTTTAAAAAGTTTATCCCTCGCCGGGTCCAGCCCCCTGGGGCTGCTGGGCGTGAGCAGCCCCAGCCGTCGAGCTCATCATATCGTGTGCATCAGAAAGAGAGTGTTGCGTCTCGTGCACCTCCACGTAGAGACTGGAGACGGACGCAACCCTCTCAACCGAAGTCTTCTAAGTCGAAGCCGGATCTGAGGACCGTTCTTCAGGCGAAGAAGACTTCGGTTCCAAAAAAAAAAAAAAAAGGTCCTGATGTTCATGCATCAGGCCTGTGAGGACAGCCCCGACCGAAGTGGAGCGGTGTACACCTCATTATACGGTGCCCGTTCCATTTCGGGGTCCTCACGAGACCGTTCTGCCAACCCTGCCACCCTCGGTGCTTCAGGGCGCAGCGGTCTCCAGCGAGTTGCTGATGCTATGCTGCGGCACAGCATCGGTTTCGCGCCCTCTGAGGGGGGCCTTAGAGCGGCCAGTTCAGGTAGTTCCTGCCATTATGTTTCAGGCTCCGGAATTAGCCGTCTCGATAACACCAGAGACCAGCCTCGAGAGGCTGGTTCCCTTAGTAAATTTTCTGGCAGCGTGGAAGCTTCTGCCGAATATTTCTCGTTGGGTCCTGCAGATTGTAGAGAAAGGTTACAGAATCCAGTTTGGTTCTCGTCCTCCTCGTTACAACGGGGTGCTGCCCACAGTGGTGCATCCCGAGCAGGCTCTGGTAATGGAGCAAGAGGTAAAGGCCCTGTTAGCAAAGGAAGCTATAGAACAGGTGTACTCACCCGACAGAGTGTCGGGTTTTTACAGCCGTTATTTCATTGTTCCAAAAAAGGATGGAGGGTTGCGTCCCATTTTAGATCTTCGTCTGTTAAATCGTTCAGTACAGAAACTCAAGTTCAAGATGCTGACACTCAAGCAGATCGTGACTCAAATCAGATCCGAGGACTGGTTTGTCACGATAGATCTGAAGGACGCTTACTTCCATGTCTCCATCCTCCCTCAGCACAGGAAGTTCCTAAGGTTTTCTTTCGGGGGCAAAGAATACCAATATCGGGTTCTTCCTTTCGGTCTAGCTTTATCACCCCGCACGTTCACGAAATGCGTGGATGCAGCTCTAGCCCCTCTCAGGCTTCAGGGCATACGTATTCTGAACTACATCGACGACTGGCTGATTCTAGCGGAATCAGAGCAGTTGGCGGTTCGGCACCGAGGTGTCGTTCTCGCTCATATGCAGATGTTGGGGTTGAGGCTCAATGCCAAGAAAAGTGTGCTTTCTCCAGTACAGAGAACCACTTTCCTTGGTGTGGTATGGGATTCAGTGACGATGCGGGCCACTCTATCGCCCGTTCGTGTAGCTGCTATCCTGACAGCCACCAAAGAGCTAAAGCTAGGCCAGTCACGCACTGTAAAACAGTTCGAGAGACTGTTGGGTCTTTTGGCGGCAGCGTCCAACGTGATTCCTTTTGGCCTGCTGTACATGAGACCTTTGCAGTGGTGGCTCAGGACCAGAGGGTTCTCCCCGAGGGGAAACCCACTTCGTATGATCAAGATCACGCGGCGATGCCTTCGTGCCTTGGTTATATGGAGAAAACACTGGTTCTTAACCCAGGGTCCGGTGTTGGGAGCTCTCTGCCATCGAGTTACGATCTCGACAGATGCTTCCCTCACCGGCTGGGGAGCGGTAATGGAAGGCCGCTCGGTTCAGGGTCGGTGGAGGAGTCATCATCTTTCTTGGCACATAAATTGCCTGGAGATGATGGCCGTCTTCAATGCGTTGAAGCAATTCCTCCCAGACCTGAGGGGCCATCATGTGCTCGTCCGTACAGACAACACATCGGTGGTCTCTTATCTGAACCGTCAGGGGGGTCTGCGGTCGCGTCCGCTTTGCAAGCTGGTGCACCAGATCCTCCTGTGGTCTCTGGGGAAGGTACTCTCCCTGAGGGCAGTGTATATTCCTGGGGACCAGAATATTGGGGCAGACATCCTGTCGAGGCAGGAGCTGAGGCCAGGGGACTGGAGACTCCACCCCGAGGCGGTGGAGAAAATTTGGGAGTTTTACGGCCAAGCAGAGGTGGATCTGTTTGCGTCTCAGCATACGACGCACTGTCCACTTTGGTTCTCCCTTACTCACCCAGCCCCCCTGGGGCTGGATGCTATGGTGCAGACGTGGCCGAGGCTACGTCTGTACGCATTTCCCCCTGTTGCTCTGCTCCCAGGAGTTCTGGAACGAGTCCGCCAGTACGGAATAAGCCTACTGCTAGTAGCACCACGCTGGCCGAGTCGGATCTGGTTTGCGGACCTGATCCATCTCTTAGACGGTCCTCCCTTGGAGATCCCGATCAGGAGAGACCTTCTGTCTCAGGCCGGGGGCACAATATTTCACCCTCGACCAGAAATTTGGAACCTGTGGGTTTGGCCTCTGAGGGGGCCCAACTCATAGAGAGTGGTCTCTCAGCTGAGGCTGCTGAGACCATTCTAAGCTCCAGAGCTCCAGCTACTAGGAAACTATATGCGCTTAAATGGAGAGTTTTTTCTGTATGGTGTCACCGACATCAGTGGGATCCAGTTAACTGTTCTGTGAACACAGTACTCGAGTTCCTGCAGGAGCGCTTTACGTCAGGTCTATGTCCTTCCACGCTCAAGGTCTACGTGGCGGCCATTGCGGCTTACCACGCCCTGGTGGGGGGTACATCGTTGGGTCGAGACCCCCTGATTACACGTTTCCTTCGTGGCACTTTGAGGCTAAGGCCTGCAACTCGCACTAGGGTGCCAGCTTGGGATCTTGCTTTAGTACTAGAAGGCCTGTCTAGGGCTCCATTCGGGCCCTTAGATTCGGTTTCAGAGAAGTTTCTTACCTTTAAGACTATCTTTCTGCTAGCTATTTCGTCCCTTAAGAGAGTTGGAGACCTTCAGGCCCTTTCGGTTTCCCCCACTTGCCTTGAGTTTGCACCGGGGATGGTCAAGGCATTCTTATATCCAAAACAGGGATACGTCCCTAAGGTGCCGACCTTGACTCCGAGGCCTATTGTGCTGCAGGCTTTCTGTCCTCCTCCTTTTACATCTGCGGACCAGGAAAGGCTGAACCTCTTGTGTCCAGTGCGAGCACTGGATACTTATGTTCATCGGACATCGTCAATGAGGAAGTCCGACCAGTTATTTATTTGCTTTGGATCACCTAAGAAGGGTCTTCCTGCTTCTAAACAGACGGTTAGTAAGTGGATAGTTGAGGCTATTTCACTTGCATACGAGTACTCTGACCTGCCGTGTCCTTTGGCGGTCAGAGCTCATTCTACGAGGGGTGTGGCGGCCTCTAAAGCCTTACTATTTGGAGTTTCTCTTCAAGACGTTTGTGATGCGGCAGGCTGGTCCTCACCGCTCACATTCGTTAGGTTTTACAGCTTAGACCTGGATGCTGCCCCAGGTTCTCAGGTGCTTAGTGCTTAGTTTCAACAGACTGACACTCAGGTACTTGGAATTCTGGCGTTTTGGGTATTCTCGTTCCCAAAGCGTCAAGTGACGCATCGAGAGTTCCCTCGAAAGGGAACGTCTCAGGTTACGACTGTAACCGTAGTTCCCTGAGAAAGGGAACGAGACGATGCGTCACCCTGCCATACTTCCTGCTTCCCTGTGATCGGCTTGCTTCGACTTTTTGAAGCTAATGCCGCGTTTCACCGGGTGAGCCTTTATCCCTTCCTGGTCATGACGTCACCCGCCCGTGACGCTCATTCTTTCCATTGGACTAGTTGACATTGATGCTCAGACGCATGCACGCTGGGGGCGTTCCCAAAGCGTCAAGTGACGCATCGTCTCGTTCCCTTTCTCAGGGAACTACGGTTACAGTCGTAACCTGAGACGATTTTTTATTACTAATTAATTATTTAATCTAAAAATCTTTACAAGTAGAAAAGTTTTTCTCTAAACTTTTCTCTAAACCTGCTCTTGAATATATCACTCTACAAACACAATGAATGCTGGATAGTGTTCGTTCATTGGCTGAATCGAATCTCAGTCTACCCATTAGACCCGCTCATAGCCAGCTGCTCTATAGGCCACTGAGAAATCCAACAGGTAGACAGGTTAATGGCTAAATGTACGAGGACAACTAGGTTGATCAAATGAAACAAGGTTCTTGCTGGCCAATTAGACCAAAGAGAGATATGTACAGAGATAGACAAAGAGAGAAAGGTAAAATGTTCCCCCTGTTCACAGGCTACTGTAATCACAATACATTCTGTAACTTGAGATGAAGAAACCAAGCATCACACGGTGTGCAAACACACACTAACATGTTTATTTTAGTGTTAAGCACGAGCCAGTAGGTGATCGTGATTATGTTATATAATTATTGATTGAGGAAGAAAACATGAGGAAAACTGGTCTCTATGTGGTCCTGACGTTATCAACTCCACAAGTGTTAAACAAGCAAATTTGTCCTATTTCAAATAATGAATTATAAAATGGCATATCAAAATTCATAAATTATGTTTACCCTTAACGCGTTCCTTGAGGGAACTAAATTGAACTACACAAATCAATGTCTGGAACTGAAAAATGTAACTAAAACATTTAATTGACCAATTGAGGTTTGAAAAAGTATGTGGCTTGTGTTCAGTTTGTGTGTCACAACACGCTTTTGAACTTGACGAGCAGGTTTCTTTACCAGTTCAAACGCACCGACATTTACTGGCACACACGTATCCTCGATTTCTTTGACAAACACACATCGAGAGCAAAGACAACATGCTGAACTCCTTAAATTACTGCAATGAGGCATAGAATGAGGATTAACACAGCTCTGTAAATGCTACCCGTCACGACTTGCCTAAATATCAAAGAAAAAACGCTCTCAAATCATATATATGTTCTTTTTGGAAACCACACTGATGAAATTTAAATGGCACTCTTCCAAGTTGTATTAAAACGGGCAAATTACATATTTTGAAACATGATCCATGTGAGTCAAGTGACTAGAATCAGAATCAGATGTTTTTGCTCTTATGAGGAATCTGGCTTGGCAGGTGCTGACATTGGAAAGAAAATAGGTTTGAAATATACGCCACAAGTAGACAGCAGTCTTAAAATGCTTAAATATGAGGGGTGGAAAAGGCCAATCATAACAGAGAGTAACTATTGCAGTGGATAATGATTTATCTGGCTTAAACCACACACACACACAGACATGTATGTATATATATACACACACATGTTAGGCCAGTACCAGTAAGTTCAATCAGGTTTTAACAATATTTTGCCTGCACAATCTCCAAGACGCCACGACATCTTACATACAATAACACAACTGGTGCCAGTGTATTGGAATTCTGTATCAAATATAATTCACGACCACAAGTCAGGTTTATCTAAACATAACGGCCCCATTGAAACATTACTGTTATTGTTTATCAAATGAAACTGAGAATTGTTTAAAATATTACCGGATCAAATATCAGCATGTTGGCTTATGTGTAAATATCTGCTGACACATTTACAGTACCTGTTCTACATCACTTGTTAGACTGAACAGTAACACAACCAGCGCATGTTTGACTGGACCAGGCTGGATATCTCATGCCGTCTGCTTTATGTCCCCGTGATGGAGGAGAAGGCAAAGTTTATGTGCCACAGTTAGAAGAAAGTTATACAGAAACGCTTCAGGCTCATTGCGGTTCCATGTAATAATAAAAGGAATGATGTGTGTACAAAAGGGTTTTCAATTAAAATCCCAAACAAATTCAAATCACAGAAGTGTGTATAAATATACATAAAGGTACTGTTTATATAGCAGCCCAGAGCATTTGAATAATCTCAACTGCCTGTGTCCACACAAACACATTGCCAGGTCGCAGGTTTTCTTCGCTGGTTTGAACAACATATGTAAACAAGACACCAACTGGTGGTTCCAAGACCAGCTTATATATGATGCAATATAAACCAGTGGTTTAAGACACCCGCATGACAGGGGGGAAAAATAACAACAGTTCTGAATGTGGAACACTAATCCACCTAAGTATTTTGTGCAAAATAAATAGGTTTTATATATACACCCATATTAAATAACTATTATTTAAATATTATATATATATATATTTAATAACAGGATACAATGCTTGTTATTGACATCAAAAGTAGAAGGATTGAGCAAACAGTGATGCATTTTTACTAAAATATTGTAATTAACATTATATAAATGGCCAATATTACAGTTTCATATTATTACACTGTATTTTGATCGATAGTCCACTTTAGACACTACTTACTATAAGTAACTTTGCAACTACATGTCAACTAACTCTCATTAGATGATTAGGTTAAGTTTAAGTGTTAGGGGTTTGGGTTTGTAGAATAAGATGAAGTACCTTACGTAAATGATTTATAGACATTAATGTCTGTTGAGGGACCATCAAAGTAAAGTGTCAGCAGATATTAAGCAAACACTTTAATCATTCATTTATTAGCCATTTTTGTCGTATCCGACCCTTTGTTATTCTATGGGCCATCTCTCAGCATACGGGAGATATTATTTTCGCCAGGTCTTCCCCCAACCCTCCCCATTTCATAGCTTGGGACTCACACACACACACATTCACAGACATGTTAACGTCTCCAATTCACCTATGGTGCTTGTTTTTGGCTTGTGTGGAAACTGGCGAACCTGGAGGAAACTCACTCAGACACAGGGAGAACATGCAAACTTCACATAGAAAGGCTCAGCCGGGACTTGAAGCGGGAACCTTGTTCCTGTGAGGCGACAGTGCTACCCACTGAGCCACTGTGCCACCCCAAACACTGTATAGTGTACTACATTGTCTAATACAAGTAAATATAGGCATCACAGTATTAAAAATAGATATTCATTTTCAGATTTGCTAATTTGCAGCTGTGTTTTTTAAAGATTAACTTTATATGAGCGTTACATGATACAAAGGTAATAGCATACAATCTGATAAGAATAGGGGAAATGTCCAAGCACAATTGCACATCCAATAGCGACTGATACAATAGCGACAATTAAAATGGCACTGTTTACTTATGCACAATTAGCAGTTTTGGTTCTGTGTTGAGTCACTACACAAAATCTGGGACCTAATGCAAAATCAGTTAAGAGGAGCAATATCACCCATAACTGGTTTGAGGGTGATGTGAAAGGGGCAGTGAGTCACTGGCTAATCTCCAGTGAACACACTCACCACTGGATGTGTCATTGGCTGGGTAACTCTTACATCTGCAGGTCATAGTATGTGCTGCAACAATTAAAAACCCAAAATAGCCGACTCGCCGCTTCTCTTTTTACATTCATTGTTCCTTTACCTTTAGCCTCGTTTTGGTCTATGCTGCACCACACACATGCTCACTCTCCTATTTCAAAGAGAATTAACAAGCTACTATTAATTTGAGTTCAGTGACTCTGCTTGAGCATGAGCTGGGAAAAGAGTGGGGGTGAAGGGATAGAGGAAATGAGGAGAGAGAAAATCCTCAGCAGAATCCCCATGAATAAGTAATAGACCAGCTGTATGATTTTTCATAACTAAAAGAACGACAGACGAAGAAAATGTTCATCTCGAAGAGAGATTCCCTCTCTTCCAAGACAAATCCCCCTGCCAACCTCTCTCTCACACACACACACACACACACACACAGCACACACACACTCCCACTGTACAGAAGGGCTGATGTCTGATGTCAAGCATCACAGAAACCACCTGATCTCGAGTATCTGTAGTAACATATGTGTGTATGTGTAGTGCATGTGAGTGTGTCTGCCAGGGCTCAGTTAGATCTGTTGGATTAGCCAAGTTTAATTGGATATGAGGACCTTTCGTTGCCCTCTCATCACTTCCTTTGAGCAGAATTAAAATTAGCATAAGAAAAAAATTTAAAAGGAAGCATTTGCTTATCTTGTGTTGTGCTAGCAATCAGCTATTAAATGTGATCAGAATGTTTTCCCCAATGTAATATGTTTATATACGCTACATTAAACATCAAATGTTATTGTGTAGCCTTCAAACAAAACATTTCTGGCTGTTTTGGACTGATCTGGAATCAGCATTTAACATATAAATCCTTTCCATTCCTATCCTTCATTACGCAGCAGCAACCAAAGCTGGGTCAGCTGAGGATCGTCTGAAAGCCCTGCGGAGGCTGTGAAACCCCTTTTTTTGCAAACAAATATGGCTCACTGTTCTCTCTCATTTCAATTTAATTTTCTATAAGGTGGCTGCTGCTTTGGATCTATAATGTGAGCTATAATCTGTCCATTTTCATTGTCTCATTCTCTTTTGTATCTCATCAGTTCTCTCTCTCTTGTTTCATCAGCTCTGTTTAGCTGACATTGTGTATTGATACAACAATACAAAGGCTAGACCCACACACACACAAATTACATATTTTCCATGTCAATACCAAGAGGTCAAGGTTTGTCTGGTTAGCATGACCCAGTTAGCCCTTGCTGATATATGTTGTAACGCTACACTCAACACTCAAAAATAATCTTTCTTCTTCTTCTTGATTATTATTTATTTTAAATATTATATTCATATATTTTATTATACTAAAGTAATTGTTTTGCCGGTGCTAGGGTTATTTACACTCAATGTAATAATAATAATCATACAGAAGTTATTATTTTTTTAATTTTTATATATTTAAAAAATCTATTTAAAAATGGGAATATGTATCCATATACATGACATGGTGACATATTTGTGCCTTTCTGTTGCTTTTTACGTTACAACAGAGAATTGTTGCTAGTAAAATGTTTGGAACTGTTCTAGTGACGCCACTAGCCAATCAGCGTTACCATGATACCATCAGAATCACATTGTATTCTCTGGTACTTGGCAGATTTCAAATCACCCATTAATAAACCCCATTATCATAAATATCACAAAAACCCTAATAAGTTGAGTCTGCTCAAATTATTTACATAAACTCATTCCCTCAGTTTATATGAGTAATGACTTGTTTTATCAAAATCATCTAATGTGGACCTCACATTGAAAATATTTAAAGTAATAAATAAAGTCATTTCCAAGTAATAAGGCAAGTAGACTTAACTATATATATATATATATATATATATTTATATATATATATTGTTGCAAAGCAGTTCATAGCTGTTTGAGTTATGGTGCCAAATCATGGTATTTTAACAAATTTTAAGTTAAGATTGCTTTATTAAAGACAATCTTAAGGTTTACAGTGTTTCAGCCATCAACTGTTCAACTGCCATTGAGATGACAGTAAACAAAAACTGTGCCTCAACAAACTGACACAACCCAACGCACATTTGAAGCATGTACAGACAATCACTGCATAATAAACAACAGACAAAATAGAAGCAAACATGTCAGTAGAAAGGGGCACATGTGCACACATATTATGTAAATGTTCAAAAGCTGTAATTGTCAAACACCGGCTCTATATGAAAACCCTTTCAGCGGTTTGTATGTGTGTGCAGTCAGAAGTATTTGGATTGGGTTTCTCTGCACTGGCTCTCCTTGACACTCTGTTTATCAGTATATGCCAGGCAGAAAAAAAAAAAAAACATTAGATGTAATCGCGGTGAACGATAGCCCAGAGCACACGGCGCGTAAGATTTACATGACGACAAACAAATCAAAGCAAACATAAAATAACCCCCGACCTGGCTTGCCATGGTTTGTGTCACTGGGCTATACGTTGACTAAAACGAGCGGAAAATAGCACTGAAATGCTAGTTACGATATAGACTGCAAATGAAATTCAAAGTCAAGTCGACTCTATTTTAACCCTAAATTATGAGGGGAATTATAAGTGGATAATTTGTATTAAGAGAGTCATTTATTCCAAAATAAGGCTTAAGATAGACGAAAAACTATTAAACCTGAGGTTGCATGCAGGACACGAGCAATTTATTGGGTTTCTGGTCATTTCCAAGGAAACAATTCTTCCTCAAATGCACCATAATGGAGAAAAAGTGGGGGAAACTGATTTAGTTTGCGTCATGTTAATAGTTCGCTTCTTTCCTCCTTTGTTAGAACTGACAGTATCTGAACATTGCTTTTGTGTGGGTTGTAGTGATGTGTGTTTCAGTATCACTGATTAAGTAGACACTCACAGATGTCCCTGTTCAATCTTTGATCATTATGCGTTGATACCAGGCCTAAACAGAAAAGCAAACAGAAGAAAAGAGAAAAAGGGGGCCGAAAACAAGAGAGGGAACATAAAGAATAAGGGGTGCATAATTAGAGCTCTTTAATAAAGCATGAGCTGGAGAAAGCCGAGCCTCTTTGGGAGGAGGCAGAGAGGCTGGATACTCCTTTTAATGTTATTGATTGGGAAATGATGTGTGTGTGTGTGTGTGTGTGTGTGTGTGTGTGTGTGTGTGTGTGTGTGTGTGTGTGTGTGTGTGTGTGTGTGTGTGTGTGTGTGTGTGTGTGTGTGTGTGTGTTTGTGTCGGCGCATGTGTGTGTAGGTATTGATTGCTTTGACCCAAACACTACAACAAGCTTCGTGCACCATTTTATTCAAAGCTTCTGCATCGAGCTAATGCTTCAATCAGCGGCCAAATCTTGGAGGAAGAAACGGAACCTATTCAGGAGAATTACGAGTTATGGAGTGAGACGTAGGCTAAACGGACGTAGTGTGTATGTGTGTAGCATAGCCGTTTCACTCGACGCCACCGTGCCTTCAAACAAACAACCCTGCGCCCTAAGGGAGAGAGGACTAATCCATTCAGCCAACAGAGCAATTCTCATTATCGACTGCTAAAAACACAGAGGGCAAGAGGGAGGCAAAAACAAGTGAGGGATGACAGGAAAGTGTAAAGGTGGAAAAAAAAAAAAAATTGTAAACCACAAGACACTCTTTATATTCATGGGTAAACATCTATAATAACATTGTAAAAATGGGGGACAAAAGTTACAGCATGTGTTACAAAGTTGCATGTAATATCTCAGAGGTAAATAGCACTGCGCAGAGGTGGCTCCTCCATACTTATGTGCCTTATATATAATGTCAGATGTTTCTTGAAAGGAAATAAAAATGAAAACAAGTCAGTAGTATTTTAGTATTTGTTATGCTTTTGTCATTTTTTTTTTTTTTTATACTTTATTTGTTTTTATTTCAATTTTAGTTTGAGTCATTTTAGTGTGTCCATTTATCTATTTCAGTAGATCAGTTAATCAAGCAAAGATCTAATATTTATATTTTCTTTACTTTCAGCTTCATTTAAATGAATGAAAATTATTTTGTAATACTTTAAATTTTAGGTAGCAATAAAAACACTGAAACAAATTAGACAATTTTAGGCATTGTATATTTTATTGTTTACTGTAAATACACCAATTAATTAAAGACACATGCATTTTATTTTTAATAAATTAATTTATATTATTTTATGTTAAAAACATCTAATGAGCAAAACAATTGTGTAACAATATAATATAATGAGTATCATACAGGGTGCAAAAGTCTCTATTTCTCTACTCTGAATCACATCGCTGTCTAGTAGAAACAACTGAGATATTCAAGGGACCTAATTTATGAATTCTTTTCTCTTTGGTAGGAAGTTATTTTAGTAAAATATGAATTATTAAGCTTTCTAAATATGGGAAGACCTATTCTAAAATTAATCTAATAAATAAATGGATTGGCACAACTCAGACATCATATTAAAATGCTCCTTTTATTCTGTGGAGGAAATAATGCTCATGCGCACACACTCCCTCACACAAATACGCGGTTGCGTGGTCTCATTTCATAGACTCCATTCCTCCACAGCCTTCTATTCGCACTGGGGCAATGCAGGTGTTGAACAGAATAATAATCAATGTGTGCGTGTGTGTGTGTGTTTCTCTGGATGTGTGTCTGTGTGTGTGTGTGTGTGTGGGGGGGTGTTATTAGGGACTGCACAAACACGTGTGCATGCAAGGAGCACAGGGAAACACATTCACACAACACACATTGAGATTTAGATTTACACACAAATATATTTACCTCAGCCACTGAGATATGGTAGGCGGAGGTTAATCCATAGCTGCATGAAAACAGCCATCTGATTGGCTGAGACGTGGCAGCTCTCCTGCCCACTCCAGGAAGTGATTGATGTTAAGCGGACTTTGATATTTGACTGCTGTGATGACAGTAGGAATATGATTCATCTCCTCTGCCAAAGGAAAATAACCTGCTTCTCTGGTTTCCAAGCTCAGAACACTCAAACATATATGCAAAGGCACAAACACACTCTCTCACACACACACAAACTGTACTGTAGATGTTATTTTGGAGTAGTTTCAGCAGAAAACTGACCATAATATTAGACAGCCTTTAGACATTTGATGAATGATGACAAGAATTATGTTCAAAGGAAAAGGAAATAATTGATGGATTCAATATTCTTCCCACATCTAGCCTATAGGACCAAAAAGGCCTTCTATTTCTTTTTCACAGAGGATGAAGAACATAAAACAAATTTTTCTTTATAAAAGTGAACAAAATGACAGTTTATTTCAACGAGCCGGTCAGGGTTGACCAGCGTTGAGTGAGGAGAAAATGGTGGTTCTCTGAATTAATTTGAGGAGGGGGGAGGAGGGTGTTTGGGGGGGGGGGGTGGGGGGGGGGGGGTGCTTCTGTGTAAAAGAGGAAATTATTGATATTCCAAATGCATCTCATCTCAATCAAATGACAGTCCAAAACACACCGTTATAAGCTCGCTGTGCCTCAAATGAACTCTTTGCTCTTTTCTCAATACCTCAAACAAACAGAAAAAGACTTAAAGGGCAGCTATTATGCAAAATTCACTTTTACATGACGTTTGAACATAAATGTGTGTTGGCAGTGTGTGTACACAACCACCCTATTATGATAAAAATCCACCCAGTGCTTTTTTTTTAAATCTCCATAAATCATAAGCACTGTCTCAGAACAAGCCGTTCTCCGATTCGGGGCAATGTGACGTTACTTTGCACAGGCTCTTCCCACGACTGCTGACGGACACTGGCGTATTAGCGTAGACCTGCCCTGAGTGAGCTGGACACAGTCCGCCATTGTTTCGACGCCGGAGCAGCTGTAGACAAGAATGTCTCCTAAGGCCATGTGTCCACCAAAACGTTTTTAGCCAGCTGAAAACGCTAGACGCTCTGCTGAAGACGCCTAGCTGTGGGCGCGTGAGAGCGTTTTGGTAGCTCAGCGTTTTTTCCGTTGAGACGTTTCGTTGCTATGATACAGAATAAAAAAGCACAGTTTACTTGTAACTGATTTCGCAGATAATTTGTTTCATACTGAAAATGTATTTTTCATCCAGTTTGTTCGGTTGTCGTTGAACAGAAAGAATGTTGTGACAGTTGGTCGGTGTGGTGTTAGTCCCGCCCCACCTCCACCGGGTAAAAGTGACAGTGATGAGCGCTGCGTTTTATCCAAAGTTGAAAGTTTTTCAACTCTCGGCGACCAGTAAAAACGCCGAGCTCTCAGCGCTTCAGCGTGAAAAAAACGTCCAGCGCCTCGTTGCGCTCATGGCGTTCTAAAAACGCGGCGCTCCCATTGAAAACAATTGAAAACGAACGCCAGGCGTGTGGAAAAACGCTTTGGTGGACACACGGCCTAAGTGATTGAGGTGTTTTGTTGTTGGATGTAAAAATGAACATAGCAGTCTTCATTTACTCTCATTGTTACTCGAGGATGGATCTGTACCAACTTGTTTACTGTTAGTTGCAGGGCCGTAGCAAGAGGTTTCGGGGCCCCCTGAAAAAGTATTGATGTGGGCCCCCACCACCCTCCATACTGTACAATAGATGAACATGGAGGCCCACATAACAGAAGATGGTGATGTTGTTGTAAAACCTTTATTTTAAAAGTTAAATGTTTATATAAAAATTACGCCTAATAAAAACTAACAAAAAGCAAGAAATTGTTAAATAATAATAAAACCAATTTTTAAAAAGTAATAAAAAAATTTCCCCATCAGTCTGTTATAATTCATAAATCAAAAAGTAAACATTTAGAAATTGACAAGAATGCAGTCTAATTAAAAAAATAAAACCATTCATTGTCTTATTTTTTAATAAAGATAATATGGAACTGGTAATATTATTAAATAAAGCGAATACATTTATTCATCCAAGTGCAGTGTGTTGTATTCGTGTTTTCTCGATGTTTTAAATATCATCAGCCGGCAGGTCAGATGCATAATGCAATGCGTCGTGACTCGTGTAATTTTTTTAAAACTCTATTTACTATAGTGTAAAAAGACAGGAATTTAGACCACGTAATCATTCGGTCGATTGTGGCGCGCACCGATAATAAAAAATGACTGTACACGGCAGACTGTAGACGGAAGTTTTCTAATTCCCAGCGAAATAACAATACATAACCGGTCTTTAAGAACGTCTTGATCGACTGGGATACAACCACTCTCCTTGCCTTCCTCTCCGTCTTTCCCTGGCATTTCTGGTTCCCTGATTTGTTTTCTTTTCCCCGACATTTTTCAGTCAGTCAGTCTCCTGCTCTTCCACCAAGTTCATCGTTAACTTCAGGCTGCCGCCTCAACTCTGATTGGTTCTGTTCACGAGCTGGGGTGGGACTTACAATGTTATTGGGCCCATCTGATGTTTGTCACTGACTCTGACTGAATAATTAATAAATACTTTAGGTCGGACTAAACCATTTTTATGGAGGTAAGAGAAGCAGATATTTGGAAAAATATTTACCCAAATTGCACGTTTTTGTGGTTTTCATTTAAATCTCAGGCATTCAACTAATATAAATATTAGAATTATTCATACAACAGGGGCCTAAATAGTATAACTGCTGGATTTTGTGGGGCCCCCTGGGCAGCGGGGGCCCCTATAATTGTCACCACCTTTCACCCCACTAGCGACGGCCCTGGTTAGTTGTAACGAGTGTTTTGTGTACTTCGCTGTGAATGTTGATGATAATGAAAGGGAGAGAGAGAGAGAGGGTTTATGGGTGAGATTTTAATGCATACCTGTCAACACTCCCGTTTTTTCCCGGGTTTCTCCCGTTTTTTAGCCCCATCTCCCGGACCCCTCCCGGTTTGTTATTTCTCCCGGGAAACTCCCGTAATTTAAATGGCCCAAACTCCTTTATGAATAATCGGACCAATGTGTTGCCAGATCTTGTATACTTGTTTTATCATTAAAACATGTGACTTTTCATGAAAATTCTATAATCCAAGATTGCCGCCACCATATGACGTCATAATATGCCAATTAGATGGAAAAATGTAATCCCTACATAAACATTGGGTCATCCTTAATATTTCTCTAATTTACAGAAAGTCTCTATCTTTTATCATTTTTAAGATATAGCCTTTTGAAATTGAGATGTCAAAATCGAACGTTTTAGGAAAAAACCCTTTAGGCGCCAGAGGTTTTTTCCTAAAACGTTCGATTTTGACATCTCAATTTCAAAAGGCTATATCTTAAAAGTGATAAAAGATAGAGACTTTCTGTAAATTAGAGAAATATTAAGGATGACCCAAAGTTTATGTAGGGATTACATTTTTCCATCTAATTTGCATATTATGACGTCATATGGTGGCGGCAATCTTGGATTATAGAATTTTCATGAAAAGTCACATGTTTTAATGATAAAATGCAGCACTTCTTTCCCCCCAAAATGTCCATCACCTTCTGTATGTTATATTGCACAATACTGAATGCTCAGGTATATAGTAAGTAGTAAACAAACTGTGTAAATTATTACTAATAAATGGTAGAAACAAACCGAATGCATCTAGTGGTTGCCTTTTGCTGTAGAGATTTTCCATTTACTAAATACAGTAGACACTCTGATTCCATGTATGGGGCACATATATATAATTCATATGACATACAAACACAAGTAGACAAGACCTGTTTAGTTCAAACGCTCACTCGCACAGATCATGAGTGAGATGATACGAGCAGCGCGCCCAGATCTCCCTCACGCGCGCACGCCGAGTGTGCACAGCTCGGACTACTGTCATTGTCATTGCGACTCCCCACCCTGCCTCCACGTTGTCTCCTAACTGTCCTATGAATACTTCGACCTCGTCTAACATACCCAGTGGCATTAGACAAAGTCTCCACCACAATACTGTCGCCGCGATTGCGGAGAGGATCTGATAACATGGCTCACTCGCACACTAGCTCCGCTTTTGATCTCACTGATTCAATGCGCTCTAACTCGAACATTTTGTATAAAAACATGACGTTTTTTTGATTCGGGGATGAAGTATGACATGTCTGCCATCCAGTGGAGGGGAGGTCGAACGAAATTTGACACCCAATTTGACTAAATCGGCCGTTTTATTCAGTGCCTCATCTTGTCGAGTAAACTCGACCGTGGCGCCTAGAGGGTTAAATGCATTATATTCACACAATTAGGGGTGTAACGGAACATGTAATCGTATTGAACCGTTTCGGTACGAGGCTTCCGGTTCGGTACGCATACAAACCGAACGATTCCTTGGACCATTTTTCTTGCCGACAAAATCCGCGCTGGCGCGACCACCACAACGTTGCGCAACATCAAATGGCATACGAAATGAAAGCGGAACGAAACTGCGCTACTCATTATATTGTGCTTCACGGACAGTTTATCAGTTCGGACCAGCAACATCTGTGCAGCGCGAGCCGATCTTGATCAAGCGACACTGTTACTACACAGCGCTAAGAGATCCAGTGAAGAAAACATTTGAATTCGCCACTGAAGTAATAACATCACTGCGAGATCTAGTGAGAAGCATTCACATTTCTCCATTATTAACCGTAGATCTCTATTAGATCAAACAGCGCTGACGTGGAAACCAGGAGAAACATTAGACCGTGAATGATCTAGTTATAGGCTTTAAGTCCACAGATCAGCAACATTCACCATGGATTTAATATAGTAACACTAACTGTAACCATGGAAGTTTGACATTTTTTTCCAGCACTTCAAAACTCAAATATTATCAAAATATGATATAAATATAGGCCTATAGATATTTAAATGTTATTTTTAATGTGATGACCAAAACATTATTTGTTCATCCTTTAAAGATTACCCCCATTTATAAACCTGAATGTTTCAAGATGTAGGAAAACGCAAACTTATTTAAAAATAATTTTTCTTTTAATAAATAGGAAATTTCTCTGGCATTTCTTTCTTTTTGCTGTATCGAAAATGTACTGAACTGTTACACCCCTAGACACAATTGTTTTGAATTTTGCAGTCCCGTTGCGCCGAACTGTCCCCGCACAAATCTCCCGGATTTTGAAAACCAAATGTTGACAGCTATGTTTTAATGTGCACTTCTTATACGGTGTTTATTCAGCTCTTACAGTAATTCTCTGGAGTAAAACTGACGCTTCATCTTTTGTGTGATGTAAAATAAACTTAATTTAACTCGTCAGTATATTTTGGACATCATTCGGACGCGGTCCCCTACAGCAGGCTTGTACTAATGGTGGAGAAAAGGAAGATGACAAATAAGTTATAACATTAATTAAACCCGTAATTAAACAGAACTATACCTGTTCTATTTCCATACAGCATATATTAGCCTATCTGGCTCTGTAGGCATCATTGTCCGACTCCGGGTCGAAATGAAGACCGCTACTGAGAGTTTCTGTTTTGATATTATCCGATGAGATTGTCCTGCTACTGAGCACAAGCTCGTGAGGCTCCGCCCTCTGTGCCGGCAGCAACAGCTCATTTGCATTTAAAGGAATACACACTAAAACGGTGCGTTTTTCTGAGCCCCAAAAAGCTACAATTTAAACATGCTGTAAAAAAAATTATCTGTTGAATATTTTGAGCTAAAACCTCACATACACACTCTGGGGACATCAGAGACTTATTTTACATCTTGTGAAAGGGGCATAATAGGTGCCCTTCAATTATATAACTACAATATGACTGCTGCTGCCAGTATCTGACATTGAGGAACACTTGAATGTACTAAGTCATGTGATGATATTACAAAACCAATTTTCCTTCCTGGTAGAATCAGCGGGAACTCAAAGTATGAAGAAACTTTGGATGTGGAGTGTTTGTTATAGTTATAGTAAAATAAAACAAAGATACAAGAAAATCCTATTTCAGTGTTTACTTCAAAATTCTGTATTTAATTCAAAGTGTAATTTGCAGTTTCTTCGTAAATAATTGTGAAATTTTCTATAAATTTCTCTAGCTTCTCTTTTGTCGATAACAGACAGTTTATAAGCGTGTGTCATTAAAAGGTTGTGGAGATGGTTGGCGTTCCCAAAAACACATATTTAGCGACCCAAATTTAGAGCACATACAGATATGAGTTCATGTGGAGCAGCATATACTGTAAACTGATTCACTCTGATACACTAAAAAACAATGAATAATGAGCAGCTCACGTGTAAAAGAACACAGTGCTGGGCTTCATGCTGAAATGCGCAGCTCATGTATTTATTTAATCTCATCGTTAGTGATTTGATAATCACACTGAGACATCTCATGGTTTCAGTTTTATTTTGATTAATTGTGCAATTTGTTGGTGGTGAAAATGCTGAGCGACATTCATACAGTGTGTGTCTTCATGCATGTGCATACAACTACATATGGCACAGATAGATCTGCCTTGCTCTGTTTCTATTTATCTCCCTTTCCCGTACACACACACACAGTCGTCAGTTTGGTTATATGGTATGTGGATATATGGGCTAGCGTATGTATAATATGTTAATCCCTAAGGGCATAATGCATCTCCCCTAGAGAATGTTCTGGAAGTGTTAATAGCTCACAGCCGGGAACACGGCTCCTCCCCGCAGACCACAGGCAACAAATCACTCCCTACCTGCACTCCAGTGCTCCCGCATCCTACACTATATCCACGTTGAGAGTGTGTCCATCCACCTAATTCTCCTCATTTTCTCCCAACCCATCTTTTAAAAGCAGCAAATTGAAAAATCCTATTTCTTCCTGTAATACCTGGCCCTGTATAGGAATGAACGAATGGATGTAGACAGAGAGAGAGAGAGAGAGAGAGAGAGAGAGAGAGAGAGAGAGAGAGAGAGAGAGAGAGAGAGAGAGAGAGAGAGAGAGGTGAGAGATGGAGGGAGAGGTGCTAGCTCAGCAGAAGGCCTGGTTAATAGCACCATTACTGTCATGAGGATCCAGATTCGGACAATGAATTAATAACGAGCGGAAAGGGAGCTGTGTGAGAGAGAACGGACACAGACTCGCACACACAAAATCACCGGCGCACACTCAGCACCTCTATTGCGTAAGTGTGCTGTGTGAAATGGCAATACAAACGGGTAATGTTGACTTCTGAAAATGTGACACATTTAAATAGAAGAAAAAGATGGAGGGATAGACCAGATGTGCATGGATTATTAAACCCACAGGCCGCAGAAAAACTATGGCTTAGATTGGGAAGCATCGAGTGTTGATCGCTATGAAAAAACTAAACAACTGTTATGATTGAATTTTGATTTATTTTGTTGGCCTGTTGATCCTTTTGCAGTGCTTAATGTAACCCACATTGGATGTACAAAAAAACTACCGTACCTCTGCTTTCCATTGATTAGTTGTAAGTCATGTGATGCTCGGATACAGTCGGCAATGCATTATACTGAGGCCGTGGTTTAGCTTAGGGGAAAACAAATCCCAGTTACCACTAGTCCTCTTTAGTTACCATAGATACTCACTGAGTAAACTTAAAATGGATTTAGATATTTTTAGAAAGAAAAATCAAACCAATTAATTAAAGAAGCTAAAAGCAATTCAAGAAGATGATAAGGAACACCACTGGAATAACTCGAAACGTTTCTGAAGTAGATTTTATATTGCTGATATAATTACAGGTAAAATAATAATAATGACAAAGTTCATTTAGGTTTTTCCCTGTAGTAAACCATAACTGCAGTATATGACACATGTCCTTGTTACATATGTTACATCTACTTACCATAGTAATAACAGTAAATTATGCATAATTACATGCAAGTAACCCCTTAACCATATCCTAATCCTACCCTAACCTTTAGTAAGTACTTGCTTATTACTCAGTACTTAAATATATAATTACACTGTACAATGACACCTTAAAATAAAGTGTAACCACATATTTTACTGTTATTACTAAGTATATTAAGTACAGTGGTGTGAATAAGTTATTACCCCCATGCTAAAGTTGCCTAAAAAGAGGAATAAAAAATCATCTTTTGGAAATTGATCTTAATGCCTTAATTAGAAAAATGAGGAAAAATCCAACCTTTAAGGACACCAATTTTCTTTGTGTATGAATAATGTATCATAAATAAATAAATGTTCTTCCTTAAAATACAGGGTGCATAAGTCAGGCCCCCCTATGTTAAATTCCCATAGAGTCAGGCAGATTTTTATTTTTAAAGGCCAGTTATTTCATGGATCCAGGATAATATGCATCCTGATAAAGTTCCCTTGGCCTTTGGAATTAAAATATCCCACATCATCATACATACCCTTCACCATACCTAGAGATTGGCATGGTTTTATTTCAGTTAGCCTAATAGCTGGTTTGATTTGCATTGAGAGATGATCTTATGGAAAGTACCCCATGCCAATCTCTAGGTATGGTGAAGGGAATGTGATGATGTGGGGCTATTTTAATTCCAAAGGCCAAGGGAACTTTATCAGGATGCATATTATCCTGGATCCATGAAATAACTGGCCTTTAAAAATAAAAATCTGCCTGACTCTATGGGAATTTAACATAGGGGGGGCCTGACTTATGCACCCTGTATTTTAAGGAAGAACATTTATTTATTTATGATACATTATTCATACACAAAGAAAATTGGTGTCCTTAAAGGTTGGATTTTTCCTCATTTTTCTAATTAAGGCATTAAGATCAATTTCCAAAAGATGATTTTTTATTCCTCTTTTTAGGCAACTTTAGCATGGGGGTAATAACTTATTCACACCACTGTACATGTAACGTGTAACAAGGACACTGAAAAAAAGTGTTACCTTGAACTGTTCCAAAAGATAAAATATGATGTACAGGTAAGAGGTAAAATTGAGCTGAAAGAGATTGCTGAAATTTTGAAAAGTTAAATTGATGGAAGCAAAGATAGGGATATCATGATGAGAACGTTCTGACATTTACTTGATATAAATTATATGTTCTTACTTATTCATTCACTGACAATGTCACATTTTGACATGCAACTCTCAGTTGCTGTTTACAAATTACGCCCACTTTTATTTATAAAGAGAGCATTTTTAGTCTCA
This sequence comes from Rhinichthys klamathensis goyatoka, assembly GCF_029890125.1. Classification (NCBI taxonomy): domain Eukaryota; kingdom Metazoa; phylum Chordata; class Actinopteri; order Cypriniformes; family Leuciscidae; genus Rhinichthys; species Rhinichthys klamathensis. Next base: position 1,184,584 of record NW_026606695.1, on the reverse strand, counting down.
TTCTCAGTCTCTGACCTATTCAAAATGTGTTTCCACAGCCGATTGTTAGTCTCTGATTTACCTCTGTTTTATCATTTTATTGCAGCATAACTAAAGGTTAAAACCCAACGCAAATCCGCTCAGGAATTTCCAAGGAAACATGATTTGTCATCTCCATAAAGCCAATCTGGTCAAACTCATCTGTTCCCTTTTGATTATTTTGCAACAAATCAAATCAAATTTGAATCATATCAAATTTGGATATCTAATTTGGGTCAGATGGATTATACCGTACACAGAAAATATAATAAAAAAGGGATGACACAGACATAATTTATTTGAAAACAATCGCCGAGCTGTGGAACAGAAGCTTGATATGCAGATTAAGGAAGATAAGCTTGTTTTTTCTCCTTAACAAGAAATATCACATTCATTTTCTGTATTTTGAAAACATCATATGGGGAAATTGTGGCAAGTGTAATTGTTTAGCAGAATGGCTGCTGAAACTACACACACACGGCCAAAGATAAGCCCCTGAAAAAGTGTTCATTGCTCACACTCCTCGCCGGGCACAGTTGAATAGCATTGCCATTTGAGTCATAAACCTTGAGGGAGAACGCAAGTGAAGAGTGCAGATTGTGTAAAGATTATCTATAGATTCTACAACAGAAAGATGCAGAGAGACAGAGACAGTGAGAATCAATGACGTACTATTATATCCCCCTAGACAGCTGCAGCACAATCAAACGCTTGAAATATGAAGCAAAAAATATATCAGTCTTTCTGAATCTTCGCTGCAATACAAATCTACTTCAGTCTTGTTCCATCTTTGTTTTTTGGGGGTCGTAACAATGGGGGAGGAGAAAAAGAACAAAACTGAATAATGTAGAAGAGAGAGTGAGAGTTTGGAGAAGGTTTGTGTGGTACTGCAGTGTGCAAAAAATGAATAAAAAAATCTTCTGGGTTCACACATACATATATCGATACGAGTCCATTCAGCATTCAGTCCTACACTATGACTCCCTCAGCCTGCCTGTGACGAAATATGGTTTCCTTCAAAACACAAATATGCTTATAAATGTCTTTTCAGCAAATAATTTCACACCCAGTTAACGCTGGCACGCAAGCCTGCATGTTTGTATGCCCGCACTCACACACACACACACACACATGCACACTGGAAACTCCACCTCTCCTCTCGGTTTACTAGAAGAGGTTAATCTTGTTCATAATTTGATGAAGAATTTAAAAAATAACATGCTGTGTCCTCTCTTCACGAGCAGAGAAGAATAGACGGAGAGACACTGCCCCGGGCAACACATTTTCTCTTTCTCTCCTCCTCCCTCATCCTGCGCTCCGCTCGGCACATCAGTATGCTGCAGACACGCGCACACACACACACACACACACACACACACAGTTGGAAACACACACATAAACGCTTGCCTGGAGTCTCTAGACACTGGAGCTTTGTGCTGCAGAGCTCTCTCTCCCTCTCTCTCTCCATCTTTCTCCTTAAGTCATCGGAGTCAGTTTCTTCTAAGTGATATTTCATCAAGACATGGGAAAGTAGTATTTATTATACACAGAGTCTTTTCCTCAATTCTGTTCATTTTTAACAGCCCAGAATGCACCACACCCAACTAATGCCCTGATTATGCTTAAATAAATGTATAGTCATGAGAGCCCTTGCCTGAACCCGCCTTCTGAGCAAGTCGAACCCAAACTAGATTCATCACAATGCTGTGGAGAGAGAAACTGAACTAAAAGCCTCAGTGTAACATGACAAGAGTGTGTTTCAGCATGTTTGGTGTGTGTGTGTGTGTTTGTGTGGTCCTGGTAAAATCTACTTTGTGGTGACAAAATGTCCACACAAGGATGGCATTACCAGAAATATTTGATTGTGTGTGGGTTTGGCTTATATCTCATATCATATCATATCATATCATATCATATCATATCATATCATATGTTTAATTATTTATAATGTCAAAATAACAGATGTGTACGTTTAGGGGTATGGTTAGGGATTCAAATATACTGTTTAAGTATTGTATAAAAATAAATAAGTCTATGATGTGTGTGTGTGTGTGTGTGTGTGTGTTTTGGAAATAGTTGTGCTGCTTAATGTTTTTGTGGAAACCGTGACACATTTTTCTTTTCTGGACAGCAGTTTATTTTGAAATAGAAATAAGATATTTTGTAACATTATAAATATTACTATATGTTTTTGGTCAATTTAACACATGATAGCTGAATAATATTAGTATATATTTTTTTTATATTACATTATATATATATATATATATATATATATATTAATTATTATATATAAATAAATAAGTAAAATAATTAATACAGTATTAATAAGTAAAAATGTACTGGCTAGCTTAATTTTATTTTGTATTCATTTTTTCCTCATCCATATTGAATATAATCTCTTTTAATCATAGTGCATGTTATGCTATATTAGATGTGATTATCCTGGAAATCCTGTCCAGCAAAGTCTGTCTCAGTTTGGTCCAAATATCCATATGCCTAAACTAAAGACATGTTCAGGCAGCGCAAGCATTGCCAAAGCGGTCAAATCCTCAGATTTTTTTTTTCTTTTTCTTTTTTTCTTCCTTTTTTTTTTTCAAGAAGTAAAAATAAGTTTGATATTGAGTCTGATGAGTCTGGCATCCTACTTCACTGCCTCATCTTGATCATACAGACTAGTCATCAGAACACACACACACACACACACACACAAATGCATACTTCACACACTGTTTTATCAGTTCACTTCAACAACATCGACCTGATGTTGAAGGGGGAAGTCTTGAAGGACTTGACTGTTGAAAACCTTCTGTTTCTCACACTACTTATGACCTCATAAGATCTTACCTGACTCTCTGTGAAGATTAGAGACACAAGAGAAAGAGAGGAAGAGGATAACAATAACAACAAAAAGGCATTTGAACAAGAGACTGCCATAAAACAGTGTCATTGTGTCTGAACTGTTAATGGTATTTAGGGCTGAACTAAATAAAGAAAGAGAATGAGAGAGGGATGGAAACTCGAGGTTGTTCATACATGTATGATACAGTCATTGTGATGATATGCTGTGGTATCCCAGGCATTGTAGTGTGCTTGTGGTTGCATTGCTCATTTGAGTTGAGGTTAGACTTGGATTTGGTCCTAGAAAAGCACAGGTGTGGCACACTGACAAATAGCGTATAGAGGTGCATTCTGCCTACTATATACTAGACGCTGTGTTCCAATCACTGCCATGCAAATGAAAATGCTCTGACCTGCATATTTGTATAGAGAAAAGGTGTTTGATCAATAGAAGGTATAAGCATCACAAACTAAAATGGCAATCTTACTGATATTCTAGATTGCATCACTTAACATTTATTAATATTATATTCCTATTTTAAATGGTTTATTAAATATATTTTGTATACACTAAAGTTTTAGGTTATCTTTTTTTTTAAGAAATTCATACTTTTGTCTATCAAGGATGCATTAAATTCACCAAACGATTATATTTCAAGTAAATGCTGTTCTTTTAAACTTGGTATTTATCAAAACATCCTGAAAAAAATGTACCATGGTTTCCATAAAAATATTACGCAGCATGACAGTTTTCACCATTGATAATAATACAACAAAATATTTGAGCAACGAATCAGATTATCAGAATGATTTCTAAAGGATCATGTGACACTGAATACTCTATTCATTACTGCTAATCCTTCATCAATTGAATAAATTACGATTTAATATACATTTTAAGTTTTGAAATTGTAAAAAAACAATATATATATATATATATATATATATATATATATATATATATATATATATATATATATGTACTGTATATATCACTGTTAAGCCTACTGCAGTTTTGATTAAATAAATGCAGCCTAGGTGAGCATAAGAGACTTCTTTCAAAACATAACAAAAATCTTACCGACCCCACACTTTTGAATGGCAGTGTATTTTAAATAAATAAACAAATTTGACATAATTTCATGATGTATTGCCCATGATTTAGAATGTTTCAAGTATAATGTCACCATATCTCCTGTGTTTCATTGAAACTTGGATGAGGGATTTTCCTGCTTGATATTACTGACTTTAGTGTTCCATTCGCCAACACTCTGAAGATGTATTAAGAAACAAATTGCAATGCCACCATTTGCTTTGCAGGTGTTCGATTGTCAGCTAAGATGTCGCCAAATTGCTGAGGATAAATTATGCTGAACGGTGCTAGCACTTGTTTTGCAGGTGTAAAATGACCAATGGCTCATTTGCAGTGTTTTACACACCTATCTCGCAAACAGGCTTTAGTATCCTGCCAAGTATAGGATCCTTCACTCACTTGTGTTTTATTAGCTTAAACGTAATTGTTTACCATTAGCTGTGGATATGCTTGCATGACGTCATACAACAAGATCAGTCACTGAAGGTTGACTATTGTACTTTTCCAAGACAGAAGTTTGAAATTCCGACTTTCCAAGTTGAATTGAATGTTGCATGAGAGAGCTGTTGCTTTCTGTTATGACGGGTAATTGCAAGCGGCCTTTGCTGAGCTGACAGTTTAGCTGAGAGGTAATAGATTAAAAGAGGGAAATGAGGATCGGAAGAACTGAGGCAAACTGAAGCTTTGAAAATGGGGATAATATCAAGATTTCCACTCCTTTTTACAAATTATAGAAAGGAAACAACCAATCTCTACACTCCAGCTAAGAGGATTCTAGATGTCCATGAAATGCATTCTGGTCCCAAGGGTCCAAAGTATGAGTTATTCAGCCAGTTCTGGCTGATGTGTGTCTCCAGGTCAAGGTCTTTCCTCCAGCCTGTGCGTTAGCCCGGAGCATCTTCCGTGTCCTGCCAGAGGCGCTCAGGTAGTTTAATTTAAGCCAAGCTGAGGTGGATCAAAGCCTGGACCAAGCCTCCACATCAAAGTGTGCGTCGTGCATCTGTCCGAATGATGAGAGACCTCGATTTACCTTTGCCGCAAACAGGGGTGGAAAGGAACTGAGGGGTCAGTTTGTCTTTGAGACACAAGGAACAGAGGGGTCAGTTTGCCTTTGAGACACGAGGAACAGAGGAAGCAAAAACGAGAAAGGGTCGCAGAGAATCCAATTATACAAACAAAAATAGCAATCTGAGAGCTGTTTTGCATGTGTATAGCACTTTCTATAAACACTTGTGAGATATTAATCAAGAAATTGAATCTTCAATTTAATCATTTGTCTTATTTTACAGTGAACTTTTCACAATGCAATAATCACGATGTTCAGCTCGACGTATGTTTTCTATTCAGGCCGCCAAGTTTCCAGACGGTGATAGATGGCTTGAATAAGATCCTGTTGTTTAAAGAAGCGTCCAAGCCACATGTTCCTTGTTAAAACACCTGTAGATGTTGGCTACAATGTTTTCGGCAGTCATTACACATCGCTGAGACGTTATCAAAATATGTGATCTGTAACCCAGACACACACTCCCTAAAGGATGCCGGCTTTCTGCTCGAGCTGGAATCTTTGGCAGCCGTTTCCACATAAGTCTTTCTCACTTCCAAGATCTGTTTAAAAACAGCACACGGCGTCCAAACAATGGAATTCCTTGCGGATGATTCAGCGCCTCATTAACAATTAAACTTCCATTAGCAACATGGTCGAGTTTAAAAAGTTTCGTCTGTCCCGCCAACCATATCTCTGAACCACTGCCAAACGGAATATCTCATAATGCTATAAATATCTCATCCCATAAACTAAGAGAGGTGAAAGACAAATGCTTACTCAGGTACAATGTTTAAACGTTGTGTATGTCAAATACTCCGCTTTTGAAAGTGTACCATCTGTTAATATGTCATATTTTCACGCATCATATGTAAAAGAAAAACTTAAACCGAAGCTTGATATGAGATACTTTAATATGATATTGAATGCCTTTGATATGGGACATAAAATACAGTGTTTCATCATTAGTGGAATGTTAAGAGAGAGAGAGAGAAACCCGCAATTGTGTATTTAATATGCAGAAATGCACTTTGCTTGTTTTCCCTTCCATCGTTTCAATTTTACTTCAAAGGACTGGAGGTAAAAGGAATGATAGTCTTCTGTAATTTTCTAAAGAGGTAACCTACATAAAGAATTACACACACAATGTAATCCACATCAATACTAAAAAAAACCTGTCATTTCATTATGACATGTTTTTGATGTGTGCATGAGCGTATATTGTCATGTTTCATGGATATGTGCACTTGCAGATTTCGTGATTTTCAAAAACACCATTTTACAGATGAATCGCTGTCTCCATGGTGAAGGTTTAAAACATGCTCTGTATGTATTTGTGATACATACCCCCCCGATGTATCAATAAGAGCTGTTACCTATTCATGCTTAGTCTTTCCTAACATCCCTAAGAAATCGAAGAGTGAGACTAAAGTGTAGCGCTGATGGAATTCTTTGTTTTAACATTCTACTCCCAAAAGACACAAACAGCATTTTGGAGTGGATTGCAGATAAGCCTCAACTGTTCCAGGCACAAACATTATTTTATCATTTTCTAACTCCTTCTTAAGGATAGTTTAGTGTATGTGTGTTCTTGAGAGAACAATTTCAGCTAATGTGTGCATCTGTTTTCCATCTAGTGATTGTATGTAAGTGTGCGCGTGATTGGCGGGGAATATTGCAGTCCAGCCGTGTATGTCAAACTGAGGTAGATTAGAATGACTGTAATTAACTGTAATTTGTTCGGGAGACATTATGAAACCATTGGGCGCTGAGCTTCAGAAATAGAGTGATATAGGAAGAAGAATGAAGAAAAAATATTAAAGAAGGTAAGAAAATAAATACAGCACAAAATATTCCATTATATGCTAAAATTCTAACCTTTGTGAAGTAAATACAGTCAAATTTAAAAAGCTACAAAAAAAACCCTTTAAACTATAATGATGAAAGATTTTATGAACCTGTCTACTCTTGCCGAAAAAAAGTACACTTTAGCATACTTTAAAATAATTCTTAAGTGCTAATTGAATGTAATATTTCCAGACACTTGAATGCATGTTGTTTGCACTTCAGTGAAAATGTATTACAGTTTAAAATTATATCAAATGCAAATAGCTACATTTTAGAGAGCTTTTTGACATAAGTACATCTTTATCCCATTGTTTCACAGACATGGCTTAAAGGGATTGTTCAGCCAAAAATGAAAATTATGTGATCATTTACTCACCTTCAAGTTGTTCCAAACCTCTGTGAGTTTCTTACTTTTGTTGAACACAAAAGAAGATATTTTGAAGAATGTTGGTAATCAAACAGTTGATGGGCTCCATTGACTTCCATTGTATTTGTCCCTACTATGGAAGTCAAAGGATGATGTCAACTGTTTGGTTAATGACATTCTTTAAAATATCTTCCTTTGTGTCCAGCAGAAGATATAAACTCCTGCAGGCGTGTAACAATATGAGGGTGAGTAAATTATGACAGCATTTTCATTTTTGGGAGAACTATCTCTTTAAACCTAGTACCAGACTAAAATGCATTTTTTAGCTGTTTAAGATGCTCACCAGCATTTTTTTTTTTTCTAAGGCACGTCTATTAAAGCTACTTTAATGTCTTAACTGACCTAAGGTCTAATCCTGGCTTAATCTAAAACCCTGTCTGTGAAACTAGACCAAGTTGCAATTTGGTACATTTTATATATTTTTTTACTTAAAATGTGATATTGAATAACAATAACATGATCAAGTACTTTACATGTGCTTTAGTATGTTAGTCAACACATTAAAAAGTGTGCATCTTAAAAGCATGAAATGCATTATTAATATGTAATATGTACATTAATGGCATTATCAATATTTAATATGTAGCATTACAACGTTTTATTTGGCATTATTACAAAGTGCACTTAAAGGGTTAGTTCACCCAAAAATGAAAATTCTGTCAGTAATTATGTGTGTGATGCGTGACGTACAACCTAGAAGCTTTGCGTAGTTTCACTACATGAAATATCACGGCCTTACAGAGTAGTTGAATAAAGTCGTTCTTTTTTTTTTTTTTTTTTTTGCGCACAAAAAGTATTCTCGTCGCTTGATAAACTTAAGATTGAGCCACTGTAGTCACTCGGACTATTTTAACGATGTCTTTCATAACTTTTGGGCCGGCCAGTTTCGATCCCTCAAGAAGCCTATGGAGGAGTGATCCAGCTCTCAGATTTCATCAAAAATATCTTAATTTATGTTCCGAAGATGAATGAAAGTCTTACGGGGTTGGAACAACATGAGGGCGAGTAATTACTGAGAGAATTTTCATTTTTGGGTGAACTAACCCTTTAAAGTGTGCTCTCTTTTCTTTAATTCATATTATATAATCTGCACGTAAAGTATATATATATATATAGCCTACCCTTTATTTAAGATTATACGTATACAGCAAGTGCACATTCAATGTGATTAAGAACACTTCTTTTTTACACATATGGCAGCATGCTCTAAATGCTAACACAGAATGTTCTCATGTGACATTTCAGCAACATTTCCAGCAGCATCAACACGACTAAAGCTTTGCGGACCATACACGTGCTTTGTTCCAGGGTTCTCGGTCACTGTCAGTCTTTAATCCCACCTATTAATGCTAAACCTGAACTTCACCCCAGCACTTGGTAAATGACAGTTACCTGCCAAACAAGCCGAGCTGAGAGCTCCATGTGAACAAAGACTTTTCCGTGATGCATATCTGAGGCCACAGGACAGAGAATATCCCCCTCTCTGTTATTTTTTCCAGCTTACATAAATCCCCTCAGCGAGAGAACCTGGTGTGAATTTTTGCTCTTCCTTTGAAGTTTAACCAGCAGAAAGCCGGGCCACAGCTTCAAACCACATGGTGAGATTTTTCCCTCAGAAGGCTATCACCATAAACCTCCCTCCCACCTAACTGAATAATGCATTATAATAAAAGTTTCTTGTTAAAAGAGAGAACATAGGGAGCTCAGTGCTGAGCTGTTTTTTGCATATGAAAGCAGCATGAGTTGTTCATTTGCTCTGCTAATAAGCTGGACATGAGATATGACCCCTATGTATTTGCTGATTTTTTAGGATGTATTCTTTAGTAGAGGACGGTGGGTGTAGGTGGTTGCTACGTGTGTGTGTTGTTCATTTATCAGTGCCATATGCTTGTGTGTTCCTGCATGTTACCTGTCTACAACAGGTAGCATCATACAGACAATGATCAAAGAATGGGGAACAGAGGAGCCTCAGGCTCTGAGAGCATCTGTTCTTCCCTCTATCAACATCCAGGGAGGCCCAGATTTGATCCCCAGGCTAGATTAGAGATCAGGCCAGGCTCTGTGTATGAGCTGCAGGCTAAGACAGGTAGGGCAGTCCCATGATACTTCCATATCATTTATCCATGCTAAGCCTATTAGCAAATTATTAGATTTAGGAGAATAACAAAAAGTCGTCATTAAAGTCGGGAGTTGCGTTAGTCTTTTCTTCACTATTGTGCTATATTTGTGTGAAATGGCTTCTCAAACCAGAAAAAAAAATACATTTAGGGGTAGAACAGCTTGTCAATGGGGCAGTACCCTCAAAGAGAGAGTGTATATCTTATTTACCCTTAAGGGTTCACAGTAGTACTTATTCCAACTCCAAGGTACTAATATGCAGCCTTTTAGGGGTAGATAGGGTACACAATTTTACCTTTAAGGCTAGTGCCCCAGTGACAAGCTGTTGTACGACTAAACTTTTTAAATGTGTATATATAGACTATTTAATTCACGTTATTAACATTTAAGATTCTTTAACAGTGTCGAAATGAAATGCGCATTGATGTGCTATACTCTGCTCAAGTCTTCCACCACTACATTACTCTAATAAAGCCCTCTGTGGTAAAATGGACAGGCGGGTGTGTGAGTTAAAGAAAAGGAGAAAAATGGCTTTCCCACACTGAGAGGGATTGAAAAGGATGTCAGCCAAACACAGTTTACCCTGCCAGGAACAGTTTTGGAGAAGAACATGGACTCATTAAGTTATAAATGTTGTTTTCTAAAGCAACTTTTTGAAGGTTATGGAAGAAAATGATAAAACTTTATTTTGCACAAACACTGATCAGAGTGGGATGTGTGGGAAATGGTACTGTAAAACTGGGCATTGTGTCTTAATACAAACAGAGCAAAAAAAACTATCCTGAATATGTCTTTCATATGTGGACGCTAACATCAAGAGTAATGTTTTCTGTTGTTGGCAAACTGTGTCATGATAGCAGTTGCGACTTATTTGTCTAAAACCAAATGGTTACTACAGAGAGTTACTGAAAGCAGAATAAAATATTCTGTAATAAAAAAACCAGTGAAGCATTTATTGAGATCATAAGTAAAGTTCTATTAGAACTGATGTTGTCCAGAGTGTGTTGACTTGTTTTCAGGGCCATTAATATGTGGAAGTAACCTTGTGTTGAGGCTGTCGTACTTTAAATATAATTTGTACTTACATTATTTTATGACACACACAACTACTAGGAACTAGAAATATTGTTCTTAGCTCTCCTCTTTCATTTTCTTAGCTCTTTTCTTATTTATGTTTTTTTTTGTTTTACAATTCCAAGTTCAGAATGTTGTCTGCATTACCAGTTATTAAAAAAAAGCTTCCCTTTCATCTACAAAATTGCGGAAAAGCCCTGATACTAATTCCATGGCTTCTATAAATCCACAAGAGGATTAATGTAAATGTTTGCTTTGTTTTTATTTAGAAATACATTCATTAGAATTGCTGTTTGATTGTAGTTTATGTGTTAGAAGACAGACAAACAGGTTGAAGCTTGTGATTAGTAAATGCTGAGAAAGCAGTTACAGGAATGAGAAGACTTAATATTTAGAGCTCTTTTACTAGCCTGTACTCTCCATACTCATTGGTGCTGAGACTTCAGGCGAGCTTTGACGACAATAGGTGCTGATATTTCTGCTGCAGGTAAGATGATTTATGTATTTGTATATGAACATATTTTTAAACTGTTCTCAGCCTCATTCTTATTTTTCATTTTGCGCAGATTAATCATTTTGTTTGGGGTCTATTGACCTATTGGGGTCACAAAATGCATATTAAATAAAGACCTGCACACAGATACATAAATTTAGATAGTTACAAATACACAAATGTCTGTGGTTCAGACAAATAGGTCAAACAGAGGTTCAACTAAATGAATGGGAAATGAAAACAACTCCGTTCTCCCATATGGAATTTATTTGAGTCTGCCTTTAAAAACATAAGATCATCACTTTCAACTTTTTTTTTAAATCTTCCATACCGCAAGATGATGTGTCAAGAAAAAATGTGATCTTCTAAGGTGATGTAATCCAGATTAAACAACCCATAACAAAAATAGTCCTTTCCCCTATTAAATTCCCCAATGTCAACATTGCGTTTACTCTAAATGGTATTTTGTTTATCCATCGGAAACTAAACCAGTGAAGTTGTTTTGTCTCCTAATTTGAGCCGTATGCCAGGAGGTTTGGATTATGTCGACCTGCAGAAAGTGAGTGTGAAGTGATACTGCCGTGAAAAAAATGCATGGAAAAAAATATTTGGCATCCTGTTATCCGATGTTCACGACTGCTCCCCAGGCCGTTTATCGTTTCTTCAATCTCTCCATTTCTGCCTGAGAACACCACATCCCTCATCCGTCTCCTCCTGCTCTCCTTTTACAGCGATTTGCTTGGGTCAGATCTTGCCTAAGTTCACACATCTGGTCTCAAACTGAACCCGGTTTTACACGATTCTGTTTAACAAGTGTTGTGTATCTGGAAAAGGGAAAAACGAACAGATGCACGCTCGCTTTCTTCCTGATAAATCTGACAAGCAGCTTATGGGAAGAGAAAATAATAGAGAGGGGGAAGAAAGAGAAGCAAATAAATGAGATGCTGAGGACAAAGTTGCTGTGAGAGTGGGAGGGTGGTGGCGGAGGGAGATTGCTTACAGTCGGTTCACACATCTGCATCAAACAGCCTGACACATCTGGCGTTATCTCACAACACACAGAAACCAAAAATAACAATCGCTGTGAAAGGGATGGGCCGAACGAGCGCCGCAGTTTCGCTCTACAGAATAAAGCAGAACACTTCCAAAGACGTGTTACTTTTTAAACATGTGCTGTAATAATTTTTGATTGCTTCTGTCTTCAAATACCTGTATGAAATGTCCCCTGAGATTTGCAAACGTCTGTCCGCACGCCTAAGAAAGCAAATGTGAATTCGTCTGCCGAGGGAGATGGGTGGAGAGGGAAGGTTGAGACCGCCAGGTGTTTTATGTAAGCGTCCCTCTGAGATCAACGCTTCAGTTTGTTTTCAAGTTTCAAGTGTGTAAAATATGATGGCCGCTGTTTAAAAATTAATCTCCGTGATCATTAAGAGAGTTCTGATGATGAGGGGTGGTTAAGACAGGTGCCTGCAATTAAGTGGAATCCATAAGCCACTGGCTATTATGAGGACATGTAAAAGCGACAGGCACTCCTGGGACACCTCGGGTTGATATCATAGGGGAATGAATAAGGAGTTGTGAAGGAACACATATAAACACACTCTGGTGAGGTCTAGTTGAAAAAGTCTAACAGCCCAGGATTTTTTTTGTTTTCTATTTATTAAAGGAATCTGAAAAAAATGTAACATGGTTTTGTATGTAAATGTAGCAAATATTAAAGTACCCCTGTGGTGAAAATCAAGCTCTTAATGTTGTTCATATGTCTATGTGGTGTTTTTAATATGATTTAAGACAAACCATGTGCAAATTCCAGTCCGTTCTCATCCTTTGGCGTCATACATGTGACGCTTTGTACATTTCGTTGAAATCTTACGCACATGGCATCCTTTAGCATCAATATGAGACACAGAACCCAAGGAGTTATACAGGTGACGCGCGTCTAAATCCAACGCACATGGCATCGTTTAGCGTGAATATGAGACGCAGATCCCAAGGCGTCATAACCGTACCCGACCCCAGACCTAAACCTACCCATAACAGTGCGTGTTATATTGACGCTAAAGGATGCCATGTGCGTAAGATTTCGACGAAATGTCATATGGCGTCACCTATATGACGCCAAAGGATGAGAATGCGTTGGCAAATTCATATCAACACCATTGCTGAGTATTTTCTCCTTAAAACTGCAGTGAACCAAATACAGACTCAAAAACGCGGTTTGAAATCGCTGGTGTTTCTGACGTCACAAACTCCCTTGTAACCAATCACGTCAACGTGTGATCGTCAACGAGTGGATCTCTGAACTGGTGCGAGTGAGTGGAGGCGGGGCTAATTTGCATATTCATAGAACCGCATATACTAAATGAGGCAAGGGTGTAGATATATATTCAAGCTATTTTAAGACATTAAGAAATTATTTTCATTATTTTTTTAAATATGTAATTTTGGTGATCAAAGATGAGTTTGTCCCTCTGTAGTCAATAATTGTATCCCTTAAGTACCCTTTTTTTCAACAGTGATATTAATAAATATTACTTAAGCTTAAAATCAGCATATTAGAACGATTTCTGAAATTTAATGTTACACTGAAAATTGGAGTAATGGCTGCTGGAACATTTAGTTTTACCATCACATGAATTTTAAATTGTAAATCTATAAGCAAATTTGTGATATACATTCACTGACAATATAATCTATGGAGGCTATCCAGCTCAAGTGCTGTTGCCATTAAAGCAAACAGAGGACAAAAATAAGCTTTTTCAATAGTGATCTCAGACCTCACTGTAATATATCTAACCGCATCAAATATCCGCAAATTAAGTGCATAGACAATGTTATTGCATTGGACTTACTGTATCTTGACCTCAATTAGTCATACATATATTGAATTAAATCTACACATTTAGACATACTCTCAGACGGCCAACACACAGCCTCACTCTCTGTTCTGAATATAAATATGTATATATGCAAGCAAGAAATTTCCCTCGGCACTGCCACAGAAATCAATGTTTTAAATCACACACAGAGATACACTAACACATACACTATATACATAAACTAGTAGGGGATATGCATTTGTGAGAGGTTGAAAGCACAAGGGAGAAACGTTTGTGCAAAATTTCCAATCTGGAAAATATTAGCCCCCCCTTCATAGCACTTGCTACACAGCACACACCTAGCCTGTTACTCCACAGGGATTTAAAGAAGAGCAGAAAAAAACAAAACAAAGAGGGGGTACAATAAAGAAAAGATACATAATGAAGTGGAATCGAAAGAAAAAAGGAAGAAGAGATGTGGAAAAAGTGCTTAAATCAGCCCGAGATGGAAGTACAAAAAAATGAAAAATGGGCTATAAAGAGTGCAAGGTGGAAAGACAACAACGTGGAAACACCAGGGATTCCGAGCAAATGTCACTGTCATTTACCTCGCCCTCGTCAGACTTTTTATGTGAGAGATTGAGAGAGGAGGAGAGGGGAATTGGGCCGGGCCTAAATGGAAATGTACATATATCCATCTGGAGGCCAGTTTCACAGGACTCTTGGGGGCTCTGTTCATTCTAGCAGGGCCGAACCAGCGACCTAGCAGCCAGATATAGACCCGATGGCAAGTCTTCAGGGAGATAATGGGCTCAGGATAGAAACGGCTCACTCATTTTTCACCTGCCACTAATTAATTTGAAGATGAGCATGTGTGTGCGATCGTGTGAGTGTGACAGGCTTGAGCTTTTTTTTTTTGACAGCTGGATTTGTGTATAGTATATATATATATATTTATATATATATAGTGTGTATAGTATATGCCATCTGTGTGTGGGTTTGTCTCATTAGCAGCCATGTATCTTTTAGATGATTTTTTTTTTTGCACAGTTTTACACATTCTCCCAAGGAAATTATTACCATCTGAGTTTCAGAAGTCACATTTGCCACGATCAAACCCCCTGACAAACACACACACATTGAAAATCTTAATCTTCCTAAGGTCCAAGAGACGCTTATGCAACCCCAGCAGGCCTTCCTCTGCTAGTTATCTGCTTTGCTTTCAAAGAGAGCTCTGCTCAAAACCCTGCTGCTCTCAAAACATCTCGGAGACACTTCACGGGAGATTATGCATTATGAACAGTCTCGCTAATACGGCTCTGAAGTATATTCTGATGCATGAGTTTTAATTAAGAAAGAGCCGAGTCAACATTAAAAATCCATGACTGAAAATATGCGTCTGGCCTCTCTCACGCCGTCTCTGCTTATTTCACCCCTGATTTGATATTAGTTTAGCACAAAGACACTAGCTTAGTCCCTGAGGACAATATTCCTCAGAGAATTACACTTACGTATCAACTTGATCTCAGATATTCCTTCTAAAATTCCTTTGGAGAGCAAAAGTTTCCGTTTGCATTTCAATTTCTCAATCACAATTTCTGTCTAGGGGGAGGGGGACAGTGATATCTGATACGTCTTCTTAAAAAGTACTTCCTAAAAGCTTAACTGTGTTTTTACTGCACTCTGAGATGAGTTCTCTCCAAAGGGTCCGTTTAATGGGATAAACCATCTAATTGAACTAGTTATGGATGGAAGGAAAGGACATGGACTGAGACACAAACACAGGCACTAACAAACAGATAGAGGGAATGTGATCATGTGATGTTGCAGGCTGGACTCAAACCACAACCAACTGCTGTGCTACAGTTAATTCACTTTATAAGTCACCATTTTCTATAGGTTGCCTAAGGTAAGGTGACGCTCTCACGTCACACAACCATTTTCTCACGCACAGAAAAATCGCGCACCAAAGAGAGGACACGGAAACAGACAAGACAGAGCACGTTACTTATGATATTAAAAAAATCTCAGCTCTCAGATTCTGTTAATTTTATTACGAAAATCAAACAATAAATACCGTTGGCGCTTGTAAATGTGACATGACAGATCCCTATAGCGGCACGTGAACCGATCATCTCTAGCTAATAGTAAATAAACACGAATGACCAATGTTGAAAGATACAGTAGGGAAACCTAAAACTTACCGAAATGTATATTCCTCGATCAATCAGTGTTTTTCAACCGCGAAAATAGGTCAATTAAACAGCTGGAGAACAATTATGTCACATAACATTTAGCCTAAGTTACCTCAGGAAAGTCATTTCATGACCATATGATAGCACGTTATAGTTGGCTATAAAAAAGAGCTATAGAGAGTGTTTTTCTAAATTTATGTAGCCTACTACTATATTACATATGTATTATATTTTTACTTATCAAAGTTGTTATTTGTAATAAACACGCATTATATTTAATTTGAGCTATTTTTAACCTTAAATACTACCAGCTGATATGGCTCTCTGTATTTTTACAGCATTGGGTGAGATTTTTCTTTTTCTTGAGAAAAATGAATGCCTATCTTATGTACCTAATATTTATCCAAATGAGTCAATATTGCATCAAATCACAAGAATTAAATTAAATTGAAATCGTGAAATTTGTGTCAAGCAATAATAATAAAAACGTAGCTTAGCAGAAATTGTACCATGTAAACATTGTAAGATTGTGTATGCGATTAATTTAGATTAATTAATTAATTACAGAGTATGTAATTAATTTTAATGTAAAAATTTTAATCGATTGACAGCCCTAATATATACATATTCGCTGTATGTCTAAATTATGTATATTAAATTCAGTGCTGAATATATAAACATTAAACTTAACTTTTTTTTAAATCTGTAAAAAATATCATTTATTGAATCTGCAAATATTCTTGAACAATAAAAGTTAAATTACCGTACAAATCAGACACTTGTGGATGCTTGAGACAAACCTCCCAAAAGTTTCCCCTAAAAAAAATGATGCTTTTAATATATATACATTGTCACGCTGTCTGTATTGACTTAAAGTGGCAAGAAATAGAGACATGTTGATAAAGAATGAGGAAGGGTGAATACTAAGAGTTTGAACATTTCTCCCATGTTTGTTTTATTTATTTATTTTTTTGTTCACACTTCTACCTCTTGTATTCACACCCGGACTGAAAACGCAAAGGCCTTGAGGAAGCTCCCAGCAGCTCCTGTTTGCCTATTTTTCAGATCTGTCAGTTCTTTTGGTACATCTGCCTAAGACAGACACGGAGACACACACATGCTCGCACATACGCATTCACGGTTGGTGTTGCCGTTGTCAGTGTTATTTTGGTTGATGCTGCTATTGCTGTTGACATGAGATTGCAGTGAATAACGTTGTCTGTCTCGACATGTGATGCCACACCAGATTTGCCCAGAAACGCACAAACATACACACATGCTAAAATGTGTTGAGCCAACTTGTAGAGTTTCTGTATTTAAATTTTTTTTTTTTTTTTTTTTTTTTTTTTTTTTTGGTCAATGATTTAGTTTTAATAATCGTTCTTAATTTAAAATAATAGTCCACACCACAACTATAATGATAAAGACACCACTAGATCATTAAAAACATCAGGAATATCATTGTAATCACTTTCAGAACATTTTTTTTCTAGCTGATGAACGACAAAAAAAACTAAAAAAAATTGACAATCAGCCAATAAGAATCCATCCTCCATTTAAAGAGCTCAATCATTTAAAGCAGAATATGAAAGAACTGCAGTGCACGCCTACAAACAGAAAGTTACTGTGTGTTAAAGTGGACACTAATATACAGTAGTCAACATTTGAAGTGGATCAAAACCTTTCATCAAAGTTATGCATGAATTTTGAACAACCCGTTCTTGTCTTAGGACAACTTTGATCCACTTCAAATGTTGACTACTGTAGTAATCGTCATAGTTGTTTTTATAGTTATCGCTCTCTGTTTCAATGGGCCGTTACCGTGTAAAATTGACAGCCCTAGTAAATATCCTCTATTCTCCATCTTTTTCCATTTACATGAGCTGCAGCAGTCCCGATCCAAAGCCTGAAAACAGCACCACTGAACTGCCCTTCAGTCGGCTGGGTCGTTTCGTCTTGTCTTACCAAACCCACAGTGCTTGTATTCAGATTCAATCTTTTCCCATCCCTTCATTTCCCTCTGGCTCCAAGTATACCCACTAACCAAACTCCAGAACTTTCACCAAACTTTTAGACAGAGGAGAGAAGGGGTAAGCCTAAGGGATGGCAAAAAAGCGAGAACAGATTTTTTTTTAACGATGCACACTTGATGGAAACATATGGAGGGTGTTTGTGTTCAACAGTTGCATCGACAGATTTTTACAGAAAAGAAAAGGCCTCCCATTAGTCTGTTTCTAAGTGTTTACAGGCACACAGAGTGTTTGTGAGTATGTGCATATGTTTATGTGGGGGAAAGAGAGGGCAATTATAGATATCCAATGCTTTTCGCTTGCTTTCATACTCATCACTCCACAAAAGTCTGTTTAATGGGTCTAGAAGCATACACAGACACACATACACTTGATATTAGGATAAATATTTCAATGAACTCCACCAAATCACCTAAACAAGCACGCATAACTTACATCTGCTTGAACTTTTATTTACCCTACAGCAAACTGAGAACTAAACAATATCATATTTCCCTGTTTCAAACATGGTTTACCATAACTAACTTCCATTTAAGGAAATTCAGTCCGCTTGGTAGCCATTTTGGCAAGTCCTCGGGCAGCTATGTTCTGTCTATAGAGACGCAAGAGCGACTTCTTTTATTGAATGGAGAATGACCGAAATCTCCGAACATGCAGGCCAAGCTTCCATTTACATATCATATTTCAAATCTCTAATAAAATCAGACACAAAATGTATAAATAATTAACTCAAAAAAAAAAAAGTATATATATATATAGATATACTGTATTTCTGTCTTGTTTTTCAGTATAAATTTCTAAACAAGATTCATTTACATGAAAAGCAAAATTAAATATACTGGTAGATACTTTTTGGTGTTGTAATTTTGTTTTATTTTGATCATTTATTTAGGCTATTTTTCAGAAAACAATATATTAAGTAATTTTACTTCTCGAGTAAATGTATCTTGATTTAAGAATGTTTGGAAAACAAGACAAAAATACAAAAGCATTTTTTTTTCTCGCAGAGTGGTTCTGAAGTCAACTATCTAAACTAACTAACTAACTAACTAACTAATAAATACATAAGTATATAGTTGGTCTTGTTGTGAACACGAAGTTCCTACAGCCACCATTGAGATTTTGTTTTTTTTGGTCCATCTTCTCCTCTTCATAATATTTCTGACAGATGGATGTATGGATTGGTTATTTATTAAAGAGAGAAACAAAGACTTGTAGATTCAGATTTGAAGCATCAAAGTTTTAACTACTATTGTTTAATGAGTACACACTTATAATCAGATATAGTATAAAACATGGGTATTTGGCCTGAACCCAGAGCAACCAATCAACTCCTGCCCCCCAATCCCATCCCATCCCCCATCCCTGGCTGGGATAGGAATAACTGAGGAGTTGGGATGGAGGAGGGAAGCTGGAAAAAATCTTGTGCATGGAACAGAGGTGAGTCGGCTCTCGTGCTGATATCTGTACGTGCTCCTTACAAACTTTGATAATAAAACATGATTTAGCGTCACTTTGGAACTAGGGCCCCTTTGAAGCCACACATTTTCCTTACAATCAATCACGGTGGTCAGGGTGTAAGGATATAGTAGGTATTTCATGTTTCACAGGCTTGTTTAATGCTACGTTTGAAGCATATCCAGGACAACTTTGAGATGTGTAGCCCTTGAAACTCTCTTTCTCTTCTCTCTTGTTCTGTCTCTCTGAGATAACAATATAAAAGAAAGGAAAAACAATGCTGGCTAGCAAATTTGGTGTTGTGTGCCAAGAGCTACAAAGCTAGCCAGGTCTGCAAGTGCTTTGCTGAGTTATGTGCCGGCGTTGTAAAACCTAGCGTACCCCTCGCTCACGGCTAATTGATTCCTCTGAATTGAGTGATCTCAAACGCAAAAGACACAAATTATCAGTAGTCTTGAAAAAGCACTCCTGAAGAGGGCCTCTTAAATGGGAAACACACTGTGTGGGACACTGAAAAGATTTGTCATGAGCATTAGCCACTGGCCCTCCCATGACTTTGGCCACCGCTGCTGAGAGCAGGTGGAGAACAAAATGAACGTGACTTTCTCATACTGCAAAAGGACAATGTTTGACAATTTACTGTTCTTATTTTTGTATATAAATACAAATATATGTAGACATTAACCTAAATAAATGGTGTACAAATTGCAGTTTCGTTGTTAGTTCCAGCTACCTAATGAATTAAATGTGAACTTTATAGTAGTTTTAACAAGTTGAATTGAGTTTCTGTATTTGTGTAAAGCTAGTCACTAAGAAACTAAGAAACAAATTGAATCTTATTGAAACATTTTAGCCTCAGTTATCTTTGCAGGCTGCTTTCCCTAGTAATTTCTTTATATACTTGAATATATTATCAAGTCTTATCAAGTCTCTCTCAATGTAACGCTGTTGGTGGTCTTTCGCAGACATTCTGGAATAGAGACATCCCATTACTATAGAAACAAGAGCATGTTTAAAACCCATAAATTCTAAATTAGCATACATACTTAAGTCTTTCCCACCAAACCAAATTCATGTAAGTGTATAACTTGGTGCTTTATAACCAAAAAAAAAGAAAAAAAAGTTGCTCATGGTGGATGTTCTTAGTTCTATGGGGAAGGAAAATAAGAGACCCAGACAGCAACATAGTGTCCACGTGTGCCAAATGTGGGCCAGATGTTGCTGTCTGGGGAGAGAAAGAGTCTTTCAAAAGGATTCTGGAAAATAATAAGGCAGCACACTGCAAATCTTTCAGGTACGTAAGCGTTAAAGGTAGAAGGCGTTCCTCTTGTGTAGCAGCATGGGCTCATAATCTCTCCTCACACACACATACACACACACACACACACACACAATGTGATGCATGACAATGAGGGCCTGCACTGAGTTCTCTTAAAACTGCTCCAAATCTTTTTAAGTGTTCTCCATACTAGTGCAGAAGGACTATGGGTTTAATAACTATCGGGAGGTTTTTGGGAATAGCCCATTACAATGTCATCTATTATACACTACTGCACGTGTAGTTGGAGATGTATGGTGAGCCACAGAGGCTGAGTGTAGCCACTATTATACAATAGAAATCATGTACCTTTCTTTTAATAGCCCTAATTTCTTTTTTATAGCTCTGTAATACATCTAAAAGGAATTTAATAATTGCTGATTAAAAATGAATTGCCCGGAAAGAAAAGAATGCCGCAGTTTCTTCAGGGAGTTAACTAATCTTTTTTTTCTTGTGCCAATATGGCTGAATGTTGTTAATGTACGTGTTACTCTGACGGATTGTGTTGTTGTTGTCCGTGACGGATTTCATTTAGCAACTGGCTAATAGGCCGATAAAAAACATGAGCCGAGGGTGGGATGACGTTCTCCGGCATATGTGAAGCCGAGGTCTTGTCTTTTACCCTCCAGGCATTCCCACCGTCCAAGGCCTAGCCTGTAATTTTCAATGGGCCTTGGTGTCCAAGTGTTGCTGTGACCCCCACCTCTGGAGTAAATGGATTGAAGACGAGTTGCAGAGGAAGCTTTGATTATTTCCCCACGTCCCTCAGTAAAAAAATAAAGGGGAACTCAAGACACCGGCACTTCGGACCTGTTATTATATTGGCGGGGCTGCTGAAGTTGAGTCAGTCTGGAAATTCGAGATCACAAGGGTCGAATGACCAGACATACACAACCTAGTGATTACAGGAGCTGCTTTGAGGAAATATGGGAGGACTGGGAAAAGGAAAGATAGAACGATCTCTCTCTCTTTATACCTCAGTCCTCTTTTCCAGGTTTTAATTCAGGATAGTATCTCTGTGGAGAGCTCAGGTAGACTCTATAAATCTAGCTGGTGAAAATTAAATGGCCATAGACCCAATCCTTGCAGAGGAATTGTTTTCTCCCCATAAAATACTTTATTAGAGAGGAGTTTGCCTGCCTTTCCCGTGTTTCTCTGCGTCTCTGTTCAGGGGCACCACAACCAGGGGGACCGGTTCTTGTTTTGCCTGCATCAACTCAGTCAGCTGAGCTTTTCAAAATACAATCCAGGTATTGACTTACTATACTATTGACTCACGGCTGACTTAATTCAATCATATCATCTACTGTTAAAAGGTTTAAGTCAAGAGTATATTGTTGTATTCTATTATATTGTTGTATTTTATATGTAATTTTACACCTCATGTGATTATTTTTCTGTACAGCACTTTGGTCAACTTTAGTTGTTTAAAAATGCTTAACAAATAAAGTTGGATTGGAAGATTTTTTTCTTCATTTTAATTAGTTTTATTATTAGTATTATTATTCATCAAGGATGCAATACATTTATAAAAAGTAAAAGTAAAGACTCCTGCATTGTCACAAAAAAATGTCTATTTCAAATAAATGCTGAATCCTGAAAAAAAGGTATCATGCTTAACACTAAAATATTAAGCAGCACAACTGTTTCCAACTATGATAACATTAAAAACTGCTCAGCATATTATAATGATTTCTGAAGGATCATATGACACTGAAGACTGGAGTAATGATGCTGAAAATTTAGCTTTGCCATCACATGAGTTCATTCAATTTTAAAATGTATTAAAATAATTTAAAAAAATACTCTTATGTTATTACACACATTACACATCTTATGTTATTACAAACAGTTAAATGTAACTTTTTGCCCTCTATCCCACACTAAGAAGACATGTTTGATCCAACATCTATCTATAAATCCACAAAATCTTTAGAGCGACATAGACAATCTTAAGAGAGACATAGACATGAATTCATGTAAACGAGAGTGGACAAATCAAAAAACATACGGTGCTAAGCCTGCATCTAACATGCCAAAGCATGCTACGCATTTGAGTAACAGAGTTCTGACAGGTTTAAGGCTGGAAAAGGTGTGAGTACATGAAATATGACATGTTAATTTGTTCACTGTAATCAAGCAAATATAATGATTGTGCGGGGAATTGTGCCAAGAAATATTTTTTCCAATCGATTTAGTATTGACGATTAAAAACAGTTTGTACATTTTATTTGTAATCATAATTTATTGCTATGGAAATGAAAGATTGTAAATAAAGATATGCTCAGATCAATGCATGTTGGAAATGAAAATTAGGATATATGAGTTTACAACATTATTAAAAACAGTAAAATATAATGCAAAAATAATTGAAAAAAAAGCAAGTATGTTTTTAGTGGGGTTTTCATCCTGAAGACCTTTTCTGCTCGTGACAGATCTCTATAGGAATTGACTTTACCAATAGTACTATGGAGAAGGCCTTCCTCACGAATATTAATTAGGTTAGGAAAATGGACAGTGCAATAAGGTTACAGCACAACCTAATGGATATTTATGATCTAACTAAGCAGCCAGTTGATGGTGCCACACTTTAAAACACGTTCAGTTAATGCCTTTTTTATATCACTTAATCATTCTTCTTTTATTTTTGCTCAAAGAAACATTTTGTATTTCAGTCTTCTTGACAGTCAAAATCTGACTTCTCAAAGTTTAATAGGTTTAAATATTTTGGACTAGTTCATGTTTTTTTTTCTGAATTTAGTCTAATATGGCCTTAATATAACACACACACACACACTTTGACACCCCGATCATTATTCACAGAGTGAACAAGCACACTTTCATGGCATAACCCACCTTAAATCACAATATAATTCACCTAATCACCCGTCTTATTCCATACTATGGCAAGCGAGGGAGGACACCAGATCACAGCGTCTGAAATTAACATGACTGAAAAGGCCCAGGGGACTCCATAATTCAGCTGATTTTATAACAGCCTCTCATAAACTCCTGAGCGTGACCTTCATTTTTCAAAGGCCGCCCTGCATTCCGTGCACTGACAAGATTTATTGGCCAGCACTAATAGCCTGGTCTCTCTTTGGTGGCCTCTCATCGATATAACGCTTCCTGGCTAGCCGGGTGAGGTGGCATGAGATTTTTGCAGCTTGCTAGTGTTCTGGATTATGTTTGCACGCTCAGGAAAAAAATTGCATTATAAACACAGGCACGCTCCTAAAACCACATAAGACAACACTTTTTTTTTTTGATATTCATAGCCACCAAGACTATTTCAGTTTTTCTCATTTTTTGCGGTTTCTGTGTCTGCAGCTTTCTTATTTTCTGAGATCTATCGAAAATCACACACACACACACACACGCACACACACACACTCGTGCACGAGCAGACACCTATCCCCGCGTGTAGCTAAGTGACAGTGTTCTTGTGATGGAATGGCTGAACCGAAGAGGCCCCTGTTGCAGCGCATTTTCTCTCTCTCTCGCACAAGAACGCACAAACACGCATACACACACACACACACACACACACAGAGAGAGAGCACCTTGGCCTTGCTCTTGCTCCTGAGATGCAATGCCACACAGCTCTCCCATAACTTGATGGATGGCCGCTGAACCTTGCCTCTGCTGCCTCACACACACACACACATAATCTCATTTGGGAACGGTCTGGACACACAGACACACACACACACAGTTGTAATCTCTTTTTGCGGCTTGCGGAATGACACTGTGGCGAAAGAAATGGAGGACTGCTAGAATCTCGTCAGTCCTTTCCACTTCTTTTTCCATTCCGTTTGAATCCATTTGACTTCAGCCGTATCTCTTCTCCATACAAATGAGGCCTCTGTGATGAGGAGAAGTCTCCTTTACACAAATATGTAAGACTTTGTGCATTATTTATACTGGCCCCAGTGTTTAATCTCCACTTATGCAGTCAAGAGATCACAACTCACTTAATATTTCAGGCCCTCACGCTCGTGTGCTTTACACTGGAGAAGAGCAAATGTTAAAAAGACAAATAAACGTCTGGAGACGGATCGTGTGCGTGCATATAGGTATAAGCAGCTGATTTTGTGCCTGTGGTGACAGATATGGGTTACGTCTCTTAAAACCATCTGGATTTGGAAAATGATATTACCCATTTTAGATGTCAACACACGCAGATGTTTCATTGCGGAATGAAGTTGGCAGTCATTCTTGATGCGTATTATTTTAGCCCCTAAACATCCATTCATTCAGCCAAAGCAAATTTTGATTGGATGACAGCGACTGTATGTGATGAGAGAGTATGTTGCTGTGTCACCCAGAAATGACACTTTTTTAAATTGTGTATCCTTTCTCTTTCATGAAGAACTAGTATGGCAATTTCATTTGAGTTTCGCAACGGACTTGAGACTTGCTCAACAGGCACATGCTCAAACACTTGGCTTGATACGCCTGAAGACTTTGATGTTTTTCTATCTCTCTCACACAGACACACACAATGAAACACAAACGTCAGCACTGCACAGATAAGCATACTGTATATAGAAATCATAGGCCAGTGGTTCTCAACCTCTTTGTCCCCAACGATATTCCAGCCCTAGTTTTGCTTTGAAAACATATTTAATCTATGGACATTCCTAATTTATGTAAATCAGTAACTAAAAATAATGAAAGTTATTAAATGTCAAGCTTCCAGTAGTGATGATTGTTCTTTAGGGATTTCACTCTTTTTTAACCAATGAATTTGCATGACTTTTGCCATCGTTGTGGTTTACTGGATAAGAAATAAGGATGAGGATTATATCTAAAATGCATGAGCATTTATTCCTTATCCAGTAATACACACACACACGAATATAAATATATATATATATATATATATATATATATTGGTTTGTTTTTACATATTGTATTAATTTACATGACATTCCCAGGTCTAGAAATCACACTTTTAAAAATAAGGCTTTCCCACATAAACAGGTTTTCCAAGACTATAGGATCTTCAGTTGTTGATTTGACGATCACACGTTGTCGTGATTGGATAAAAGGTAGTTGGTGAGACTGTCTTCAGATCACTGCAGTTTAAAGAGAATACCCCCAGCAATGGTGTTGACTTATGAATTTGCACATGGTTTGTCTTAAAGCATATTAAAAACATTAAAGGACTAGTTCGGTATTTTACACTTAAAGCCCTATTTTAAGATCGTTTCTGATGAAATAGAACGGTTAAGATTGAAATTTTCGGTTTCTGTGGTAGCATAAACCGCATTAAACTTTAGTTTACAAAGACGTTACATTTGACGTTTACAAATTCTCGGGCCAGCAGCATGTGTCCAAATTTCAATCTTAACCGTTCTATTTCATCAGAAACCAACTTAAAACAGGGCTTTAAGTGTAAAATACCGAACTTGTCCTTTAAACACTCGATTTTCACCACAGGGGCACTGTAAATGTTCCTGATCTTTTGATGACCAACCCCTGATGTCACAAATCCCTCTTATACTTCAGCTAATCTACTCCAACCACCTCTCATATAAAGACCACTTTTCACGGTCCTGATAGATAAATCAAGTTCCGCCCACTGGAAGAAAAATGGGTTGCAAATGTGCCAAGATGCACCACAAACCACATCAGGCCATGAATAAGAACACGGCACTATTAAAACAAGCAAAAGACCCATTTTCAACCATCCGATCCCTGTTTGTATTATTTGTGTTGACAGTGGACTATTCCCCTGTGTTAGCCTAGAACAATGTTAAGTGGCTGTACTTGTTTTCTTTTCTTTTTTTTACAAGCACCACTTAAACACAGACAGGGCTGTGAAAACAATTAGACAAATATGCACAACATGACAGATGTACACGCAGAGTCACACCAACGCATATATTCACTTCCTCTGACCTGAAAATGGCCAGATAGGCATAATGACATAAAACGTATAAATCCAGTTCTAAACAACAGCTGAAATATACACTCAACCTGTGATTGCAATTCAGTTGAATTGAATATTTGTTGCTGAGTTGCTTGGTAGCAGCAAATAGCCTAAATAAATAACTACCGTTAACTATTTTCTATTTGTTTTGCAGTTCTTTTCACTTTATGAAAGAAATGAGCCATTCTAGGATGTGCATTACAGTTATTTTACTACGGTTATAGGGCTTTCTGCTTTGGATTCTGCCTAAAAAACACTACTTAACTGGTAAAAAATCACTGCAATACACGGCCTCTCATGGTTTATTGCCTTGATAAATCCTTATAATGACAGACACACAAGCACGCGCACAGGCAAAAAAAAAAAAATGGAGTGTTTAAAACAAAAAAACTGCAGTATTAAACTACAGACGTAAATGATACAGCTAGAATGTACGCGCGTGTGTGTGCACGAGTTGTAATCCAGTGCACCCTGTGAGTTTGAACAATGTCAGAATTGAAGTACAGATGGGGGTTAAGCACACATGGCGAAGACACCGGCACTTACAATCAGCACAGCAGCAACCAATCAAGAGATGATCTCACTTTTTCCCTCCGCTTCGGCCCCTTCGCTTCTATTCCGCCCGCAACTGTCACTTTCATCGTTTTAGCATGATAAATGTTACAAGTGCATCTCCGTAGCTTCAATCAAGACTATTCACGTGAAGATTGAAGAACAAGAGACTATGAGAGAGAAGATAATAGAGAATAAAGAGAGGAGGAAGGCGACAGAGGGACTGAGAAAAAGAAAGAGAGGCGAAGAATGAAAGAGAACGAGAGAGACTGCCGGGCACGCTCGAGCTACATCATGCTGTCAACGGGCAGCTGAAAGGATAGATTACTTACAGTAACAGAAGGAGGAAAAAAGAAATCAAAGAGTTGTCGCAGTACTACTTGTAAAAGGTCAAGTGAAATCACTACAACTGCGCTCCAAAAAGAGGAAGATAAAAAAAAAGAATGCAACTGTTTTCTCTGTTAGCTTGGCTCTGTGCTGTATCAAAAACAGCTTTTATATTTCTGGCTTAAGTTTCACAGGTCATTTACATTTACTGTTTTACATACGCCCGTGTCAACACAGGGCAGTGGAAGCACAAATGAAACGTTGACCTATGCATGCAAATTTAGAGTTGGCCTCTATTTTCCAAGATGATCTGTGACTTTCAGCTTTTGTTGAAGGATCCAGTTTTGAAGTGAATTATTAGTTATATGCATATGCTAATTTGCAAAGTATAATATTTGCATGTTTCAGAAGTCCCTCTCTTTCTCTCCATATGGAAGTGTGCTGTCTTGAGTCGCATCTGAACCTGTGACAGATTTGGTCAGCGTTGGCCATTCAATGCTGGCGTTGAGCTGACAAGCTCTCCCTAATAGCACAGCAATCAAGCCTGCAGCTGATCTAATTCTGTCCTGGGTCTCCATTACCCAGCAATTCTGTGCCATTGCATGGCGTGTTATTTAATGTGACGTGACGACGATGGCGTGTAGTTAATTTTACGCTTCTGTATTGTGATGAATAGAATATACGGCTGCTTCTAAATGCAGCTTGATTGCTTCATTGATTGAAGGCTAATTCTCAACTCTGAGGTTACTTGGCAAACATTTTTGAAAATAACCGTAGATTATTATAATCTAATATTTAAAGTTAATTTGCTAGAAAATCAAGTATTTATTATGTAAAGGTCATATTCATGTACACGCTCTCCTCGTGCAACTCATAAAAGCACCTTGTATTTAATGAAAAAAAGCTTCTGTGATTTGCATGGATGTTTTGCTGGCGGCAATACAAGGTGAATTGCAAAAGCACACAAATAAATATGCTGGAGAAATGATTGGCATTTGCATGGCCGTGTTTTTGTATTGTCATGGCCGTGTCACATGTCCAAAATGAGTGATGCTTTGGTCCGCCAGGCACATGTATGTAAAACAAATGGATGATGGAAAGCGTCGTAAAGGCTGAAACCACAACAGACAAGCCACACCGACCTCAAAAAGACTTACAAATCTCAGCTCTATCGGCAGACAAGACTAAATATGGAGATGGATTAGTACAAACCAAACCATTTTGCGCTCTCAAAAAAAGAGCAGAAAAAAACTGCTAGTCAATGACAGATATTTGATTCAAATGTTGATCTTGGCTCAAAATAAAGAGGCTGTTATAATCCCAGCCCTATTTGTACAAAATAGGCCAGAATCATTTTCATCTGTGATTGACACTCATGCTGTCCGAATGCATTTAGTCTCCCCTGATCTAGAGAGTTAAGGAATCAGGGGGAATTATTAAAGACTGTGTTTGCTGGTTTAATCCATGAATGATTCTTTTTTCAGTAAATTTCACCTCTGTGTCTTTGGAGCGCTGAAGCATAAAGCTAAACTCTATCAAATTTGCAGACAGTAAGGTGAGAAATAAAAAAAAATAAAAAAAACAGTCTCCCATCCCACCAGAGTCATTATCTTTGTTCAAACCAACTGAATGGGGCATATACAGTATAATGCAATAAAGGCATAAACCAGCAGCTGAAAACAGTGTTACTAACAGCAAACAACCAGATATATATATTTTTTGAGAATGGCAAAGAAAAGCATGAGGTGTTGATAACTGTGAAACACCTTGATATATTACCTTTCTGTCTTGCAGAAAGGTAGCGTCTCCAATCTGCAGTAGGTAAAATTAACAACAGCTTGAATGTCTCACGTGCAACGGGACATGGAAACACTAGTATTGTCCGGTTACCTGTCTGGGGCGACCGGCGCGGTGTAGTTTCTGCTATCAAGACAGAAGATGGTGTGTGTGTGTGTTTCTGTGTGTAAGGACATTAGGGGGATGTAGGTAACATGAAACCAGACTACACATTTATGAGGCCACTGCACTCGATCCCTCTCAACACTTACTCTCTCTCGCACACACACACACACACACTAACACAGAGAACAGTAGAGACCTTTCTCTAGCCTGTTAACAGGGCCCTCTTTCTAGTTCCTGTCTCTTTTAGCCTTTCCTCCACTAGAGAGAAAAAGGAGAGAGGAAGGGGAAAAGAGAGAGCATCTCAGATGTCAGACCACAAGAACTGAAATCAAACACGATCAAAAAGAGCCGGGCCTTTTCACAAGGAGAAAAACACAGGTAGTTTTCATGGATGACTTCACCAGAGGGAATTGTACTGTGAAGAGAAAATTAATCTTGTCCAGAAAACTAGGTATTTCAAATCTGTTACAAGACACCATTAATAATACCACTGTATGTTCCCCATCATTAATTTAAAAAGCTACATGTACATTCAGAGAACGATGAGGTCATGTGACCTGTTCTGACTCTGTATCACTATATATCTTATATCTTATCTATATCTAATTTATCTAATTTTACCATCCAACAGAACGTTAAACGCTACCTAAGATTACCGAGCATTACTGGAAACCCACTTAATAAAAAAATAAGTTTTACACAACAGCTATATGTAATACAGTTAGGCCTACATTAAGTATCAGACAGTAAAGCAGCGTAATTAATCCGAAAAATAATTACAATGCATGTATTTGCAGCGTTCAGAATTTCAATTGAGCACATGAATAGAATAACCAATCAGAGGTGTTTCATTAAGTCATTGCATAGAATAAATCCACTTAAAACGTTTTTTTGTTCAGTGCAAGCTCACTGATTGAGTTTTATGCTTTCGCAAATCCTCTCATTATAACAAACAAGATCTATATAGTTCAGTGTTGTCAGCTTTATTGATTGTAATGGTAGTTTTCATGAGAGCACAAAAGTGAAGTGATTGAAAGCTTGGTGTATACTATTTGAAGAAAAGTTGTATTTTTCATGCAGCTAACTAATGGCCATGTAAACACTGCAATGTTTCAGGAGTGGCAACTGCATTTAAATGCAGGAGTGAATATGCTAAATTATAGTTCAGTGTGTGAGTCACTGGCGAAAAATTTATGACTGACATAGTGATAACCATAGATGTCACCAACCATGTTGGTGTCTTGTGGCTGTGAACAAGAAGGATGATGCAACATTTTAATCCATTCGGTGGTCACTATTTTTGACAAAAATAATACTATTGACCAAAGACACATTGTGTTTGGTAATTGTACTGCTTTTAAACAGTGTTCTCATTAGACCAGTTTGGATTTGTAATCTACATAAAGAATATGACATGCCCCCTACCCACCCCAATCATAGAAGAAAAACAACTGCAATGTAAATTATATTAAGCAAACTTAATAATCACAATTACAATATTAAGGGAAATAATTACCAATTATGTTTTCTGTGCTTAACACTGCTGTACTTAAATCTTACAGCATTATGACACTCATCAAATCAGTGATTCATCAAGAATTAGTGCTTTGAGTCCATTATGAGTGTGCCTGGCACATTTTCCCGTCATGATGAGTCACAGAGGCAAAAAAAGAGATTGGGAGGGAAGGTAAATACAGATAAAAAATAATTTTAAAAGGGGGAGAAATTAAGGTCATCATAAAAGTAAAAAAAAAAGGCTTCTCCTGACAAAACCAAGCTAGGAATAAATAAGGCTCAAAAATGAAATTCTAATGACTTCTCCTTATAAAGTATTTGATATAGACTATTATGCTATCTTAATTGGATTTTGCAAGGGCATGTTGGCTACTCCTGATAACACTCAATAAAACATCTAAAGAGCTCCTCTTAAATTGTCAGCAGGGACGTACGTAATGACGGTGGACTTGATCTCGCTTCTTGCCAAGGACGTTGTAATTGCAAACTGGTAATAGTGTAGAACCATTTTGCTCAGCACCCTGTGAAAGTCTGCTGCATTTAAATGGACAAACAAATGGACGGATCGTACAAAGCACTGCAGCTTTCAAATAAAAAGCAAATAAATAATAATCTAAGCGGAGTACTTGGACACACAATACATGCGCCAGGGCAGCAAATGGAGGCTCTACGTTAAAATATGCATGAGATGTCCCGAAGAAACATAGGCAACAGTACTCCTTTCGTGGAGAAGTGCAGACATCTAAACACAGCCCATCAGAGGGTTGTTCAAGAGGGTAGAAAAAAAGGGAGAGAATTAATTCAGGACAGAGTTGTCAAAAGAATAAAAAAAGCTGTCCAAGGAGCAACAATTTGTGAGGAAGAAAAAAAAAAACAATGAGAAAAGAGAAACAAGTGGGATATTGGATGGAGGAGGCAGGTATTAAAATGGAAAGTAGGTGATTCTAAATGCACAGTTTGGGGAAAAAAAAAAAACGTGAATCAGAGAAGATATGTACAGTACATAAGAAGATCCTATGAAACGAGTGAAGGTGTTTAAGAGAGAGAGAAGGCTATCTTGTGGCTTGAATTTAGAAAGGGCTTTGTTTTGGAATGCAAGGGAGGACACTACTTACAGCATGTTAGATAGGAATCAATAATGCATTAACCACCTTAGAAAACACATGAAACGACAGGGCAAGTGTTCTTTTCCTGGCAAATCTGGACAATGAAAGGGCTGGCTTCATTTTGAATTAACCTCACCTAGCACTGAAGCGCTCTACAGGACATGGAACAATAATGATATAAATTGATTATTTCACAAGTGTGCCTTAGAATTTACAAAGCCATTTTATGGCTGCTGTAACAAAGGGCATGTTATGCTTTAAATAATGAAATAAATGACGAGGAGAGTGCAAGAGCTATTGGGTAAAAATAACGAAAAGAGAATGTGAGATAAGAAAGAGAGAGAGTGAGCAATGAGGCCAAATTTCACTGCTAGGTCACTGAATTTGCCCAGACACACAAGTGCACAGGAATGTTAAATGTGACCTCCTGCCCAGATGTTCCCAGTCTGTTCGGATATGCACATTTAAACATGACACCACAACTAACATTCCACCTTTTTCAATCTTTTCTCCTTCTGCTTCATCTCACTATCCTGCCCCCCTCCCAGGAAGAGAAAGAACTAGCCATGTTTTGATAAGAGATTGGGTCGTGCTCCAGCCACAAACCTACTGCTGAGACGGAATAGCTGTGAACCAGAGCCATATGTGATCCCATTCGATCTTCTGACGACAAAGGTCGTCAATGCTGACACCCGCATCTGCCCTACAACTACACTAAAATATGTGCCAATGTGTCCACAGCCTGGCCTTGGCACCCCGGGTGGCCCAGCGGAAATGATATCCCTGACTGAAGAATGCCTTCATGTCGCTTTTAGCATTACATCTAAATGGCACTATGAGGTGAAGCAGGTCGATACAGGGAAACAGAAGCATTGGCTAAAAATACATATATCCAGCATTATAGTTTTACAGTGTAGGCTGAATAGTTTTGGTGTTTATAGACACTCAAATAAAAGCTTGAAGTATCTTGAAGTATAAAAAATCTGATTGGTATCATAGATTCAAAATGATAAAAATATGGTTCTTACCTGTTTGTTGTACTTGTTGATGGTTTGGCTACTGTACTCAGAACAGTGGTCTGATCCGATGGATATGTTATCTCCAGTGCCGACAAATGTGTTGGCCGGCGGCAGGTCCTGAACAGCCTGGTGCTTTTTTCCCGCTGTGGGCGACTGCGGGTGCAGCTGAACAGTGGGCAAGGGTGAGCTGGATTTGTAATGGCGGGCAAGATCTGGGCTTCCGGGGCCACCGTTGACAGACCGATAGCGGCCCATTCCTGGACTGTCTGACAGTTTCTCATTAACGCCATCATAGCGCTGCCCATTTGGCTTGGATGCCTCTACGGTAACAATGCTGCTATATAAAGGCTGTTTGGACTTTTTCTTATTCTTGTCTTTCTTAGGTTTCTTGCCTTTATCATGTTGCTGAGGTGTGAAGAAATCCTCATGGTCTTTCTTTCCAGCCTCATATCCATTCTTGTTCTTGGGACGGCAGTAGCGGGCCATGACGACCACCAGGATGATAAGAATGACAGTCATGATGCCTGACACAACCCCTATGGCAATGCTCAGCCGTTGCTTTCCCAAGTCATAATTGGGGTCTCCTGCAATGTCAGCATTGAGCGGTGTACCAAGACTTTTGGCAACTTGTGCCTCTACAATAGTGGCGTTAGAGAGCGTTTCATTGACGTAGATGTGGACTAGTGTGGTGGTGCTTTGCGACGGAACCCCACTGTCATTCACTTGCACAACCAGGCGATGAAGGCCAAAGTGTTTTTGCTCTAGTTTGCCGACTAATGAGATTACTCCAGTCCAAGAGTCAATTTCAAACAACTTAAACGGATTGCCGCCAACTATTCTGTAGCTGAGGTTAGCATTAACACCTGTGTCGGAATCAGTAGCTGAGACAGTCCTCACCACCGTCCTTATATTGCTAGAAGGAGGAAGCAGTGTGTATGAGCTATTCATTGGAAAAGTAACAGTGGGAGGATTGTCATTTACATCCATTACAGAGAGAGACACCGTGGCTATAGCTGACCGGGGCGGATCACCTCCATCAACAGCTTTGACACGGAACGAATATGTGGTTTTTTGCTCACGGTCAAATGCCATGTTTGAGAAGATGGTCCCTGTGTTGTTGTCAATGGAGAAAATGTCCTCTTCTTCCTCAATGTATAGACTCATGTCTGCATTTTGTCCTTTGTCGGCATCCATGACCGTTATCATACCAACGGGGCTGTTGGGTTGCCGGTTTTCCGGTATGTAGAAAGTAAACACATCCTGCATGAACTTTGGCTCGTTGTCATTTTTATCCGCCACCAGGACTACCACAGTGGCTGAACCCTGCAGAACAGGCATGCCTTTGTCTTTGGCGATAACTTTGAACTCATATCGTTCCGTCTGCTCCCTGTCAAGTATGGTGTTGACACGGATGTCACCGGTGTCTGCATCAATGGAAAATATTCCGTTCACAGAGGAGTCCAGGGAGTAAGAGATTTCTGCATTTTTGCCGCTGTCTGCATCTAAAGCCAATACAGTGACGACACGCTCACCTGGAGCATTGTTTTCAGGAAATGAAACTTCCATTGTGCTTTTGCTAAAAACTGGTGGATTGTCATTCATGTCCCCCACTTTCACTATTAATGAATTGTTGCTAGAGAGACTAGGGCTCCCAGAGTCAACAGCAACAATGACCACGTTATACTCCTGCACTGCTTCATAATCAAGGAGTGCTGACGTATGGAGAAAGTACTTCTTTTTATTCATTTCACCCTCAACCTCACTAGCAGGTTTAAGCTGAAATGGAACATCGCCCACTACGGTGCACGTCACTATACCATTTGGTCCTTTATCTCGGTCTGACACTTGGACTAAAGCGATGGGTGTATCGACAATCACATCCTCTGCCACATTAGCCACTCCGTCTTTGAGAAAAATGCGTCCGATTTTTCGGATGTCGATATTGGGGACGTTGTCATTTTCGTCTTTGATATTGATGACCACTGTCGCCTTGTCAGTCTTAGGAGGCTGACCGCGGTCACGTGCCATGACTGTGAAGCGAAGCTGGCTCACGTCTTCTCGGTCGATTCGGTGCAAAACACTGAGCCAGCCAGTGCTCTCATCTAGCCGAAGCAGTCGTCGCACTGACTCTGTGGCTGCTCCGAAAACGTACTCAATCTGTCCATTGACGCCAACATCAGTGTCGCCCGCTTTTAGCTGGAGTATGGGGGCACCTGGGGAGCTGTTTTCTGGCAGGTCTGCCTCATAAACACTCTTCTCAAAGCGTGGGTTGTTATCATTAACATCTGTAATCATTACCCTAAGAATGGCTTGGGAGGAGCGTGGGGGGTCGCCCCCGTCTCTAACGCGCAGAGTCAGCTCATAGGAGTCGCGCTGTTCTCTGTCCAGTGCCCCTTTGATAATAAGCTGCGGCTGCTTCTCTCCGTCTGTGGTGTCAGCAACTTGAAGTTCAAAGACGCTGCTACGGCTCGCCCCCTCGTCGAATCTCCGCTTGCCCGTGTGAGAGTCAACACTGCCGGAGCCGGAAGTCCCGATCCGTCTGACAGAGCTCTCGCCGTTGTCCTGAATTAACTCGTATCGCTCTATTCCATTCCGACCGAAATCTCTGTCGGTGGCCGTGGGCAGGAGATAAAGTGTGCCGATGGGTCTGTTCTCCTCAACGGAGAGGGTGAGAACAGGTGAGGGGAAAGACGGCGTGTTGTCGTTTATGTCTAAAATAATCACTTTGCCCTCATATAGATCAACCCAGCTCTGCGCGGGTCCTATCATGGATACTTCGAAATCTATAAAACATTCGTTCTCATCAAAAATCATTTGACACTGCGGCAGCTTTTCGCGGTCAATCCGCCGCTCGTTCGTGCTCAGGTCTCCGGTCATGTTATCAATTTTGAAGTACTCGGAACCGGATTCTAAGGTATAAGTCACATCCATGCCAGCCGCGATGCTGAGGTCCGCGGCTACATTGCCTACCCGGACATCGGCAGGACCCTCCTCAGCCAAGCGGTACCGGAGCACTTGCTTGGCTGCGGGCTGACTCAGCAGCTGCAGAATAAGAAAGCAGTATCTTAAATAGTCCACAATGCCCGTAGTCCTCATGGTTCCTCGCGGATTTTCCAGCTAAACTGAACGATAGTTTTGTTTAACAGTTTTTTCCTCCTTCTTCTCGCTTGTGTTAAAACGCCTCTTTCTCACTGCATGCGTTTTCACAACCGGATAGCTCTCTGTGGTTACCAAACTCAGGCAGAATAGCGCATTTCTGTTATTTTTTCCCCTCTCAGACTAGGCTCGCGCTATTCCTTTTTCATTGATTTGTCCATCAAAAATATACACAACACTGACAGAAAGTATTCACAAATTCATTCAATATTAAGCTTGAAACAAACATGCCAAAAATTACTTGCTGAGACTACTCCGTCTTTGCCATGACTTGACATCGCCGAGTCTTCATTAAAGGCAGCGAAGCCAGATATTCAATCCAATGCGCAATCAATTCATGAGGTTTTAAATCCTGTTTTCCCAGATGCCAGTTCTCCGCTCCAGATGATATCCCACCATACGGATTAGAAACTGAAAGATCAGAACTTCTTGTTCTACGGATATAAGCCGCAAATGATCTGTCCTCTCCGTGTGCCGTGTCCGGGCGCACAGATTTCTCCAGTCCACTCAGCTTAATAGTTATCTCACTTGCACCAGAGAATGAAAAAAAAAAAAATTCTCCGCAGTGTCACTGTGCTGTTCAGCCTTAAGGCAAAATGCAAAACTGTGCAACAACGGAGTTATGATCCTGGCAGAGATGCTAGAAATGTGGTTTTAAAATTCCAGCGCGAGGACGGTCGCTCTGTCCAGCGCGCGCCTCTCACCTGCAGCAGAAGCGCATGTGTATCTGCCGCACTCCGCGCGCGAGTCTCTCTCTCGCTCCCTCTCTCTCTCTCTCACTCTCTCTCCACCCCCTGTGCGACAAACAAGGCTCAACTTGATCGCTTAGTTCTACTGTTTGAGGAGTGTCTCTTCTTTTTTTGTTCGCAAGGGCATCTTATTGCAAACTAGTGTAATTTACTGTCCAGAAATAAGCATTTGGAGACTGTTGGAGGTACACTGTGCGAAATATTAAACGCCTTCCAAAGGGATTGTATTTTTTAAATGAAATATATTTCTGCTGAGGTCGGATGGTGTCGCGCAAACCAAAACTGCCTATCCACCGTCAACTATCTAAAATATGTTTCAAATATTTATGCGATACATCTATAATAAAGTGATAAATAACGACAATATGTTTTATCGATGGAGTGCGCGTGGCTCGTAACGGAACTGTTGCTACGGTTACAAACAAGACTATTTAGCACATTTTGACTATTTTGAGTCTAATCTAACTTTGGGGGAAGCACGTATTATTTACGGTAAAATGCGTACTTTCAAGTAGCCTAGGTATTTTACACAGTCCTATTTTAATTGGGATATCTAGAAGTGGTTTAGTTTGATAGCCTGTGTTATTTATTTTAACAAATAGTAACGTGTCAGCATATTTACTTAACCATCTGATAATACATTCACCTCAATCATTCGATTTTAAAAATAAGTAGTAGTATACTCTGTTTTTGTTCACACCCCAAATCACTCCGTGCGTCCCAGATCATCTCGGTTTCGGTGCCCACTGTGGCTTTCCTGGTATGTTAGAATATAGTGTGTTTTCGTGTTCGTGTGATGTTTTCTTCGGCAGAAGTATGCAGTGAGCTCTTCTACCACACACTCACGCTTTTCCATCTGTTATGGGCTTTTTGCGCAGAAAAGGCACCACGGACAGCGACGCTCGGTTGACTCACCGGTGCAAAGGAGTGAGAGAGCGAGTGCGGTGACTCTCCGAGACCAGAACTCTGACCATCAAATCCACAGCGCAGAGCTTCGGTTTTATATAGTCTACCTCTTTTAATAAGTACCATTTGCGTTCCCGTTTGGTGCTGTATGAAATGTATCTAGTAAAGCATTCCGTAAACACTTGTTCGAGAAAGAAATTCCTGCTAAATGTTTTTTTTTTTGTCTTTTTTTTTTGCACTTTGCACTTTGCACAACTGTGGAGAGGAGGGTTTCGGATGAGATGTGTGCGGGTTTGCTCAGCTAAGAGAGCCGAGCTGAGCTGTGACTGGACCAGAGCTGCTTGCCTGCAGAAGGAAGCCCCGCTATTCAGAATGTGAACAGTGCGCCAAATGTCGCTACACAGCGCCCTCTGTTGTCCTCTTAAAATTATATTGAGAAAATTAGTTATTAGTGCATATGTGTTGAGGTAGAGAGTTGTAGTATGTGCAAAGCGGGGTTTCATAATATATCTGCATAGACTGTCGTCTATCTACTCTCTTTCAATTTTTGAGTCTCATTCGGGCACCATTTTCTCTCCTATTCCCTCCAGTCCGTTTCTCATTTAAAAGGACTGTCACTCATTAGGACGTTAATGACATTTGAAATGAGTGCTTTCAAAAGCCACTAGAGGGTGTTACCCTTTTTAGTGTGGAGAGCATGGAAGTTAAGAGGTCAACTTTTTTATTATAGAGTCACTAATTTCTTGGCTCCTCTCAGGTGGATGTTGAAATAGATTTTTTAATATTCTTTTGTTTGTAGGTTCCAGTTCACCTAAATGGCATTCATTGTTTATAATGACTAAAGCACCTAAAATATGTAGTGGACATTTAATAACATTTGCAAGCACATGGTAGGCCTAATACTTTATTTTTATGGTCCCCTACGGACATTATGTTGACTATAAGTAACTTTGCAATAACAACTAACTGTCAGAGACTCTCTGATTAAAATCTATTTATTGTGATGGTCCTCCAGCAGACATTCTATATTATAAGTGACCTTGCAAGTCAACACATTCTAACCATAACCATACCAGTCAACTTATACTCTTCTAACACTCTAATGAGAATTAGTAGACATGTAGGTGCAATGTTACTTATAGTCA
Organism: Rhinichthys klamathensis goyatoka; assembly: GCF_029890125.1. Taxonomy (NCBI): domain Eukaryota; kingdom Metazoa; phylum Chordata; class Actinopteri; order Cypriniformes; family Leuciscidae; genus Rhinichthys; species Rhinichthys klamathensis. The sequence goes on along the minus strand of NW_026606695.1, from coordinate 1,145,495 downwards.
ACAGAATGTGTTAAAGGGACCATCAAAATAAAGTAAACCGAGATTTGGATTTTTGTACTATTTTAAAATCATTTCAATACTGCATTTTTACTATAAAATGTCTGATAATTAAATTTTGTGATCTGTTAGTTTTCAAAACAAAGTAAAAGAGTTGCTAGAAAACTAAGAGAGATCTAATTAGGCCAAAACTCTATGCAGGTACATTACTAAGAAAAAACTAATGCTAAATTATTGAATGTGTTGAGAAAATCAGACTAAAAAGAATGATCTGCCAAACATGGGAAAATTGCATCAGCAAACACGAACAGTGGTTGCAAGTCAAAATCTGACAAGCATAGACATTTTTTACTGGATAGTCATGCATAATTAAATATTACAGAAAATACATCCTCAAAAATCACCACCGAATTGAATCAGCATTTATGTGAGCAAGTCTGAAAACATTTGGTGGGCTTATCTATTGTTTTTGATTGTTTATGTTTATTATGATAGTTAATAACTATGCCATGCCAGGTCATTTAACATGGCCAGGTTAACATTTCAATGCCACTTTTTGTAATATTAAGTGAAAGTGACATGTGAAGATATGTGATGGTAACCCATACTCAAAATGTGTCCTCTGCATTTAACCCAAGTTAGTGCACACACAGGAGCAGTAGTGAACACACACACACACACACTGCAAACCATGGACACACACACCTGGAGCAGTGTGCACTGTTTTGTTCAAGGGCACCTCAGTCATTTCCTGCTGGCATTGAGAATCAAACCCATAATCTTCAGGTAACCAGTCTGACTCTCGAACCATTAGGCCACGACTGGCCTTAAAGGTATAAGCAGAGGTTTAGACACACTGTTAATATGTGGATTGGCTCTAAAACATATATGTGACCATGGACCACAAAACCAGTCACATGGGTCCATTTTTTGAACTGAATAAATAAGCTTTCAGTTGAAGCATGGTTTGTTAGGATAGGACAATATTTGGCCGAGATACAACTATTTGAAAATCTGGAATCTGAGGGTGCAAAAAAATCGAAACATTAAGAAAATCGCCTTTAAAGTTGTCCATTTATGTTCGCAATTGTGCTGCATTTACTCACAAAAATAAATGTTTTATATATTTACGGTAGGAAATTTACAAAATATCTTCATGCAGCATGATCTTTACTTAATATCCAAATGATTTTTGGCATAAAAGAAAAATCGATAACTTTGACCCATACAATGTATTGTTGGCTATTGCCAGAAATATACCCGTGCTACTCGTGACTGGTTTTGTGATCCAGGGTCACATATATGATCCATTACCAAAGGGTACTGTAATATAACTTTGTGCTAATTATAAGAAAGACTAAGAATAAGGTATAATAATGGTGAATTTAGTTCATTTCAGCGAAGACTGGCTTGAATAAGCGGAGATCGATATGGAGGCAATGAGCAGAAAATAAATAAATAAATGCCCTTCATGTAACAAAAACAGGCAATAATTAAGCATAAATGATGAGCCTACACTACAAATCATGAGTATTATTATTTTTTTTGTTTAGGAGTTGTTAGCAGCTTTTAGTTTTGAACGAGATAACAAGGAGGTGGAGGGGGGTGTGCAGAAAAAAAACAACTGAATAATATCTGTGTATGATTGATAATAAAGTGCCAAATCTCAGAGAGTGAGAGTGGTAGTGAAAACGTGTGACAAGAATAACTCAGCTTCCACACATTACATTGCAGAGGTGCCACTGAAAGGTGTCACTGCAACTTTTACAAATGTGATGGAAACTGTTCCATGGAGGTTTATGCGCTCATTGTAAAGGCTACAGCTAATCTAGAGTGACACAGGTGGATCGGGTTTTTTGGACCGTGCATTGCAGTTGGTTAATATGTTCACAATGCATGCAAACTTAAACCCCTAAGAAGGGGTTTATACCCTAATTTTCATACCTGCTCAGCCACTTCTTTGTGGTAATTAGTCAATCACTTCCTCTGCACTGTTAAAAGTTTAACTTCAAATAAAACGCAACAAAGCACTTTCAAAGTTTCAACATTACGGCTTTGATGGAACAGATATGAAATCTTGTGGTCATTTCAAATGGGATCATCAACCGGCAGATTAGAAAATAATTTGTTCAGCGTTGTTCCACATGATAGCTTCATTTTTATCTCGGATCTGTCATGTGCTTTGCCAAACAGCCATAACAATCCTCCCAGCAACAAACACACCCACACTCCTCAGTGTCTTATCCCCTTTTGTTTACTGCAGTTTAGTTAGATGAGGTATATGTGGGCAGTAACTTACACCTGACAATTTTTGGGACTTTGTAGAACAGCAGCACTAGGCCTGTAAAACAAAACCACTAGAACCTGTCTGGTGCTTCTGTTGAGTTCAGCCGTTTACCACCTCTGTGAAGTAAGTACACTTGCTGGACGATGACATCACTGTTTTCCCCAGAGCTGCTGTATAGATAAATGAACTAAATTAATAACTAATGATTTTCACAACAGAAATTAATCAACACTGAACTTAATTAAGCTGGACAATGACACTACGTTATTCTAGAGCTGCTGTACAGCCAAAACAAACTTTGTTGCATTGTTTTCATGTTATCACCGTGAAGCTGCTTTGAAACAATCTGTATTGTAAAAAGTGCTGTATAAATAAAGATGACTTGACTTGCTCTCAGACTTGGAGTAGACTTGCTATCTTTATGAAACAGCTGGAAATCTGTTTGAAAGACAGAAACAACACAATAAAATGTGTAAAAACAGTGCTGTTTTCAGATGCACATTAACATTTAGTCAATCAATGACATGTGCACAGCTAATTGGTCAATGACAGTAATATTATTTCACATGTGTGTGTGTGTGTGTGTGTGTGTGTGTGTGTGTGTGTGTGTGTGTGTGTGTGTGTGTGTGTGTGTGTGTGTGTGTGTGTGCCATCATTTTGCATAGTTCAGATATTTGAACAGTTTGGAATTCAATTTTTTTTTTTTTTTTATGAAAAGCTTATTTACCAGGTTACCCTTTTCTCACCTCTAAAAACTCTGTTGTATTTTGTTGTGTGACCACAATATATACTTAAATTAATATATTGCCTTCACACACACACACACACACACACACACACACTACTGTATATACACACACAGACACACACACACACACACACACACACACACACACCTGTATACAGCTGTAGCCTACACAAAAGGAGAATATAAAAAAACCCACTTGCGCTCGTCCATATAATGGCAGTGAATAGCAACCAACATCAAGCTGTTTAAAAAATACACAAACGTATCACAGAATGAATGTGACACGTGTAGTGTATTCCAAGTGTTCTGGAGGTATGCAATATGAAATTTAAATTATTATTTACCAAAAATCCTGACCTTGGCTGTTGTGTGACTGTTGTGTGACTCTATTAGCGCTGCAGTTCACTCCTTATCGCCCAGAAAAAAAAAAAAGAAAAAAAAGGAGAAAATAAGATTAACAAAAACGCAACACAAAATACAATCCATGTACCTTCTTCTCAGAGGTGAATATATCCATTGTTCGCCGTAACAGGAAGTTACAGCGTTCACATCTGTCAACTGTCATTCTGACTGACGGTCAGGCAAACCCATACTGGTCCGGAGATATTTAACTCTAAAGAAAAGTAAAGTACAAATATACTTTTCTGGGATTTCTAGGTGTTGTTTTTCTTGTCGTGTTTCAGTAGACTCCCAGGGCTCTCAAATGAAAAAAATATATATATATATACCGATATGTATAAAATATTCAGTATAAATGTGTTGAATGGGTTTAAACTGTGGAGCTTAAGTGTGCTCTAAATAAGGCCTCGAACAGAGTGCAGTAAATTAGTTTTATTGCTCATTACTGTGACACTGAGGGGAAAGAAAGGCACAGAATATGTGCCCTTTCCATAACTGGAGAGGCCACTGAAAAGCAATCCAGATTTCTGCATTCCCTCTCCAATGGCCCCCCAGCTACGACTATTTATAAATGTTCCTCCCAGTTTGCCTGGCCATCAAGTTAGTCCCATTGGAGAAACATAGACCTTCATATGCCAGCCATACACTGACGCAGCTCTTTCATGATACAAATGATAGAAGAGACAGAGTGAAATGTTTGAGAGGATGGCTTTGTGGAAATATTCATTAATCCAGTCGACGACTTTTGTGTTGTAGATCTTAACATGGCCGTATGCAAATGATGTGTATGATTTGTTCTTTGGCACTGACTCATTTGATGGCTTTGTTCAGTGATTAGTAAAACACATTGCTCATTTGAATGATTCAGCCATTGGAGTAATTTGTGTCATGTCAGCTGATATGTCATGCTTTAGTCACATAGAGCGACGTATAAAAAATCCCTAGACCATTTCAGCCTTCTAAAATCCCCCTTGACTTGAAGTGCACTATAATCTTTCTGCTTAAAAGTATTGCTGCTAATTGTGGGTGTGTGTGTATTGTGGGTTACATTAGAAAAAAAAAACATATTAATTATAGCTATGAATAAGTCAATGTTTCACTCGTAGATATGCCAAAGATATGAATCTGAAACCAAGAAGCTTACTCATAATGAGAGGCAACGCATCATCATCACAATGTGTGATGTAGAGGGAGTAGGTGAGAACAAATGTGAAGGAGGGGGTGAAAGATAGACAGAAAGAGTGTGAGAAAGAACGAGAGAGAGAGAGAGAGAGTGAGTGTGTGTGCTTCAACGAGAGGGCAGCTTACAGAACATCAATGTGTCAAAGTCACACAATCTGCAGGCCTGCATGAGATCAACAAAGACTAGTTCACCAGCTTATTTGTGATGTTCTTAACAGAATGATAAGAAAGAAAGATGTGACACATGCTTTGTTCAGTTATCAGTAGGTTATTAGTTTAATAGTTACACAACACAGCAGCATCCTTCTATACAGATACACAATTATTGTCAGAGGTAGCCATTTGAGCCAATAACCTTCACTTTAGTGTGTCATCCAGCCTGCTTTTGTTTAAGATAAGAGTTGAAGTGGTCAAAACTTTTAGTAGTCAAAAGTTTGGGGTCAGTAAGGTTTTTATTATATACAGTTGTGGTCAGAATTAATGGCACCCCTGGCAAATATGATCAAAAATGGCTGTAAAAAATAAATCTGCATTGTTTATCCTTTTGATCTTTCATTAAAAAAAATGAGCAAAAATCTTTTTCTCCTATAATGCCTGAGTTTGGAGAACACCTGACAAGAGATCAGAGAGCATTCCTCTACACAGAATCTCTCCAGATCCTTCAGATTCCCAGATCCATGTTGGGGCTTCTTCTCTGTAGTTCACTTCAATCATCAGGTCAAGGAACTGGGACAGTCATGGCAGCAGCTTCATTTTGTGCTCCGTAAAACATTTTTATGTTGATTTTGATGTTTGTTTTGGATCATTGTCCTGATGGAAGATCCAACCACTGCCCATTATAAGATTTCTAGCAGAAGCCGTCAGGTTTTTATTTTTTATCTGTTGATATTTGATAGAATCCATGATGCCGTGTATCTGAACAAGATGTCCAGGACCTCCAGCATATGCACACAACATTAAAGATCCAACGGCATGGTCAATTGTACACATGGGCACAATTGTACACATTTGGTAGCGTATTTGCTGCCAAAACGTTCTTTTTTTAGTTTCATCTGACCACAGAACCTTTTGCCGTTTGAAGTTCCAGTCGTGTCTGACAACTGAAATTTGCTGGAGTTTGTTTTTGGATGAGCTAGGAGGATCTTTCTTAAAACCCTCCCAAACAATATGTGGGGATGTAGGGGTTGTTTGATTTATTTAATTTTTTTTGGTAGGCTACAGACCCCAAGACTTAACGGATCTCTGCAATTCTCCATATGTGATCCTTGAATAGTCTTTGGCCTCTCAAACTCTCCTCCTCACCGTGCATTAAGACAATATAGACACACGTCCTCTTCCTGGCAGATTCGTACCATCTTTAGTTGATTGGAACTTCTTAATTATTGCCCTGATGGTCAAAATGGGGATTTTCAATTCTTTAGCTATTTTCTTACAACCACTTTCTATTTTGTAACGCTCAACAATCTTTTGATGCACATCAGAACTATATTCTTTAGTTTTACTCATTGTGATGGATGATTAAAGGATTTTGGCCTTTGTGTTTCCTCATATTTAAATTCCTGTGAAACAAGAAGTCATAGCTGGACAATGTAATGTTCCTTGTCACCCTGGTGTGCTAAAAAAAAGGTAAATATTAATGGGAATATATCTCAGAGATATTTTACTCGTAAAAAATTCTAGGGGTGCCAATAATTGTGGCCAACATGTTTTGGAGAAAAACATTTATTTCATAATGTGATTTCCCCCCCACTTTCAATTATTTTACTTCAATGAAAGGTTACATTTTTTGCAGATTTTTTGAATGAAAGATCAAAAGGATAACTATTGCAGATTTATTTTTTACATCTACTTTTGATCATATCTACCAGGGGTGCCATTAATTCTGACCACAACTGTATATAACTTCATACGTTTGTCACAGGCCGGGGGTGGGGAGGAACCACCACCCGTACCAACTACCACTCTGAGGAGCTACACCAGGGAACACCACGAGGCCGGACACAAGGTAAAATAAGTAATTTGTCTTTATTAAATCTTAAAACATATTTAAAAGAGCATCAGCCTGGATGGCTAAACTTGTTCCACTCCTCCAGTCAACCGTGGGGCTCAGACAAAGGACCTTCAGGTAAGTGGCTCAGAACACGTAGGTGACGGGCTTCCTCTGTTCCCTTAGGGTAACGGTGGCTGCTCAGGACGAGCCACGAGGATCTCCAGGAGAATAACTCCATACGACGTGAGGGCTGGCGTTCTCTACTCCTTCCAGTCGGCAGTGGAACCCAGAGGCTGAGGCTGGCGTTCTCTACTCCTTCCAGACGGCAGTGGAACTCAGGGGCTCAGGCAAAGGGACCTTCAGGTAAGTGGCTCAGAGCACATAGGTGACGGGCTTCCTCTGTTCCCTTAGGGTAACGGTGGAGCTCAAGACGAGCCACGAGGATCTCCAGGAGAATAACTCCATACGACGTGAGGGCTGGCGTTCTCCACTCCTTCCAGACGGCAGTGGAACCCAGAGGCTGAGGCTGGCATTCTCTACTCCTTCCAGACGGCAGTGGAACTCAGAGGATCAAATGAAAGGACCTTCAGGTAAGTGGCTCAGAACACGTAGGTGACGGGCTTCCTCTGTTCCTTTAGGGTAACAGTGGATTCAAGCGGCGTAAGTGACTGGCCTTCTCTGTTCCTGCAACACAGCAATAGAGCTGAAGTACCTGAGATGGAGGGTCTACCAGGGAGCTCAGGAACTACCAGGGAGCTCAGGAAGTAGCGGTCTTCGAGGTCGGTGAATTCAAGGCGGCGTGAGTGACTGGCTTTCTCTGTTTCCCAGGACGGGAGTCGATCCACACCAGCAACACACATCTACACAGCCGGGCGATAAGCTTCCCCACCCCACACAGGGCTGGATGATCCCAGGGGAAATTGGAGTGAACGGAATGGTTAAATCTTCCTCACACTTGTGTATACAGCAATCCCTCCACAATTCACACGTGAACACTTCAACTTGTAAGCACTGCAACTCTACAAATACCTCACAGTGGGGGGGGATGCGACGATAAGGCGACTGCATAGGGGGGTTATTCGAGAAAACAAACGTGCCTTCCCATCACCAGGTTCAACCTCACAAAAGAGAGAAACAGCATACAAGTGCAGATCTTCCAATATGTCACAATGCCTCCATAAACTCAATCACGATGTTTGTGCAACAATCTGGAATTAGGTACTGAATTCCTCATAATTGATGATCTTCACAATGCCTCCGTAAACTCAATCACGATGTTTGTACATCAATCTGGAATCAGGTACTTAACTCTATATGAATGACGTTCTTCACACTCACGATGCCAATCTTCTCCCCAGCCAACTCGGGTGTCCTCCGTTGCTTGTTCTCTCACTCGCTCTCTTTCATCCTGTGCATTGTATCCTCCACTTCACATCCTCCTTTTCCTCCCCCCGTGCTGCCCCTCTCTTTGGTTCTCCAACCTCCGCCGTGCCCGTTCTTTCTTGCCCGTATTTGTCTGCCCTGCTTACCACTCAACCCACATCCTTTATATCCTCTCCAAACATACACGCTCTCGTTTGCCACCGTAATCAACTCTATTTTTGTTCAGCTGTGAATAATTTCTCCGTGTTTTCTCCTTAGGTCGGCCATGACGGTAAACCGGAACCGGCCTGGTGTTACCCCGGAAGTACTCCCCCGGGAGACTATGTGCTAAAATTTTGGTTCCGGCTTCGTCACCCGGTGACACATTTATCCTGGACTAAAGGTCTGAATTTATCAAAATTGACAGTAAAGACATTTTTCAAAAGATTTACATTTTATATAAATGCTGTTCTTTTGAACTTTCAATTCATCAAATAATCCTGAAAAATACTAGCCTGGCTAACGTCAGACCACGTCTCATTGAGACGTGGTCTGGGAACCACATGTTCATTTTCTCATATTTGAGGCGTGGTTTACGAATGGCCAGAACCGTTTATTGGGTGCTACGAATGTCTATCAAATGCGCCTGTAAGTAGCTCATCGTTTCAATTATACCAGATGACGTATGTAGAGCGACAGAAATTAGACGAGGAGGAAGACGATGGGTCAGAGATTTATGTGTACACGACGGCGTTCAGCGACTGCTGCCGTTTGTGCAAGACAAACATGAGGGTAGAAGGAATGGACACTCTACAGACATGTTTTTTATCGAAAAAACCACCGAGTTTATCCAGGTTTTATAATTTTCTTCATCGTTTTGCTGCTCCCTCCCCATTCTGTGATTGGCCCCCTCGCTGAGGTGAAAATCTGGTCCATGGAGTCCATGGTCCAAAGGCAGCATGGGGAAACACAAGCTAGAAAAATACATACCATGGTTACCACACAAATATTAAGCAGCACAACAGTTTTCATTTTTATTTATTTATTTTTTAAGAAAGAATTGTTTCTTGAGCGCAAAGCAGTACATTATAATTATCTCTGAGGGATCATGTGACACTAAGGACTAAAGTACTGGCTGCTGAAAAAAAACAGCTTTGCCATTACAGGAATACATTCGATTTTAAAATATATTCAGTTTTTTTTTTTTTTTATTATTGATTTGATAAATATTGAATTAAATTTAAGCTTCCCTGAAAATTTCCCTCACAAATGTTCCTAACAGATCAGCCCTATACAACACAGTAAAATAATGCATGACATATCCTAAAATAACATCTGATGTTGCCCCCATGTCTGTGTTTTCTGTGTGTCGTCTGTCTTTGTGACCTAATCTGTCAGATTCTGCTGATGTTCTCATACGCCTTACTTTTCACCACTCTTGACAACTGCTTTCTTGATGTAACTCTCCTCTAGTTCCACTCAATCTGCGCTTGTAATCTTGACGTGCTTGATAATGAGACAAACATTGCAAAGTTACGTATAATCAGTAGAATGTCTGCTGGAGGAGCATCACAATAATGAGTTAGCAGATATTAAGCAGACAGTCTACTAATACTCGAATGAGAGTTAGTTAACATGTACTGTTAGTTGCAAAGTTATTTATGGTCAACAGTATGTTCAAAAGGGACTATCAAAATAGTGTTACCAAAAAATGTTTTCTTAATTTAATATTTTCATCTTTTTTTCCAGTACAGATATATAAACATTCTTAAATCAACATGCATTTTCTTGACAAGCAAAAATAGTGTTAGATATTAAAAGGGTTAGTTCACTGACAAATTAAAACCATCCCACCCCCATTTACTCACCCTCAAGCCATATATGACTTCCTTCTTTTATGTAAACACAAACAGAGTTATATATACATTATATATATATATATATATATATATATATATATATATATATATATATATATATATATATATATATATATATATATATATATATGTGTATATATATATATGTATATATATGTCCTGGCTTTTCCAAGCTTTATAATGGGAGTGAACAGTAACTTGGATTTTGAAGCCCCAAAAAAGCGCATCCATCCACCATTAAAGTAATCCATAAGGCAGGGGGTGGTAGCATCTGGACCAATAAGAAACACACAAATGAATCATTATATTTAATGAAGAATCCAACAAACTCACTCTTCCAACAAAGTTCTATGAAACTTCCCCCACAAATGAAGCCTACCCACTGGCAGAACCTGGTGTCCTGCAGGACACATTTAGACTGATAACAAGCTTTACGACTCAATGGAATTTCCAGAGAGTTGTGACACTCTATAAATTCTTGGTGAGAATAAATGAACCCTTTTAATCCTATGTTTTATATATATATATATATATATATATATATATATATATATATATATATATATATATATATAACCATGTGATAAATGTATTAATATGCATCTAATTTTCCATCTCATAATTTTCCTTTTATGTGGTTTGGCCTATGTATTCATTCTCTCTTCTAAACTATTTTGGTCTGAGACATGACTTGCATACTATGGTTAACCAAAATCATATGTGTAGCATGTTTAGTCACTATAAACTCTAATCTTTGTCCCCCATTTGTTAATTTACATTTCATTTTTCTAACTTTAGTATTATAAGAATCTTGTAGATTATTTTCGTAAACACCCAATGAAATTAATAGGGCTGTACGATTTTGGAAAATAATCTAATTGCAATATTTTTTACCCAATATTGCGATTGCGATTTAATATGTGATTACTTTTTAAGTTCTTTATCTTCTGTATTATTCGAGAAAGACAAGCAATAATTCATTGTATAGTAGGGATGGGAATCTTTAGCCACCTCATGATATACTTTTTTTTTCCGTAATTCATATTATTAATAACAGTTAAAAACTTTATTTGTGTAATTATACGTATTTAAAAAAAATTAATTATTAAAAAAACATGTTACGAATTTTAAATAGGCTATATAAGCGAATATAGCTTCAAAATATAAAAGCTAGTAAATAAAGAGGAACTAAAAAAAACATTACAAGCAATAAACAAAGACTGCTTGCCTTTCAGTATTTAAAAGAATGGCTGTCTGAACGTTCAAGAGCTGTGAGTGATTTGTCTTCTCAGTTTAGATATGAGTATTTTAAATTGAAAGCAGCCTTCTCAGTGATTTTCATATGTTTAATATATTAGCCAACTGCATTCCAAAAGACATAAATAATGCCTTAGTAGAGCATTTGTGAGGAAAATTCCGGCGGGCAAGACCGCGAACTGCAAGAGTAACATTAAGCTGCAACCAGTGCGATAAAGCCCGCGAATGTCCTTGTAATTCGCTTAACTAAACCTTTCCGAACCTTATGAAAGATTATTTTTCGTAAGGTTCGAGCGGTTTCGTGTGTGTGAGAGAGAGAGAGAGGCAGAATACGGCTGTTTAAAAGCACACGCAGCGTCATCACGCATCTGTTTAAAGCTCAGACTCGATTCTGAAATTCTCTGAATATATTATTATACATTATATATTAATTATATATATATATATTACAACATAATATCACATACATCAAACATAAACTGTTCTTTCCTATATATGCCAGGCCTATATGCGTAGCGTGCCAAGTTGATGCTACATCTGCAGACTGCTTTTCTCTCGCGTGTCACGTGACCAGAGTGTAATCGCAGCCTTTGCGGTTTAAAAATCGTGTTTCATCATATCGAGATAGAAGACAATGGTTCGTAAAAATTCCCTCCAAAGGGATGGCTTTTGATTGGCTCACGCACCTCCAGAGGGTGTGACATCTTCACGCTTTAAAATCATTGATCATCAAGATCAGCCCTCTCTTGTCTCTTCTCTTGTCCTCTGGTGCTCTTAGCCTCTTGCGCTCCTAGCCTCTGTCTCTCTTACTCTCTTGAGAAGTCCTAATGTGAAGATGATGCTGAACTAGAAGTACCCCAAGGACCCCCAAGCTTGTGCCAGGCTGCGGCCTTGTCTTTCCATTCACCAAAGATCCTCTGACTACCACTGGTTCTCTCTCATCAAGACCACATCAGCAAAGATCAACTGGAGCCTCAACACATTGCATCAGGACAGTTTAATGCAAATGGATGAGACAAGCAAGTATCAAACTTAGTCTCATTATTTGATACATCAAGTATCCTTACCCCTTTTTAATAAGGGCGTGTTAGAACTAAACTGATGGTTTGCTCAGCCTATCTGCTGAACATCAAACAATGCTATAACTTCTTGCTTTCCTGTATTCTGATTCAGCTCTCTTTCCCTTGGTAAACTGTATGCATGAATGTATGTGTATGTTAGAGGAGTTTAAATGTTTAGTCTAGTTAATAATGTGTTTTCATATCACACGTAAAGTTGTATCATATCTGGAGTCACTAATCATAGATCTTGACTACTTGCTCTTAGTAGTACTTAATAGGAAAGACATTTCCCATGCCCCGGAAATGTACATTTCTATTAATTAATTAATAACTAATATTGAGTGTTCACGGGATGAACCGAGTAATTGGTTGCAATGTTAATGTAGCTACATCAAGTTAACCCGATTAACTGATCCAAATATTCATAATCAATTATAACAAGTTATGATTGATTATCAATATTTCATAGAGCTAATTTTCTACAGGGTTAAGCAAAAACCGGCGTGATCTGCTCGCTTTTTTTCTTATCAGTGCAAAACAAACTAAAAATACTCTGTTGATTTTGATCTTACATATAAGTGTTACACATAATTCAAAACTGTTAAATGTCTTCTTTTATTTGTGTACACTCATAATAAAAACAAAATGTTGTGTTTTTCGTAAAATAAAGAAAATAAACATCTCTTTCAATGTGAAGTTCATTCTGAAACGCAACAGAAAATGACCTATAACTCAGCGAATGCTTGTCACTGTGACATGAAACATATGTCTTTATGAAGCTTCAAGTCTCAATTTTTAAAATATGTAAATCATATAAAAAACAAATATTCTCTGCTTAAGTAATTCGTATGAAAGCAACAACATGTACAGTTTCTCCAGCCCGAGCTGATTACCGCTAATGTGACCACGCCCACACACGGGCAAGAGCTGTTCACATGCATGATCCACGCGGAGGAACGCAGAGCTGTTACCGCCCTCATCACCTCAAAACAAAGAATCAGCGAGTTCACTACTGCTCTGCTTTTCATCGAGTTGTTTGTGCTGTGCTGTTTACCTTGGATTTACCTCAGAAGAATTAGAAGAACACGATTTGATTATGAGAACGATTCTTAAGGTAAGACACTAATAGTAGCATGTTATTGTTGCATAAACTTTACATTGTAGCTACTAGTTAAACTGGTGCCAGACTAAAATATACGTTAGGAAATGTGATTGGAGTAAAAACATGAAGCCTAATGCTAAATGTATATAGGCCTACATGTACGACACAAGAATGTGTTTATGTTCGATAATTAAACACAGCACGATATAACAGTAGGCTCGTATGAGTGTTTATTCATGGTGAATATTATAATGTTTAGACCTGTGTTTACTGTTAAATACGGTCTTTGTGGATATCTGCTCACACGTAGATATGTATAATATGGTAAGAATAATGTTTCATGGTTTGGAGCGGCTCGATCGCTTCAGTAAATGTTCTCTGCACGCGCTGTGAGTTTGAGTCACTCATGCTGTGGGTTTGAAAAGCAAAATGCATCTAACATTAGGCTTCATGTTTTTACTCCAATCTCATTTCATAACGTCGTAACGTATGGAAACGTTTGAAGTAACATATGATAATCCATAAATTTTTCTCTAGTGTAGTGTTACTGAAGTGTTCCTTTTTAACGATTTATAGGCTGCCTGCTATCTAGGCTATTGTTAATATTTTATATATAGCCCTACACATATATGCCTACAAGGCACAACAAACTTGGTGTTCATATATATATATATATATATATATATATATATATATATATATATATCATAATTTTAACCAGACAAATCTAAAATGTATTCCCAAAATCGTGCAGCCCCAGGGGCGGACTGGCCATCTGTGTGATCTGGAGTATCACAGAACGGCCGGTACTCCAGGACGGCCCACCACCCGCCACACACGCAGTCATCACCTGTTTTTTCCCCCCACTAATCTGTTTCACACTCCAGTACTGTAGGTGGCAGCAATGCACCTTTAAGTTGGATGCCAGCGCGGAGCATTATCAGCTCGGCCCAAAAAAACTGCGATCGCGGCCGAAGCAGCTGTGCGAACTGATCTCGATCACGCGAACATTATTACACAGAGTTGCGCGATCCACTGAGAAGCATTTCAATTCAGCGCAGAATTCTCTATCTCTATTATAAACCCACAGATGGCTGTGATTTAAGCTAGTTAAAAGCCAGATTAAACAGCGCTGATATTCTCAACATCTTGACGCAAAAAAACAGGTGAAACATTGTTCCAAGAACAAACCAGTTAGAAGACATTTCACTCCACAACTTATGAATTAACTGTAACTTAGTAAAACAAACTTTTTTGGCAGAAATGTGCCTGTATTCATATTAAAAATGCTGTTATATTAATAGTCATGTAGGCCTATAAATGTAGGCTATTAAATGTAATGCAGTAATGTTTTTGTTTAGAAGTTATGGCAGTTTATTTATTTATTTTGCATTACATATTTATACTAAATGTTTATGCTACAATAGGTTTTTAGAGAATAATATATATATATATATTCCAAATTTTTCAGGAATTGTTGAACCAGAATATCAAGATATTTTATTATTTCGCATATGATGGTAAAAAGTAAAAAAGTTAAAGTTAAAAGTAAAGGTAAAGGGTAAAAAAACACCACCATGTTATATGTATAATAAATATTTTTGAGTATAGCCCTTCTAGATTATTTTATCCCTTGAGGTAGCCCTCGCACACAAAAAGGTTGGAGACGCCTGGTATATAAATATGTTTTATAATTACAGGTTTGTGTAATTAGGGTTTCTTTAGCCAGTGACATTTCATTATTTGTATTTTATTTTCAATGCAGATGTAATGGCATTGTACATTTTTTTGTTTTTATTTGAAGACTGAGGCTTCATTAATAAACAAAACCCCAATTGTCATCATTGTTTTTGAGATATTACTTGCTGTGAATACCTTGTCTGATATAGGTTACAGTATTGTGGCATAGTATCAGGACATCCTAGTGGCTAGGGGCGAATGGCTGGATGATGGGCCTATTTGGGAGAAAGTACAGGGCTGTTTTTTAGCCCCAGTCCGTCCCTGTGCAGCCCTATAGTTTCCCTTGATATCAGCATGTTCACAGGTGGGGGGTTTTTTTCTAAAAAAAAATATTTTTAAAGGGACCAGATGCCACTGATGAGTCCTGCTGACTTAAACATTCACACGAGACTGTGTACATGAACATGGTGAAGTGAAAAATCAAACACCTAGGAGATGAAAGGTATGTAGCCTACTATGTTTTAGGAATGGCACAAAGGTGTGTGACTGACCAAGTCTCTGTCTTTAGATCAGTGTGTTTACTAATGTGTTTTTTTGTCATTTGTTGTGTATCTTTGTGTTATTTTGTGTTGTAAATAAATCCAAACAATCTAAAAGCCATTCTTTTTTAAGTCTCTCCTCATTCTTTGTGCAAGGCTCCTCATAATGATATCACCTAATAGGGCCATTGGGGGAGAGTCTTTGTCTTTCTCAGGTGTGAAACACTAAATATTAATGGGGGGTTAACGCCTCCCCGCATAAAGCTTTCTTACACAAAACATGTCTTACAATTTTAAATCAATATATTGTCTTATCTGAATGAGTAGTGTGGTGGAAAATTTAAACTGAATATTAAGAAAACCATGTTTTAATATTTGACCTTGTTTAACCTGCTAAATCTCTAAAAACCATGTTCTAGGACGTTCTGTATTTTACATGAATGTGTGTGTGTCGAACTCCTGACTGTGTGTATAAATAACAAATATGGGAAATGAGACTAGACAGATGACTAAGTTAGAACTTGTGATCAATGAAGTAATCGTTAAAACAAATTCTTACCCAGTAACAGAAGGAATAACCAATCAAATGAATGTCATTATGCCATACCTCCCTATTGTATAAAAACTGTTGTTTCCGTGTTTTCGGTGGGATTCTCAATGGAATTTGTCTGAGATCCACCGGCCTTGGTTTTACTTGGGAGATTCTCTGAGTATTGCTCGAGACTCCCGGCCGTAATTAAAAGCATCTAAAGGACATTTACTGAAGTCTGTCTGTCATTTAAGCTGCGCAGCAAAGGAGAAAAGGAGCAAAAGAATAAAAGAGAAAAGAGCAAAAGAGTAAGAGTAGTTCAGAAAACTCGAAGCTAGGAACGTCGTAAAGGACGTAGGGAGCTTGAGTAAGCTAGAGACGTCGTAAGGAGCGTATAGAGCTTGAGTAAGCTAAAGACGTCGTAAGGGACGTAGAGAGCTTGAGCATTTTAGGAAAGCGGATAGTCAGATTATAGGTTAGCATTAGGGAAGAAAAAATCCATCACAATTTGGCGAGCCAGCCAGGAGTCCTCGGAATCTCCCTCTGTCAGGATGGACGGGGACGAGGAACCATGTTGTCTTCACTCTGCCAGACTGCAGAACCCTGTTCGACAGAGGGACCCATTCCAGACGGACTAAAAGGACTTAAAATTATTAAGGTAGGACACACAGACTTCAGTTTTTGTTTTCCTTTTTAATGTGTAAAATAAAGCATTTTTGTGCGTTTTTTTAAGATAAGATTTTGGGACGTGTTCTGAAATTAAAATGTTCCAGATCTGTTGAAAAAAAAGAGAAGAGAAGAGAAAAAACTGGCTGAGCCCAGGTTTAAACGGTGTATCCCATTATGACGAAAGACGAAAGTCAACTAAATTTACCACAACAATATAATTTCTATTTAACAAGATATATAGAATTGAGATTAAGTGGCCAGATAGAAAAAATATTTAAAGGAAATTGGTGATCACATTAAAAAAAAAAAGTTTTTACCTTGTCTATTAAGGGCAATGAGCAATGATTATGGTTAAATTCAACCAAATTGGTATTTGTTGAGTATTCTATTTGTTGTGTCAATAAAATTTCCTGCAAAGAGAGCAACTTTGTCATGCTGGAAATCAGATCCGGGAGGGAAAAATGCCCCGAGATGCTGTAGTGCTGCAATTTGCTTTTTGTTTGAAGTTTTGTTTGAATAAAGGTTTAATTCTGAGAGAATATAAAGATACAGTTGAAAGAGTTGAGACAAGATACATGGATCAATATTGTTAACATTTATGAATTTTTACATTTTGAAAAAATTACAGAAATTGTTAAAGTTATAAATCATAATAATAGGAATATGCACCCGTGAAACATTCTGAGATAATTAGGAAATTTTGAATCATAAAGAAACTTTTGTGAGTTAAACTTTGATTTATTTATGTTGATGAGATATATAAGACTGAGCAATTAGGTGCTTTTAAAGTAATAAATAAATAATAAGATATTAAGAACACGTGTTTAAATATTATACTTTCTATCTGAAGGTGTTTAGAATTTGTATCCCGTTATCCCTGGGAGACAGTGTGAAAGAACTTGAAAAAAAAAAAATTGATCCATTGCAGAGATTCTAAGAGCAAATGGTTTATGTTTAACTAAGAGAATTTTTGTGCATTGAGCATTATATGAGAATGAGATTGGGTGACCAATTTAAATATAAATTGTGATTTGAACAAGCACATAACAGGCATCATATAGTCATTTTATTTTGGTTTCTTGAAGAAAAAGAAAGAAGAAAAGACAAAAGAAATTCTCTTTACAATATACAC
Source organism: Rhinichthys klamathensis goyatoka (assembly GCF_029890125.1). Lineage (NCBI taxonomy): Eukaryota > Metazoa > Chordata > Actinopteri > Cypriniformes > Leuciscidae > Rhinichthys > Rhinichthys klamathensis. The sequence continues at coordinate 1,127,681 of NW_026606695.1, read as the reverse complement.
TGTATTCTGAAGAGTAGTTTTCTTGCTTTTTTCCTGCGTCTTTGCAACGAAGAAACGCTTGCTTTTTCCCGCAATGAAGTACGCTTTTTGATAAAATGAGGAACTGCTGTCTTGATAACCAGATGAGATTTTTAGTTATTAAACTATAAGTTTAATTTGAGTTTTGCGGTTCTCTTGAGTGTTCAAGAATTTCAGACACCAGCCTTGAACAGTTGGATGACTGGAGAGAGAGAGAAAGAGGAAGTGGTGCCCTCAGCTCCCCAGCTCCTGAAAGAGGAAGTGGACAGTTCACTTGAGGTGAAAATTCACTTGAGACTTTTCCTAAAGACAATTTTGCCATACATTATGGAATTTTGTGCCAGGGTGAATCAAAAGCCAGACCGAGAGTGCCATCGCAGCCTGATGATCAGCCCAACAAGTCAACTGAACGACAATCCACACAGAAAAGAAAGACCTCCATCCCCTCACTTGTGGGCCAGTTGCTGAATTTTCAATGATCACTACAGAGAACGTTTCAAATTTAGTTAATTATCATATTAACTTGATTATTGTTTTTGATTATCCACTGGTTTCAGCAATTCTTCATATTTCTTCAACTAACACTTTGAATCTGCTTCCAATAGGACCAGTCCAGCAGCCCTAATACAGGAAGTTCAATAGCAGAAGTGAGAGACTGACTCACCAATCAGTTAAAATACTGGATTTGGATAGTGAGGCTTATTACTTAAACCAATAGTGGTAAAAGCATGAATTTGTTGAGAATATATTATTGACTATATATATATATATAACTAAATATAGGGCATAAAGTGTCCCAAAGAGACATTATGGCTAGAAAAGTAAACATATTGGTCACTCCATTTCATTTAAAAGGTAATTTTCTGGATTCAATAAGAACAATGTTTCTAATTATAAACTTTTGAAATCACATGCTGTCATCACAAGGGGTAAGAGATATAAATGTTTATTTTATTTTTGTCCATGGATCCAAAATTGTGTGAAGATTTCCAAATCTTCTTTTAAATAGCTTAGGAGCAACAACAAAAAGTTTTTGAAAAATTGAAATTGTGCAATTAATGACAAATTGCATTTGAGGGATTGAAGCTGAATCTCTCAACTGCAACCGTAGGTCTATACAATTATTTTGAAGCGTTTAATCTATTTGATTTTGAAAAGCTAGGTTTACGTTCACTGTGTTTAAACTAAAACACATTGTGACTGCATCGGACAATTGACAATTAATATCCTAACGTTTAGATACTGTCGCAAGGGGAATGCCACAGTGTTTCTACGTTCAGTAGTTTCTGTCGTAAAAGTTGTTACCGTTCGGATTTGGTGGTATTCCACTCCTAATAAAATATATGTTCCTCATTCAGTTCATAAACTGCTATGGCAGACAAAAAGGTATGATTCTCTGGCCAGAGAGGGGTGGGTGTGAGAAAGTGTGTGAATGTGAATGAATGGAAATTTTAATAGATAAGATTAATTATGGTGCTAACCATAAAACTCTGATTTTATATTTCTATCTTATGGTAAACTTTATCATACTTCCCATTTTCATGTCTGATGGTGACTAACTTTCCATTCTAGATCCAACAATAGAACAAAATAAATCTTACTTCCTTTTATTTAGGATGTAGCCTTCAGACAAACTTTCGATATGATCTAACCATCTAAGAAACTTTTGACTCGATGTAACCTTGGTCAATGGAACTTTGAAAATGGACTAAACGTCCTGTTCTTTGACTGTGTTGAGAAATGATTGACTGAAATATTAACCCCTTACAATGTTTTTTTGAAGATACAGGATTTTTTGCTGATGTCACTAACAGAGTAAATTATGACCAATAAAATAATAGCCATGGATGATTTTGGCTAATTATCCTGAGATGGGTTATTGTTGTGGCAGAAAGAAACAGTGCCACACCTGCGCAGCGTATAACTTTGGGAAGGCAGAGAGCAAGCATGCTTGCCCTGTCCACCCCACATTTAACCTTCTTCCTTTTACAGGATGTCATGATGGATCCGGTCGAACAGAACTTATTCTGTTCCAAATGTATAAAATATTGTCTTGTTACTGTTTATCATGAAATTTCACAGGTCTGATCAGAAAGGACGACCGGCCAGACAAGCAGATTATGTTAATACATGTTGTCACTAACAAAAATAGTTAAGGTCTCCCTTAACAGGTCAAAGCAGCCAGGAAATGGCTCACTCCACAAACAAGGTCCTATCTGGGGTGGGGTGACACCTCTGTGCAAGCATCTCATCTTAAACTACACCAACCAGCCCTGAGCAACTCCACACCCAAACGCCGACGACAACCCGAGGTGGCTGGGTCCGTATGAGATCATTCTAACAACGAATACAGCAATCAAAGTTTCCGAGCGTGACGCTTGGGTTCACGTGTCACACTGCAAGCCCCACCAACCGCCATCCAGAGGAAAGTAGGGGAAGAAAAACAAAAGGGCGTGCTGGAAACGTGCCTCCTCTACCTGCGTGGGAAAAGACCTTGTTATTGCTCGCAAAGAGCAATCAAGGTGAACATGGAACGTTTCAGACGTCTGTGGGGCCAACGCGACGATCAGCACACCTGGGAGCAAATGTGGTCTAACTGAGTGTTCAAGTGCAGCATGTGTGTTTTTATATTCATAAGTGATGTTTTTGATCATATTGCTGTTTCTGTTTGAATTTCCTCCAGGATGTGACCAGGGTAGAAAGAGAAGGGAAGTTTGCCTGTTCATCATGACTATTCATCCGACACAGAAAGAAATCACTATGAGTTAAATTTGTTCATTCCAGCTTATGATGAGGATGGGAGTTCCATCTCAAAATACTGGACGATATGACAGAGGTGCGGGATGATCTGTGGCAGGATGAACAGGCAAAGAACAAACCAACAGGATGGGGGGTTAGATTGGATCACTGAAGCCTTCCGCAATGCTTTTGCTTAGGAAGCAATAATGTGATGTTCTTCCAGAAGCAATAATGTGATGTTTATTGATGTTTTATTTGGTTCAATCAAACTGTAGGACTGAGAATTGATATAGGGCTGAGATTTGAACAATTACTGATTAATTTGAAAATATTTTAGGTACATATAAATTAAGAAGAAGAAAATCTTTTAATTTTGTAGATTATAGGGACTCTAACTAGGTGCATGACTGAAAAAATAATAAATAATCTAGGGATTACTTTTGAAGAAACTTGAGGGTTTTACAATTATAATGAAGACATTACAATCATGGATGCTAAAAAATATTAATAGCAATAGTTGTTCTCTAGTAAGAGAGAATAGGTGATAAGTTACTTTGCCGGATTAGGTCTGAATGGATAATTAGGTAAACTTCTATAGTGATGAACTAATGACTACATTATATATATATTAGATGTTTCCAATTGCTAAAATAGCTAAAGAAAACCTTTTAAAAGGGGATTGATTTTGGGAAACATATTTAATTTATTGGATTATTATTGGTTGAAGAAGTTACCAGTGTGATTACTGAAATGTTCCTTTCATGTATTGTCTAATGTCTGTATTTAATATCTGAGAGGTGACTGCGGGTCTAGCTAGCTAGGAATACAGCAACAGTGCTTGCTTATTTAGCCCGGCTTTCCAGAAATTAAATATTGTTTTGTTATTGTAACGTATTAAAACAAATTATGTAGGGGACAGAGTTAAAAAATAGACCAAGAACAATATGACCAAAAAAAATATGTTCAATTTAAACTTAAAAATTAGTCTAATCAGTTTAAACGATCCAGAGAAATAGAGTATTTGCTAATATAGAAAAAAATTCTGAAAAGCTTTCTAAATTCACAATGAAGCTAAAGATTTAATGATCTGGATCAATGGATCCATTATGAGCTATTCCGCATTGCCAAAACTTAGAGGTGGTATAAGTTATGTCCATCTGTTAATTATCGGCCTGTTAAGGCCTAATAGATCAATATGATTTGAAAGATAGCTAAAAATTATGAAACTTGACTCAAGGTCTAAAGTTAAAAGGCAATGTACTATGGTATGTTTAGTTTTTTACTAGAGATAGAATATTGGCAAGGAGATGCATAGATGAGAAGATGGTATGTGTATGTGGTAACATTGGAAATTGGTTGTAATTTCATTACAGCTTAGGATTCTGATTGAAGGAATATTTTAAAGGTATTATAAAGTAAAAGATGTTGATGAAAATAGTTAGAGATAACGGGTGGTATTAAAGTCACTGACTTAAAATAGGATGATTCGGTGGAGCAGGTAAGTCATGCAGGTATAGAAAATTGATTAGAATAATTAAATTTAATATTGGCCATGTTTGATTATGGCCAGAGAGGGGAATGTGGTGGAAAATTTAAACTGAATATTAAGAAAACCATGTTTTAATATTTGACCTTGTTTAACCTGCTAAATCTCTAAAAACCATGTTCTAGGACGTTCTGTATTTTACATGAATGTGTGTGTGTCGAACTCCTGACTGTGTGTATAAATAACAAATATGGGAAATGAGACTAGACAGATGACTAAGTTAGAACTTGTGATCAATGAAGTAATCGTTAAAACAAATTCTTACCCAGTAACAGAAGGAATAACCAATCAAATGAATGTCATTATGCCATACCTCCCTATTGTATAAAAACTGTTGTTTCCGTGTTTTCGGTGGGATTCTCAATGGAATTTGTCTGAGATCCACCGGCCTTGGTTTTACTTGGGAGATTCTCTGAGTATTGCTCGAGACTCCCGGCCGTAATTAAAAGCATCTAAAGGACATTTACTGAAGTCTGTCTGTCATTTAAGCTGCGCAGCAAAGGAGAAAAGGAGCAAAAGAATAAAAGAGAAAAGAGCAAAAGAGTAAGAGTAGTTCAGAAAACTCGAAGCTAGGAACGTCATAAAGGACGTAGGGAGCTTGAGTAAGCTAGAGACGTCGTAAGGAGCGTATAGAGCTTGAGTAAGCTAAAGACGTCGTAAGGGACGTAGAGAGCTTGAGCATTTTAGGAAAGCGGATAGTCAGATTATAGGTTAGCATTAGGGAAGAAAAAATCCATCACAGTAGTCAGGATGATTTTCACATAGTTTTGAAGCAAATATTTCAGGCTACGTGATACAATTTTCAAAAGTATTGTGAAGAAATAATTAGTATGGGTTTCATGACCTTATTTCAGTGACAACGTTTTTTTAGTTTTTTCACAAACCACGCATAAACGTCATTATCTTAAAACTAAAAACTTTTACATACATGCTGTTGACATATTACTGTAGCAGAGTTTGTGCTGAATACAGTGTAATCAGACTTTAGCCATGAAAATGTCACAAGTATCAGAAAAAAGCACAAATGTCAGAGCATGTCAGAACACCTCCAGGACCCCGAAAACACCTCAGACCCCAGAGGGTTTTAATATGTTATCCTCCTAGGGAGGATTAAGGGTATATTGGAAAAATCGAAAGAGAAGAGAAATGATTGAACCAGATGAGTTCAAGAACCATTTCTAAGCCGTCGGTCACATACAACCATATTTCTTACACTTACATTCCTTACATCATGTTATACTCATAGGACTAATGGATCCAAGAACTGGGCTATTTCAGGCATCTGCTGATGGATCTTCCCTTGTTTGTTTTTGTTTTTGTTTTTGCCAGAATGGTGTTTGAAGCATATGTTCAGTCACTACATGTGATGTCTGATGTCTAGATAGATCGTATCTGTGTCTGTGCAAAATTAGTTAAATTATTAAATGTATTTAAATTGATTAAACATAATATTAATTAATCTAGAGCATTTTAAAATCATCTTGACACTGAATGTATTAAACGTACATACTATTTAACAAAACTACAGCTCTTTTTCTAAAGTTTTAAATACTGTAATTCCTCTCTTTAAGGTAAAGTTTATGGTCATGAGGATAATACAAATAAAATTCAGGGTAACAAAATCTGCCAATTTCAGACGTTAATACATTGAGAGCTATTCCTTGGTATTCAGCAAGTCTGTCACATTTCATTATCAACATCTTACAACATGCTTCTATTTTTTCATTGTCCTTTGGTAATGGTTTTCAAAGACAGCAGAGAGACAAGCAATTTTATCACAATATTCCAGAGCTCTAAGTAATGTTAAAAAAGTTTATTTTTCTTCATCGTCTTGACTAAAATCAATCCTTTAAATTCAGCAGCCCTTTTGAATTTTTATTGAAAACCAATGCTATTCAAAACAGTTCAAGTTTAGGATGTTTTTTTTTTGTGTTTTTTTTTTTTTTACCAGCCCACAGATCAGTTCTAGGTCTGTCATAAAAGTCCAATATACAAGCATGAACGATCAGCATTCCTGATAGAACTCCACCATCTATCCAGAGGGAACAAAAGGAATGCCAGTTCTCACTTCCCATCCAATAAATACAGAAACCAACAGACAGACGGGTCAAGAAGCCACTCGCTCAATACTGTTACAACCCACAGATATAAACAAGAGGCCTGCCAATTATAAACTTTTAGCCACCTCTATTGTTGGTTGTTTGTAAGCCTTATGGACATCCATGTATATTTATTCCCTTTTTAAATAAGCGTCATCGCCTCATCTGCTGAATTGAGCTCTGTTCCTGTCTCACAGTTCTCACTCAACCCCCACATTAATAATACATCTAAGACAAGATGGGCAAGAATCGTTAAACCTCTTATATGACTCCCTCTGCTTTTGCTCCCACCGTTCTTTTATTTTCATCTCCTTCTCTTGTCATTCTATGCAATCCTTTGTCTATTCGTTCAGTTCTGGATCTTCACCCTCACATTCTTTTCCTTTATAACTCAATAGTACACATTTTTCCGTATAAGCCTGTGCAGAAGTGGTTGATAAAAGCTAGCACAATGTTCTAACCCCCCTCCATCCACCCATAATATGCAGGTGTTGAGGTTGGCACTGGTGTTATTATCAGGCCCAGGCAGCGTAGCAGCATGCATTATGTTCCCCACCCCCAGTGTTCCTTAATCTGCCCCGTCAATGAGGAGAGAACGAGAGACATAATGTTTGGGGACATCTCCGCATGACAGGGCAGATTGTGACTGATCTCCCCAGGGGCGTCGGACTGGGGGTAAAACCAGTACTGATTACCAGGGCCCCAAGGGGAGAGAGGGCCCTTGAAAAGTCTGGAATATATTTTATTTGGAACATGGGGGCCATCAGGACTGCCTATGCATAGGGCCCGGGATCTTGTGCTACGCCCCTGGATCTCCCGTTCTGTCTTCTTTCTTTCTTTTCTTCATTATCACGAGCCATGTTCTGATTTAGAGGTCCCTATTATGCAGTGCTCACTGCTCTCTACACACTCAGAATCTGGAGAAATCTATTCATTAGGAATGCTTTATGGATTTCCAGTATGATGACATGGTAACTATTTACAATAAGATGACCAATGCTTCAGAATACAGAATTCATTCATCTTAGCTAAGGTTAATGTCAACATTTACTAATACATATTCAGGATCAAAAGTTGTATTTGTTAATGCACTGTTAACTAAAATGAATATCAATATTCGGTTTTACAGTAATAACCTTAACAAATGTTGGTAAAAAAAATGTTGCTTATTGTTAGTTCATGTTAGATAATAGATTAACTAACAAATGATACGTTGTTGTGAAGCGTTACCAATGAAATATGTATACAATACATGTATTTGATCAAAAGTACAGTAAAATAGTTATAATGTTATAATATTAGTTATAATATTATAATGGCAAAGCTGAATTGTCAGCAGCCATACAGTCTTCATTGGCACATGATTCTTCAGAAAGTATTCTAATTTAATGCTCAATGAACTTTTTGTTTTGTATTATTATCAAAGCTGAAAATAGTAATTAATTGTGGAATCCTGTTGCACAACATTTTCTATATTTTAGCATAAAAGGCTTTTAATACAATTAGTAAAAATTGGTAAAAAGGTCCTCCTTCATGTCATGTATACAGTGTCTTTTTGATTTGAAATTTTTACTGATATTTATATGTAAGAAAAACCTTTATAATGTTAGTAACATTTCAAGATAAACACTTATAGATTATCTTTTCATATAAAAAAAAAACAAAAAACAAAATTAGTATCGAATATGATACAACAGCCTTTTGAGGAACATTTGAACATCTCAGTCATCATTATTTAATTGCATTATGTTTTGCCCCCTACAATTAAACTACAAAGATGATAAAACTAAGCATTTAAATATTTTACTAAGACGTTATTTAGAGACAACTGATATACATAAATACATTTTAAAAGAAATGAGATTTTGCAGATTTATTCATGTCAGGCTTTACATGGTTATATGACTTAACCCTCTACTGCACGCATTATTATGCAATCATGGAAAATTTTTTTACAGTGTTTTTTTATATATAAAATAGACTCAAATTAACATTTCTTTTTTTTTTTTCTTTTTTTTTTTTTGGGAGGGGTACTTTTGGGTACGTTGCCATATGGCAACATTGTGCGACAATGGAACAGCCTGATGCGTTTTCTCCCAAAATGATATGAAATTCATAGATGATTACAGACCTGTCTTTTAGAAATGAAATTGTTTTTATTATTTAAAATGTTTTCAAGAGCTTTGTGTACAAAATATGAAACTAATTTTCAAAGTATTATTTCAACAATATTTACAAAACATCTGACGCAAACTCATAAGAACTGGTCAAGTGAAACTACTCAATGTGAAACGATTATTTCAACAACATTTACAAAACATCTGACGCAAACTCATAAGAACTGTTCAAGTGAAACTACTCGATGTGAAACGCCTTAAAGCAGTTGTTCTCTCCGTTAAAGGTGGGGTATGTGATTTTCTTTTTTGACCATTTTTTCAAAATCACTTGAAATCCTATTCCTAACCCACTTACAGCCACTGAGTTAGAAGCACTGACATGAAAATTAAAAAATGTAATTATCTGTGGAAAGGGCAGGACTCGAAAAACTCCAGCCAATCATTTCCAAGACCACCTAGAATCATTGGACAGTAGGTGCGTCAATCAAACGGTCGTACCATACCCCCCTCCCCCTCTTCGAATGGGTGGAGTCAGGGCCAGCGTTGGAGGAAAGAAGGTAGGACCTTTTGAGTTGTGTATTTTCAAAATCTGCCGGCCGTTTTGCAAATCACTTACCCCACCTTTAAGGCAGAGGTGCACCTTGCACTTAGAGCAAACAACTCTGACAATGCCCTTGCAGCCAGGATGCTTGCACCTTCCTTTTGGTGCACCCATCTCTGGCCAGTGATCAAAGAGGTCAAGACGGATATATATTTTACTTTTATACTTTACTTTTACTTTACTTTATAAATATATACAAATATATATAAATATATGAGTAGAATACAACCATCCAACTATATCAGTGCATCCATACATTGTCATTCATACAAAGCTACTCTGCATTAGCATGGGCAAAATATTGTTCCATTACCGCACAATGTTGCCATATGGCAACATACCTATTTTATTAAATAAAAAGGTAATATAAGTATCAAAACAATGTGACAATGATTGAAAAAAGATTAGAACTTATCCCAGATGCTTGATGTATTTTTTTATTCCGAAGAAATATGAAAAAAATGAGGAAAATCTTCACATATACACGAGCACTTTTTCAGCAGCTGGAGTCATCAAAAGTGTGTGAAAAGAATGACGTTGCAAGGGTGTGTGTAGTGTCGTGATGTCATCAAAGCATATCATTGGTTACCACCGGGTTCTATTATGAATTTAAGATCAATCAGAGCTCATGTTTATTTTCAAATTTCAAGAAATGTCCAAAGAAAGGGTATGTTGCCATATGGCAACACTGTGCAGTAGAGGGTTAATACACTATGATATTCCTTTCGCAGGGAACAATCGGGAGACTGGAACATAACATCTGAGTTAATACCTGCATCACTCTTTCTCAGTATCTCTCTGTTTGGTCATTTTCTCACTTCACCTGTGTGTTCTGCTGTGGTGTGGCATCAAACTGTCACTTACAACTTCTACAAAAGTGACAAACTGTTGTTTGTGTGTGCTAGAGGGTAAGTATTTGTGTGAAGATGAGAAACAAGGAGGGAAAAGGTGTTTGAGAGAAAGAGAGAGAAAAGAGAGCGTAATACATCGAAAAGAAAGTATCTGTGCGTGAAAAATCCTGAGTGTGAGAAGAAGAAAAAAAGTGTGTGGTGTGTGACAGTACATCTTTGTATTTTTGAGGAGAACCACAGGGGGGAGATTTCTCTCTCAGTCTGAGTCAACTGTCAGAAATCGAAGGAGAGAGAGAGAGCGAGGAGAATGTGAAAAGATGTTGAGAAAGGCCTAGAGATGATTATATTCCCCCCGCCTCATCTCTCTCTCTCTCTCTCTCTCTCTCTCTCTCTCTCTCTCTCTCTCTCTCTCTCTCTCTCTCTCTCTCTCTCTCTCTCTCTCTCTCTCTCTTCAGGTGTGAAACTTCAAAAAAAGGACCCACTCCTCACAACCCACTCCACAGAGTGAGGACTCGCCCTGTCAAAATGTCGTAAGGTGTAAAATACTACCTCAAACTGTTCCCTTCCCCTCTCTTCCACACACTTTCTAACATGGCATGGGGAAGACACACTCTAACCCCTTTAGCACACAAGAGTGCAAGGGAACACGCACCTCCTTATGTTAGCCTTCTCTTTGTCTGTGTCTCTTTCTCAAATTCACACTCTCACACACAAACACATACTGGCCGAGAGGGCTGAGATTGCAGACCTTCTCAATGAACCGCTCGTGTCTTTTTTTTTTTTTAGCTCCCTGTCAGTCACTTACACATACAACCATCTGTCGATTGACAACTCTCTCTAAGGCTCAAGCTTTTCAAATAACGTTGGAGATGTTCTTTATTATAACCATGTAAGTATCCCATTAAATTAAACCGTGATGCATGTAATGTTTCAAACAAACATTAATTATCGTTTTCAATTAATATAATAAATTAGAACCTTCTTGACTGATACATTTTAAATCACTGGCAATTGGGAGGTTTAAAAGCGTTTGTCTGGGAAGATGGATGGCAAAATGGATGAAACTCACAAACCACTTATTTGCAGCGCTCAAATTGAAGTCAAATTGAAATTGTATTGAGAGAAAAGGCCCTGTCACATAAATTGTAAATATTTGTATAAGATTTCAATTAGAAACAATATATTCATACATACATTTACAGAGTTTAGTTTATCTTTAGAAGATTAGATATATTTTCCATGTATGCTTTACAAGTATACTAAAATCAATGTAGGCCTTCGTGTATACTTCTAAGTGTATCATTTCAATACTTACTAAATTGGCCCACTTTTTTAGTTTAAAAATTATACTTTTAAATGTTACATGTAACAGCAGTAAACTTTGATTTTTGAAAGTATACTTTTAAATGTTAAGTGTAATAGTGTAATTAAACATTGAGTAAACTAAGTTTGTCTTTTGTATTTTGTATCAAATATACTGATCTACAGTACAAGCAAACTGTTAGGTATACTGTTACAGTAGTTCACTATATACTTCTAGAGACCTTTTTAATTTATGAAAGTACACTTTAAGTACTACTCAGTGCCGCTGCTAGCCATTTTGGTGCCCTAAGCATAATTCCTTTATGATGCCCCCCCGCCCCCCCTAAAAAAAAACATTTTTATTTAGGATTTTCATTTAGGGGGGCTAAGCCCCCAATGAGGGTATGATTTATAAAAAAAATTAAAAAGCTAAAAAGTAACACTTTAGATTAGGGTCTAATGCTTACTATTAACTAGTTTCATTACCATGCAATGGCATGGTTTTATAATCACTGGGATCCCGAATTTGAGGCAGGTTAGTTAGGGGTGTTCGGGGGAAATTTGGGATTTTTCTGAACTACAGATGTGCATTTTAAAGATGTTGTGAAGGCAAAAAAAAAAAAATCGATAACAACAGCTTTAAAACCATGTCAGTGGGCAGCTGATTATTTTTCTCTCCTCATCAGCATCACACTCTTTTTCTCTTTGTTTCTCTTTGTCTCTTCCCCTCCTAAAGTTGGCTTTTTTAATTTACTAAAGGTTACAATTTGTATTTTATTCTCAATATGTACACATTCATTATAAATCCTGTGCCTAACATGATGAAAACGGCTTTGTTCATGTTTCTTGTCCCCTCACAATGACAGTAGCCTAAACTATTACACTAGGCTACATGTTACATAGGCCTATTTTCAGTTCAAAATGGCGAAATTAGACAAAACTATATTAGTTTGCCTAATTATTTTTTGTCATTCGTTTAACATTTATGACCTAAAAAAAACTGTCAAATAAAGTTAAGTTTAGCTACTTACATCTTATCTCGCACTTGACCGTACACTGAAGCGTCGAGTTGCACTGTTAAAATTCGCGCTCAGCGTCTGTGAACATAAAGCCCGCCTACTTTGATTTGATTGGTCATCTCAAATATTCTGACATTGACAAGCAGTGACAGACCAATGAGGCTCAGATGAACACACACATGAACACATCACACACACACACACACACCCTGTCCTGTGTTTCTGACGTGCTCTCTGTCTCTGCTCGGCGCCGCTGCGGAATGAAGAGGAAGAACGCGCTGAATCTGATTATAACAAGAAGTTTGATGATTGGTTTTTCATTAGGCTATTTTTGGTGCCCCCTCAGCACTTGGTGCCCTACGCACAGCGCGTGATGCGCGTGGTGGGAGCGGCGGCGCTGGTACTACTAGATCAATTTCAGTTTCAGTAAACTACCAGTTTTACCGTTTTTATACTGTAAGCATACTTACTATAAGCTTGCTTTAAGTGAACTCACATCATTTATAGTATAGTGTTATTATTTATATATTATTTTGCACTTTAAGTATACTTGGTTCCTACACTGTAAAAACATGTTCATGGTTTATCACAACTTGTTATCTTTTAAAGTCCCTGTAAAGTCAAAATTAAGTATGTGTTTTGAGTTTGTCAAACCACAGAAAAATTTGTTATTAGTCACCCAGCCAAATTTTGAATGATAAAAAAAGCCAGCAAGTACATAAAATAAGCTATCAAAATCTTGAAAAAATGAGCAGTAATCTCTGCTCTCAAACGCTGGGGGCGTGTCCACTGGCTCCGTTGAAACCACGCCCACTCGCGGGAAAGCTGCCGTCGCCACACTCAACTCTACAGCCGGAATGGATGCTCGCACGGTGGGCACGCACTGCCGATGATGGCACCAGTTGTCGGCGCGACGGGAGGATGAAGGCTGAGGTGGGAGTCGGTTCGGCCCCATTCACCAGTAACAGCGGATTATCAGTGAATCCCAGACAGTTATCTCTGACGAAAGTTTATAAAACTATCCCGTGTAAAATGATCACCGGGTTTTGGCAGTGATCCTCAGCTCTCCATCAAGTTGGCTCTTCACAAAATTAATCCACTTCTTCTTGATGTAATCGTTTTTCGGAAATTTAAACAAGGACACCGATCTGTTTTGTACGTGATCCGGTGATCGCATCCAGGTAGTACGCATTTCCGTGACGAAGGCATAGCTAGTAGCTAGCAATCTGTAGGCTGTGTTACTAATAATAGTACTGACAGTAACTCGCGATTGAGCGGCACACTTATGTGAATGTGCTCTATAATATTGTTAGGAGCGGCCAGCCTCAGGGGCTCCAGTGCGTCATCAAGTAGGGGCGTGTCCAGGAGCTCAAGGGCTCCAGTGCGTCATCGAGCCCTGTTTTAGCCCCGCCCAGAAAATCCGGAAAATAGCAATGGTGAAAAACTGTTTAACGGTCTAACTCCACAATTCAGTACTTCACAGTTCACAGTCTTTGTAATATGTTTTAGCAATACATTTCTAACATTTATAATGTGTTTAGAATTTTTTTTTGAAATTGCCTTTACAGGGACTTTAAGTATCTGTTTTATAAGAGAAGTCACAGGAAATTTTACCACAGGTAGAAAAACTCAAAGTTTAAGGCACCCTCCTCGCCCTTTCTACCGCTGCTCATGTGCATTTGCCAACTTTATCGTGTGGAGCTATGTCTACCGAGGTGGGTAATGCATCATACACATCATAGAACATTGACATGTACATTTTGCCGTAAAGCAGTTCGTGTTTCTCAGTCGCTTCTCACCAGACTTCCTATTTCCAACTTACCGGGACGTTAGTCCCCATGTTGCAAGGTTGGTTTTCCGCCTGGTAACGCTAGGGGGAAGTGTGGAAAGTCAGAAATTTTATTTCATCCACTTGTTTGAGTTATCTCAACTTTTTTCATAAATAGTTGAATAAACTTTAAAAACAGAATTTGTCAAACAAAACGTAAGTTGGATTTTTTACAGTGCAGTATGAATCACGTCTCTCACAATACATTCATACCTTGGAAGAATAAAATCAATAAAATCAGACGAATTTGTATCTGTTTCTTTGTGGAATAATAGCACTGTGGCTTAAAGGAACATATCTCGTTTCATGCCTCAACATACAATACCCCTCACTGGACTCTTGCTCAGTATTTTGACTTTGCCCTAATGTTGAGTGGTTCATCATTTACTATAGAAATGAATGAACATCACTCAACGCTCCTACAGTAAAGGCCATGCCAGAGTCTTGTCAAGTCATGGCCACCATGCCAGATAGAGTCTAAGAGTCTATAAGAGTCTCCACACATCATGGCCACTCAAGTACCGCTTGCGATTTTTTTTTTTTTGATATATTCCAAGCTCCAAGGGCCACAACATTTTTTTCTGACTGACAGCCAATATGATAGATCCACCTCTAAGATCAGTACAAGCAGTGATCAGGGTAAGTCGTCCTGAGTCCTGTGGTCCCAGCACTTCCTAAGCCGGTGGTCCCAAATATGGTGGTCTCAGCACTTTGTCTGGTGTTTCTGAGTCCGGTGGTACCGGAGGTAATTCCGGTGATGGCTGTCACCATATTGTGTGTTTGGGCTACACATACTGTACTTCCCTAGCAACGACGTCTCCCCTGGGGGGGGGGGGGGGGGGAGGGGGGTTGTCTTACTGTGTCTTTTCTTGTGTTTAGTTCCTGTATTTTCTATAGTTAACCTTGTTAGTCTTTATGTTTACTCACCACACACCTACTTATTCATCTAGTTACTCAATGTGTTTATACCCTTATGTTTCAGTCTGTAGTTGTTGGTTATTGTCTTTACAAACCCACGTAAAACTGTTGCGTTTTCAACAGATTTAAACTTTGGGTGACATGGAACTTCCACAAATACACATGCCTAACTTAGATTGTATATTCCTTACAATCTAAAGCGAGAAGCGAGTCGAGTTCTGATGAAGTCCAGTAAGTTTTCACAAACATATTTAGCTAATCCGATAACCCCTAGGAACTTTTTCTTCTTTCTTTCTGATTCATAATGTAGTTCAGGTATAGAAAACGAATCGGTTACCTAACGTAACCTCGGTTCTCTCTAGATGAGGGAACGAGTATTGCGTAAGCTAGCTTACGCTGCGGGAAAGATTCATCTTTTCTGAGAAATTGAAGCAAAAAATTATCCTATAATTTTGTATCCATTGTCAACGCAGTTCAGCTGCAGCAGAGCATGAGCAGGCTAGCTAGCAGCTCATTGGCTCGCTCACAGGGAACTGCTTAGGCCTATGAGGAGACACGAATGAACTCTCGGCCAATGAGAGTCTGACCTGCTCTCATTGCGTCAGAGCCCGCCGAAACGGGCGTGGCCAGAGAGTATAAATTCGCCTCTCAGGCTGCAAACTCTGGTTTTCATAGAATGAAGCGAGAATGCTAGTAGCACAAGCACGGCCAGGAACGCAATACTCGTTCCCTCATCTAGAGAGAACCGAGGTTACGTTAGGTAACCGATTCGTTCTCTTACGAGAGGTTCTCTCGTATTGCGTAAGCTAGCTTACGCTGCGGGAACACCTGGTCAACGCCGTGCGTGCTAAGCATCCACTATGAGTCCCAGGGAGGACCCCGGGGAACCCTTATGAGTGGGAATAAAATATGTACATGTGACAAAGGCCAGCGGAGCGGGCCGGGGATTGTGAAGTACATAAGCACATGATTAGGAGGGACAGAACGAGACCGGTCTGTGTGAATAACTCCCTATAGTGCAGCTCAACCAGAAGAGCTGTAACATACTAGACTGCTAGTAGTTTAGCCTGCAAGGCGGGAACTTCCAGATTGTAAAATCTGATAAAGGTGGAGGGGGAAGCCCATCCCGCTGCCACACAAATATCATGAATGGAAATTCCGCTGGACCAAGCCCACGATGAGGCCATGCCTCTAGTGGAATGGGCCCTGATGCCCAAAGGGCATGGCAGGTCTTTTGACGCGTATGCAGAGTCTGTTTCGAGGCGGCCAACCCTTTGGTGCGCCCACCGAACGAAACAAAAAGCTGCTCAGCTCGTCTGACCGGAGCAGTGCGAGTAAAGTATAATCTCAGGGCCCTGACCGGACACAGGAGATTAGAGTCAGATTCGCTATCGGATGCAGGCAGAGCCGATAGGGAAATAACTTGTGCCCTGAATGGGGTACCAATCGCTTTTGGGACATAACCATGTCTAGGTTTGAGAACGACTAAGGAGTCATTGGGCCCAAACTCCAGACAAGAAGCGCTACTGGACAGCGCGTGAAGGTCTCCCACACGCTTTACTGACGCGAGCGCGAGCAGAAAGATGGTTTTGAGCGAAAGGTATTTGAGATCCACGGTGTTTAACGGTTCGAATGGGGGGGCTTTCATAGCTTCGAGAACTATGGAAAGGTCCCAAATCGGCACCGACGGGGGGCGTGAGGGGTTCATCCTTCTAGCTCCCTTGAGGAAGCGGATGACTAAGCCATCTTTGCCCAGTGACTGGCCGCGCCGGGGTTCAGCGAACGCCGCGACGGCTGCCACATACACCTTGAGAGTGGATGGGGACCTGCCCTTGTCCAGCATCTCTTGGAGAAAAACTAGCAAGGAAGGAACCTCGCATGACCGTGGGTCCACGTTTCTGTCGGTGCATCACTTAGAGAACACAGACCATTTAGACGCATAGAGCCTTCTAGTAGAAGCCGCTCTAGCCTGCATGATCGTGTTTAACACTCCTTCTGGCAAAGCAACGGGTAGTCGTTGATCACCCACGCATGAAGCGCCCAGCGCTCCGGGTGGGGATGCCAGATCGTGCCGCGAGCTTGGGAGAGGAGATCTGTTCTGACTGGAATGGGCCACGGGGCTGTCTGTGACAGCTGAGTGAGCTCCGGAAACCAAGTCTGACCTTCCCAACGCGGGGCTATGAGGAGCACCGAGTGGCATGTTTCCCTGATTCTCTGAAGCACCTGCGGTAGCAGAGAAACCGGAGGGAATGCATAAAGCGGGCGGCTGGGCCAGGTCTGGGCTAGCGCGTCCTCGCGTTTTGAGAAAAATATTGGGCAGTGGGTGTTTTCTTCTGAGGCGAAGAGGTCCACCTCTGCTCTGCCGAATATTCGCCACAGCTTTTGGACTGTAAGAGTGTGCAGGGACCATTCGCCAGGGGGAATGGGGTTCCTGGACAGACTGTCTGGACCGTCGTTCAGATGGCCCGGCACGTGCGTCGCTCTGAGCGAGAGCAGGTGACACTGGGACCAAACTAGGATGCGTTCTGTCAGCCGGAAGAGATTTCTGGATCTGACTCCGCCCTGACGGTTTAGATAGGAGACCACAGCCATATTGTCCGAACGGATCAGCACATGGTGACCGTGAATGCGCGGCAGAAAGCGCGTGAGCGCGTTCTCGACCGCCAGCATCTCCAAACAGTTTATGTGGAGGAGACTCTCCTGAGCTGACCAGGGGCCGAAGGCCGGTGAGCCCTCGCAGACCGCACCCCAACCCATGTTGGATGCGTCTGTCGAAATGACTTTTCGGCGAGAAAAGGTCCCCATGGAAACGCCCCGCTGAAACCATTCTGTCATG
This sequence comes from Rhinichthys klamathensis goyatoka, assembly GCF_029890125.1. Taxonomy (NCBI): domain Eukaryota; kingdom Metazoa; phylum Chordata; class Actinopteri; order Cypriniformes; family Leuciscidae; genus Rhinichthys; species Rhinichthys klamathensis. Next base: position 1,109,807 of record NW_026606695.1, on the reverse strand, counting down.
GTCCATGGCTGCAGAGCTGTGATACAGGTCTGCGTTACCTTTATCAGCTGGCGGCGCGTGGTCCACGCGCGGTGAGACACACGGCTCTTCAACCAGAACTGAAGCGGGCGCATGCGCAGTAACCCCAGCTGGAGCACTGCGGAGGCTGAGGCCATGTAACCCAGCGCCTTCTGAAAAGTTTTCAGAGGTGTGAGTCTGTTCATCTGAAAAGATGCGGCGAGACGCTGCACACGGCGCGCGCGCTGTGTAGACAGACGAGCCGTCATTGAGACCGAGTCTAGCTCTATACCCAAGAAGGAGATAGTCTGACTGGGTTGAAGTGCGCTCTTTGTCCAGTTGACAGAGAGGCCCATACTTTTCAGATGGTCGAGGAGAACTGTACGATGAGACAGTAGCTCCCTCTGTGATTGTGCCAAAATCAGCCAGTCGTCCAAATAGTTCAGTATTCGCAGCCCCTGACTCCGCAGGGGGGCGAGCGCCGCATCCATGCACCTCGTAAACGTGCGGGGTGCTAGGGATAGGCCGAACGGGAGGACGGTGTATTGATAAACCTGGCCTTCGAAGGCGAAACGTAAGAATGGCCTGTGAAGGGGATTTATCTGAATCTGAAAGTAGGCATCTTTCAGATCTAGTGAAATGAACCAGTCCCCCTGGCGCACATGCGCGAGGAGTTTTCTGATAGTGAGCATTTTGAACGGTCTCTTCATGAGAACTTTGTTCAGAAATCTGAGGTCTAAGATTGGTCTGAGGCCGCCGTCTTTCTTTGGAACCAGAAAATAACGGCCGTAAAACCCCGACTCGCTCATAGATAGAGGAACTCTCTCTATAGCCCTTTTGCACAATAGTTTTGCTATCTCTGAACGGAGCAGAGTCACTGCTTCTGGGTTCACAATAGTTTCTAGCCGCGCTCGGAAACCTGGAGGGCGGCGGTGGAACTGTAAGCGATAGCCTAGCCTTATTGTGTTTAGCACCCACTGGGAAATTCCCGGAATAGCTTCCCACGCTTTGAAGCGTAACGCTAAGGGGTGAATGGCTACATGGTCCCCGTTGCTGCACACAGCGGGCCGCGCGGGCGCGCTCATAGTGTTTATGACAGCGGGACTTACACTCAGAGAGGAGTTTAAGGGCCGTGTAACAGAGTGAGCAGAGGTGGGACGCGCACACGGGCTCGTGGGCGCGCTTATGCACTCTGAAACTCGAGCGGGTTGGAACTGCTTTATGAGAGTGGGCTCTGTGAGACACACGGGAACTGAAATGCTTTTGTGTATGAGTGAACACAGTGTTGTGGGCACATTTTCTACACGTGAGGCTTTTATGCTCTTTTTGAGATATCTCTGGGTCGCCGTGAAAACGGAGTTTGTGCACATGCAGTGCTTTGTGTATGAGTGAACACAGTGTTGTGGGCACATTTTCTACACAAGAGGTTTTTATGCTCTTTTTGAGATATCTCTGGGTCGCCGTGAAAACGGTGTTTGTGCACATGCAGTGTTTTGTGTATGAGTGAACACAGTGTTGTGGGCACATTTTCTACACAAGAGGCTTTTATGCACTTTTTAGATTTCTCTGGGTCGCGGTGAAAACGGCGTTTGTGCACATGCAAGCGGGAAAAGAGACCGGCTTGTTGATGGCGGTGTACACTGCTGCAGTAGCCGTGTGAACGGGGACTGACAGAGGGCGAAACCTTGATGGCGGTTCAGCCATGGCGAGAAATAGCCGTCCTTTTCTCAGCTGAGGCTGGTCACGTGAGCGGCCTGCAGCGGGATATATATATATAGCCTGAAATCGGCTGCACTTGTGACGCGCGTCGCGTGCAAGTGCGTGTTAGAAACGTGAGCGCTGCAAGCGGGCACGAGACTATTTTTAGCCTGCAGAGGCTGGACTTGTAATGCGCGCGGCATAAAAATTATCTGCGAGAGCCGGAATCGAACGCGGGTCTCTGGCGCGAAAAGCTTTGTGATACACCACTGAGCCACAGGGGTAATGACACAAGCACAGTAGCGCTAGCAGATAAGAGGGCGTGATAGCAGTAACAGGTTCGCCTCGGTGGAACTAACACACTATAACCCATTTGTCCCGCTTTATGCTCGGAAATGAGAACGTTTCTCATGAGCGCGGGAGAGCGCGGCCGCTTTCTGTCACGTAAGAGAGCTGGGCGCGAGCTCAGAGCTGCATAAAGATTATCTGCGAGAGCCGGAATCGAACACGGATCTCTGGCGCGAAAAGCTTTGTGTTCCACCACTGAGCCAGGGGTAAAGACACAAACATAACAGCGCGGGCAGATAAGAGGGCGTGATAGCAGAAACAGGTTCGGCCTCAGCGGAACTGATACACTATAAACGCTTTATGTAGCGGCGTTATATGCAGGCGGGAGAGCGTGGCCGCTTTCTGTAACGTAAGAAAGCTAGCCGAGAGCTCAGAGCTGCATAAAAAAGTTATCTGCGAGAGCCGGAATCGAACACGGGTCTCTGGCGCGAAAGGCTTTGTGTTCCACCACTGAGCTAGGGGGAAGACACAGGCTTAATAGCGCGAGCAGATAAGAGGGCGTGATAGCAGCGACTAGTTCGGCCTCGACGGAACTAACGCACTATAAACCCACTTGCCGGTGACGCGTATGCATGGGGCCGGGCTAGCTCTCTTGTAAAGTAAAGAAAGCTAGCCGCGGTTGGCACAGCTGTAAGCGGCTCGTCCCCGATTCAGCGCTCGTAGGCGGTGAGAGGGGGAGGCGGCGTAACGCTTCGAGTCGAGCCCGCAGGGTCGACAACAGAAGCCCATTCGCAGAGATCGCAGCCGCCATCGGCGAGGGCGAGCTCGGCGTGCTCCAATCCGAGGCAGAGAGCGCAGATGACGTGGCGGTCTCCAGTCTCGAGGGGAGCGCGGCAAGAACCGCAGGAGGAAAAACGAGACATCTTTACAAAGACGCTCGGCTCTTTTAGATACACACACACAAAACAAGAAGCTTTTGGTAAAGGATATGAATCCGTCGGATGGCGCTAGCTTGCAGGACGGCTGAAGGTGGCGAAGACGGCCGGCTTCCTCAGACTCCCAGATGCTCGCTAGAAGGTGCCTTTTCCACGACGGCGGCTTCTCTCAGGATCAGCAGATGCGTGTAGCCTCGCTGAAGAGATGAAAATCAGAGTTTGCAGCCTGAGAGGCGAATTTATACTCTCTGGCCACGCCCGTTTCGGCGGGCTCTGACGCAATGAGAGCAGGTCAGACTCTCATTGGCCGAGAGTTCATTCGTGTCTCCTCATAGGCTTAAGCAGTTCCCTGTGAGCGAGCCAATGAGCTGCTAGCTAGCCTGCTCATGCTCTGCTGCAGCTGAACTGCGTTGACAATGGATACAAAATTATAGGATAATTTTTGGCTTCAATTTCTCAGAAAAGATTAATCTTTCCCGCAGCGTAAGCTAGCTTACGCAATACGAGAGAACCTCTCGTAAGAGAACCCTTCTCTAGTAGCCCTTCATGTATCATAATTGGTTATCCTGACATTTTATGAATGGAGGCCTCATTTGTTCCTTCACCGCTGTGATGCAACCACTAATGATTCAATCACATTCTCACTTTTTATTTGCAGAAGATGGGACAAAGATACTGTACAGATAGTACAATGCAGATGTCCAAAGTTGGTGATCAAAACAAGCTTTGTGTGAGATACTGATGGGACAAACATAACAAACCCGTGTGATACTCTGTTCTACATCTGTTGACCTCTGCTAACAATTCTCATGTCACTAAACTGACTGATAAGAATTTGGATAAATATTAAAACATCCTTGTTCAATGTGTTGTTTATTTAAAAAAAAAAAAAAAAACTCACTATATGTGACACTCCCCTTGTGATTATTGTTCCCAGTTATACCAGCTTGCCTATATGTAGAAACAAGGAGCTGTGAGAAGATGATGATACTTCCAACTCACAGCGGTATTCATAATTAAGAGGCATTTCCATTTGAAGAGTTCAGATGCAAAAGTGCCATCTGAAATTCGTATATTTAAGTTCAGTAGTTTCACTTAAATGACAATGAAAATTACCTATTAATTGTCATTTAAGTGAATTTACTGAACTTAAATATACTAGCTTGATACAAATGATCATTCTAGAAGAAAATTTCAGATGGCACTTAGAGGCTTTTGCATCTGAACTCTTCATTTGTAAAGATTGTTTAGTAACACTTTACTTGAAGGGATGTGCATAAGACTGGCATGACACCTTCATAATCATGACGACACATGTCATGAATATGAAGGAGGTTGTATGCATGTTTATGACAAGTGTCATTTGCTGAATTATGACATTTTTAATGCAAATATGACATTGTTCGAGATGTCTTTGTTATGACACATTGACATAGACCAATACATCATAACCTGTCAGTGTCTTTGTCATGACAACTTGACATTACTAAGACAACACAACCTGTCATAAATATGTCATAAACATGACATAACAGATTAATTATCAAACTTAAGAAACCACTTAGCTTTGTCAGAAGACACTGACAGGTTATGATGTATTGGTTTATGTCAAGTTGTCATAAAGACATCTCAAACAATGTCATATTTGCCGTAAAATGTCATAATTGAGCGAATGACACTTAATGACAGTTGTCATAAGCTCACATTGCTTTGTCATTTTGTAAATGGTTAATTTTGTTCAGCATATTTAGTGACATTTGTTGTGGTATTTCAATAATCTCATTCTTTTTCATTCTTTTTTCCCTTAATGGGCTTACATGGTACCAAATAATCCGTTAGTAATCGGATTGACGGCTCAGTCGGACTGAAAAGCCTTCATATAAACACCTTAATCGATCCAATTGAGCTCGATCAGAATGAAATTTTGATCAGACTGAAAGGGATGGTTTATTTACTTTCCAATCCGATCGAGAGAACATCTAATCACTTGATCGTATTGAAAAGCGAAACTGAAAGGACTGTGCAATGTACGCATGTGCAATGACGTAGAAATCGCGTAATGACGTGTGACGAGCTGTCCAAGTGTCATAAATGAGTGTCCCGTCATCCTAAAATTCTCCTATCACTCAGCATCTATAAAGTGGAGCAGGACAATGTCCCATCAGTACTTGTTCTTTCGGATTATCATCCACAGACGACTAGTTTTGGGCGCGGGGAGGGACATTTTTACTGCGTCATAAAAATAAGCAGCACGGCACAACAGTTCATATGCTAATTAGTTTTTAAAACAAATTAAGAAACAATGTAGGAGAATGGTTATTTTGCGCAAACGAATCGGTTACCTAGCGTAACCTCGGTTCTCTCTAGATGAGGGAACGAGTATTGCGTAAGCTAGCTTACGCTACGGGAAAGATTCATCTTTTCTGAATTATTGAAGCCAAAAAATGATCCTTAATTTTGTATCCATTGTCAACGCAGTGCAGCAGCTGCAGACCTTGAGCGGGCTATCTAGCGAGCTCATTGGTCGCAAAAGCGCGGGCCAGTGTGAATGCAATACATAAGCACATAGCGGGAAGAGAGACAGAGCTGTAGTGCCGGTCTGTGGAGAGTTTCCCATCAGTGCAGCTCACCAGGAGAGCTGTAGCGTATTAGACCGCTAGCAATTTAGCCTGCAGGGCGGGTACTTCCAGATTGTAAAATCTGACAAAGGTGGAGGGGAAAGCCCAGCCCGCTGCCACACATATGTCGTGAATGGAAATCCCGCTGGACCACGCCCACGATGAGGCCATGCCTCTAGTGGAGTGAGCCCTAATGCCCAAAGGGCATGGCAGGTCTTTTGATGCATACGCAGCAGCAATAGCGTCCACTATCCATCTAGACAGTGTCTGTTTCGAGGCGGCGAGACCCTTGGTGCGCCCCCCGAACGAAACGAAAAGCTGCTCAGTGCGTCTGAAAGAGGCAGAGCGCGCAGTATACAATCTCAGTGCTCTCACAGGGCAGAGGAGATTGGCGTCACATTCGCTATCGGATGTTGGCAGAGCCGATAGAGAAATGATCTGCGCTCTGAACGGGGTACCGATCACTTTGGGGACATAGCCGCGTCTAGGTTTCAAAATGACCTTGGAGTCATTTGGTCCAAACTCAAGACACGCAGTGCTGACAGACAGCACATGAAGGTCTCCCACACGTTTAACTGATGACAAGGCAGTCAGAAAAACGGTTTTGAGTGAAAGGTATTTCACATCCACGGATTGAAGCGGTTCAAAAGGAGGGGCTTTCATTGCTTCGAGAACTATAGAAAGATCCCATATAGGAACCGATTGGGGGCGCGGGGGGTTCATCCTTCTAGCTCCCCTGAGGAAACGGATGACCAGCTTGTTTTTTCCCAGTGACTGGCCGTGCAGGGGTTCAGCAAACGCCGCGACGGCCGCCACGTATACTTTGAGCGTGGATGGGGACCTGCCCTTATCCAATAGCTCTTGTAAAAACACGAGCAGCGGCGAAACCCCACATGTCCGTGGGTCCAGATCTCTGTCGGTGCACCATTTCAAAAACACAGACCATTTGGATGCGTAGAGTCTTCTCGTAGAGGGAGCTCTAGCGTGTATGATAGTGTTCATAACGCCCTCTGGCAAAGCGACGGGTAGTCGTTGATCACCCACGCGTGCAGCGCCCAGCGCTCTGGGTGGGGATGCCAGATCGTGCCGCGAGCTTGAGAGAGGAGATCTGATCTCACTGGAATGGGCCACGGGGCTGTCAGTGACAGCTGCGCAAGCTCCGGAAACCATGTCTGGTTATCCCAGCGCGGGGCTATGAGCAGCGCGTTTCCCTGATCCTCTGTATTACCTGTGGTAATAGCGAGATGGGAGGGAAGGCGTAAAGTGGGCGGTTGGGCCAGTCCTGGGCCAGCGCATCCTCGCGCATCCTTGCTTTTCGAGAAAAACACTGGGCAGTGAGAGTTCTCTTCTGACGCAAAGAGGTCTATCTCTGCTCTGCCGAATAGGCGCCACAGCATCTGGACTGTTAGAGCGTGCAGAGACCATTCCCCTGGGGGAATATTGTCTCTGGACAGTCTGTCTGGGCCGTCGTTCAGGTGGCCTGGCACATGCGTCGCTCTCAGCGAGCGCAGATGGCCCTGGGACCAACTCAGTATGCGTTCTGTCAGGTGGAAGAGGTTTCTGGACCTGACGCCGCCTTGACGGTTTAGATAGGATACCACAGATCTGTTGTCCGAACGGACCAGGACGTGGTGACCCTGAATGACCGGGAGGAAGCGCACGAGCGCGTACTCGACCGCCATCATTTCCAGACAATTTATGTGAAGGAGCTTTTCCTGTACTGACCATAGGCCAAACACCGGTGAGCCCTCGCAGACCGCACCCCAACCCGTGTTGGACGCGTCTGTCGAGATGACTTTTCGGCGGGACACAGCTCCCATCGTCACTCCCTGCTGGTACCATTCGACCACTGTCCAGGGCTGCAGAGCTGAGATACAGGTCTGAGTCACTCTGATTAGCTGGCGGCCTGTGGCCCAAGCCCGGCGAAACGCGCGGGTGTTTAGCCAATGTTGAAGCGGGCGCATGCGCAGTAAACCCAGCTGGAGTACTGCTGAGGCTGAGGCTATGTAACCTAGCATCTTCTGAAATAGTTTCAGAGGCGTGAGGTTGTTCATCTGAAAAGATCCGGCTAGTCGCTGAACACGGCGCACGCGCTGTGTTGATAAGCGAGCCGACATAGCCACGGAGTCTAGCTCTATTCCAAGGAAGGAAATCGCTCGACTGGGCTGAAGTGAGCTCTTGGTCCAATTGATTGTGAGACCCAGGCTGTTCAGATGACTGAGGAGAACTGTCCTGTGAGACAGTAGCTCCGTCTGTGATTGTGCCAAAATCAGCCAATCGTCCAAATAGTTCAGTATTCGCAAGCCCTGGCTCCGCAGGGGTGCGAGCACCGCGTCCATACACTTCGTAAAAACACGGGGTGCTAGGGACAGGCCGAACGGCAGGACGGTGTATTGATAAACCTGACCGTCGAAGGCGAATCTCAAGAATGGCCTGTGACGGGGATTTATCTGAATCTGAAAATAAGCATCTTTCAGATCGAGAGATATAAACCAGTCCCCCTGGCGCACGTGCGCGAGGAGTTTCCTGACTGTAAGCATTTTGAACGGTCTCTTCACGAGCACTCTGTTCAAAAATCTGAGATCCAAAATCGGTCTGAGGCCGCCGTCTTTCTTGGGAACAAGAAAATAACGGCTGTAAAACCCCGACTCGCTCAGAGAAGGCGGCACTCTCTCTATGGCCCTTTTGCACAGAAGGTTTGCTATTTCTAAACGAAGCATGCAGGCTGCTGCCGCGTTCACAGTCGTTTCGAGCCGCGCTCGGAAGCGGGGAGGGCGGCGATCGAATTGTAGCAAATAACCTTGTTTTATCGTGCTTAACACCCATTTGGGTATCCCTGGAATAGCTTCCCACGCTTTGAAGCGTAACGCTAGAGGGTGAATGGCCAAATCACGCTGATTGCCGCGCACAGCGAGCTGAACAGAATGTGTGAGCATGCTTACTGTGCTTATGCATGACGGCTCGCAAACAGCAGGAACAGGCTGTTCTGTGAGTGACTTCCCGATTGAGGTGAATGGGGAAAGAGTCACATCTGTTAAGAGATGCGCGAGCATAGTCACGGGCACGGGACTTGTATACAGAGAGGTGATGGCTGGCCGTGTGACAGAGCGGGCAGAGAGGGGGCCCACGAGCCCGTGCGCGCGTTTATTGACTCTAACACTCGAGTGGGCTGTGCCCGCTTTATGTGAGTGGGCTCTGACAGGAACACGGGTAGTGTAATGCTTGTGTGTAGGGGCGAACACTGGGTTGTGGGCACATTTTCTACACATAAGGCACATTTGCTCTTTAAGAGATTTCTCTGGGTCGCCGTAAAAACGGTGTTTGGTTGCAGGCAAGCGGGTAGCGTCACCGGCTTGTTGGCTGTTGTATACACCACTGCAGTAGCCTGAGATAAGGGGACTGACAGGGGGCGAAGCTTTGACGGCGGTCCGGCCGCGGCGGGACTGAGCCGTCCTTTTCTCAGCGCAGCTAGGAGGACTTCGGCTTCTCAGCTTTCAGCGTGATCCGAGGCCGAGGCCCGTGGGGGGGGCGGCGGTCTGTGGCGGCTGTCTGAGCGCGATCTAGGGCGGCCGCCCTGTCGACGCTGAGAGGTCTGGCTGTGCTGAGCTGGGCGCTGTGCAGAGTCTCGTGCAGGAGGCCGGTCACGTGGGCGGCCTGCAGAGGAGCTAGCGCGACGAGGCAGGAAAAGGTTCATGGCCTGGGTGGCTTTCTGGACTTCCGAGAAACGGTCAATAATGCCACTTACCGCGGGCCCGAAGAGACCGGAAGGAGAGAGCGGCGCGTTGAGGAACGTGGCGCGTTCAGTTTCCCCCATGTCGGCAAGCGTTAGCCATAGATGTCTCTCGGTTACCGTTAGCGAGGCCATGCACTTTCCCAGGGCTTGGGCTACCGCTTTCGTGGCGCGAAGAGAAAGGTCCGTCGCGCTCCTTAAGTCTGATACAGCCTCTGAGTGCCTGTCTTTCTCATCCCACTCTCGAAGCAGATCCGCTTGGAGGATGGAGACATGGGAGCGGGTCCTGGCCGAGAGAGGCGCCCTCCACGACTTAGTGAGCTCGGCGTGGAGTTCCGGCAGGAAGGGAGGTCGCGGGGGTCTGTTGGGGGCCTGCTCAGGGGGCGGTGACCACTCGAGCCCGAGGCGGTCGACGGCCTGTGTGAGGAGGCGCATTAATTCCTCTTCGACTCCGGCGCGGGTCCTGCTGGATTCGCGGGCCGAGGAGGAGGCGAGAGAGCCTGACCACTCCTCACTGTCCGAAGCCAAGACGGAACAGCAGTCTTTCACCTCCGCTTCATCATGCGCTTCCGGGGAGGGCGGGGGGGGGGAGGGGGTGAAGGCGAGGCTCGAGGGAGAGGCTCCGGCGAGACGGTCGCTTCTATCATCGGTTCCGGCGGCCTTTGGGAGCGGCGCTTTTTCTTGCACGGCTAGTCGAAATGTGGCGCGGCGGCTTCGGTTTTAAATGCTTTGAGTCGAGCCTGCAGGGTCGACATCGGAAGCTCCTCGCAGAGGTCGCATCCGCCGTCAGCGAGAGCGAGCTCTGCGTGTTCCAGTCCCAGGCAGAGAACGCAGATGAGATGGCGGTCTCCGGCGCTGAGAGGGGCGCGGCATGAGCTGCAGTTGGTGCGAGGCATCTTTAAAAAGACGCTCGTGCTCTTTTGTGAAGTTCCCTGAGGAACTAGCTTAGCTCTAAAAAGGATACGTCACCGGATGGCGTAGCTTGCCGGATGGCTGAAGGTGGCAAAGGCGGCCGGCTTCTTCAAGCGCTGTCCAAGCTCGCTAAAATGCCCCTCAGATGGCGACGCGGTTTCTGGGGATCAGATGCGAAGAGCTTCGCTGAAGAGATGAAAATCAGGGAGGCAGCCTTTGGACCGCTCTAATATTCACTCTAGCCACGCCCAGTTTGGCGGGCTGTGACGTGATGAAGGCACGAGCGCCTCTCATTGGACGCGAGTTCATTCTGTCCGTCCATAGGCTGCAGCAGTTCCCGCAGAGCGACCAATGAGCTCGCTAGATAGCCCGCTCAAGGTCTGCAGCTGCTGCACTGCGTTGACAATGGATACAAAATTAAGGATAATTTTTATCCTTAATTTTAAGGATAAAATTAATAGCGTAAGCTATTAATTTTAATAGCTTACGCTAGCGTAAGCGTAAACTAGCTTACGCAATACGAGAGAACTCTCGTAAGAGAACAGCGGGCAACTCTGTATATTCGTGCAGTGTGCGCATGTCAAAAAATCTATTCCGATTTGAAGCTTGTGACATTTAAACGTGCACATCAACCCGATCACTTGTTTAGCATTCATGTAAACACTATTCAGATTCATCAATCGGAATAAATTCAGTCCGATTGAAACAAAAGTTGTGCATAAACATATCCAGTGGTAATACAAAGATGAATTCCAGATCAGAAGCTGAGCTGCATGTCTTAAATTTTAAGTTTTTTTTTTTTTTGATTATTAAGAATATCTTATTCTCTTACTCACTAGCCCTCTATTTAAATGTTATATGCAATGCTATTTCATTTGCACAGATAGAAACTAAAGACAGACTAATGGAAGGACAGACAAACAGAAAGAAATTTGTGGTTTGTCGGTATTATTTTGTTGAAGAACTTTTTACTCAGTTCTTTGTATTCCACACTCAGTGAGGAAATGCAACTCTGTCTCGATTTTGCTGGGTTTGCAAAAGTTGGCACAACTTATTTTTCAAGTGGCAGCCATGTTTTTCTGTGTCTGCTTATTTATTTTGCTAGGTTATTTCTGCTGTGTGTTGTCAATGTGGCTCTCACATTTCTGTCAGTCACAGTGGACATGCTTGCAAATGTGTACAGGTTTTTCAGGGCCAGATTTACTCTTGAAATGTTACTCTGTGATTTTGTTTGCTTCAGATTAAGCTTTGTTGCATAAGTGTGGTGGTGAAGAGACAATATATATTAATCCAGAGGAACATATTATTTGACCGAACTGACCACACAATTATTTTTGAAGAACTACATGGAATATGTTACCAGCATTTATTTGAAATCTTTATAAGCTCTCATTATACCATCCATACTCATTGTTATATTAAATGTTCAGTACTGAGTAACCACTTTGTTGAGTAGCATGAATCTTTTCTGTTGATTTCTACATGTGATGTGGCTAATTGATTTTAAATTCAGCCCACTGCAACAGTAACACACTTAATTCACACACTCATTTGCAGAAATTCACTATAATTACAGTGAATAGGGAACACAAAGGCCCCCATGCTGGAACATCAGGAGTCTGCCAGCCTAGAAACATTGAGAGAGAGAGAGTGTGTGTGTGTGTGTGTGTGTGTGTGTGTGTGTGTGTGTGTGTGTGTGTGTGTGTGTGTGTGTGTGTGTGTGTGTGTGTGTGGCCTGATAAACTCTACATTATGGGGATACAATGTTCCCAAAAAGATGGCAATATATGAAATCCTTGTGGGGATATTTTGGTCCCCATGAAGAAAACAGCTTGATCGTACTAAGTGATGTTTTTTGAAAATGTAAAAATGCAGAAAGTTGTGTGTGATGGGTAGGTTTAGGCATACGCTTAGTGTAATGAGATAGAATATACAGTTTGTACAATATAAAATCATTGTGTCTATGGAAAGTCCCCATAAAACATGAAAACACAATATGTGTGTGTGTGTGTGTGTGTGTGTGTGTGTGTGTATGTGTGTGTGTGTGTGTGTGTGTGTGTGTGTGTGTGTGTGTGTGTGTGTTATATCAAATGATTAATTTAAATATTAGAACATGGTTAAAGACACTTTAAATAAAGTGGGACCGTGTAATTTTAATATTATTTATAGTATTTATTAATATGTTGAATTAGCTTTAATTTAAAAAAAAAGTTATTTTAATTTTAGTTTTAAGTTTTAGTAATTTTGTTATGTTCTTTTGTCATTTGTATTAGGTTTTTAATATTTCAAATTAGCTATTTGCCAAGGCAACATTTCTAAGAAAGGTTTCCGTTTTCCATCTAGCACTTTAATTTTGCTCTAGCCTTATTTTAGCTAATGAAAATTTTTTATTAGTTTGAGATTTATTTTCACTTAACAGTAACAACACTGGTCTAAAACGGCTCCCTCGAGGAAAACAGCTTGATGCACATCACAAAACAAGTAATGTTTTAATGAAAATCTAAAATTGCCAAAAAAAAAAAAGTTAGTTTTAGGAATAGAGAATAGAAAATCTCATTAGCTCTGCATAATAACAACAGAAAGTCCCCATCATTCTATATAAAATAAATAAATAAATAAAAAAACCTTGCTTGACGGATGTAGGCAGTGTATGTTTCTCCACAGTCTCTCCGCATGCCTTCTGCCTCCCCTAATGTCCTCGGTACCTTACAGTATATCTGAACAAATCACTCAGCACTTCCCAAGCGCCTCACCTGCTGATCTCTCTTCTTTCCCCCTCTGCTCCCTCTATCCTTCCCTCTGGTGCTACTACTCTCAGCCCAGGGTGTGATCTGTTGTCCACCCTATTTCCAGCTGGCATTATTGATCGACACAGCCGGGCCTAATTATCTGAATTGGGCTTGCAAAGCATGCTGGGATCTGTGCAGCACTTAGCCTGTAGAGTGAAAGAAGTCAATACAGCACTTAGTGAAAAATGATTAAAATGATTCAGAATGAGGGGACAGTAAGTCTGTTTATGTTACCGAGGCTTTGGTGTTCCGAAATCCTAACCCCAGAGGTCAAAGAGCACAGAAAAAAAAATAATAACTTGGAGGATTTACTTGATTAAATCCTCGTAACAATTTGCTCTAACACATTATAAGTACATTTTACTGCTACTGCTCTGGGCTGCGTTTCCCGAAATCTTCTTAATGCTACGTCGTTCTTATGCTGTACCTTACCGTTAATACGTGTTTCCCAAAAATGTCTTAGTTAAAGTCCCTGTAAAGTCAAAATTAAGTGTTCTGAGTTTGTCACACCACAGAAAAATGTGTTATTAGACACCCAGCTAAATTTGAATGATAAAAAAAAGCCGCCAAGTAAATAAAATAAGCTATCAAAATCTTGAAAAAATGAGCTGTAGTCTCTGCTCTCAAACGCTGGGGGCGTGTCCGCTGGCTGATATTAGGTGATACCGCTTTCGTGACGGGAGGATGAAGGCCGGGACGGGAGGATGAAGGCCGAGGCGGAAGATAGTCGGTTCGGCCCCATTCACCAGTAACAGCGGATTATCAGTGAATCCCAGTTGTCTCCGACGAAAGTTTAGTAGTCTCTGTAGTCTCTGCTCTTAAACGCTGGGGGCGTGTCCGCTGGCTGATATTAGGTGATACTGCTTTCATGACGGGAGGATGAAGGCCGAGGCGGGAGATAGTCGGTTCGGCCCCATTCACCAGTAACAGCGGATTCTCAGTGAATCCCAGTTGTCTCCGACGAAAGTTTAGTAGTCTCTGTAGTCTCTGCTCTTAAACGCTGGGGGCGTGTCCGCTGGCTGATATTAGGTGATACTGCTTTCATGACGGGAGGATGAAGGCCGAGGCGGGAGATAGTCGGTTCGGCCCCATTCACCAGTAACAGCGGATTATCAGTGAATCCCAGTTGTCTCCGACGAAAGTTTAGTAGTCTCTGTAGTCTCTGCTCTTAAACGCTGGGGGCGTGTCCGCTGGCTGATATTAGGTGATACTGCTTTCATGACGGGAGGATGAAGGCCGAGGCGGGAGATAGTCGGTTCGGCCCCATTCACCAGTAACAGCGGATTCTCAGTGAATCCCAGTTGTCTCCGAATTCCAGATGTTACAAAATGGCAAGTTACCAAATCTAACAACAAAAGCAATGATAAAACGGTGTAAATACAGCTGGAAGACAGTGAAAAGTCAACCTTATTAATTATTCATGGCCCAGTGCATGATGGGAACACCAGTATTAGAAAAGTTGAGTAGGTTTTACTTAATTTTATATCGTTGATATTTATGCTTTAATTTCTATAAGCTTGAATTGAGTACTAATATATAATTTACTTTGTTGTTGTTTTTTACTCTTGCCTGAACTAACTTTTTTCTATAGCATTTACTTCACCACATAATCATTTTTATCAGTGAGGAAGCGAGGAGTGTTTTGAAAGTAGACGTGGATATGACATGACAATGGAAGATCGAAGTATAACTAGAAGAGAGAATGAGAAAGGGATGAAATGAAAGGCAATAGCCTTGTCATTCGTCTACCACCCAAACAGCTGCCCTCCCTTGGTCCTTGTACACGCTTTCATGTGTAATATATTCTTTAAAAAAGGAATAGGGAATAGCCTGCTCCTGCTAAACAAAACATTGATGTAGAGATGGGAAATGGTAATTCAATCAGTGTTTTGCCACAGTTAACTTTTCTCCATTAGTCCCAGTATGAAGCAAAAACCCAATCAGCATGACATTTCCGCCCTCTTCAACCCTGCAGGCAATTAGAGTTGTGACTTTTAGAGTTCAATATATAGTGTTAAAGAATGGCTTTTGAGCTGGTGCTAACAATTTTTTAATCCTGTCACTTACTTCCCCGCTTTCATTCAATCAACCAGATTACAAGAGGCTATTCAGTGAGGCCTTGAGTTTGAAATGACACAGTCAGAACAAGCCCCGAGCCACGATTCAGGGGACGAGTCACCTTTCAAATGTAATAAACGGCATGCGTGGAATTTCGATCACATGCTATTCATTTGAATTTTTTTTAAAGTCTAAATTCTTGCCACTCACGGCTTGACATTGTCCAGGTCAGTGAACCTTTGAACACAGAGACTCAGACAGCAATTTTAGACTTCTGTTTTGTCTCTTAAAATTAATTTAAATATGACCTCTGACTGAGAATGGTACTGAAAACCTTTAAAGAATGGACTATTGAAGTGATAATGTAGCTTAGAAATAAAAAGCTTAAATAAAAACCCTCAATGGAAAAAAAAAATAGTGATATGCACGTTTTTCTTATTTAACAGGGGCTGGCCAACAATTCATCAGCTTTAGCACTGCCGATTTCAGCAAATGTCTTTAATTAATTGCATACAGGAGGCACATTTCATGAACCTCAGCCAAAGCAAGCCACCTAAATATGCATAAATCCCTGCCATCTAATTCTGCTATTTGTTCTGTCAACAGTGGTGTAGACAGACTCATTTAAGAGTGACATGAAGCATGATCCATCTTGTAATGTTTCTGTTTTATCGCTAATTTAAATGATGATGTACTATACAATTTCCTGAAAGACCGACTGATTATTATTATTATTATTATTATTATAGGTAGGGTTACAGGGCTAAAGGCGCACTGTGGTAAAAGGTGCATATTATTTTATTCTCCTCTAAACCACTAGATGGCACAAAAACTTACCGCAGCACTTTCCTAAACATCCACTTTTCAAGATGCACGAAAATTAGAAAATTTGCCTAATCCTTGACGTGATCATGGACAGCAATGCAAATTTGATTCTGTGCTAGATTGATCTAATGTTTTTTTTTTTTTATGTTCTAGATTTAAGTAGCAAATGAGTGTCAATAAAAGTGTTGTCTATTGTAACGCGGTTTGTTGTTGTTATGGGAAGAAGGAGGCGGGAACCGGCGAACATTCAAAAACCTTAATAATAAAGTAAACAAATACACAATGAAAGTAAAGGCAGCATTCCCTCACGGACGACTGCTGCCAAATATAATAAAACAGAAACAAAACACAACGTAAAATCCAAGCCTGGCCTCTCTCGTTCTTCACTGTTGTCACTCCTCCTTTATGCTTTCGCTCTTCTGTGAGAGATACGAGACCGATGCGTCGCGCAGGTGTCGCTCATTATCAATGACGCCACTGGCCTCGCGCCGTTCTCTCACGGCCCTCGGCCTCGTCCTGCTCGCGGCCAGTGTCGCTCATTATCAATGACGCCACTGGCCTCACGCCGTTCTCTCACGGCCCTCGGCCTCGTCCTGCTCGCGGCCAGTGTCGCTCATTATCAATCACGCCACTGGCCTCGCGCCGTTCTCTCACGGCCCTCGGCCTCGTCCTGCTCGCGGCCAGTGTCGCTCATTATCAATCACGCCACTGGCCTCGGGCCGTTCTCTCACGGCCCTCGGCCTCGTCCTGCTCGCGGCCAGTGTCTCTCATTATCAATTACGCCACTGGCCTCGCGCCATTCTCTCACGGCCCTTGGCTACGTCCTGCTCGCGGCCAGTGTCGCTCATTATCAATCACGCTACTGGCCTCGCGCCGTTCTCTCACGGCCCTCGGCCTCGTCCTGCTCGCGGCCAGTGTCGCTCATTATCAATCACGCCACTGGCCTCGCGCCGTTCTCTCACGGCCCTCGGCCTCGTCCTGCTCACGGCCAGTGTCGCTCATTATCAATCACGCTACTGGCCTCGCGCCGTTCTCTCACGGCCCTCGGCCTCGTCCTGCTCGCGGCCAGTGTCTCTCATTATCAATTACGCCACTGGCCTCGCGCCATTCTCTCACGGCCCTTGGCTACGTCCTGCTCGCGGCCAGTGTCGCTCATTATCAATCACGCCACTGGCCTCGCGCCGTTCTCTCACGGCCCTCGGCCTCGTCCTGCTCACGGCCAGTGTCGCTCATTATCAATCACGCTACTGGCCTCGCGCCGTTCTCTCACGGCCCTCGGCCTCGTCCTGCTCGCGGCCAGTGTCTCTCATTATCAATTACGCCACTGACCTCGTGCCATTCTCTCACGGCCCTTGGCTACGTCCTGCTCGCGGCCAGTGTCGCTCATTATCAATCACGCTACTGGCCTCGCGCCGTTCTCTCACGGCCCTCGGCCTCGTGCTGCTCGCGGCCAGTGTCGCTCATTATCAATCACGCCACTGGCCTCGCGCCGTTCTCTCACGGCCCTCGGCCTCGTCCTGCTCGCGGCCAGTGTCGCTCATTATCAATCACGCCACTGGCCTCGCGCCATTCTCTCACGGCCCTTGGCTACGTCCTGCTCGCGGCCAGTGTCGCTCATTATCAATCACGCCACTGGCCTCGCGCCGTTCTCTCACGGCCCTCGGCCTCGTCCTGCTCGCGGCCAGTGTCGCTCATTATCAATCACGCCACTGGCCTCGCGCCGTTCTCTCACGGCCCTCGGCCTCGTCCTGCTCGCGGCCAGTGTCGCTCATTATCAATCACGCCACTGGCCTCGCGCCGTTCTCTCACGGCCCTCGGCCTCGTCCTGCTCGCGGCCAGTGTCGCTCATTATCAATCACGCCACTGGCCTCGCGCCGTTCTCTCACGGCCCTCGGCCTCGTCCTGCTCGCCACATCTATATTTTGAGACAAATGTCTTAATGATTTTCAGTTTTGTTCAAGGTAAATAAAGCAGCAGTTTTTTAATAACAGGAGAATATGTAAAAGTATGTTATTTGGGGTAAAAGCCGCCCCTGCTGTCACGGCGAAAGCCACAATTATTAAAATGATAATAAATATCTGGTTGACTTTTCCATTTGTTGACATTACATGGTTATATTCAGATGGTAAATAGCATATTAAGTTGGGTGTGCACCTATAATCACCATATTTATAATGAAACCATCATATTTAAAATATGATATTAATCAGATACTGTATAATTGAATATAACATTTATTGTTACTATTGTAATGCTAAATTAAAATATTATGGGATAACCTTGCATGCAAATGCTTTCAGAATTAAAATAAATTTGTTTCTGTATTTTTAAAATGAACAGATTTTAATGACAGTATATTTATTGAACAAACATTTATTATTGTATTTATCAAAATAAACAGAATATAGTACAAACTTTGCTGAAGTAATTGTTTTGAACAACTATTAAATTAGACATTATTAAAAACCTATTACTTCAGCTAAAGTTTTTGTATTAATACTCAGTACTGGCCATTAGGTAGGGCATATTCTGGGTCTTCGTGCTAGTTTATGATACACATTTTGTAAAGTTTATATTCTAATTGCTGAACACATCGGACACACGTTTGGCAGAATTATGATGTCCTTGCGTTATTCAGCCTGAGGGTGGTGATGATGATTGGCAGACTTCAGTACACACGACAAACGCATAGAATGCAATCTAGAATTGCCTCAATGTATTAATTACTGCTTCCGAATGTTGTTTTAGAATGTTGCAAGTTAGGAATTCCATGCAGTGAAGAAAACAAAGTCATGTCTATTCTTAGAGCAAACATAAAACAAACACAACAGAACTACTGTATAGAAAATCTATTCACATGAGCATGTTTAAACTAAAGGGTTTATACTTTCATTAATTTGATCCACATATAGGAAGAACAGACAAAGTTACTGACCTGATGCAGACACACAGCGGACGTGGACTGAGGGTTTACATGAGGTCACGTGAAAATAACCGGGGCAGCCAGAAATCCGCCCCAAATGGCTCTCAATTAGAGCGCGCTGCAGTTCCATTTTTCACCACAGATTTGTATTGGGAAAACTGTGGGGCGCTGTTGAGCTAGAGAGGGCTGGCTCCGAGACCCGCTGCCCCCCTTAGTATCATAAATACATGACTGCCAAATTCATGTGCTACATTTTAATATATACTGCTCACTTTACGACTTAAAATAGTTTAGAAAAAGCAAAAAATATTTGTTGCAGAATGCTGAACACATTTATAATTTATTATTAATTCAGTGCATATAGAGGTCTATGTTTTGATGAATACTTTGGTGGGGCTCTGCGCCACCTGCCCTAACAGACGAGCCGCGGCTGTCAATACTTATGCCTTTTGCCTCATGCTGGTGAGCCTTTTACCCCGTGTGTGGGTTAAAAGGCCAACCTTGCCACCTCATACATTTATAAGATTTTTAAACAAACAAACCACTTTCATGATTTAGTTTCAAACAAAAGCTGTTGCTCCATCAAGGTTCAATAATGAAAAATAAAAAATAAAAAAAATCTGCAAACATACAAAATGGGTTTGGTAAAAAGCATTTTTTTTCTTAAGGTGCATGCCTTTAGCCCTGTTGAAGTTTCAAAGAAAGTTATATGACAAACCAACATTTAATTACAATTCCATATAAAACCATGAAATAGCTGTGGGAGATTCCTGTCATGATTCTCCTGCGTTTTATGTTTCAGGACTTTTACTTTGATTCTTTTGTCTTGCTGAAAAAAAGTGCTGTTTAATGTTATACCTTTAAATGCTAATGTTATACCTTTTTTCTCCCGGGATTCTTTGAATAGACAGTTTAAAAAAACAGCATTTATGTGAAGAAAAACATTTTTTGTAACAATGTAAAATGTATTACTCTCAATTTTGATCAATTTAATGCGTCCTCGCTAAATAAAACTGCTCAATCTTAAAGCAAAACTGACACCACGTTTATGGAATAGGTATAATATACACATACATCAACTGATCCTGAACTTCATGCTTTTACCCATTTCCACCAACGATGCCCCGCAGGAGATGCTTCCATTAAATCAACAGGAGGCCTTGGCTTGGAAGTTGGACTCATCCTTCAAAGAATTTGCTTTACTTTGCCTTCACTCTTCAGCAGGTTAAAGTCAAGTGATGAATGAACGGTGAAGGTGACAGACAGATGTGAAGATAAATAGATACAGAGCTAGAGAGCTTGACAGATGAATCGACTAGATGAATAATAGATAGTTTCATGATACACTGAGGGTTACTGTAAAATTATCCTATGAAATGTAAATCAGTGCACTTTACAAGCATTTCAAAGTTGTTCACTAGAAGCTAAACTATGGTGGTGTTCTGGTCCACAAATGATGACGAATAGGAAGGTTTCACGTAAATATAAGCATTATCTTTAAATTCAACAACATAAAAGGCAGAAACAAAGCAAAAGTGTGTACTTAAACACATTCAACATCAGACAAAGACAACAAACGGAAGGGCTAATAAACACAAGCCAATGAACTCAAATGTAAACATGAGTGATCTAATTAATCATATAATGAATAACCATGGTAACTAATAACAGACGGAACATAGAACAAAGGAAACAGGAAAACAAAGAGAAGCAAACTAGTCCTTGATAATGAAACAAACTATGAGCCACTGATGATGGTAAAACACGGTTCACCCTTCTTAAGGAAACCATGGTAACCAAAGACATGATGAGTAGATACTTACTTATACATTCATATGTGCAGACATCTGTTCAGAATGACTGAGGCCATTACGTGATCATTAAAACGTTCCGATGCTGAGGTGGTGACATGTACTGTAAATAAAACCTAGGCTCATTGGAACAACATGACTCTACTCACATATTTTCCTCTGAAAAATTCCACAAACCATACCTACTAAATACAATTCACTGCAGTTTCCAGTTGAAATGAACACTAGTGGCAGTAAAACAACAACTTTTCTTCTTTTTCACACATCAATGATTAAAACACTTTTACCATAGTAGTGCATTATTTGTAATTTAATACATATTGATGTTTGCATCACTTAACCAGCACCATATGTATTTTGATTTTTTTTGACATAGTAATCTTTTTCAGAGACTCACCTGGTACAGCATTGCATTTGCTGCGAAACGCTTGAGTACCAGTCCTGAGAGACTTGAGTCATGATACAAGAGCTCAAAGACTTCAAAGGGCATGGTTGCATCAGGAAATGCGTTATTATCTAACGTTTGATTTTGACATAACAATCAGTTACGTTTAGGGTCGGGTGTAGTGTAGGTGGTACGTTATTTTCAAACTCTATGGATTATTAAGCCCCGCCGCCCCGGGTATAGGCCTACTTCATTTTCTGTATTACGCTCCATCTCGCACACATGTGATCGCGCAAGCCTTTCAAAGTATACTCTTTTGGCCCTGAGTGCGAAAAAAAACACGTTCGGTGCGTGCGCACTATCAGACCTTGTTTATACTCTTGCCTGGCTCTGCACTGAGGGCCACCAATGACTGCGCAACTAATTTAGACACTCGCAAACTGGGTGCCGGTGTGTTGAGATGTACATGCTCGGCAGATTCGCCTCGAAGTCGCGCATCTTCGGAAGCGGAGCCGAGTGGAAAGTTGCAAGAAATGCTGTACACACTGCCACGTGGAAGAGGGTCTCGTACATTTAATGCGGACACCACGATGTAATTTTTGCCGCGCACACCTTCACGTTCGTGCGGACGCGGGGAGTATAAACCAAGCTTCAAGTGGACTTTGTTTTCAAGCGCTCAAGTCTCGCACATGTGCCAAGTGCAGCCCAATTTTTGCTAATCATTTTAGCAAAAATCATAAGGAGTCTCGCACATGTCATAAGGAGGGACATGTGCGAGACACTTGAGGGCTTGAAAACAAAGTCCATTGGATAGCGCGCACCTCTTTCCGGACTCACCACCAAAGGAGTAGGCTATACTTTGAAAGGCTCGCTCACTCAACTGTGCGCAAGATGGAGCGGGACGCGGAAAATGAACCCATTCCCGGGCCTTTAGCGTCACTCACCAGCAGCGCTTGACATTAACTTTTTTGCTCACTAGCCAATGTGGCTAGTGGTTTTCCAAAATGACTAGCCACGCAGCATTTTTACTAGCCACAGTTTTGTTGTTGTACGTTTTATATGATTAAAATTGACAATGGGGCTGAAAACGTGCTAAAATGAACTAATATTATCATTAGCTCTGATAAGGTTGTTAAGCTCCTTTTTTGATAACATGTTGTCTAAGATACACACATAAAATAGCTTCTTATTGTATATAATAAAAGTGCTGCATTGTTTGTTTGTTTTTTGTTTTACAGCAGTAAATACTGCAATACAGAGTAGAACAATTATCTGCATTAGAAACAACGAGCAAAGAATAAATAATAATTTTAAAGAAAAAATCCACAATTAAGGCACCAGGATTACAACTTTATATAGGCTATATAGGACTATATAGGACTTTGGATTGTTTTGCATCAGCTTTTCCTCAGAGCTCTGACTTAATAATTATCATCATGAAGCTCTGAGTAACTGGAGATATGTCCACCTGAAACAAGTACAGGTCTTTATTTTCCAGATTATTCCCACAAGCGCATCTCCTGCTTTCTTTCATGGCATGATTAATTTTATTAAAACATAGAATTAACTCTGGAAAGATAGTTGTGATATGACGTGACATAAGGGCAGCCCTGCTAGTAGTTAGGCCTACACCGTGGCCCTTAATCATGAAGATGATTTTTGCTTTAATACCGGCCATGCACACTCACGAACTGACTGAACGCTGTGTTGATGTGTGTGTGTATGCGACCAGTCGCGTGTGATGATCGTTCGTTTGGCGCGCGCACCCTCGCGCAGCGGCACTGCAGGAGAGCGTGAGACACGCCGGTGGTCTGGATTCTCCTGCTATTAAAAAAAGATCGCTATATCATCACATTAAGTTGATAATTAAGGGCAGACTAAAACAGCCCAGTTCGTCGCACAGTCCGCGAGTTTAATCTCCGCGTGTCTTCTTGTTTGCAGTGTTGTCGTTCAAGAGGATTCACGAATGGACCAATGAGCAAACACTAAACTATGTGCAGGTGGTACTCATGGGAGTGGTAGTGGCATAGTGTCAAATTGCAATTCGTTTGTTATGTCAGATGTCCTTTGACAAGACTACAAATCTTCAACACGCCAAAGTGGCTAGTGAGAGTGACTGTGTTACCCGCCACGGGTGAAATGCACCCGCATTTGGCGGGTTGGCGGGTGTTAATGTCAAGCCCTGCTCACCAGACATTTTATTTCTGAACTGCCACAAATACGTACAACAATCAGCGTAATAAACCATATTTATGATTATCAGTTTCATTTCACATCACAACCTAACAGACCAAACTTCTCTCATTACTCCCTCATTTGTCCATAATTCTTACACTCCTGACTCTCATCTGCCAGTTCACGCCCTTATCTGATGGCGCGAAGGGACGAAAAGTGTGTGTGTGAGGGATTAAGCGCACAGTCCTCTTATCTCACAAACACACTCTCAGGTGTCAAAAGTTTTACCACCCAGATAGATAGATAGTGAATGTGTGTGTGTGTGTGTGTGTGTGTGAGAGAGAGAGAGAGAGAGAGAGAGAGAGAGAGAGAGAGAGAGAGAGAGAGAGAGAGAGAGAGAGAGAGAGAGAGAGAGAGAAAGATAGAACACAGGGTACTAGTCAGAGGGAAATGGGAAATCTTGCTATTACAAAAGAGCAACTAGTAGGACAGAACTGACCGTGAAATGAGTCTTCAAGAAGGTCAGTGGCACTACATGGAACACACATGAACACAGTCAGTTTAAAAACATCCAGAATAAATCTTGTCATGTCTCAGTTTGTCTCGGAACAGAACTGTTTGCCCATTATGTGTGTGTGTGGGAGGTGACCATCTGAGAAGAGATATTATGATATTAAACACCTCTAAATAAAGCTAATTTATGTTAAGATGAGTGACAGGGTGCTGCTACGTGTAGTGCACTCATGCAGGCGTTAGTTTGAGAGGGCACATGTGATTGACGCTTTTAATTGGGCCTTGACGCTTAGCTCATCTTCGTTTTGAAGCAC
This sequence comes from Rhinichthys klamathensis goyatoka, assembly GCF_029890125.1. NCBI lineage: Eukaryota > Metazoa > Chordata > Actinopteri > Cypriniformes > Leuciscidae > Rhinichthys > Rhinichthys klamathensis. The sequence continues at coordinate 1,085,836 of NW_026606695.1, read as the reverse complement.
TCATCATCAACACCATCAACAACATCAGATAATTCTCTGTACTGTTTATCATTTACCCTGAAAGCCACACAAATATCAAGTAGGCTATACTGAAAATGTACACACAATCATGAATAATGCTCTCCCTCAAATAAGGGTATCGTCACATGCACAGTATCACAGATGGAAACACATATGTGATGACTCACATCCATGTAAAAATAAAAACAAATTAACAAGTAAATAAACAAGATAAATAAACTAGTTTTTTTTTTCGTTTCCTGGAGATAATGGAAGTGGTGAACGCCATGTTGTGAGCAGGGGGTCAAGGTTCGGTTGTTTAGTATAATCACATGCTTTTAATACATCTATTATAGTATAATTAAATTTTCACTCTACCATTCAAAAGTTTGGGGTAAGATTTTATATTTGTTTTAGAATTTAGAATTTATATTTGTTTTAGACCCGGTTTCACAGACAGAGCTTAGATAGAGCTATAGTTCAATTAGGAAATAAAAACATTACTGGCGTCCATCTTGAGACAAAACAATGGCACTGGTATTTTAAGACATATCAGTGCAAGTTGCTTTCAGGTAAAACAGCTCAAACATGCATTTTAGTGTGGGACTAGGCTTAAGCCTTGTCTGTGAATATCGGGTGATATAGTTTTAAATGTAAAGAAATATACTTCTATTCAGCAAAAATGTGTTGGATTGATCAAAAGTAAAGACATATTGTAAGTAAAGATTCATATTTCCAGCCCATTCTCATCCCTAGGCGTCATGAAACTGACGCCTTGGGAATCATTTTGACCATGCTTCAATATTTGACGCTTTAGGCACCCTTTAGCGTCAGTTACATGACGCGATCCTAGGGCGTCATCTCACTGACGCTTTACCTTTAACGTCAGTTAGATGACGCTATCTAATCCTAACCCTACCCCAGACCTAAACCTACCCGCATCATCTAACTGACGCTAAAGGTAAAGCGTCAGTAAGATGACGCCCTAGGATCGCGTCATGTAACTGACGCTAAAGGGTGCCTAAAGCGTCGAATATTGAAGCATGGTCAAAATTGTCATTTTAGTGACGCCTTGGGATGAGAATGCGTGATATTTCAAATAAATGCTGTCTATTCATCAAAGCATCCAAAAATGTATAATGGTTTACATATATATATACACACACACACACACACACGCACACACACACACACACAATTATATATATATTTTTTTTCCTTGCAAGCAATATAGTATAATATTTCATTATATAACATTTTTGGTGCACCAGCACATCCTGCACCAGTCAAGCAATTGCCATTGACATGCAAACCGATACAGGACCTCAATTGTTGATTTGTCGTTGTGGTGTTATAAGGTATTCTTGTGGTTTGCTTACTAGCAAAAGAGCTCACAAGCTAATACACTCTTTTTCTCTCAACCAAAAATATAATCCACACAGATCCATCATCATCATTCTCTCTATCTTTTGCATCCTCTCACTTTCTGACAAACATACAGACTCTCTCCATCTCTGTAAATCTCGTTCTCACAGTATCTTAGCCTTATAACTCTGTCTGTGGCAACATAAACACACGTGCACACACACACACACACACACACACACACACACACACACACACACAGAGAGTGGCTATGGAGTGATGGCAGCCTGCACTATGACCATATGGGAGTCATAACTCAAGCCTTGGATTGGCGTAGAAACCATCTGCCCTACAGCAGGGGAGGGATGAAGCTGTAATGCACACAGAGACACACACATTCACCGATGAGACCAACAGCATTGCTGCCTCCTCCTTTGCTGTGAGACAGCAAATCTAAATATCTATATAGAGCTGGACAAAAAAAAAAAGAATGGTGGTAAATATACATTTTCATAATTTAGTCAGCCCACCAAAAGACAGCCAATGTCTCTGTCCAGCCCGATATCATGAAAGTGCGTATATATACCACGAATGTTATTTCTCGTGCCATTTATACGCCAAAACTGTTTTTTTGCGTGCATATGCTACGCAGTTTTCGCGTGCATATGATACGCACTTTATGGCGTGTAATACGCACGCATCCCCCACCCCCCTAATCCTACCCAAGGGTTTTCAGTGCGTAGCATATGCACGCAAAAACCAGTTTTGGCGTATAAATGACACGAGAAATAACATTCGTGGTATAGATACGCACTTTCATGAGACTGTGTTGCTCTGTCTGGCTTTCAATTATGTCACACTGCAGCCTTGATATGTCAATTGTGCTGCGTGAGGCTGGTCTGGGACCACCACTGATTGGAGACCACATTTTCTTGTCTAGTGACTAGTATTTGATATTACAGTTTTCAGTTCTTGAATGTTTTTCTAGCTTTCTCAAATCAATAAATTCAGATCTCTGAACAATTAGATTGAATTGAATTTCTAATTGATATAAGCAAATTGCATGTGTTTTGGCACGTGTGCAATTTGCACAATAACTAAATGCACAGCATCAAAAATGATGAGTTGATTCTCATTGAAGTTATAAAACTCTTCACAACTTTTAAACATGCTTTCATCGTGTGAGCCATCACATGCTAAATGATGCATTTAGTGATCTGTCGGACATGAGTATATATTCAATATCTTACATGGAATGTTTGTAATGTCTGTTAAATTGGCAAATAGCCTGACATTTTATTGAAATCTTAATCAACCAATCAAACTTGGAAGCATAAATATGGTGTTTGCCCAGCACAATCACTACTATTTTGAACACGGAGGAACGTCACAACCCTAAACAGCAGCAGCTGTTACAGTACAATTAATTTTGTAGAAATGTGTTAACTGAAAATTCACTGCTGCTTGCCATGGAAGAGCAATAGGACAATAAAAAATAATGTGAGGTGGTGTTAGGGGAAGACATAATAGAGTGAAAATTCACAGTTGCTTGTTCATTTTTTCACAGTTTACATGTAAAACATTTCTACAAAAATACTGTATAAATACAAATGTTCATTTTCTTTTTTACTACAGTACCACCAACCCGATCTCACGGCAATTTGAACGGATTTTACGAGGTGGCTAATTCGTACGAATTCATTACGACCTCACTCGTACAAATTTGATTTTTGCTAAATCGTACATATTTTACGAGTTGCCCAATTCGTATGAATTCGTATGAATGACCTACCCCTGACCCCGCCCCTAAACCTACCCATCACGTGGGTTTAGACTAATCGTACGAATTCATACGTACCTTTTACTCACTCGTACGAATTCGTAGGAATTGGTCGTGACAGTGTTGACTTTTCCTAGTGTTGACTTTTCTGTTGAAATCTGTCTCTAAAGAGCTCAGTTTGGTACACAAGAGCATTCAGCTAGACAAAACTAACATTCTTGTAGAAACTCAACACATTTTCAACAAATTGTCAACAAAAATGTAGAAAAAACATGAAATTTGTATACAGTATAACAAATACGTCCACGGCGCAAAATACATTTAAACATACACACACACACACAGACAGACAGACAGACAGACAGACAGACAGACAGACAGACAGACAGACAGACAGACAGACAGATAGATAGATAGATAGATAGATAGATAGATAGATAGATAGATAGATAGATAGATAGATAGATAGATAGATACAGTTATAAACTTATAAGCATGTACAGTTCCCACGTGGTTTCCCTTGAGCTTCTTGTTTACAGATTTTCTGATCTTTAAGCACTTGTTTTTGTTTTCATATTGCGCAATACACTGCACAGTGAAGTCATTACTGACTAAAGCCCTAATGAAAACTGATCAGACTGCCCTGGAGGTTTCCTAGCAACCGCTTAGATTGATGACTGTAGTGCAATTGTTTTTGTTTTAATGTAGGACTAAAGGGAGAGCGAAAGAGAAGATAGAGGGAGAGACAGAGAGAAAAAAGGGAAAGAGGGAGAGCGAGAGATAGGAATTAGTGAGCTTAAAGGGCATTATGTCAGTATACAGAGGATTTAGCGCTTTAGGCGGGATTATGGCCCTATCGCTTTGATGGAGGGAGGACGGAGCTTTTAGTCCGAGGATGACCATTATTTTTCCTTTCTAGTGTGGGTGGCGGAAATGGGAAACCTGGCTGGTCGTTTATGAACACCAAGGTTGTGCACTAAGGTGGTTTTTTTCTTTCTTTCTTTTTTTCTTAATTGTTAAAATGGGCTAGATTTATGGTTTAACCGTAATATAACATTGCCACCCTCATGCTATTATGAAAAGTCAGTGTTCTATATCACTAAAATGATCTACATTCATCTCAGCATGGAATTAGATACATTTTTACATTCAGTGGTAGCACAGCATGATGAAGTTACAGTCACCCTCTTTCATTGCAAACATCAAACATTCACTTGTTTCCAAGAACCACTTCCACCCCTGCTTTGACATTTCAGATCCATGGCAGATATAGGCTGCTCTTTATTGAGTAGAGTGTCTGAATGTTGGGGTAAATAGGTGAGTAAAGGTGTAGAGAGAACCAGCCTGCATTGATCCACTGGGTGGAGAAGCTTTCACCTCAATCAGTTTGTTGGTCCCCCCGTCCCCCTGTGCCCTGGTCCAAACCTGAAGTGAGCTGCCAATAGACTCAGTATTATAAGACATCTTAGGTGTGCTCTCAAGGCAAAGGCTGTTCTAAAACTTAGTAATTCTAAAGGCAGCATTATGTACACTAACGCTCAAAAGTTTGGGGTCGGCAGATATATATATATACAGTATATAATTTTGAATGTAGTATCTTATGCTCACCAAGGCAGCATTCATTTTGATAAAAAATACAGCAAAAAATAAAATTAGTCAAATATTATTACAATTTAAAAGGACTATTTTGTATATTAGTATTCTTTTAGATTGTAATTTATTCCGGTTATGGCAAAGCTGAATTTTCAGAAGTCATTACTCCAGTCTTCAGTGTCACATGATCCTTCAAAAGTCATTTCAATATGTTGATTTGATGCTCAAGAAAACATTTCTTCTTATTATCAATGTTTAAAATGGTGGTGCTGCTTAATATTTTATGGAAACCATTATATATACACTACCGTTCAAAAGTTTGGGGTCGGTACGATTTTAAATACTTTTAAAAGAATTCTCTTCTGCTAACCATGGCTGCGCTTATTTGATTAAAAATACAACAAAAATCAGTTATAGTATTAAATATTATTCCAGTGTAAATCAGCTGTTTTCTGTGTGAATATATAGTAAAGTGTAATTTATTCCTGTGATCAAAGCTGAATTTTCAGCATCACCAGTGTCAGTGTCTTCAGTGTCAAATGATCCTTCACAAATCAGTATAATATGAGGATTTGATGCTCAAGAAACATTTATTATTATTATCAATGTTGAAACAGTTGTTGGTCTGTCAGTTGAAGAGTTTTTTTTTTTTGTTTTTTTTTAGGATTCTTTGATGAATAGGAAGTTCAAAAGAACAGCATTTGTTTGAAATAGAATCTTTTGTAACATTATAAATGTCTTTACTGTCCTTGATAAATAAAAGTATTGATTTCTTTCCTCCAAAAAATAAAAATAAAATCCTCACTGACCCCAAACTTTTGAACGGTAGTGTATATTTTTTTTCAGGATTCTTTGATGAATATAAAGTTCATAATAACAATTTATTTAAAATATGGCGTTACTGTCACGTTTGATCAATGCATCACATCATTGCAAAAAAATAAAATAAAATCATTTTAAAAATAAATCTTACTTACCACAAGCTTTTAAACAGTAGTGTTTTCTTCAAGGAGAAGCCAGCTTGTTTCCACCACAGAATAAAACATTTTAAAAGATAATTGTGACTTTTTATCTCACAATTATGAGTTTACATCTCGCAATTCTGACTTTTTTTCCTCAGAATTGTGAGATATTAAATCAGAATTGTGAGAAATAAACGTGCAATTTTTACTTTTTTTTTCTCGCAGTTCTTTGAATTCAATTCGAAAAAATATTGTAATAGTAATAACTAAACAGCATATATTGCTGAAATTGGTTCAGTGTAATTCAAATAATTACACTTAATAATTTTTCCCCCAATATTTGTGTATTTTTATGCTTATCAGAGTGTCTTGCCTGTAGCTTAACAACAAACTGCATTAATATTTATTGCAAGTATACTTTCCTGTGAGGAGCGCTATTTTTGTTCCATGACGGCAAGGATGCAGCCTTCACAGGCAGCTGACTATGTAGGCAGTCGGGAGATGGCTAGCTTTGTTCCAAAGCTTTTGCCTCTGAGGATTGAAAACGACCGAGAATGTGTGTCGCTATATCTTCCCACCCTCCATACATTTTCCATCTTAAATCATAGTGCGCACACTGTCATGCCCTTGAAATCATGAAGAAAAAAAATGTTCCCATTTCAGAGGCAAAGAGGATGGCCAGATCACAGAGTTTAGCATTAGGATTCTGTGAGTGGTAATGGCCCCCCATTTGTCAACAGATAGGTGGCACAATGTGTGCCAGAAGGCTTATACCTGAGGGAGGAGACCGTGTTTGTCTGACCACCTCTCTCTATCTCTCCTCCTCTCTCTTTCTCTGCTCCACTGCTCTGAGTATCCCTTTTTGAGGATGGATCTAGAGGAAGAATATTGGGTATTATGGAAGATTTATAGCACTGTATATATTGCTGTACACAATGTCAAATTGAGTAGTTTAGACATGGCAAATTTACAAAACTTTTAATAGTGGATCTAGTCCTCAAGCCCATAGCGGCTTGGTCTTCATAATTACAGTCTCTCTCACTTTATCTGTTTCATTGTTCCATCATATGGTACAATAGCACAGCACGAACCACTTGATTGGTTGAAGCTTACAAAGAATCTAATCATACAGCCTCATAAAATAATAATAACAGATGTCCTTTGTAACAGTAATGGTAAAGTATATTTTTAAGTAGCTTTAAGTACCGTACTTTCATCGAAAAATAAGTACAATGTACTTATTGTGTTCATGTTGTATTGTAAAACACTTTTGCTGCTATTGTGATACAATAAGGTTAGGGACAGGTGTGGTGGTATGGGTTGGCATAAGGGTGGGTTACGGTGTAAGGGAAGGGTCAACAGTGTAATTACAAATGTAATTACATAAATTCATTACAGCTGTAATTACATGCAGGTATTTTCAAAATACAAGTACAACGTTAAATAACGTATGTTCACAATAAGTCTATTGTATCAAATCATGGTCCCACTTTATATTAAGTGGCCCTAATACCTGTGAACTTACATGGTTACTAGATATGTACTTAGTATGTAACTACAGTGTAAATACACATTGGTACATAGTATTTACATCTGTAATATTTGTGTAACTACACATATGTAACAACCCACGGAAAGGTATGTGTAAGTACAAATGTGTAACAGGACATTGGTAACAACACTTTTTCCACTACAGTAAGTACACATGTGTAACAGGCATTATGTAACTATATTTTGTAACAACAATATGTATTCACACAAGTTGTTCCACTTCCACACGCAGTCTTCCATACTGTAGTTACCAGTTAAGAACACACTGAAACCATGATGATTCTTATGTGTATACCATGTATTTACTATATGACCGGCAGGACTTATGTTGAATTACAGCTAAAGTTTTCCCTTGTGGTACCAGTGTACATACATGGTAACTCCTCAGGAACTCTGCACTTGATACAATGTGTTAAACTGTCATAACTTACATGTATTATGCAAAACCAAAACCTCTGTGCAACTGTACTAACAGTGTACTTACATGGTAACTCCTCAGGAACTATCCACTTAATATAAAGTGTAAAATGGTCATAACTTACTGTGTATTATGCAAAACCCAACCCTGTGCAACTGTACTAACAGTGTACTTACATGGTAACTCCTCAGGAACTGTCCACTTAATATAAAGTGTAAAACGGTCATAACTTACATGTATTGTGCAAAACCCAAACCTCTGTGCAACTGTACTAACAGTGTACTTACATGGTAACTCCTCAGGAACTGTCCACTTAATATAAAGTGTAAAATGGTCATAACTTACTGTGTATTATGCAAAACCCAAACCTCTGTGCAACTGTACTAACAGTGTACTTACATGGTAACTCCTCAGGAACTGTCCAATTAATATAAAGTGTAAAATGGTCATAACTTACTGTGTATTATGCAAAACCCAAACCTCTGTGCAACTGTACTAACAGTGTACTTACATGGTAACTCCTCAGGAACTGTCCACTTAATATAAAGTGTAAAATGGTCATAACTTACATGTATTATGCAAAACCCAAACCTCTGTGCAACACTGCATTAACAGTGTACCAACATGGTAACTCCTCAGGAACTGTCCACTTAATATAAAGTGTAATTGTTAGGGTCATTGTTGTGTACCACAGTAAATGCAAAACACAAGGTTACGTAGTGGATAGTAAACTCTGAAATATAAATGTGATAGTTATGCTTTGATAGATTCTGGGATATTACGGCATAGCACTTTTAAAGATTTACTCTTTATTTTAGATTTTTTTTATTTGACATTGTGGTGACCTTTTTGCCTTTACAGTAAATTACAGTGTTCTGTAAACAATAAACAAGAATTGCCTACACTTTAAAACCTTAAAAATACCTTGTTTAATCGTTTAACCATTTTGTAGTATTTAGTTTATTTACCGTGAGACACAAAAAGCGTTTTCTCCAATAATACATAAATTCATAAATTCAAACATAAATTCACAAAAAACATTAATTGTATTAGCTTGATGTAATCCAAATATTTAGAATCCATACGTTGTTTGCAAGAAACAGATCCAAATTCAGCCCTTTATGATCTCCATCTTCAGATCTTCAGCAGCGACCGCCAACGTCAAATCCCGCGCTCAGGCGCGCTGGTGATGAATTCAAATTCAAAAAATGCGCCTTCAAGAAGCGTTACGACATGTTTTACGGCCGTGATATCAAACGCTCATTGGCTCTCGCCTGCTTCGTCACAGATTGCGACATGCCATGTTTCAGTTGGTGTAGTACATTTGAAATGGGGAAGCGCGCGCGCCTTCACAGAGCGAACCGAAACCGGATTAACATTTTCATGGATTAATAATTTATATTCTGATCTGTACCTCATACACAACTATTATAATACTGACGGAGAGGACTGCGGCTGCAACGCATCATCATGTGAACGACTTTTGGTACCGGTTTTGACATTTTCGCAATAAACAAATTATTGTGAAATTTATAACGTTACTTGTCTGTCTGTTATGTTTTTATTTTCTTCATAAGTGTAGCCTACGTAGTTTTAAGGAATGGTTATGGGTAGGTTTAGGGGTATGAGTAGGATTAGTGGCTCAAAATATATTTTAATGCTATTGTTAATAAAACTATGAGAGGTTTGGGTTTGCTGAGATGGTCTCTGTTATGACCGTTTTTTACACTTTATATTAAGTGGACAGTTCCCGAGGAGTTACCATGTAAGTAAATTACACTGTTAATACAGTGTAGCACAGAGGTTTGGGTTTTGCATAATACACAGTAAGTTATGACCGTTTTACACTTTATATTAAGTGGACAGTTCCTGAGGAGTTACCATGTAAGTACACTGTTAATACAGTGTTGCACAGAGGTTGGGTTTTGCATAATACACAGTAAGTTATGACCATTTTACACTTTATATTAAGTGGACAGTTCCTGAGGATTTACCATGTTAGTACACTGTTAGTACAGTTGCACAGAGGTTTGGGTTTTCCATAATACACAGTAAGTTATGACCATTTTACACTTTATATTAAGTGGACAGTTCCTGAGGAGTTACCATGTAAGTACACTGTTAGTACAGTCGCACAGATGTTTGGGTTTTGCATAATACACAGTAAGTTATGACCATTTTACACTTTATATTAAGTGGACAGTTCCTGAGGAGTTACCATGTTGGTACACTGTTAGTACAGTTGCACAGAGGTTTGGGTTTTGCATAATACACAGTAAGTTATGACCATTTTACACTTTATATTAAGTGGACAGTTCCTGAGGAGTTACCATGTAAGTACACTGTTAGTACAGTTGCACAGATGTTTGGGTTTTGCATAATACACAGTAAGTTATGACCATTTTACACTTTATATTAAGTGGACAGTTCCTGAGGAGTTACCATGTAAGTACACTGTTAGTACAGTTGCACAGAGGTTTGGGTTTTGCATAATACATGTAAGTTATGACAGTTTAACACATTGTATCAAGTGCAGAGTTCCCGAGGAGTTACCATGTATGTACACTGGTACCACAAGGGAAAACTTTAGCTGTAATTCAACATAAGTCCTGCCGGTCATATAGTAAATACATGGTATACACATAGGAATCATCATGGTTTCAGTGTGTTCTTAACTGGTAACTACAGTATGGAAGACTGCGTGTGGAAGTGGAACAACTTGTGTGAATACATATTGTTGTTACAAAATGTAGTTACATAATGCCTGTTACACATGTGTACTTACTGTAGTGGAAAAAGTGTTGTTACCAATGTCCTGTTACACATTTGTACTTACACATACCTTTCCTTGGGTTGTTACATATGTGTAGTTACACAAATATTACAGTTGTAGATACTATGTACCAATGTGTATTTACACTGTAGTTACATACTAAGTACATATCTAGTAACCATGTAAGTTCACAGGTATTAGGGCCACTTAATATAAAGTGGGACCCAAATCATTAACTTCAATGTAAGTACATAGTACTTAAAGCCACTTAATATAAAGTGGGACCGTATATTATTTTAATCACAAATTCCTGAAAAGCTCACAATGAATTTTAGTAAGAGAGAGAACGGATCATTCTAACACTTTTTGGATTTTCCTCATTTAGAAAATGTCAGACATTTTTTAAATATTGCAGTTATTAAGTTATAAATGTCATTGATACTGGTAATCAGGTTGGGTACAGCGGGTTGGAGGCTAGCAATAGCAAGCTATAATTCGAACAGAATTCAATGATTAGACAAACATTTTTTGGTTCTGAGACATCCACAGAATATCTACCTTGTTTTCTTTGAAACATTCAGCACTTCTTCATCTTCATTATATTTTTATTATATTATATTATATTATATTTAAAAACCCAATCCCATTTTGCATTTCAATTTTTTAAATGGACATGAACACAAATTAAATACAACAATATAACTAAAATCGATGTATGCTGAGTATACTTTATGTGCTAGACCCACATATCCTCAGATGGCTGTTACATTCATACAGATTTTTTTGCAATACAAACTAAGTCATACAACTTTTAAAAGTAGAGATGACTGTTTTAAATGATGTATGGTTTGATTTAAATATCTATCATTACTGAAACTGTACATTATATTAGGAGGAAGTGGAAATGCATCAAGTCTTACCAAAGTTACATTCATAGATCACCATCCCCTATCCCTGCTGACCCCTTAGTTGTGGAAAACAGACAGTAAAATGCTCTGTGCTTACTGAGGTCTTAACGTTATTACAGGTCAATACTGTAAGAAAACACAACATTTAATGACAGTTTGGTTTCACGGTAACATAAACATTTGAGAGTATGTCACACAAAATTGTATATCATGGGCCAGTATCGGCATGTTTAATGCATCATGAAATAGGCACCCTTCATCCCGATCCATCTCTCATGAATGTGCAACTCTGCAAATCAACATTCAGCAAAGTTTCACACACGCGCGCGTGCATAGTACACACAGCCTTGTGTCAGCAGCAGGCAGCCAAGAGGATTATAACACAGCTTAATATCTGATTTAATTACCAAAGTAACACAGTGATCATGGCTTATTAGTGTGAGGAAAAGAAACAGAGAGAGTGCAAAAGAGAGTGCTGGGAGAGAGAAATGGAGGAAGTGAGAGATATTCTCGTGGCGGTGCTACTTCTGCAGAGACGCAGTGAGCTGCTACCCACAGGAGTAAATATGACCTTTTTCTCTGCACTCACTCCATGCTCATTTTGTCTATACTGCACATTTTGTCCACTTTGCACTTAAAAAAAAATTTGAAAAGCTTAAAAAGTTTTGCCATTATACATTTTTTATTATAAATATGCTAAATGTGCTCAAACACATATAGCCAAAATCAGAGGTGATGCAGCAGTTTGTAAAATGTCTATGCTCTTTCAATGAATGTAAATAGTGACCACAGCTGTTCCTGATCTTCGTTTTGCATGGGAAAAAAAAGCAGCTTGGACATCATTTTTATTTTGGGTAAACTATCCCTTTAAGCAGACTCAATGACTGGCAATGAATGGATGGATGGAGCAGGATGGATGCAGCTCAATGGGTTCGTTTTTGGGTGTCCTCTTTTTATAAATATGTGTAATACATCAAAAACAGGTAACACTTTATTTCGATAGTCCACTTTAGACACTCTACTTACTATAAGTAACTTTGCAGCCACATGTAAACTAACTGTCATTAGAGTATTAGTAGAATGTATGCTTAATATTTGCTAACTATTTATTTTGTAGACATTCCAATAGACATTCTACTGACTATAAGTAACTTGGCAACTACATGTCAACTTATTCTACTAACCCCAATCCTAACACCTAACCACAACCTACCAGTCCACTGACAACTACAGTCTACTAATACTCTAATGAGTGTTAGTTGACAAGTAGGTGCAAAGTTACTTATAGATAGTAGAATGTCTAAAGTGGACTATCAAAATAAAGTGTAACCCAAAAACATCCTAGTTCAAAAATTATGTTACAACAGGCTCATAAGTTAGAGTTAGATGGTAAAGATAGGGATAGATTTGGAGCTAATATGTTACATTAAAGTGCTGTATGGTTATAGGTTAATTATGTTGGAGCTATTTGTACATGTTTGTACCGCAGAAGTGTATTAACTGCTTGCAAACAAACCCTTTGTGGTCTAACTCTGTCAACTGCTGAGCACCCCTGGAGCACTGACAAATAACCCTACCTGGGGCTGTCCCTAGCAGGGATAGAGCTATTTTAAACCCCTGGAAAAAGAACTTGAAGACTTGAAAGCAGAAGGTCACATTCACAGAAGCAGAAAGGGGTTACACTTTACAGTGTAATTGCACAAATAAGTACTGATATTAAACAAACTACTTGTACTTACTATAGGCTTAAGGTTTGGTTTTGGGTTAGTTGCTTGTAATTATGCACACTTTCCCGTTATTACTATGTAGTCACTTTAACATAAAGCGTTACCCCAAAAGGTGTAGCTGGTGTTTGCTACAGTATGTTAGAGCAGTTAAAGGTATTGTAGGTAGGAATTTTTTTAAAAACTTTTTGCCAAATTTGTTTAAACTTTCTATATATATCAATGCATAATTAAAATATAAGTACTCTGGAAAAGAGAGTATAAAAATCGAGTGTCTGTAGTCCTCTCAGGGCTCTAATAAACACAGCTACTTATCTCCATTCACTTCCACCCCCTCCATTCTGGGCTCCTTCCAAAACCACGCCCCCAAAACACATGAACGCGCGATGCCGACAGCTCACAGCTGGAGGACGCGCTTACCAGCGCCGAGCTGAGAGGAGCAGTGCATGTAGTGACATCATGTCAGACTCACATGTAATAAAATACCTAACTTTATCATTATGAATATAAACAACTAACATGGCTGTTAGTACTCACTATCAAGCTAGCATATCGATACTGGTAAAGTTTAAAATATATTGAGTTTGATTCGTTAACGAGCTAGTAACATAAAGCAAAGCTAAAAACAGGTTGCATTGATACACGTTTTCCCATTACAATCAGTTACACTGTGATGAAGGTGAATTTCGTGTAAGATTCATAACATATACGCCGTGTTTTGCATGTAATTGTGTCTCTTACTAGTCTCTTACCCTCCTCGAGTCAAACGAGTGCGCGCATGTGGGCAGCGCATGTAGCAGCGGGGGTGTTGCCATGGTTGCGAGAGAGTGACAGTCGCCTAAGCCAATCCATTGTTTCGTCCCGGAAGGAAATAATGAGCTGTGTTTAGTGCAGATTAAACGGTCTAGAGTCACTCGATTTTTATACTCTTTTTATCAGAGTACTTACATTTTAATTATGCATTGATATATATAGAAAGTTTAAAAAAATTTGGGAAAAAGTTTTTTATAAAATTTCTACCTACAATACCTTTAAGAACTGAAATCTCATAAATCATCAGGAATTCAGTGTATTCAGTGTATCAAAAGTTGTCTATTTAAAAGTTGCTCTGATTTTATAGTCAAATGTATAACTGAATTTGACAGAATATTTAGACACTATAAATGTGATTGCAGAAAGAGAATTGAGTGTTGTATGTGAAAACTGTGGCACTCTCTCACTAGTGTTTTGGACAGATTTAGAGCCCAACCTTTTCTGTATTCATTCATCTTGAATACTGGATAAAGAGATTAAAGCATTTTAACCCAGCAGGAGTGGTGAGCCTTCCAAGAATCCATCTGTCTCCCTTTTGGTCCACATGGACATGGACATGGATATAATAATATAATATAATATAATATAATATAATATAATATAATATAATATAATATAGGGGTGAATTCAGGTTGATTGGGACACAACACGTCTTGCCTTTGTAATGACTGGGAAAAAGTTTAAAAATATGACAATTAATATTAAAAAGTTGAATATTACAAATGCCCTACTTGAAAGCAAAAAACCCAAGAAAAATGCCTTACATGGCTGAAGAGCTTTCAGATATAAATAGTGAAAAGTTGGCATGAAAATAATCTTAAAGGCCATTAAAGCTGAAAATCTGAGGGCTCTGGGAGGAGATTAGTGCACACATCAGACTCAGATAAGCTTTAGGACAAGCCATCAGTATTAAGATCCAGTCCACCAGATGTTCTGTGCCTCTTATGAAATGTGTATTGTATACATCCTGTTGTGTCCTGTATATAGACATGTACATCTGTAACACGTCTCATTAAGTCCCGTAATCGCCCATTTCATAATGCTGAAGAAAACCTAGCATATTTTGTATCTGTAGCTATCTATCTGTAAAACTCCTGTGCCTTCCTTTATTTACGGGGATGGTTTATCAGACGAGGAGAAAAAAAAAAAAGCTGCATCTCCCAATATGTCATTTGCTTCACAGTCGTTTTAGGCTATCATCACTCAGGGACGTGTCAGCTCTGCTACGGAAGGAACATAGGGGAGGCTTAGTGATGGAATAAAAACAGAAAAAGGGGAAGAGACTGAGAAAGAGAGATGCAGATAATGGCTCGTTGTGGCCATCAGCCGCTTCGTTATCTCTCCGAAGGCCCACTGTGTTTGAGTCTAGTGCTTTATGACTTTTTCCTTTTAAACATGTTTATAATTGCTTTCTAAACAGAAGGTGAAGGCCTCAACAGCTTCTAAATGTTGCCTCTCAACATTTGACACATGGAAGCTAGAATGCCTCTGACAACATCCTGTGTTTGTGTCCTCTCTCCGTCAGAGTTTACTATTAAGGAACACAGCCGGTGCATTTCACCACCTCTCCATCTCTGAAGATGTCTGATTAATCAGGCAGTGCATTCAATTAAAGAGAAAACTTAGGCCAGTAATTGAACATAATGTGTTTCTTGCTCGCAGCCTCACCCTGTTAAAGAAATGCATTAAGTAATTTTCCCTGACGCTGTAAATACATCAGTGGCATTTAAACCATTCTTGACCTCCACCATCAAGAACAAAAGAGGAAATAGTTATCTGCAAGGTTTCTTACCATAGACTGTAGCTGTTGAAATGACTGCATTAAATGTTTTAATCACTTTAGCTCACAGAATACTACTACTTCTTATTCTACAACTACTACTACTATTACTAATAATAATAATAACAATAATAATACATGTACCATAAAATAAATAAATACTATTTAGTAAATGCTTATTTTATAATGAATGAATAATCCATCAATCAATCAATAATCAATCAAACATCTATTTTATTTAGCTATAAGGCTACAGACATTGTTATTCTGATCCAGCAAATGCAAATTAGCTCATGAACAATGGCTAAGTGTGTGGCCGCTTTGCTGCCTGGGCCATCTGACTCATGATTTTGGCAGTCCATTGTACCCCATGCCATATGGCGGGGCAGTGAAGAGATCTCAAACCAAAAGTGATCCACCCTCCAGCAGCGCCAACCCATGCCGTAAATGCAACTTTCCAGTTAACACAAAGTCATTACACATCTCACAGAGGGCACATGGCCATTAGTAACTACTGCAGAGAGGAAGGTATCAGCACAGCTTCTGTTGGATACATAATCCCAGCTACACCCTCAACTAATTCAACTGAATGTGACCCATGTTTGTTAGAAGGGGAGAGGACACAAATAAGGGCAAATGCCTTTAATGTTAACACAATCACTGAACAGACAAATGCTTCCCACAAACTAAGCTAATTACATTCTAAGCAAGCTGTAAATGTTTCACTAAGAAGAACCACCACCACCACATTTTGAACCTGCAACATGGTAATACAATGTATTTAACTATTGCATACTAATTTGTTGCATTTATATATGGCTTTTCTTGGCACTCAAAGCGATTTACATAGAAGGGGAATCTCTTCAACCACCAATGTGCAGCATCCACCTGGATGATGCGACGGCAGCCATATTGAGCCAGAACACCCACCACACACCAGCTTAAATGGTGGAGAGGAGACAGAGTGATGAATCCAATCAGTATATATTTGGGGCTTATTAGGAGGCCGTGATGGACAAAGGGCAAATTTTGGTCAGGATGCCAAGGTTAAAACCCTACTCTTTTTTCGAAGGACATCCTGGGATGTTTAATGACCATGGAGAGTCAGGACCTCGGTTGAATGTTCTAGCCGAAAGACGGTGCTTTTTGGCAGTATAGTGTCCCCATCACTATACGGGGGCGTTAAGGACCCACACAGACCACAGGTTGAGCACCCCCTGCTGGCCTCACAAACCTCTTCCAGCAGCAACGTAGTTTTCCCAGGAGGTCTCCCATTCCAGGTTCTGACCAGGGTCAACCCTGCTTAGCTTCAGTGGGCAACCAGTCTTGGGCTACAGGGTGATATGGCTGCTAAAGTCATGTTTTTTTTTGGAGTATCTTTAGTACCAATGTAATCTATAGGGCATTTCACACTGCTCTTAACCCTGGGTTACCGTCGTTCTAAACCCCGCCTTTATCCTCGGGTAAAGGAATATGTCACAGGTCGGGAGGGTCGACTGGGTCTACCCCCTCCCTTTAGAATGTACCACTGAGGAGCAAACCAGAAACCAGGCGGACAAGGAAAGTAAAATGTAACAGACTTTATTGATTAAAAGAATTTGTAGATCCTAATTAAAACTCATCCTTCCTCCCCAGCATCCAGTGGCCGCCGGGACGTCGGCCGGACAACAGGCGGGGACTCGGTCCACTCAACCCCTCAGACTTTTCGGATGCCAAGGCTCTCGGCTATGGAGGGGACGCGGATTGACCAGCAGGTAAGTACTCTAAGCACGGCTTATCCTTCTCGGGCTCTAAGTAGACTGTACTCTTCTCGATCTCTCAAGTGCAGAAGTTTACAGCGGTGAAGAGGGGCGTCGACTGGACAGCAAGTAGGTACTCCAGGTACGGTTGGTTCTTCCCTAGACGGTGGGTGCGGAGAGCTTACAGCTGTGGAAAGGCGTTGACTAGACAGCAAGTAGGCACTCCAGGTACGGTCGGTTCCTCCCTAGTGAGTGCAGAGAGCTTACAGCTGTGGAAAGGCGTCGACTAGACAGCAGGTGGGTACTTCGAGTACGGTTGGTTCTTCCCTATACAGGGGATGCAGAAAGCTTACGGCTGTGGAAAGGCGTCGACTAGACAGAAGGTGGGTACTTCGAGTACGGTTGGTTCTTCCCTATACAGGGGATGCAGAAAGCTTACGGCTGTGGAAAGGCGTCGACTAGACAGAAGGTGGGTACTTCGAGTACGGTTGGTTCTTCCCTATACAGGGGATGCAGAAAGCTTACGGCTGTGAAAGGGGCGTCGACTTAGACAGCCAGTAGGTACTCCAAGTACAATTGGTTCCTCCCCGTATAGCGGATACAGAAGCTCACGACGGTGACAGACGTCGACCGGACAGCAAGTGGGCACTCCAAGTACAGTAGCTTCTTCCCCATACAACGGGTAACGGAAAGGTTTCGGAGGGCTGGCGAGAAGGCTGACTGGGTGGTCAGATCGGCAAGTCCGGACAATCGACCAGCTCCTGGGGTCAGCAGGCCTTAGGGGTAACACCCCGAACAGCAAACACTGGATTTCCTTCGCTCTCCACGGCAGTGTTGATAACACAGAATGCAAGCGGCTTTAGATGGGGGACACTCAGAACAGCAGATAACTGGATTTCCTCCGTTCTCCAGGACAGCATCAATGATGAATCAGAACACGCCAGGCTTGGAATGTACAACACTCAGAACAACAGATACCTGGGTTTTCTCCGCTCTCCACAACAGTGATGATGGAACAGTATGCAAGCGGCTTGGAATGTACAACATTCAGAACAGATACCTGGATTTCCTCCACTCTCTACAACAGTGATGATGGAACAGAATGCAAGTGGCTTTAGGAGGGGGACACTCAGGACAGCAGATAACTGGATTTCCTCCGTTCTCCAGAACAGCATCGATGATGAATCGGAACACAGCAGGCTTTAAATTCCACCGTCACTTAATCTCTTCCTCAGCAACTCCAAGCTGCAACACAGGGCAAGGAAGATGGGCACGTGACAGAATTCGGTATAGTAAGCATGCAGTAACTTCACTTCAAACACACCCGGTGGGGCACAGCATCAGCACACGTCACACTCAACCACTCTGTGAAATATAAGGCCACAGCCCACCTCCTTGTTCTGAACAGCAGGGACAGTAAGACGGAAGGATATATAGCGACCCCAATCATGCATCACAACAGCTGTCTTCTCATTACGGTGTCTAGACTCCTTTTCCTAGATCGCTTTTCTTCATATACAGTGTCTTTGTGTATAAATCACATACCGTACGGCCAGTAAAAGGTCTGCACTTATCTCTACCCAAGAAGGGGACTTGATATCTCCAAGGCGACTTCTCCTCTGCTTCTCTGTTCCACACCACCCAATCCTTCGTAGCGGATTCCCTTCCGCGGGTCGATCTCACCAGCCGATTTGTCCCACAGAAACTCTCAGCCCACCTCGACGGAACAAAGTCAGGACACAGCACCCGAACACAGAACACTGAACTGAACTGAACTCAACTCCCTTGGTCTCCCAAAGCTTGGTTTTTATCTGCTTCAAAGCGCTGTGTGTCCCAATCATCAAACAGCCCCTTGATGCGCCGCACCTGCTGTCACTCTGTCATCAGCGGCTGCTGTTGCCATGGTAGCGATGCATTCAAGGCTGGCTGGGTGTTCCGTTGAAAGCGTTCCGGGTGGAAACATTCCTCCGTGGAATATATAGTTCCGCTGCTGGTTCGTCACCTTAATTGTGACAAATACTTTACGCTTGTAATTTAGAAGCAGGTTTAGCAACACTTTTTACCAGGGGTTATGAAACCTTCTTCCAGAACAGGGTTAGCACTGCTTTTGTAGTGTTGACTTCACATACAGTAGTTGTGCCAAATATGTACAGTGAGAAACAAAGCGGTGTTAGAATGAGCACAATAACTTTTGAGACATTGATTCACGAATACTATGTTGAGTTACCACACTGTATGGATGAATGGCGTCAGTGTCTGATACTGTCAGTGTCAAACAAGCCCAGTCCACCTTTCTGCAGGTCTATAAACTTTCACATAATAAATGCTTGGTGCACAAAAACATATGCCGGTCATTGATTGAAAGCCTGTCACTCTGTCTGCATTGGAGCCCATGAAAACGCACACTTGTGACTCATGCCTGTGGATTGCAAAATGTAGTAATGTGTACTGCTGACATATATACATTCAAATCCAGTGCAAAAACTATTAACTGTTGTTCTTTGAAAATTATGAATAACGTGTTTTATTATTGTCCTCCATCATGTACAACATATACATATGTTTTAGCATTGCAAAAAAAAAAGAAAAAAAGAAAAAAAAAGTGTTTTGGTGTTTCAAATGTAGAAATTAAGTATGTTTGTATTTCTTTTTCAGAAGAGGATGCTTTAAAAAATAGATCTATCCTGGTCAAGAATGTTCGCCCCTAACTATTCAAGAGGACCTTGAAATCACTCTTAAACATGTTGATAACCAGTGTCCTTTATCACGATTAAACGACAGTACCCTAGCACACTGGTGATTTAACATCATTTACAGACAGCCCCAGAGGTCATTAACATCGTTCTCTCAACAAAAGATCACTTCACAATACCCCCTCCCAAATCTTTTTTTTTCTTCTTCTTCATTCACAAGAAAATATGAAGCTAAATGAAGCCAACAAGTTGATGTGCTCATGGAGTCATCATGGTATGGAAATAAATTGAACAATTATCTTGTTTTCTTGTCGTCATACGTCAACGCCCATGACTTGGCTTGGCTGTACGTGTGCTGAGCAGCAGAAGGCCCGGGGGAATGCAGAAAGCTAATTGCTAAACTAATGATTTTGAATATGGTTTGTCAGCCTCTGCTACCCACTCACATAAACACATGTCTCAATTTCTTGTTTGTTTTTCCATTAAAATTGATTTTTAGATTTAGATTTAAGAGGCAAGACGGAATCCATTTTTATTTATTAAGTATGTATGTTTTGATTCTCATTTTTCTATCTCTTAATTACATAAAAGGGAATGTGTACATTATTTTTTTCTCAGTCTGAACATGTACATTTTCCTTAATGCTACCTTATGGAAAATGTCTAAACTCCTCTGCCTTAATCCCCACTGATGAGAGATTTTCCTCTTTGACTCACACAGTTTGCGGTTGAGACCCTGATTTTGGAGTACGGATAGAGAATCTGAATATTCCAACATGCCAGCTGCAGAGCCCATAAATTGCAAGGAATGCCCTACTGAAACATATGCACACATTTAAGCTATTAGGGGTCAGCACCCGGATTTGGATTTTCAATCAAAACATTTTAGGCTAAGACCAAGCGACTGTAAACAAAAGCCCATTTGAAGTCATGAGAGAGTTCCCAAAGACTATAAAATAACACAAGACGCGTCTCTCGTATTGTTTTGAAGGGGGAAAAGTGCAACCCGATCTCACGGCAATTCGTAAAAATTTTACGAGGTGGCTAATTTTTCCTAATTCGTTCATATTTTACGAGTTACCAAATTCGTATGAATTCGTACGAATGACCTACCCCTGACCCCAGCCCTAAACCTACCCATCACGTGGTTTTAGACAAATCGTACAAGTTCGTACGGGTGAGGTCATACGAATTTGTTTGAATTAGCCACCTTTTAATTACTCATACGAATTCTTACGAATTGGTCATGAGGTAGCGTTGAAAAGTGCAACGCTCAATATGGCGGAATAAATCTCGCTTTCTAAATAATAGCCAATCGCTGATTGGTAAAGTCATCACGTCATTGCAGCTGCCGTTAGAAGCTCTGGTTCCTATAGAAACAGTCAGACGAGCGCTTCCATTGCGCATGCGCATTAGCTTGATCCAGCCTGAAAAATGTCGTTTTCTGTCATTATTCAAGCGTTTAGAAACAACATTTATGAGACAATTGTCGTCAGATTTCATTGGTGATTTCAAATATGAAATTTAATCGTAAACTTGGCTAACAGTTTTGGAGAATTTGATGTTTCCACATTCAAAGAGATACGCACAACCGGCACATCCGGGAACTTAACTGTCAATTTCGTCCCCGCCCCTTTTTGGGGGAAAACAAACTATTAAGTTCTCTCTACGCAAACTTCAAAAACGCAAACCCGTGAGAATGGCACGCACACGTATTAAGAGGCCACTCCACAGGTATGTGCGTTTGAATGTATGTGTGCAGGCATGTAGTGCTTCCCTACAAAACCAACCCTCAACAAACTACTTGTCTGGCCTTAAAATTTATAATACAGAATTTGTATCGCTTCGGCGTAGCCACGTGAACCGGAACTATCCCGACAACGCTTTATCTGTAGAGAGGTAAGGGATGGGAGGGAGGCCTTCACAGGGGAGGGACTAGTTGACACTTCAGGACTGCATTGTCTTCGCGTCCAGAAGCAGGTCCTTCATCAGATATGGATACGGCCTGGATCCGGCGGACTGCGGTAAACCTTGGGATAAACAGAGAGACTAATATTAGCGTAGATTCTTCTTATGATATAACCAGTACATCAGGATTCTGAGTCACATGATCCTTCAGAAATCATTCTAATATGCTGATTTGCAAGAAACATTTCTTCTAATTCAAATAGAAAACAGTTAATTTAAACTGTATTTAATTTCACAATATTATTGTTTCACTGTATTTATCAAATAAATGCAGCTAATTTAGATAAATACAAATCTTAATTACAGTCAGGGCCCTCGCCAGAACATATAGAATGGGGAGGCATTTCATTTTCATGGGGGGGCACACTTTTTATGATCTACAAAACAGACAGTCACAAAAACAATAACATCCCCTATTCAGTCTAATATAACTGAAATAGACCAAATTCTATATTTAAACAACACCAAAACACAAAATATTAAGTTTCTGATCATAGGCGGAGGGTGAACCAACACCATGAGGATGCGCTTCCCCTTTAAAAACATTTACTAGGCTATTATGCAGGATTTGACATGGCAGAAAGCTCGCAAAGAGCGCCTATTTTATTATCTTTAAAAAGCGGTTGTAAAACTTCATCGCAATCTCACAAAGTTCCTAGGCTATCAGTAAAGCTGATACACAATAATGCCTTATTTGCATAGCCTAACAGCTTATTATAACGAGAGGATTTGCACGCGCGTAGAACCAATCCACTCACCGCTCAAAACACCGGAGTTTAGTCAATATTCTTTTATTACGGAGAAAACTGATCCTAGACCAGCATTTATGGCCAGTTTTTCCCTCTAAAAGCAATCAGAAGTTTCACGAGTTCACACTTACATCAATTAAACAGAGTAAAGATTATGCGTATTTGGCGTGCTGTCCGGGGGGAGGGCTCCGAGCTCGGAATTTTGCCCGAACCCAGAGTACTCCCCCCGTTGTTGTAAGAGTATTAGGACTATAAGTGAGGAGATGGGGTGGTGGAGGGATGCTGTTAAACTGTCAATGAACGGAGGTAAGTTTGCTGTATATATACACAGCGCTTAACTCGTTGATTAAGCACCACTCGTGTCTAATTAGGTTTGATTATCTGAATGTGCTCCACGTGTGTTTAATTAGGTTTAATTATCTGAACGTGCTCCTCCCGAACTTTGTTAATAAAACATCATTTCACGAGTTCACACTTACATCAATTAAACAGAGTAAAGATTATGCGTATTTGGCGTGCTGTCCGGGGGGAGGGCTCCGAGCTCGGAATTTTGCCCGAACCCAGAGTACTCCCCCAAAAGGCAAAAAGAGCAAAGGACAGCCGCCAGACTAAAGACCCCCCAAAACGCAGAGAATTTGGCGGGCTGGCGTTTTGAGAATAAGCCTGGTTGCTTGACCGGGAGGGCCTGCTGGCTCACGAACGGGGAGCAGTCGTAAGTTGGAACAACAGTTGGGAGGGCTCGCACCGCTTCTCGACGGGAGCAGCTCACAACGTCAGACAGGCGAGCTCTACCGGCCGATGAACAGCGTGATTTATGCCGCCTGACCAGGAGGGCCCGTGTTGCCTCTGGCGGGAGCAGCTCACTGCGCTGGGCGGACGGGCCCTACTGGTTGACAAGATTTGGGAATGCCCAACCAGGAGGGCCCATGTAGCTTCCGACGGGAGCAGCTCACAGCGTCGGGCTGATGGGCCCTACCGGCTGACGGTGGAGTGGCGCGTTTTTTGGAAGCCCGGACTGGAGATTTCTTGCTGTCCGCTGGGAAATCGATACCTGTTGGATGGGAAAGAGAAAACATAGATGCATGCAAAGTCCGCTGGGAGACCAATGCTCGCTAGACAGAAAAAGAGGAAACATAGATGCTTGCAATGTCCGCTGGGAGACCAATGCTCGCTGGACAGAATTATGCAATGTCCGCTGGGAGACCAATGCTCGCTGGACAGAATTATGCAATGTCCGCTGGGAGACCAATGCTCGCTGGACAGAAAAGAGGAAACATAGATGCTTGCAATGTCCGCTGGGAGACCAATGCTCGCTGGACAGAAAAAGGAGAAAACATAGATGCTTTGCAATGTCCGCTGGGAGACCAATGCTCGCTGGACAGAAAAAGGAGAAAACATAGATGCTTGCAATGTCCGCTGGGAGACCAATGCTCGCTGGACAGAGGAAGAGGAAACATAGATGCATGCGACGTCCGCTGGGAGACCAATGCTCGCTGGACAGAGAAAGAGGAAACATAGATGCATGCAACGTCCGCTGGGAGACCAATGCTCGCTGGACAGAGAAAGAGGAAACATAGATGCATGCAACGTCCGCTGGGAGACCAATGCTCGCTGGACAGAGAAAGAGGAAACATAGATGCATGCAACGTCCGCTGGGAGACCAATGCTCGCTGGACAGAGAAAGAGGTAACGTAGGGGTTTTAACAGGAATATTAATTCTGAATAGTGAGGTACTGGAGAGGAGACATCACTGCTGCGGCAGTGGAAAAATAGCCAGAGAAACAGAGCTCCTGCGGGAGCAGAGGAGACATCACTGCTGCGGCAGTGGAGAAAATAGCCAGAGAAACAGAGCTCCTGCGGGAGCAGAGGAGACGTCACTACTGTGGCAGTGGAGAAACTTACCTGGAGAAAAAAAGAGCTCCTGCGGTAGCAGAGGAGACATCACTGCTGCGGCAGTGGAGAAAATAGCCAGGGAAACAGAGCTCCTGCGGGAGCAGAGACATCACTGCTGCGGCAGTGGAGAAAATAGCCAGGGAAACAGAGCTCCTGCGGGAGCAGAGACATCACTGCTGCGGCAGTGGAGAAAATAGCCAGGGAAACAGAGCTCCTGCGGGAGCAGAGGAGACATCACTGCTGCGGCAGTGGAGAAAATAGCCAGGGAAACAGAGCTCCTGCGGGAGCAGAGGAGACGTCACTACTGTGGCAGTGGAGAAAATAGCCAGGGAAACAGAGCTCCTGCGGGAGCAGAGGAGACATCACTGCTGCGGCAGTGGAGAAAATAGCCAGGGAAACAGAGCTCCTGCGGGAGCAGAGGAGACGTCACTACTGTGGCAGTGGAGAAACTTACCTGGAGAAAAAAGAGCTCCTGCGGGAGCAGAGGAGACATCACTGCAGCGACAGTGGAGAAAATAGCCAGAGAAACAGATCAGATTATTTTATTTAATGCCATGTCGGCATCCAGAGCTATTTTCATGGCAAAAATTAAATCACAAAAATACAAGTATCATATAAATACAATAAAAACAAAGCAAATATAAACAACAAGTCATATTATATAATATATATATTTAAATTAACATGATAAAAAATCTAAAACCTTTTCAGGCATAATCTCATTAAATATGTCCTTCAATGAAGAAACTTCATAAAAGAGCATTCTGCTTGCATGAAGGGCAGAACAATCTAATAAAACATGTTTGACAGATAAGGGAATTTTACAAAACATACACAAAGTTGGGTCTTCAACTTTAAGCAAAAAGCATGGGTCAAACTTGTGTCCAGAGAAACAGAGCTCCTGCGGGAGCAGAAAACTTACCTGGAGAAATGAGCTCCTGCGGGAGCGGAGAAGACATCACTGCTGCGGCAGTGGAGAAATTTACCTGGACAAATTGAGTTCCTCTGGTGTGAGGCTGAGCAAAGGGAGGAGTAGGTTGGGGCCTGGTGGGCCGATGCTCGTCTTCTTGCGCGTTAATCAAAAACGCGAAGAGGTGGTGAGAGATTAAATCCTTGCAGGATTATGCGCATCTGAAGTTTAAGTGGCCGAGCAAAGATAGCAGTTCGCGTTTTAGAACAGTGGGAAGGTGGGCGAGATCAAAATATCCTATCGATTTTTTCTTGTGCAGTGAGGCCTGGAAAACAACTGTATCCAAGTTAATGCCCAGAATTCAAATGGACGAGGCTGAACCCATGGTTTTAACCTGTGCAATTGGAATCCCGAGCTCAGCAGAAACTGTGCGGGGCTGAGAGATCGATTATTAAACGTACGAAAATGTTCTTATTTTCTCCGTTTATTTCGTTTATTTTGATCATTTCTATGGGTCATATTACCTGCCGATTTGTTCGTTCTGAATCAGAAAAACCAATAGTGAAACTGTGGCTTTAAACTAGCCTACCTACTTCAAAAAAATAAAAATAAAAATAAAAATGCATTTATGCTATAACTTTAAGTTTCTAAGCGATTTTTGTAAATAAATTGCAGGACAGTGTTAACGAAAGGTTCTTAATGATTCTGTGTGCAATCTGCACGTAATGTGCGACCTATTGTTTACGTGTGAGTTTACCAAAAGGAAGCATCGCGTTAATGAACGGCAAATCATTTGTACGGAAACTATTTAAAACGCGCGTTCCCCCGATCAAAATTAGTATCCAGATAGCATAACTTGCTCGTGATTCAACAACTGAAGTGATACGAAGTTCAATTAGGGACAGAAAACGAAAAGGTTTTGAGCCAAGCACTCACAGAGTTGACCCGGCAGATGTTGAGTGTGGACTGACCGGGACTGAATCTGCAGCGCGGCTTACTTAGGGCCTGCTGGGGCGGCCTGACGCTGGAGGAAGACCCGTTCCTTCGAATTAAGAGGGTGGCATTGCCTTATGACCATTTCTCAATGGCAGGAATTATTGAATGGGACAGTTTAAAGAAATACGCGGAAGTAGATTGCTGATGTTTCGCCCGCGGTGGCGAGGACCCATTTGTTTGGCCTGACACCCACGAGATAATACCAGAGGATTGTGGCAAAGATTCCTAATCCTGAAGGACGAAAGATTCTTCATCAAACGGGAAGCGCTCGATTCGGGCATGTTAGGAAGGTACTGCGGGGCCAAATGCTGTTAAACTGTCAATGAACGGAGGTAAGTTTGCTGTATATATACACAGCGCTTAACTCGTTGATTAAGCACCACTCGTGTCTAATTAGGTTTGATTATCTGAATGTGCGCCACGTGTGTTTAATTAGGTTTAATTATCTGAACGTGCTCCTCCCGAACTTTGTTAATAAAACATCATATATTGAAGCTTGTTTTCGCCACGGAATAAAAAAAATTAAAAGATAATTGCGACTTTTTATCTCACAATTCTCACATGGATTTCTCTCAATTCAGAGTTTTTCTCACAATTCTGACTTTATAACACGCAAATGTGACTGTATATCACTCAACTTTGACTTCATAACTTGCCATTTTGATTTTATATCACGCAATTCTGAGAAAAATTACCTTTTTTTTACGTGGAAACAGTAGGCTGTTTTTAGCAGGCAAATGAATCAGAAAATTCAACAAGGCCGCTTGGCCAGGGGAAGGTAAGCCTTGCGCAGAGCCTTACACGCTCCGACTAATTTTCATATTTCTGAAGACAATGTGTTATTTAAAGTTACAGAGATTAGTGCACCTGTGTGCTAAATGCTGCTGACGACTCTCAATAGTAATGACTCTCAATGCTCTCAATAGTAAGTTTGCTCAATGACCATATGATTAGGGGGGCACGTTGTGTCATCTGGGGGGGCACGGCCCCCTAATGCCCCCCCCCTTGGCGACGGGCCTGATTACAGTATTGTTCTGAATATAAGATGACCCTGATTATAAGACGACCCCACCCCCAACCCCATTTTTCAAGATGTACCTTTTGGAAAAAGGCTGTTTGAGGACCAAATCTTCTCTGTTATAAAGAAAATGCTTTTATTTCAAAACGATTTTCATATTGCATATTTTTCATATTTTAATTAAATTTTTTTTATATTGAAAGTATGGTAAATATTGGTTATTTCTCACCTTTTTCATATACAGTGACATATGTTGGCATGTCAAAAAAACACAGATGTTTGATCTGCATTACCTATCTGATCCAGGTGATATGAATTTTTTTTCCTTGGACCGATCACATAGCGCTGAAAAGACAGCTGTTTCTCCTTGTAGTCGGAGGGCAAGCGCTGGGCAGGACTTGTTCTGTGGCGTAATGCTAATCCATTAAGCTGCATCATTCTTGCGATCAAAGCGGCCGCTTCGGAGAAATTGATAGGCAAGTGTGTCCGTACGTAGCCGAAATAAGAAATAAGGGGCATCGCTGGTGGATGTGGGTATAGTCAGCTCTTTGCCGATTTCCAGTGCCTTTAGTTGACGGCTCAGTTGCTGGTTCACTAGCCCGACATTTGAACAGCTCTGTTCTTGATGGTCATTCGCCCTTCATGAGGTCCCCTCCCCTGGCACTGTAACTACCAGTAGTTTACAGGGACGGGTCGCTTCAGTCCTAGGAGACAAACTCGTTTTAAACGTATTTGGCACTCCCCATTGTTGCGGGTGTATTATTGACATGTAAAAGTCTAGACCCTTAATACTATAAAATGACCCCATTTTCTTCAGATGTATTTCCAAGAGAAAAAAAAAAACTTACATTCGAAACAATACGGTATTTTAAACTTTTGATATAGACGGCAACGCCGAAGTCTCTGTAAGACAAGTAATTTAACTCGGCGGCCATCTTTGAAACGCATCTCGGGCATGCAAGTGCAGCTGCTATACGCACAACCGGCGCTGCGTCATAGAATGTCTCTGAAAAGGTTCACGCCCACTTTTGGGGGAAATAAACTAGTCTTCCCATAGACTTCAATTCAAAATAGCGTCACAAAACAACGTCCGTACACAGCAGACAGGCGTGAATAACTTAAGAAATCACTAAGATTAAACATGTCAAGTAATTATATGTCCACCCTGTCTGCCATAGAGCGTGAACGATACATCAACAAACTTAATTTGGTCAATTTAAAAACATGTCCCTTCATTCTCCCAGCCTCAAATTATTTATTTTAATAATTAATTATTTTACTGTCTATGGTAACAACCCCACCCAGTGGCCAGAGGTGTCTTTCCCGGACATTTAGTCGTAGTCGTACCTCATCGAGTCACCATGGTAACTTTTACTTCGTTTTTGAATGTAAGCATCTTTAAATGTATATATTATGTCTTATAATATACATTATAATATATCTTATAATATATATAACCCCTTTGGGTGGGGTTGTTACACCAATTTGACGCTGAGAGAATAAAGGGACATGTTTTTAAATTGACCAAATTAAGTTTGTGTATGTATCTTTCAAGCTCTATGGCAGGCAGGGTGGACATATAATTACTTGACATGTTTTATATAATTGATTTCTTAAGTTATTTACGCCTGCCGGCTGTGTACAGACGTTGTTTTTTGCCGTTATTTTGTATTGAAGTCTATGGAAAGTCTAGTTTTCTGTTAAAACGGTGTCGTGTTAGCGGCCCCTAAGTTAATAACTAATGATCGTTGCAACGGAAGAGAATCAATCAAAACTTTAGCTGGAAAAGAACTTTATTCTAGAGTTGCTATAAAACCAAAACAATCTCTGTTACTTTAATTTCCTATTATCAGTGTAAAGCCGCTTTGGAACAATCCTTTGTTAAAAGTGCTATATAAATGAAGATGACTTGACTCAGAAGGCTGGAATTATTACAGACTGAATTTATTGTAAAAATATTTCACAATATTAATGCTTGATTGTATTTTTTGATCAAAATAATGTGGCATTGGTGAGAATAATAGACTTTTCCCACAAACATTAGATATCTTAATTATTCACAACTTTTGACCAGTTGTATCGTTTGATCACCATTATCAGATTTGCAATACTACGAAATGCTTATAATGTTAACAACCAGCATAATTTATTGAATGATAATGAATTTTAGCAATGCTTTTTTCCAGCTGTGCAGAGCCCTTATTAGAAATCTCTTGCCATTACAAGAATCTGGACCACAGGAGACGTTCATTGTTATATGCAATTATGAAAGAAAAACTGTGTTGCAAATCATCACAATTACCAGTACTGTATAATTCCCTGACAAGTGCTTGCTCAGTAAAGGACACTCATAAGATCTATCAATGCCTTCCAACGTGATCTCTGGTACACGCACACACAGAGTCTATGTGTGTGAGAGAGATGGACAGTTAGCAGTCCCCATTAGTTAAATTGCTCTACAAGCAGAGATGGAAGCATCTAGATAACACGACATTAATAAATAAGAACACTTTAATATTAATGCAGCAAAACGGACATGGATCCACCGTTTGGAAAAACAAATCGATGAGAAGGAGTTTCTGCTAAGTGGACGGGAGGAAAAGACTCTGGATTTCAGACTGGCAGCAGAGTTATTTCTTATTTTAGTTCAGAGTTCAAATGGATATCGTCTTATCAGATATTGATGCCATACACATTCAACCGAGCATGTGTAGTCTATATATGCAGGATTATTTGTACCTGCTGTGATATCTGCCCTCTCAAGCTAACCTCAGCTTTCCCAGCAGCCCTGAGGTAGTTGATTAAAACAGGTCATGCACACGGGGGAGGAACATGAGGATTAGCATTTTTGGGTGGCATGTGTAAGCCCAAATTCAACATAACTTTTAACCTCTTCCTTACATCGGAGTCCAAGCCTAAAAATGACAAACTCAAAACAAATTGTTGCAGTTCATGAACCCTTTGTACTACGGTCATAACCCTGAACTCTCCTGAAAGCAGGCCCTTGGGAGATTTTTTTATTTTTTTCTAATATGAAATAATTTGGCATAAAATATAGTCATTGCTGATAGCAGGCATGTATACAGAATGTATCTAAGCACAGTACACTTAGCAGGCTTTCAGAAAGCCAAATATATCAAGACAAATTACAGTTACTACATGGTCTCTGTTGTTCAAAATTTACAGTATAATATGTACACTACTGCTGCTTAATTATTATCAATTATTATCGGTGCTCAACAATTAATAATGCACAGGAAAATCACAGTTAAAATCCTGATGTTAAGGACTCTTAGAGTAAAGAGTTAAAGTCTCCCTGTGGTGAAAATCAAGCTTTTAATGTTGTTTATATGTGGTGTTTGTAATATGCTTTAAGACAAACCATGTGCAAATCAGGGGCGTAGCCAGAATTTTATTTTTGGGGGGTCCCATCTTTAAATGAGGGGGCAACATATATATGTATATATATATATAGGCCTATAGCCAGAATTTTATATACACAGGCCTATTCTGGTGGGTGCGGTGATGCAGTGGTGACTCATGTAACATGTAGGCCTAAGGGTGGCGCTGCCAATAAAGCACCTAAAAGCTGTCACAAAGAACCGGCAAAAGTAATGATTATGAATATGTAAAATATAGCAATGAGATATTTTAATTGTTTATTAATAAACAAGTGTTTTCTTTGTCGGCTAAGATGAAGTTGACAAAGCTGATTGACTCACGATCTTTAGTAGTGAACGCGCCAGAGAGAAATGCACATTTCATAAGGATTACATAAGCAGAGAGCAGTCTGTAGTCTGTTTTCTTTCGTTTTGAATTGTTCTGTTTAAAAGTAGACATGTGAGGCAATTAGGCTACCTTATGCTGAGTTTCGGTTTATTTATGAGACGAGCTCCAGTTCATGCGCCGGCGCCTCCGTTTCTTATCTATCGTCTGCTATATTTACTTATTAAATCCAGGCAGTTGGTTGATGAAACATTGATTAAAATTAAGATACAATTAATACAAAACGAAATTCAGGTTAAAGAAAGTTTTTGTGCTTTCTGTTTGATGTCTCTGTGAAAGTTTTAAAGCATATTTTAGTGCCGCTAGAGCGCTCACGTCCGTAACGGAGAACATGTCCGTAACATTGTTTTTTCCTCATAAATGCGAACACGAAAAATAAAATAAAATAAAATAAAATAAAATAAAATAAAATAAAATATTTTATGTACTGTGGAGACTGAGAGGAAACCCTTCTTCATCCGGTGGGTAGTATTACTTTGGTTTGCGCAGTGTAATTCAGATAGGGCCTAATCACTAAAAAAATGTTTTGCCTTATAAAGTTTTTTTTATTTTTATTAAGCAATCAGAAATCTGAGGGCTACGCCACTGGTGCAAATTCATGTCAACACCATTGTTCAGTATTTTCTCCACAAAACTGCAGTGAACCAAATACAGTTTCAAAATCGTGGTTTGTGATCGCTGGTGTTTCTGGAGTCACAAACTACCTTGTAACCAATTACGTCAATGTGTGATCGTCAACGAGTGGATTTCTGAGCTGGTGTGAGTGAGTGGAGGCAGGGCTAATTTGCATATGCATTGATCTGCTTACTAAATGAGGCAAGGCTGTAGACTTACATCCAAGCTATGCATGGAGAGGCATGAATATTTTTTTTTCATGGAAAAAAAACTTTTGAATATGTCATTTTGGTGATCAAAGATGAGTTTTAAGGCATGAAATTATTGACTACAGGGGGACTGTAGTCAGGGGAGTTCTGGTGTTGAAATTCAATAGATTAACAGGGCTAGTGTAAACCGTACCCTCTGACTGGTAAAAATATGTAAAGTTAAACCTCAACACTGAGTGTAATTAGTTACACCCGAGACATTTATGTGCTGTGCATACCTAAACGAACTGACACTTTTCTCACAGATGATGCGGAGCATACGAGTATGAAAAACAAGTGTTTTATCTGATTTACACTATGTATTTTCAGCCCGTTCTCATCCCAAGGCGTCATACATGTGACGCTTTGGACATTTCGTCGAAATCTTACGCACATGGCATCGTTTAGCGTCAATATGAGACGCAGATCCCAAGGCGTCATAACCGTACCCTACCCCAGACCTAAACCTACCCATAACAGTGCGTGTTATATTGACGCTAAAGGATGCCATGTGCGTAAGATTTCGACGAAATGTCATATGGCGTCACCTATATGACGCCAAAGGATGAGAATGCGTTGGTATTTTATAACTTCATGTTGTATATATGGAAGTAAAATAATGTCAAATGTTTTTGAAATAAAAAGCCTGTTGAATTGCACTACTTGAAAAAAAATAGGCATTGCATTAACCATGCTTGCATTTTTATGCATTGTATTTTTAGGGCTTGCATTTTTATGGGCTGAAATTTAGCATGGTTCAATATTTAAGCTGTGAATATTTCAATTAAAAACATTTCAAACACATTTTCATTATTAAAAATTCAATAATCCATATTCACCATTCATATTTCATTTCCAAAATATTCAAACTGTTTAAAAATACAACCAATAATATTCAACAGGCAATTTTCGGTCCATTTTATTTCGCTTTGCAAATTCGCTTCCACAAATTCAGTGGTTCAAATTCGACAGTAAATTCAACATTGACGTCCAGGAACTGCAGGAAAAGCAGAAGATTGCCGAGCATAATCTCCATATGCTGTTAGTCGACCTCACCAGCAGGGGGTGCAAAAGCGCTTGTTGTTGACGAAGACATTCATTCATAAAATGGAAATGATTATCTGTGACAGTATATGCGGAAAAGATGATAAACACACAAAAGCTGTGTTTCATTCAATAACTTCATTGTTACTTTCCCTGTGTATTCTACATGTCATCAGCTTTCTCTACCATGAACAGGATTATAATCGGTTTCCCTCAATACCTCATACTCAAGGATTCCCTTTCCGTTGGGACAAAACGCTTAACACACACAGTGATATGAAAGACCAATCTTGCACCTTATTGGGGATGTAGGCTGTAGGCTACTATATAGGCTACAGGCAAGAAGATGGACTCAGATAATAAACTTTACGCGCAAAGTTTCATGCTGAGCGTTTCGTGATATAGGCCTACTGGCATAAAATCAACACTTGATCAATTAATACTAACACTTTCTATTCTATTCTATTCTCTCTCTCTCTCTCTCTTTCTCTCTCTCTCTCTCTCTCTCTCTTTCTCTCTCTCTCTCTCTCTCTCTCTCTATATATATATATATATATATATATATATATATAGAGAGAGAGAGAAAGTCCTAAAATGCCTACGTGTATTGCATTAGCTTAAACTGGGATCATAGCACTTGCATATTGTTGTCCTCCTATTGTTAGTTTAACTAATCGCTTTGGATAAAAGCGTCTGCTAAATGACTAAATGTAAAATTGGCTTGACATTGGACATTTAGGGACCGTCTCTAAAGTTGCATACAACATTGGCATGTACGTTTCTAACTTCAATCGCAAACTTAAATTTATTTGAATAAATATCAAAAATCCAAAGGGTGCGCATTATGCCTGACACTACATGAACACTTACAGTTGGTTTTATGACTGTAAGTCGTTCTATTCAAATGCTATTGAAGTTAGAAACGTGTATACCAAAGTCGTATACACTTTAGAGACGGTCCCTAAATGTGCGAATGTCCAACATCAAGCCAACTTAATGCCAGTCTATCACTGGGAAACGCTTAGCTGTGCGCGTTATTCTGAGTCCTTCTGCTTGCCTGTGAGTTTGGACTTTTACATCACTAGTCCATTAAGCTACGTTAAGCGTATATGTCCAGCAGGGGAATCCTGAAGTATTGAGGGAAACCCTAATACCCTGCATGCAGCACATCGCCACAATATAAAGTTAAGGCAACTAAACAACCAAGAGAAATATATGTCAACCTCAAAAATGTAACATTGGATCTGTATATCCGCATCGGGGAATAAAATTATTATCTCGTTCACGGTAGAGAAATATGCATGTAGGCTACACAGGAAAAGTAACCGTGAAGGCACCGAATTTAACAAAAACAGCCGTCATAATAATCCCACAAATAAACTTACATTGCTGTAAATGAGTTTTATGAATGAATGACTTGCTCTAATTTTGCTGGTCTTCGTCAACAACAAGCGCTTTTGCACCCCCTGATGGTGAGGTCGACTAACAGCAGATGGAGATTATGCTTGGCAATCTTCTGCTTTTCCTGCAGTTCCTGGACGTCAATGTTGACTTTACTGTCGAATTTGAACCACTGAATTTGTGGAAGCGAATTTGCAAAGCGAAATAAAATGGACCGAAAATTGCCTGTTGAATATTATTGGTTGTATTTTTAAACAGTTTGAATATTTTGGAAATGAAATATGAATGGTGAATATGGATTATTGAATTTTTAATAATGAAAATGTGTTTGAAATGTTATTAATTGAAATATTCACAGCTTAAATATTCAACCATGAATTTCAGCCCATAAAAATGCAAGCCCTAAAAATACAATGCATAAAAATGCAAGCATGGTTAATGCAATGCCTATTTTTTTTCAAGTAGTGCAATTCAACAGGCTTTTTATTTCAAAAACATTTGACATTATTTTACTTCCATATGTATAACAATATTTATGTGCTGTGTGTGCACAATGCGGAACAGACGAGGAGAATTTTTCATCATGATGTTATAGGAAGAATGAGGCGCGAACCAGCGAACACATGAACCTGAGCATTGAATTCATTGTTTGTGTACACAAAGTTTACTAAAAAGAAAGTTAGTGTTTCTGGTGGCTGGAATTTTGTCAGTCAAAACTAGTCGATCTCCGAATGCAACGTAACATGAGGAGAGTAAAGATGGAAAGCTCCTAAAGCTTGTTTCCATATAAATTCACGGATAATTTTTTTGTTTTGTAGTTAGTGAAATTATAAGTTCATGACATTTCCTCATATGGAATCATTTCATTACGTTGCATTCGGAGATTGACTACTTTTGACTGACAAAATTCCAGCCACCAGAGACACTAAATGATAAAGTCGTACAAAACCTTTCTTTTTGGTAAACTTTGTATACAGAAACAATGAATTCAATGCTCAAGTTCATGTGTAGAGGCCCTGGTGATACTTCGAGCACAGTTTTATGTTGTATCGAGCCTTCTTAGTGTTTTAACCTGTTAAGCTTCAAGCCCATTTTTGAAAAATCCCCAGATATGGCATTCCCAAACTGAAACAGATACAGTTCATGAACCCTTTGTACTAAAAGCACAAGTAAGATCTCATTTGAAAGCTGACACCTGGAAGTTTATTGTAAATGTAGAATTAATTATTATCATAATGAAAAAAAATAGTTATAAATAGCTTCAAAGTTTTGTAAAGTTATTATACATTTATTTTTATGAAACATCTTCATGAAAATAAAATTGAAGTTGGCATTGTAGCAATCTAGAAATGCACTGCAGCTAAAGCCACATGTCTAACCATGTTATATTTAAAATCTGAAGATGATAAGTCTAAAACTCTGTATTTAGTTCAATGTTTTTCAAGATCATGTCATATGACTTTATTTTGATTAGACTGGTGTTTATTGTTTTCTTATAAGCATCTATTCAGTCTATTGCCTCTATTGTTTTGTGATGCAAAAACGAGCCCCATTCAGTCTCAGTCTCCCCTGCACATATTCACACCTCTCCAGCCAGTTTATTGCTCTAAATATGCTTTTCTTTTGTCTGCATTATAATCACTAACGACTAGCAATTCACACTGTTTCAATCCCTCATTTATTTTATAAAAGTTCTCACTTCACAGTGAAACTGTATCAAATGCCCTTTTTGAAAAACGAAACATTTCAGTAAGCATTCTTATTTAGAAAAAAATCATAAAAATTACACCGAAGTAAGGTAGCAGGTGCTCAGTACTAGCTAGCATGTTAGCTTAGCACACCATCAATACACGACAATTTATGAGAATAAAACTATGTTTGTTCTCCAAACTTACTTTATAGCGCAAGTCGAGTGTTTTAAATAACTTTCTGTAATCTGATTTGGCTTCAGATAAAAAAATCAGATAGAAAATATATTATTTTATTGTATTCTGCACAATTTGAAAGTCTATCTCGATTAGCATTACATTATACATATAATCAATTATTATGAAAATACCTGACATGACTCGAAGAACACAGGTAAATCAAATATCATTGCAATCATGTTTATTGTCTTCAAAACATCTTTATATGCACTTTACAGCGATCTCGGATAGCTTTGTTGTGGCAGGACTTCCTGAATGTCACATGATTATGGCTCTTCTTCATGTGATCAATATATGGACTTCTGTGCAAACAGCGCCCTCACTTTCAGGATGAATTGATAACACAGTACAGAGTATACAGCGCTCAAAATGATTACATCGACGCATTTGGGTATAAATTCAATAAATATTATTCCTGTCTATAGAAGTCTGATGTAAAGCTATGAGAATCTATCAATATTTCTCCAAATCTGCACATGTTTGAGCTAAAAGCCCTGAGGGACGTTGTTTTGTCAAGCGCTGTCATGACGATTGCACGGGAGTTTTTTTCTGAATGAGAGCAGCTGACGCTCATAATTCATATTAAAGGTAACGACTCATTTTTTAATTTCATAACTCCTGACACAAATTAAGACATAACTGTCACTATAAGTTTCTCAGAATACAATAGTGGTCAAATACTGAATCTTGAGTCTTATATCTTTTTAATGATGTATAGTTTGTCAAGGTATAACATTAAATCTGATAGTATATTTGAACTAAATAAAAAAAAAAACGCTTCAGTGCGCCGACGCTCTGGAGACGGTTAAGAGGTTAAAACAGCGATTTTGAATCGATTGTCAATCTTAAAAGTGGCGTTTCCATTCTAATTATGCTTTTACACGAAAGTTTGACTCAGGTAGATAAACAAAAAAGGCCTAGGTCCAATTTTGGCAAGAGTTACCCCTTAAGAAGGGAACAAAATGCCGCGTAGCCTTGCCATACTTCCTGCATGCCTGTGAGCTTCAGATAATCAGAAGCTGAATCAGAAGTTGTGTTCCAGGTACCCTTTATAGCTTCTGCAGTATGCCATCAGGCGTCATGGGGTGAAGTTGCACCAATGACATTGGAGATAGTTGGACATGTCCTTTAGACGCAAACACACAGGAGCAGTCCCATATCATCATCACTTAGACGCAGCGTCTTGTTCCCTTCTCAGGGAACCATGGTAATAATAAGAAACTCAGCATATTAGAAGGATTTCTGAAGGATCATGTGACACTGAAGACTAATGGCTGTTGAAAATTCAGCTTTGCCATCACAGGAATAAAATACATTATAAAATATATTCAAACAGAAAACAGTTATTTGAAATTGTAATACTATTTCACAAAATTACAATTTTTACTGTGTTTTTGATTGAATAAATGCTGCCTTGGTGACTTCTCTTTGACACTTCATTCAAACACATTAATTATTCCAAACTTTTGACCGGTAGAGTATATTTATGCTTTTCGAGAGCCCTCATTCTGATCATAAGACTATCCCAAAGTTTTTTTACTACTGAAACACTCTATGTTGATCTCACTCCTCCTGGTTGCTAAGAGCATATTTATTCTGTTAATGACCATATAAAACTAGCCATGCATTATGAATAAATAATTTGCAAGTGACATATATATTGCTAAGATTTCATTATAGTATTGTAAATATTTCACCAAGGCCTGATTCTTTTTGAAGGGCCCTTAAAACTTGAAATTAAACTATAATGGTCCATGTAGTAGAAAATAATATATTAAACTGAATGCTTCCCACAATTCATTTCTTGTCATAATTGAATTACAATATGAAATTAAACTCACATATTCATGTAGTGGTATCTGAAACAAACACTCGAAAGCTGTAAATGGGAAATATCATCATTATGCAAAGGTCAATCACTTATGTTTCAGATGATTCTCTTTTCAAAGCCCATTTGTGAAATAACCACTTGAATATTTTTGGATATTTTGTAGATGAACATAAATCAAGGTCAAGCTTTTATTAAGATTCCTTATGGGAAATTTGGATGAAGCACAAATACATACAAACTGACACATACAGTACATCTTAAAAAGCAACAATAACAAATTACAAAATACAAAAAATACATAAAAATACTATTTAACAATCGGATTGCACAGGGAACAAAACAGTATTTGTATCGGTTATTTTTCATCTTTGGCAATTTATAACGGCGACCTGAAGGCAGCATAGAAAACTCCGGGAATAGGAAGTGGTCACTATCTAGAATCACAGAATGGACTCGACTCAAAACATTCCTGTTGAACAGAACTGTCATGTATATGAAAATGAAAATAATGAAAATGTATAAAAACACGAATGTTCCCTATACTTCTGAAAGATTTTAACTCTGCACAATTCTCAGTCATGTTCGTGCATATTTCATAATCTGAAGTCTGACAATGACTTTCACATTTTCTCATTTGAAAAAAAAAATCTTGAGGCAATATTGAATTGTGTCATTCTCAGCCGACATGTATGATCAAATAAATTGACAGAAACAGCAATACGTGTTTATCAATCGAATAAGGCATTGATAATGTCAGTCAATCACATCGAGAATGCACGCCAACCTATTAATACATCTTGATTTGATGTGTCTGCATTCAGACAAGTGATAGAAGGAAAAACAGACAGCAACATAGAGAGAAAGAGAAAGGGCAGAGTGTCTACTTTTGCTAAAACAGTAAAGTTTTTGACAGAAGGTTATATTACTATTAAAACTTAATTTAGATTTTTCCTGATTGCTCATATTTTGCCTCTGAATGTTTTATTTGATTAGTGCACAAAGTATAGGAATGTGCAACACAATACTACATTTTAACTAACATATTCAACTTCTGACTGTCCTTAAGACTTTAAAACAGACAGCATTGTATTCCACTATGCTCAATGTGGACTACAATTATGGTGTACACATTCTCATTGAAAACATTTAGCAACACATAACTCATTGAGTAAATACATAGGCTGTGCAGTGGAGTTCCCTTTCGTCCTGAGAACTCTGACGTGTCCGACGCTATACTCGTTCTGTCGTCCCTGTTGAGTACGCTCCCACTCCACTTGGAGGGGACTACCTTAGGTACTGCCATATGTTTCACTATCCCCCTGGGCTAGTACATATGTGTATTCCAGGCCTTCATCAGGTACCTGGCTTCCGCAGCGTTCCCTTCCCCTTTTTGACGGGTTGGGCACGCTTTCCCAGTGTCATCCTATCTCCACTGTGTGGGTCTTGCGGAACAGCAGTGTGACTCCCTTGCTAGCTCCCGTAATTTGTGAAACTGCTTTGGGTTGCTTAGCTGGGCGCTGGAAGGGGCCAGCACCATGGCGTTTTGTTAGGGATCCCAATTCGTCAGGGAACTCCCCGACGACACGTCGGAGTTCCCAGGACGAAAGGGAACGTCTCGGTTACGTATATAACCCTCGTTCCCTGAGTACAGGGAACGGAGACGTGTCGTCCCCTCGCCATGTTGTTGTACCTTCGCGGAGGTCTGAACACTGTTTAGCTCCTCAGCGAAAAGCATTGCGCAATGTTTACTTCCGCCTTTTATACCCGCGCTGGTAGGCGGGTCGCGGAATGCAAATCTTGCATGCCAATGTTCAATGGCTCGTTTTTAATTATCTCGAAGGCAGTAGGCTCCCTAGCGTGATCCCAATTCGTCAGGGAACTCCCCGACGACATGTCTCCGTTCCCTGTACTCAGGGAACGAGGGTTACATACATAACCGAGACGTTTTAGATGCACAAATATATATTAGACTTGCAAATAAATATAAATTTATTGGGGGGAAAAAAATCCTACCACTGGTGGTACAGTTTGCATACCACAGTTTGAGAACTACTGGCCTTCAACGTGGTGAATTGAAATAAGTGGATTTTTTTTTTTCAATACAAGAGAAATAAAAAACACTGTACAACTTCACCTTAGTTCAAGGCTAAGACCAGCATGCTGGAAGATAGCCTCTCATTTCTCATTAAAAAAGGAACTGGCATGGGCACATAAACAAGAACTTCCTCCCATGCTTTCAATGACAGTTCTGTGGTTTCGGCACTTGGGGCACAGTGAAATGAATCTTAAGCTGCAGTTTGATCTTGTTATTATGGAGTTCCCTCTATCAGCTGCTGTCCTCATTGAGATCGGCACCGTACATGACTACTAAAAACCCTTTAAAACCTAGAGCTTGGCAGTGTTCACTTGGTAACCATCGCCATAGAGACAGAATCCAAAAAAGAAGAGATCACTTTTGTTTTGTTAAGCACTTTCTAATATCATTGTAAAGGGTTTTGAGTCTATTAACCATTTATGTATCGTGTAATTATTTTTGTAATTATTATCATGTAAAAATGTTAATGCTATTAATAACATGATATGCCAATGGTCCAACTTTATATTAAGTGTCTTTAATGCATTTAACATTTAAATGGATAACATTTAAATTATTAATTTAATACAATGCACTTATTGTGTACATACAATCGTGTCTTACAATTGTATTGTAAATATACCTGAAAGTTACAGCTCTAATTCATTTATTTAATTACATCTATTACACTGTTTATCCTTCCCTTAAACCAACCCATACCAAAAAACCCGTCCCTATCCTTACCTATATCCCACCCTAATTGCAACAAATGTGTTTGGGTTACACTTTATTTAAAGGTGTCATTGTTACAGTGTAATTATATATCAAAATGCTGAGTAATATTAATTAACAACATGTACCTACTATATGGTTAGGGGATACATACGGTTTTGGTTGTGGATTAGTTGCTTGGTAATTAAGCATAATTTACTGTTATCACTATGGTAAGTACATGTAACATATGAACATGAACACAATAAGTACATTTAATAGATATTATAATTATTATTATAACGTAAGTACATACTAGTTAAAGACACAAGACAACTCAGTGGTTCCCAAACTTTTTAGAGTGTAGTCATAGAATCATTGATCGATTTGTTCAAAGGATTCGTTTAAAACTGCTGTATGTTAAAGTCCTGCTGTGGCTTTCGTTGGGACCATTATTTGCAAATTAACACACACACACACACACACACACACACACTCACACACACACACACACACACACACACACACACACACACACACACACACACACACACACACACACACACACACACACATGTTGGGTTTCCATGTGTTACTTAGACCTATAATAATAATTTGTTAATTACAGTGACAATAAATGAAGAACTCACTTTTTGTACATAACCTATTAATATATTAACAATAGAGAATATATAAACTATTAATTAGCTATAAATGAATAGTTTGCAAATGATTTGTATGTACTTTTTTACTGTATATTTATCGTTGAACATTGTATAAAATCAATGTCACATTTGCAATCGTGTGGATATTTTTTTTTGGGGGGGGGGGGGGGGGGGGGGCATTCTTGCTCGTATAATCAGCAATGAAAACAAGAATTCACACGGGGTATGTTTTGTATTGAAGAGAGTTTGAGTCTTAATTGATCTCTAATATGCACAGTCTGTGTCTATATTTATTCTTCATGCTAGTAAGTGCCAAATCCCCACATTTACAAAGATTGGATGTCATGTATTTGAACATGGTAAAACATGAACCACCCTTTTCCATTTTCATCCAAGGATGAATGCAAGTTTAACCCATTTCAATCAATGAGACAGGCATTACTAATGTTGCCTGCCTTTCAGTGAATAATAAAAACATATGTTTTCATTAGAGAAACACTGATTGCAGGTGGACCTTGTATTGAAATAAAGAGCTGCATTTGCAGAACCCAAGCAACAGAAAGGAGAGTGAGGTTCTGGTGGAACAAGTATAATGGTAAAAGGCTCATTTTCAGATTCTCCGATGAAATATAACTCTACATTAATGGATGTTTTGCTCCACTGGTCTAATTATGTGCTTGGCAAAAGCAACAGGGATTCAGGTTTCAAGGACTGGAGCTTATTCAGATCAGCTACATTGCTGAATAGTTATTTTTGTTTACCGGTAATCGTTGACATTGTCATGTCATAAAGCAGATAATGTCAATGTCAGGCATACTTCTGTTCACTCTATCCTCTCATGCGAACAAAAAAGATACCAAAAGCATCAATCGTCAAGATTCATGATCCTAAAAACATTTTGCCTATACCTTGAAAATAGTTTCAAAGCTGAAGTGTGTCATTTCTGCACCCCTACCAACAAAGAGTTTTGATAGTGCCACAGTTTACCTAATTACAGTGTAAAGTAATTTAAATTTTGAATTGATTCATTTAATTACTTCATAATGGAAAAGTTGGACCAGAGAGTGAATGACAGAAAGTCAACAAAAGTTGACTTTCTGTCAACAAAACTCCCACGCTGCACCTTATCAAGAGATGCTGAGAGAGTGTAAACAGAGTGTAGAGATGTAATCTAGACTTAGAAGAAGTTCAATCAATTTTATTAACACATTTGGTCACTACACAATTCTCACACTTCCATTTGTGTTTTTGTGTTATTTGTAACTTTACTATTAGAGAGAGAAGAAAGAGGGACCTTTTAACACTTTCATTCTTTGTCTCATTCTCTTTCACTCTCTTTCTCTCTTTCCATTAAGCAAAATTACTTGGGAATTGATATTCAATTTTCAGAAAATATTAATCACACGGCCCATAGTGCTACATTAAGATTAACAGTAATAAAGGCCCATTAAAACTCAGAATGCAGCTTAATAAGGAAAAATAACTACGTGGTGTTTTATTTCAAGTCTCCTTGTGTTAATACTTGTATTTTTTTTTTTAATCAAGGATAAATCAACATGAGATCAATTAGGGGTCGGTAGAGCTAGCAAAAAAAAAATATATATATATATATATATATATACATATATATATATATATATATATATTTTTTTTTTGCTAGCTCTACCGACCCCTAATTAACCCCTAATTGGCCTGATATTATAAGAAAAAAAAATATATATATATATATATATATATACATATATATATATATATATATATATATATTTTTTTTTTTTTTTTCTTATAATATCAGGCCAATGTGAAAAAATAAAACATTAATAATTTAATTTAATTTAAGACCATTTGTACTTAAATTGACTGTAAATATTATAATCAAGCTTTTATCTGGGTGTCATAGTTTAGATGTCATCTATAAATGCTTTGGCAAAACAATTACATTTGTTAAGCTAATTAAAGCTTTGTGAATTGTGAAGTGACCTGAACTCAGATCTGAAAGGGTGGAGCAGACATGTTTCCATTCTGTCATCGGTAAAACTAATGCTGCCTTACTAGTCATACATTCAATAAATTATTTTCCAATTCAAATGGTCAAAATGCATTGAAACAAGATTAAATCATTTGAGTGTCAGTATTAGCAGGTACAGGCAAAAACATATTCCCCAGAGCAGGCTGGCATGATTTTAATAACATAACCTGTACTGCAGCATTACCTATAGAGACACTAATGGGAAAAATAACTCTCCTTTTCCCAGAGTGCACTGTTAACGTGGGTGAAATGTATTTTCCCAAAGCATGCAAGTCTAATTAGTTTAATCTCTCCTCTATCATACTCTCTCCAACATTACCATAAATTACCCTTACAAATTATGCACACTTGTTATGGGAGCAGGGTGGGATCCCTTTGAGATATAATGATGTATGTATTTCACGTTCATTTCAAATAAATGTATGCTTAATCACACACAAAATTACTTGATTTGTAGGATTAGAGCTTTCTTTCTCACATGATTAAAAACGAAATAAAGAGATATTTGTTTTTACTAAAGAAAACAGTATACAACACATTTATGAGGATTTGTTTTTTTTGTAAATGATCGACAGTGTTGCTCTGCCATGCCTCCACTAGTGACGAGTGCCCCCTACTGGTCATCTCCAGCTGCCCCTGTGTT
Source organism: Rhinichthys klamathensis goyatoka (assembly GCF_029890125.1). Classification (NCBI taxonomy): domain Eukaryota; kingdom Metazoa; phylum Chordata; class Actinopteri; order Cypriniformes; family Leuciscidae; genus Rhinichthys; species Rhinichthys klamathensis. Next base: position 1,041,229 of record NW_026606695.1, on the reverse strand, counting down.
CATGCACAAAAATCTAAGGATTAACAGAGAGTATTTGTAAACATATTCATGCACACTTTTTCTTCAATGCTATCTTATGTATGTAAGTGTGTACATGCATGTTATTCCAGGTCAGGCTTTCTCCTGGCCTACAGCGCAGGGGACATGCTGACTGAATCGGCCATTCAAGTGTTTCTATATAATTGCCACCATTTAAGACACCACTGAGACTCATAATAGATACGATTTATCCCATTGACTTTCCCTGCCTGTCTCTGTTTCTCACTGTGCTTCAAACCCCCAAGTCCCACTTCATCCCAACATTTCACTTTTAAAATCAATACAGTTCAAACCCCACTCCATTAGATTACATGAACAGAAAGGACAGGCAGAGGACAGAGATAGTGAAATAAAGGATAGTTGCCTAACAATGCTATTATTTCGGTATAACTTGCAGCTTAAAATTATAATTATAATGTTTTCAGTTATTGGTAAGTATTATGGAGGGTTCTGTCATTGATTTAGTTGAAGACATCTGTACAATTCAATTGACTTAATTACTGCTAGTCCAGCTGTGACATTTTTTTTCAGCTGAAAGCTTTACATCTTATAAAGCAAAATCTCTTAGACATTTACTAAGTACTGAAGAACTTCTAAGAGCATTTTCCTGCTGTATAAATCCAGCAAACCTGGTATATATATATATATATATATATATATATATATCCTGTTCAGTATACACACATACAAGATGGCCACCCAGCTAAATACCAGTTTGAACAGGCCGGAAGGCCAGCTGAAGACCTGCTGAAGACAAGCTTGTCCAGGATAGGAGACCATTGTATACCATCAAAGACCAGCTTAAATCAACAAAAAAACAGAAAACCATAATTTATATCTTTAGAAATCTTTAGAAACTCAATAAAGTGTCTATGTAAAATACATTTACAATTGCATAAGTGACTGGAAAGAAACAGTTTTCTATCTGTCACTTCACTTCTCTTGGGAGCCCCAAACACCTCTTCATGTATTTAGAAAATGAGAATTGGAGAGTGGAATTTACATGCAAGCGACTCCTCTGGACATACGGGTATAAAAGACTGGCCCCGGGGTCTGATCTGTTCAAGCCCTTGCAGTCAGCTGAGCTCAGTGCCCTTTCCATGAAGACGGCCCTCCCGCACTCATCTCTGTCTAGAGGGTTGGGGACTAGGGGTGTAACAATCGATATGGATCGATGCATCGATCAAACGTCTAACGATACGATGCATTGATGCCACACATAAAATATCGATACGTCTATGCATTTCTGCCAAAGCGCACATTTTCGTTTACTCACCATACTGTCTGCCGGTGTGTCTTTGAAACGTTAATCTCCTCATCTGAAAAAACAAAACGGGCACAAAGGTGTGTGAGAAATCCGTGTATCATTCGTTCAGTTGTTTTTTATTTTTTTTATTTAATATTGAAAGTTAAAAAATTAGAAAATAGTTCCTTTTTCGTTTTTAAATTTTTTCCAAAAAAACGAAAACCACGAATTCAGCTTGATTTTTCGTTTTTTTTGTTCTGAGGTAGAAAATTAATAAACAGCTTGAATATTCGATTTCTACACGTTTCCTCTGATTTGTCAGCCGAAGATCAACTGTTCCGTCATCAGTTCTTCCTCAGTTCCGCACTGCAGAATAACAGTCCTCCGCTGCTGCAGTTGTGCGGATACTTAACACATTTATTGCAACTACATTTCATCTTTTTCTCATCAAACAACCAGACGACACAAACGAATGGCTCGACACAACCCGTACCGAAACTGTACCGACGTTGGGTTCGCACATCTCTCATTCGGTCCAAAGTTTCCATATTTGCAATGTAAAGTTTAGAATTTGGATGTGTTGGGGAAAAAATAGCAGGACACTTTTTTCTACCTCCAATGGGAATTTGCCACCAGGCCCAGTAATTGTGGTATGCCCCTTTTCAGGTGAACCCACTGTACTTGGGCTAAGTGATCCATATGTGCTGATTCCCTAATGGTGATCCCATATGGTGTATCCTTTCAATGTTTGGTTTCTCTGTCTGTGAGCCCTCTTTCGCCATTCCTTATGGCCAATAGTCTCTCCCTTATCAGGTGGAGCCCAACATAGAGACTTCTTCCCTGTGAAGTACTTCCCATCAGTTGAGTACAACACTCCACATACTAACCTCCCCTTTGGCAGGATGGGTTCTCCACAGTGTTCCTTTCTCAGCAGAGAAAGAGAACACTTCCACAACGTAAACAACCAAGTGACCTATTCCCATTGTGAGCACAAGTCCCCTGAGATAGGGAGACACTGGGTCACTTACCCTGGGTGTTGGGAAGCTTGCGAGATGGCGTGAGTGCACTTGCTACTTGCCACGCCTCTGCACTGCCAAATCTTATAACACAGTTCAGTTGGTTGTGCCATTTTTTAGGGGATCCTAATGTCTCGACACAACGTTGAAATGATTGAAAGATAGGGAACGTCTTGTTTACTGTTGTAATCTCTGTCCCTGATGGAGGGAAAGAAATGTTGTGTCCCTCCTGCCACAACTCTTAAATGCCTTCTGAAATGGTCAAGATGCTGTCTCGGCCCCTCAGCACAAATATGAATGAGTGGTGCACACCACCCTCTTTTTATAACCATATGTCACCAATCTCACCAATTTTCATTGGCCTTTTCATTGTCAGAGGTGTTTGGGGCTCCCAAGAGTGACCCCTAGTGTCAGTGTCGACACGTCCCCTTCCCTCCATCAGGGAATGCAGTTTACAACAGCAACTGAGACATTCATAACTAACAAAGAATGATTTCAGTTAGCAAGGTAGTAAAACATCTGACAAATCTGCAACATAAATCTTACAACATGAAAATTATAGTTAAATATGCTACAGAATCTGAATTTTGGTCCACACTGAATCTGTATTCCTCTTCTTTTCATTTTTTTTTTCAGTCCTCAGAGAAACCGGGTGAGAACCTCAAATACCTACTACTTCTTTTTACCTCAACCCCAAGAGGAAACTCTCTAAAACACTGCAAAAAAATGGTGTAACTACCCCTTAGTTCACTGTTCTCCTCCATCTCCATTTGAGAGTTGCCACGTTTTAATTGAAGATCCAGAAAGGTCGTCTGAATAGTTCTTGGGTAAGCTTGACCTTTATGTAAAATTGGAGCCAGATGAAAAAAGCTAGCTTGTGTCATGGTCCCTTAATGACTTTCAAGACTACTGGAATTCATCAAGGAGATCTTTGACTGCTGTTTGGCTGTCTCTGTCAAAACATGTAGTGAGAGCACAGATGGAGACGAGAGTGGTAAAATCATGACCGACTTCAATATTGACATGGACATATGGAAAGATTGAGTCACAAAAAGGCAAATGCAGAGATAATAAAATGATCTATCACTGAAGAGGTTTGAGTATTGTTCCTCCATTCCAAATCCTTAAACTCCATTAAAAAGTTTCATGGACAAATGATTGTGGGAATGAGTTACATTTTAAAGGAGTTTAAGGATTTGGAATGGAGGAACAATACTTGAATATTCGATTTCTACACATATTATTTTAATTTTTTTTATCATTTCTCCCCTCTCTCGTCTCTGTCGCTCCTCATGCTTCTGTCTCCTTTTCTCTCGTCTCGTCTGTCCATACCCCAGGTACCGCAGCCACCGTGTCCGGTCCCCCCAGAGGAGGAAGGGGGGTGGTAGAGCGCAGTCTCGGGTGTACACCCCGGCCTGCGAGAGGCGATGGGTTTATGTGGCGAGCAGGACGAGGCAGAGGGCCGTGGGAGAACGGAGGAGCGGAAGCATAAAAGGGGGAGAGACGACAGAGAAGGACGAGAGAGGCCAGGCCTGGATTTATGCTGTGTTGTTTATGTTTTATTATACTTTCGTTTTGTTTTGTTATTATATTATTTGAATGTTCGCCGGTTTCCTGCCACCTTCTTCCCATAACATCTGAACTGTGTTACAATAATATTAATGAAATTAAGTAACCATACATTAAGAACACCTTTAAAAAGTGCACTTTGGGACAATGTCAAATTAAAGTTTTTACTTGAAGTACACTGTACAATCATTATGTTTGTTAACACTTTATTTTACAGTGTCCTTGTTAGGGTAATACTTTATTTTAAGGTGCTTGTAATAAGCAGCAATTAACAGTTAATAAGACACTTATAAGACCTTATAAGATGCATATAAGATGCATATAAGCATTAACTACTTCGTTTAAGGGTTAATTAAAGGTCCAGGCCCTGAAGAGATCAGGGAAACTACTCCCTTTTGGGAAGGTACATTTTTAAGTGACTGGGAGTTTGTGTTACCATTTATGTTTGTTTGACTGTTCTAAAAGTGCAATGTATTGATACTTGAGAAATTGATTATTTAATTTAATTTATTTATTATCATTAGTTAATGCTTATGCATCTTGTATGCATCTTATAAGGTCTTATAAGTGTCTTATTAACTGTTAATTACTGCTTATTACAAGCACCTTAAAATAAAGTGTTACCGACTTTTGAAAGATAAATTACCGAATTACCCTTTTTTTAAGTTTGTAAGTATTGGGTTTAAGTTTACTGAAATGTCTAATGATATAACTGTAAAAAAAAAAAAAAAAAAAAAAAATATATATATATATATATATATATATATATAAATATGTTGACATATACTATATATATATATATATATATATATATATATATATATAGTTTATACTCTTTATTATATACAGAAATGGACCATGGTGAACATATTTAGACAGTTTGTGAACCCTCTGGTTATCTTCGGGGTCTTTTTGACCCGCAAATGACTTTTGGTGAATTTAAAAAAAAATGTTCTCTTTGTCCATATGGTATGAAAACTTATACGCCTCTTAACACTGTCTAGATCTAACAAAAAAAATAATAATTTGGAATGATATCTGTTTTTATGTTAGCGTGAAAAAAATGCCGACACTTGTTATCTTCGGGGTCCCTGGAGACCCCGCATAGTGAATATACAAAATTCATCATCAAATTCAGAAACAACGAAGAAACAACGCAGATCACATAGACAGAAATAAAGTGGCACACTTTCAACAATGCAAAAAAAAAATCCACAATGCACACACACACACACACACACACACACACACACACACACACACACACAGTAATACATTTGTAAGGCTATACTATGCATACTGCCTGCAGTGCACTGACGCATAAACACCTGCAGTGCACTGTAAACGAGACTGTATGTGATGACCACCAATTATTGTTCGTAGTTGTTCGATTTTTTTCTCCATTCACTGTTTTTTTAACAAAATTTTTTTTACTGCTTTATTTGCTCATTTGTTATTGCTGTTCAGTTCATTGCATTTTGATGTTCATGTCATGTATTTTTACTCAATATGTAATATAACTGTTCATTTCTGTAATTTTTTGTTCTGTTACAGTTAGTAAAATTGTATAATTTAAAATGGTACAATTATATTAAAAACAGATGATTTAAATAAATTATAAAATTTAAAGACTCCAACATTTGGAGTCTTGTTCAGGTTTGATTCTAATCATAATGTAACATTATTGAAAAACTTTTGTCTGTACAAAAAATGCTAAACTTTGACAAAAAGGTTTTTTTTTTGTGTGTTATAATTGTGATTTTATAATATTTAGATATGAATCCAACTGGAAAAACTTGTGAAAAGATATGTAGTTTGGTTAATCACATAGCAAATAGCTTATGGTGGAGGTCTATGGCCATAGTGTTTAAAGTGAGTTTTTTTTTTATTTTAAAACTGCATTTTCCAAAAAAATGGGCAAAAATCTGACATTAAATCATTTAAAATGATCCATGTTATCCCCATAAATAAAAGTTAGAAATCTGGGTCTTTTATAAAGTAAATTTGACATAAAATGCTGTTTTTTGTAAAAAAAAAAGCCTATTTAAATAAATATATATTTATTTATTTATAGAAATTTAAAAGATATCAAAAATTCTCCAAAAACTGCACAAATGTTGAGAAATTAATAAACATTAACAAACAGACTAAAATTACATTTGTAAAATATATATATTATTCTGTTACAAAATTAAATGTTATTGTCTGGGGTCCCTGGAGACCCCAAAGATAATGAGTGTAGACACAAATGAAGATAATCAGAGGGTTAATATACCTTTCAAAAAAGTCCAGTACAAACGTTACTGCCTCTCATTAACGACAACTGCTAGGCGACAAGGAAAATCCTCCGTAGGCTAGAACGTCCCATTTACCAACGCTCGGTCTGACCTTTACGTCCTTCGAAGAATGCAGCCTCTGAATTGGGACACAGCTTCTGCTTCCTTGGTTTCTGATTATGTCCCTGTTTGTTTATGTTTACTTTTAATTATCAGCTGTGTCTTATTTAGTTCATTGTCATTGCCTGCAAATATAGGCCTACTTCCTGTTCATTTCAGTCCTCTGCCGGTTATTGTCTTTATGTAATGAGTTGTTTATTTCCTTGTGTTCTTCCAATGATTTGCTGCATTCATCATTAAAGACTGTTTAAAATAGTCCTAGTTTGTGCTTGTTCCTTACAACATGTTACATCCCTATAGTAACCACAATTATTATTACTCAGTACATAAATGCATAATTACACTGTAACTGTAAGGCAGTGGCCATTTTAAGGGCTGTGTTTGGGTGCGTTTACACAACAAAGATATGCTTAAAATGGAGAAGTTTTTCCTTTGAGTTTTCCGCGTTCAGATGACTTTGTTGTCAAAACAATCCCCATTCACACGGAACCGCGACAACAACTAAAAACGCTTAGGCCTACATGTTTACATGGAGACAGTTTACAAAAACTTGCAATTTGAAACCCGTTTTCAAATGTTCGCGTTTTCAGGTAGGCCTACCCAAAACACCATTGTCTTGTAAATGAACTGCCAAAAAGCATTAAAAGTTTTACGTTTTTAGTTGAAAATGTTTTAGTTACATATCGTTTCAAAGCTGCTTTACAGAAAATGCATGTGTCTACATTACAATTTAGAGTCATCTGTTTTCAGTGGTGACTGAGTCCATGTCATCAATCGTGCAGGCTATAAAAGCCATTGTCGAATGCACCTAGGCAGATCGTCATTTCCCGGATGTGGTGTGGTTTCTGCTATCGCGATTGAACGCGACTGTGGGTCGGTAAAGGAGAGCGGCTGTGTTTATGGTCGCTTTCGTGTTCGGCGCCTTATCACAGCTGCTTTAATCGGCTGATGGATATGAGTGTGCATCTGTCCTCCTCCAGTTACTTTGTGCACGGGTGACGGCTGTTGCAAATAGGCTGAGTAGTTAAACTTCCGGCTACATCCCGGTTCCCGCAGCTGTCGTTTGGGTGGATAACATCCTTGCAGTGGCAGCACCGCGGTCTCGTCCTATAGGTCGACTTGCATTGATTCCATGTGTTTTGGGTCATGGTTGTGTTGGACCCATGCCAACGAACTTTGTCTATTGTGTGTACATGTTTTGTCTCTAAAACAGCTGTGAGTGTCCTTATTTTGCGTTGTATAGTCTTGTTAAATTTTTTTGGGACTTCCTATTAATTTCTCCCCATTCATTTAATTCAAATCAGTTTATTATTTTGTGTATCAGTTATTTTGAATTATTTTTGGTTGATCGTGGTTTTGTAAATCTTTTGTATTGATTCTGTTTCTTGTGTATTGTAATTGAGTTTTCCTATTAATGTGAAATTGGTTTATTATTATGAATTTAGTTGATTTGATTTATCTTTTCTTTCTCTGTCTCAATTTGAGTCTTGAGTTTATCGTTTTTGTTTGAATTGATTTATTTTGTTTAATATTGTGAAACATTGTTTTGTAGACTTTCCTTATTGTTGGAGGACCCTCCTTGTAATTTGGCCGCAGCTCCATGACATTTGAGTGACTTGATTTATGTAGGTCTGTATTACGTAAATTTGATGTGTGAGGTTTTGTCTAATCTAAACTTTTATGGTTTTTATGCCTATATAATAAAACGTTTGTATTATTTGACTGATACCTGTGTCTCCATGTTTTGCTTGCCACTGGGTAGGGAACCTGTGTAAAGCTTTAAGGTTCGATTCTTTGGGTGAAATTCCCAAGGTGGCGTAGTCAGGCATTATTCCTTAATTTGATTGTTTCAGACTTATTTTGCTAAATTTACCTGGGCCACACCGGGCCACGGTCACATTCGTACAGTTCTAAGATAATACAAATCATGTCATTAAGTAATTATTACAAGTTGTATGTGAACATAATGATGTCAATATATAGATAAAAATAACCTTGGTGAATATTGATTCAGAGTTTGTGTCATCTGAAGTCCTCTCTGGAGCTGGAGTCATCTCTCTTCACATGTGTTGAGGCATCTGAATTACTAAATCCTGCAGTGCACTGAAACTGTGAAAGCCTGGGAGCATTGATGCTTTTAAAAAAAAAAAAAATACAAACCATTATTTAATTATATGTCAGCATAAACACACATTGCTAGACAATTTGTTTACAGTTGAGATGGTGCACATATATGTAACATATGTGCACGGCTAGCCGTCTGTCCTCCTGTCTGCTTTATAATTTGCTGTTTGTTACATCCTAGTTATATGTTGTCAAGATGTCTCTGCTATACTCATCTACGATCGCCAAACTTTATTCAATATTGGGGCCTCTGAAGATGTACTTAGGAGACACGATTTGAGAGACTATTGGACTAGGAGTCCTCCACCTTTTTTGGCGGATATACCAGTGCACCTGCGACGTCCACCATGCGATATTCTCCGAAAGAAGCGCTTCAGGCGACGGAGAAAGCGTGGAGGTGTACTGGTCAGATACAATGCTTACCTTGCATCCGCAGATGTGACGTGTCCTTACAATGGACGCTACGCTCCTGCCGCACCGCGACTGCTGGAGGTACGACGCCGATGGCTCGGTCCCATTCTGCCCATCTTGATGGCTACCTCAGAGGCCGACCTGTCGACTCTGCCTCCGCGTCCTACGCGATTTCGGGCCCGCAGAGGTGGCTCAGGTGTAGATTCCTCGAACCTTCGCCCGTTGGAACGTGCGTCGCGTTTGGCCAATGAGGATCGCATTCTTCGTTTGGCTCTGTTTAATGTTAGATCGCTAGCTAACAAGACGTTTCTGCTGAATGACTTCTTCACCACAAGGGAGTTGGATTTTATGTTTCTGACAGAAGCGGGTGAGTTCACTGCATTTTCTGAACTTCTTCCTCCCCGCTGTGACTTTTTCAGCTCCCCGCGGACCACCGGCAAAGGGCTGGCGACGGTGTTCAAATCTGTTTTTCATTGTCGGGAAATTCTGGCTGAAAGCTGCTCTAGCTTAGAATTGCAACTACTCGAAGCAAACCTTCCCGCAGCGGTGTTATGTGCGGTGGTGTACAGACCTCCAAAGTTTAATAAGGATTTTATTAAAGACTTTGCAGACTTTGTGGATGGGACCGCTTTGAAATATGATCACTTTTTAATCATTGGTGATTTTAACATACATGTATGCTGTGACTCGAAACCCCTGGCTAAAGATTTTCTTAATCTTATTGACTCTTTTAACCTCATGCAGTCTGTCAGCGTCCCGACTCATGAAAAAGGACATACTCTGGATCTGGTGCTGTCCTACGGTTTATGTGTGACCATAACTGAAATATGTGGCACGTGCATTTCAGATCATCTACCTGTGTTATTCTCTGTGACTCTCCCCTGTTTGGAGAACTCTACCTGTGCTCCGGCACGCAGTGTGCGTGCATTTAACCCTTCAACTGCATCACACTTTTCCGCTGCTTTTAAAAACTCACTGTTATACAATCTCGATGGACGTAACCTCAGTGTTGAGGAACTCACAATTCAATTTGATAGTACTTGCACTGAGATATTGGACTGTATTGCTCCACTGAGGGAAAAGCGTTTTAAACCACATTTAGAACCCTGGCTGAATGACACCACCCGCTCTCTCAGACGTGCCTGTAGAATAGCCGAGAGAAAGTGGAAAAGGGATAAACATTATCTATTATCACATTATCTAAATACCAGAGAGCAGTAAAAACTGAAAAAAATAAATTTTTTGTCCATATAGTAGCAAATAACAGCCAGAGGCCTGAGGTTCTTTTCAATGTTTTTAATTCTCTTGTTAACCCTCGCGAATCAAACTGTGTTGGGCCATCTGCAACTTTATGTGAGAATTTTCTGAAATATTTTATAGACAAAATTGCTGGTCTCAGCCTTTCACCCTCTGCAACTATCACTGACCCCTCTGTACACTTTGTCAGCCCAGCTGTCTTCCCGCAGTTTGAGCAAGTTAAACCCCCTTTTCTTTCTGAGATAGTCAAGAAACTACGTCCCGCAAACTGTCCCCTTGATAGTATCCCTGCACGCTTTTTGAAAGATGTTTTTGACACTGTTGGATCAAGCATTGTCGCCTTGGTTAATTAATACATCTCTTAGCTCAGGGGCTGTTCCAGCTGCTTTCAAACATGCAGTTGTGCAGCCAGGCTTAAAAAAAAGAACTTGGATACTTCAAACCTCTCTAATTTTAGACCTATCTCTAAGCTCCCTTTTTTGTCAAAAGTCTTGGAGAGTGTAACGATCACCAGCTGGAGTGCCCTCGAGAGCCACCAGAGGGCGCTCCACAATAGACTTTGATCACTTCCTCAATAACTACTTCCTCAATAACTACATTTCCCATCACTCACTGCCCGGATTCATCAGCATTCATCATCTCATTCACCTGTGTCTCATCACCTGGTTGGTCTCTGATTGCATTCACCTGTTTCTCATCACCCTGTTAGTCCCTGTCTATTTATTCCATGTTCATTCACTCACTCATTGCGAAGTTTTGTTTGTGTCCCACTGCATCTCTGAGAGTTTACCTGGTTTCATGTATTTTGGTTTTTGGATTTCTTGCCCTGTTTCCTGGATTACTCTTTTGCCTCTGGTCCCTCCCTGTTTTGTTTGTTTGTTTGATTCTTTGTTTGTTTCTTTGTTTGGACTGCCTACCTGTGTTTTGACCCATTGCCTGTACTTTGGATTACGCCTTTGTATTGCCCACAAATAAAGCTGCGTTTGGATCTTTACTTGCCTGTCTCAGAGCAGTTTCGTGACAGAGAGAGTGGTTTATAACCAACTTCAATCATTTTTAGATAAGTTTAGTATTTATGAAAAATTCCAGTCTGGATTTAAGCCCCGTCACAGTACCGAAACTGCACTTTTAAGAGTTTTTAACGACCTTCTTTTAGGCAAGGCAAGGCAAGTTTATTTATATAGCACATTTCATACACAATGGCAATTCAAAGTGCTTTACATAGAAGAAATTAAAATAATCAAAACAAGTAAGAATAATTAAAACAGTTTAGAATAAAAAATCAAATAAAGTAGTACTGGTCCACCCCTATCTGGGATGGAAGAAAAAGACCCCAATGGCAGACTCCCCTTCTGTTTCCCCTTCTGTTTTAGCTGACTCCCCTTCTGTTTTAGCTGTTTTAGTGCTTTTAGATTTGACGGCAGCCTTCGATATGGTCAATCACTCCATTTCTGTTATGTTCGCCTCGGTGAATTCTCCTCATCCATTGCCCCTTTCTCCTGTGGGGTCCCCCAAGGGTCCATACTGGGCCCCATGCTATTTTAATTGTACATGCTGCCATTGGGGTCTTTTTTCAAAAAACACAAAATCTCCTTTCATTGCTTTGCAGATAACATACAAATCTATTTACCGGTAAAATCCAAAGACAAAGATGCAAGTCAGTCCTTGCTCAACTGTCTGACAGATCTTAAAATATGGTTAAGTCATAACTTTCTCTGTCTGAATGAAAGTAAGACTGAGGTGGTTGTATTCAGCCGACCTGGGGATTTAAGTGATTGTATAGATGCTCTTGGTACTTTAGGAACATACAGGTCCTTCTCAAAAAATTAGCATATTGTGATAAAGTTAATTATTTTCCATAATGTAATGATAAAAATGAAACTTTCATATATTTTAGATTCATTGCACACCAACTGAAATATTTCAGGTCTTTTATTGTTTTAATACTGATGATTTTGGCATACAGCTCATGAAAACCCAAAATTCCTGTCTCAAAAAATTAGCATATTTCATCCGACCAATAAAATAAGTGTTTTTAATAAATAAATAAAAAGTCAACCTTCAAACAATTATGTTCAGTTATGCACTCAATAGTCAATACTTGGTCGGGAATCCTTTTGCAGAAATGACTGCTTCAATGCTGCGTGGCATGGAGGCAATCAGCCTGTGGCACTGCTGAGGTGTTATGGAGGCCCAGGATGCTTCGATAGCGGCCTTAAGCTCATCCAGAGTGTTGGGTCTTGCGTCTCTCAACTCTCTCTTCACAATATCCCACAGATTCTCTATGGGGTTCAGGTCAGGAGAGTTGGCAGGCCAATTGAGCACAGTAATACCATGGTCAGTAAACCATTTACCAGTGGTTTTGGCACTGTGAGCAGGTGCCAGGTCGTGCTGAAAAATGAAATCTTCATCTCCATAAAGCTTTTCAGCAGATGGAAGCATGAAGTGCTCCAAAATCTCCTGATAGCTAGCTGCATTGACCCTGCCCTTGAAAAAACACAGTGCACCAACACCAGCAGCTGACATGGCACCCCAGACCATCACTGACTGTGGGTACTTGACACTGGACTTCAGGCATTTTGGCATTTCCTTCTCCCCAGTCTTCCTCCAGACTCTGGCACCTTGATTTCCGAATGACATGCAAAACTGAGCAACAGTCCAGTGCTGCTTCTCTGTAGCCCAGGTCAGGCGTTTCTGCCGCTGTTTCTGGTTCAAAAGTGGCTTGACCTGGGGAATGCAGCACCTGTAGCCCATTTCCTGCACACGCATGTGCACGGTGGCTCTGGATGTTTCTACTCCAGACTCAGTCCACTGCTTCCGCAGATCCCCCAAGGTCTGGAATCGGTCCTTCTCCACAATCTTCCTCAGGGTCCGGTCACCTCTTCTCGTTGTGCAGCGTTTTTTGCCACACTTTTTCCTTCCCACAGACTTCCCACTGAGGTGCCTTGATACAGCACTCTGGGAACAGCCTATTTGTTCAGAAATTTCTTTCTCTGTCTTACCCTCTTGCTTGAGGGAGTCAATGATGGCCTTCTGGACAGCAGTCAGGTCGGCAGTCTTACCCATGATTGCGGTTTTGAGTAATGAAACAGGCTGGGAGTTTTTAAAAACCTCAGGAATCTTTTGCAGGTGTTTAGAGTTAATTAGTTGATTCAGATGATTAGGTTAATAGCTCGTTTAGAGACCCTTTTCATGATATGCTAATTTTTTGAGACAGGAATTTTGGGTTTTCATGAGCTGTATGCCAAAATCATCAGTATTAAAACAATAAAAGACCTGAAATATTTCAGTTGGTGTGCAATGAATCTAAAATATATGAAAGTTTCATTTTTATCATTACATTATGGAAAATAATGAACTTTATCACAATATGCACATTTTTTGAGAAGGACCTGTATATTCGTCCACTTACCAAGAACCTAGGCGTGATCTTCGATAGTGTTTTTAAATTTGAAAAACAGGTTAGTTCAGTTGTAAAAGCCAGTTTCTTTCAGCTGAGAATGTTGGCAAAAGTCAAACCATACTTGCCACGAAAAGATTTTGAAAGAGTAATACATGCATTTATAGCGTCCCGCAACAGGCACTAAAAAGCGTGAGCACATTACCCCTGTTTTAGCTTCGCTCCATTGGCTTTTTGTTCGCTTTAGGATTGATTTTAATATTTTATTGCTTGTTTTTAAAACTTTAAATGGGTTGGCACCTTCTTACTTGTCAGAACTAGGGCTGTCAATCTTCCTCTATAATACTATTCGAATTCCATTCCTTATTTTATTTAATATTCGAATAATATTCGAATATTAAATGCTCAAATTCATCCTATTATTAATATTTACGACATTACTCAGGCTTATGGATCGCCAATGCCACTATAGCATGTGGTTGTTGTTACACGTTCTGTACACTAGAGGGACATCTAACATTACAATAAACATTTTATTCGTGCTGAATATGGTTGAAGCGCTACCGATGGTTTTCGGCTAATATCTCCGCTAAAACACCACCAAAAATTCTGAAACTGATATTGTTCTTTTCAGTTCGACTAGACGGTTCCAACGAGTTTGGTGCTCGCCGAATCCGTTGAGTTTTCACCAAGATATTTGCGCTTCACGGGCGCTTTTTTACGTTGTTAAACATTTACCATTTTTGACAGTATTGTTATGATGATACAGCGTGGATAACGTGCACAATTGTGTTACGATTCAAAAACGTTATTGTTCATCAGACGAAACAAAAGCATTTCATTTTCACATGTGTGTAAGTCAAGGTGGCGAGAAAGGCAAGATTCCATATAAAAAAAATTATGAATGGGAATAGGAGCAGGCTTCACTCAATGATTAAACTTAAACTTTAAGAATGCTGGCCTGATGATTAGAATATATAACGTTAAACAGGAAAGAGGCCGCACTATGCATAAATTGTTTTATTTGCACAAACGCGTTTCGGCGCGTGCCTTCTTGAAACGCGTTTGTGCAAATAAAACAATTTATGCATAGTGCGGCCTCTTTCCTGTTTATATATATAAAAAAATAAAATATACATAAAAAAACAATATTCGAATAGTAACTTCAGCATTCGAATAGTATTGATTTTTTTAATATTCGAATTATATTCGAATTTCGGAATTCGTTTCAACAGCCCTAGTCAGAACTCTTACATGTACACACCCCGGTTAAAGCTTTGAGGTCATCCAATCAGATGCTTCTCGATGTTCCCAAATCCAGGTTAAAAACAAAAGGTGACCGAGCCTTCTCAGTAGCTGCTCCTAATCTTTGGAATACTTTGCCTGTTCAAATTAGAAATGCCCAAACTCCTGACATTTTCAAATCTCTGTTAAAGACCTATCTTTATTCATTGACCTTCGAAAAGAGTTGAGTAGTGACATTTATCTAATTATTTATCTTATTTTATTTTTCTCTCACTGTTGCTGTCATTTATATTTGTTGTCTATCATGGAAAGCACTTTGGTCAACTAGTGTTGTGTTTAAATGTGCTATATAAATAAACTTGAACTGAACTGAACTGAACAAGCAAATTATTTATCATAATGTACTTTATGATTTCCATTACACGAGAGTAGATGTTAAAACTTCATGCTGATTTGTACTCGGCTTTCGCCAAGATAAGCAAAACTAAGACGTAGCTTTACAGTAAACTATGCTTCTCCATCCATTTACGCTTCTTTCCATATGGTGGTGTGACTCCCCTTCTGTCCGGCGTTAACAGCTGCAGTGTACTTGGCGCGTCAGCACACGCGACGGCTGCAACTACAGGACCAGCACGACAACCGTCTGGATTGAGCCGAGTAGGGGACATCTCTAGGGTCTTAAGTGGGCACCTTCCGTCCTCAGTGTTTCGTCGACTAGCCCACGACACCTCAAGAGGGCTCGACAGTGATTCTGGCGTCCCAGAGTCACCCCCCTCCGTCCCCCACTCAACTCAGCCCAGCTTACTGACCTCTCCATCCCTCCTGCTGCTGAGACCTAACCACAATCTCACAATCACTCCGCAACCCAACCATACACGCCAACCCGTTTGACTAAGGCTGTCGAGCCCCACTGGTGCGTTAATATGTAGTTTCAGTGGCAACGGTTCCGTATGGCATACCACCTACCGCAAAACACAATATCTTCCCAACCACCCGTCATTCACGCACTATCCACAGGAACGTATACAAAAAAAACAACAGACTCTTCAAGTTTTCAAGAATTCTACGAAACCGTAGCGTGGCGGCCTGTGCACAGCCAGCTAGAATCTTTCCGTCTCAACCACAGCCAGGTGCTGCACCTTTCTGCTGCATCAGATAAGTTATTTACTGTGCGACGCAACTCTTGGCCGCTGAATCCGACGTCTCTGAGGAACCGGGTTGTAGAGTGTGCCACAAAACCTCGACAACCCACTTCCACTGGATAAACCTGGACTCTCCATCCTCGATGTTCTGCTTCAGTGGCCAGATGAGCATACCGCAGTTTCTTCCTCTCATATGCCTCATCTACCGCATCCTCCCATGGCACTGTTAACTCTATCAGTTGAATAATGCGTGCTGATCCAGACCACAAAACAATATCTGGTCGTAGGTTAGTGGTGGCAATCTCAGGTGGAAAAATAAGCCGTTGATCAAGATCAGCCAGCATCTTCCAATCCCTAGCAGCTTCTAGTTGTCCTGGGCGAGAATTGGTGTTAACACCTTTTCTTGGTGGTTGCTCGCCTGGGCGGAGGATTATTGTCTTCTGCGTGTAATGTTTTGCTAGAACAGGCGGCAACTTATTGGTCATACTACGCTTGCCTTCCAATGCTAAAGCCAAACATCGAAGTACTTGGTCATGGCGCCAAGTAAGCCGGCCCTGGCTAAGAGCCACCTTACATCCTGTCAAAATGTGCCTTAATGTGGCAGGTGATGAACACAAAGGACAAGAGGGATCCTCTCCTACCCAGAGGGTTAGGTTCTGTGGTGATGGAAGAACATCATATTATTATTATTATTCATTACATTTATATAGCGCTTTTCTTGGCACTCAAAGCGCTTTACATAGAAGGGGGGGATCTCCTCAACCACCACCAGTGTGCAGCATCCACCTGGATGATGCGACGGCAGCCATATTGCGCCAGAACGCCCACCACACACCAGCTTACTGGTGGAGAGGAGACATAGTGATGAAGCCAATTGGTATATATATAAATGGGGATGATTAGGAGGCCATGATGAACAGAGGCCACTGGGCAAATTTGGCCAGGATGCCGGGGTTACACCCCTACTCTTTCGAAAGACATCCTGGGATTTTTTGTGACCACAGAAAGTCAGGGCCTCGGTTTAACGTCTCATCCGAAGGACATGTTGACCTAATAAGGAAACTGATCCTACTCTCTTCCATTGACCAAAGGTCATGCCAGCCCATCTTGCGTTGTACCACACTCTCCCATCTCATCCATTCTCCCTGCTTGGCCTGGGAAATGGCCTTTATACACCTCATCCTCTCCTCCTGCTTTCGCACCTCGTTGACTACCAGCTTCCTCCTTTGAGCTGGGCCTGCCTTGTGCCATTTAGGAGGAGCTAAACTGAGCCCAAAACCCCCTCTCCCATGCTGTACCTGTCCCACGCTATCCCCAATTTGAAGGGCAGCCTTTGCCTCTACAACAGATTTCTTTGCTGACCACTTTCTACCAGTTTTTAACACAGGTGCTGCCTCCCTTACATATTTGTTGCGTGACTCTACTAAGGTCATTTCCAGTCTGACCATGGCACACTTAAACTCCTCGGTTAAAGCAGAGACTGGCAGCTGCAATATTCCTTTACTATAAAGTCCCACTCTGCTGAGGCAGCGTGGAACTCCCAACCATTTCCTGATGTATGAACTTATCAACGCTTCCAGCTTATCCACTGTTGTCAAAGAAACGTCGTACACGGTCAGTGGCCACAGCAACCTCGGCAGTAGACCAAACTGAAAGCACCAGAGTTTTAGTTTGCCAGGTAGAGCACAGCTGTTTATGCTCTTCAAACCTTCCACTGCTTGTCGTCTAACTTCTCCCACCCGAACTGTGTCCTTTAGATCCCCATCGTACCATCTCCCAAGACTCTTCACTGGCTTCTCAGAAACTGTTGGTATTGCCTCACCATTAATGAATAATGTTTTATCTACTACCTTTCCTTTAACTATCGAGATGCTCCTTGATTTAGAGGGCTTAAATTGCATTCGTGCCCATTCAATATTATCTGTTAACTTCCCCAATAACCGATTAGTGCAGGCTACTGTTGTAGTCATGGTTGTCATGTCATCCATGTATGCTCTGATTGGTGGTAGTCGCATCCCAGAAGCCAAGCGCTCTCCTCCTACTACCCATCGTGATGCCCTAATGATTACTCCATTGCCATGGTAAAAGCCAGTGGAGAAATGGTGCATCCTGCCATTATTCCAACCTCTAGGCATTGCCATGCAGTGCTGAATTTTGGAGTTGAGAAACTGAATTTGCAAATCTCCAAAATAGGCTTTCACTAAATTTGTTATTGACATTGGTACTCTGAAAAAATCAAATGCTGCCCAAAGAAGCTCATGTGGCACTGAACCATATGCATTAGCCAAATCCAGGAATGTCACATGGAGCTCCTTCCTCTCCTTTTTAGCTGACTGAATTCGTTGCCAGATAACATTGATGTGTTCTAAGCATCCTGAGAACCCTGGAATGCCCGCTTTTTGAACTGAGGTGTCAATGAAGCCATTCTTTAACAGGTAGGTGGACAATCTCTGGGCAATAATGCTAAAGAAAATCTTACCCTCAACATTTAATAGTGAAATAGGACGAAACTGACTGATGCTTATAGCATCTTTTTCTTTAGGTATAAAGACTCCACCTGCTCTGCGCCATGCTCTAGGTACAACCTGTTTTTCCCATGCCACTTTTATCAATTTCCACAGAATTTGCAGAACTCCTGGAGCACTCTGGTACACTCTGTACGGAACTCCATTAGGCCCTGGAGATGATGAAGCCCTTGCCTTTCTCACAACCTGCTCTACCTCTTTCCACTTAGGTGCACAGACCTCCATTTGGTATTCTGGTGGGTTGATAGGTGGTATGTCTGATGGAATTGACATAGGCTCATGCCTTTTTGCATCTGTATGCGTGTCCTCCAGATATCTCTCTAGCTCAATCCTAGATGTTTTTAAAGTGCCATTCTTCTCACTGGTGAATAACTTCTTTACGAATTTGAATGGGTCTTTATAGAAATTAGCCCTCGCACGTTCCTTCTTTTTGTAGCGTTTCCGTAGGCGCTCAGCTCTGCGTAATGTTGCCAGCTTATCTTTTATGGCCCTTTGTAAGAGATTGAGTCCCTCCTTCTGACTTTGTTCTGCTCTTTTCCATTGCTTCCTCAGCTGTCTCCTTTCTCTAACTAACCCTTCAAATTTCTGCTGCCGTCTAGACATTCCAGGAGTAGTTTGTACTTTTTCCTTCCTTTTTTCCACACCAAACCTCTCACTTCCATATGCGTAAATGATGTCCCCAAATTTATCCAGCTTCTTTTCAACTGTACCAGTTAATATTTCCAATGCAAAGCATAGATCTGTGTTTACCGTGTCCCATGCAGTTTTCTCACAAGCTCTTGGCCATCTAAATAACATTGCAACTAATATAATCAGTTCTGCTGTTGTTCATAAATACCAGTAGTGATGTTTAAAATGAGGAAGTTGTCATGTCGCCGGAAATAGAGACATCAGTGTCCCAATGTATAGTGAACCAGTGTCCTTACTGTCCTTACCAGTGCCTGAATTTGTATACACAATATAGTAGTTCACGACCTAGGAAGTAATTAATAACACTCATTTTAAAAGTATGCTTGAAGTGTACTTCTTTTTCACAAGGGGCAACTAAACATCTTAGTCTAACCATCTATAAAATATGCAACACATTCACCCACTCAAAAAAGAAATTAACTAGAGCCAATATGTGCATTTTCTGGCCATTTACCAGTAGTTTCCAAGGGAGTTTCAGTAATACCCATAGTGCCACCCTTCTGTAACAGCGGGGAACCAAAGCGATCTGTCTTCCGGCTTCGATCTGCCTCCCCGTGACCGTCCATAACCCACCACCCCTTCCCAAGTCTCCTTAATTCCACTCTGGAATTCTTCATTTACCCATAACAAAACACAGATTGTTATTGTGCAGTAGATGGACTCTTGGACTGGAAAATTACGAATTGCAGCCTCCACTGCCTTTCCATTCAGACCGGTCATGTAAACCAGGGTAATGGGTCTAATCAAAGAAGGTAGTCTTTATTTGATGTGCAAAATACTATTGAGCATACTAATGTTAGATTGTGAGAGGGAAGATGAGGGTGTTGGTGAATTAGCCTTTTGTTTGTGTGTGTCATCGCAGGGTGTGTGTTCTTGTAATTTCTCTGTCATCTGGACGTGCTTTTGAATGTAGAACACGACAGTCTTTTGTCACAATTGTGACAAGAACGTCTCACCGATGTGGTTGGTAATTATGGCACAATACCACACAGAGAGTCATGCTTAAACATACACACACACATAAACAACAAATCACACATCAGGGCTTCCTCGCTTGCTTTAATTGTTTAATTTCCCTCCACCAGGCACAGTTTGTACAATGGCTCCATTTGGTGGAGTCCCATATGATTGCTCCATGGTCAAGCTGAGAAGATTATCTCATGTCTGTTTAATGGGAAACTCAGCCATCTGTTTGTGTGTGCACGTGTAGATGATCGCAGTGCAGTGCTTGCTTCATTTTACAAGCTAATAGCTTCGGCACCACACAATGACCTTGAACCTTCATTTCAGAGTCAAAGACCATGAAATGCCTCAGATACGTTTCCCCCTCTTATCGACCAGTAATCACCAAGGATTAAAATACATCTTTGCAGTTTTAATAGTCATTGGCGTCCTGTGAAAAAAATCAGGTCCTTCAAAATATATTAATACATAAAACGAATACATATTTAAGCATAGACTTATTTATTCATTCAAATTTAAATGCATTATAAATGCATAACAATATACTATTTTAAAAGTATTGAAATAAAAAACAGCATTTGCTGTATATGTAGCAGTTTGAGAATCGTTAATAATCTTGAGGGACACAATGCCATCTGTTTTCACACATTCAGTTCCGATCTCAAGTCAAGTCACCTTTATTTAAAGGGTTAGTTCACCCAAAAATGAAAATTCTGTCAGTAATTACTCACCCTCATGTTGTTCCAACCCCGTAAGACTTCCGTTCATCTTCGGAACACAAATTAAGATATTTTTAATGAAATCTGAGAGCTGGATCACTCCTCCATAGGCTTCTTAAGGGATCGAAACTGGCCGGCCCAAAAGTTATGAAAGACATCGTTAAAATAGTCAGAGTGACTAAAGTGGCTCAATCTTAAGTTTATCAAGCGACGAGAATACTTTTTGTGCGCAAAAAACAAACAAAAAGAACGACTTTATTCAACTACTCTGTAAGGCCGTGATATTTCACGTAGTGAAACTACGCAAAGCTTCTAGGTTGCACGTCACACGGTCATGTGTGTGATGCGTGACGTACAACCTAGAAGCTTTGCGTAGTTTCACTACGTGAAATATCACTTTTGGGCCGGCCAGTTTCGATCCCTTAAGAAGCCTATGGAGGAGTGATCCAGCTCTCAGATTTCATCAAAAATATCTTAATTTGTGTTCCAAAGATGAATGAAAGTCTTACGGGGTTGGAACAACATGAGGGTGAGTAATTACTGACAGAATTTTCATTTTTGGGTGAACTAACCCTTTAAATAGTGCTTTTTACAATATTGTTTCAAAGCAGCTTTACAGTGATAACAGGGAAATAATGCAACAAAGTTTGTTTCTGCTGTACAGCAGAACTAGAAGAAAATAGCGTCATAGTCTAGCTTAAGTAAGTTTAGTGATGGTTCATTTTTGTTGTAAAAAAGTTATTGATAACACTTTAGAATATACTGTATCTTACTTACTGCATAACTAATAAGGAATTATTGATGACCTAGTAGGTAATTCTTCATTAACTACTTCTTCACTGCTGTTAACTACTTAAGATGTGTTAACTAATCAGTGTGCAATAGAATGTTATGATTGTGTTAAGTTACAGTTAGTTAATCAATAATTTATTAATTCTGTCATACCTCCTGAAGAACTACTAATTATCTACTAATTAATGTTCAAGAAAAATAACTAAGAAGTAACTAATGAACATAAGATTAGTTTTTATATTTTATACAGTACTGTGTGTGTGTGTGTGTGTTTTCCTCAGCATAGAATGCTATTGAGTAAGTTCATGTATTTTAGACAACAACTGAGGGGAACTGAAAATATAGGGAACTTATTAGTAAATTATAAAGAATTATTAGATAATTCTTCAGGAATTATTTATAACCTGGAACAGTATTCTAAAGTGAAAATATAGGGAACCCATTAGTAATTAATAAAGAATTATCAAATAACTATCACCAGACCCGTGAGACACACGACTCAACCACCACAGTAGAAACTGTAAATCTTTATCTTCTCTTTAGAATTACAAAGATGGTACTTAACTGTCCCAGGCTGCCACAGTAATGATCAAAAGTCAATCAGAAGAAGAGTTGAAGCTCAGCCAAACTCACAACGCGTTTCCCACGATCCTCATTATTCATTCAAAGACGATATAGCTTAATTCTTCACCCACTTGAATTGATAGGAGTCTTCACAATCTCTGTCCCACTGCCTGTATCCCTCCGAATCCACCACCACCACGTCTCTTCTCTCATCAAGAATGGCTTTTATAACACTCTCTCCTAATACGTGTCCCAATCGCGGATCATAATCCCACGCGCCGCCACCTGACGCGAGATTTCTAATCAAGCCTCGCCCGCCGCCATGATCTTCTCACGGGGAACCGGAACCGTCATGGTGTTCGGCCGTCATTGTCCCCCAGGGGAACATATCCCCAAAAAGAAAGGTTCCGCCAAGACGCTTGTCCCCCGTGACAATATGCTGGGGAAGTAAATTGTGAATCTCTTTTCCCCATGTGTGTGCTTTCACTCTCCAAACTCATAGCATCGACCTCCTCGGAGGAAGAGCAATGAAGTAATGGAGGGCTCTCTCCCCGGGCGGAAGAAACCGCAGAGCGTGCTTACGACACCGGAGGGGGAGCGCTGGATCTTTCAGGTAAGGAAGGAGAAAGGGTCCTCGGACCCGTCTCCAACCCCTCCGTAAGATCCTTTTGCGATCCCCAGGAATGCATTCTCCGCGCTGCCTCGGCAGACGCGGGTCCTGATCCCTGCGGATCGCGAGCCTGCCCACTCTCCACATCAAAGAGTGACAGGCGAGAGCAGAGCATGCGAAGCGGTAGCATTTCACAGTGTTGGCACTCAGCCCCCTCGAAGGCTGAGACCGCATGCTCCATTCCCAAACAAATGACACAAAGCTCGTGTGTGTCCCCACCCGTTAAATAACGCGGGCAGGGAGGAGCACACTGTTTGTACACTTGTTTCGCCATAACGTTTCCGAGATATAATGCAACAGACAACAATAAATAGACAGAGACAAAATGACACAGATCGCTTGCTGAGACACAGAAGCTAATGCCGCGTTTCACCAGATGTGCTTTTATAATAATAATAATAATAATTCATTACATTTATATAGCGCTTTTCTAGGCACTCAAAGCGCTTCACATAGAAGGGGGAATCTCCTCAACCACCACCAATGTGCAGCATCCACTTGGATGATGCGACGGCAGCCATATTGCGCCAGAACGCCCACCACACACCAGCTTACTGGTGGAGAGGAGACAGAGTGATAAAGCCAATTAGTGTATATGAGGATGATTAGGAGGCCATGATGGACAGAGGCCACTGGGCAAATTTGGCCAGGATGCCGGGGTTACACCCCTACTCTTTCGAAAGACATCCTGGGATTTTTAATGACCACAGAGAGTCAGGGCCTCGGTTTAACGTCTCATCCGAAGGACGGTGCTCTTTGACAGTACAGTGTCCCCGTCACTATACTGGGGCGTTAGGACCCACACAGACCACAGGGAGAGCGCCCCCTGCTGGCCTCACTAACACCTCTTCCAGCAGCAACCTGGTTTTCTCAGAAGGTCTCCCATCCAGGTACTAACCAGGCTCAGCCCCGCTTAGCTTCAGTGGGCAACCAGTCTTGGGCTACAGGGTGATATGGCTGCTGGCATCCCTTCCTGGTCATGACGTCACCCGCCCGTGACGCTCATTCTTTCCATTGGACTAGTTGACATTGATGCTCAGACGCATTCACGCTGGGGGCGTTCCCAAAGCGTCGATGACACATCGCGAAAATACATAAATAACCTTTGTAAAATACATTACAATGAATCGTTTAAGCTACATGATATCTTCCTTTATTTCAGATGATATTTTGTTTTAACATGTATACTTCCTACATTTAATCTCGTTTAACAAACATTTTAAATCAAAAGTTAAACTTTTATAAGTAATTCAAGTAATCAACTGGTCTCGTTTCCACGGTAGTGGTGCTGGATCTCTTGCGGGAGCTGGGCTCGTGTTCAGCAGGGAAACTGCTTTAACTTCAGACCACCGCCCTGCGTTTCACTGATAGCCGAAATATGCTGTGACTGACTCCATAACCTGCCCATAAACAAACAGTGCACAGCTCTAAGAACATATTTTAACATCTGATGTAAATAGATTTACTATCTTTATGAATGAAATAATTTGTTTTATTAAGGGATCAGGCGTTTCCATCACGCAAAAAAAGACAGACTCCTTAGCTAGGTAGGCTAACTGACATTGCGTCCTTGTATGTTGCCTTGCATAAAATAAAATGATTTACAGCACAGTAATGATTTTATGGATTAAATAAAACGTACACAAACCTGTATTTCGCAGAAGAAGTGCACCAAATCGGCGGCGCTGAGAACTCTCCTGAAGAGGATGCAAATACCTGCGCTTCTGCATCACCAAATCACTGTAAAATGTGGGCTACCGTGATATTGACGGAACTTGAATGGTGCAAAATAAGTTTAAAATGTATAAGAACTAAGTAAAATAATATGCTTTTTACTTTTTAAGTACTTTAAAAATGAATTACCTTTGTACTTTTACTAAGGTAATTTTGAAAATCGCCTAATTATAATTTTACTGGAGTAATAATATATGTACTTTTACTCAAGCACTTGATTTGTGTACTTCTACCGCTACAATGCTAAAAAAAAAAACTGGATTATTGTAGTGACTACTGTGTATGACTGTTCATTAGTTACTTCATAATTATTTTTCTTGAACCTTAATTAATTAATAGCTAATTAATGGTAGTTCTTCAGGAGGTATGACATAATTCATTAGTTATTGATTAACTAACTGTAACTTAACACAATCATACAATTCTATTACATACTGACTAGTTAACACATCTTACTTAGTAGTTAACAGCAGTAAAGAAGTAGGTAACGAAGAATTACCTATTAGTTCTTCAATAATTCCTTATTATAGTATTCTAAAGTATTGAAAGCTTGGGGAGGCGAGAAAAAGTCCTTTCTCAGGAAAATTTTTTTTTGAAAGTTTACACATTAAGCCCTCTGGGAGTAGAAAAAGTTAAGACATTAAGGCTAGCCACTTTAGCAATTCATTTTCCCTTAAATCTCAGAACGGCCCACCTGCTAATTAATTTAATGACATTAATATGTCGTTATATAGCGAGAAAGCTGTTGGGCAGGAAATAAATTAGGAGGAAATGGAGGGAGGGGGGAAGCAAAAGAATAAAGAAGTAACCTCTGGGGTGTCATGGCTAAAGGCAACCTTTCCTGAAGCCGTGCAATCCAAGGTGCATGTAATTAGACAGGGAGAAGGAGACTTGTATGACTCTTGCATTTAACTCTTTCCCCACCAGCTTTCTTTTTTTTAAAGTTGCCAGCCACCGCCAGCATTTTTGATCATTTTCACAAATCTTTCAGAATATTTTGTTGTATGAATATCTGAACATGCAAAAGAAAGAACAGAGCCTCTGCTTTTTTTTTATTTTTTTTATCTTCATGCATTTTTTAATTTTTTTTATCAGCACTTGTGTTCAACAGAATGTTGGTGAGTTTCATAAAAAAGCAACAATGTGAACAAAAATGAACGGGGGGAAATCATATCCCCCCCCCCCCCCCCCAAAAAAAAAAAAAAAAACTACAATGTGCACAAGGAATGCTTTTATCGCTTCTTCCTGCTCCTTTTTTGCCTGTGTTTTGATCCATATTTGTCTACTCTTTCAGAAGATGCGTAACGATTCCGAGAGAAAAATAAAAGAAGTTGTGACCCAAATTGGCGTGGACCAGTATTACTTTATTTTATTTTTTATTCTAAACTGTTTTAATTATTCTGATTGGTTTTGATTATTTTAATTTCTTCTATGTAAAGCACTTTGAATTACCAT
The DNA here is from genome assembly GCF_029890125.1 of Rhinichthys klamathensis goyatoka. Lineage (NCBI taxonomy): Eukaryota > Metazoa > Chordata > Actinopteri > Cypriniformes > Leuciscidae > Rhinichthys > Rhinichthys klamathensis. The sequence goes on along the minus strand of NW_026606695.1, from coordinate 1,015,272 downwards.
TGTGTATGAAATGTGCTATATAAATAAACTTGCCTTGCCTTGCCTTGCCTAATAGTGCCCCCTACCATTTAACAGTGAAAACACGGGAAAACAAGAAAATTATATCAATCGCGTAGAAGCTTTGTCTTATAAATGATGGAAAATTACATCAATTGCAGGGAAATAATATCCTGATCTCTAGGTCTGCATGTGATGCATGTCTGACAGGTGGAAATAAAGTGAAATAGAGAGAAAAACACGACTCAAACAGGCTAAATTAAGATTTATTTGAGCGTTCTAGGGGGTTGGTTGAAATCCATTTATATATTCAAAGCTTGATTCTGTGCCTTGTAATTACCCTTGCAGACTATATTAAAATCCAGAACATGCCACTTTCATTTCATGTGTTCGGGAGACATATCAGGTTTTCTGGCCCAGACCATGCAGAGATGTCTCAAAAGTCATCATCTGCTTAATTCAATAAGCCTCTGATTCCCTAACTTGGAGATATCGCTGATGAATAATCGGTTTGGCTATGGGAAACCGTTTGGTCATTCTTCATGTGAGAAAGTAAACTTATTAGAGGAGAACCTGTAAAGTAGCTCACGCATAACAATGGGCTGAAGCTGCACACGTGTGACAGATGCTTGCCTGTGTTTTCATTGATCACGCGGACGTGTGGACGTCTAATTGTTTTACGTTGCCACAGAACTTTGAACAGTGTACTCTGCAAATCTATCTGCTGAACCCCTGATGCGATGATTTATCTGCTTGGGGACAAAATGGTGTCGAGAAACACTTTATTCTCTCTTGTGGAAGCTTATTGACCTGTTGTTTTGTTACGAGGAGCACCATCACTGAGGGTTTCCTCAACCGTTTTGCTGATTGTCAACTCAAACTAGTCATGTATCTCTCTGTGTAGTGTTTCTGTGTGGTTAGTCCATCCAAATGCTAGCCGGTGACCTTCAAAGAATAGAGTAAATGTTCGACTGCAGAGTGGGTGGTGATGACTACATTTTTTTTGTTTGTTTGTTATTCCTCTTCCCCTATTGTGAACTGTTTAAAGCATACACTGCAAACACTCACGCCAACTTAATGTGACAATGTGCTACAAAGGCATCCTTGAGCAAGGTTTGATTTAGGTGTTCAAAATCCAATAAAAGAGAGAGAGAGAGAGAGAGAGAGAGAGAGAGAGAGAGAGAGAGAGAGAGAGAGAGAGAGAGAGAGAGAGAGAGAGAGAGAGAGAGAGAGAGAGAGAGAGAGAGAGAGAGATTGATATAGATATAGATATAGCTGAGAAGACCACAATGCTTTACATTCCACACACAACACCTGACCTGAGGACTGGAATGGAGATAAACTTGCCCACACAGTGTTGAAAAAAAAAATACTTTGTCCATGATAAGAGACAGGGGGAAGGGAAAAACTTGGATACACACATACTCTACGTGTGTGTCTGTTATGCATTTACACATTGATTGAATGCCTTTTCGAGTCCTTGATTTTTCTACCAAGGTTCTCAGATCAATAGAAATAACTGGTTATGTAGCGCTGAAAGTTTTGAATATTTCACTATCCATAATTAATGGCATTTTTGGTTCACAAAAATTCTACACCTGTAAACACAGAATAGGTCCTGGAAAAACAGAGAAAGCAGCCTCATATTTCATCAGCCTCATCATTATACTCAAGCAGCTCCTTTATACTATATAATCAAGAGAGATTCTAATGGGTTATTTACAGTAGGCCATTCATTTCCATTTTGGGGATGATGTTTATGGAATTTGAGTAGCCATTTTTTCTGGAGGGGTCATCTTGCTGTCATAATTCAGAAGGAGACAACACAGGTAAGTAGCGAAACACTGGTGTTTTAATTGTAGGAACCGGAAGCATAAGCAGGATTCAAAGAGTCAATGGTTAGTATAACTGCAGTCAGATAGTTTGTTTGTAACTTAGCTTAATGATTATGTTATCTTGATGTGTTGCAGAAGCGGATGGCAGAACAGGACTCAGACGAGCTAAAGGGTGGTGGCTGAAGACAGAAGACAGAAGGCAGGAACCGGAGACTGAATACTAGAACAGGACAACAGCGGTAGAAGGTAAGTTTAACAGGAAAGGAGTCAGGTAAGTGTCCATAGAGCAGACGAGATCAGACAATTAGAGTGAGGATGGTGACTGCATATATAGTGCGGGTGATGAGTGGATGCAGATGCCGTGAATCAGTAATCGGGGGATTGTGATCGGATGGGCGGAGCTGGGTAATCTGTTGTTGACGGTGTGGCTGTTATGCAGAGTTCAGACTGCACGATTTTCAAAATAATCGGGTCACTGTTGTTTTCACACTGCATGACTATCTGGGGTAACATTCAGTTGCTGCTGTGTTCACACTGCACGATGGATCGGCGACAGGAGGTTTCACACTGCATGACTTTACAAAAGAAAGAATCGCCGACAACTTCTGCCTGGTCCGCAAACTACGTTTCACAACCAAACAAACGCGAGAAGTGATAAGGAAATAACGGAAGATCACGCGTGCGTGAGACCGGAGTTCTCGCGCGACACTGAATTTGTTATTAAAAATGATAGCCTACAAATTGTCTGTGCACTGATTTGTAGCGAAAATGAAAAAAATAGAATAAACAGTTTATGCAGGAAATGGTTGGGAAGATGAGGGGAAGGACTGTGTTTGGCAAAGAGAGTTGGGGGTAAATAAATAATTCTGCAAATGTCCTGCTGTTGCTGCTGGTCATGCAAATGTTTGTGCTTTGTTTCTGTTTGATATAATTGTAAATATAGGCCTATCTATTAAAATACTGATATTCTGGTCTATAACTCCTCCTCCTCCTCCCTATATCTTCCTCTCTCATTGGCTGTCGGTCATCGCCGATGTAGTTTTCAGTCAGAACACATTCACACAGCAGGATTGTGAATCGCCGACAGGTCCAGATATTTAGCATGCCAAATATCTCACGGGCGTCGGCGACTTGTCGGCGATTCTCTCAGATCGCGTCTTTGCTCATTCACACTGCGTGATTGTCACTCGCGTGAACGAGCACCGATTTGCCTGTGATTTCGGGCATTTGTCGGCGATTTCTCAAAACCTGTCGGCGAGCCAAAATCGGGGCTAAAATCGTGCAGTCTGAACTCGGCATTAGTGTGACTGATGTGACAGCACCTGTTACGACCCAAGATGATTTAATTTTTGTGTAAGGATTTTAAGGGAGTAACATTTATTTTGACACTAAATATCTCTAGAAAGTAGCAATGCAAACAGTGGTAATAATAATAATAAAGCAGAAATTGGAGTATGAAGTGATTTATTCTTCCCAGCCCATAAACACAATAGGAAAAATAAACTTTGAATGTTTCCAAATATAACTAATTAAACAAATAAAGAAAAATACAATAAAATTCACCAAATGAAAATGAAGAGCACGAGTGTTGCCAAAATCAAAGAACTAAATAAAACAAAACACCTCTAACTACAACCATGAAATCTAACCTCACTAAATCAAAATAAAAAAAAACATCTTCGGCGTGCCAAAGCACCCCTTAACTTACCTCCACTAACTAACAAACAAAAATTACAACAAGGCAACACTCTCTAAACTAGTGAACTAATACATAACATTCGCTATGTAGCATGATGTATGTCACGTGACGTTCTAGCTTGCTCTTCGTAAGTAAACACGAGGACACACGGTCAAACCCGATCAAAATAAACTGAACAACAGATACAAACTAAAGAAACAAATTAACAACAAATGAGGGACACAGGTCTAACATGGGCTACATAATGAACATCTACGAGAGGGGCGCGCGCACACACACAGCCAAAGCCCCCGCCCTCCTTGAAGACAGCTGGCGTCGCCTTTTATAGCCAGCATCCGGCAGAGCGTCATGGAGACGAACGAATCCCAGAGGACTAACAGGATCTGAAGCCAATCTGAATCTGAGAACAAGAAACAGATCATAAGTACAAAAACATTCGTAACAGCACCCCTTCCTCCCGGGCGGCTCCCGATGACCGCAAGGTATGACGAAGGGGATGACCTCGAACTCTGGGAGCTGGACGGTTAGGGTGTTCATTGTGGAACTGGGATGTAGGGATGGATCCAGTATATCATCCAGGGCGACCCATGATCGTTCTTCGGGGCCATACCCCTCCCCGTCGTCGGGAGTCGAGAATGGATAAGACCCGGTAGATGAGCTCTTCATCATCAACATCCGGAGGAGGCACCTCGTAAACACCAGATTCTGATATCCGGTAATGTGAGGGAAGATTGAGCCTGTTCACGCCAGATTCTCTTCTGCCGGATTCTCCATGGCCCTCTGAGCTACCTGCGCCGCCCTGGCCCTCTGAGCTGCCTGCGCCGCCCTGGCCCCCTGTAAATGCCGGTGCCGCCCTGGAGGTGTCCTGTCCTCCAGGGCGCCCACACTCCCACCCCTTGGATGTTTTATGGCGTTTTTATTGAGTTAGTTCTTGTAATTAAGTTAAAACTGTTGCACTTAGATCCTTAAAGTATTCTTATATGTACTATGGTATGATTGTTTTAAGAAGTCTCTTATGCACAAAAATGCTGCTATTATTGCACAAAAATGCTGCTATTATTTGGTCAAAAATACAATAAAACAGTAAAAAATAACTGTTTTCCATTTTATTTTATTTTTTTGTTGTATATTACGGTATTAACCCAGTCTTGAATGCCACATACTGTAATCCTTCAGAAATTATTATAAAATGTCTTCCAAACTCGATGAAAAGCAGAGGAATGATGAAATTGTATGCTTTGTTTGGAGGTGATCAGGTTTACGTTCCTTCGCGTGGACTATTAGCATGTGAATCGCGTGTGGGTGTGGTCACATTAGAGGTAATGAGCAGGTGCTTGAGAAACTGTACCTCTTGTTGCTTTCATACGGATTACTTAAACAGGGTATATTTGTTTTTGATATGATTTACATTATTTAAAAATAGACACTTAAAAAAAAGCTTTCTAAAGACATATCTCATGCAATGCATGTGTAGCAAGTATTCGCTGAGTGACAGTTAATTTTTTTTTCGCGTTTCAGAATGAACTTCACACTGAGAGAGACAGTAGACGTGCATTGTGTTTATTTTCTTTATTTTACAAAAAAAAAGTTTTTTATATTATGAGTGTACACAGATAAAATTTGAGATTTAACAGTTTTGAATGTATTGAGAGTGAGGAGTCACGTGCCGATTTTGGTTGATTTGGGCGGGGTCTGAGCCGGTCGGCCATGATGGTAGGAGACGCTATCGTTTGCCAGGGGC